>NC_090651.1:157684329-158919329 GCF_040937935.1 Hyperolius riggenbachi
ACCCATCACAGATGTTCATTGTTCATGTTACTTGGTTGGGGTCCAGGAGTGTTGCGTAGTCGTTTCCAATCCAGGATTGATTCATTTTAATTTGAGTCAGACGGTCTGCATTTTCTGTGGAGAGGCGGATACGCCGCCGATCTGTGACGATGCCTCCGGCAGCACTGAAACAGCGTTCCGACATAAGGCTGGCTGCCGGGCAAGCCAGCACCTCTATTGCATACATTGCCAGTTTGTGCCAGGTGTCTAGCTTCGATACCCAATAGTTGAAGGGTGCAGATGGATTGTTCAACACAGCTACGCCATCTGACATGTAGTCCTTGACCATCTTCTCCAGGCGATCGGTGTTGGAGGTGGATCTGCACGCTTGCTGTTCTGTGTGCTGCTGCATGGGTGTCAGAAAATTTTCCCACTCCAAGGACACTGCCGATACCATTCCCTTTTGGGCACTAGCTGCGGCTTGTGTTGTTTGCTGCCCTCCTGGTCGTCCTGGGTTTGCGGAAGTCAGTCTGTCGGCGTACAACTGGCTAGAGGAGGGGGAGGATGTCAATCTCCTCTCTAAAGTCTCCACAAGGGCCTGCTGGTATTCTTCCATTTTGACCTGTCTGGCTCTTTCTTCAAGCAGTTTTGGAACATTGTGTTTGTACCGTGGATCCAGAAGGGTATAAACCCAGTAATTGGTGTTGTCCAGAATGCGCACAATGCGTGGGTCGCGTTCAATGCAGTCCTAGGCCGAAGAGGTCATAGCCTAGGGTCACAAAACCTGTTTATTGGGCAATTTCAATGGTGGCGAGTCTGACGTACATAAATCGCAGCAATGGCCGTTAGCAACGTCTGAATCTCACGAAATGTCTCATGCAGGTAGAAGACATATTGTTAGACTTGGGCTCCAAAGATGGGTTCCCTACATCTCTGCAAACCAGAGTTACAGGGCTCCAAATTTGGTAAAATCCCCCATAGGCTTTCATTGGGCCTCCTATTTACAGTTCCAAAATCTCACATCTTTTCAAAGGGCAATTACTCAGCAGTGGCAAATTTTCTAGCATTGTAGGGACCCTTAGGGGGAACATGACTGGTGAGTTTCGGGCCCCTAGGCCGAAGAGGTCATAGCCTAGGGTCACAAAAACCTGTTTATTGGGGCTATTTCAATGGTAGTGATGGTGATGTACATAAATCGCAGCAATGGCCGTTAGCAAAGTCTGAATCTCACGAAATGTCTCATGCAGGTAGAAGACATATTGTTAGACTTGGATTCCAAAGATGGGGTCCCTACATCTCTGCAAACCAGAGTTACAGGGGTCCAAAATTGGTAAAATCCCCCATAGGATTTCATTGGCTCCCTATTTCACTTTCCAAACTCTCACATCTTTTCTAAGGGCAATGGCTCAGCAGTACCAAATTTTCTAGCATTGTAGGGACCCTTAGGGGGAACATGACTGGTGAGTTTCGGGCCCCTAGGCCGAAGAGGTCATAGCCTAGGGTCACAAAAACCTGTTTATTTGGGCTATTTCAATGGTAGTGATGGTGACGTACATAAATCGCAGCAATGGCCGTTAGCAAAGTCTGAATCTCACGAAATGTCTCATGCAGGTAGAAGACATATTGTTAGACTTGGATTCCAAAGATGGGGTCCCTACATCTCTGCAAACCAGAGTTACAGGGGTCCAAAATTGGTAAAATCCCCCATAGGATTTCATTGGCTCCCTATTTCACTTTCCAAAATCTCACATCTTTTCTAAGGGCAATGGCTCAGCAGTACCAAATTTTCTAGCATTGTAGGGACCCTTAGGGGGAACATGACTGGTGAGTTTCGGGCCCCTAGGCCGAAGAGGTCATAGCCTAGGGTCACAAAAACCTGTTTATTGGGGCTATTTCAATGGTAGTGATGGTGACGTACATAAATCGCAGCAATGGCCGTTAGCAAAGTCTGAATCTCACGAAATGTCTCATGCAGGTAGAAGACATATTGTTAGACTTGGATTCCAAAGATGGGGTCCCTACATCTCTGCAAACCAGAGTTACAGGGGTCCAAAATTGGTAAAATCCCCCATAGGATTTCATTGCCTCCCTATTTCACTTTCCAAAATCTCACATCTTTTCAAAGGGCAATGGCTCAGCAGTACCAAATTTTCTAGCATTGTAGGGACCCTTAGGGGGAACATGACTGGTGAGTTTCGGGCCCCTAGGCCGAAGAGGTCATAGCCTAGGGTCACAAAAACCTGTTTATTTGGGCTATTTCAATGGTAGTGATGGTGGCGTACATAAATCGCAGCCATGGCCGTTAGCAACGTCTGAATCTCACGAAATGTCTCGTGCAGGTAGAAGACATATTGTTAGACTTAGATTCCAAAGATGGGGTCCCTACATCTCTGCAAACCAGAGTTACAGGGGTCCAAAATTGGTAAAATCCCCCATAGGCTTTCATTGGGCCTCCTATTTACCGTTCCAAAATCTCACACCATTTCAAAGGGCAATGGCTCAGCAGTGGCAAAACTCACCAGTCATGATCCCCCTAAGGGTCCCTACAATGCTAGAAAATTTGGTACTGCTGAGCCATTGCCCTTTGAAAAGATGTGAGATTTTGGAACGTGAAATAGGGAGCCAATGAAATCCTATGGGGGATTTTACCAATTTTGGACCCCTGTAACTCTGGTTTGCAGAGATGTAGGGACCCCATCTTTGGAATCCAAGTCTAACAACATGTCTTCTACCTGCATGAGACATTTCGTGAGATTCAGACTTTGCTAACGGCCATTGCTGCGATTTATGTACGTCACCATCACTACCATTGAAATAGCCCCAATAAACAGGTTTTTGTGACCCTAGGCTATGACCTCTTCGGCCTAGGGGCCCGAAACTCACCAGTCATGTTCCCCCTAAGGGTCCCTACAATGCTAGAAAATTTGGTACTGCTGAGCCATTGCCCTTTGAAAAGATGTGAGATTTTGGAAAGTGAAATAGGGAGCCAATGAAATCCTATGGGGGATTTTACCAATTTTGGACCCCTGTAACTCTGGTTTGCAGAGATGTAGGGACCCCATCGTTGGAATCCAAGTCTAACAATATGTCTTCTACCTGCATGAGACATTTCGTGAGATTCAGACTTTGCTAACGGCCATTGCTGCGATTTATGTACGTCACCATCACTACCATTGAAATAGCCCCAATAAACAGGTTTTTGTGACCCTAGGCTATGACCTCTTCGGCCTAGGGGCCCGAAACTCACCAGTCATGTTCCCCCTAAGGGTCCCTACAATGCTAGAAAATTTGGTACTGCTGAGCCATTGCCCTTTGAAAAGATGTGAGATTTTGGAAAGTGAAATAGGGAGCCAATGAAATCCTATGGGGGATTTTACCAATTTTGGACCCCTGTAACTCTGGTTTGCAGAGATGTAGGGACCCCATCTTTGGAATCCAAGTCTAACAATATGTCTTCTACCTGCATGAGACATTTCGTGAGATTCAGACTTTGCTAACGGCCATTGCTGCGATTTATGTACGTCACCATCACTACCATTGAAATAGCCCCAATAAACAGGTTTTTGTGACCCTAGGCTATGACCTCTTCGGCCTAGGGGCCCCAAACTCACCAGTCATGTTCCCCCTAAGGGTCCCTACAATGCTAGAAAATTTGGTACTGCTGAGCCATTGCCCTTTGAAAAGATGTGAGATTTTGGAAAGTGAAATAGGGAGCCAATGAAATCCTATGGGGGATTTTACCAATTTTGGACCCCTGTAACTCTGGTTTGCAGAGATGTAGGGACCCCATCTTTGGAATCCAAGTCTAACAATATGTCTTCTACCTGCATGAGACATTTCGTGAGATTCAGACTTTGCTAACGGCCATTGCTGCGATTTATGTACGTCACCATCACTACCATTGAAATAGCCCCAATAAACAGGTTTTTGTGACCCTAGGCTATGACCTCTTCGGCCTAGGGGCCCGAAACTCACCAGTCATGTTCCCCCTAAGGGTCCCTACAATGCTAGAAAATTTGCCACTGCTGAGTAATTGCCCTTTGAAAAGATGTGAGATTTTGGAACTGTAAATAGGAGGCCCAATGAAAGCCTATGGGGGATTTTACCAAATTTGGAGCCCTGTAACTCTGGTTTGCAGAGATGTAGGGAACCCATCTTTGGAGCCCAAGTCTAACAATATGTCTTCTACCTGCATGAGACATTTCGTGAGATTCAGACGTTGCTAACGGCCATTGCTGCGATTTATGTACGTCAGACTCGCCACCATTGAAATTGCCCAATAAACAGGTTTTGTGACCCTAGGCTATGACCTCTTCGGCCTAGGACTGCATTGAACGCGACCCACGCATTGTGCGCATTCTGGACAACACCAATTACTGGGTTTATACCCTTCTGGATCCACGGTACAAACACAATGTTCCAAAACTGCTTGAAGAAAGAGCCAGACAGGTCAAAATGGAAGAATACCAGCAGGCCCTTGTGGAGACTTTAGAGAGGAGATTGACATCCTCCCCCTCCTCTAGCCAGTTGTACGCCGACAGACTGACTTCCGCAAACCCAGGACGACCAGGAGGGCAGCAAACAACACAAGCCGCAGCTAGTGCCCAAAAGGGAATGGTATCGGCAGTGTCCTTGGAGTGGGAAAATTTTCTGACACCCATGCAGCAGCACACAGAACAGCAAGCGTGCAGATCCACCTCCAACACCGATCGCCTGGAGAAGATGGTCAAGGACTACATGTCAGATGGCGTAGCTGTGTTGAACAATCCATCTGCACCCTTCAACTATTGGGTATCGAAGCTAGACACCTGGCACAAACTGGCAATGTACGCAATAGAGGTGCTGGCTTGCCCGGCAGCCAGCGTTATGTCGGAACGCTGTTTCAGTGCTGCCGGAGGCATCGTCATAGATCGGCGGCGTATCCGCCTCTCCACAGAAAATGCAGACCGTCTGACTCAAATTAAAATGAATCAATCCTGGATTGGAAACGACTACGCAACACTCCCGGACCCCAACCAAGTAACATGAACAATGAACATCTGTGATGGGTTAGCGTTTCCGGTCCCTGTTTATTGAACCTCTCATCTGTATTACATTTATGACTGCATGGCGACAAAATGCAAATTGCTATCCGCACGCTTCTTGTCCTCATGCAAGGCCTGGGTTGTTGTGTCTCAAAGCGTGGCCTTCTCCTCCTGCGCCACCCTCCTCTTGTTCCATCACGTGTGCTGCTGCTGGGTTAGCGTTACCGGTCCCTTTTCCTGGAACCTCTTATATGTATTACATTTATGACTGCATGCCGACAAAAAGCATGTTACCTGTGCAAAGAAAACAGACATTTCCCGCATTTAAAAGACAGTTTTCCCTTTGAAACTTTAAAATCGATTTTCTCAAAAACTATAAGCTCTTTTTGCTAATTTTTTTTTTCCTCTTGTACCCACTCCCAAGGTGCACATACCCTGTAAATTTGGGGTATGTAGCATGTAAGGAGGCTTTACAAAGCACGAAAGTTCGGGTCCCCATTGACTTCCATTATGTTCGGAGTTCGGCCATGTTCGGCCCGAACCCGAACATCTAGATGTTCGCCCAACACTACACGTGACCCGTTCGGCCAATCACAGCGCTAGCCGAACGTTCGGGTAACGTTCGGCCATGCGCTCTTAGTTCGGCCACATGGCCGAACAGTTTGGCCGAACACCATCAGGTGTTCGGCCGAACCCGAACATCACCCGAACAGGGTGATGTTCTGCAGAACCCGAACAGTGGCGAACACTGTTCGCCCAACACTAATCCTGAGGTCTGAGTGACACTGCAAGGTAAGGGGGGAGCGGCGGCGGCTAGAGGGGGGGCCTCCCTGTCACTCACTCACTACCTAAAGGGGCTCCCTGTCACTCACTCACTACCCAAAGGGGCTCCCTGTCACTCACTCACTACCTAAAGGGGCTCCCTGTCACTCACTCACTACCTAAAGGGGATCCCTGTCACTCACTCACTACCTAAAGGGGCTCCCTGTCACTCACTCACTACCTAAAGGGGCTCCCTGTCACTCACTGCCTAAAGGGGCTCCCTGCCACTCACTGCCTAAAGGGCTCCCTGTCACTTACTGCCTAAAGGGCTCCCTGTCACTTACTGCCTAAAGGGGGTCCAGGCTGGCTACATATACTGGGGACACTGGCTGTTAGTCATTATGTGCATTTACTGGTGAAAAACTGTCTCTTATGTGCATTGACTGGTGAACAGCTGTCTCTTATTATGTGCATTTCCTGGTGAAAAGCGGTTTCTTATTATGTGCATTTACTGGTGAAAAGTGGTCTCTTATTATGTGCATTTACTGGGGAAAAGCTGTCTCTTATTATGTGCATTTACTGGGGAAAGGCTGTCTGTCATAATATGCATTTACTGGTGAAACGCTGTCTCTTATGTGCATTTAGTGAGGAAATTTTGTCAGTAAAAATCTTTTGTCAGTAAATTTTAGGTATTTGTCAGTAAAAAAATAACGTGAAAGGTTGGCAACACTGGCAGGCTGTGCGGCGCAACGGGAAAGATACATGCAGCCCACCTCACGCTTGGGCTTGGCGGGGGAAGGAGCCAACGACAGCGAGCGAGAGTAGGGTGGCCGCAGGCAGCCATAAATACGTAGTGTGTGACTGTGTTGCACTCGCAGTGCCTCTCAATCTGAGTCAGTCCAGAGACTAGCAGACTCGCAGGCAGCCAAAGCCAGAGCCAGGAGCAAGCTCGTGGAAGAGGGGTAGGAATGGGGTATCACATGCATGCGTTAAGAGGTGGAAGGTGTGGGTGTGATTAGGCAGGACATGGGTGTGATTATGTGGTTGGGACCACTCCCATAGGCGTCAGAGAAAATCTTGCACCCAGGTGCCAGGCACCCCAGGCTCACCCCTGATTGCCTGGGTATGTTTGTTGTGTTGGTCCTATAATCTGTCCAGGGAATGTATGCTTTATAATGTAGCATTTCATTGCAGTGTTTTTGGTATTCTGGAGTGGTTAAGCACTTGTATTATTATCCTATTTAAGTGTGAAGTTGAATTAGGCATGTTTGTATAATACAAATTGGTATTACCAGTCAGCTTTGTGACCCAGTGCTAAGGTGTGTGCATGCGTGTGTGTCAGTCAGCAGCAGTGTGTGTGTATATATATGTGCGTGTTGGCAGAAAAGTTTTTAAACGTAAGTGTGAGCTGGGCCTTATGCTGGGAATACACGGGTTGATTCTGAGGCTCGATTCTGGGGCTCGATTCTGTGCCCAATCGTTTTTGCCACTCAAATCTGTAGGCGATTCTCTTATTTTCCGCTTGTTTTTCTTATCTTTTTCCATTGTCCCCAATGCAGAATCGAGCGGAAAAATGACCGGGCGTGTCGGAAATTATCTATCGAGCCATCTTATCAGCTCAGAATCGAGCCGTGTATTCCCAACACTAGGTTCGGGCTGATCTCTGCTACTTTCAATGTGTACAGTATAAGCTGTTATTCTGTTCCTGTACTGCTAGTAAACTAGCGGCAGTGTGTGCTGATCCCTGCTACCCCCAGCGTGTACAGTTTAAGCTGTTGTTCTGTTCCTGTACTTCTAGTAAACTAGCGGCAGTGTGTGCTGATCTCTGCTACCTCCAGCGTGTACAGTATAAGCTGTTACTCTGTGCATGTACTGATAGTAAACTAGCTGCAGTGTGTACTGATCTCTTCTACCTCCAGTATGTACAATATGAGCTGTTACTCTGTGCCTGTACTGATGGTAAACTAACTGCAGCATGTGGTGATCTCTGCTACCTCCAGTATGTACAGTATAAGCTGTTACTCTGTGCCTGTACTGATAGTAAACTAGCTGCAGCGTGTGCTGATCCCTGCTACCTCCAGTATGTACAGTATAAGCTGTTACTCTCTGCCTGTACTGATAGTAAACTAGCTGCAGCCTGTGCTGATCCCTGCTACCTCCAGTATGTACAGTATAAGCTGTTACTCTGTGCCTGTACTGATAGTAAACTAGCTGCAGCGTGTGCTGATCCCTGCTACCTCCAGTATGTACAGTATAAGCTGTTACTCTCTGCCTGTACTGATAGTAAACTAGCTGCAGCCTGTGCTGATCCCTGCTACCTCCAGTATGTACAGTATAAGCTATTACTCTGTGCCTGTACTGAAAGTAAACTAGCTGCAATGTGCTGATCTCTGCTGCCTCCAGCATGTACAGTATAAGCTGTCACTCTGTGCCTGTACTGATAGTAAACTAGCTGCAGTGTGTACTGATCTCTTCTACCTCCAGTATGTACAGTATAAGCTGTTACTCTGTGCCTGTACTGATGGTAAACTAACTGCAGCGTGTGGTGATCTCTGCTGCCTCCAGCATGTACAGTATAAGCTTTTACTCTGTGCCTGTACTGATAGTAAACTAGCTGCAGTGTTTGCTGATCTGTTACCTCCTGTATGTACAGTAAAAGGTGTTGCTCTGTGCCTGTACTGACAGTAAGCTAGCTGCAGTATGTGCTGATCCCTGCTACCTCCAGTATGTACAGTATAAGGTGTTGCTTTGTGCCTGTACTGATTGAAAACTAGCTGCAGTGTGTGCTGATCTGTTACCTTCAGTATGTACAGTATCAGGTGTTGCTCTGTGCCTGTACTGATTGTAAACCAGCTGTATTGTATGTACAGTATTAGCTGTAAAGCCTGGTACACACATACAATTTTGAATAGCCAATTTTACTACTTCTAGGTATTATGAGAGCCCAGCTCTGTTCACAGTATTCAAAGTCTCTTGGCCCTCGTACTACATGCAGTGGTAAAATTGGTCAGTGATTGACTAATCAAAATTGAATGTGTGTATGCATCTTTATGCTATGCCTATACTGATAGTAATCTATCTAATTAAAGGCATCTTGCTACTAATTGCCCTATTTCCTCTGGGTGCTGCGTATGTCTGCAAATTGAACGTGGCACCCATGCTGCTGCAAAGCTGAATTGATATAGCCATGCCATGCACAGCTATAGGGATTCAAATATGTGTGTGCATCGGGTGTTGTGGGGGGGGGGGGGATATGCGGTTGTTGCTGGGGGGGCACATCCAGATTCCGCATCGGGGCCCAGAGGTTTGTAGCTACGCCACTGCATATACAAATAAGAAGTACATTTTTTCCAGAGTAAAATGAGCCATACATGACTTTTCTCCTGTGTTTCTGTCACTTACAGTAGGTAATAGAAATCTGACAGAAGCGACAGGTTTTGACCTAGTCCATCTCTTCATAGGGGATTCTCAGTGATTTATTTATTTTCAAAAGCACTTAGTGAATGGCAGTTGCTCTGTCCAACTGCCTAAAAACTGTGTGGCGACTATGGAAGCTGGCCAGCATCATTGTTTAAATCCTTTTTAGAGAATATCTTCATGTAATGAATAGCGGAGATGCTGCCGCGGCAGGGCGGCTGTCTCTGCGTTCAAGCTTTACTAAACAAAAATGTACCCTATTGGAAAGGTCGAATAAAATTTAACTTTTAATAAGATTGCATTAAAACATTTGTCATATTTTCTTATTTGCTAGTTAATAAGTAAATTGTGAACCCAGCGGACTGGAGGAAGCAAAAGTTTGGGTCACATGACCATCCTCCTAGTTCACGCTAATAAACTATGAACCCTACACCCAAACTCGACATGTTTCATTTCCTAAATTGGAAACTTCGTCAGGAGTGCTAATAATCAAGTGATAGAGTGCTAAAGTGCTATACACAACATTTACAATATACAATTCACATATTTACAAATAATTTAGCAAAGTAGCAGAGTAACGGCCACCTAACCCGGCAGCCTGCTGGAGAATGAACATCCCCATTCTCCTTTTATAGTGGGGTGGAAATCCCTAAGGATGCTGGGTAGGCTGGGGGGAAGTCCCGACCACCAACCTAAACAGGTTTCAACACGTATATTAAAGAACAAATTACTTTTAGGGGTCTTCGCAATTTAGTCACCCCGCACAAACACACTGATGACAAAGACTTTATGACTGGGTGGAATGCCCTTAAGACCAAACAGACTCTAGAATTGATGACTTTCCTGAGGGATTATGAAGTTAAGTGTCTAGAAAAAATAAATGTTAAACTAGCAACGGAACATAAAAAAGTCATTAATTACAAAGAACATCCTGATTATAGAAAACTGGAAGAGAAACTCCAAAAAAAAGTTGAGAGTCATAAGGAGAGCATAAAAACAAGGAAACATAAAAAGTTTGTGCGTGATTGGCGCGATTTTAAAAGTGGGAAGATATATAGTTGGAAAAAGACACCCAATAAAGATCCGATTGTACGGGACCCAGAACTATCTAGTGATGAAAATACCACCGACACTGAATCAGAACCTGAATTAAATAAAAATACAAAACCTGGGGAGAAACCAGGGAAACCAAGAAAATCACGGGGCAGGGGGCAACCAAGAGGGCCAGATCCCACCTCCCCGAACAATCCAAGGCAGCTAAGGAACAGGGACAGATGGGGTTACAAGGCAAATCATTGGAGGAGAAAGGAGGAGGAGTGGTAGATTACAGAGTTGATCCTACCGGTGACATGCGTATTATTAATCTGACGAATTATGTTTTGAATGACGATGAGATCTCAGTCCTCTCCAAGGGCTTAACGTTTGTACCCACACCTGATTTCGATCTTTTTGAGGCAGTAAAAGATGTCAATTTATTTGCGAGAAAACTAGCTGTTTATAAATATATGCACTCTCCCACTATGCAAGCTAAAAGGGATGAAGCAAGGGATAGTAACGCACTTGCCATTTTAAATGATCTCTTGGAGGAAAATCGAACAGGGGAAACACAATTAGGGGCACCACTAAGTAACTTAACAAGTAAGAGTAAATTTTGCCCCAGTATTGGTGGCTACCCCACAATACAAATTTTTGTTGACACTGTAACAAGAGATCTTGAGGAATTGGTAAAAATGAAACATCATACTACCCGTAATCTTAGCAAAAATGAACAGCTAGCTCTGGATAGCCTGATGACTAATGAGGACCTTATTATTAAAAAATCGGATAAGGGTGGAAATGTGGTATTGATGACACGAGTAGCATACATTGAGATGTGCCAAAACATATTGAGGGATGAAAACCAATATAGAAGGTTGGAGGGAAATCCTACACGGGTCTTCTATGGGGCACTTGAAGGACTACTCAAGGTGGCCCTAGGTAAGAATATTTTGGATAAAAAAGATTATGACTGTATTCTAACGAAATCACCAACCGTTGCCACTTTCTATGCGCTCCCGAAAGTTCATAAACACCTACACACACCACCAGGTCGACCCATTGTATCAGGGAACAATTGCCTCACTGAACAAATTAGCAGATATGTGGACTCTTTTTTGAGACCTTTTGTGGAAAGTCTCCCATCTTACCTCAGGGACACCATGGATCTTCTAAATAAAATAAATGATGTGAACATTGCAGAGAACACTTTGTTGGCTAGCTTAGATGTGGAATCCCTGTACAATAATATAGATCATGGCTTGGGTTTGAACGCCACCAATTTTTTTCTTAGATCCAGAAGTGTCCATCTTAAAGAACATTCATCGTTTATTCTGGAGCTATTGGAGTTTATTTTAACTCACAATTATTTTTTATTTCAGAATAAGTACTACCTACAGAAGAGGGGATGCACAATGGGGACGGCGTGTGCCCCCTCTTATGCAAACTTGTTCCTGGGGTGGTGGGAGGATCAGATGGTTTTTGGTGAGGACTTGCTTTTCTATACCTCTCATGTCCTTTTCTGGGGCCGTTTCATAGATGATATCTTCATTCTGTGGGACGGCCCCAGATCCCTCTTTGTGGATTTTGTGGCACTCCTGAACTCAAATGATATTGGGATGTTCTTTACTCATGAAATACATGATGAAAAAATTAACTTCTTGGATGTTCAGATCTCGAAGAATGATGGGGGTGGTCTTGACACAAAAATTTTCCGTAAACCTACAGCTACGAATTCACTTCTAACGTGGAACAGTTTCCATCCAGAACCCCTGAAGAGGGGTATCCCGAAAGGTCAATTCCTAAGAGCTCGTAGAAATTGTACTAAGGTGACTGATTTTACTGATGAATGTAAAACCTTAGAAAGACGTTTTTTGGATCGTGGCTACCCGAAGGAGGTGATAGTCGGGGCTTATGAAAGAGCACGGACAGTGGAGAGAAAAGACCTTCTGACCCCGAAAAATAGGGAGACTAATCGGGAGAGCAGTTGGCTGATGGTGTAATGGTTAAGGGTTCTGCCTCTGACACGGGAGACCAGGGTTCGAATCTCGGCTCTGCCTGTTCAGTAAGCCAGCACTAATTCAGTAGGAGACCTTTGGCAAGTCTCCCTTACACTGCTACTGCCAATAGAGCGCACCCTAGTGGCTGCTGCTCTGCTCTGGCGCTTTGAGTCCGCAAGGAGAAAAGCGCAATATAAATGTTATTTGTCTTGTCTTGTCTTGAGAGTGGCCAAGCTAGATTGATAAGTACTTACAATAGTCAGTCCCACAATGTGAAGCGAATTCTGGGGAGACATTGGTCCATTTTGAAGCTAGATCCACAGCTAAAAGAATACCTCCCACAATCTCCCCTAATAACATACAGGAGGGGGAAAAACCTGGGGGACAACCTAATGCACTCCTTTTTGCCAGCTAATACTGGCCAGGGTGGATTGAAGCAGCAGAAAAAGACCTGGCTGAGTGGCCCCCTTAATGGGATGTTTAATTGTGGGAGATGTAAGGCATGTGTGAATGTACTCAAGTGCAAGAGCTTTAAATCCCCCAAAGATGGACGAAAATATGACCTACTGGATTTTTTCAACTGTACTACAGAGGGCGTCGTATACGCAATACAATGTCCATGCTCCCTTTTATATATAGGTGAAACGTCAAGGCCTGTAAAAGAAAGAATTCTAGAACACCTGGGTGACATCGCCCATAAACGGAATACCTCTGTCTCCAGACATTGGCAAGAAAAACATGAAAGTGATCCATCTTGCCTACATTTTTGGGTTATACAGAGGTGGAAAATGGGTCCTAGGGGTGGAAATTTGGACCAAAAATTAAAACAACAAGAGGCTAGATGGATTTATAGGCTAGGAACCCTCAGTCCAAATGGATTGAATGAGGGCTTCACCTTTGCCTCTTTTATTTAGGGGTTTTGGCCCCTATGTATCTCCTTACCCTGAGTGGGTTTCTTTCATCTCTGTTTTGGGTCATCATTTCCTCTGTATCCCTATTTTCTTTATACCCTCCTATTTCACCTTATGAGATCCTCCCCCTCCCTTCATCCCTGTCTGTAGATTGATAATCCTATTTTGAGGTGATAATGAGGGTTAATCAATATGAGTTCGTGCGTGTATTTCCCGGATATGGGGCTTTATGTATGTTTGTAGCCCCTAAGCACGATCTACTTTTCTTCACCTGACCATTTATTGGTCGCCTCCTGCATGTAAAATACTTCTAGGCGATATACGTAATGCATATTGTAAGTTGTTCCACGACTGCAATAATATGTGATTAGAAGTCCTCTGGGATGTTTGAAGTTGTCATAATAATCACTGGGCGCCTGGTATTAATGTTATTTATGTGTCTCCTTGGTTACCTGAGTCCTGGAGCGCTTCTAACCAATGATCTGGCTCCTTATAATGGATATACCACCCCCCACTGCTTGTGCAACGTGTTTCTATGGCGACCTCCTATACACGTCCCGCATTTCCGCATGAATGCGGAGCTGACGTCTCCCTTGTGAGCGTGGACGTGTCTCTATGGTAACCACCTATACACGTCTTGCATTTCCGCATTGACGCGGAGCAGGCGTCTCCTCTCTGGGGAAGGTGTAACTCTCTGTTTGGTTGCTGGCGGTGTCAGTTATGACGTATGGACCCACCCCCGTCACATCTAACCACCAATCAGAGGCCCAGAAACACGGAGAGATACTTTTCCTCCGTTTCGAAGCGCAGTCTTCTCTTGCAGTTCTCAGCAGGGGAATATGAATATGTGGACGTCAGGGTAAGGTGATCCTCGGCAATACACCGGGATTCTATGCACCTTTTTGGGGACACATTGGCTACTATAGCTGTTGGCCCTTATTGGTCTGTTTTTTGACAGACAACCCTAATGACCAATGACAACACAACTTCCTGATTAGGTTGGTGGTCGGGACTTCCCCCCAGCCTACCCAGCATCCTTAGGGATTTCCACCACACTATAAAAGGAGAATGGGGATGTTCATTCTCCAGCAGGCTGCCGGGTTAGGTGGCCGTTACTCTGCTACTTTGCTAAATTATTTGTAAATATGTGAATTGTATATTGTAAATGTTGTGTATAGCACTTTAGCACTCTATCACTTGATTATTAGCACTCCTGACGAAGTTTCCAATTTAGGAAATGAAACATGTCGAGTTTGGGTGTAGGGTTCATAGTTTATTAGCGTGAACTAGGAGGATGGTCATGTGACCCAAACTTTTGCTTCCTCCAGTCCGCTGGGTTCACAATTTACTTATTAACTAGCAAATAAGAAAATATGACAAATGTTTTAATGCAATCTTATTAAAAGTTAAATTTTATTCGACCTTTCCAATAGGGTACATTTTTGTTTAGTAATCCTTAATCAGGTGTGTTTTTTGTGTTCTGCGTTCAAGCTGGCGGCTTTTTCCACGCAGCAACATGTCTCTGGTTCGCCTGGGCCTTCTAGTGCACACAGATGGAGAGCTACGTGCGCGCGCGCCAGGCGACAAGACCTTTATGCCAACAGGAGGGGAGTCAGCTGATCAGGCCGATCAGCTGATCCCAGCTGGACTCTGGATTGGCTGAGTGGCTGGGGCGGCGCTGCGGAACTTGCTTGGCAGTTTCTGGTTGTCTGCCATTGCGAATACTCACGTGTGAGCACTCTTACAGTGTGTTAGAACCAGTTGGAACTGGGAATTCACACTTAGCCAGATTCCGCTCAGGCGCTACTGTGTTATACTTCAGACTACTTCCTGGGTGTTGAGACCAAGGACCTCACACCTAAGTCTAGGGATTTACTGTGTTATTACTGTGTCATACTTCAGACTAGTTCCCGGGTGTTGAGACCAAGGACCTCACACCCTAGACTAGGGGATTACTGTTACATAGTTACATAGTTATTTTGGTTGAAAAAAGACATACGTCCATCGAGTTCAACCAGAGAACAAAGTAAAACTCCAGCCTGCTCCCTCGCATATCCCTGTTGATCCAGAGGAAGGCGAAAAAACCCTTACAAGGCATGGTCCAATTAGCCACAAAAGGGAAAAATTCCTTCCCGACTCTAGATGGCAATCAGATAAAATCCCTGGATCAACATTATTAGGCATTACCTAGTAATTGTAGCCATGGATGTCTTTCAACGCAAGGAAAGCATCTAAGCACCCTTTGAAAGCAGGTATAGAGTTTGCCATAACGACTTCCTGTGGCAATGCATTACCACTGTGTTATTACTGTTATACTTTAGACTAGTTCCTGGGTGTTGAGACCAAGGACCTCACACCTAAGAGTAGGGGATTACTGTGTTATACTTCAGACTAGTTCCCGGGTGTTGAGACCAAGGACCTCACACCTCAGACTAGGATTGTGCTATATTGATATCTGTTATGATCCCTGGCTTTGCTGACCTCTCTCCTGCTTACTGATTCGGTACCTTGCCTATATGTCTACCCATTGCCAACCTTGCCTGTACCCGGATACCGTATCAGTCTTCTGTCTCTGTACCTAATCTGCTCGTGTGTTGCCGACCTGGCTTGTATGACCCTTCTGGCTGTCACTCATTCCTTGGGTGAACAGCCGCTCTGTACTCCTTGTGACACCAACTCCATAGGTGTCCATTAGCTGTATAGGCTGCCTGCTCCTCAGGAAGTCTCCTTACAGTCCAGTCAGGGGACTTTACCTACTGGAGTCCTCTGGCTGCAGTACAGTCTTAATCCCAGCCCATCAGGGAATCCTTGGCTGCAGTACAGTCTGATTCCTGAGTCATCAGGGAATCCCTGGCTGCAGTACAATCTCCATCTCCCCCTCTTTAGGAGAGTTGTATCTACACCGTCAGAGGCCACCTGCTCCTCAGGTGTCCTCTGGCTGTAGTGCAGTCCAATTCCCTGCTCTTCAGGGAATCCATGGCTGCAGTAGTGTCTGTATCTCCCGATCCTCGGGAGATAACCTCTCTTACTGTTGCACCAAACACTCACATTACATAGGTGTCCTGTGTCAAGCTATACTTGTATTATTGGTGATTCTGCAGATCACCATATAATCAGGTATAACATCTGTATTATTGGTGATACTGCAGATCATCAATAATCAGATACACTCTTTGTGCTGACACCAATCGTTACACTTTATAAAGAATAAAAGCCTTGCTGAGAATCCCCTATGAAGTGATGGACTAGTCCAAAACCTGTCACTTCTGTCCGATTTCTACTACCTACTGTAGTAGAAGTAGGTAGTAGGAATCGGATAGTGTTTAAAGGATACCTGACTGGGCCAAGCTATCTAAAATTAGTATAGAGGCATGCCCATGCTAGATCCACATATCTCTGTGCATTGTCCATTGTCCATCCCTGTATTGCTCCCGCCCACCAGTCCCCTTTAGCACTCCTTGAAAAAAGTGACTTTTTGCCAATTTTTTTTAGGGAAAATCTTTATAAAGAATAAAAGCCTTGCTGAAAATCCCCTATGAAGAGATGGACTAATCCAAAACCTGTTTTTAGACAGGAAGAGGCAAACTTGCTGCAATGTTCCCTCCTATCACAACCCTATTCCTTATTGCAGCAAAGCTACATCTTCCTGTCTGAATATTTGACTTTAGCCAAAAGTTAACATTTTCATGGAGTGATTACAGGGGCCAGGGGGAATGAGGAGAGGAACAAACAACACATGTATGTGGATCCAGCATGAACATATCTTTCTGCTTACCTTAAAGCGGATCTGAGATGAAAAACTAACTATAACAAGTAACTTGTCTATATATGTTATCTAAAGTTTAGATAGTTTACAAAGCATATCTAGCTGCAAACAGCTTCAACAGTGTATGAATATGCATTCCTGTGATACAATGAGGGCAGCCATGTTCTGTTAGTCACATTGTCACAGGCTGAGAGCTGGAGATGCTATGAGCTTACCTGTGAGTAAATTCAGTCCCCTCTTCTCCTCCCCTCTGCCTCTGAAATCAATGACTAGTAACACCTCTCCCTGCCCCTGCCTAGACTGAGCTCCTATAAGCTCTTGCTACTGTCTGAAAATGCTAAGGCACTGTGAAAAGCTGTGGGCGAGGCTTGTTTAGTTTATAGGGAATTAGAGTATTAAAACAAAACAAAAAAAGTATTTGGCTTGAGGAATGCCCTATAAACTACTGTATATGAAAGAAACATAATTATGCAATTTATCTCGGATCCACTTTAAGTAGCTTTTACTCTAGTCAGGTGTATTTTAAGCAATAACACAAATATATGCAGCTTAAACTTTTTTATAAGACAAAATATGTGAAGCATAACTCATTTGTTATTATCCACAAAGGAGAGGGGTCTCAGGTACTCTAAATCAGTTTTTTCCTTCAATAAAGGTACTAAGACATTACAATAGAACAAAAGCTGTCTACAACATATTTGTCTTCCCAATGTGATGCAGTAAAATGTCAATGCACAATTAATGTACATTCACAAACTAATTACTGTAATACAGATAGTCCACACATGACCTTGCTACTCTCTTGTACAATAGCTCAGACATTTCTATACCTAGGCAATGAACATAATATTTTGACAATAAAAATGTTTTCTTCTGAGCCCAACAAAGCCTTTATAATTTATCAGAAATTAATTGTTAATTTTTCGATGAAATATATGCACTACTTAGCAACATATTCTTATAAAAAAAGATGGATTTCCCAACACTAAGCCATATCAAAACTAATACGTCCCGAAAGCAGTGTTTAAGAGACAGTTAAGGATATATGTTCAATTTTATTCCATAAAACTAGAGGTTATAAATTTATTTCATCACCACACAAGCATTCCTCAAATCTTACTTATGGCTGTAATAATAGGCGAATTGCTCCTTGGTGATTGTAATCATGGCCACTACTGCTAATATTTGTTTGAATTATTTGCAGAAAGATGGAGCCAAACTTATTGGTTATTTTTTTACACTTCATAAGCTACCTTTGTGTGCATAAATAACATGACAGGGGAGCTTTAAAATGCAAATCATTCAGTTCAGAAAATAGTATTACAGTTTGAAATGTAATTTGTTGCCTCCTGAAAGGCTAAACCTTACTTCTTAGGTTCCTGAGGAAATAATAATACCCATTCAGCAGATGCAACACATCTTGCATGAGTTTTACTGTTGATGAAGTGAAAACTCAAAGTAAAGCAAACCTACCAATTCTTCCACCAAAAGTGTTTATATATTTTTTTCTTTGAATTTATTTGAATAAAACAGAAGTGCTTGTATCACTGCTAGTTCTCCTCATTCAGTACCCTCTTTCCTCTCCCCTGCCCCATCCCTACATGATGTGCTCCTAGCCCGGTCCTTTTCTCCATGGTGAACTCATCCTGTGCATTAGTCCAGAGGTCAAGGTGAAACTGCCTGGAAGCCTGTGTGCTGTGCCTGATATGCAGCCTGCCAGCCTTGAGAGATGGAGGATGGAGTAAGGGCCCGTTCAGATCACAAATGCGGATGGCCATGCGTGCGGAACGCGTGCAGACCGCAACGCGTACGAACGCATGGCCATCCGCGTTTGTGTGTGTTGCGTGGCTGATCCCATTACTGAAAAGTGAATGGGACAGCCACGCGTTTTGTCAAAATCTGCTTGCAGCATGCGTTCCCGGACCGCACAGGTCCGGAACGCATGCAGTGTCAACATCAGACAGTGCACTCTATGCACTGTCTGATGTCGTGCGTGTTGGCCCACTGCACGCGTTTCCATAATGCGGCTGGAAACGCGTGCAGTGTGAACGGGCCCTTAAACTGGTCAAATGAAGTCTTAAAGAGACTCTGTAACATTAAAAAGATCCCCTGGGGGGTACTCACCTAGGGTGGGGGAAGCCTCCGGATCCTAATGAGGCTTCCCACGCCGTCCTCTGTCCCACGGGGGTCTCACCGCAGCCCTCCGAACAGCCGGCGACTGTGCCGACTGTCAGTTCAATATTTACCTTTGCTGGCTCCAGCGGGCGCGCTGTGGCGGCTTTCCGTTCCGAACTACACGGAAATACCCGATCTCATTCGGGTCCGACACTTGCGCCTGCGCAGTAGAGCGGACCCGACGGCGATCGAGTATTTCCGTGTAGTTCGGAGCCGACAGCCTTCAGAGCGCCTGCGCAGGAGCCAGGAAGGTAAATATTGACGTCACCGCTGCACGGACTCCACGGAGGGCTGCAGCGAGACCCCTGACGGATGGAGGACGGCGTGGGAAGCCTCATTAGGATCCGGAGGCTTCCCCCACCCGAGGTGAGTACCCCCCAGGGGATCTTTTCATGTTACAGTTCCTCTTTAAGCTTGTACTGTTTTTGGCGTGTGGGTTTAATGCCACATTATATTCAATGCAGTGAGCATTTGGCCTCTTCTCTACCTATGAACAGGCAAATCTAAAAACACATTTAAAGGGAAAAACTTATGGAAGGAAGGGCAACACAGTGGCATAGTGGATATCACTATTGCTTTGCAGTGCTGGGTCCCCACTGTTCAAGTCCCAGCCAGGGCACTTTCTGCATACAGTTTGTATGTCCCCCCTGTGCCTGTGTGGGTTTCCTCTGAGAACTATGGTTTCCTCCCACATTCCAAAAACATCCAAGTTAATTGACTTACCCCTAAATTGGCCCTAGACTACAATGGACATATCACTGTAATAGTGACTAGATTGTGAGTTCCTCTGAGCGACAGTTAGTGACATGAGTATGTACCCTGTAAAAGCACTGTGGAAGATGTTGGTACTGTATGAATAATATTAACAATTGCTGCAATAATAATTTCAGAAAATCCTATTTTCCTAGCTGCAGTGGTGCATGACCCTTTGTTTGCCTTTAATGCATTCTTCATTATTGACAGGGTGTGAATACGCACACCAGATGTTCTGACTCTGATTTCACTATCTTGATACCGATTGCAGATGTGTAAATCAGAGCTAATAAAACTAATTATCAGACAGACAGTCATATCACTGATTTCTTTTTATCGTTTTTTTTTTTAAGGGAAATAGATGGCAGCCTCAATATACTTTTCACTTCTCACAATCATTTGAATAAAAAAAAAACCTCCATTAAGTGTAATTGGATTGCATTCAATAATTGTATTTTATGACTTTCAAATATTCTTTTAAAAGTAATCAGTTGATCCTGTGTCAATATATTTGTAATGCTTTAAATGCATGTAGAAATACAATTAATTCTCATTAGTGGTTTGTTTTCAGTCTCTCATGGGAAAGACGAGTACATGAGGTCTGTACCCTGCATTGACCTTCTTCAGTGTATCCCAGAATGACAATTGGTTCCTCTAAAATTGCTACTAACTTGCAGTACTGGTTTGTAAACAAAACAAGAAATGGTAGCAGGAAAAAAGGGCGCAGGACGAGGGTGGACGAAGAGGCGCCGCCATAGACTTTAATGCAATTATTGTTAATACAGCGAAAAAAGCAGAAAAAGGGTGCCGTGAAAAATATAGTTTTTGAAGTATGATTAAAATCATATACAACTACAGGTTTTTAATTCTGAAATGTTGAGCATCAAAATCACAGGATTATTTGGTGAAAAAATACTAGTATGAAGGAAACTTCACTTGGTTACTGAGTAACGTGTTAATATGTTTTATTTAGTAATGTTTTAGAGCTTACAGAATTTGATATTATTTTTTATTCAAAATTATAATTTAAGGCTACATCCTTGTTTCCCTATTCTTACCTTTAGCTTTATATATAAAAAGCTTCTGGAGCCTTTGTGATTAGAGATGTCGCGAACCTCCGATTTTCGTTTCGCGAACTTTCGCAAACCGCAATAGACTTCAATGGGGAGGCGAACTTCAAAAGTTTGAAAAATTTCTGCTGACTGGAAAAATGATAGAAAAGATGTTTCATGGGGTCTAATACTCGGAGGAAGACATGGTTGAGTAAAATACACATCAAAAGTCCTGGAAAAAAATCTGAATTTAATACAAAGCAACGTTTTAAATCTCATTGAATGTTCAATTGCAGGCCTACACTACTTTTTGACATCAGGAATCCCTTCTCTCTCTCCCTCACTCCCTCTCTCCCTTAGGAAGGAGGGTCTTATCTTCCAGGGAATTGTAGTATTTCAAAAGCCAGCTTACATACCATGGATGGGAATTGAACCCAGGTCTCAGTGTGCGGTAGGTAACTCATTTAACCACTATACCACCAACAACACTACATGCTGAAGCCAGCCTAGCATGTACCATTATGATCAATCCAAGAGAAAAATTAGCTTGCTTAATACACAGAATTGTACTATATCAAAAGCCAGCTTACATACCATGGCTGGGAATTGAACCCAGGTCACAGTGTGCAGTAGGTAACTCATTTAACCACTATACCACCAAAAACACTACATGCTGAAGCCAGCCTAGCATGTACCATTGTGATATACCCAAGAGAAAAATGATCTCTCTCTCTCTCTCTCTCTCTCTCTCTCTCTCTCTCTCTCTCTCTCTCTCTCTCTCTCTCTCTCTCTCTCTCTCTCTCTCTCTCTCTCTCTCTCTCTCTCTAGGACTTGATGCCATTGAAGTGAATTTTCAGCTTAAAACCATCAACGGATACCGGCAGAATTTCACAAGCAATTTCGGAATTCCGCCAGATTGAAAAAGCAATTCCGTTCGAACCAAATAAAAATTGCGGAAAATACAATTCCGCGGAAAGCGGTGACCATCCCTACGAGAGAGAGAGAGAGAGAGAGAGAGAGAGAGAGAGATATGAATCTACCTGGCTATCTGGGGTTCTCTTCAGACAACTGTTGAACACAAAAGGCAAGGCCATGTCTGGATGGGCTTGAACCACCAACATTGCAGTTAAAAGCCAAACGCACTAACCAATTGTGCCACACAGGCTGTGTACCACAAAGACTGTGCATGCAGTTGCTGTTGAATGATTTTCTGGGGATGTATGTGTGTCTTTTGGAGGGAGGAAGTAAGTCTGCTCCAAGAAGTTACAGCATGGAGTGTTGTTGGTGGTATAGTGGTTAAATGAGTTACCTACTGCACACTGTGACCTGGGTTCAAATCCCAGCCATGGTATGCAAGCTGGCTTTTGATATAGTACAATTCCGTGGATTAAGCAAGCTAATTTTTCTCTTGGATTGATCATAATGGTACATGCTAGGCTGGCTTCAGCATGTAGTGTTGTTGGTGGTATAGTGGTTAAATGAGTTACCTACCACACACTGAGACCTGGGTTCAATTCCCAGCCATGGAATGTAAGCTGGCTTTTGAAATACTACAATTCCCTGGAAGATGAGACCCTCTTCCCTCTGGGAGGAGGGAGTGAGGGAGTATAAGGAATAACAATCAGCTAGGAACAAACCTGCAAGATCCTAACTAAACTCTCCCTAGCAGAGTCTGTCAGCAGCTGTCTGTTAACTAATTAGTGGAGGCAGACGAGTGAGTAAAACAACTGCAGAACCTTGCCTTTTATAAGGGGGGGGGTGGGGCTCCAAGAGTGAGTGTAGTCTGATTGGTGATAATGTGCCTGCTGACTGTGATGTAGAGGGTCAAAGTTCTGCTCAATGGAGCATTATGGGGCGAATCAAACTTCCGCAAAAGTTCGCCTTCGCCGGCGAACGCGAACCACCTAAAGTTCGCCTGGAACCGTTCCCCGGCGAACCGTTCGGCACATCTCTATTTGTGATATGTGAAGCATTTACAATAATTTACTTGTTACAGTGTGTCTGATTTTATGATTTCTCAATGTACTATCAGATATATAGGATGGCAATGCTTAGAATAAATTATGGAGAAGCATGTGATCAGTGTTATTAGCTGATATATTTGTAAAGTTTTCATTTGCTGGTCAAATTCCGAACCTTAAAAGCCTAACAAATCTATCAGGTGATCAAACTGAATTGCCATCCCTACAGATATGTTAAATATCATGACTCTGATCACAAAACTGTATGTACCATTTTTCCCCCCTTTTAAAAAAAAATTAAACAAGAGATTTACAAAAAAAAAAAAAAAAGGGGGTTGATAAACTAGGCAGACCAGAAGAATTAAGCTTGCTGGATCATGGACAAGTCTTTTTATCCAGGAGTTGGGACCTCCCACATACCACTTCCCTTAACCAGGAAACTCCTAAATGCCTGCTCCCTCCAAGTGAAATAGGTATAGGTGTACTAATGTACCCCTTACCCAGCACAGCAGGCAGGAGCAGCTGTGTGTTACAGACGTACTTTTAAATCAATAGTCACCGAGAGGGAAAGAGAAGGGGTGTGGTGGTTGAAGGGCAGGCAGCAGCACAATGTGGTACTACATACAGACTATTTTACTGGGAAGGTCCATGCCTTGAGACAGCTCTGGGGCTTATTATTTAAGAATGGGGCTATTCTATGGTGCCCTGGGTTCCAAATGATAGTCCAGGTCTTTGCCTAGGTGACATGCCCAGAACTAACCCAGGATGTGTATATTGGCATTTTTAGAATTTGCAGATATTCTGCAAATCTGACCAGCAAGGTGAGGTGACTCTGCACTAGTGAGGCAGGGGTCGCACTTGCCCCCTTATTTTTCTGTGCAATTTTGGAGTTGATGGCTCTCTATCATCGTGTTTTGGATTGCATTTTTTCTTCTGCGATTTTCATGTTCATTCATGATTTTCTGTATTGTAGCAACATGTAATCAGGAATGCATGCCACATGCTGGACAAAAGCAGAAAGCTGTTAGACTTTAAACCCTGTAAAAAAAATGCAGATGGCATGTGAACAAACGCAAAAAAACTCATATTCCTGAGCAGGTCATTGACTTTAGTGGTGCCCATTTTGCTGCATGTGGCAAAACTCATATGAATCTTGCAAATGTGATCACTGCCTAAAACAATGTTATACAGTATAAAACAATGTTATACAGTTACAGGAAAGATATTGCAGTTTTAGAGCAGGTGCAGAGACGAGCAACAAAATTGATACGTGGGATGGAAGGTCTCACTTACCAAGAAAGGTTAGATAAACTGGGTTTATTTAGTTTAGAGAAAAGACACCTTAGAGGGGATCTAATTAACATGTATAAACACATCAGAGGGCAATATAATAGCTTGGCAGATGAGCTTTTTGTCCCTAGGCCTTCACTAAGGACTAGAGGCCATGATCTGCGCATGGAGGAAAAACGTTTTAGAATATGAGGAGAAAACAACAGGCACCACAGTCGCTAATGCTCGACCTGATATTCCACCATGGATGGCAGAGACAACAATCGGGTAGAATTCACAGGATCAGCGTGCTCAAACTCAGGAAAACAACATTTAAGCAATTTATTTAGGAAAGGGTTCTTTACAGTAAGAGTGATTAAGAAGATGTGGAATGCATTGCCACAGGAAGTAGTTATGGCAAATTCTATATCTGCATTTAAAGGGTCGTAGATGCTTTCCTTGCGTTGAAAGACATTCATGGCTATAATTACTAGGTAATGTCCAGTGGCGTTGATCCAGGTATTTTATCTGATTGCCATTAGTGTTGGGCGAACAGTGTTCGCCACTGTTCGGGTTCTGCAGAACATCACCCTGTTCGGGTGATGTTCGAGTTCGGCCGAACACCTGGTGGTGTTCGGCCAAACTGTTCGGGTTCGCCCGAACGGCTCAATGCCTGGCCGAACAGGGCCCCTGTTCGGCCGAATACGGCCCCCCTATGGGGTCGCAGGCATAAGGGGGGAGCATGCCCCGATCGCGGGGGGGGGGGTTCGGAAATTCCCCCCACCCCCTCCGCTAGCGCTCCCCCCTCTGCCCGCTTCCCCATACAAAAGTTTAAGGAAAGTAAAATAATACCGGTGGTAGTGGCTGGCAGTGGCACTGTGAAGTGAGTCAGGAGGAGGAGTCCGGAGAGTGACGCGTTGAGGGAGGCCGGGCAGCGGGCGGTTCAGCGGTAGTACCCTTGTGGTACTTCCGCCCTTTCTCTGACCTCACGTCCTCTGCGTGATGACGCATATGAGGGTACGCGTGACGTGTACCCTCGTATGCAGAGGACGTGAGGTCAGAGAAAGGGCGGAAGTACCACAAGGGTACTACCGCTGAACCGCCCGCTGCCCGGCCTCCCTCAACTCCCAAAAAGTAAATGAAAAAGGACTATTAAAATTATTTTGAGCATTTTCTTGCTTTCTGATGGCTTCAAATTCATTTTATTGACAAATGTAAAAATATCACCCAGGAGAAAACTCAGGTGAAAAAGAGAATTGCATATGGCCCAATGTCTCTGTTCATCCTCAGCCACCTTCTGACTTTTGTAAGGGTCCAGGGCAATATGGATTTCCCACTAATTGTTCCTGAGAACATCACAACAGTTCAGTTTGACTATTCCTGAATAAAATGTGCAATGTGCAATGCTCATAAAGAAATTTGCAGTTATGTAAACATGAACAGCAAAACTAGTGGTCATGTGGCTTGCGGAGCCACCTTTCACTGCTTAACCTCCCTAGCGGTATGGACAGAAATGTCTGTTCAAAAAAACATGCTGTGAACAGTATAAATATGCATGCACATCAATACTCTCCTGCACTGTATACTAGACCCTTGCTTGACACATTTTGGCAAGTTACAGGAAAAAAAAAGTTTTAAAAATACATTTTATCACTGTTTGCACAGAAATCCTGGGGAAATTGAACGCTGGGTAGGTTTAAACAATACATTTCACTTGTCTGATTTAAAAAAATGCATTTTCGCCTTAAACAAAATCCAGCACAAACAAATAGTTTGTTTTTGCAGATAAAGTGACATCTAAATTAGCAGTTTGCTTATTTACCAATGTATCGAGGAGTGCAGTAACTAACATGGTTTCTGGGTGCTTCTAGCTACAGAGCTTTATCTGTTTTTTATTGTTTACCACTAGAAGAATGGATACATAACATCTGTTTTAGTCACTTTATATGTATGGATGTGTACAAACTGATATGAGAAAAGTAGATACACTTCAACTAAATGGTTAAAATAAAACTGCAAGCTTGTCGAGCCCTAGAGAAAGTAGACATTGCCCTGTGGATCATAAAATGAAGTTGTCTTGACCCAAAGGATTTCAAATCTTATATTACATGTTTTCTATCACTGTCAGTACAGCACTAGTTGGCAAGACATTGCTCGGAGGAGGTTTACAGCCTATAGGTTAATGTATGGAATTGAGATTCTGTACATTACACCATGAATGCATCTGACTCTTACTCAGGTCACATCCAAAGAAAGAAATGTTTTGCCACTGGGGAAAATTATTCCTGGTCATGCTTAAATGCTTTAAACTATTATGTTGGGCAAAAAATGCTTTGTGACCTTACTGTTGAAATATGTCACCTTTGTCTATGGGTCTTTAGTTTGCTGTGATTATCGCTTGATAGTGGAGAGCCAGCTGCTTGAAATGCAACCATGGCACCCCATCTAATTCATAACACATTAACTGTGCTGTCATGGCTGTCATTATTAAAGATTATTCTTATTGACAGACAGAACCATGGGATTTTGAAGTGAAGATGATGCAGACTTTAGCCAGGGAAATTATTTATGAATATATATATATATATATATATATATATATATATATATATATATATATATATATATATATATATATATATATATATATACACACACACATATACACACACACACACAAGCACACACACACATTAATCCCTTTATTTTGTATATTTACTTTCCGTTTCCATTTGCAGTCTCTGTCAAATCACTTTGCAAATCCAAAAATCCTCTTGCAAATCAGCTTGGGGTCTCTGCGTGCTTATGAGCCAGAAAGCCAGAATCATTATTCTTACAAGAATAATCTCGTTTGATGCATTACTAATTGTGAAATTGAAGGATATTAAAACACAGATAAGTTACGTGACTCACTGACTGCAAGACCATGCATTTTAGTATTTCATTTATAAAGTTGCTTTTATGCTTTTACTAATAATAATGAATTTGTCAAAGACTCAACCAAACAGATATTTACACTTAAATACAAGGAAACAACAATCCTGGTAAAATCCTCTACACAGTCCCTACAGAGAAAACATGTCACAGAGTCACCAAAGAAGCAGAGACAAACTAAAATGATTATTGTTACATAGTTACATAGTTACATAGTTACTTGGGTTGAAAAAAGACATACGTCCATCGAGTTCAACCAGAGAACAAAGTACAACACCAGCCTGCTCCCTCACATATCCCTGTTGATCCTGAGGAAAACCCTTACTGTAACGATTGGTGTCAGCACACAGAGAGAATCTGATTATTGGTGATCTGCAGTATCACCAACAATACAGATATATACCCGATTATTGATGATCTGCAGAATCTCCACTAATACAAGTATGACTAACCTCTGGACACCTGATAAAGTGTAAGTGTTTTGGTGCAACAGTAGGCTGTCTCCCGTGGGGCGGGAGATGCAGATAACAATGAGCATGGACCACCTGAGGAGCAGGTGGCCCTTGGCTGTGTGTGAACTATCTCCTAGGAAAGGGGATAGAGATAACCTGTGAGCCAGTGATTCCCTGCAATACTGGGAATCAGACTATACTGCAGCCAAAGGACTTCTAAGGGATAGAGCCCCTGACTGGACTGTAGAGAGGCCTCTCTTAGGAACAGGAGGTCTCTGCAGCTACCTGACACTTGGCGGGGTAGTGTCACAGGTAGCACAGACAGACTGAACACTCAAGGAATGAGTGACAGCCAGAAGGGTCGGCCAGGCCAGGTCAGCAACACACGAGCAGATAAGGTACAGAGACAGAAGGCTGATTTGGTAACCAGGTAGAGGCAGGGTTTGGCAATAGGTAGGAAGATATGCATAGGTACCGAATCAGAAAGCAGGAGAGAGGTCGAGAGAGCAATTGGTCATAACAGATAAAGCAGAGGCCTAGTCTAGAGTGTGAGGTCCGTGGTCTGAACACCCAGGAACTGGTCTAAAGTATAACACAGCAATGATACAGTATTCCTAAGCTTGGGTGTGAGGTCCTTGGTCACAACACCCTGGAACTGGTCTAAAGTATAACACAGTAATGACACAAGCGTAATCTGGCTAAGTTTGAATTCCCAGGTCCACCTGGTTCTAACACACTGTGGGATCTGACTATGGTCTGAGTGCTCACACGTATGTATTCGCAACGGCAGACAACCTGAGACTGACCAGCGAGATCTATATATAGTGCAGCGCTCCTCAGCGTCACCCAGCGCTACTCAGCCAATGACAGTCTGTGCTGGGATCAGCTGACCAACCTGATCAGCTGATCCCTCTCCTCCTGGCATA
The DNA here is from genome assembly GCF_040937935.1 of Hyperolius riggenbachi. Lineage (NCBI taxonomy): Eukaryota > Metazoa > Chordata > Amphibia > Anura > Hyperoliidae > Hyperolius > Hyperolius riggenbachi. The sequence continues at coordinate 157,712,746 of NC_090651.1, forward strand.
AAGGTCCTGCCTCCCAGCGCGCGCGTGCGTAGCTCTCCATCTGTGTGCACTAGAAGGCTCAGACAAACCAGACGCATGCTGCTGTGCGGAAACCGCCGGTCTGAACGCGGAGACAGCCGCCCCGCCGCCAGACCGCGCGGCGGCATCTCCGCAATCCTTTACACTTACAAGGCATGGTCCAATTAGCCCCAAAAGGGAAAAAATTCCTTCCCGACTCCAGATGGCAATCGGATAAAATCCCTGGATCAACATCATTGGGCATTCCTAGTAATTGTAGCCATGGATGTCTTTCAACACAAAGAAAGCATCTAAGCCCCCCTTAAATGCAGTTATAGCATTTGCCATAACTACTTCCTGTGGCAATGCATTCCACATCTTAATCACTCTTACTGTAAAGAACCCTTTCCTAAATAAATGGCTTAGACGTTTTTCCTCCATGCGCAGATCATGCCCTTTAGTCCTTTCAGAAGGCCTAGGGACAAAAAGCTCATCCGCCAAGCTTTTATATTGCCCTCTGACGTATTTATACATCTTAATTAGATCCCTCTAAGGCGTCTTTTCTCTAGACTAAATAAACCCAGTTTATCTAACCTTTCTTGGTAATTGAGACCTTCCATCCCACGTATTAATTTTGTTGCTTGTCTCTGCACCTGCTCTAAAACTGCAATATCTTTACTGTAATGTGGTGCCCAGAACTGAATTCCATATTCCAGATGTGGTCTTACTAGAGAGTTAAACAGGGGCAATATTATGCTAGCATCTCAAATTTTTATTTCCCTTTTAATGCATCCCAAAATTTTGTTAGCTTTAGCTGCAGCAGCTTGGCATTGAGCACGATTATTTAACTTGTTGTTGATGAGTACTCCTAAGTCCTTCTCCAAGTTTGATGTCTGTGCTAGACCATTGGTATGACCAAAATGCATGACTTTACATTCTTCAACATTGAATTCCATCTGCCATTTATGTGCCAATATAGCCATCCTATCAAGATCCTGTTGCAGTATGTCCCTATCTTCCTGTGAGTTGATGATTTTGCACAATTTTGTGTCATCTGCAAAAATAGCAACATTGCTTACTACTGCATCTACTAGATCATTAATAAATACATTGAAGAGCACTGGACCCAGTACAGGCCCCATGGGACACCACTGCTTACAGTCACCCATTTTGAGTATGATCCATTGACTACAATTCTTTGTTTTCTGTCCATTAGCCAGTTCCCTATCCATGCACACAGACTCTTCCCCAGTCCTTGCATCCTCAACTTTTGCACCAGACTTTTGTGTGGAACAGTGTCGAAGGCCTTTGCAAAGTCCAACTATATCACATCTACAGCATTCCCAATATCCACACCAGCGTTCACTACCTCATAAAAGCTGAGCATGTTAGTCAAACAGGACCTGTCTTTAGTAAACCCATGTTGATGCTGAGAAATAAGATTATTTTCTACTATGAAGTCATGTATAGTATCTCTTAGTAACCCCTCAAATAGTTTGCATACAACTGATGTTAAGCTTACAGGTCTATAATTTCCTGGATCTGTTTTTTTGTCCTTCTTAAATAATGGGAAAACGTGAGCTGTAAGCCAATCCACTGGGACTCTGCCAGTTGAAAGAGAGTCACAAAAGATAAGATAAAGGGGTTTATCTATAACTGAACTTAATTCCCTTAGGACCTGAGGATGCATGCCATCCGGGCCAGGTGCCTTGTCTATTTTTAATTTATTTAGTCTTGCCTTCACTTCTTCCTGCGTTAAGTATTTAATATTACAGTTGGAAGATTGAGACTCTTCTGCATCTGTAATTTGCAACAGTGATGTTTCCCTTGTGAAGACAGAAGCAAATGAAGCATTTAATAACTCTGCCTTACCTTGGTCATCCACCATTGAGTTCCCACTCTCATCCTTTAGGAGTCTAATACAGTCAACCTTCCTTTTTTTAGAGTTGATGTACTTGTAAAACTTCTTTGGGTTAGATTTGATATCCCTAGTGATTTGATTTTCAGCTTTAATCTTTGCCAGCCTAATTTCTTTTTTACAACTTTTATTGCACTCCTTATAATTGTTTAATGCAGCCTCAGTCCCCTCCTGTTTTAGGATCCTATAGGCATTCTTTTTCCCCTTCATTTTATCTCTAATCTTTCTATTTATCCATAGAGGCCTTTTTTATTCCTAGACATTTTGTTTCCATATGGGATATACATACTACAATATTGATTGAGAATAAGTTTAAAAGCTTGCCATTTCCCTTAAGTGTCCTCCCCTTGTAGTACAGTTCACAGTTCACCAAACTTAGTGCCTGTCTGAGTTGATTGAAGTTTGCTTTTCTAAAATTCATAGTTTTAGTGGTCCCACTGCCCCGCGGCCTATCAGTCACCAGATCAAACGTTATCATGTTGTGATCACTATTTCCCAAATGTTCTTGAACCTGCACATTTGATACATTATCTGAATTTGAAATGATCAAATCCAGTAATTCATTCCCCCTAGTTGGTTCCTTTACCATTTGAGTCAAGTAATTGTCCTGTAGTGATGCCAGAAATCTGCTGCTTTTACCAGAATGGGTAACCTCAATACTCCAGTCAATGTCTGGAAAGTTGAAGTCACCCTTAACTATGACCTCTTTTTTACTTGCAGCTTTTTCAATCTGCTGTAGTAATTGCAGTTCTGCAGCTTCATGAATATGTGGTGGCCTGTAGCATACCCCAATAAGCAATTGGCAACCTCTATTTCCATCATGAATATTTACCCAAAAGGACTCCACATCTTCACAATCTTCCTCCATCTCATCGTTCAGGACAGCTGTAAATGAATTCTTAACAAAGAGACAAACCCCTCCACCTTTTTTCCCAGTTATAGCCTTCCTAAACACATTGTACCCCTCTGAATTTACTATCCAGTCATGGCTTTCATCCATCCATGTCTCGGTTATTCCCACAATGTCATACCCTTTGTGAATCAGAATGAACTCTAGTTCGTCCATTTTATTTCCAAGGCTCCTGGCATTGGTTACCATGCACTTTATATTTTTACCTCCACATTTTCCAATTTGGTTACATGAAATTGGCTACTTGAAGTTTTATCAACCTCCTTACTCTTTACACTTATTTATTTCTTTATTATTATTATTATTATTATTATTATTATTATTATTATTATTATCATTATTATCATTATTATTATTACAACAACTACCATTAGTATTTAGAATGAAGGTTGTTTTTGTTGCTATTGTATTTTATTTTATTTTTTAGAAAATGCCTAACTTTTATGCAGATATACATTTAGATGAATTATTTAAAGACTTGAAACAGTCACAAAGAAATGACACAGGAATTGCAGCATCTTATCCAAATGAGCTTGCAATCTAAGAGACATGTTAAAAACAACAGATTTGGAAACTTATCACAAACTTAGGCAACAGAAACCAGGCATTCTGATAAGGTTTTTATGCCCCACACAACAAAAAATTAGGGTGGCCATGATGTGATATGGTTTGAGTCCCCTAGCTCCCTATAGGTAGACAGATGCCCACTTAGTCCAATGTGGGGAGTCAAATGTCCTCCCCCTGCCCCAACCAGCCCACTATAGGTATGCAGATATCCTCCCCAGTCCAATATAGGTAGTCAGATGTCTCCTCCAGCCCAGTGTAGGTAGTCAGATGTCCTCTACACACACCCCCAGCCCAGTATAGATAGACAGGTGTCCTGCCCAGCACGGTATAGGTGGACAGAAGTCCATCCCAGCCCAGTATAGGTCGCCACACTGGTAGAGAAGTGGCGAACGGTTCGCCGGGTGAAAATCTCTGGGGGGTTTACTACTTGCGGGTCGCTCTGACCCGGAGTAGTACGCCTGCGCTGCCCGGCGGAGCGCATCCTCGATCGCGCTCCTGTTGCCGGGCACTCTCTGCACATGAGCGTGACGTTGTTTATGATGTCACGCACAAGTGCAGAAAGTGCCCGGCAACAGGAGCGCAATCTAGGACACGCTCCGCCGGGCAGCGCAGGCATACTACTCCGGGTCAGAGCAACCCGCAAGTAGTAAACCCCCCAGGGATTCAGAGATGTTCACCACATCTCTAGTCACCAGATGCCTTACCCCACCCCCCAGCACAACATAAGTAGTCAGATGTCCTTTCCCGACCTCTCCCCCCTCAGTATAGATAGTCAGATGTCCTGCACCCGAGCCTAGGAAGATAGAATTCATCTCCCCACCCCCATTCCAAGATGGCACCATAATTGGTTGTCTCGGGTACTGGGTAGAGATGTCGCGAACCTCCGATTTTCGGTTCGCAAACCCCGTTCGTGAACCTTCGCCAAAGGCTCGGTTCGCGTAAAAGTTCGCGAACCGCAATAGACTTCAATGGGGAGGCGAACTTTGAAAAATAGAAAAATTTATGCTGGCCACAAAAGTGATGGAAAAGATGTTTCAAGGGGTCTAACACCTGGAGGGGGGCATGGCGGAGTGGGATACATGCCCAAAGTCCCGGGGAAAAATCTGGATTTGACGCAAAGCAGCGTTTTAAGGGCAGAAATCACATTGAATGCTAAATTGCAGGCCTAACGTGCTTTCAAACATCTTGCATGGGTATACATCAATCAGGGAGTGTAATTAGAGTTCTGCTTCACACTGACACACCAAACTCACTGTGTAACGCACCGCAAACAGCTGTTTGCGTAGTGACGGCCGTGCTGGACTGGTGGGCACCGTGGCCAGAGTGTAGGCCGTGGCATTTTTCAAGCCCATATGGTCGCCGGGCTGTGGTAGCTCAATGATAGAACAACAGTGACTGTGTCCAGCTGATCAAATTTGGTCTAACCACAATATAGCAACGACCTTATTATCTTTTGTGTGCCACCCCCACCCAAGACACTCAAATAGCCGGTGGTCATTGCTTCATTGTGATACGCAAGCCCCTTCACCGCGGCAAGGTAATGATCACGAAGGGGGATGGGCACATGTACATGCCTTTTGTTTTTTTGTTGCAACCGCCCGCAGTGCAGCCAGAAAAATTAGGCAGGCATGTACACGCACCAGAAAAATTAGTGTAGCGGCCGCTGCTAGCAGCGGCCTTAAAAATTCAGGAATCCGCCTAGAGTCCTGGACCCTGTTGGTGGTGGCGGAGAAGGCAAGCGGTCTGCAGGCAGAGATGTTGTGTGTGGAGACTGACTTAGTCTTCGGTCATGCAGTAGCCCTCCGGGATCCATTCCTCATTCATTTTGATAAAGGTCAGGTACTGAACACTGTCGTGACAACTTCTCTTCTCAGTAACTATGCCTCCAGCTGCACTGAAGATCCTTTCTGACAGGACGCTTGCGGTAGGGCAAGAGAGAAGTTGTATGGCAAATTGGGACAGCTCTGGCCACAGGTCAAGCCTGCGCAACCAGTAGTCCAAGGGTTCATCGTCGCTTTTCGCAGTGTCTACATCCACACTCAAGGCCAGGTAGTGGGCCACCTGCCGGTCCAGGCGTTGGTGGAGGGTGGATCCGGAAGGACTATGGCGAGGAGTTGGACTAAAGAACATCCGCATGACCGACATCACCCTGAGATCGCTGGAGCGTCCTGTCCTTGCCTGCGTGGACTTGGGAGGAGGAGGGTTACTGCCAAATTCAACGCAGCAATGAGATTGCTGACATTGTCACACACCACGTTGCCGATCTCAAGCTTGTGCGGGGTCAGCCATTGCTCCACCTGTTTGTTAAGAGCAGCCAGGAGAGCTGCTCCAGTGTGTCTCTCCGCTTTCAAGAAAGACATGTCTAACACTGCGTGACACCATCGTACCTGGCATGCAGCATAGGCCCTGGGGTGCTGGGGCTGTGTAGCTGGAGAGGAGATCGCGGCACCAGCCGAGGAGGAGGAGGATGACGACAGCGAAGCGGTGGTAGCAGGTGAAGAGGAGGTGGCTGGAGGCCTGCCTGCAAGCCGTGGAGGTGTGACAAGACGGTCCGCTGCGCAGCCACGTACTCCCTGCTTGCTGCCATCGGTCACCAGGTTGACCCAATGGGCTGTGTATGTAATGTAGTGGCCCTGCCCGTGCTTGACAGACCAGGCATCCGTGGTCAGGTGGACCCTTGACCCAACGCTGTGTGCCAGAGATGACACCACTTGCCTCTCAACTGCACGGTACAGTTTGGGTATGGCCTTTTGTGAAAAATAATTGCGGCCTGGTATCTTCCACTGCGGTGTACCAATGGCCACAAACTTACGGAAAGCCTCCAACTCCACCAGCTTGTATGGTAATAGCTGGCGAGCTAATAGTTCCGCCACGCCAGCTGTCAGACGCTGGGCAAGAGGGTGACTGGAAGACATTTGCTTCTTACGCTCAAATACTTCCTTCATGGACAGCTGGGTACTGCTGTGGGCAGAGGAGAAGGAACCGCGGTGTGGAGGAGGGTGGCTGTGAAGGTGCAAGGGAGAAAGTGGATGAAGATGATACACCTGAAGGAGGAAGAGGAGAAGGAGAGTGGCTTGTCTTTTGAGGGGTGCTGCTTTTCCTCAGGTGTTCTTGCCATAGCTGTTTGTGCCTTCTTTCCAGGTGCCTTCGTAAGGCACTTGTCCCTACGTGAGAGTTGGCCTTTCCACGGCTCAATTTTTGCTGGCAGAGACAACAGATGGCTTTGCTCCAATCTGAGACACACACGTGAAAAAATGTCCAAACCGCTGAGCCTCCCTGGGGTGATGGAGCTACGGTGGCATCAGCAGCTGACCTTGAAGGGGATGTTGGCTGGCTGGCTGGCCATAGCTGGCGATACATGGCGCCGGACACTGCCCCCAGCTGTTTCTGAGGACGAGCTCCCTCTGCTTCTATCATGGAGTCGTCTCCTCCTACTCCTCTCTGACTCCCCCTCTGAACTGTCCCCCTGGTCATCTCCTCTACTGGGAACATATGTGATATCCGTATAATCGTCATCATAATCCTCCTGGCCAGCTTCGCTTTCCTCAGACACCTCCTCAACTGCACCAACTTCAGGTGGTTCATCATCCCCCTCCTCACACGTTACATCCATACTATCGCCACCTAACTCAGACGTATGAGGTGGTGTACCTGCGCCTTCTTCTTGTTGTTGCAGTAGTGGCTGGGAATCAGTGATTTCACCACCACCACCAAATAACTCCTGCGAAGTGTCAAATGCAGCGGATGTGGTGCTTGTACTAGCGCTGGTGGCACTGGCTGCGGGAGATGAGGTGTTCTGTGTTAAATACTCAAGCACCTCCTCACGATTTTGGGAAGTGATGGCACGTGCCTTCTTCTGAGCACTGTATTTTGGGCCAGGTCCGCACGAAATCACAGCAACACCATCTCGCACAGACCTGCCGGTGCCTGGTGGCCTTCCTCTGGGTCTGCCTCTACCTCTTCCTCTACCTGGTTTGTCCATTTTGTCCATCTCGGGGGGATGCTAGGTATATGCAGTGAGGTGGGTTCACTCAACACAACAGGTAGTTAGATGCAGTGAACTGGGTTCACTGCACAGTAAAGGTACTTAAGATGCAGTGAGGTGGGTTCTCACTCAACACAACAGGTAGTTAGATGCAGTGAGCTGGGTTCACTGAACAGTAAAGGTACTTAAGATGCAGTGAGGTGGGTTCTCACTCAACACAACAGGTAGTTAGATGCAGTGAGCTGGGTTCACTGAACAGTAAAGGTACTTAAGATGCAGCGGGGTGGGCTCTCACTCAACACAACAGGTAGTTAGATGCAGTGAGCTGGGTTCACTGAACAGTAAAGGTACTTAAGATGCAGTGAGGTGGGTTCTCACTCAACACAACAGGTAGTTAGATGCAGTGAGGTGGCCAGGTGGGTTCACTCAACACAACAGGTAGTTAGATGCAGTGAGCTGGGTTCACTCAACACAAAGCTAGGTATATGCAGTGATGAGGTGGGTTAAGTAAACACAACTGGTACTGGAGTACAATGTGCAGCTCCCTGTCACACACATAGGTAGTCACTGAATGTGCTGGGCTGCTGGTAGTGGCACACACACTATCAATTAGCAAGGCTGTGCATGCAACAAAAGTGTCAGTTTGACACAGAGAAAAAAAAATATGTACAGGATGAGCTCTGAAAATAGCTGTTGCTGTTGATGGGTGCTTTAAAAGCAATAATAATCAGTCAGGAGCAAGCAAAGCAGCCTAGAACCTAACTAATCTGTCCCTAGGAGAAAAAGTCTGCAGCAGCTCTCCCTTTCCTCTCTCTAGCAGGCACACGAGTGAGTGTAATGGCCGTCGGACCCTGCCTTATATAAGGGGGGGGGGGGCTCCAGAGCTTAGTGTAGCCTGAATGGCTACAATGTGCCTGCTGACTGTGATGCAGAGGTTCAAAGTTGACCCTCATAGTGCATTATGGGGCGAATCGAACTTCCGCAAAAGTTCGCCTGGTGCTTCTTCTTCTTCTTCTTCTTCTTCTTCTTCTTCTTCTTCTTCTTCTTCTTCTTCTTCTTCTTCTTCTTCTTCTTCTTCTTCTTCTTCTTCTTCTTCTTCTTCTTCTTCTTCTTCTTCTTCTTCATCTTCTTCTTCTTCTTCTTCTTCTTCTTCTTCTTCTTCTTCTTCTTCTTCTTCTTCTTCTTCTTCTTCTTCTTCTTCTTCTTCTTCTTCTTCTTCTTCTTCTTCTTCTTCTTCTTCTTCTTCTTCTTCTTCTTCTTCTTCTTCTTCTTCTTCTTCTTCTTCTTCTTCTTCTTCTTCTTCTTCTTCTTCTTCTTCTTCATCATCTTCTTCATCTTCTTCTTCATCTTCTTCTTCTTCTTCATCTTCATCTTCTCCTTCCTTTTCAATATCGTCTTCTTCTTCTTCACGTATTTCTCTTTTCAATTTTTTTTTTAAAGAAATGCAGCTATTTTTGAGCGTAACAAATAGCTGGTGGGCGCACGCATGTTGGAAGCGCCATTGTATGTGCTCCCTGGCAGTGGAAACACAAAGACAGCAGGAGGTAAATTCAGCAGCAGGAGGAGGAGGATGAGTGTGTGGCAGCAGGCAGTCAATGAGGCAGGCAGCTCGCCGTGACATAATAGCCCTGGTACCTAGCGGTGATACCAGGGCTGTAAATAAACACAACAGGAGGTCCCAGACAGCGGTCGTGCAGCCCACATTGTGTCCAATACACAACTGGGACAACACAGTTTTCAACCCGGGCACCTCAGAAAAATTAAACCTTTTTTTTTTTTTTAATGGTTTGTTTGGTTTTGGTTTTGCAACCAATATAGCTATTGTTTGACGTAATAGCTGGTGGCAGAGTGGCAGCAGAAGGTAATTCTGTGTACCCTGGCAGTGGGAAACACAGACAGACAGCAGCAGCAGGAGGAGGAATGGAGGAGTAGGCGAGCAGCTATTGTTTGACGTAATAGCTGGTGGCAGAGTGGCAGCAGAAGGTAAATCATCTGTGTACCCTGGCAGTGGGAAACACAGACAGACAGCAGCAGCAGGAGGAGGAATGGAGGAGTAGGCGAGCAGCTATTGTTTGACGTAATAGCTGGTGGCAGAGTGGCAGCAGAAGGTAAATCATCTGTGTACCCTGGCAGTGGGAAACACAGACAGACAGCAGCAGCAGCAGCAGGAGGAGGTATGGAGGAGCAGTGTGAGTGTGGCAGCAGGTAGGCAGCGTGACATAATAGCCCTGGTACCTAGCGGTGATACCAGGGCTGTAAATAAACACAACAGGAGGTCCCAGACAGCGGTCGTGCAGCCCACATTGTGTCCAATACACAACTGGGACAACACAGTTTTCAACCCGGGCACCTCAGAAAAATTAAACCTTTTTTTTTTTTTTTTATGGTTTTTTGGTTTTTGGTTTTGCAACCAATATAGCTATTGTTTGACGTAATAGCTGGTGGCAGAGTGGCAGCAGAAGGTAATTCTGTGTACCCTGGCAGTGGGAAACACAGACAGACAGCAGCAGCAGGAGGAGGAATGGAGGAGTAGGCGAGCAGCTATTGTTTGACGTAATAGCTGGTGGCAGAGTGGCAGCAGAAGGTAAATCATCTGTGTACCCTGGCAGTGGGAAACACAGACAGACAGCAGCAGCAGCAGGAGGAGGAATGGAGGAGTAGGCGAGCAGCTATTGTTTGACGTAATAGCTGGTGGCAGAGTGGCAGCAGAAGGTAAATCATCTGTGTACCCTGGCAGTGGGAAACACAGACAGACAGCAGCAGCAGCAGCAGGAGGAGGTATGGAGGAGCAGTGTGAGTGTGGCAGCAGGTAGGCAGCGTGACATAATAGCCCTGGTACCTAGCGGTGATACCAGGGCTGTAAATAAACACAACAGGAGGTCCCAGACAGCGGCAGGCATGGTCGGAATTGCTGAATTCCGATTCCGTGGTAATTCCGTGTTCCGTCGATCCGGAATTCCGCTACCGGGTCATTCCGGCGGTATACGGAGCTGTTCCGCGGAATTCCGTGGAATTCCGACGGTATACGGACTTCAGAAATGTATATTATGCGGACTTCCGTAATTTACGTAAGCGTAACTCAATCCGTTTTTTTTCCACATTTACTGATTGTTTTTGGTTTCTTCTGCCTTTTATGATGATATGGAGATTGTTTTAAGAGTGTAAAGTCAATAAAATTGTTGTATATAGTCTCAAATGTGTTAACAGCGTACTTCCGTAAAAAAATTCCGGAATTCCGCCCACGTGCGCTGGGGGCGGAGGTACCGTTGCGGAAGTTCGTCATTCTTTACTTCCAGCCCATGCAGTGTTTGGAGTGGCCCAGTGAGAGTGACCTGAGAGAGACTGTCTGCACTGCAAACTGTTATTGTGGTAAGTGAGTAGTATACTTTTACATATATGTTTATGATGTGATGAATGCAATTAGTCCATTTTGTTTTAGTTAGAGAAATGTTACCATTTTTGTTTTTGACCCTCCCTGACCTGTACATCATTTGTATATGGCCCTGTTTCCACCATAGCGAATTCGCATGCGACGTCGACATGCAGATTTGCTTAGTGTATTGAAGTGGCTGGGGCTGTTTGCACGCGTGCGTCGTGCGTGCTTGATTTGGCGGCGGGCCAAATCTGCACGACGGTATTGCAGATTTTGCGTGCTTCTGGAATCCGTGCGAAACGCCGCTAATGTATTTAATAGGAAAAACGCATGCGTTTTCTTGCATTAGTTTTCCCCCGCGATTTTGCGTGCGATTTCGCACCTTTTCGAATCTTAAACTACCCTGGCAGTGTCATGGTTAATTTGGCAGTGTCCTGGTTAAAATTGCACGCGAAATTGTGGTTAAAACGCAATCATGTTGCATTTGATGGCGATTTGTGGCATGCACTTTCACGGCATGAAGTTCCCTTCGCGGGCAAGCTGGGCATGTTGGGCCTTTTTTATTTTTCCAGAGCCCATGGTGGAGGAGGGCCGGCAGACCGACACAACAACCCCCACAGAGTACAACCAGATTGGCAGCAGATTTGCCCACAAGTGCACTCAGATTGTTTGCAGATGTGTCCAAAAAAATGCAGTCAGATTGATTGAAACCTGTGCCCACAAGTGCATTCAGATTGGTTGAAAAACATGTGCCCAAATAGCAGTAAGATTGATCCTTGATGTTCCCACAAAGTGCAGTCAGATTGGTCGTAACGTGCGCACAAGTGCAGTCCGATTGGTTGAAACATGTGCCTACAAAATGCAGTAAGATTGTTCGCTGATCTTCCCACAAAGTGCAGTGCTATCTTTGTATGTGCAGATAGGCCGGTTTCCTCCCGGGTTCAGTGGTGCACTAGGATCTGAGTAGATCATAAAATAACAAACAATACTAGCTAAGCTATGTGCAGATAGGCCGTTTTTTCTCCCATTTTTACTCCACTGCACTATGATCTGACTACTAGGTCTGAGTGCTATGTGTGCATTCGCAACAGTAGACAATTGGCAACTGTGAGCGGCGGCCTTATATGTCAGAGTATATTTACAATCCCCGACCATGATCTCCCAGCCAATCTCCGTTATCAGACAGGCATGTCCCGAAGTCAGCTGACCGTCTTGTCAGCTGATATTCCTTCTCAACGCATAAAGAAGACAGCTGCGTTGATTGCGCGTGCGGTGCTGTATTCCGCCACAACGGTAATTTTCTTATTCATTACAGATCCCTAGCCACGTCCGTAATTTCTAGCACTGTAGAAGCATATGAAAGTAGTAGATAATAGATATCCACTTCCGTAGTAGTGATTTGTAACTATATAAGTAGAGATGTCGCGAACCGCCGATTTTCGGTCCGCGAACTTCCACGTAAGGTTCGATTAGCGCAAACCTCCACAAACCACAATACACTTCAATGGGGAGGCGAATTGCAAAATGTAAAAAACATTACTATGGCCATAAAAGTGATGCTAAACATCTTTTAAAGGGTCTAACACCTACAACCCCAGGTGGAGGAGCGGGATACATGCCAAAAGTCCCCGGGAAAAATCTGGAATTGACGCAAAGCAGCTTTGTAAGGGCAGAAATCACCTTGAGTGCTAAATGACAGGCCTAAAGTGTTTTAAAACATATTGCATGTGTATACATCAATCAGGTAGTATAATTAATTAGTGTACTGCTTCACACTGACACACCAAACTCACTGTATAACACACTGCAAACAGCTGTTTGTGTATGCAGTATGAATTGCAACGGCTGTCGCATCAACACAAGTGCAGTAATAATGGGTATTACACTACTGATACAGTTAGTAACTGGATGTGGTTGGCCTGGCAGTGGCAGCCAGTATGATTTGCAGCGGCTGTCAGCGGTAGACAAGTGCACTGATAAGGTTGTTACTGCTAATAGTCACTGGGATGTGTGTGGTGGGCCTAACAGTGGTGGCAGCAGGCAGTATAAATTGCAACAGCTTTGGCAGCCAGCAGTAACACAAGTGCAGTAATATATACAGTTGAATTCAAATCAACATAAAAAAAAAAGAGGATTAGTTTGCAAAAGAACTGTTGTGGGGGGCTGTTATAGCGACATCAATTAGCCAGGAGCAACTTAACAAGCAAGGAGCATAACTAATATTTTCCTATGAGAGACAGTCTGCAGCAGCTCGCCCTACACTCACTAAAGCAGGCACACGAGTCAGCGTAATGGCCGCCGCTGCCTGCTTTTTATTAGGGGGGCATTGTCTCCAGGGGATAGCGTATTCTGATTGGCTAGTTTGGGCCTGCTGACTGTGATGTAGAGGGTCAAAGTTGACCGTAATGGAGCATTATAGGGTGAATCGAACTTCCTGGATAGTTCGCGTTTCGCCGCAATGCCGAACACCCGGAAGTTCGGCTTGAACCGTTCGCCGGCGAACCGTTCGGGACATCTCTATAGATAAGCATTTATACAATAGTCATTGTACAGACTATATTATATAATGCTATGTTGCTGTCTTTGTCTCTAAACAGAAAACTCATAGCAATTAAACATGTTTTGATCAGAAAAATGTTTTCGTATGTGCAAAAACATATTATATTTTTCAATGTTATTTTTCATTGACTTCTAGATGGCTGCTTCTGCTGAAGCCGTTGATGGAGGGAGGAGCAGGGCGTCTGCTGCTGCTGCTGAAGACGCCGCTGATGATGGGAGGAGCAGGGCGTCTGCAGCTGAAGCCGCTGACGGTGGGAGGAGCAGGTCGTCCAACACTCGGCGACTAAGAAAGAAGGAGAAAACCTTCATCATTAAAGTAATTTTTTTTATATTTCTCCTTACTGTATTAATCCATGAACCCAAAAACTCATTAATATCAAAGCTGAATATTTTTGGAAGTAGTTTTTATTCTGTTTTTAATTTTTGCGATTTTAGGGGGATATCAATCTGTGTGTGCAGATGACTTTTACTGTGCACAATTATTAGGCAACTTAACAAAAACAAATATATACCCATTTCAATTATTTAATTTTACCTGTGAAACCAATATAACATCTCTCTCCAGTGATAAATACCAGCCCAAACCAGTACTCCACCTCCACTCTGCTGGCATCTGAGTCGGACTGGATCTCTCTGGCCTTTACCAATCCAGCCACGGGCCCATCCATCTGTCCCTGTGGCCCATGAAGAAGACTCACTCTGATTTCATCAGTCTATAAAACCTTAGGACAATGAGTCTTGATATATTTCTTGGCCCAGCCTTTATTTTTCCAGGCGCTTCTTGCGACCCTGTTGACTATTTTGAATGAAACGCTTGATTGTTCGATGATCACGCTTCAGAAGCTTTGTAATAGTACGAGTGCTGCATCCCTCAGCAAAATATCTCATCGATTTTGGACATTTCTGAGCCTGTCAAGTACTTCTTTTGACCGATTTTGACAAAGGAAAGGCAGTTACCTAATAATTATGCACACCTGATACAGGGTTTTGATGTCATTACACCACACCCCTTCTAATTACAGACAGAGATGCACATCACCTAATATGCTTAATTGGTAGTAGGCTTTTGAACCTATACAGTTTGGAGTAAGACAACATGCATGAGGCCTCTTTTCCACGAACTGTTGATAGGCAGTGAAATGCCTTTCAAACTCTCACAACCGCTCGCTGACGCTTGGTAAGTGCTCCCTGCTGGCTGCTGCCTGGCAACTGCTCACTGCTGCCTGGTAACTGCTTGCTGAGCACACAGCTCAACAGTTCGTGGTAAAGAGGTCTAAGGATGATGTGGTCAGAATACTCATTTGCCTAATAATTCTGCACTCCCTGTAGTACCCCGAAGATTTGCAATGGAAGGGCTTAATGTTCAGACTACACAACTACGCCCCACACACACTCAAGTCAACTCAACATCGTTCTTTTAGGCTCTCATAACTTTGATTTAAAATTCACTTACAGATAATCTCCTTGTATTGTTCACACAGTTGATAATACTGATAATAAGTCAATTCAACATTTAATTTACTTTCAGCAGTGTTGTTAGTACCATAGCAAGAGATGTATGTATTGTAAAGGTTTTTTTTTTGTTGATCATTAATTTTTTATTTTTTTTTATGTTGCAGACTATGTTACGGGGGGGGGGGGGGGGTATGACACTGCGAAGAGGGCGGCGAAGAGGGAGGTGATGGACCGGCTGCTGCAAGTCCTTCAGACTACTTACCACCGCACGTGGTCGGTTAAAAAAATTCAGACAATGTGGTCTGACTTTAAGTCCAAGACCCCACGTGCGGTGGCGAAAATAAAGTCTGACCTTGAGTGTAAGTAACAAATGTTTTTTTTCATATATGTAGCGGGATGTGTAATTTTTTTTCAACCTTGTTAATCCTCACGATTTTCCAATGTATCAGTGGCTTTATACTCTTATTGTTATGCAATGCACTGTTTAACCTTAGGTAATATCTTCTTCTATCTGTATTTTTAAAACAATCTCACATTTTTTTTTAGTGGATGGGTCTCAGCGCCGCAGGCGGTCCCGTCGTGCCTCTGCTCCTCCCTCTTCCAGACAGGGATTGGATCCTGCTGCTGTCCCCTCCCCTGAAGATAATGATGAGGAGGCTGGACCCAGCACCAGCCACAGATCAAGAAGTCGGCAGCGCCGTGGGCAAAGGCGTGCCCGTGGCCGGAGCCTGTCTGTGGCATGTAAGTATTTTATAACAAAGTTTTAACATTAATCAAATGAAAGTGGTACGTCTGTAAGGAAGGAGATTAGTACATAATTTAATTTTGCACAGAACTATGTTTTTTTTTTTTTCTCTCCAAGAAAAAAAAAAAAAAGTTGCATGATGCCATGTTTTCTTTTTATCGTAGCATCTATCTCTGTGCGACTTCGCAGGCGCAGGCGCGGAAGACGACAGAAGTCTTCCAGCAGGCCAGAATCTGGTCAAAGTGGCACAACTGTGTGTAAGTAAAATGTACTGTTGTACAAAGAAGTACACACAAGACGGAATGTATCCACATATTTATAACATATTTATAACAGTACTAACTTAACTCTTTTTTTGTGTGTGGAGGGGGAAATAAAAGTCTACCTGTTTTTAGGGGTGATTCCCAAGGCTTTATTTGTTTTCAACAGCATTTACTGAACAACAGTTTACAAATATAACTGACAACATAGTGTGCAAGTGACGAGTAGGGAGACCGGCTGTTATCTTGCCATTTTGGCAGTTCAACTGCTGTTCATGAAATGCTTTTGAAAACAAAGAAATCCATGAGAATCACCCCATGACGGTGATGGATTGTGCCAAAAGCCGTCGGTTCTGTCAGATGTTTACTGCCTACTTATTTCAAGATAGTTGTCCTTGAAGAACTCCAGCACGAAGTTGAATGGATTGGAATCGTAGAAAAGTAAGAGCACTGACCCACCACCACATCACCCTGCTTCCAGATTACAATACCTCATCCAGCCAGTGATTATGTCCATCCATAGTGAAACTAGTGTATCATCCCTAAATATTATGTAAGCCGGGAAGCCCATGGTTTAATTTCACAACTTGAAATGAAACTTTATCCCTAAGTGGCCATAAATAAATTGTACATACTGGGCCAACATATCAATTTAAGAAATGTTGACAAGCTTCAGTACTATGGCAGTATGCACGTGTGTAATGGTAGTTTAAAGGTATTCCTTATCCACTAGCCACAACAATTTCTTCAACATTTATGTGTCTTTTTTGGATTGTGATTTTGCGATACACTAATTTTGGCAGTCATATTTCATTAGTCATACTTTTTGAAAAACAATGAGTATGTATTTTGATTCTGGATGAGATCATTCATTGGCAAACTTAGACATGAGTAAACAGTGACTTTTCGGCTTATAAAAAGCATTCATCGGAGTGGTTCCTGACTAACAATGAAAAACACACTTTCTGTACACTGACATAAAGTTTAACAATTTTTCTGCAAAGATAAATGTAATTATACATGACTTAAATGTTACTCAGTCAGAGAACACTTTTCCTGCTATCCAAGCTGAGTTGATAAGATCAACATTGCCCTGAATGAAACGTAACGTACACTCTGGTGACTGGCTAGCCATTGTAAATTCCAAGTTCAAATTGAAACTGGGCTAGTCACATCACATCACATGCACCATTAATTCTAAGCTAAAGAGAATTGTGGCATTTCAAACCAACGTATGCATGGGGAAAAAAAAGAATAGTGCCAGTAAACACCATCTTACAAAGCATATGACACAAACAATGAAGTAAAAAATTTAAATAAATCAATCATTTTGCGCATTGATAAACCCATTGTACAAGCATGAGAGGTTCTTAACAAGAGTCCTAGTTTAAACCAGGTTGTACAGATTTCATGAAATGTGTACATTTTGAATCTTGTGTACATCTCATTTTTTCCTTTAAAAGCCACCCATGAATACAGTGAATGTCAATGTATAAGTTGTGTTTTCAATGTGTTTGTCATGAAAAAGTACAACGAAAGTATTATAATGTGAAAAATCACTGTTTACTTTTCTCGAATCTAGCCTAACCAATCAATGCTATCACTGGGTTTCATAATGCCTTGCTTTTACTGATGGCTGATACGGTACCACACTCTACTGTTTATTCTTTTATTATCAGTTTTTGTTCATGCGTAGTGTAATATTTTATTTTTCTCCATCTTTTTCTTTACAGCTTCTTCTCATTTCGAGATTCCCTGTGGCAGTAATATGACAAAATGTGGAAAACTTCAAGGGGGCCGAATACTTTTGCAAACCACTGTATATATGTTTTGTTTTAAACCATTCCATTGTTGCCCTGGCTTTATGTTTAGGGTCGTTGTCCTGCTGGAAGGTGAACCTCCACCCCAGTCTCAAGTCTTTCGCAGATTCCAAGAGGTTTTCTTCCAAGTTTGCTCTGTATTTGGCTCCATCCATCTTCCCATCAACTCTGACCAGCTTCCCTGTCCCTGCTGAAGAGATGCATCCCCCGAGCATGATGCTGCCACCACCATATTTGACAGTGGGGGTGGTGTGTTCAGAGTGATGTGCAGTGTTCATTTTCCGCCACACAGAGCGTAGAGTGTTGCATTTTGTCCAAAAAGTTCAATTTTGGTCTCATCTGACCAGAGCACCTTCTTCAACATAGTTGCTGTGTCCCCCACATGGCTTCTGGCAAACTGCAAATGGAACTTCTTATGCTTTCTGTTAAAGAGAGACACTGAAGCGAAAAAAATATATATGATATAATGAATTGGTTGTGTACTATGAATAATTACTAGAAGATTAGCAGCAAAGAAAATATTCTCATATTTTTATTTTCAGTTATATAGTGTTTTTTCGCAGATTACATTATCCTATAATAATGTGCAGATTACACAACACTCAGCATTCAAAATGAGTCTTTCAGAGCAGTCTGTGAAGTAATGAACTCTCCTCTAGCAGAGGAAAAGTAAACAGTTCAATTACAGTTCAGATAATAAAAGTCAGATAACAGCCGTTTCCACAACTAAGTTAGTGGGAGAGCTTACTAGCTTTTTGGCATAGAGATAACAACTGGAGTTTCTAAATTCTTCCTGTACTGGAAACAATTAGACTGATGTATCTGATCTTAATGTTTTTTTTCTTAGCTGTACTACACATACAAATCAGAATATCATCTTTTTTTTAAGCTTCAGTGTCTCTTTAACAATGTCTTTCTTCTTGCCACTCTTCCATAAATGCAAACTTTGTACAGTGCATGACTAATAGCTGTCGTATGGACAGTCTCCCACCTGAGCTGTAGATCTCTGCAGCTCGTCCAGAGTCGCCATGGGCCTGTTGACTGCATTTCTGATCAGCGCTCTCCTTGTTCGGCCTGTGAGTTTAGGTGGATGGCCTTGTCTTGGGAGGTTTACAGTTGTGCCATACTCCTTCCATTTCTGAATGATCGCTTGAACAGTGCTCCGTGGTATGTTCCAGGCATAGGAATTGTTTTTGTAGCCTAAGCCTGCTTTAAATTTCTCAATAACTTTATCCCTGAACTGTCTGGTGTGTTCTTTGGACTTCATGGTGTTGTTGCTCCCAATATTCTCTTAGACAATCTCTGAGGCCCTCACAGAGCAGCTGTATTTGTACTGACATTAGATTACACACAGGTGCACTCTATTTAGTCATTAGCACTCAGACATCAAGTAATGTCTATGGGCAAATAACTTCCCTCAGATTATTTTTTTTTTCTGTTTTAAGAAACAAAAGTTTAAATTTTGTTTTATGTGTTTTATATTTGTTCACTTTTTAAAAAAAAGTTTAACAAAGTTGTTGCAAATTGCAATAAAATATTTATTATAACATGTTCACTGTTGGATTCTATGTATTGAACAATGTATGTATAACTACTAGCTGGTGACGATTGATAACCATCAGGCTCTTGCTTGCCTGGCATATTTTTATGTCGGTTGTATGCACCACAAAATATATTTACTGTAACACACAAATGTTCATTTGTCAAGGTTTAGAGATTTGCAATATTTTTCAAGCATAATTTGTTTCTTGCCTTACATCAAATTTGATGATATGGGGGTCAAACACCTCTCCTAGTTATTAACAAAGAATTCACTGTATCGGTTGAAAAGGGCACCTGGCCTACATCTATGAAAAGTGCGACGCCATAGAGATCAAAGTTATTTCTGGAAATATGGGCTTCTACAAGGTGTCTAAAAGTGCACCTGAGTTTTGATATAGGCTACAAGCCCAAATTATTTCAATCCCCGCTATCCATGGCCAGACCCGAAGTTGTTATATGGGCTACACCTGGTGCATTATTTGTCGCCGAAGTGTGTATATATGTGCTCTACCAGGCGCCCTATCCTGTTTAAGGATATCAAAATTCACCCTTGGATACAATATTAAGTAGCCAAGATGTAAAGTCTTTGTTCAGATTTTTAAACAAAATCTTTCATGCCATATTATATGATTTTGTTTAAAGCGGATCCGATATGAAACCGTAAATATAATAACAAGTCACTTGTCTATGTATCTTGTCTAAAGTTTAGATGGTTTACTCAGCAAATCTAGCTGCAAACACCTTCAACAGTGTATTTTTCAACAGTACTATTTTTTCCTGTGATACAATGGGATCAACCATGTATTCTGCTTGTCAGTCAATATTACACAATTACACTCAAGGCAAGCTTATCTGTATCTAGGCATGCTATTCTGCATATCTGCATATTCTTTGAATATTCCACTCCTATCTCCTCTATTACACAGAACACTGAGCTGTATTCTGTATCTGCACTGCAACTCTCAGATTGTGATTACTCTGCCCCTGAAATCTATAGCTAGCAACACCCTTTTTAAACAACCCAGACTGAAATCACACAATCCCTTGCAAACACCAAGGCGTTTTCGAGAAGCTGTGGGCATGGCTTGCTTAGTTTATAGGAAATTAGGGTATTAAAAAACACAAGTATTTTCCTTAAGGAATGCCCTATAAACTATATGTAATGAAAACAATTATGCAATGAGTAAAAGTTCATCTCGGATCCACTTTAATAAATCTCTGACATCACTCGTTGTTCGAGGCACAGGGTATAACTTCCATAAGATGGCTTGGCAGTAGCGTAAGTCAATATTGGTTTTGAGGCAGCAGGTAACGGCTGCAGGGTAGACATGCCCTTCCAGAAGTCCAGAAGTTGAAGTTGTCACAGCAGCAGCGGTAGGTATCACAAGGTTTGACACAGCAGCAGGTAATAATGTCAGCAGCGGTACAGGTCCTCGGCCCCTAGAGAGACCTGGATTGAAGGATATAATGTCCAGCAGTTGAAGTTGTCACAGCAGCAGCGATAGGTATCGCAAGGTTTGACACAGCAGCAGGTAATAATGTCAGCAGCGGTACAGGTCCTCTGTCCCTAGAGAGACCTGGATTGAAGGATATAATGTCCAGCAGTTGAAGTTGTCACAGCAGCAGCGATAGGTATCGCAAGGTTTGACACAGCAGCAGGTAATAATGTCAGCAGCGGTACAGGTCCTCGGCCCCTAGAGAGACCTGGATTGAAGGTTATAAAGTCCAGCAGTTGAAGTTGTCACAGCAGCAGCGATAGGTATCGCAAGGTTTGACACAGCAGCAGGTAATAATGTCAGCAGCGGTACAGGTCCTCGGACCCAAGAGAGACCTGGATTGAAGGTTATAAAGTCCAGCAGTTGAAGTTGTCACAGCAGCAGCGATAGGTATCGCAAGGTTTGACACAGCAGCAGGTAATAATGTCAGCAGCGGTACAGGTCCTCGGACCCAAGAGAGACCAGGATTGAAGGATATAATGTCCAGCAGTTGAAGTTGTCCCAGCAGCAGAAGTAGGTATCATAAGGTTTGACACAGCAGCAGGTAATAATGTCAGCAGCGGTACAGGTCCTCGGACCCTAGAGAGACCTGGATTGAAGGATATAATGTCCAGCAGTTGAAGTTGTCCCAGCAGCAGAAGTAGGTATCATAAGGTTTGACACAGCAGCAGGTAATAATGTCAGCAGCGGTACAGGTCCTCGGACCCAAGAGAGACCAGGATTGAAGGATATAATGTCCAGCAGTTGAAGTTGTCCCAGCAGCAGAAGTAGGTATCATAAGGTTTGACACAGCAGCAGGTAATAATGTCAGCAGCGGTACAGGTCCTCGGACCCAAGAGAGACCAGGATTGAAGGATATAATGTCCAGCAGTTGAAGTTGTCCCAGCAGCAGAAGTAGGTATCATAAGGTTTGACACAGCAGCAGGTAATAATGTCAGCAGCGGTACAGGTCCTCGGCCCCTAGAGAGACCTGGATTGAAGGATATAATGTCCAGCAGTTGAAGTTGTCACAGCAGCAGCGATAGGTATCGCAAGGTTTGACACAGCAGCAGGTAATAATGTCAGCAGCGGTACAGGTCCTCTGTCCCTAGAGAGACCTGGATTGAAGGATATAATGTCCAGCAGTTGAAGTTGTCACAGCAGCAGCGATAGGTATCGCAAGGTTTGACACAGCAGCAGGTAATAATGTCAGCAGCGGTACAGGTCCTCGGCCCCTAGAGAGACCTGGATTGAAGGTTATAAAGTCCAGCAGTTGAAGTTGTCACAGCAGCAGCGATAGGTATCGCAAGGTTTGACACAGCAGCAGGTAATAATGTCAGCAGCGGTACAGGTCCTCTGTCCCTAGAGAGACCTGGATTGAAGGATATAATGTCCAGCAGTTGAAGTTGTCACAGCAGCAGCGATAGGTATCGCAAGGTTTGACACAGCAGCAGGTAATAATGTCAGCAGCGGTACAGGTCCTCGGACCCAAGAGAGACCTGGATTGAAGGATATAATGTCCAGCAGTTGAAGTTGTCCCAGCAGCAGAAGTAGGTATCGCAAGGTTTGACACAGCAGCAGGTAATAATGTCAGCAGCGGTACAGGTCCTCGGACCCAAGAGAGACCAGGATTGAAGGATATAATGTCCAGCAGTTGAAGTTGTCCCAGCAGCAGAAGTAGGTATCATAAGGTTTGACACAGCAGCAGGTAATAATGTCAGCAGCGGTACAGGTCCTCGGACCCAAGAGAGACCTGGATTGAAGGATATAATGTCCAGCAGTTGAAGTTGTCCCAGCAGCAGAAGTAGGTATCGCAAGGTTTGACACAGCAGCAGGTAATAATGTCAGCAGCGGTACAGGTCCTCGGACCCAAGAGAGACCTGGATTGAAGGTTATAAAGTCCAGCAGTTGAAGTTGTCACAGCAGCAGCGATAGGTATCGCAAGGTTTGACACAGCAGCAGGTAATAATGTCAGCAGCGGTACAGGTCCTCGGACCCAAGAGAGACCTGGATTGAAGGTTATAAAGTCCAGCAGTTGAAGTTGTCACAGCAGCAGCGATAGGTATCGCAAGGTTTAACTCAGCAGCAGGTAATAATGTCAGCAGCGGTACAGGTCCTCGGACCCAAGAGAGACCTGGATTGAAGGTTATAAAGTCCAGCAGTTGAAGTTGTCACAGCAGCAGCGATAGGTATCGCAAGGTTTGACACAGCAGCAGGTAATAATGTCAGCAGCGGTACAGGTCCTCGGACCCAAGAGAGACCAGGATTGAAGGATATAATGTCCAGCAGTTGAAGTTGTCCCAGCAGCAGAAGTAGGTATCATAAGGTTTGACACAGCAGCAGGTAATAATGTCAGCAGCGGTACAGGTCCTCGGACCCTAGAGAGACCTGGATTGAAGGATATAATGTCCAGCAGTTGAAGTTGTCCCAGCAGCAGAAGTAGGTATCATAAGGTTTGACACAGCAGCAGGTAATAATGTCAGCAGCGGTACAGGTCCTCGGACCCAAGAGAGACCAGGATTGAAGGATATAATGTCCAGCAGTTGAAGTTGTCCCAGCAGCAGAAGTAGGTATCATAAGGTTTGACACAGCAGCAGGTAATAATGTCAGCAGCGGTACAGGTCCTCGGACCCAAGAGAGACCAGGATTGAAGGATATAATGTCCAGCAGTTGAAGTTGTCCCAGCAGCAGAAGTAGGTATCATAAGGTTTGACACAGCAGCAGGTAATAATGTCAGCAGCGGTACAGGTCCTCGGACCCAAGAGAGACCAGGATTGAAGGATATAATGTCCAGCAGTTGAAGTTGTCCCAGCAGCAGAAGTAGGTATCATAAGGTTTGACACAGCAGCAGGTAATAATGTCAGCAGCGGTACAGGTCCTCGGACCCAAGAGAGACCAGGATTGAAGGATATAATGTCCAGCAGTTGAAGTTGTCCCAGCAGCAGAAGTAGGTATCATAAGGTTTGACACAGCAGCAGGTAATAATGTCAGCAGCGGTACAGGTCCTCGGACCCAAGAGAGACCAGGATTGAAGGCTATAATGTCCAGAAGTTGAAGTTGTCACAGCAGCAGAAGTAGGTATCATAAGGTTTGACACAGCAGCAGGTAATAATGTCAGCAGCGGTACAGGTCCTCGGACCCAAGAGAGACCAGGATTGAAGGATATAATGTCCAGCAGTTGAAGTTGTCCCAGCAGCAGAAGTAGGTATCATAAGGTTTGACACAGCAGCAGGTAATAATGTCAGCAGCGGTACAGGTCCTCGGACCCAAGAGAGACCAGGATTGAAGGCTATAATGTCCAGAAGTTGAAGTTGTCACAGCAGCAGTTGTAGGTATCATGAGGTTTGACACAGCAGGTAATGGCAGCAGTACAGGCCCTCAAACACTAGAGACCTGGGCAGAAAAGTATAACGTCAGGTAGCTGAGTTGGCGGCCGCAGAAGTAATTTTGTTTTGGTTAGAGGCAGCAGAAATTATTTTTAAATAAAATACATTAGTTCCAGCCAGGCAGCGGTTGCGAAGCCGCAGTTCGACCCTCGCCACAGCTCGGACATCACTATTTTTCAACCCGGACAACACACAGAGTTTTTTTTTTTTTTTTTAAATGCAGCAGCAGTCAGCAGACAGTGTTGGAGTAGTATCAGCAGGCCGTGAACCCTCACTGTGGTACCACGGCACTTATTTTTATAACAAAATAATTGGGTTCAGCAGGAGTAATTTTTTTGGACAGCCGAGTATGTATTGTAGCACCCAAGCCTTTTTTTTTTCTTTTTTTTTCTTTTTACTTTTAATTTGTTACACCAGTTGTGCCCTTGCCACAGGTGGGACATCACTATTTTTCTACCTGGACACCGCATAGAGTTATGAATTTTTTAAAAATAAATGCTGCAATAGATGTTTTTTGGATAAAAGTGGATCCGAGATGAACTTTTTCTCATTGCATAATTGTGTTTGTTACATATAGTTTAAAGGGCATTCCTTAAAGAGAACCAGAGATGAAGTACCCTCATGTATTTTACCTTATAAATCAGTGGGAACATGACAGTAAACACCTAATCTGCTCTTTGTTTCATTGTTCTCTGTTTAATCTGACTGTTATCACCTCTGATAAGAATCCCCGACTGAGCTCAGTCTAGCTTTGCTACGGAAAGATTATAGCCGAGTCTGTCTTCTCTGGTGTCTTTTCAAGCCCAAGCCTGCCCCCTTGTGGCTCTGCTATAATGACTGAGCTATAATTATTCCCTGCAAAGAGAGAGTGAATGCTCAGTCCGGGATTCTTATCACAGCAGATAACAGACACTTTTAGCAGTGATGATGAAACAGAGAGCATGGTAAGTGTTTTCTCTCATGTTCTTACTGATATATATGGTAAAATACACAAGGGTGCTTCGTCTCTGGTTCCCTTTAAGGCAAATATACTTGTTTTGTTTAAATACCCTAATTTCCTATAAACTAAACAAGGCACACACACAACTTCTTAATAGAACCTTGGCGCTTGCAAGGGATTGTGGAATTTCAGTCTGGGCAGGTGAAAAAGGTGTTAATATCTATAGCTTTCAGAGGCATAGTTTCACAATCTGAGAGATGAAGTGCAGATACAGATCAATTGCCTTTGTAATGGAGGAAATAGGAGTGCAGTTTTCTCACAAAATTCAGATATGCAGATTTGCATGCCTAGACACAGATAAGCGTGCCTGCCTATGTGTGTAATTGTGTAATAGTGACAAGCAGAAAACATTTCTGCTCACATTGTATCACAGGAAAAAATAATATTGATGAAAAATATACCGTTGAAGCTGTTTACAGCTAGATTTGCTGTGTAAACCATCTAAACTTTAGACAAGATAGAGTATATAGACAAGTGACTTATTATATTTAGTTTTTCATCTCGGATCCGCTTTACATTAAAAAAATTTTGGGAGATTGTATCCAATTAATATATAATTTTGCGGGAGAGCGTGCGAGGGATTATGACCAGACCCTTTTACTCACTCTCTGGAATCAGTGACAGGGCCTTTGAACTGGTCATTGATCCAGGACTCATTCATTTTAATAAATGTGAGTCTGTCCACATTTTCTGCGGACAGACGGGTCCGGTAGTCGGTGACCACCCCACCTGCGGCACTGAATACCCGCTCAGAAAGCACACTGGAGGCGGGGCATGACAGAACCTGCAGTGCGTACTGAGCAAGCTCAGGCCAGGTGTCCAGCTTCTTCACCCAATACTCCATGGGGTCATCTGTATCCATATTGTCTGTTGCACTGGATGACCCCAAGTAGTCATTCACCATGCGAACCAGCCGTTGGTGGTGATGACTACTGCTGCCGATAGTGCTGCTGCTGGTGGGAGTATTGGGTGATTGGGGCATATAAAATCCCCTCATCACAGCCAGCAGATTAACAGGTCGGGTGGGGTTGGTGCTCGTATTACCGCCACCACACCTCTGCTGGCTGTGACTAGCTGGCTGTCGCTGAGTAGTATGGGAAAGCGGAGGTTCAGGTGGTGGTGGAAAGGCCTGCTCCACTCGCCTGATTAAATCCTGCCGGATCGCTGACATTCGGGAGCTAAATTGTTGGGTACATCCCATTAACTCCCCCACTTTCCCCTTGCAGCGTGGGTCCAATATGGTGGCCACCCACAGATCATCCCTCGCTTTCAGTCGGATTATCCGGGGGTCCTTCCTGAGGCAGAGGAGCATGTGAGCAGCCATGTGGGAGAGATGACCGCTTTCCACCTCTTCCTGGCTGTCAGAAAGGGCATTTTCTGGTTCATGCTCCTGCTGCTCATTAAGGTCGTCCCACCCCCGGACGATTAGCTCTCCCGCATGTTCAGGCCCTGACTCTGTCACCACCACCTCCTCCTCCTCCTCCTCCTCCTGGGCCTGAGCATCCTGGGGCTCTCCACCACTTGCCCCAGCATGGACTTCCTCCGCCAATTCTATCAGGTGACCCAGTGTCCTGTCCAGCATTAGCACAAGGGGGAGCACTTCTGAAATGTTGCAGTGCTCCATGCTGACCACCTTAGTAGCCTCATCAAAAGGCGCCAAAACATTGCAGACCTCCCTGATCTGCCGCCACTGGTCCCCAGTCAGATTCTCCGGAGGTGGTCTTGACGAATGGGAGGAGGAGGCTGAAGACAGGTAATGGATGACCGCCATTTTTTGCTCCAACAACCTTCTCAACATGTACAGTGTGGAGTTCCACCGCGTCTGGCAGTCAACCATCAGCTTGTGCTGCGGCAAGCTGTGGATGCGCTGCAGTTTGGCCAAGGACGCGGTGGCGGTTGCGGAGCGTCTAATGTGGCCACACACTTTACGTGCCAAAAGCACGACGTCACTCAAACCCTCATAGGTTCGCAGAAACCGTTGCACGATGTGGTTGAGGACATGTGTGAGGCAAGGCAGGTGTGTGTAGCCACCAGTACGAATGGCGGCCAGAATGTTGGTGCCATTGTCTGACACCACATTACCTGTCAACAGATCTCGGGGGGTCAGCCAATGCTGGATCTGCTCCTGTAGGACAGACAGGATCACATCTCCCGTCAGACTCCTGTGTTGCACTGGCTCCATCCTCAGCACAGCTTGACAGCGCTTGTGCTGTAGATTAGCGTAACAGCGTGGCCGCTTGCTGGGAGGCTCAGCAGCGGCCTGACCTGCTACAGAAGAAGTGGCAGAAGGGAGGGAGACGGGCCTCCCCTTGACCCCCCGGGGCGGCACCACCAGAGCCCCACAGCTCATACCCTCCCCAGCGCCATGAAGGGTGACCCAGTGAGCTGTCACAGTCAAATAGCGTCCCTGCCCATGCCTGCTGGTCCAGGCATCGGTAGTGAGGTGCACCCTTCCACAAACCGCGTAGTCCAACGAAAGGGATACACGCCCAGCTACATCCAGGTGTAGGGCAGGGATAGCAACTCGGGAAAAGTAATGGCGGCTGGGGACCCGCCATTGTGGAGCCAAACAGCTCATCAGTTGGCGGAAGGGGGCACTTTCCACAAACTGATAGGGCAAGAGCTGTTGGGCCAACAGCTTTGCCACGAGCCCATTGTTGCGTAGCGCTATGGGATCATTAGGGGGGAGAGGCCTCTTCCGTGCAACCATCTCAGTGAGAGAGGCCTGGCGCTGGGCGGCAACATTTTGTGGGGAGGATACAGCTGGTGATGAGCACACCGTCAAGGTCTGGTTGCCGCCACCAGCCTGGCGTGCAGAGGGAACAGCCATGCAGTGGGACTGCGCAGGTTGCACAGGACGCACAGAGGAACGGCTGAGAGGAACTGCTGCATCTCCTCCTGCCGCACTCTGTGCACTGCTGCCTTTACCTTGGCTGGTATTTTTTTTTATTAAGTCCCACTGCACAATATGACTTGTTTTAAGGTGGGAACGCAAACCTGATGTCCCAAACCCAGATGCTGCTTTCCCTCTGCTCACCGTCACACTGCACAGGTTACACACTGCACGGGAAGGATCCTGTGAGTGATCAGTGAAATAGTCCCATGCTTGGGAGGTCCGGCCCTTTCTCTTGGTGTTGACCGGTCGCTGACCAGCATGGGACTGGGTGCTCACAGATGGTGCTGCAGGCTGCTGGACAAGCTGCTGCTGCTGCTGTGTTTGGCCCTGCTGATTAAGCATGCTGCTGCTGCTGCCTATCACACCACCAGCGGAGTCCATGCCCCCCCTAGACTCCACCTGATGCACCCTCCTGACCGATGGACGCCTAACAGGTTCACTTTCACTGCTGCTGTTCGGTGAATTAGTTGGCGTCCAATTTTTGTCGGCCACCTCATCATCACCCACACAAGACAAATCGTCCTCCAAATGGGGACTTGACAATTCCCGACGACGAGTGACTGGGGCATTTCTTGGTGGAGTGGATGGAGAAAAAACTGGACCCACTTCATTCACCACATCCTCCACCAAACTTTGTGAATTGGGTCCCATAGTCTCATGCAGGGCTTCTCCCCACAATTGTCCAATATTACCCTCGTCAGCATTACCTTCAAAAAGATTGGGGGAGAAGCCAGACTCTGCAACATGACCAGCTGCCACAGAGTCTTCCCTGCTATTTGCACTGCTGCCACTGCACATCAGCTCTTCAGATTGGGTGGAGGGCTCCGCACCGATCCAGTCAACCAATGAGGCCGCATCCTGCTTGCCAATGATGCGGCGCCTAGTGGTTGGGAACATAGAAGTGATCCGGGGAGTTCCCCTGCTGCGCCCAGGAAGAACCTCAACCTGATCTGTTTCTGCTACATTGCTGGGCCCTGCCTGCTGCTGGCGTCCTGATGAGGAGGAGCCACCTCGTCCACCAACACTCTTGATGTGCCTCATTTTTTAAATTTTTTTTTTGGGGTCGGGGACAGTAATGAAATTAAAGAAGAAGGGAGGGGACTTACAGGCAATCAATGAAGAAAATCA
This sequence comes from Hyperolius riggenbachi, assembly GCF_040937935.1. Classification (NCBI taxonomy): domain Eukaryota; kingdom Metazoa; phylum Chordata; class Amphibia; order Anura; family Hyperoliidae; genus Hyperolius; species Hyperolius riggenbachi. Next base: position 157,741,762 of record NC_090651.1, read on the forward strand.
ATGAAATAAATGAAGAAAAAAAGTATAAATGAAAAACTGACACTATGAAAAAGAAATAAAATACACTACACTATCTAGCTTTATCTAACCACTCTCACTGACTTACTAATTTCAAAATACTCTCAGTCACTTGTCACTCAATACTATATCTATCACACTAAATCTGTCTCTCACTCACACTACTAATACAGGCCTGATCTAACTTCAAACTGCTCTCACACTGTCTACAATCACACTACAATCTAATCTATCTCTCACTACTACTAGTATCTATCTAATATATATAGCAATAATAGCAATCACAGTGAAAAAAAATGTCTCAACAGCACACAATATAATAATGCAGCTCTGAGCTCTCTCTTTCACAATTCTCCTCTAACTAAAACCCACACATGACATCAGCATAAGCCTGTCTTATATACTAGAGGGGTGGGATAGACTCTGATAGGTTGCTAGGATGTGGTTGCTAGGGCCTGTGATTGGTGTAAATTTATGAGGACAGTTATTGGACAGTACTTTTCCGTTTAAATCAAATTTCCGTATATTTATACGGATTTCCGCATTACATACACGGAATTACGCTTTTTTTTACCGCGCTAAATTTCCTCTGATCATGATTGGTCAACTCATTCCGCATCTCCTCATTGGTCAATTCATTCCGGTTCCGTTTGGTCGGATTTCCGCGGAATTCCGCATTCCGGATTGTAAATTCCGGATTCCGCAGAACGATCCGGAAACCCAAATTCCGACGGAATTCGGAATTTTAGATTCCGCGGAATTCCGGAAGCCCATGCCTGGACAGCGGTCGTGCAGACCACATTGTGTCCAATACACAACTGGGACAACACAGTTTTCAACCCGGGCACCTCAGAAAAATTAAACCTTTTTTTTTTTTTATGGTTTTTTGGTTTTTGGTTTTGCAACCAATATAGCTATTGTTTGACGTAATAGCTGGTGGCAGAGTGGCAGCAGAAGAAGGTAATTCTGTGTACCCTGGCAGTGGGAAACACAGACAGACAGCAGCAGCAGGAGGAGGAATGGAGGAGTAGGCGAGCAGCTATTGTTTGACGTAATAGCTGGTGGCAGAGTGGCAGCAGAAGGTAAATCATCTGTGTACCCTGGCAGTGGGAAACACAGACAGACAGCAGCAGCAGCAGCAGGAGGAGGTATGGAGGAGCAGTGTGAGTGTGGCAGCAGGTAGGCAGCGTGACATAATAGCCCTGGTACCTAGCGGTGATACCAGGGCTGTAAATAAACACAACAGGAGGTCCCAGACAGCGGTCGTGCAGCCCACATTGTGTCCAATACACAACTGGGACAACACAGTTTTCAACCCGGGCACCTTAGAAAAATTAAACCTTTTTTTTTTTTTTATGGTTTTTTGGTTTTTGGTTTTGCAACCAATATAGCTATTGTTTGACGTAATAGCTGGTGGCAGAGTGGCAGCAGAAGAAGGTAATTCTGTGTACCCTGGCAGTGGGAAACACAGACAGACAGCAGAAGGGCAGTACACAGCAGCCCACTGTAGGTGTAAAATGTGTGGCTGCAGGCGACGTAATAGTCAAAGTGAACCAGGCTGGCTTAGTGAGCAGGAGCCAGGAGGTGGTAAAGGGTGGTAAGGCACATTAACGATGGTTCCGGCAGCCAGTTCATGTCCCCCTCTCGCCGACAACAGGGGCCAGGAACTCGCCTTCCACCCACGCCTGGTTCATCTTGAGAAATGTCAGTCTGTCCACAGACTTGTGAGACAGACGTGAGCGTTTCTCGGTGACCACGCCACCAGCTGCACTGAAGCAGCGCTCGGACAGCACGCTGGAAGGGGGGCAGGACAGCACTTCCAGGGAGTACTGCGCCAGCTCGCTCCAGATCTCCATGCGCTTGACCCAATACTCCATGGGATCAACAGGGGCATCGCTGTCAAGCCCGCTGTACGACCCCATGTAGTCAGCCACCATGCGGGTCAGGCGCTGGCTGTGACCGGAGGAGGATGCTGCTGCATGCATCTCCTCTCTAGTCACTGCTGCCGGAGCCTCTACAGACCTGTAGAGCTCGTGGCTGAGAGACAGCAGGTCTGTGGGGCGCTTGCTGCTGCTGGATGCAGGCACCTGCTGCTGCCTCTGTGCTGGCTGCTGGACAGTGGGGGTGGAAGGCTGGGGGAAGGCTTCCTCCAAGCGCTCAACAAGGGCCTGCTGCAAGCTCCTTATTTGTTGCGCTGGGTCTCCTCCTGCAGGCGGCAGGAACTGGCTCAACTTCCCCTTGAGGCGTGGGTCCAACATCATGCTGATCCAGATGTCCTCCCTCTGCTTCATCTGGATCACCCTGGGGTCCCTGCGCAGGCACGTCAGCATGTGCGCTGCCATTGGGAAGAGGCGGGCCACGTCTGCTGGCACATCGACGTCAGTGCTGTCCTCATCCTCCTCCTCTGCCGCCTCATCCTCTCTCCACCCCCGCACCAACTCAGCTGCGCTGTGCTGATCCCCCTCATCAGCAGCCAGGTCAGGGACCTCCACCAAGTCCTCCTCCTCCTCCCCCTCAGAGGTGGACTGCGCAGCTGGTTGCCGCTCCTGCTGGTCCAAGGCTGCCGCTCCCTGTTCCAGCAAAGCATCGAGGGCCCTGTTCAGCAGAGAAACCAGGGGCACCCACTCGCAGACCATAGCATGGTCCCTGCTCACCATGTTTGTGGCCTGCAGGAAGGGAGCCAGCACTAAGCACACCTGCTGCATGTGCCTCCAGTCATCATCGGGGACGATGGACGGGAAGTTGCTGGTCTTGTCCCTTCTCTGAGCTGCGGAAACAGTGGCCAGGGCAAGGTACTGTTTGACAGCGCGCCTCTGTTCAACCAGACGCTCCAACATCGCCAGGGTGGAGTTCCAGCGAGTCGGAACGTCAAGGATCAGCCGATGGCGTGGCAGATCCAGCTCCTTTTGCACGTCTTCCAGGCTCGCACAGGCTGCAGCCGAGCGCCGGAAGTGACGCACAACATTCCTTGCCGTTTCCAGCAGTTCGCCCATCCCCTGGTAGGTGCGCAGGAACTTCTGCACCACCAGGTTCAGCACGTGGGCAAGACAGGGGATGTGGGTCAGGTTTCCCCTGTCTATTGCGGCAACCAGATTGGCCCCATTGTCGGCCACCACCTCTCCGACTCTGAGGCCTCTGGGGGTCAGCCAAATCCTCTCCTGCTCCTGGAGTTTGGCCAACACATGGGTTGCCGTCAGCTTGGTCTTCCCAAGGCTGACCAAGTGCAGCAGCGCTTGGCAGTGGCGGTCCTTCACGCTGCTGCTGAGGCGGGGGGTTTGGCCAGGTGTGCCGGAGGATGGCAGAGGATCGGAGGAACCTGCTGCAGTTCCCCTGAGCCTGCGGGGTGGCACCACCCACTGTGTTGCTGCTGCTGCTGTGCCCGCTGCTGCTCTCCCATCCTCACCCCCTTCCACCAAGCTGACCCAGTGGACAGTGAAGGACAGGTAGCGGCCTGTCCCGAAGCGGCTGCTCCAGGAGTCCATGGTGACGTGGACCCTTTCACCAACCGCGTGCTCCAGCCCTCGCTCCACATTGGCCATCACAAAGCGGTGCAGTGCAGGAATGGCCTTGCGGGCAAAGAAGTGTCTGCTGGGGAGCTGCCAGTCTGGGGCTGCGCAAGCAAGCAGCGCACGAATGTCGCTCCCCTCCTGCACGAGCGTGTACGGCAGGAGTTGGGAGCACATGGCCCGTGCCAGCAAGCCGTTCAGCTGCCGCACGCGACGGCTGCTGGGAGGCAGAGCCCTAACCACCCCCTGGAAGGACTCGCTCAAAAGGCTCTGGCGTGGCCTTTTGCTGACACGGGAATCAGCAGACACAGCAGAGGAGGCCACTGAGGACTGGCTGCCAGAACAGGCCTCAGTGTCGGCGGCAGGAGTTGCAGAGGGGGGAGGAGCAGTGCGTTTCCGCACTCCTGCTGGTGCTGCTGGAGGAGCAGGAGGGCGGGTGGCTGCTGTTGCTGCTGCTGCTGCTGAAGGCTGTGCAGTGATGGGTGTGGTGCCACTGCCAGCAGCAGATGCCTTCAGCCTCTGGAACTCCTCATGCTGGTGGAAATGTTTAGCCGCAAGGTGGTTGATGAGCGAGCTGGTGCTGAACTTTAAGGGGTCTGCACCTCTGCTCAACTTCCGCTGACAGTGGTTGCAAGTGGCGTACTTGCTGTACACAGTGGGCATGGTGAAAAACCGCCAGATTGGTGACAGAAACTTCCCCCTACGGCATGGAAGCGCTGCTGCCTGTCTCCCTGTGGTGGTTGGGGGGGGGGGCTTGGGTGCGGCTGGTGGTGGTACTGGCTGATGCTGCTGCTGCTGCTGCTGAGCCTGAGACACCAGCAGGCTGTGGGACGCTGCCAATGCTTGCAATGATGCGCCTCCTTGCAAGGCCCACAAGCGCATCCTCCTCCTCCTCCTCAGAGCTGCTGAGGACGACATCCCCTGGAGGTGGCACCCAGTCTCTGTCTGTCACCGGGTCATCATCATCATGCCCCTCCTGAAACATGTCCTGCTGGGATGATGACCCCCCAAACTCCTCTCCTGATGCATGGATGGGACGCTTGACTGTCGCCACAGTCTTGCTGTCCAATCCCTCCTCCCCCAAAGTGCCCATCAGCATCTCCTCCTCAAAATTGCCAACAACAGCAGACAATACCCTGATGGTGCCTGGGGTAAAAAGACTGCTGAGTGACAGGTCGGCGACTGATGGTGAACTGGCCTCCTCCCCAGGCCCTGCTGGGCGGCTGCTGCGAACAGGGGTGGTGGTGGTGGTGGTGGTGAGGGTGGAGGCCTCGGATGCAGAGCTGATGGCGGGCTGCTCATCCTCCGTCATGAGTTGCACCACAGTGTCTGCATCCTTTTCCTCAATGGGACGTTTCCGACCCGGCTGGAGGAAAATGGGAGCAGGTGCTACACGCTGCTGCTGCTGTGTCTCTGCAGCGTGAGTTGCAGATGCTCCTGCTGGGCGGCGCCCAAGGCGTCCACGGCCAGTGGCTATGGGAGGAATGTTAGCCACTGACGCTGCTGCTGCTGCTGCGGAACTGTGCATGGTGGTGCGCCCGCGGCCGCGGCTTGCCACAATGCTGCTCCCTCTCCTCCTGATTCCCTTGCTGCCCTTCCCCTTGCCCAAACCGCGCTGGCTGCCACTTCCAGACATCTTAAATGTTTTGGGCGTATAGACAAAAGTTTTGTAAAAGGGCGGGTGAAAAGTGGGGTACTTTAATGGAGTGGGTTGGTTGGTGAGGTGACTGAGTGAGTGTCCCCTAGTACAGTAAGTAAGTAGTAACAGTCAGGAAGTACAACTAGCAGTTACAATAATCAGTAGTAATCACAAGTAAATTTAGTGTGTGTACACTCAGACAGTGAGTGCACGCACGCAGGAGCTAGTAGCCTATGAACACAGTGACTGAGTGTCCTAGACTCCTAGTACAGTAAGAGTAAGTAGTAACAGTAAGTAGAACTAACTAATTACAATAATCAATCAGCGATCAGAAGGAAATGGAGTGTGGGTGTGTGTACACTCAGACAGTGAGTGCACGCACGCAGGAGCTAGTAGCCTATGAACACAGTGACTGAGTGTCCTAGACTCCTAGTACAGTAAGAGTAAGTAGTAACAGTAAGTAGAACTAACTAATTACAATAATCAATCAGCGATCAGAAGGAAATAGAGTGTGGGTGGTGTGTGTACACTCAGACAGTGAGTGACCGCACACAGGAGCTAGTAGCCTATGAACACAGTGACTAGTGGTGCTCAAATACCCCTTTTTAAAATTCGAGTTTGGTCGAATTCGAATAGTAAATTATTCGAGGTCAGTCGAATATTCGAGTCGAATAAATTTTACTATTCGATTCGACCTCGGACTTCGAGCTCACTATTCGAGTCGGTATTCGAGCTCATTATTCGAGCTGACTATTCGAATTGGCCTTAAATAGCTTCCCAACACTTGTTTTGAGGGTTAATGATGCAAGAAACATATTTTTTTCCAAGTGACAACAGCAAGTGATTATGTGGGGATGTTCCTTTAAAAAAAAAAAAGGTGAAAAGAGAAGTTGTGTCCAGAATTTTGTTCAGTACTGTATATACTTCTTCTTCTTCTTCTTCTTTATCTTCTATATCTTCTTCTTCTTCTATATCTTCTTCTTCTTCTTCATCTTCTTCTTCTTCTTCTTCATCTTCTTCATCTTCATCTTCTTCATCTTCATCTTCTTCATCTTCTTCATCTTCATCTTCTTCATCTTCTTCTTCATCTTCTTCATCTTCTTCATCTTCATCTTCTTCATCTTCTTCTTCATCTTCTTCATCTTCATCTTCTTCATCTTCTTCTTCTTCTTCTTCTTCTTCTTCTTCATCTTCTTCATCTTCTTCTTCATCTTCTTCATCTTCATCTTCTTCATCTTCTTCTTCATCTTCTTCATCTTCTTCTTCTTCTTCTTATTCATCTTCTTCATCTTCTTCTTCTTCTTCTTCATCTTCTTCATCTTCATCTTCTTCTATATCGTCTTCTTCGTCACTTATTTCTCTTTTCATTTTTTTTTTTTTAAAGAAATGCAGCTATTTTTGAGCGTAACAACAAATAGCTGGTGGCGCACGCATGTTGGAAGCGCCATTGTATGTGCTCCCTGGCAGTGGAAACACACAGACAGCAGGAGGTAAATTTAGCAGCAGGAGGAGGAGGATGAGTGTGTGGCAGCATGCAGTCAATGAGGCAGGCAGCGTGACATAATAGCCCTGGTACCTAGCGGTGATACCATGGCTGTAAATAAACACAACAGGAGGTCCCAGACAGCGGTCGTGCAGCCCACATTGTGTCCAATACACAACTGGGACAACACAGTTTTCAACCCGGGCACCTCAGAAAAATTAAACCTTTTTTTGTAATGGTTTTGTAGTTTTGGTTTTACAACCAATTACAGAGATATATAGCTATTTTTTGACGTAATAGCTGGTGGCAGAGTGGCAGCAGAAGGTAAATCTGTGTACCCTGGCGGTGGGAAACACAGACAGACAGCAGCAGCAGCAGGAGGAGGAATGGAGGAGAGTAATTATGTGAGCAGCTATTGTTTGACGTAATAGCTGGTGGCAGTGTGGCAGCAGAAGGTAATTCTGTGTACCCTGGCAGTGGGAAACACAGACAGACAGCAGCAGCAGGAGGAATGGAGGAGTAGTGTGAGTGTGGCAGCAGGTAGGCAGCGTGACATAATAGCCCTGGTACCTAGCGGTGATACCAGGGCCGTAAATAAACACAACAGGAGGTCCCAGACAGCGGTCGTGCAGCCCACATTGTGTCCAATACACAACTGGAACAACACAGTTTTCAACCCGGGCACCTCAGAAAAATTAAACCTTTTTTTTTTTTAATGGTTTGTTTGGTTTCGGTTTTGCAACCAATATAGCTATTGTTTGACGTAATAGCTGGTGGCAGAGTGGCAGCAGAAGAAGGTCATTCTGTGTACCCTGGCAGTGGGAAACACAGACAGACAGCAGAAGGGCAGTACACAGCAGCCCACTGTAGGTGTAAAATGTGTGGCTGCAGGCGACGTAATAGTCAAAGTGAACCAGGCTGGCTTAGTGAGCAGGAGCCAGGAGGTGGTAAAGGGTGGTAAGGCACATTAACGATGGTTCCGGCAGCCAGTTCATGTCCCCCTCTCGCCGACAACAGGGGCCAGGAACTCGCCTTCCACCCACGCCTGGTTCATCTTGAGAAACGTCAGTCTGTCCACAGACTTGTGAGACAGACGTGAGCGTTTCTCGGTGACCACGCCACCAGCTGCACTGAAGCAGCGCTCGGACAGCACGCTGGAAGGGGGGCAGGACAGCACTTCCAGGGCGTACTGCGCTAGCTCGCTCCAGATCTCCATGCGCTTGACCCAATACTCCATGGGATCAACAGGGGCATCGCTGTCAAGCCCGCTGTACGACCCCATGTAGTCAGCCACCATGCGGGTCAGGCGCTGGCTGTGACCGGAGGAGGATGCTGCTGCATGCATCTCCTCTCTAGTCACTGCTGCCGGAGCCTCTACAGTCCTGTAGAGCTCGTGGCTGAGAGACAGCAGGTCTGTGGGGCGCTTGCTGCTGCTGGATGCAGGCACCTGCTGCTGCCTCTGTGCTGGCTGCTGGACAGTGGGGGTGGAAGGCTGGGGGAAGGCTTCCTCCAAGCGCTCAACAAGGGCCTGCTGCAAGCTCCTTATTTGTTGCGCTGGGTCTCCTCCTGCAGGCGGCAGGAACTGGCTCAACTTCCCCTTGAGGCGTGGGTCCAACATCATGCTGATCCAGATGTCCTCCCTCTGCTTCATCTGGATCACCCTGGGGTCCCTGCGCAGGCACGCCAGCATGTGCGCTGCCATTGGGAAGAGGCGGGCCACGTCTGCTGGCACATCGACGTCAGTGCTGTCCTCATCCTCCTCCTCTGCCGCCTCATCCTCTCTCCACCCCCGCACCAACTCAGCTGCGCTGTGCTGATCCCCCTCATCAGCAGCCAGGTCAGGGACCTCCACCAAGTCCTCCTCCTCCTCCCCCTCAGAGGTGGACTGCGCAGCTGGTTGCCGCTCCTGCTGGTCCAAGGCTGCCGCTCCCTGTTCCAGCAAACCATCGAGGGCCCTGTTCAGCAGAGAAACCAGGGGCACCCACTCGCAGACCATAGCATGGTCCCTGCTCACCATGTTTGTGGCCTGCAGGAAGGGAGCCAGCACAAAGCACACCTGCTGCATGTGCCTCCAGTCATCATCGGGGACGATGGACGGGATGTTGCTGGTCTTGTCCCTTCTCCGAGCTGCGGAAACAGTGGCCAGGGCAAGGTACTGGTTGACAGCGTGCCTCTGTTCAACCAGACGCTCCAACATCACCAGGGTGGAGTTCCAGCGAGTCGGAACGTCAATGATCAGCCGATGGCGTGGCAGATCCAGCTCCTTTTGCACGTCTTCCAGGCTCGCACAGGCTGCAGCCGAGCGCCGGAAGTGACGCACAACATTCCTTGCCGTTTCCAGCAGTTCGCCCATCCCCTGGTAGGTGCGCAGGAACTTCTGCACCACCAGGTTCAGCACGTGGGCAAGACAGGGGATGTGGGTCAGGTTTCCCCTGTCTATGGCAGCAACCAGATTGGCCCCATTGTCGGACACCACCTCTCCGACTCTGAGGCCTCTGGGGGTCAGCCAAATCCTCTCCTGCTCCTGGAGTTTGGCCAACACGTGGGCTGCCGTCAGCTTGGTCTTGCCAAGGCTGACCAAGTGCAGCAGCGCTTGGCAGTGGCGGGCCTTCACGCTGCTGCTGAGGCGGGGGGTTTGGCCAGGTGTGGCGGAGGATGGCAGAGGATCGGAGGAACCCGCTGCAGTTCCCCTGACCCTGCGGGGTGGCACCACCCACTGTGTTGCTGCTGCTGCTGTGCCCGCTGCTGCTCTCCCATCCTCACCCCCTTCCACCAAGCTGACCCAGTGGACAGTGAAGGACAGGTAGCGGCCTGTCCCGAAGCGGCTGCTCCAGGAGTCCATGGTGACGTGGACCCTTTCACCAACCGCGTGCTCCAGCCCTCGCTCCACATTGGCCATCACAAAGCGGTGCAGTGCTGGAATGGCCTTGCGGGAGAAAAAGTGTCTGCTGGGGAGCTGCCAGTCTGGGGCTGCACAAGCAAGCAGCGCCCGCATGTCGCTCCCCTCCTGCACGAGCGTGTACGGCAGGAGTTGGGAGCACATGGCCCGTGCCAGCAAGCCGTTCAGCTGCCGCACGCGACGGCTGCTGGGAGGCAGAGCCCTAACCACCCCCTGGAAGGACTCGCTCAAAAGGCTCTGGCGTGGCCTTTTGCTGACACGGGAATCACCAGACACAGCGGAGGAGGCCACTGAGGACTGGCTGCCAGAACAGGCCTCAGTGTCGGCGGCAGGAGTTGCAGAGGGGGGAGGAGCAGTGCGTTTCCGCACTCCTGCTGGTGCTGCTGGAGGAGCAGGAGGGCGGGTGGCTGCTGTTGCTGCTGCTGAAGGCTGTGCAGTGATGGGTGTGGTGCCACTGCCAGCACCAGATGCCTTCAGCCTCTGGAACTCCTCATGCTGGTGGAAATGTTTAGCCGCAAGGTGGTTGATCAGCGAGCTGGTGCTGAACTTTAAGGGGTCTGCACCTCTGCTCAACTTCCGCTGACAGTGGTTGCAAGTGGCGTACTTGCTGTACACAGTGGGCATGGTGAAAAAGCGCCAGATTGGTGACAGAAACATCCCCCTACGGCATGGAAGCGCTGCTGCCTGTCTCCCTGTAGTGGTTGGGGGGGGGGCTTGGGTGCGGCTGGTGGTGGTACTGGCTGATGCTGCTGCTGCTGCTGCTGAGCCTGAGACACCAGCAGGCTGTGGGTCACTGCCAATGCTTGCAATGATGCGCCTCCTTGCAAGGCCCACAAGCGCATCCTCCTCCTTCTCCGAGCTGCTGAGGACGACATCCCCTGGAGGTGGTGGCACCCAGTCTCTGTCTGTCACCGGGTCATCAACATCATCCTCCCCCTCCTCAAACATGTCCTGCTGGGATGATGACCCCCCAAACTCCTCTCCTGATGCATGGATGGGCTGCTTGACTGTCGCCACAGTCTTGCTGTCCAATCCCTCATCCCCCAAAGTGCCCATCAGCATCTCCTCCTCAAAATCGCCAACAACAGCAGACAATTGACTCATCATGCCTGGGGTCAAAAGAGTGCTGAATGAGAGGTCGGCGACTGACGGTGAACTGGCCTCCTCCCCAGACCCTGCTGGGCGGCTGCTGCGAACAGGGGTGGTGGTGGTGGTGGTGGTGGTGAGGGTGGAGGCCTCGGATGCAGAGCTGATGGCGGGCTGCTCATCCTCCGTCATGAGTTGCACCACAGTGTCTGCATCCTTTTCCTCAATGGGACGTTTCCGACCCGGCTGGAGGAAAATCGGAGCAGGTGCTACACGCTGCTGCTGCTGTGTCTCTGCAGCGTGAGTTGCAGATGCTCCTGCTGGGCGGCGCCCAAGGCGTCCACGGCCAGTGGCTATGGGAGGAATGTTAGCCACTGACGCTGCTGCTGCTGCTGCGGAACTGTGCATGGTGGCGCGCCCGCGGCCGCGGCTTGCCACAATGCTGCTCCCTCTCCTCCTGATTCCCTTGCTGCCCTTCCCCTTGCCCAAACCGCGCTGGCTGCCACTTCCAGACATCTTCAATGTTTTGGGCGTATAGACAAAAGTTTTTTAAAAGGGCGGGTGAAAAGTGGGGTACTTTAATGGAGTGGGTTGGTTGGTGAGGTGACTGAGTGAGTGTCCCCTAGTACAGTAAGTAAGTAGTAACAGTCAGGAAGTACAACTAGCAGTTACAATAATCAGTAGCAATCACAAGTAAATTTAGTGTGTGTACACTCAGACAGTGAGTGCACGCAGGCAGGAGCTAGTAGCCTATGAACACAGTGACTGAGTGTCCTAGACTCCTAGTACAGTAAGAGTAAGTAGTAGCAGTAAGAAGAACTAACTAATTACAATAATCAATCAGCGATCAGAAGGAAATGGAGTGTGGGTGTGTGTACACTCAGACACTGAGTGCACGCACGCAGGAGCTAGTAGCCTATGAACACAGTGACTGAGTGTCCTAGACTCCTAGTACAGTAAGAGTAAGTAATAACAGTAAGTAGAACTAACTAATTACAATAATCAATCAGCGATCAGAAGGAAATGGAGTGTGGGTGTGTGTACACTCAGACAGTGAGTGCACGCACGCAGGAGCTAGTAGCCTATGAACACAGTGACTGAGTGTCCTAGACTCCTAGTACAGTAAGAGTAAGTAGTAACAGTAAGAAGAACTAACTAATTACAATAATCAATCAGCGATCAGAAGGAAATGGAGTGTGGGTGTGTGTACACTCAGACACTGAGTGCACGCACGCAGGAGCTAGTAGCCTATGAACACAGTGACTGAGTGTCCTAGACTCCTAGTACAGTAAGAGTAAGTAATAACAGTAAGTAGAACTAACTAATTACAATAATCAATCAGCGATCAGAAGGAAATGGAGTGTGGGTGTGTGTACACTCAGACAGTGAGTGCACGCACGCAGGAGCTAGTAGCCTATGAACACAGTGACTGAGTGTCCTAGACTCCTAGTACAGTAAGAGTAAGTAATAACAGTAAGTAGAACTAACTAATTACAATAATCAATCAGCGATCAGAAGGAAATGGAGTGTGGGTGTGTGTACACTCAGACAGTGAGTGCACGCACGCAGGAGCTAGTAGCCTATGAACACAGTGACTGAGTGTCCTAGACTCCTAGTACAGTAAGAGTAAGTAATAACAGTAAGTAGAACTAAATAATTACAATAATCAATCAGCGATCAGAAGGAAATGGAGTGTGGGTGTGTGTACACTCAGACAGTGAGTGCACGCACGCAGGAGCTAGTAGCCTATGAACACAGTGACTGAGTGTCCTAGACTCCTAGTACAGTAAGAGTAAGTAGTAACAGTAAGAAGAACTAACTAATTACAATAATCAATTAGCGATCAGAAGGAAATGGAGTGTGGGTGTGTGTACACTCAGACAGTGAGTGCACGCACGCAGCAGCTAGTAGCCTATGAACACAGTGACTGAGTGTCCTAGACTCCTAGTACAGTAAGAGTAAGTAATAACAGTAAGTAGAACTAACTAATTACAATAATCAATCAGCGATCAGAAGGAAATGGAGTGTGGGTGTGTGTACACTCAGACAGTGAGTGCACGCACGCAGGAGCTAGTAGCCTATGAACACAGTGACTGAGTGTCCTAGACTCCTAGTACAGTAAGAGTAAGTAGTAACAGTAAGAAGAACTAACTAATTACAATAATCAATCAGCGATCAGAAGGAAATGGAGTGTGGGTGTGTGAACACTCAGACAGTGAGTGCACGCAGGCAGGAGCTAGTAGCCTATGAACACAGTGACTGAGTGTCCTAGACTCCTAGTACAGTAAGAGTAAGTAGTAACACCAGTAAGTAGAACTAACTAATTACAATAATCAATCAGCGATCAGAAGGAAATGGAGTGTGGGTGTGTGTACACTCAGACAGTGAGTGCACGCAGGCAGGAGCTAGTAGCCTATGAACACAGTGACTCAGTGTCCTAGACTCCTAGTACAGTAAGAGTGAGTAAGTACAAGTAGTAACAGTAAGTAGAACTAACTAATTACAATAATCAATCAGCGATCAGAAGGAAATAGAGTGTGTGTTGTGTGTGTACACTCAGACAGTGAGTGCGCACACGTAGGAGGTAGTAGTAGCCTATATGAACAGTGACAGTGAGTGTCCCTACGGGTACAGTAAGAGTAAGTAGTAAGTAAGTACAACTAACAATAATCAAACAGTAATGAGAAGGAAATAGAGTGTGTGTACACACAGACAGTGAGTGAGTGCACACACGCAGGAGCTAGCTAGTAGCCTATAAACAGTGACAGTCAGTGAGTGTCCTACTCCTAGTACAGTATAACTACAATACTATTAGTAAAGGACAGCAGAAATACTGGTATAGAATATGAGAGAAATAAACAGAGGACAGCTGCCCACAGAGGCAAGGCCCCCCTGAGGCCTAAACCTGTAAGCTTGCAGCAGCTGCCTGCAGTTCTCTAATGTAACACACAAGCTACTAACTAAAATACAATGTCTATCTAACTAACAACAATATAGGTGTATATGGCAGGTGTAGGTGAGCAAAAACGCTAGGTAAATGACCACAATAGAGCACTTGCTAAGCCAAAGCACAAAGGAGCAACTCTCTCTCTGTACAAGTCTCAGGCAAGCATGGAAAAACCGAACATGGCGGCCGCTATTTATAGGGTAGGGGCTGGCCAGGGTCCCCCTCTGTGATTGGCTGCCGTCAGAGGGCCTGGGAGCCCTCTGATTGGCTCTAAGGACATCAATCTGGGCTATGACGCTATTCGAGCTCGGTACCGAGCTCGAATAGCGCCGGGTGGCTCGAATAGCTCGAATAGTGAATGGGCTATTCGAGTGTACTCGGATAGCCCATTCGAATAGCTCCAGCTATTCGGAGCTCGAATACCGAGCTCGAATAGCTGAAAAAGAGCTCGAATATTCGAACTACTCGAATATTCGAGCTCTGCTGAGCACCACTGACAGTGACTGAGTGTCCTAGACTCCTAGTACAGTAAGAGTAAGTAGTAACAGTAAGTAGAACTAACTAATTACAATAATCAATCAGCGATCAGAAGGAAATGGAGTGTGGGTGTGTGTACACTCAGACAGTGAGTGCACGCACGCAGGAGCTAGTAGCCTATGAACACAGTGACTGAGTGTCCTAGACTCCTAGTACAGTAAGAGTAAGTAGTAACAGTAAGTAGAACTAACTAATTACGATAATCAATCAGCGATCAGAAGGAAATGGAGTGTGGGTGTGTGTACACTCAGACAGTGAGTGCACGCACGCAGGAGCTAGTAGCCTATGGACAGTGACTGAGTGTCCTAGACTCCTAGTACAGTAAGAGTAAGTAGTAACAGTAAGTAGAACTAACTAATTACAATAATCAATCAGCGATCAGAAGGAAATGGAGTGTGGGTGTGTGTACACTCAGACAGTGAGTGCACGCACGCAGGAGCTAGTAGCCTATGAACACAGTGACTGAGTGTCCTAGACTCCTAGTACAGTAAGAGTAAGTAGTAACAGTAAGTAGAACTAACTAATTACAATAATCAATCAGCGATCAGAAGGAAATGGAGTGTGGGTGTGTGTACACTCAGACAGTGAGTGCACGCACGCAGGAGCTAGTAGCCTATGAACACAGTGACTGAGTGTCCTAGACTCCTAGTACAGTAAGAGTAAGTAGTAACAGTAAGTAGAACTAACTAATTACGATAATCAATCAGCGATCAGAAGGAAATGGAGTGTGGGTGTGTGTACACTCAGACAGTGAGTGCACGCACGCAGGAGCTAGTAGCCTATGGACAGTGACTGAGTGTCCTAGACTCCTAGTACAGTAAGAGTAAGTAGTAACAGTAAGTAGAACTAACTAATTACAATAATCAATCAGCGATCAGAAGGAAATGGAGTGTGGGTGTGTGTACACTCAGACAGTGAGTGCACGCACGCAGGAGCTAGTAGCCTATGAACACAGTGACTGAGTGTCCTAGACTCCTAGTACAGTAAGAGTAAGTAGTAACAGTAAGTAGAACTAACTAATTACAATAATCAATCAGCGATCAGAAGGAAATGGAGTGTGGGTGTGTGTACACTCAGACAGTGAGTGCACGCACGCAGGAGCTAGTAGCCTATGAACACAGTGACTGAGTGTCCTAGACTCCTAGTACAGTAAGAGTAAGTAGTAACTGTAAGTAGAACTAACTAATTACAATAATCAATCAGCGATCAGAAGGAAATGGAGTGTGGGTGTGTGTACACTCAGACAGTGAGTGCACGCACGCAGGAGCTAGTAGCCTATGAACACAGTGACTGAGTGTCCTAGACTCCTAGTACAGTAAGAGTAAGTAGTAACAGTAAGTAGAACTAACTAATTACAATAATCAATCAGCGATCAGAAGGAAATGGAGTGTGGGTGTGTGTACACTCAGACAGTGAGTGCACGCACGCAGGAGCTAGTAGCCTATGAACACAGTGACTGAGTGTCCTAGACTCCTAGTACAGTAAGAGTAAGTAGTAACAGTAAGTAGAACTAACTAATTACAATAATCAATCAGCGATCAGAAGGAAATGGAGTGTGGATGTGTGTACACTCAGACAGTGAGTGCACGCACGCAGGAGCTAGTAGCCTATGAACACAGTGACTGAGTGTCCTAGACTCCTAGTACAGTAAGAGTAAGTAGTAACAGTAAGTAGAACTAACTAATTACAATAATCAATCAGCGATCAGAAGGAAATAGAGTGTGGGTGGTGTGTGTACACTCAGACAGTGAGTGACCGCACGCAGGAGCTAGTAGCCTATGGACAGTGACTGAGTGTCCTAGACTCCTAGTACAGTAAGAGTAAGTAGTAACAGTAAGTAGAACTAACTAATTACAATAATCAATCAGCGATCAGAAGGAAATGGAGTGTGGGTGTGTGTACACTCAGACAGTGAGTGCACGCACGCAGGAGCTAGTAGCCTATGAACACAGTGACTGAGTGTCCTAGACTCCTAGTACAGTAAGAGTAAGTAGTAACAGTAAGTAGAACTAACTAATTACAATAATCAATCAGCGATCAGAAGGAAATAGAGTGTGGGTGGTGTGTGTACACTCAGACAGTGAGTGCACGCACGCAGGAGCTAGTAGCCTATGAACACAGTGACTGAGTGTCCTAGACTCCTAGTACAGTAAGAGTAAGTAGTAACAGTAAGTAGAACTAACTAATTACAATAATCAATCAGCGATCAGAAGGAAATAGAGTGTGGGTGGTGTGTGTACACTCAGACAGTGAGTGACCGCACGCAGGAGCTAGTAGCCTATGGACAGTGACTGAGTGTCCTAGACTCCTAGTACAGTAAGAGTAAGTAGTAACAGTAAGTAGAACTAACTAATTACAATAATCAATCAGCGATCAGAAGGAAATGGAGTGTGGGTGTGTGTACACTCAGACAGTGAGTGCACGCACGCAGGAGCTAGTAGCCTATGAACACAGTGACTGAGTGTCCTAGACTCCTAGTACAGTAAGAGTAAGTAGTAACAGTAAGTAGAACTAACTAATTACAATAATCAATCAGCGATCAGAAGGAAATGGAGTGTGGGTGTGTGTACACTCAGACAGTGAGTGCACGCACGCAGGAGCTAGTAGCCTATGAACACAGTGACTGAGTGTCCTAGACTCCTAGTACAGTAAGAGTAAGTAGTAACAGTAAGTAGAACTAACTAATTACAATAATCAATCAGCGATCAGAAGGAAATAGAGTGTGGGTGGTGTGTGTACACTCAGACAGTGAGTGACCGCACGCAGGAGCTAGTAGCCTATGGACAGTGACTGAGTGTCCTAGACTCCTAGTACAGTAAGAGTAAGTAGTAACAGTAAGTAGAACTAACTAATTACAATAATCAATCAGCGATCAGAAGGAAATGGAGTGTGGGTGTGTGTACACTCAGACAGTGAGTGCACGCACGCAGGAGCTAGTAGCCTATGAACACAGTGACTGAGTGTCCTAGACTCCTAGTACAGTAAGAGTAAGTAGTAACAGTAAGTAGAACTAACTAATTACAATAATCAATCAGCGATCAGAAGGAAATGGAGTGTGGGTGTGTTTACACTCAGACAGTGAGTGCACGCACGCAGGAGCTAGTAGCCTATGAACACAGTGACTGAGTGTCCTAGACTCCTAGTACAGTAAGAGTAAGTAGTAACAGTAAGTAGAACTAACTAATTACAATAATCAATCAGCGATCAGAAGGAAATAGAGTGTGGGTGGTGTGTGTACACTCAGACAGTGAGTGACCGCACGCAGGAGCTAGTAGCCTATGGACAGTGACTGAGTGTCCTAGACTCCTAGTACAGTAAGAGTAAGTAGTAACAGTAAGTAGAACTAACTAATTACAATAATCAATCAGCGATCAGAAGGAAATGGAGTGTGGGTGTGTGTACACTCAGACAGTGAGTGCACGCACGCAGGAGCTAGTAGCCTATGAACACAGTGACTGAGTGTCCTAGACTCCTAGTACAGTAAGAGTAAGTAGTAACAGTAAGTAGAACTAACTAATTACAATAATCAATCAGCGATCAGAAGGAAATGGAGTGTGGGTGTGTGTACACTCAGACAGTGAGTGCACGCACGCAGGAGCTAGTAGCCTATGGACAGTGACTGAGTGTCCTAGACTCCTAGTACAGTAAGAGTAAGTAGTAACAGTAAGTAGAACTAACTAATTACGATAATCAATCAGCGATCAGAAGGAAATAGAGTGTGTGTTGTGTGTGTACACTCAGACAGTGAGTGCAGTGCGCACACGCAGGAGCTAGTAGCCTATATGAACAGTGACAGTGAGTGTCCCTACGGGTACAGTAAGAGTAAGTAGTAAGTAAGTACAACTAACTAACAATAATCTATCAGTAATCAGAAGGAAATAGAGTGTGTGTACACACAGACAGTGAGTGAGTGCACACACGCAGGAGCTAGCTAGTAGCCTATAAACAGTGACAGTCAGTGAGTGTCCTACTCCTAGTACAGTATAACTACAATACTATTAGTAAAGGACAGCAGAAATACTGGTATAGATGAGAGAAATAAACAGAGGACAGCTGCCCACAGAGGCAAGGCCCCCCTGAGGCCTAAACCTGTAAGCTTGCAGCAGCTGCCTGTCTCTAATGTAACATACAAGCTACTAACTAAAATACAATGTCTATCTAACTAACAACAATATAGGTGTATATGGCAGGTGTAGGTGAGCAAAAACACTAGGTAAATGATCACAATAGAGCACTTGCTAAGCCAAAGCACAAAGGAGCAACTCTCTCTCTGTACAAGTCTCAGGCAAGCATGGAGAAACGGAACATGGCGGCCGCTATTTATAGGGTAGGGGCTGGCCAGGGTCCCCCTCTGTGATTGGCTGCCGTCAGAGGGCCTGGGAGCCCTCTGATTGGCTCTAAGGACATCAATCTGGGCTATGACGCTATTCGAGCTCGGTACCGAGCTCGAATAGCGGCGAGTTGCTCGAATAGCTCGAATAGTGAATGGGCTATTCGAGTGTACTCGGATAGCCCATTCGAATAGCTCCAGCTATTCGGAGCTCGAATACCGAGCTCGAATAGCTGAAAAAGAGCTCGAATATTCGAGCTACTCGAATATTTGAGCTCTGCTGAGCACCACTGATGTCAATTTCCAATTCCGGAGAAATTCCGATTTCCGCCCTTGGCGATTACCAATTTCACGGATTTCCGATCAGTTTCTGATTTCCGAGTTCAGATTTCCGAGTAGTTTTTTTGGGTCATTTTTTGCATTCTCTGATTGGCCAAATACTTCCGAGTTGACTCTGCATTCTCTGATTGGTCCAATGTTTCCGAGTTCTGTGATTGGGCTAAAATTACCGAGATGTGGTAATGCAGTATTTCTACAGAAATCCGATTTCCGAGTTCGGATTTCCGATTTCTGAGTAATGTCTTTTTGTCATTTTTTGCATTCTCTGATTGGCCAAATACTTCCGAGTTGTTTCTGCATTCTGTGATTGGTCCATTGATTTTGAGTTCTGTAATTGGGCCAAAATTACTGAATTGCAGTAATGCAGTATTTTTGCAGAAATCCGATTTCCGAGTTCCATCTTCCGATTTCCGATCAGAAATTTGGATTTCCTATCGGAACTCGGAAAGTTCAATTCTGCGAAATCCAAATGAGCATCCCTAATGCTAAACATAATACAAACATGAGAAAAAAGGGTCCATATAGCGGTGAGAATCACTTAAAAAATGTACAAATCTTTATTAATCAGAAACATGCCCAATTAAAAACAATTAAACTCCAAAACATAGCTGCATAGGACAATGGACATAAATATAAACATTCATATACCGTATTGTGTTCAATACTATCCATAAAATACTGGTGGGCTGCAGACAAGCTGATGACAAGTAAGTAAATGAGCCACTTTATATCCAGGAAGCTAGAGATAAAATCAATACATAGCAATAAATGTTAATCAACTCAAGAGTCATCCTGAACCCTAGCACAATGACCATACAGTAGCTTCAGTGTCATCAATAAATTGTCGACCTCGTTCTTCTGACCCTTCCCACAATATTAAGATGTTTTCTATGAAACGGTACCACCTCAAAATATAGGGGTGGTATCATTCCATTTCCTATCCCCACACGACACACCTTTCCCACCATCCTAAAAAAAGGTTGGCTATGGAAGGGGCATATTTTTCACCTATTGAAACACCATGGCGTCAATTCACCAGAGAGGATTTACTAAGAGAAAAAAGGTAGGTAGTTTATCTCATGAGGTATTTTAACACTCTGGAGTCAATTCACCAGTGTGAGAGGACAGAGAGAAAAGTGTTCGATAGCAGGGGATAATGGAGAGATATGCATGAGGAAAGTGTGAGAAAGCAGAGAGTTAGGTAATCGGTATTAATGATTTACATGGGATACTTTTCCTCTCTGTAAGCTTGAAAGTGAAGCATTGTGGGTAGGAGGCGGAGTTTTACCACTACCTGACCAGAGTATTCCCGCCTTTTACTGCCAGATCATATCATAAATCATATCACGAGTGAGTCTGAACTTCTTCACCACCTCTGTCTCAGTAAAATTATCAAGAACTGTTCTCTCACGAAAAATACGAGGGGCGATTAAACAGACCCTCCTCCTGTGCCTTCGTCTCCTCATAATAGAAGCAAGCTCTAAGGCCTAGTGCACACCAGAGCGGTTCGGCTGCGTTTTGCGATCCGCTTGCGGCTGCGGATACGCTTGGGTAATGTATTTCAATGGGCTGGTGCACACCAGAGCGGGAGGTGTTTTGCAGAAAAGCATACTCCCGGGCTGCTGCAGATTTTGGATTGCGGACGCGTTTCTGCCTCAATGTTAAGTATAGGAAAAACGTAAACCGCTCTGAAAAACAGCACTTCAGAGTGGTTTGCCAGGTGGATTTTGTTACAGTAGCTGTTCAGTAACAGCTTTACTGTAACAATACATGAAATCTACTACACCAAAAACGCTTCACAAAACCGCAAAATGCTAGCTGAAACGCTACAGAAAAATAAGAAAAAGCGTTTCAAAATCTGCTAGCATTTTGCGGATCTGCTAGCGGTTTTGGGTGTGCACCAGGCCTAACAGAGTAAGCTCAAAAGGCTCCATCTTCCACAGCAGCAGCTGCTGTGTGAAAACCACGATATCTCCAGGTTCATTCAGGGGATAAAGAGATGAAAAAATAACGAATGGCCACACCCCCTTTCTTCCCTGGTGAATTGTGATATGGAGAAAAACTAACTACTAACTATCACTTATTTATCTCATACTTATCTCACATTTATCTCTTGCATTTCTCTCTATCGATATTTTTCCCTATACTTCTGGAGAATTGCTATTTGGAGATATCACAGGAGGTAAATTACCTCCCAAGAGATAAATAGGTTGGTAACCTCTGGTGAATTGACGCCCATGTGTCTGAAGAAAGTACTTACCATCAAAGGTGAAGTAATTGTGGGACAGTATATATTCCATTAGATGCACCAGAAAAGCTTTGACCCCATATAAACCAAGGAGAGGAGAAAGAGCTGGCACTCAATGTTGGCTAAATGCAGTGTGACCTGGATTGCTCCTAACCTGCAGATTTCCAATGTAGTAGTAAAGAAGAAAGTGCTGTGCACCAAAGCGTATGCTTGCAAATTTATTTCCACAGGATCACATACAGACAGCAATAGCAGAGTGGGTAACAGATGGCCTAACAGCTGTTTCACGGGATAAGCAGCCCACTTCTTCAGAGTAGCAGATCATGCCTCAAAGGCACATGACTGTGATACCTGTGGCTGGAGAGTCTGTGGACTCCAAAAGGTCTCTACCATATTATTGTGTATTTATATAGCACTGACATCTTCTGCAGCACTTTACAGAGTACATAGTCATGTCACTGACTGTGCTCAGAGGAGCTCACAGTCTAATCCTACCATAGCCCTAGTCTAATCCCCTACCATATTATTATTATTATTATTATGTGTTTATATAGCACTGACATCTTCTGCAGCACTTTACAGAGTACATAGTCATGTCACTGGCTATCCTCAGAGAAGCTTGCAATCTAATTCCTACCGTAATTTGCAAAAAAAGAGGAAAAAACGTGGCTAGTGCACAACAATAGTAGCTGCTTTACTGACCACTCCTTTTTAATGGTGGGGCAACATCCAGAAAAAATAGCCTATGACAGCTGATCACCCTGATTGGCTGGCGGGGGGAGGGAGGGAGCAGGGGAATAGAAATTTAAAAAAGGCATTTTTATTCAAAAATAAATAAAAAAAATTATAAAAAATCAAACCCCACCAACAGAGAGCTCTGTTGGTGGGGGGAAAATGGGGGGGATCACTTGTGTGCTGTATTACGTGGCCCTGCAGCTTGGCCTTAAAGCTGCAGGGCCAATTAATAATAAAACAGCCTGGTCTTTAGGGGGGTTTAGCACTGTGGTCCTCAAGTGGTTAAGGGGGTCAATTGTAAGTTTACTTCCTCTTTTAATTTTCTCTGAAAAGTAGCAACATGGGGGTCTCAAAACAACTTTCAAATGACCTGAAGACCAGGATTGTTCACCATCATGGTTTAGGGGATGTATACAGAAAGCTGTCTCAGAGATTTCAGCTGTCTGTTTCCACAGTTACGAACATATTGAGGAAATGGAAGACCACAGGCTCAGTTTAAGTTAAGGCTCGAGGTGGCAGACCAAGGAGGCAACGAATGGGGAGAACAGTCAGAGTCAACCCACAGACCAGCATAAAAAAACACATACAACATCATCTTGCTGCAGATGAAGTCACTGTGCATCGTTCAACCATTCGGCACACTTTACACAAGGAGATGCTGTTTGTGAGAGTGATGCAGAGGAAGCCTTTTCTGCTTTGAGGTATGCTAAAGCACATTTAGACAAGCCAGCTTCATTTTGGAATAAGGTGCTTTGGACTGATGAAACTAAAATTGAGTTATTTGGGCATAACAAAGGGTGTTATGCATGGAGGAAAAAGTACACAGCATTCCAAGAAAAACTCTTGCTACCTACAGTAAAATATGGTGGTGGTTCCACCATGCTTTGGGGCTGTGTGGCCAGTGCAGGGACTGGGAATCTTGTCAAAGTTGAGGGACGCTTGGATTTCACTCAGTATCAGCAGATTCTAGCGACCAATGTCCAGGAATCAGTGACAAAGCTGAAGCTGCACTGAGGCTGGATCTTTGAACAAGACAACGACCCTACACACTGCTCAAAATCCACTAAGGCATTCATGCAGAGGAACAAGTACAACGTTCTGGAATGGCCATCTCAGTCTCAAGACTAGTGTTGGGTGAACACCTGGATGTTCGGGTTCGCGAACGTTCGCCGAACATGGCCGCGATGTTCGGGTGTTCGCGCCGAACTTCGAACATAATGGAAATTAATAAGGACCCGAACTTTCGTGCTTTGCAAAGCCTCCTTACATGCTACATACCCCAAATTTACAGGGTATGTGCACCTTAGGAGTGGGTACAAGAGGAAAAAAAATTAGCAAAAAGAGCTTATAGTTTTTGAGAAAATCGATTTTAAAGTTTCAAAGGGAAAACTGTCTTTTAAATGCGGGAAATGTCTGTTTTCTTTGCACAGGTAGCATACATTTTGCCGCCATGCAGTCATAAATGTAATAAAGATAAGAGGTTCCATAAACAGGGACCGGCAACGCTAACCCAGCAGCAGCACACGTGATGGAACAGGAGGAGGCGCAGGAGAAGGCCACGCTTTGAGACACAACAACCCAGGCCTTGCATGAGGACAAGAAGTGTGCGGATAGCATGCTTTTTGCCGCCATGCAGTCATAAATGTAATAAAGATAAGAGGTTCCATAAACAGGGACCAGCAACACTAACCCAGCAGCAGCACACGTGATGGAACAGGAGGAGGCGCAGGAGGAGAAGGCCACGCTTTGAGACACAACAACCCAGGCCTTGCATGAGGACAAAAAGCGTGCGGATAGCATGCTTTTTGCCGCCATGCAGTCATAAATGTAATAAAGATAAGAGGTTCCATAAACAGGGACCGGCAACGCTAACCCAGCAGCAGCACACATGATGGAACAGGAGAAGGCGCAGGAGGAGAAGGCCACGCTTTGAGACACAACAACCCAGGCCTTGCATGAGGACAAGAAGCGTGCGGATAGCATGCTTTTTGCCGCCATGCAGTCATCAATGTAATAAAGATAAGAGGTTCCATAAACAGGGACCGGCAACGCTAACCCAGCAGCAGCACATGTGATGGAACAGGAGGAGGCGCAGGAGGAGAAGGCCACCCTTTCAGACACAACAACCCAGGCCTTGCATGAGGACAAGAAGCGTGCGGATAGCATGCTTTTTGCCACCATGCAGTCATAAATGTAATAAAGATAAGAGGTTCCATAAACAGGGACCGGCAACGCTAACCCAGCAGCAGCACACGTGATGGAACAGGAGGAGGCGCAGGAGGAGAAGGCCACGCTTTCAGACACAACAACCCAGGCCTTGCATGAGGACAAGAAGCGTGCGGATAGCATGGTTTTTGCTGCCATGCAGTCATAAATGTAATAAAGATAAGAGGTTCCATAAACAGGGACCGGCAACGCTAACCCATCAGCAGCACACATGATGGAACAGGAGGAGGCGCAGGAGGAGAAGGCCACGCTTTCAGACACAACAACCCAGGCCTTGCATGAGGACAAGAAGCGTGTGGATAGCATGCTTTTTGCTGCCATGCAGTCATAAATGTAATAAAGATAAGAGGTTCTATAAACAGGGACCGGCAACGCTAACCCAGCAGCAGCACACGTGATGGAACAGGAGGAGGCGCAGGAGGAGAAGGCCATGCTTTGAGACACAACAACCCAGGCCTTGCATGAGGACAAGAAGCGTGTGGATAGCATGCTTTTTGCCGCCATGCAGTCATAAATGTAATAAAGATAAGAGGTTCCATAAACAGGGACCGGCAACGCTAACCCAGCAGCAGCACACGTGATGGAAAAGGAGGAGGTGCAGGAGGAGAAGGCCACGCTTTCAGACACAACAACCCAGGCCTTGCATGAGGACAAAAAGCGTGCGGATAGCATGCTTTTTGCCGCCATGCAGTCATAAATGTAATACAGATAAGAGGTTCAATAAACAGGGACCGGAAACGCTAACCCATCACAGATGGTCATTGTTCATGTTACTTGGTTGGGGTCCAGGAGTGTTGCATAGTCGTTTCCAATCCAGGATTGATTCATTTTAATTTGAGTCAGACGGTCTGCATTTTCTGTGGAGAGGCGGATACGCCGATCTGTGACGATGCCTCCGGCAGCACGGAAACAGCGCTCCGACATAACACTGGCTGCCGGGCAAGCCAGCACCTCTATTGTGTACATTGCCAGTTCGTGCCAGGTGTCTAGCTTCGATACCCAATAGTTGAAGGGTGCAGATGGATTGTTCAACACAGCTACGCCATCTGACATGTAGTCCTTGACCATCTTCTTCAGGCGATCGGTGTTGGAGGTGGATCTGCACTCTTGCTGTTCTGTGGGCTGCTGCATGGGTGTCAGAAAATTTTCCCACTCCAAGCACACTGCCGATACCATTCCCTTTTGGGCACTAGCTGCGGCTTGTGTTGTTTGCTGCCCTCCTGGTCGTCCTGGGTTTGCGGAAGTCAGTCTGTCGGCGTACAACTGGCTAGAGGAGGGGGAGAATGTCAATCTCCTCTCTAAAGTCTCCACAAGGGCCTGCTGGTATTCTTCCATTTTGACCTGTCTGACTCTTTCTTCAAGCAGTTTTGGAACATTGTGTTTGTACCGTGGATCCAGAAGGGTATAAACCCAGTAATTGGTGTTGTCCAGAATGCGCACAATGCGTGGGTCGCGTTCAATGCAGTCTAGCAATTGAGCCATGTGTGCCAGAGTCCTGCCAGAATCCTCATCATCCTCTTGTGAGCGTTGTGATAGTTGTTGTGATGCATCATAGTCGTCACCTTCTTCCTGGTCTGCTTCTGCTGACCGTTCGCGCTGAATTGTGGAAGTCCAAAGTGCACCGCTCTGGCCCTCGTCAGTGGTGGCATGAAATTCCTGCTCCAACTCCAGCTGTTCCTCCTCCTCTTCTTCGTCATAGCTGCTGGGGCCAGCGTTTCCTGAGGTGGATGGCCTGATGTTGGTACTATCACGCTGATCGTTTTCTCCTTCCGATTCCACCAGTTGCATCATGACAGCTGTTTCCTTGATTTTCAACATTGACTTCTTCAGTAAACACAGCAGTGGTATGGTAATGCTGACTGAAGAGTAGTGGTGCTCGGATACCCCTTTTTATTATTCGAGTTTGGTCGAATTCGAATAGTAAATTATTCGAATTCAGTCGAATATTCGAGTCGAATATTTTTTACTATTCGATTCGACCTCGGACTTCGAGCTCACTATTCGAGTCGGTATTCAAGCTCATTATTCGAGCTGACTATTCGAATTGGCCTTAAATAGCTTCCAACACTTGTTTTGAGGGTTAATGATGCAAGAAACATCTTTTTTTCCAAGTAACAACAGCAAGTGATTTTGTGGGGATGTTCCTTTAAAAAAAAAAAGGTGGAAAGAGAAGTTGTGTCCAGAATTTTGTTCAGTACTGTATATACTGCTTCTTCTTCTTCTTCTTCTTTTTTATCTTCTATATCTTCTTCTTCTTCTTCTATATCTTCTTCTTCTATATCTTCTTCTTCTATATCTTCTTCTATATCTTCTTCTTCTTCTTCTTCTATATTGTCTTCTTCTTCTTCTTCATCTTCTTCTTCTTCATCTTCTTCATCTTCTTCATCATCATCTTCTTCTTCATCTTCTTCTTCATCTTCTTTTTCATCTTCTTCATCTTCTTCTTCATCATCTTCTTCTTCATCTTCTTCTTCATCTTCTTTTTCTTCTTCTTCATCTTCTTCATCTTCTTCATCATCTTCTTCTTCATCTTCTTCTTCATCTTCTTTTTCTTCTTCTTCATCTTCTTCATCTTCTTCATCTTCTTCTTCTTCTTCTTCTTCTTCTTCTTCTTCTTCTTCTTCTTCTTCTTCTTCTTCATCTTCATCTTCTTCTTCTTCTTCTTCATCTTCATCATCTTCATCATCTTCTTCTTCTTCTTCTTCTTCTTCTTCTTCTTCTTCTTCTTCTTCTTCTTCTTCTTCTTCTTCTTCTTCTTCTTCTTCTTCTTCTTCTTCGTCTTCGTCTTCTTCTTCTCCTTCTTCTTCTTCTTCTTCTCCTTCTTTTTCTATATCGTCTTCTTCTTCTTCACTTATTTCTCTTTTATATTTTTTTTTTAAAGAAATGCAGCTATTTTTGAGTGTAATAAATAGCTGGTGGCGCACGCATGTTGGAAGCGCCATTGTATATGCTACATGGCAGTGGAAACACACAGACAGCAGGAGGTAAATTCAGCAGCAGCAGCAGGAGGAGGAGGATGATTGTGTGGCAGCAGGCAGTCAATGAGGCAGGCAGCGAGACATAATAGGCTGTGTGGTACCTAGCGGTGGTACCAGGCCGTAAATACACAGCATGAGGTTCCAGACAGCGGTCGTGAAGCCCACATCATGTCCAATACACAACTGGGACAACACAGTTTTCAACCCGGACACCTCTAAAAAAAAATATCACACAGTATTAATAAAAAGTATATATAATTTTTTTGTTTTTTTAAAGAAATGCAGCTATTTTTGAGCGTAACAAATAGCTGGTGGCGCACGCATGTTGGAAGCGCCATTGTATGTGCTCCCTGGCAGTGGAAACACACAGACAGCAGGAGGTAAATTCAGCAGCAGGAGGAGGAGGATGAGTGTGTGGCAGCAGGCAGTCAATGAGGCAGGCAGCGTGACAAAATAGCCCTGGTACCTAGCGGTGATACCAGGGCTGTAAATAAACACAGCAGGCAGGAGGTCCCAGACAGCGGTCGTGCAGCCCACATCGTGTCCAATACACAACTGGGACAACACAGTTTTCAACTCGGGCACCTCAGAAAAATTAAACCTTTTTTTTTTTATGGTTTTTTGGTTTTGTTTGTAAAACAAATTACACAGATATATAGCTATTGTTTGACGTACCGGGCACCTCAGAAAAATCAAACCTTTTTTTTTTTAATGGTTTTGTAGTTTTGGTTTTACAACCAATTACACAGATATACCTATTTTTTGACGTAATAGCTGGTGGCAGAGTGGCAGCAGAAGGTAAATCTGTGTACCCTGACAGTGGGAAACACAGACAGACAGCAGCAGCAGCAGGAGGAATGGAGGAGTAATTATGTGAGCAGCTATTTTTTGACGTAATAGCTGGTGGCAGAGTGGCAGCAGAAGGTAATTCTGTGTACCCTGGCAGTGGGAAACACAGACAGACAGCAGCAGCAGCAGGAGGAATGGAGGAGTATTGTGAGTGTGGCAGCAGGCAGGCAGCGTGACATAATAGCCCTGGTACCTAGCGGTGATACCAGGGCGTAAATAAACACAACAGGAGGTCCCAGACAGCGGTCGTGTAGCCCACATTGTGTCCAATACACAACTGGGACAACACAGTTTTCAACCCGGGCACCTCAGAAAAATTAAACCTTTTTTTTTTTAATGGCTTTGTAGTTTTGGTTTTACAACCAATTACACAGATATACCTATTTTTTGGCGTAATAGCTGGTGGCAGAGTGGCAGCAGAAGGTAAATCTGTGTACCCTGACAGTGGGAAACACAGACAGACAGCAGAAGGGCAGTACACAGCAGCTCACTGTAGGTGTAAAATGTGTGGCTGCAGGCGACGTAATAGTCAAAGTGAACCAGGCTGGCTTAGTGAGCAGGAGCCAGGAGGTGGTAAAGGGTGGTAAGGCACATTAACGATGGTTCTTCAGTTCATGTACCCCTCTCGCCGACAACAGGGGCCAGGAACTCGCCTTCCACCCACGCCTGGTTCATCTTGAGAAACGTCAGTCTGTCCACAGACTTGTGAGACAGACGTGAGCGTTTCTCGGTGACTACGCCACCAGCTGCACTGAAGCAGCGCTCGGACAGCACGCTGGAAGGGGGACAGGACAGCACTTCCAGGGCGTACTGCGCCAGCTCACTCCAGATCTCCAGGCGCTTGACCCAATACTCCATGGGATCAACAGGGGCATTGCTGTCAAGCCCGCTGTAGGACCCCATGTAGTCAGCCACCATTCGGGTCAGGCGCTGGCTGTGACCGGAGGAGGATGCTGCTGCATGCACCTCCTCTCTAGTCACTGCTGCCGGAGCCTCTACAGTCCTGTAGAGCTCGTTGCTGAGAGACAGCAGGTCTGTGGAGCGCTTGCTGCTGGATGCAGGCACCTGCTGCTGCCTCTGTGCTGGCTGGACAGTGGGGGTGGAAGGCTGGGGGAAGGCTTCCTCCAAGCGCTCAACAAGGGCCTGCTGCAAGCTCCTTATTTGTTGCGCTGGGTCTCCTCCTGCAGGCGGCAGGAACTGGCTCAACTTCCCCTTGAGGCGTGGGTCCAACATCATGCTGATCCAGATGTCCTCCCTCTGCTTCATCTGGATCACCCTGGGGTCCTTGTGCAGGCACGTCAGCATGTGCGCTGCCATTTGGAAGAGGCGGGCCACGTGTGCTGGCACATCGACGGCAGTGCTGTCCTCATCCTCCTCCTCTGCTGCCTCATCCTCTCTCCACCCCCGCACCAACTCAGCTGCGCTGTGCTGATCCCCCTCATCAGCAGCAAGGTCAGGGACCTCCACCAAGTCCTCCTCCTCCTCCCCCTCAGAGGTGGACTGTGCAGCTGCTTGCCGCTCCTGCTGGTCCAAGGCTGCCGCTCCCTGTTCCAGCAAAGCATCGAGGGCCCTGTTCAGCAGACAAACCAGGGGCACCCACTCGCAGACCATAGCATGGTCCCTGCTCACCATGTTTGTGGCCTGCAGGAAGGGAGCCAGCACTAAGCACACCTGCTGCATGTTGCTGGTCTTGTCCCTTCTCTGAGCGGAGGAAACAGTGGCCAGGGCAAGGTACTGGTTGACAGCGTGCTTCTGTTCAACCAGACGCTCCAACATCGCCAGGGTGGAGTTCCAGCGAGTCGGAACGTCAAGGATCAGCCGATGGCGTGGCAGCTCCAGCTCCTTTTGCACGTCTTCCAGGCTCGCACAGGCTGCAGCCAAGCGCTGGAAGTGACGCACAACGTTCCTTGCCGTTTCCAGCAGTTCGCCCATCCCCTGGTAGGTGCGCAAGAACTTCTGCACCACCAGGTTCAGCACGTGGGCAAGACAGGGGATGTGGGTCAGGTTTCCCCTGTCTATTGCGGCAACCAGATTGGCCCCATTGTCGGCCACCACCTCTCCGACTCTGAGGCCTCTGGGGGTCAGCCAAATCCTCTCCTGCTCCTGGAGTTTGGCCAACACATGGGTTGCCGTCAGCTTGGTCTTCCCAAGGCTGACCAAGTGCAGCAGCGCTTGGCAGTGGCGGGCCTTCACGCTGCTGCTGAGGCGGGGGGTTTGGCCAGGTGTGCCGGAGGATGGCAGAGGATCGGAGGAACCTGCTGCAGTTCCCCTGACCCTGCGGGGTGGCACCACCCACTGTGTTGCTGCTGCTGCTGTGCCTGCTGCTGCTCTCCCATCCTCACCCCCTTCCATCAAGCTGACCCAGTGGACAGTGAAGGACAGGTAGCGGCCTGTCCCGAAGCGGCTGCTCCAGGAGTCCATGGTGACGTGGACCCTGTCACCAACCGCGTGCTCCAGCCCTCGCTCCACATTGGCCATCACAAAGCGGTGCAGTGCAGGAATGGCCTTGCGGGCGAAGAAGTGTCTGCTGGGGAGCTGCCAGTCTGGGGCTGCACAAGCAAGCAGCGCACGCATGTCGCTCCCCTCCTGCACGAGCGTGTACGGCAGGAGTTGGGAGCACATGGCCCGTGCCAGCAAGCCGTTCAGCTGCCGCACGCGACGGCTGCTGGGAGGCAGAGCCCTAACCACCCCTGGAAGGACTCGCTCAAAAGGCTCTGGCGTGGCCTTTTGCTGGCACGGGAATCAGCAGACACAGCAGAGGAGGCCACTGAGGACTGGCTGCCAGAACAGGCCTCAGTGTCGGCGGCAGGAGTTGCAGAGGGGGGAGGAGCAGTGTGTTTCCGCACTCCTGCTGGTGCTGCTGGAGGAGCAGGAGGGCGGGTGGCTGCTGTTGCTGCTGCTGCTGCTGCTGAAGGCTGTGCAGTGATGGGTGTGGTGCCACTGCCAGCACCAGATGCCTTCAGACTCTGGAACTCCTCATGCTGGTGGAAATGTTTTGCAGCAAGGTGGTTGATGAGCGAGCTGGTGCTGAACTTTAAGGGGTCTGCACCTCTGCTCAACTTCCACTGACAGTGGTTGCAAGTGGCGTACTTGCTGTCCACAGTGGGCATGGTGAAAAAGCGCCAGATTGGTGACAAAAACAACCCCCTACGGCATGGAACCGCTGCTGCCTGTCTCCCTGTGGTGGTTGGGGGGGGGGCTTGGGTGCGGCTGGTGGTGGTACTGGCAGATGCTGCTGCTGCTGCTGCTGCTGCTGAGCCTGAGACACCAGCAGGCTGTGGGACCTGCCTACTGCTGCCAATGCTTGCAATGATGCGCCTCCTTGCAAGGCCCACAAGCGCATCCTCCTCCTCCTCCTCAGAGCTGCTGATGACGACATCCCCTGGAGCTGGTGGCACCCAGTCTCTGTCTGTCACCGTGTCATCATCATCCTCCCCCTCCTGAAACATGTCCTGCTGGGATGATGACCCCCCAAACTCCTCTCCTGATGCATGGATGGGCTGCTTGACTGTCGCCACAGTCTTGCTGTCCAATCCCTCATCCCCCAAAGTGCCCATCAGCATCTCCTCCTCCAAATCGCCAACAACAGCAGACAATTGACGCATCATGCCTGGGGTCAAAAGAGTGCTGAGTGACAGGTCGGCGACTGACGGTGAACTGGCCTCCTCCCCAGGCCCCGCTGGGCGGCTGCTGCGAACAGGGGTGGTGGTGGTGGTGGTGAGGGTGGAGGCCTCGGATGCAGAGCTGATGGCGGGCTGCTCATCCTCCGTCATCAGTTGCACCACAGTGTCTGCATCCTTTTCCTCAATGGGACATTTCCGACCCGGCTGGAGGAAAATAGGAGCAGGTGCTACACGCTGCTGCTGCTGTGTCTCTGCAGCGTGAGTTGCAGATGCTCCTGCTGGGCGGCGCCCAAGGCGTCCACGGCCAGTGGCTATAGGAGGAATGTTAGCCACTGACGCTGCTGCTGTGGAACTGTGCATGGTGGCGCGGCCGCGGCTTGCCACAATGCTGCTCCCTCTCCTCCTGATTCCCTTGCTGCCCTTCCCCTTGCCCAAACCGCGCTGGCTGCCACTTCCAGACATCTTAGATGTTTTGGGCGTAAACACAAAAGTTTTTTAAAACTGCGGGTGAAAAGTGGGGTACTTAAATGGAGTGGGTTGTTGGGTGAGGTGACACTAATCACTAAGTGATTAGATCGCTAAGTGATTATTACAGTACAAATACAAAATACAAAAATCGGTAATCAGTAAGTGTGAACAGTGAACAGTGAGTGTGTCCCCTAGTACACTAACTAGAAAATACACTAATCAGTAGTAATCACAAGGAAATAGAGTGTGTGTACACAACAGACAGTGAGTGCACGCACGCGCAAACACGCGCAGGAGCTAGCCTATGAACAGTGACTGATTGAGTGTCTAGTACAGTAAGTAAGTAGTAACAGTCAGGAAGTACAACTAGCAGTTACAATAATCAGTAGTAATCACAAGGAAATAGAGTGTGTGTACACTACAGACAGTGAGTGCACGCACGCGCAAAAACGCGCAGGAGCTAGCCTATGAACAGTGACTGAGTGAGTGTCTAGTACAGTAAGTAAGTAGTAACAGTCAGGAAGTACAACTAGCAGTTACAATAATCAGTAGTAATCACAAGGAAATAGAGTGTGTGTACACTACAGACAGTGAGTGCACGCACACGCAGGAGCTATGAACAAACAGTGGCAGTGAGTGTCCTAGTACAGTTACAGTATATAACTACAATACAAAATACAATCACTCAGTAGTAAAGGACAGCATAAATACTGGTATAGATGAGAAATAAAGTAACAAAGGACAGGAGAGAACAGCTGCCCACACAGGCAGGCCCTGAGGCCTAAAGCTGTAAGCCTGCAGCAGCTGTCTCTATGTAACACAAAAGCTACTAACTAAAATACAATGTCTATCTAACTAACAACAATATAGGTGTATATAGGAGGTGTATGTGAGCAAAAACGCTAGGTGATTGACCACAATAAAGCTCTTGCTAAGCCAACGCACAAAGGAGCAGATCTCTCTCTGTACAAAGTCAGGCAAGGACGGAAACACCTAACATGGCGGCCGCTATTTATAGGGTAGGGGCTGGCCAGGGTCCCCCTCTGTGATTGGCTGCCGTCAGAGGGCCTGGGAGCCCTCTGATTGGCTCTAAGGACATCAATCTGGGCTATGACGCTATTCGAGCTCGGTATTCGAGCTCGAATAGCGCTGTTAGCTCGAATAGCTCGAATAGTGAATGGGCTATTCGAGTTCACTCGAATAGCCCATTCGAATAGCTCCAGCTATTCGGAGCTCGAATACCGAGCTCGAATAGCTGAAAAAGAGCTCGAATATTCGAGCTACTCGAATATTCGAGCTCTGCTGAGCACCGTTGCTGAAGAGTTGTCACTGCTCACAAGAAACGTGGATTGCTCAAAATTTTGGAGGACTTGGCAGAGGTCCAACATGTTGGCCCAATCGGATCCACAGAAGCTTGGCAGCTGTCCGGATGCGCCTCGGTACTGCGCTGTCATGTACTGGACCACTGCACTCTTCTGCTCGCAAAAGCGGGCTAGCATGTGCAGCGTAGAATTACAGCGCATAGGGACATCACACAGCAAGCGATGGTGGGGGAGATTGAAGCGCTCTTGCATCTTGGCGAGTGCCCCCGAAGCAGTACTGGAATTTCTGCAATGTTTGGCCACTCGTCGCACCTTCAACAGAAGATCGGCCATGCCTGGGTATGTCCTCAGGAACCGCTGAACTACTAGGTTCATCACGTGCGCCAGGCAAGGGATGTGTGTCAGCTTAGCCAACCTTAAAGAGAACCCGAGGTGGGTTTGAAGAATATTATCTGCATACAGAGGCTGGATCTCCCTGTACAGCCCAGCCTCTGTTGCTATCCCAAACCCCCCTAAGGTCCCCCTGCACTCTGCAATCCCTCATAAATCACAGCCATGCAGCTGACAAACAGCTTGTCAGAGCTGGCTGTGTTTATCTCTATAGTGTCAGTCTGCTGCTCTCCCCGCCTCCTGCAGAACTCCAGTCCCCGCCTGCATCCCTTCCCTCCCTGCTGATTGGAGGGAAGGGACGGGGGCAGGGACCAGAGCTATGCAGGAGGTGGGGGAGCAGCTGAGACTGACACTACAGATGTAAACACAGCCTCACAGCGTGGCTGTGATTTATGAGGGATTGCAGAGTGCAGGGGGACCTTAGTGGGGTTTGGGATAGCAACAGAGGCTGGGCTGTATAGGCAGATCCAGCCTCTGTATGCAGATAACATTCTTTAAACACACCTCGGGTTCTCTTTAAAGTGCGAATGAGATTACTCCCATTATCACACACAACCATGCCCGGTTTCAGGTCCAGCGGTGCCAGCCACAAATCCGTCTGTTCCTTTATTCCCCTCCAAATTTCCTCCCCTGTGTGCTGCTTATCCCCAAGGCAGATCAGCTTCAGCAACGCTTGCTGACGCATGCCAACAGCCGTGCTGCACTGCTTCCACGATCCTACTGCTGCTGGGTTAGCGTTTCCGGATGAGGTACAGCTTTGAGATGCGTTGGAGGAGAAGGAGTCAGAGAGGTAGGTGCTGCTGTTGTTATCCAGTGGGAGGGACGGCGGTGAGGCTGTTTGCAGTGTGGGCAACACCCGCGCCATAGCAGGTGAGGAATCGCTGCCAGGCTCCACAAGGTTCACCCTGTGCGCGGTAAGGGAGATGTATCGACCCTGGCCGAACGCACTCGTCCAGGTGTCAGTGGTGAGGTGAACCTTGCAGGCAACGGCATTCTTCAAGCTTCGGGTTATTTTGCTGACCACGTGCTCATGCAACTCAGGCACTGCAGAGCGCGCAAAGTGGTAGCGGCTGGGAACCACGTAATGTGGGATGGCCACTGATATCATGCCCTTGAAGCTGTTTATCTCCACCACTCGATATGGCAGCATTTCGCAGGCCAGAAGCTTGGCTATGCTGGCTGTTAGTGCCACGGCCCGGGGGTCATTTGCTGGCAATTTCCTCTTGCGTTCAAGCATCTCCGAGACAGACAACTGAACCGTAGGGCTGCACACTAAATGGCTGTTGGTTGTTGTGTTTGATGACTGGGAGACCTCAAGAGCACTATTCCGGAAAGTGACAGTGTCAGCGTTGTCTGATGTTTGTGAATGTTGTTGTGAACCACGCAATGGCTGGGCTACTGCTGCTGCTGAGGAGGGTCTGGTGGTGAGTCTGGTGACCCCAAGGGAGGCAGTGTTGCTGCTGGTACCCTGTCCTGGCGGCCACAGAGTGGGATGTTTGGATACCATGTGGCGGGTCATGCTGGTGGTGGAGAGGTTGTTAATATGTTTCACCCTGCTCAGGCGGGTCTTGCACACCTTGCAAATCACCATGGTACCATCCTCACTGCAGTCTTCAAAGAAAGGCCAGACTTTGGAGCACCTGCCTTGCTGGCGATTTCTGTTTGCGCCTCTTTTGCGTCTCACTTGAACTTCCACGCTTGTGGTGCCTGAAATTTCGTGCCGCCTACCTTGTGGCACAAGTCGAACTCGTGCAGCAGTGGGTTCTTCAACAGACTCATCTGTGCTGCTACGACGGCGATGTTCTCCTTCACATACAAAATCTGGGTCTCTGTCAACATTGTCCATACCCTCCTCCTCTTCCATCTCCTCAAACTCGTCATATGTGATTGTGGGCCGCCGCCGTGGAGTAGAGCACCCCACAACAACCTCTGCGCAGCACACTCCAACGTCGTCTTCAAGATCTTCTCGGCCGACCTCCTGCAATTGAAACCCCTCCTGCCCAACTTGCTCTGGGATTTGGGTTTCAAAGTCCTCCTCGGACTCGCCTTGCATTTCAGTGCGCGGTGCATTTCCCACAGTCAATGGTTGTGAATCCGGGCACAAAATTTCTGGCTGTTCCATTGACCTTTGAAAGGTGGAAGTTCGTTGGGCTGGGAATAGCTCCTGCGAATACCCCATTGTGTCCTGAGGAAATTCTTCGGACTGGTTATTTGGCAGTTGTGTGCGTGGTGTCGCTGCCGGTTGTGTCAGCTTTGTGCCCACTGGCTCCTTCTAACTGGCTGAGGACTCGGACCTCGTGCGTGATGTGCTGGTGCTGCTTAACCCACTGCTGGATGCTTGAGAGGTCATCCAATTAATTATCTGGTTCTGTTCTTTTGGATTTGTGAGGGTTGATTTCGTGGACAACATGGGCGGTATTGAGTGGGTTTTCTTCGGTGCTCCACTGTGGCCTGTACGTGAACCGTCAGGGGGAACACCTCTTCCCTTGCCTCTTCCTCTTTCACAGGATTTCTTCTTCATTTCACTTATCCGTAAAAGTACACGCTGACTGGCAGCAGTACAGTGGCAGTACAGAAATGCTATACAGTGGCGGGTGAGTGGTGTACTACTATTCCCAGCAGCGACACAGAGCACAATGCTATACAGTGGTGGGTGAGCGGTGTACTACTGTTCCCAGCAGAGACACAGAGTGGCAGTAAACACAATGCTATATAGTGTGGCTGAGCGGTGTACTACTGTTCCCAGCAGCGACACAGAGCACAATGCTATACAGTGGTGGGTGAGCGGTGTACTACTGTTCCCAGCAGAGACACAGAGTGGCAGTAAACACAATGCTATATAGTGTGGCTGAGCGGTGTACTACTGTTCCCAGCAGCGACACAGAGCACAATGCTATACAGTGGTGGGTGAGCGGTGTACTACTATTCCCAGCAGCGACACAGAGCACAATGCTATACAGTGGTGGGTGAGCTGTGTACTACTATTCCCAGCAGCGACACAGAGCACAATTCTATACAGTGGTGGGTGAGCGGTGTACTACTGTTACCAGCAGAGACACAGAGTGGCAGTAAACACAATGCTATATAGTGTGGCTGAGCGGTGTACTACTGTTCCCAGCAGCGACACAGAACACAATGCTATACAGTGGTGGGTGAGCGGTGTACTACTGTTCCCAGCAGAGACACAGAGTGGCAGTAAACACAATGCTATATAGTGTGGCTGAGCGGTGTACTACTGTTCCCAGCAGCGACACAGAGCACAATGCTATACAGTGGTGGGTGAGCGGTGTACTACTATTCCCAGCAGCGACACAGAGCACAATGCTATACAGTGGTGGGTGAGCGGTGTACTACTGTTCCCAGCAGACACACAGAGTGGCAGTAAACACAATGCTATATAGTGTGGGTGAGCGGTGTACTACTATTCCCAGCAGCGACACAGAGCACAATGCTATACATGGTGAGTGGTGTACTACTGTTCCCAGCAGACACACAGAGTGGCAGTAAACACATAGCTATATAGTGTGGGTGAGCGGTGTACTACTATTCCCAGCAGCGACACAGAGCACAATGCTATACAGGGTGAGCGGTGTACTACTGTTCCCAGCAGAGAGACACAGAGTGGCAGTAAACACAGTGCTATATAGTGTGGGTGAGCGGTGTACTACTATTCCCATCAGCGACACAATGACCGGGGGACCCTGGCTAGCCTGGCTGGAGAGATAACTACCCTGCCTGCCTACCCAAAGCTAAACCCACAGACAAATGGCGGAGAAATGACGTGGATCGGGTATTTATTTACCCGATCCACGTGACCCGTTCGGCCAATCAGAGCGCGTTCGGGTCCGAACCACGTGACCCGTTCGGCCAATCACAGCGCTAGCCAAACGTTCGGGTAACGTTCGGCCATGCGCTCTTAGTTCGGCCATATGGCCGAACAGTTTGGCCGAACACCATCAGGTGTTCGGCCGAACTCGAACATCACCCGAACAGGGTGATGTTCTGCAGAACCCGAACAGTGGCGAACACTGTTCGCCCAACACTACTCAAGACCTGGCTATAATTGAAAATCTGTGATGTGAGTTAAATAGAACTGTCCATGCTCAGAAGCCATCAAACCTGAATGAACTAGAAATGTTTTGTAAAGAGGAATGGTCCAAAATACCTTCAACCAGAATTCCCAATCCACCTGCGTCTTTTCTTGCCCCCCCTGGAAAATTTTCTGAGGACGCCCATGCCACACAGCTAATCTCAGGTTCTCTTTAAGATAATTTCCTTTTCTAAAATAATGTCCCAGAGGATTATGTGAGTGACATGGCTTTTATTTCACCCTAAACTAAAGCCATACAGTGTATACAGAGATTCATGTAACGATTGTTATATAGAACCTCAAGAATCTAGTTTCTGTAAATGGCTTGATTAGCTTCGACAACTGTACAGGTGCATTTAATACAAATGTCTGTAACCGCTGCATTGACCTTTCTTCAGTCTTCTGTTGTATGTCCTTTCCAGTAGGCATGGCTGTCTTAGGTTCCACAACTTGTTGTTGTATTGTTACTTTTCTAATCAATAAAATTATACTTATGCAGCTCCTAGGGACAGGTCAATGTAGGGAGGAGACCCCGGAGATGGATACTTGCATGTGGTGCCCCCTGCTGGTCACACAATCTATGATTGTGTGCGACTAAGGTCTCTCTCCTGTCTATGGCCACCCATTTCAGCTCTTGCTGGTCTTGGTACTGCAGACACAGATCCATGCATTTGAGAGAGTAGAGCAGCCTTACCGCTTTGTGATAGTAGAAATAATGTTGGTGATAGAATGCAGCTGTGTCGAATTCCTCAGTTTACAATAAATGAATTACTAAGCTTTCCCCTTTTGTAAGACTTGATATGCAATTCTTCCTTACATTTCTTCAATAATGCATCCTCCAAATCAGAGTCAACAGAATTTTCAGTAAAAGTCAGTGTAACGATTGTGGAATTCTCTCCGTGATCAGTGCACAAGACGTGCGCTGACACTGCGGAAATCCTCCACAAGCGTATAATTTGAGGGAACCCAGCAAAAGGTGCAATGCACCTGTAGAGGGAAATTCCTGTCGGCAGGTGGAGCTGTGGAGTGCAGAAGAACAGCTCCTGTGCCCCGCCACAGACGCAAGACAGGAACTGCACGAAGGGAAGAAACGCAGGGCAAGATAGCCCTGAAAGAGAGAGATCAAAGCGACAGAGGGTATGTGTGTTCACCAATCTAGTCGCCACCCTGTGACGATGAACACACAACCAGGAAGATAAGGCGAGAAGGCAATCGCCAGAGATGACGGTTGCTAACAGCGACACAAGACCGAATAAGCACAGATGAGGAATGTATGTATGTCCACCAATCCAGCCGCCAACCTGCGACGGCGGACACACAACAGAGGAAACCAAGTAAGAACACAATAGCAAGAGAAGCGATTGCAAAAGAGAATGAGCACAGGGATATAATGTATGTATGCGCCCCAATCTAGTCGCCAACCCGCGACGGTGCACACACAACAGCAGATATGAAGTAGGAGTGCAATCGAGAGAGAGGTGATTGCCAGAGGTGACACAAGGCTACAGCAAGGCAGAGCACGAGAGTAGCAAAGGCACAGCAAATTATACAATGAGAAGATAAGGAAAATAACAAACGCTAACTAAACGCGAACACCGCACTCATTCGCAACAGTGCACGCATTTATGCGCGGTCTCCGCGTGTTAAGCACAACAGAGACAAGCACACCTAACTAACCACCGACAGACTAACATGAAACAGAGGATGCGAGCGCTTGCTTAATGGTTACCTCACCGAGCCTCCAGCAAGCGTTCGTAGCAGACAAGACAGATACATGAAAACAGGAATAAGTGAGAGAGACGGATCCACAGCACTAGCGCAAGGCGAGTGCGATCCAGGCAAGACAGATTAGATGAGATAGCTGGTAGCAACCGCTGCTCCAGCTATACTCCAAGAACAAAGGTCAGAACGACTTCCTGTCGACCACCGCTGGGACAGAACAATCGCAACAGACAAACAAAACATATATGCAATCCTAACTGCACTAGGGAATCTGCCTAGTGCAGTCCCTGGAATTACTCTAAGCTAATCTTTAGACAATGAGCGAGGTTGACACTCCAGGAGTGTTTCACAGGACTAACCCTTATGACCAGCCCAGGTCTGTGATATCACATGGTATGTATAGTACAAACCTCCAGAGGATGTGGCTAGGAAATTTGCATGACCAACGTATGCAAATTCCCTAGCAGCAACAAGCTGCAAAACTGACAAAAGGTCTCTCTTCCAGAGACCTGCAGAATGCAGACCTGAACAGTGGTCAAAAAGCTGCCTGCCTGCGCAGGCAGCTGAGCGGATCATTAAAGTCAGTAAAAGAAAGGTATGACATACTTTTTCATTCACTGCTTTATTTTGTACTATGCAAAGTATCTAATATATCTCCACAGATGCTTGTTCTACCTGAATTTTCTTCCCAGCAGAGTTTTTGATATGATTTAGAATGAATTTAAAAAGGACCCTTCTTGGCAAATAAAGATGTCTAATTCTTCTGCAATTGTGATAATAAACAATTAGTACCATAATAAATAATGAAATGCTCCCCGAGAGGAAGAAAAATGACTTTATAAGATTGAGAAGGAAACGAAACAAATGGTACAATTAATTTTAGGCATTTTGTGAATACATCAGGCTTCTGCTTGTAGAGGTCAAACTTGGTACCCAAGCTGACTACATAAAACGAATGGATTACACTGATTGCGAACAAGTTCCCAAACCTGCATTCATGATAGGACTTGAGGTTTGGAAATCCCACATGCTATTATGTGAGTTCACCACTGCAAACTTTTGTCCCATAATACCTAGCTTGACTTCTATACCAAGGTCAGCTAGAGGGAGATGTTTTTTGGTGGGAGCTTTCCTATGTGCCAGCAACCCCACACCAAAAGCTGGGATTGAAGGAGACAGTTTTTCAGTATACCGTATATACTTGCATACAAGCCAAATTTTTGACCCCAAAAAAGTGTCCCAAAAGTGGGGGTCTTGGCTTGTATGCGAGTCATCTTCACCCAGGTGCTGCATCCATGCTCTCCATTGTTTCTGTGCCCCCTCCTTTGCAACATCGTGAATATGACACAGTGATAGTATGATTGCTGACCTTCTGGTGCCTTCGGTGGAGTGGAGGGAGAAGCGGCATCATGGGCAATGCTGACCTGCTGTGGCCTCGGTAGAGCGGAGAGAACAGCGGCGTCATGTGCTATGCCGGGGATCCCCTTGCCTCTCTGTCCACCGTCACGTGCACTGCTGGGGATCCCCTTCTGTCCCACACTCTGTGTCTGCGTCAGTGCCGGGCATTCCCTTGCCTATCTGTCCTGCTCGTCGTGTCTCAAATCGATGACGCCATCTAGTGGCGCCTTAAAGCACAACAGGCAGGACAGAGTGCCAAGGAAATGCCCGACACTGAAGTTGACACAGCGAGCGAGACAGAAATGCAAAGGGATCCTCGACAATGCACCTGACAGGGAACAGAGGAGCAAGGGGATCCCTGGCATAGTACATTACGGCGCTGCTCTCTCTGCTATAACGAAGCCACCAGCAGATCAGCATTGTCCCTGATGCCCAGGAGTGCATGAGACACGGAACAGAGAGGCAAACGGATCCCCGGAAAAGGACATGGCGCCGCTGCTCTCTCCGCTCTACTAAAGCCACCAGCAGATCAGCATTGTCCCTGATGTCGTTGCTCCACTCCACCGAATCCACCAGAAGATCAGCATTGCATGTGATGCCACTGCTCTCTCTACTCCACCAAAGCCACTAGCAGGTCAGCAGTCATATTATGCATATTGCTTGATCTATCTGCTGGCCTTTGCAATGCAACCATACTATTTTTGAAGGTCTTATCTTACTACATGACATGTTTTAGGATCATAGCACTGTGAAGGGATTTTTTGGACTAGGTACAAACACAAGTACCAATGGATGTGGTGATATTTTTAGCTACTTATATGATCATTACAAAAATTATGGATGCTTGATTCATAGCTGCAGCTACTAGTGAAGCAGTCACCCAGGCTTCCCCGCAATCAGTGTGGTTATTCAGAGGGTGTCCAGTTACCTGCTTGAGGTGTGTGGGGTGGACAGTGAGTGGGTGGTATATCGGGGTGGTCCTTGGGTGAGGTCCATGTTGGGTCGGGGGGCACATCTTTTAACATAACTTTTAGATTTTTGATATTTCATTGATTAATAAAGGTTTTTTGAACATTTAAAACATTTTTTATTGACGGTTGTTTGTGTTCGGTTGTGCCATACCCACTTCCTCCCTTATCTCACAGTTTTTTTAATGAAAACACAACAGGAAGGACAGAGTGGCAAGGAAATGCTCGGCACTGAAGCGGACACAGCGAGCGAGACAGAAATGCAAAGGGATCCCTGGCAATGCACCTGACAGGAAAAAGAGGAGCAAGGGGATCCCTGGCATAGTACATGACGGCTCTGCTTTCTCTGCTATAACAAAGCCACCAGCAGATCAGCATTGTCCCTGATGCCCAGGAGTGCACGTGACGCGGAACAAAGAGGCAAACGGATCCCCAGAAAAGCACATGGCGCCACTGCTCTCTCCGCTCTACTAAAGCCACCAGCAGATCAGCATTGTCCCTGATGTCGTTGCTCCACTCCACCGAATCCACCAGAAGATCAGCATTGCATGTGATGCCACTGCTCTCTCTACTCCACCAAAGCCACTAGCAGGTCAGCAGTCATATTATGCATATTGCTTGATCTATCTGCTGGCCTTTGCAATGCAACCATACTATTTTTGAAGGTCTTATCTTACTCCATGACATGTTTTAGGATCATAGCACTGTGAAGGGATTTTTTGGACTAGGTACAAACACAAGTACCAATGGATGTGGTGATATTTTTAGCTACTTATATGATCATTACAAAAATTATGGATGCTTGATTCATAGCTGCAGCTACTAGTGAAGCAGTCACCCAGGCTTCCCCGCAATCAGTGTGGTTATTCAGAGGGTGTCCAGTTACCTGCTTGAGGTGTGTGGGGTGGACAGTGAGTGGGTGGTATATCGGGGTGGTCCTTGGGTGAGGTCCATGTTGGGTCGGGGGGCACATCTTTTAACATAACTTTTAGATTTTTGATATTTCATTGATTAATAAAGGTTTTTTGAACATTTAAAACATTTTTTATTGACGGTTGTTTGTGTTCGGTTGTGCCATACCCACTTCCTCCCTTATCTCACAGTTTTTTTAATGAAAACACAACAGGAAGGACAGAGTGGCAAGGAAATGCTCGGCACTGAAGCGGACACAGCGAGCGAGACAGAAATGCAAAGGGATCCCTGGCAATGCACCTGACAGGAAAAAGAGGAGCAAGGGGATCCCTGGCATAGTACATGACGGCTCTGCTTTCTCTGCTATAACAAAGCCACCAGCAGATCAGCATTGTCCCTGATGCCCAGGAGTGCACGTGACGCGGAACAAAGAGGCAAACGGATCCCCAGAAAAGCACATGGCGCCACTGCTCTCTCCGCTCTACTAAAGCCACCAGCAGATCAGCATTGTCCCTGATGTCGTTGCTCCACTCCACCGAATCCACCAGAAGATCAGCATTGCATGTGATGCCACTGCTCTCTCTACTCCACCAAAGCCACTAGCAGGTCAGCAGTCATATTATGCATATTGCTTGATCTATCTGCTGGCCTTTGCAATGCAACCATACTATTTTTGAAGGTCTTATCTTACTCCATGACATGTTTTAGGATCATAGCACTGTGAAGGGATTTTTTGGACTAGGTACAAACACAAGTACCAATGGATGTGGTGATATTTTTAGCTACTTATATGATCATTACAAAAATTATGGATGCTTGATTCATAGCTGCAGCTACTAGTGAAGCAGTCACCCAGGCTTCCCCGCAATCAGTGTGGTTATTCAGAGGGTGTCCAGTTACCTGCTTGAGGTGTGTGGGGTGGACAGTGAGTGGGTG
Organism: Hyperolius riggenbachi; assembly: GCF_040937935.1. NCBI lineage: Eukaryota > Metazoa > Chordata > Amphibia > Anura > Hyperoliidae > Hyperolius > Hyperolius riggenbachi. Next base: position 157,785,411 of record NC_090651.1, read on the forward strand.
GTATATCGGGGTGGTCCTTGGGTGAGGTCCATGTTGGGTCGGGGGGCACATCTTTTAACATAACTTTTAGATTGTTGATATTTCATTGATTAATAAAGGTTTTTTGAACATTTAAAACATTTTTTATTGACGGTTGTTTGTGTTCGGTTGTGCCATACCCACTTCCTCCCTTATCTCACAGTTTTTTTAATGAAAACACAACAGGAAGGACAGAGTGGCAAGGAAATGCTCGGCACTGAAGCGGACACAGCGAGCGAGACAGAAATGCAAAGGGATCCCTGGCAATGCACCTGACAGGAAAAAGAGGAGCAAGGGGATCCCTGGCATAGTACATGACGGCTCTGCTTTCTCTGCTATAACAAAGCCACCAGCAGATCAGCATTGTCCCTGATGCCCAGGAGTGCACGTGACGCGGAACAAAGAGGCAAACGGATCCCCAGAAAAGCACATGGCGCCACTGCTCTCTCCGCTCTACTAAAGCCACCAGCAGATCAGCATTGTCCCTGATGTCGTTGCTCTACTCCACTGAATCCACCAGAAGATCAGCATTGCATGTGATGCCACTGCTCTCTCTACTCCACCAAAGCCACCAGCAGGTCAGCAGTCATATTATCACTGTGCCTTTCTCATGATGTTCCACAGGAGGGGTGTCCACGGATACAGCTGGGGGCTATAGGGCCACATGTGTTCATATACTGCAGACATGAAGGGAAGGGGGCTGACCCATACTGGGGGGAACATCTGGCTATGGGAAGGAAAGCTGCCGAATACTGGGGGAACATTTGGCTATTTATATTGGGGAGAGGGATGCCTCACACTGGGGGCACATCTGGCATTTTTATTGTGAAGGGGCTACACTGGGGAGAGGGGGGCACTTATATGCGGTCAATCACTTTTCCCAGTTTTTTTTAAGTGAAAAGTGGGTACCTCGGCTTATATGCGGGTCAGCCTATATGTGAGTATGACCAATTTACAAAGTGTCACTGCGCTCCAGATGGAAAAAGGGGGGTTATAACAGGGGATCGCAGCAAGTAAAAGGTCACTTCACCTTCAGGAATAGTCAATATACAAGCGTTGCTGCGCTTCAATGATCCTCACAAGGATTACAACCCTGTAAATAATCATAAACAAATGCACATAGTGCAAAGTATTGCCACAAAAAAACTATGATCCGCACCACATATGTGCACTCCTGGGGGTAATGCCACCACCTTGGGAAGGGTATGCTCAAACTCCCCCCATGTGGCCCCACTCACCAGAAGCGCGTTTTGTTACACTGCGTATCAATAATTGCCGGTCAGCCAGGCCTCTCTTTAAAACAGATCCAATATTTATTTCATAAAACACCGGACAGTGGGTTCCACAGTAACAGCAGCTCACTCCGCGGTACAGAGCGCACGCCACCGGGTCACTCACTTCTTTACTTTCTTACTATGACATCATCACGTTCCTCAGACTTCCTTACTATGACGTCATCACGTTCCTCAGACTCACTTCTTTACTTCCTTACTATGACGTCATCACGTTCCTCAGACTCCGCGGAGTCTGAGGAACGTGATGACGTCATAGTAAGGAAGTAAAGAAGTGAGTGACCCGGTGGTGTGCGCTCTGTACCCCGGAGTGAGCTGCTGTTACTGTGGAACCCACTGTCCGGTGTTTTATGAAATAAATATTGGATCTGTTTTAAAGAGAGGCCTGGCTGACCGGCAATTATTGATACGCAGTGTAACAAGACGTGCTTCTGGTGAGTGGCGCCACATGGGGGGAGTTTGAGCATACCCTTCCCAAGGTGGTGGCACTACCCCCAGGAGTGCACATATGTGGTGCGGATCATAGTTTTTTTGTGGCAATACTTTGCACTATGTGCATTTGTTTATGATTATTTACAGGGTTGTAATCCTTGTGAGGATCATTGAAGCGCAGCAACACTTGTATATATGTGAGTATATACGGGTATATTGTGTCTTGTTGGGTGACTTGAGCTGAAAGGCTTTTAAGCGTATGATAGGAGAGTGTGGGGCAGTATAAACTTATGAGAAGGGAAGTCTGCAAATTGCTCCTTAACCAGTCCCATTTTGTGACAACCTCCTCTTTGTCAACAGAAATGGTATAGACCTTATGCCCATCAGCAACATTGTTACTTTAAGCCACACAGATGTATATTTGTGCAACACTAGTTGTTATTTTTAATCCAGCCTTATTTTTGGAAATGTTTAGCTAAGTCTTTTTATTCCATGCAAATTAATTTCTCTATGTCTGTGAAGCTATGGTGTTACTTGTGGAATTCACAATCATATTTTTTTTAAATAAGTGCATTCCTCATTTTCTTTCAACTAAGAAATGCTATAGTTTTTATATTGTTCACATTTAATGCATACCAACATTAAGTATGGTGTAGACAAAATTGTGTTGTGTAAAAATATTTTTATTTACTAAAATTAAATGTGTTATAAGTTAAATGTGGTGGCTCTGTGCGGATGGTAGTAAGGTATTGCATCAGAACAGTGAATAAAACAGCTGTTCTCAACAGACCACCCACGGGTGGCATCATTAGTGCCTATGGCGGGAAGAAATCTGAATGCATTACGCTAGCTGTGACAATTTCAGCTAATTTCAGGATAATAGCCACTTCTTCACCGTAATGATTTCTGTGCATTGATTTGACAACTCGAGAAACTAGCTTCTTTTCAGAAAGCCAGGACTGAAGAGGCAATGATGAATGCAGTAGCTAAGTGGTATACACAGTGACCCAAATCACTAAGTTAGTCATTGGGCACATATAGAGACTCTACATTACTTTGAGCAACAATGCTTATTTAATCACACACACTTCAGGCTCTCATTGATATATAAAATGTGCATGCTCTATAGAGGATAGGTTGACTGTACATTTTTTTTTTTAAGCAAACCACAATATTTTTGCTTTACTTCACAACAGTAAAAAATATACACTTTTAAAAATGTATTTTATTATTAAGGGCAATGAAACAAAATTATAAATAAAATCATTATGCATTAATTGTGAACAGCGAGGCCAGTTTCACATTAGCATCCTGTCTTTTATGTTTTTCATCATAAGGAATTTTTATTGGTTTTAAAGAGCATGAGTATACATAATAAACAATGACAATGGTTCAGCATAGTGACAAATGGAGAACAGGTATATATTAGATGAACATAGTATGGAGCATATCATGTCAAATATTAAACCCTAATTAACCAGATCTTAAATGCCCAACAAACCGGGTGGGCATGTAGGTCGATACTCTCATCCGGGCATTTACAGTACCTATCAGGTAGCCAGGTGGGAGGGTATCTGTTATATATGTTGATATGCTAGTATCCTAGTAAAACAGTGGGCCAGAACGGGTCCTCACTAGAATAGTGAACTATAAAGTTTTTAGAGATCTTCTAATACTTTTAGGGATTCTTGCTAAAACCTGGGTTAGTATATATCTAAACTTATTTGAAGAATTATTACTTATGGGGTTTGGGGATATCAGATCGTCATCAAACTTAACTTATAACGTAGCAAAGAGAATCTCTCTCTCTCTTGTGGAGATTATCATTATTGATGCTGTGATTAGTATAGTTTATGATTTGTATCGTTTCGTTTATGCCTGATCAGAAAGGGAAGGGGACTGGTGTGCTGTGCTGTATACCTATATGTGATAGTTGGAGGAACTCAGGCAGAGATGCTCGGATGTGCCTTATCCACGAATTCGGAAATCCGCATGGTTGCAAAAAAAAATCCGCATTCGGCCCCGCCGCATGCGGATTTTCGTCCGCGTCCACGCAACCACGCGGATTTTTTCCCGTGAATGGCGTAATCACGCGCGGATTCACGCCCGGAGGCGGATTTTCTTTTAACGTTAATAACAAACCCCCCATACATGCTACAGTCCCCCAAATAGCATGGATTATCGAGGTGATAAGGGGCAACATAACTTCAACATAAAAAATTCCCCCAAAAAAATTTTTTCTAGAGAAAATGGATTTTAAAGTGAAATCAACACTTTAAATGGGGCTATTAATTGGTAATAAGTGGTTCTAAAAAGGGATATATGCGTTAAGCAGTCAAAGAGGTGAAGGCGAGTTCCAATGGCACTTGGCGGCGAAGGTACCGCTGGAGGAGGATGAGTGGCTGACAGCAAAAAGGCTCCAGAGAGGTTTTTGTAATTTTTTTTTTTTTGCAGCAATTAGCAATGACATCGCAGCAGAGTTGTCAGTGGACACGGGCAGTGTGAACGCAGAGTGCAGTGGTGGTAGCGACTGAGTCAGGAGAAGGACTATGCGGGCGGTCAGTTCAGCAGCACAGAAGGACCACGGCAACATACTGGTGGTAGTAGTAGCAGCACAGCGTCATAGTGCTGGCCAAAAAATTAAATGCACCCGGTGACCCGGGCAGTGTGAACGCAGAGTGTAGTAGCGACTGAGTCAGGAGGACAAAGCGGGCGGTCAGTTCAGCAGCAGCAGCACAGTAGTAGTAGCACAGCGTCATAGTGCTGGCCAAAAAATTAAATGCACCCGGCGACCCGGGCAGTGTGAACGCAGAGTGTAGTAGCGACTGAGTCAGGAGGACAAAGCGTGCGGTCAGTTCAGCAGCAGCAGCACAGTAGTAGTAGCACAGCGTCATAGTGCTGGCCAAAAAATTAAATGCACCCGGTGACCCGGGCAGTGTGAACGCAGAGTGTAGTAGCGACTGAGTCAGGAGGACAAAGCGGGCGGTCAGTTCAGCAGCAGCAGCACAGTAGTAGTAGCACAGCGTCATAGTGCTGGCCAAAAAATTAAATGCACCCGGCGACCCGGGCAGTGTGAACGCAGAGTGTAGTAGCGACTGAGTCAGGAGGACAAAGCGGGCGGTCAGTTCAGCAGCAGCAGCACAGTAGTAGTAGCACAGCGTCATAGTGCTGGCCAAAAAATTAAATGCACCCGGCGACCCGGGCAGAGTGAACGCAGAGTGTAGTAGCGACTGAGTCAGGAGGACAAAGCGGGCGGTCAGTTCAGCAGCAGCAGCACAGTAGTAGTAGCACAGCGTCATAGTGCTGGCCAAAAAATTAAATGCACCCGGCGACCCGGGCAGTGTGAACGCAGAGTGTAGTAGCGACTGAGTCAGGAGGACAAAGCGGGCGGTCAGTTCAGCAGCAGCAGCACAGTAGTAGTAGCACAGCGTCATAGTGCTGGCCAAAAAATTAAATGCACCCGGTGACCCGGGCAGTGTGAACGCAGAGTGTAGTAGCGACTGAGTCAGGAGGACAAAGCGGGCGGTCAGTTCAGCAGCAGCAGCACAGTAGAAGTAGCACAGCGTCATAGTGCTGGCCAAAAAATTAAATGCACCCGGCGACCCGGGCAGTGTGAACGCAGAGTGTAGTAGCGACTGAGTCAGGAGGACAAAGCGGGCGTCAGTTCAGCAGCTCAGAAGGAGGACCATGGCAACTTACTGTTAGTAGTACCATAACACCAAAAAATTAACCAAGGTAGGCACTAGGCAGGTAGTAAATGTCTTTATAAAGGCAGGCATAGTTAACAACAGCACATGCAGCAGCCACTTCATGTCCCCCTGTGTCCGACAATAGGGGCCAGGAACTCACCTTCCACCCAAGCCTGGTTGATTTTCAGGAAGGTGAGTTTGTCCACAGAGGCGTGGGAGAGCCGAGAGCGCTTCTCTGTGACCACGCCACCGGCCGCACTAAAGCATCTCTCTGAGAGGACACTGGAAGGAGGGCAGGATAGGAGTTCCAGGGCGTACTGGGAAAGCTCGCTCCAGATGTCCAGTCTCTTGACCCAGTACTCCAAGGGGTCCATGGGGCTGTCGGTGTCATAGAGCCCGCTGGATGACCCCATATAGTCAGACACCATGGTGGTCAGTCGTTGCTTGTGCTGGTTGGTGGTGGATGCTGTGGCGGGCACCTCTGTTCTGGGCTGCTGCACTGCATACAGGCTCTTGCTTAGGCTCTTCAGGTCTCCGGGGCACCAGTTGCTGCTGCTGCTGCTGGTGGTTGTTGTTGTGCTGCTAGTGGCAATGGCAGGCACCTCTTGCTGGCTTGGCAGAGCAGTTACAGTGGGGGTGGAAGGCTGGGGGAATGCTTTCAGTAGTCTGCGCACAAGGGCCTCCTTCAACTCCCTTGTGCGTTGCTCGGTGGTGGATGGCGTCATTAAGTCTCCCAGCTTCCCCTTCAGACGGGGATCAAGCATCAAGGTAATCCAGATGTCCTCCCTTGAACGCATCTGGATCACCCGGGGGTCCCTGCGAAGGCAGCGCAACATGTGCACAGCCATGGGAAACAAGTGGGCCCTGCCAGCAAGATCTTCCTCGTCCTCGCCATTGTCCCATAACGCATGCCTGTCCTCTTCCTGTGCCATGTCGTTGTCCTCCTCAAACCGCCATCCACGTACAACGCCTGCTGCACTCTGCTCCTCCTCCTCCTCCTCATTCAGGTTAGGGACCTCCAACTCTTCCACTACCTGCTGTGAGCCCTCCTCTGAGCTGGACTGTGCTGCCATCTGCTCCTGTTCTTCCAACTGCCTCAGGGCTTCATCCCCACGCTCAATTAAATTGTCCATTGCCTGCTCCAGTAGACAAACCAAGGGCACCCACTGGCACACAGAGGCCCGCTCCTTACTGACCATCTTGGTTGCCTCCAGGAAGGGACTCAGCACCAGGCATACTTGCTGCATCAGTGTCCACTGAGTGGCAGTAATCATGGGGACTTGCTGGTTGCTGGGGACACTTGGGTCTAGCATGTAGGCCCTAAGAGCCAGCCTGTGCTGACACAGCCGCTCCAACATGGCCAGAGTCGAATTCCAGCGAACTGGCATGTCGATGATCATCCGGTGTTGTGGCCTTCCATACTGCTGCTGTAAGGTGGACAAGAGTGCAGAGGCAGTGGCTGACAGGCGGAAAAAGCGTACCACCGCCCGGGCATCCTGCAGCAGCTCGCTCATCCCCTGGTAGGTGCGCAAGAAGCGCTGCACCACAAGATTGAGCACGTGGGCCAAGCAGGGGATGTGCTGGAGGTTTCCCTGCTGCACTGCTGCCACCAGGTTGGCCCCGTTATCGGCTGCCACATACCCCACTTCCAGGCCTCTGGGGGTCAGCCACCTCCGCTCCTGCTTCCTGAGGGCGGCCAGGACGTTGGTGGCCGTAAGCCTCTCCTTCCCCAGGGTCACCAATTTTAAAAGGGCTTGGCAGTGCCGAGGCTTGGCGCTGCTGCTGCCGAGGCGGGCTTGCTTTCCGGGTGCTGAGGGAGTGTCGTGACAGGACCCTTCTGCATCCCCCCTGATCCCGCGTGGTGGCACCACTAGCTGGGCTGATGCGCTCTTGTCCTCCCTCCCTTCCATCAGTGTCACCCAGTGGGCCGTAAAGGACAGGTAGCGACCTGTCCCAAATCTGCTACTCCACGAGTCCATGGTCACGTGGACCCGCTTGCCCACAGAGTAGTCCAGGGAACGGGCCACGTTTTCCACCGCGAACTTGTGGAGTGCTGGGATCGCGCTCCTGCTGAAATAGTGGCGACTGGGGACTTGCCACTCGGGGATACCAAATTGGAGCAGCGTCCGCATGGCGCTCCCCTCCTGCACCAGGGAGTAGGGAAGCAGCTGTGATGCCATGGCCCGGGCCAGCAAGCCATTTAGTTTGCGGATCCGCCTGTGGCTTGGAGGCAGAGGCTTGGTCAGACCCTGAAAGGTGTCGCTCAGCAGGGTCTGACGACGCTGGGATGCAGGGGAGGCAGAGGAGAGAGACGAACACTGGCTGCCAGCCTCAATGTCTGTGTCCTGAGCAGCCAAGGTGGAAGAGCGCTTGCGTGCTACTACTGCTGCTGCTGTGGGGGATTCACGACCCTGAGGGAGGGAGGATGCTGCTGCGCTGGTGGGCCTTCTGCTCTCAGGAACCCCTGCCAGCAGTGCCTGCTTCCTCTTAAAGTCCGCATACTCGCGGCAGTGGCGGCTTCTCAGGTGGCCCTGGAGGGATGAGGTACCCATCTTGCTCAGACTTTTCCCACGGCTCAATCTTTTGCTGCATAACCTGCACACCGCATACCTTTTGTCATCAGTACATTCCTCAAAGCAATCCCACACTGGTGACTTTAATTTACTGCGGCCCCCACTAGCAGAGGGTGCAGCGGAGCAATGTGTGGTAGTAGTTGCCAGGGGTTGCATGGTGGTGGTGCCGGCTGAAGCAGTGTCCTGTCTACTTCCTCCACGCCCACTGCTGCCGATGCCCCTGCCCCTGCCTGACATATGGCGATATCCTTGCCTAGGCCGAGGTGACTCGTCATCCTGCTCTGACCATTCTTCCACGGACTCAGCAGGCTGCACATAGTTAGGGTCCACAACGTCATCATCAGCAGCATCATCATAATCCAGCTCTTCCTCTGACTCCCCCGCCTCCTCTTCTGTCCCTACAGCCCCAGACACAGACCCCTCTTCTTCATCACCAGAACTCAACAACGCTTGTGATTGTGGCCCGATCTCAATCTCTGCCACATCAGTCCCCAGTAAGTCCTGTGCTTCTTGCATCAGCAGGTTCCCAGATGCCGGACTGAGGGACAGAACGCTGTCATCCTGGGAGGGCTGCTGACCAGTGGGTGCTGGGGTGGATGTCACAACAAGCGTGGGATGTTGGCTGCTGCTGCTACTGCTTGGAGTGGTGCTCACAGTAGAGGTCTGGGAGGAAGTCATGATGTCCATGAGTACGTCAGGTTCCATTTGCTCAACCACCACACGGGGACCAGAAACTTTAAAATATTTGGACAATGGCGTCCGCTGACTCGGCCCAGGCTTTGCTGCCCCCTTTTCTGCTGCATCACGACCACGTACAGCTGGGAGTCCTCTCCCTGGACGTGGAGCAGTCCCAGAAGTGGCTGAGGCAATTGAACTCCCTTTCCTCTCACCCCGCGAAACCCTGCCAGACATGTTGCTAGTAATGAATCACTGGATGCAGTGGGCACAGTACAAGGTCACTGAAGGATGCAGTGGGCACAGCACAAGGTCACTGAAGGATGCAGTGGGCACAGTACAAGGTCACTGAAGGATGCAGTGGGCACAGCAGTGGGCACTGGATATACAACTAGGTCACTGAAGGATGCAGTGGCCACAGTACAAGGTCACTGAAGGATGCAGTGGGCACAGCAGTGGGCACTGGATATACAACTAGGTCACTGAAGGATGCAGTGGGCACAGTACAAGGTCACTGAAGGATGCAGTGGGCACAGTACAAGGTCACTGAAGGATGCAGTGGGCACAGTACAAGGTCACTGAAGGATTCAGTGGGCACAGCAGTGGGCACTGGATATACAACTAGGTCACTGAAGGATGCAGTGGCCACAGTACAAGGTCACTGAAGGATGCAGTGGGCACTGGATATACAACTAGGTCACTGAAGGATGCAGTGGCCACAGTACAAGGTCACTGAAGGATGCAGTGGGCACAGTACAAGGTCACTGAAGGATGCAGTGGCCACAGTACAAGGTCACTGAAGGATGCAGTGGGCACAGTACAAGGTCACTGAAGGATGCAGTGGCCACAGTACAAGGTCACTGAAGGATGCAGTGGGCACAGCAGTGGGCACTGGATATACAACTAGGTCACTGAAGGATGCAGTGGCCACAGTACAAGGTCACTGAAGGATGCAGTGGGCACAGCAGTGGGCTCTGGATATACAACTAGGTCACTGAAGGATGCAGTGGCCACAGTACAAGGTCACTGAAGGATGCAGTGGGCACAGCAGTGGGCACTGGATATACAACTAGGTCACTGAAGGATGCAGTGGGCACACAAGGATGTCACACTGTGTAATGAGATGCTCATATGCCAGCGAGCGAGCGAGCAGTGGGCACTGGGCACGGCACAAGGTCACTGACAGAATGAATGAACAGCGCTGGCAGAGAGTGGCGGCGCCGGCGGTGTGACTGGCTGCCTGCAAATAGTACAAGTGTATAACTGTCACTGGAATATACAAGTGAACACTGCAGCTGCACTAACCTGCCTGCCTGCACTCTACACACAGATAATCCCCACTCCCACTACACTGCAGCACTGAACCTGCCTGCACAGCACTACACACAGTTAAATAATCACTAGACTCCCACACTCCCACTACACTACACTGACTACAACTAACTACAGCAATCACTCACTGACTAGCTAACTGTGTACAGTATAAGAGCAGTGTTAGCAAAAAAAACGCTTTGTTTTTAACACAATAAATGCACTTGCTCAAACAACAATGGCCTGGAGATAATCCTCTCAGCACCACAGTCTAGTAGCAAGGACAGAGCTTTTCCATCATGGCCGCCGCTTTATATTCAGGAGGGGAGGGCATAGCTCCCCTCCTGTGATTGGTTGCTAGGGCCTGGCTGGGGCACTCTGATTGGCCTGCAATATGTCACTTCCGCATAGTTTGACGCATTTCCGCAAACCACGACTTCAGCCCCGGGTTTCACGAGCGTGAATGCGGATTTCTGTCCGCATTCACGCGAAGCCGAAGTAGATTTTCGTGGTTGAAAATCTATTCACGGCTTAGCGTGTCCGAGGCGGAATGCGTCAAAATGGTCGTGAATCCACGCGTAAGCGTGATCACGACCTGGCGGTGAGCACCACTGAACTCAGGTATTAAGTAGGGCTCAGGTTAGTGCCAGATATTAGGCATATGGAAATTAGTTACTTCAAGGCCTAATCTGCTTCTCACTTTTTGTTCTATAAGTTATTTTTTTTTGTAGTTTCCCAGTGGGAGTTACAACGGGATATTTTGGATACAAGTTTGGATGCTGAAATTAAATTATCAGCTGAGATATTAGATTTTAAGTCTGATGTCCATATCATAGCATATCTATTTAAGGGGGATATTTCTTCAGTTCCTAGATGTTTGTACCATATAGAGATACCTCCCTTAAAATGACCTGAAAAGTTTAACATGGTCAAAATATTTGGGTGTAAGGAGGGTATGTCAATTTTAACATTTCTGATTAATAGTCTGTGGTAGGTGAATAGTTGTGATTGGGGTAGATTGTATTGTTTTTTAGGTCGCTAAAGAGCTTAATTTGTTTCCCTAGAAGAAGGTCTTGAAGGTGTCTTATTCCTGAGTTTCTCCAAGTGCAGAAGTTTAAACCTTTAACGTAGTATTCGAGGGCTGATAGTGGAATTGGAAATTGGGAATTCTGTTTGTTGGGTGGAGGGTGTTTGATAAAGTATTCCCATGAACTCAGAGAAGTTTGTATAGAGATATAAACTGTTTGGGGGGGTTTAGCTCCCATTAACATGCTGATTAGAATGCATTTTAGGTTGGGACTTAGAAGAGCCTCTTCGAGCTGGACCCACGGTTTTTGAGATGGAGCGTTCCATCAGTGTTTTACCATGTTCAAATTAGATGCGTGATAATATCTTTCTATGTCTGGTAGACTCATACCTCCTTGTTGTTTGGTAAGGGTCATTATTTGGTAGGTAGTTCTGATCTTTTTTCCTTGCCAGACATAGTTGTTTATGCATCGCTTCATCTCCATGAACCAGGACTTTGGGATTATAATTTGTAGTGTCCTAAGGAGGTATAACATTTTGGGTAGGGTGAATAGTTTAAAAGCAGCTATTCTTCCTGACCATGATAACCAGAATTTGGACATATTGGTGCATTCTTTTTTGGTCTCTGCTAAAAGGGGAATAAAGTTAAGTCTAAATAGGTCTGATGTAGGGCTTATTAATTGAACCCCTAAGTATGTCACTGCGCCCTCTGCCCAGGCGAACGGGAACGTCTCTTTAAGATGGTGTTCTAGGTCCAGAGGGATATTTAATGGTAGGATAAAGGATTTGGAATGGTTGAGTTTATACAGGGATACTGCTGAAATTTGTTCAAGCTCCATTAATAGTTGGGGCAGTGAGATTAGGGGATTAGATATAATCAGAGCTACGTCATCAGCAAACATGCTGATTACATGGTTGGTACCTTTGATAGAAATACCCGTTATAGATATTTTGGATCTGATTTTTTGTGCTACTGTCTCCATAATTAGGACGAAAATAATTGGTGAAAGGGGGCATCCCTGGCGGGTACCATTTGAGATGGAGAAAGGGGTGTATATACAGCCTGCCGCGTTTACCCGGGCAGACGGCGCAGAGTATAATGCCATAATGGCTGATAAAATTGGGCCTTCAAAACCGAATTTTTTTAAGGTGGCCCTAAGAAACTCCCAGTGAACCCTGTCGAATGCCTTCTCCGCATCCAAAGTTAGGAGCAGAGAAGGCATTCGACAGAGCTGCACATGATTCATAACTGTGAGCATTCTTGTTGTAGCATCAGAAGCTTGACGGCCCAGGGTGAAGCCCACCTGGTCCTGTGCTAAGAGAAAAGGGGTGAATTTCATCAATCTATTTGCTATTAATTTGGCATAGAGTTTCACATCTGCGTTTAGCAGGGATATGGGTCTATAATTAGAGGTTAAAGAATGGTCCTTCCCTGGATTGGGGATAACCGTGATTATGGCTTGTAATTGTTCTTGAGGAATTAAACCTGATGAGACGTAGTCATTAAATAGATCTGTTAATAGGGGGGAAATCGTAGAGTTGAAAGTTATCATAAATTCATTTCCATAACTGTCGGGACCGGGGGCTTTGTTGCGTTTGAGGGTTTTGATGGTAGCGATGATTTCTTCTAATTTAAAGGGAGAGTTAAGGTGGTCTAGTTGCGGGGGGGGGGGGGGGGGGGTAAGAGAGGGTAAATCTATAGAGTTTAGAAATGAGGATATTGATTCTTCAGTTGGCTGCATTATGGTATTGTCGTCTTGTAGGTTATATAAGGAAGAATAGTAATCACAAAATGCGTCAGCGATTAGTTTAGGGTTGGATAGTGTTTTTTTTGTAATGGGATGTTTAATTATGTGTATTTTTGTTTTAGCTTGCTTTAACTTTATAAGTCTAGCTAGATAGGAGCCCGCTTTATTGCTTTGGGAGTAGGTGTCTAAATTCAGTTTTTGTCTCCAATAATCATATTTAGCTTGTAATATACTATTTAATTCCTGTCTTAAATTGAATAGTTCTCTTTCTAGATCTAAAGAGGGGTTTTGTTTATGTTGTTTTTCTCTGTTTTGGATCATTTTTAAAAGCGAATTGAGTTTTTCTAAATAGGTCTATTTTAGCATTGACCCACGTCGTATGAGAATACCTCTCACGTATGCCTTTAGTGCAGACCAAATCACGGCTAATCCCATGCCAGGGGTGCGGTTAATTTGAATGAAATTGTGGATATCATCTTTTAATTTGTCGGTGAATATCATATCAGTAAATAGGGAAGTGTTTAGTCTCCACATAGAGGGTCTAGTATCTGTGATGTTCCCATCTAATGTGATATGGATTGGGGCGTGGTCAGACCAAGTTTTAATATCGATCTGAGTATCAGAGACTCTTTGCAATAATACTTTGTCAGTCAGAAAAAAATCAATTCTGGAGTGAGTCTTGTGGACTGGTGAGAAGTAGGTGAAGTCTTTGGCTGATGGGTTAAAAATGCGCCAAGGGTCATAAAGATCGTGTTCTTGCATTAGCTTGTCAATGGTGTATAGATAGCGATTTTTAGCTGATGAATCTGAAAATGATGGGCATATATTGAAGTCTTTTTCAAAAACACATCAGCATCTACAGCATCGAACAAAACGGTGGGTGCACGGGTGGCAGAAATCAATGTAGAGAGGCTAAGTGAAAAGGAGGTGAAATTGTTTTGGACAGCCACTACCTTGCAGCAATACAAGGAAGATAAAATAGTGGCACGTGGCTTCAGACGATATGTTGAGCCATCCGAGTATCAGGATGACGAAGCGTTCGTCATGAAATGGAAAAATGCATATTTACTACATGCTGCTAATCTACAAGATATCGTTTTGGAACGAACGAGGGAGGAGCATATTAAAACCTTGAAGGAAATAGAGACCATTAAGAGTCAATACCAGAATATGGTGGAGAGGAAACAATACTCCAAAACCCTCAAAAGGATCGATCGCAAGCTTACAGCAGTACAGGATACAATCAAGGAAAGGAAATTGAAAAAATTCCAGAGATAAGGAAGATCATCTCCTCAAAAGATACTTCTCTTGGCAAAGGGGAGGGAAAGCTAAACCTTTAAGAAAAAAGAAAGGCTACTGGACTACAGACACTGAATCCAGTGAGGACGAAACACAAGTAGATGTGAAAAATCCGGCTCCACGAAGACAGCAGAGTGGCAGTGACTCTAAAACTCCAGTACGCCCTTTAGGAGGAGCACACGGAGGGGGAGAGGAAAAAGCAAAACAAAAAAAGAAGAACAAACGATTATCATGGGAGGACAAGAAGGATCGCAAATGGAAGAGGAACTGATGCTTGAAGGAGAAGTACCCCAACCCTTGGAAATCCTAAATCTATCTGGCCAGGGTCTACCAGAGGGAACTGAGTCTCTACTCCAAAAGGGTCTAAACTTCTCCTTAGCCACGGACTTTGACTATGCTAAATTTAAAATAGAGATGTACAAGGACATCAGGCGTCTGAACATCAGATGGCATTTTGCCAAAAAGGAAGGATTCACAGAAAGGACAGGCACAACATGGGGAAATGCAAGAGTGGGCTCTTTGGGCTTTAGCCCCAGCATGCAATGGAACGATCAGGACCTTATTAATTTGGAGATCCTGAAGGAATTAGATACTACAGAAGTCAATACCCAGAACACTTTAGAAAGTGCAACAGCACCAATGTGTGGTGAAACTTCCACTTTTAGACCATGCAAATCCACTTCCCCATTCCCTGTCCAACCAGGAACATGCCTAGATGTCTTTCAAAAGATGGTTGAAAGGGACCTAAAGGCTGAAATCTATCCACAGGCCACTAAAAATCTATCCGATAGGGAGGAGCGAGCGCTAAAGTGGCTACGCAAAAGACCTGACCTGCTAATCAAAACAGCGGATAAGGGAGGGACAATTGTAGTCATGTCCGCAGAGCAATACAAAAATGAGGCCTTTAGGCAACTGCAAGACAAGGACATCTACCAACCCTTAATGGGAGATCCCACCATTCGCTATCAAAAATTCCCTCAGGACCCTTTTGAAAAAAGGAGTGGAAGAGGGGGTATTAACCCCCACGTTGGCCAGTGGACTGTTGCCCACGTGTCCAACCAAACCAATATGGTATCACATCCCAAAGATTCACAAGTCCCGGACCAACCCTCCGGGTCGGCCCATTGTCTCGGGCATTGGGTCGACAACGGAACGGTTGTCCAGGTACTTGGACCACATCCTTAGACCCCTTTTAGAGGGAGTCCCTTCACATCTTTCTGACACAGTAGATGTTCTAAGGGGTCTTGAAGACCTGGAATGGCATGAAGGTGACCTCCTGGCGATGATTGACGTCGAAAGTTTATACAGCCGCATACCCCACGATATGGGGGTGCAAGCTGTTAAACTCTTTTTGGACAGGACAGATAAGAGCGAAACCTATAAGTCTTTTATCTGTGAGTGTCTTATGTTCGTGTTGACACACAATGCCTTCGTTTTTGACAAGAAATGGTACTGGCAAGTATCTGGAACCGCCATGGGTACGGCAGTATCATGTACCTACGCCAATCTATTTTTGGCGTGGTGGGAGGAACTGTATATTCACTCCACCTGTAACCCTTTTAGTTTTAGACAGCAACTGAGGATGTGGTCCAGATACGTGGACGACATCCTTGTTTTCTGGTCCGGGACTTGCGAATCTTTCTCCACGTTTCTGGAGTATATCAATCAAAACAATTGCAACATGGCTTTTACAGCCATCTCCAGCCACGATAAGGTTGCCTTCCTGGACTTGGAACTAGAAGTCAAAAATAACAAGCTGTTATCAAAGGGGTATAGGAAACCCACAGTATCAAATTCCTTACTCCACAAGCTAAGCTTTCACCCCAAACACGTGACCAAGGCACTGCCCTATAGCCAGTTCCTCAGACTTCTTAGAAATAACGCAAGCGATACGGAATTCCGTCGCCAGTCTGAGGAGCTGGGATGTAGGGTAGTTGCTAGAGGCTACGAGAAAAAGTCAATCCAGGAGGCTTTAAAGAGAGCTTTCTCCCAAAATAGACAAACTCTCCTCCAAAGAAAGACAACTAAGAGAACTGATGACAGAAGAACCCCGTTCACGTTTGAATTTAATACAATGTCAGATGCTATCAAAAGATCAATAACTAGGCACTGGGACATCTTAATGAAAGATGCAAGCCTGAAACCCTTGATAGAAGAGGGGCCCCTATTTTCATTTAAGAGATCCCCAACCATTGGGTCTTTCATCAGTAGAAGTGAATTCCATTCCCCTGAAGGAAGTAGCTGGTTACGTGGTTACCAACCGCAGGGCAACCATAGATGCGGTCGGTGCAAGTCATGTAAACAAATGGCTGTGGGTTCCAGTATGCAAATTGGACCAATTTGACGAAACGTACGCACGTTCATCATTACTTGCAAGACCAAGTTTGTGGTATATGCCCTGTGGTGCCCATGCGGCAGGTTCTACATTGGTGAAACAACTAGAACATTGGGGGAAAGATTCAGGGAGCACTTTAACTCTATAGGCTCCGGAAAAGGCTCCCCCAGAGTCGTGGAGCACCTGAGGAGTAATCACAGGGGGGACTCAAATAAACTTACCTTTGCTGGCATACTCCAGGTCCCGCCTCCCACTAGAGGAGGAGACCGAGAAAAGAAATTAAAACGTGAAGAAGTCTTATTGATCCTAAGGACTAATGCCATGGGCCCCTTAGGCCTCAATGACTATACCGATCTCTCCTGCTTCCTAGACCCTTGATTAGAAATTTCTGTGCATTATATGTTGGTTGTGATCGATCCTTTTTATGCCCCTCCTTCTAAGTGGAATCCATTCCTAATAATTGATATCTGTGAGTCCAACCGCCTTCCTTAATCGCTTAGGCCTGACTGGATGGCTTGGTCGCCTTGTCGGCAGGCCCCACGTGTGGATTTTCTCCCCATGGGGGCCGACCTGCAGGGCGACCGGGCCTACTATGATTTTAATTTGCTACACCTTCCTCACTAATATATATAACCAACTTTGTTGGTTCACCTAGTAGTGTTTTACCGGTTACCTTCCCCAGTACACTTTGCTGCTGAGACAGCATCTCACAGATTTGCAACAGGCACTTTACTTTCCTACTACCACCTGACTCATCTCAACCCCCTTCTTTGCTTTCACTCATTTCCATTCACATATTTTCCTTGCTCTTCACTACATCTTTTTCACCACTTTTCCTATCCTGATGCTGATCTGAAGATGCCTTCTCCTTTTGTGACACAAGATGGTGCTAAATCAGCCCAACTTGTGTAACTGGCGTGCGCATAAGCGTAAGGGTACGCTACGCTGGTCAATAGATTCAGCGTTTCCTGCCACCATGACATCAGACGCAGCTGACACGCTATGCGTGTCAGCCGTCCACCTCCGTGAGAAGGTCCGCAAAGGGGCGGAGCGGGCAGGCGGTGTACTTCCACCACACGCATCAGGCTACAAATGCCGGTAGTCCGCCCCCCCGCCATGCAGCCTCCGTAGATGCACAGAGGTGCGCGAAACGGCCGTCAGGCTTAACCACCAGCACCCACCGCACCACCAGGTACCCCACCTATATTTCCACTTTATTTATTGTGCCAGCCAGCTACGCTTTTGTATGTAATACTATTTATGCATGAAGAAGAATAAATCAGCTACTTTGCAGTGCCGGTTTCCTCTGCTTGCTTTCTCCCCTGCCAATATATTGAAGTCTCCCCGATCAATAATTGTCCTTTTTGGACAGAGTTAATCTTTGTAAAGAGTCTCCGGTAAAAGGAGCGCTGAGCATTGTTTGGGCCGTAGACTGATACTAGGGTGACTGTCTGATCATCAATCTGTCCGGTGAAAATGATATATCTGCCGTTCGGGTCAATTACCGAGTCAAACATGTTAATTTTAAGATCTTTGTGGAATGCTAGCAAAACCCCACGTTTTTTCTTTGAGAAATTACTCTGAATGATCGTCGGGAAATGTTTATGGGAGCATAAATGTGCATCCTTCCCCACTAAGTGTGTCTCCTGCGCCATTAGAATTTGGGTTTTATGGCGTTTAGCTTCATTCCACAAGAGATATCTTTTATATGGCGAGTTCAACCCTCGAACATTTATGGATGAGATATTTAAAGTCATGATACCAAATCACAAGTGATAGCTGTATACGTTGTTCTTATCATAAGAGATGAGACAAAATCAGGCATTAATGCATCAATGTGTAACCAATTATACATGTATAAGTTAGACATCATATTATGTGATAATTTCTGCATATTATTCATAGGAGAATGCTTGTGATGGAATAGAGAGCTAGAGATTCTCATAACATATAATAGGGTAAATTTAAACCAAACAAAGAATAACTGCAGGGGCGCCTTAACCTACTGACCACCCAGGCAGCGGCTTGGAGCGGCTTTGATGGGGTAAGGCGCAATAAATTACTGTCAGTCCAAGGGGAAATAAAAATTCCAGTCCTGAAAGACCGTTGTAAGGGACTGGAGAGAAATAGATTTCCTTCTGTTTTAAGAAGGCAAATTACACCAAGCTTTGCTTTTTTAGTAGGAGGGCATTTTGGTTCCTTTCATCCCCCTATACATTCCTAGTAGCTTGGGTCAGTGCTGGGCCGAAATTACGCATTAGCGTAATTACGCATCGTAATTCACTACAAATGCACCGTAAGCGTTACGTGTAAGGTTACGGTATTACGCGTAATTAATTACGCGTAGATCGCATGGTTACGTTTTACGCGTAACAAATTACGCGTAAGACAGTAAACTCCCATTGAAATTACACAGTCTGCCGTAATCACGTAATATTACGCTCCCGTATAATATAAAAAAGCCGCCGACTTTAAGGGTTAATAGCAAAGCCCCCTTAAGTGCTAAGAGCCTCAAATTTGGAGAATATATTAAGGAGATCAGAAGGAATAAGAGGAAATTTTTTTTTTTCAAAAAGACCTTATAGTTTTTGAGAAAATCGATGTTAAAGTTTCAAAGGAAAAATATATACATTTAAAAACCTGCCGACTTTAACGGTTAATAGCAAAGCCTGCTTAAAATTTAGGAAGACCAAATTCACAGGGTATATTAAGGGGATCAGTGGGAATAAGAGGAAAAAAATTTTTTTCAAAAAGACCTTATAGTTTTTGAGAAAATCGATATTTAAGTTTCAAGGGCGAAAATGTCTTTTAAATGCGGAAAATGTCAGTTTTTTTTGCACAGGTAACAATAGTGTTTTATTTTCATAGATTCCCCCAAGTGGGAAGAGTTTTACTTACTTCGTTCTGAGTGTGGGAAATATAAAAAAAAAACGACGTGGGGTCCCCCCTCCCAGACCTCTTTAACCCCTTGTCCCCCATGCAGACTGGGATAGCCAGAATGCGGAGCACCGGCCGCGTGGGGCTCCGCACCCTGACTATACCAGCCCGCATGGTCCATGGATTGGGGGGTCTCGGAAGGGGAGGGGCAGCCAAGCTTTCCCCTCCCCCTCCGAGCCCTTGTCCAATCCAAGGACAAGGGGCTCTTCTCCACCTCCGATGGGCGGTGGAGGTGGAGGCCGCGATTTCCTGGGGAGGGGTTCATGGTGGCATCTGGGAGTCCCCTTTAAAAAGGGGTCCCCCAGATGCCCACCCCCCTCCCAGGAGAAATGAGTATAGAGGTACTTGTAGTACCCCTTACCCATTTCCTTTAAGAGTTAAAAGTAAATAAACACACAAACACATAGAAAAAGTATTTTAATTGAACAAAAAACATAACCACGAAAAAAGTCCTTTAATATTCTTAATTAACCATTAATACTTACCTGTCCCTTTAAAAGCCAGTTCCCACGCAATATCCTCGGAAATATACTAATCAGTTACAATGTAACAAAGTTATTACAATGTAACAACTTTGTTACTTTGTAACACCACCGCACCCGACGTCACTCGCCGCTCACCCGCCGGCTGCCGCATACACTCTAAGTCCCCGCCGGCTCCCGCCGTCCACTCCGCCCACACCTGTCACCCATATACATGCTGGCACCCATGGGTGCCAGCATGTATATAGGTGACATGTGGGAGAGGCGGGGAGGGCAGCGGAGCCGGCGGGGACTTAGCGTCCCTTCACCCGACAGAGCTCTGAGCTATATTAGCTCAGAGCTCTCCAAAGCATCTTTGTATTTGGGCTCCAAGGAGCCCCATTGGTCCTTAGCAGACCAATGGGGTTCCTTCAAATCAGAAGGAACCCCATTGGTCTGCTAAGGACCAATGGGGCTCCTTGGAGCCCAAATACAAAGATGCTTAGAGAGCTCTGAGCTATAGCTCAGAGCTCTGTCGGGTCCTGCAGCGCAGACGTGGCGGCGGCGGTGAGTGACGTCGGGTGCGGTGGTGTTACAATGTAACAAAGTTGTTACATTGAATAACTTTGTTACATTGTAACTGATTAGTATATTTCCGAGGATATTGCGTGGGAACTGGCTTTTAAAGGGACAGGTAAGTATTAATGGTTAATTAAGAATATTAAAGGACTTTTTTCGTGGTTATGTTTTTTGTTCAATTAAAATACTTTTTCTATGTGTTTGTGTGTTTATTTACTTTT
This sequence comes from Hyperolius riggenbachi, assembly GCF_040937935.1. Taxonomy (NCBI): domain Eukaryota; kingdom Metazoa; phylum Chordata; class Amphibia; order Anura; family Hyperoliidae; genus Hyperolius; species Hyperolius riggenbachi. The sequence continues at coordinate 157,806,007 of NC_090651.1, forward strand.
AACTCTTAAAGGAAATGGGTAAGGGGTACTACAAGTACCTCTATACTCATTTCTCCTGGGAGGGGGGTGGGCATCTGGGGGACCCCTTTTTAAAGGGGACTCCCAGATGCCACCATGAACCCCTCCCCAGGAAATCGCGGCCTCCACCTCCACCGCCCATCGGAGGTGGAGAAGAGCCCCTTGTCCTTGGATTGGACAAGGGCTCGGAGGGGGAGGGGAAAGCTTGGCTGCCCCTCCCCTTCCGAGACCCCCCAATCCATGGACCATGCGGGCTGGTATAGTCAGGGTGCGGAGCCCCACGCGGCCGGTGCTCCGCATTCTGGCTATCCCAGTCTGCATGGGGGACAAGGGGTTAAAGAGGTCTGGGAGGGGGGACCCCACGTCGTTTTTTTTTTATATTTCCCACACTCAGAACGAAGTAAGTAAAACTCTTCCCACTTGGGGGAATCTATGAATATAAAACACTATTGTTACCTGTGCAAAAAAAACTGACATTTTCCGCATTTAAAAGACATTTTCGCCCTTGAAACTTAAAAATCGATTTTCTCAAAAACTATAAGGTCTTTTTGAAAAAAAAAATTTTCCTCTTATTCCCACTGATCCCCTTAATATACCCTGTGAATTTGGTGTTCCTAAATTTTAAGCAGGCTTTGCTATTAACCGTTAAAGTCGGCGGGTTTTTAAATGTATATATTTTTCCTTTGAAACTTTAACATCGATTTTCTCAAAAACTATAAGGTCTTTTTGAAAAAAAAAATTTCCTCTTATTCCTTCTGATCTCCTTAATATATTCTCCAAATTTGAGGCTCTTAGCACTTAAGGGGGCTTTGCTATTAACCCTTAAAGTCGGCGGCTACCTAACATTGATCCATGCGTCAACTTTTCCGCTTGGCAGCATGACCTTACGCATTAATTGCTAGCAGGATTTTACGCGTAAGCCTATAACGTAATAACCTGCACTACGGTATACTTACGCGTAATTGCGTAAGTCCTATGCGTAATTATAGACATGTACCGAAATTTACTGTCTATGCCGTAAGCGTAATTTCGTAATGCGTAATAGCGTAAAATTACGCGTAATGATCCGTAAGCGTAGCTTTCTCCATTACGACCAGCACTGGCTTGGGTCACCCTGAGCTGCTTGGTTACTCTGCTCTTTTCACAAATAGCCTTCTGCTAAGTCCCTGATAAAAAATCATTTAGAGTTCAGATTTATAGATGCTCCCTAAGAAGAAGGTGTCTGGTTTATAGCTGTTCTCTGCCCCACCTCCCCCACCTGCCTGAGCCTGAGTGACTGACTGCCGTTTAAGGGTATGTAGAGAAAGTTTTCTACTCTCACAAGTGTTTTAGGAATGCATCTAATAAGGATTCATAGAAAGATTTGAGACAGTCCCTCACTATTCAGTGTACAGAGGTGACAGTGCCCTACCGCCAAATGTTACTGAGTCTGCAGAGCGAGTGAGACAAACAAACAAACAAACAGTAAACTCTGCAGACAGCGGTGTGCTCTGCTAGAATGTCTGGCATGTCTAGATGTCAGGACGATCACCATGATTAGCTATGGAGCTGTAGGATCATCTGATCCTCTCCCCTACACAGCCTGCACTTCTCCCTGAATTCACCAGGACAGTGTTTGAAGTGTGTAATGCACACATTGAGGGTTGCTGGTTTTGTCTTTCATTGTGAGAGAGTGAATAGGAGGGCAGCATCTAAAGCTCAAACAATGATGGACATGTAAGCAATGTGTGTAATTACATCCATCACTACTTATAATTGAAGCTGGCATAATAATGTATTTCCATTAATGCTGTCTGTTTGCCCTCTCTCTAATGCTATGTACCACCTCACCATTTTTCCAACGATTTTTCCAATGTCCATCAATTTTTTTTTTTGAGCGACAAGTAGTCATTTACACAATGTCGTGACATTGCTTATCGTTGTGTGGTGAAAAGTGACCGTCACTGAGGATCGGATCTTTAAGATCCTTGACGACACCCCGTAAAGTACTGCGGTCGCTTGACTTCTCGTTGGCGCCCGTCCTGTAATGTCACGTGACATCTCACATACCCGCTGGCAGAAAGATGAATCGCTGGACGCTTGTCATGAGCGGACACCTCGCTGGATCCAGATTCCTGTGTTGTTGCAGTCACTGTGGTGAGTGTGGAGCTTAACTTTGCTCGCCCTCACCCTCTGCTCATGCTCCCTCTCCCACTGTCTCTCTGACCAAACAACTGCTACTTGGGGAACAATGTGCACAACTATGTACACTAGTCTGAGCACTCTTCAGGGGAGCCAGTAGCATTTGGAACTATTATTGTGTATTTATGTAGCACTGACATCTTCAGCACTTTACAGAGTACATAGTCATGTCACTGACTGCTCACTGGAGCTTACAATTTAATCCCTACCATAGTCAAACTGTAATGTCCGACCAAATTATTATCATGTGTTTATATAGCACTGACATCTTCTGCAGTACTTTACAGAGTACATAGTCATGTCACTGACTGTCCTCAGAGTAGCTCACAATCTAACCCTACCGTAGTTATAGAATAATGTCCTACCATATTATTATTATGTATTTATATAGCACTGACATCTCCTGCAGGACTTTACAGAGTCATGTCACTGACTGTCCTCAGAGGAGCTCACAATCTAATCCCTACCACAGTTATAGTCTAATATTTTCAATGTAGGATTGTTTTGGGGTAAACCAGTTGACTTATTAGTATGTTTTTTAGGATGCAGGAAATGTCTGAAGTGTCTGAAGACAGAAACTCCATGCAGATTTTGCCCTGGCCAATGTTCAAGCCTAGGACTCAGCACTAAAATGCAGTAGTGCTACCCACTGTGCCTCTATTTTACTCGTTGCTCATCCATGTCATCAATTCTGACCCTCTACTACCCTTCCTCCCTCCATTCTACTTCTCTTCTCTTGTATCACTTACACTACAAACACACTGTGCTTATCTCCAGAATGGATTATGAATCAAACTATTAGGCCCAGTGCACACCAAAACCGCTAGCAGATCCTCAAAACGCTAGCGGTTTTTGGAGCAGATTTTAGAACAATTCTAGGCATGTTTAGAGACATTTTCTAAACATGCCGATCGTTTTTTTGAAGCAGATTACAAATCTTGTTACAGTACAAGCTGTTACTGAACAGCTTCTGTAGCAAAAACGCCTGGAAAACCGCTCTGATCTAGCGTTTTTCAGAGTGGTTAGCATTTTTCCTATACTTTGAGGCAGAATCGCTTCTGCAAACCGCAAATGTGCAGCAGGAGGCATGTTTGCGGTTTGCTAAAAACCTTAAACCGCTGGTGTGCACCATAACATTGAAATACATTAGCCAAGCATTTTCACAGACAGATGTGGTTGGCGGATCGCTGCTAAAACCGCTCGGTGTGCACTTTGCCTTAAACCACCTTACCATATCAGCCCTTCAATGTCATGATATACCCACTCCAGTCCTATCCTAACAGGTGGTAACATATCTGCACACCTGCAGATATCTGCGCACATATCTGAAAGGGAGAATGTCTTGCTTGATAATCCAATCTTGCAATGTGACTGACATTGGAACTTGTAGTGTGGGTGTTGTATTTATTTGATTCAATCCAAGGACCGCACTCACGTCAGAGGGTATGCTGGTGCCGGGCCCCAAGGCCATAAGTCACAGTAGTCATGAAGGAGTCCGCACACAGATTTCACAGAGCATTTTACATCAATTTATTGTCCCATCACATGTGTGTAGATACATAGTCTGACCTGCATATTTATTTGAGGTGCATACTGGCAGCATGTGCTGTATGGCATACAATGCTGATCATCCACAAGGCAAACTTAGGCAGCTGCCTAGGGTCTAGAGAGAGTTTAGGGGCCTGGTGGTTGCTAGCCCCCACCAAATCTAACTAAATAAGCCAGGTGACCATCAGTGGAGGGCAAAGTGTTATCTTGCCCAGGGCCCCGTTTCATAGTTATCCTTCTCTGATGGCTTATATCATGTGTGAAGTGTTCTATAATGTATATGATTTTTGTTTTATTTTTTATGGGGGGGGGGGGGGGGGCACAGGATTTCTTGCCTGGAGTGACAAGAAGGCTAGAGGCGCCCCTGAATAACTGTTGTTGCAAGTAGTTGTGATGTGATGGGAGGAGGGTAGCTGCAATGCACAGATCCTCCAGATAACTTGCCTAGCTATGTAGCATAGCAATAAGTGGGAAAGCAAATTGGTAGGGCAAATTGTTCCTTGCTCTACAGTTTGGGGGAAGGCAGGTACCTACACAGGTGCCAGATGAGAAGTAATGCACCAGACATATCTATAGAATGTAATCGGCAAGATGGGAAAAAAGACTCCGGCTTAGCCTGGCGCCACTCCTGATTTATCTTTGCAGAGGAGATGTTTTTTGATGGTACAGTTAGATCATCTTGTAGGTGAATTTTCAGATTTTTCAATATGTTGCGGCCTGCATTGACCGAAGGGATGATATGCTGTTGGCCCTGTATGTTAAAGATGATTTTCGTGGGAAACCCCCACCTATATGGGATATTTGCAGCTCTTAGTGCAGAGGTGATCGGTTGAAGTTCCTTCCGTAGCTGTAATGTGCGTTGGGATATATCTGCAAACACTTTAATTTTATCATATGGGTCAGGCAGGGCTCCATTATTACGTATTGCAAACAGTAAATTATCCTTAACATGATAACACAAAAAGTGAGCAATGACATCGCGTGGAATGTGAGCAGGTAGATGGGAAGGCTTGGGTAAGCGGTGGGCCCTGTCGATTATTAACTCAGTTTCATTGGAGTTGGGTAAAGCCGCTTTTATTATTTGTTGGATATATGGCCTTAGGTCATTTGTGGGCACATTCTCCGGGATCCCCCTAAACTTCAGGTTATTTCTTCTTGATCTGTCTTCGAGGTCAACTGACTTGGTTTTTAGCCATTTAATATCAGTGGATTGTGAGTCTGAGACATCCACCATAATGTTGTGCTCTGACACGATCTCCGTAATTTTGTGTTCAATTCCGTCCACCCTATCTCCTAAGTCAGCTATACCATTGTTGAGGGCTGAGTTCATAGCAGCTATATCGGTTAGTAGGGAGGCTCTGAAGGAGAAAAGAATCTCTTTTATAAAAGCTTGTGATGCAGCTTGATCGGATGCAGGAAAGTCCGCAAAGATGGCCGCTGCGTGCTCTGTGCTAGGGGGATCCTGAACTCTTACCGGATCCGTGCTGCTGTTGTCTTCCACCTGAGGTCTCGTTCTCGCAGGGCTGCTTGTTGGGGAGGAAGCTGGAGAGTTTAGTGGCTGAATACCCTCTAGTTCAGGGAGGTCTGGCGCTGCAGAGAGCTGGGCAGTGTTCGCGTGGTTGGAGCTGCTGGCGCCATCTTGGCCCCTCCGTGTAGGCCTCTGTCCCTTTGGACCAAAGTAGTATGTGAGCTTATGGGGCTTAAGGGCTCCAAATTTCCGTTTCTTGCTGGGGTCGAGTTCAGTCTCCATCTCCTCGTGCATGTTGGAGTTGTTTGGTGCGGAGTTCGCCATGCTGTGAGCCGGGTTGGATTAGCCGAAGCGGGAGCTGATCTAGCAAGCGTCCGTCTTGCTTGCCGTCGTGGCCGCACCCCAGCATCCTGTCTTTTAGTTGCGGTGCAATTGGATGGTTGCATTGCACTGCAACTCTAAAAACACACTTTGTAGATATCTGCGGCAATGAGGCTTAGTGTAATTCTTGGCAGGAAATCAGATTTTAAGTGAGGCTCTCTAGCTCTCACTTCATGTGGTGGAAATATGCATTGCAAGCAAGTGTGTTATAAAAATCTTGCATTCACGCATGCACAGTGCAACGTAAACACGAAAAAGTTTAAAGTATCTGCAGTGCCATTGACTTACATGACTTCCAGTCAAGGCATGTCACAGCGGATGTTGACCAATAACACGCTTATGCATTCACGTCAGATGCAATACTTCCGGCACATTTGAACACAGAAGGATCCGCAAACCAAGCACTGGTTGAAAAACGATGATTTTCTTTATTAAAAAATTCCACATGGCAATTGCAATAAAACCACAAGGTTCAACCGGCACATTGCACCACATCAAGTATGGAATGTCCAATAGACTTTCATTGTTTTAGTGTGTGAAAGGAACCTACGATTACTATAAGGCTAAATAGCCCATTTCTATTAAAAATCCCTGTAAGTAATAATATTAAAAAAAAAGCTCTCAGCCTACTTCCAAAAATCTAAGCATAATCAGAATCAGAATCAATTTATTTTGCCAAGTAAGTTTGCACCTACAAGGAATTTGTCTTGGCAGTTGCTTAACAAAAGCAAACACACACACACACAAAAAAATATACAAGGACAGACAGTATGTATATTACAAGTCAAGGACATTATAAGTATAGTGGCAGTAAGCAAGGTGAGAATTGTTCATTTTCAGTTCTGTGCTGATTACTGTCAAGTCCTAGCAGCTCTAACGTGGTACAGCATTAAGTATGGCTACCGCCTGAGGAAAACAGCTGTTCCAGTGTCTAGAAGTGTTAGTTGTGATTGACCGGAATCTTACTCCTGAAGGCATGAGCTGGAGGATGGAGTGAGCTGGGTGAGAGGGGTCAGAGGCAATTTTGGTCGCTCTCTTTCTGTACCTGCTAGCGTAAAGATCCTGCAGGGATGGTAAGCTACAGCCAATTATCCTTTCCGCTGATCGGATGATGCACTGCAGCCTCCCCTTTTCTAATGCTGAGCAGGAGCCGAATCATACAGTCATAGATGATGTTATGGGGGATTCTTTGATTGCAGTGTAGAACTGCACCATTAGATTTTTAGGTAGGCCAAACTTTCTCAGCTGCCGTAGATGGTACATCCTCTGCTGCGCTTTCTTGATGATAGTGGCCTTATAGTTATCCCATTTTAGGTTGTTTGAGATCGTGGACCCAATAAACTTGAATGACTCTACCTGGGTTGTTGTGGATTCATTTATGGTTAAGGGGAGGTGCTGGAGGGGTTGGAGATCTCCTAAAGTCTATTATCATCTCCATGGTTTTGAGAGCATTTAGTTCAAAGTTGTTGCTGCTGCACCAGGAGGAAAGCTGTTCCACAACATGCCTGTATGCAGACTCATGCTTGAACTGTAGCAGCAAAGTTTTTAACTTTTTATTGTGATCTGCCAGTTTGCAGGCTAATTCATGACTTATGCTCAGATCAGTTACTGAACCATGTCAACAACAAAAGAATGAAGATTTTCAAGTATTAAACTCTGGGCTATCATGAAGCTCTTATTCCAGCAGAGAAAATGCCAAAGGACATCAATAAGTGTATAGTACAAACATCAGTAAAAATTTATATTATTATATTATACCCAGCTGTGAAGAAAAGGTGTGCCAACTTTCAGTGTCAAGATTTTGAGACAAAACTGTGCAATGTGTAAAAGGCTTTCAATGATAAATATGTAGATCATGTTCATAATAACCAGATTTTGTCAGGTCAGTGAATCTTTGCTCAAAAAAATTGATAGGACACTATTGAAATTAGGAACATGTTGGGTTCCTAGTTCATGTGCAGTCGGGTAGTCAAATGTATCAATGAATATAGATGGTCGGGAAAAAAGAGTGGAAATCGGGTTACCAGAAGCAGAAATTAAGTATGCTGTTTCCAAATTGGGCTGATTACTATATAAATTATAGTATAAATAATAATTTTACCAGGCACCCAAATGTCTGCTTTGGCGCCCAATTGCCACTAATTAGCATTAGTACCAATGTACCACTGGTGCCTACATTTCCAGTTTGCTTCTACCTACAATCTGTATATATTGCACTGGTTAAGAAAAGGGCCTTTACAACAGTGCAAAGTGGGAAAAATTCAACATTTGCCCTTATCCCTCTAAACTAGGGATGGACAATAAGGTGCAAATCATTTTTGAGCTGATGCAGGATTATGAAAATTCTGTTTGCAAATTCATGCAGCTTGGAAATGGACAAATCAAATTTTACCCCAGCAGGAGGTGATTGGTTCATGTTCAAGCTGCATAAATGTGCATGCAAAATTTGCATAATGCTGCATCAACTCTAAATTATTTTCATCTCATTGACCATCCCTACTCTACACAATATGTCTTAGGCCTGGAACCCACTAGAAAGCGCAAAATGCTATCGCAATCACTAGAGATTTGTGATAGCATTTTACAAGCGATTTTGGAAGCAATTTCCCTGCTCCTCTACAATTCATTAGAATGGAAATGCTCCCAAAATGTCCTGCGTTTGTGATTTCCTTAATCACAATTGCTGTAGTGGAATCTGTCCCATTCACTTACATTGGCAGAGCGTTTGGGGAAATCGCTAGCGATTGAAAGCGTTCCCTAAACGTTCAAAAAAATGCCGTAGTGGGTTCAAGGCCTCAGCATCACAAAAAAGAAGCTGGTATTTGTGCTCTTAAAACACACTAGTGATAGCAGCAGGGCCCATATGAAATTCACTTTTTCACCTGAGTTTTCTTCTAGGAGATCATTTTTAATTTTCAATTTAAAATAACTTTTTAGCACTTTGCAAAGGAAAAAAAGTACCAACAAGTAGGTAAAACATTACTGTAAAAAGATTTTGAGTATTTGTTTGCTTGCTGGTGGCTTAACGTGCATTTTATTTTAAGTTGTAAAAATATCACCTTGGAGAAAACTCAGGTTTAAAAGTGAATTGCATATGGGCCCAGGAGCCATGTGATTTGGTCTGAAATACAAAGGATACATCTAGCTAATAATTTATATTTGGATACATGGGATTTAAGGGTCATCTTCCTTAAAAGAGAGCCAAGTTAGGCTGCCACTGCCACCAGGAAGAAACAATATAATTTCATCTGTAAATTGTTTTTAAGTCCATAAACTTGTTAATCATTTCATAAGCAACATCCATATTTTGCCAAAACTTCAGGTTTGCACACTTCAAAATAATTTCTAAGCTGAATACATTTCAATGTGTTACATAATTAACTATTTTTCTTGTTGAATGCCAGAGTCCCAAGATACATATTTTTTATTGCCTTCATTCAGTACAAACAAAATCTAGGTTTGCAACCAGTTTTGATTTAGTTACATGATGTTCCTGTTCTGCAGTACATACACAAATTACAATGGATTTAATCATAAATGAAAAGATTATTGATATCAATCACCAACCGTTTGGGTATACCTTGGTAACAAACATGTGCAATGGGAAATTAATCATTTATTCAACATTTGATAGTCTCCACAAATATAGAATGCTAGAATTAAATGTATATCAAACAAAATATCTATGCTTTCATAGAGGAGAAGTAGGTAATAATAATAATAATAACGGGCAGCACGGTGGCGTAGTGGTTAGCTCTCTCGCCTTGCAGCGCTGGGTCCCTGGTTCGAATCCCAGCCAGGGCACTATCTGCAAAGAGTTTGTATGTTCTCTCCGTGTCTGCGTGGGTTTCCTCCGGGCACTCCGGTTTCCTCCCACATTCCAAAAACATACGGATAAGTTAATTGGCTCCCCCTAAAAAATTGGCCCTAGACTACACTACTTACACTACATAATATAGACATATGACTATGGTAGGGATTAGATTGTGAGCTCCTTTGAGGGACAGTTAGTGACAAGATATATATATACATTGTACAGCGCTGCGTAATATGTCGGCGCTATATAAATACGAAATAATAATAATAATAATAATAATAATAATAATAATAATAATAATAGTAATACAGCTGCAAACCTACAGTGAATGCATATTTTACTTTCCACTGTCATTTTGTTTATTAGATACAACTTGCTGGTACTAGGTTGGAACCCCTTTACCTTCAGAACTGCATCAATTCTTTGTTGAAAACATTCCTCAGAGATTTTTGTCCATAATGACAAGATAGCATCACGCTTTTGCTGTAGATTTGTAAGCTGCTCATCCAGGACATAAATCTCCTATTTCAGCCATGTTGTGCTTGTGTGAAGGGCTGTAAGGTTTTACTGATAGCATTGTCTGCTGCTGTACTTTTGAGTTTTCCACTGCGCCTGAATTACTTGAATGAACACTTTTGAACTCTTCTTCTATTTATATTATTTTCTTTCAGTAAACACTGTTTGCTTCATATTTTGATGTCTCATATTTGGTGATGCTACAAAAATTGGCATCAAGTTCTGCTGTGACAGATGCTCATTACAAATAGACATGATTTATTTAAACATTATTCCTTCAAGTACCTTCAAGTTCCACTCTGAGAGCTATCAAAAGGGGCTGAACATGGTCAAAGGTGTAGCTAGGGGTTTCAGCGCCCGGGGACAAAGACAGTCTTAGTGCCCCCACAAGAAATGGGTGTGTGGCCATACATCAGAATGTGGGTGTGATCATGGGTGGAGCCAAATGTACATAGCCCATCTGTATAACAGCAGGCTCCATATACAGTATTATCCCATCATAGTGATCTTCAAAGGACAACGCAAGTAGTTTACTATATCAAAAGTTTAATATGTCGGAATTGGGCATAAATTGTATATTCATATAAACAAATTTTAGGGACCAAGGGACTGAGATTACTATATCAGTATTGATCATACATTGTATAGTCATACAGGCGCATGGTCGGGACCTGAGGACTGAGATTACTACTCTATATCAGGATTGGTCATAGATTGTATAGTCATACAGGTGCATGGTCAGGACCCAGGGACTGATATTACTATATCGGTATTGTTCATACATTGTATAGTCATACAGGCGCATGGCCAGGACCTGGGGACAGAGTTTACTACTCTATATCAGGATCGGTCATATATTGTATAGTCATACAAGCGCATGGGGACCTGAGGACTGAGATTACTATCTCAGGATTGGTCATACATTGTACAGTCATACAGGCGCATGGACGGGACAGAATTTATATATGTATATTATATATATATTTGTATATGAGGATTGGTCATACATTGTATAGTCATACAGGCACATGGTCAAGACCCGGGGACTGAGATTACTATATCAGGATTGGACATACATTGCATAGTCATACAGGCGCAAGGTCGGGACTAATGTTGGGCGAACACCTAGATGTTCGGGTTCGGGCCGAACAGGCCGAACATGGCCGCGATGTTCGGGTGTTCGAGCCGAACTCCGAACATAATGGAAGTCAATGGGGACCCGAACTTTTGTGCTTTGTAAAGCCTCCTTACATGCTACATACCCCAAATTTACAGGGTATGTGCACCTTGGGAGTGGGTACAAGAGGAAAAAAAAATAGCAAAAAGAGCTTATAGTTTTTGAGAAAATCGATTTTAAAGTTTCAAAGGGAAAACTGTCTTTTAAATGCGGGAAATGTCTGTTTTCTTTGCACAGGTAACATGCTTTTTGTCGGCATGCAGTCATAAATGTAATACATATAAGAGGTTCCAGGAAAAGGGACCGGTAACGCTAACCCAGCAGCAGCACACGTGATGGAACAGGAGGAGGGTGGCGCAGGAGGAGAAGGCCACGCTTTGAGACACAACAACCCAGGCCTTGCATGAGGACAAGAAGCGCGCGGATAGCAATTTGCGTTTTGTCGCCATGCAGTCATAAATGTAATACAGATGAGAGGTTCAATAAACAGGGACCGGAAACGCTAACCCATCACAGATGGTCATTGTTCATGTTACTTGGTTGGGGTCCGGGAGTGTTGCGTAGTCGTTTCCAATCCAGGATTGATTCATTTTAATTTGAGTCAGACGGTCTGCATTTTCTGTGGAGAGGCGGATACGCCGATCTGTGACGATGCCTCCGTCAGCACTAAAACAGCGTTCCGACATAACGCTGGCTGCCGGGCAAGCCAGCACCTCTATTGCGTACATTGCTAGTTTGTGCCAGGTGTCTAGCTTCGATACCCAATAGTTGAAGGGTGCAGATGGATTGTTCAACACAGCTATGCCATCTGACATGTAGTCCTTGACCATCTTCTCCAGGCGATCGGTGTTGGAGGTGGATCTGCACGCTTGCTGTTCTGTGTGCTGCTGCATGGGTGTCAGAAAATTTTCCCACTCCAAGGACACTGCCGATACCATTCCCTTTTGGGCACTAGCTGCGGCTTGTGTTGTTTGCTGCCCTCCCGGTCGTCCTGGGTTTGCGGAAGTCAGTCTGTCGGCGTACAACTGGCTAGAGGAGGGGGAGGATGTCAATCTCCTTTTTAAAGTCTCCACAAGGGCCTGCTGGTATTCTTCCATTTTGACCTGTCGGACTCTTTCTTCAAGCAGTTTTGGAACATTGTGTTTGTACCGTGGATCCAGAAGGGTATAAACCCAGTAATTGGTGTTGTCCAGAATGCGCACAATGCCTGGGTCGCGTTCAATGCAGTCCTAGGCCAAAGAGGTCATAGCCTAGGGTCACAAAAACCTGTTTATTTGGGCTATTTCAATGGTAGTGATGGTGACGTACATAAATCTCAGCCATGGCCGTTAGCAACGTCTGAATTTCACGAAATGTCTCATGCAGGTAGAAGACATATTGTTAGACTTGGATTCCAAAGATGGGGTCCCTACATCTCTGCAAACTAGAGTTACAGGGGTCCAAAATTGGTAAAATCCCCCATAGACTTTCATTGCCTCCCTATTTCACTTTCCAAAATCTCACATCTTTTCAAAGGGCAATGGCTCAGCAGTACCAAATTTTCTAGCATTGTAGGGACCCTTAGGGGGAACATGACTGGTGAGTTTCGGGCCCAGAGGCCAAAGAGGTCATAGCCTAGGGTCACAAAAACCTGTTTATTTGGGCTATTTCAATGGTAGTGATGGTGACGTACATAAATCTCAGCTATGGCCATTAGCAACGTCTGAATTTCACGAAATGTCTCATGCAGGTAGAAGACATATTGTTAGACTTGGATTCCAAAGATGGGGTCCCTACATCTCTGCAAACCAGAGTTACAGGGGTCCAAAATTGGTAAAATCCCCCATAGGCTTTCATTGGGCCTACTATTTACCGTTCCAAAATCTCACACCATTTCAAAGGGCAATGGCTCAGCAGTGGCAAAACTCACCAGTCATGATCCCCCTAAGGGTCCCTACAATGCTATAAAATTTGGTACTGCTGAGCCATTGCCCTTTGAAAAGATGTGAGATTTTGGAAAGTGAAATAGGGAGGCAATGAAAGTCTATGGGGGATTTTACCAATTTTGGACCCCTGTAACTCTGGTTTGCAGAGATGTAGGGACCCCATCTTTGGAATCCAAGTCTAACAATATGTCTTCTACCTGCATGAGACATTTCGTGAAATTCAGACGTTGCTAACGGCCATAGCTGAGATTTATGTACGTCACCATCACTACCATTGAAATAGCCCAAATAAACAGGTTTTTGTGACCCTAGGCTATGACCTCTTTGGCCTAGGGGCCCGAAACTCACCAGTCATGTTCCCCCTAAGGGTCCCTACAATGCTAGAAAATTTGGTACTGCTGAGCCATTGCCCTTTGAAAAGATGTGAGATTTTGGAAAGTGAAATAGGGAGGCAATGAAAGTCTATGGGGGATTTTACCAATTTTGGACCCCTGTAACTCTGGTTTTCAGAGATGTAGGGACCCCATATTTGGAATCCAAGTCTAACAATATGTCTTCTACCTGCATGAGACATTTCGTGAAATTCAGACGTTGCTAACGGCCATGGCTGAGATTTATGTATGTCACCATCACTACCATTGAAATAACCCAAATAAACAGGTTTTTGTGACCCTAGGCTATGACCTCTTTGGCCTAGGGGCCCGAAACTCACCAGTCATGTTCCCCCTTAAGGGTCCCTACAATGCTAGAAAATTTGCCACTGCTGATCAATTGCCCTTTGAAAAGATGTGAGATTTTGGAACTGTAAATAGAAGGCCCAATGAAAGCCTATGGGGGATTTTACCAATTTTGGACCCCTGTAACTCTGGTTTGCAGAGATGTAGGGACCCCATCTTTGGAATCCAAGTCTAACAATATGTCTTCTACCTGCATGAGACATTTCGTAAAATTCAGACGTTGCTAACGGCCATGGCTGAGACTTATGTACGTCACCATCACTACCATTGAAATAGCCCAAATAAACAGGTTTTTGTGACCCTAGGCTATGACCTCTTCGGCCTAGGACTGCATTGAACGCGACCCACGCATTGTGCGCATTCTGGACAACACCAATTACTGGGTTTATACCCTTCTGGATCCACGGTACAAACACAATGTTCCAAAACTGCTTGAAGAAAGAGTCCGACAGGTCAAAATGGAAGAATACCAGCAGGCCCTTGTGGAGACTTTAAAGAGGAGATTGACATCCTCCCCCTCCTCTAGCCAGTTGTTCGCCGACAGACTGACTTCCGCAAACCCAGGACGACCAGGAGGGCAGCAAACAACACAAGCCGCAGCTAGTGCCCAAAAGGGAATGGTATTGGCAGTGTCCTTGGAATGGGAAAATTTTCTGACACCCATGCAGCAGCACACAGAACAGCAAGCGTGCAGATCCACCTCCAACACCGATCGCCTGGAGAAGATGGTCAAGGACTACATGTCAGATGGCATAGCTGTGTTGAACAATCCATCTGCACCCTTCAACTATTGGGTATCAAAGCTAGACACCTGGCACAAACTGGCAATGTACGCAATAGAGGTGCTGGCTTGCCCGGCAGCCAGCGTTATGTCGGAACGCTGTTTCAGTGCTGCCGGAGGCATTGTCACAGATCGGCGTATCCGCCTCTCCACAGAAAATGCAGACCGTCTGACTCAAATTAAAATGAATCAATCCTGGATTGGAAACGACTACGCAACACTCCCGGACCCCAACCAAGTAACATGAACAATGAACATCTGTGATGGGTTAGCGTTTCCGGTCCCTGTTTATTGAACCTCTCATCTGTATTACATTTATGACTGCATGGCGACAAAACGCAAATTGCTATCCGCACGCTTCTTGTCCTCATGCAAGGCCTGGGTTGTTGTGTCTCAAAGCGTGGCCTTCTCCTCCTGTGCCACCCTCCTCCTGTTCCATCACGTGTACTGCTGCTGGGTTAGCGTTACCGGTCCCTTTTCCTGGAACCTCTTATATGTATTACATTTATGACTGCATGCCGACAAAAAGCATGTTACCTGTGCAAAGAAAACAGACATTTCCCGCATTTAAAAGACAGTTTTCCCTTTGAAACTTTAAAATCTATTTTCTCAAAAACTATAAGCTCTTTTTGCTAATTTTTTTTCCTCTTGTACCCACTCCCAAGGTGCATATACCCTGTAAATTTGGGGTATGTAGCATATAAGGAGGCTTTACAAAGCACGAAAGTTCGGGTCCCCATTGACTTCCATTATGTTCGGAGTTCGGCTCGAACACCCGAACATCGCGGCCATGTTCGGCCCGAACCCGAACATCTAGATGTTCGCCCAACACTACACGTGACCCGTTCGGCCAATCACAGCGCTAGCCGAACGTTCGGGTAACGTTCGGCCATGCGCTCTTAGTTCGGCCATTTGGCCGAACAGTTTGGCCGAACACCATAAGGTGTTCGGCCAAACCCGAACATCACCCGAACAGGGTGATGTTCTGCAGAACCCGAACAGTGGCGAACACTGTTCGCCCAACACTAGTCGGGACCTGGGGTCTGAGATTACGATATCAGGATTGGCCATACATTGTAGCTATACAGGCTCATGGTCTGGACTTGGGGACTGAGATTAGTATATCAGCACTGGTCATACATTGTATAGTCATACAGGTGTATAGTCGGGACCTAAAAACTGAGATTTAATGTATCAGAATTTACTATAACAAGAGTCTACTGTGCAAGGGAGAAAGCAGCTAAGGTGTCTAAGGTGCAAGGGAGAAAGCAGCTGAAGATGCTGCACCTGAAGGAGGAAGAGAAGAAGGAGGGTGGCTTTGCTTTTGTGTGCTGCTTTTGCTCAGGTGCTCTTCCCATTGCAGTTTGTGCCTTTTCTCCAGATGCCTTCGTAAGGCAGTTGTCCCTACGTGGGTGTTGGCCTTTCCATGGCTCAATTTTTGGAGGCAGAGAGAATAGATGGCATTTCTCTGATCTACGGATGACACACTAAAAAATGTCCAAACCGCTGAGCCCCCCTGGGGTGATGGCACTATGGTGGCATCGGCAGCTGACGTTGAAGGGCATGTTGGCTAGCGCCGGACACTGCCACCAGCTGCTTCTGATGATGAACTCCCCCTGCTTCTTTCAGCAACTCGTCTCCTCCTACTCCTCTCTGGCTCCCCCTCTGAACTGTCCCCTTGGTCATCTTGTCTCTTAGGATCCCACGTAGTATCCGTATCATCGGCATCATCATAATCATCCTGCCCAGCTTTGCTTGCCTCAGACACCTCCAAAACTGCACCAACAGCAGGTACTTCATTATCCTCATCCACACACACATCGTCCATAGTGTTGCCACCTAACTCAGATATATGAGGTGGTTTAACTTGCTTAGCGCCTTCATCTAGTTGTAACAATAATGGCTGTGAATCAGTTAATTCCCCACCAATTAACTCCTGTGAAGTGTGAAATGCAGTGGCTGTGGTGCTTGTAGTAGTGCTGGTGGCTGCGGAAGATGAGGTGTTCTGTGTTAAATAGTCAACCACGTGCTGTCAATCTCGGGAGTTGATGGGACGTGCCTTCTTCTGAGCACTGTACTTTGGGCCAGAGCTGCACAAAATCACATCAACATGACCTTGCACAGACCTGCCGGGTGGCCTTCCTCTGGGTCTGCCTGTATCTCTGCCTCTACCTGTTTTGTCCGTTTTGTCCATATCGGGGGGGATGAAGTGAAAGGTGTGCACTGAGTTGACCAATACAATGTGCAGTCACACAGGTGCAGTTAACAGGTATGCACGGAGTGGTATATCACACTGCACTCACGTAGGTGCACACTGCACTCACGTAGGTAGGTGGGTGCACTGTGAACAACAGGTAGGTATATGCAGTGGGTATTATAATGTGCACCTGTCACACACAGACAGGTACCAGACAGGCACAGTGACACTGCATGCACTCACGTAGGTAGGTGGGTGCACTGTGAACAACAGGTAGGTATATGCAGTGGGTATTACAATGTGTACCTGTCACACACAGACAGGTACCAGACAGGCACAGTGACACTGCATGCACTCACGAAGGTAGGTGGGTGCACTGTGAACAACAGGTAGGTATATGCAGTGATGGGTATTACAATGTGCACCTGTCAGTCACACACAGACAGGTACCGGACAGGCACAGTGACACTGCGTGCACTCTTGTAGGTAGGTGGGTACACTAAAGTGAGCAACAGGTAGGTATATGCAGTGGGTATTACACTGTGCACCTGTCACACACAGACAGGTACAGGACAAGCACAGTGACACTGCGTGCGCTCATGTAGGTGGGTGGGTGCACAGTGAAAAACAGGTAGGTATATGCAGTGGGTATTACAATGTGCACCTGTCACACACAGACAGGTACCGGACAGGCACAGTGACACTGTGTGCACTCACGTAGGTGGGTGGGTGCACAGTGAACAACAGGTAGGTATATGCAGTGGGTATTACAATGTGCACCTGTCACACACAGACAGGTACCAGACAGGCACAGTGACACTGCATGCACTCACGTAGGTAGGCGGGTGCACTGTGAACAACAGGTAGGTATATGCAGTGATGGGTATTACAATGTGCACCTGTCAGTCAAACACAGACAGGTACCGGACAGGCACAGTGACACTGCGTGCACTCTTGTAGGTGGGTGGGTACACTAAAGTGAACAACAGGTAGGTATATGCAGTGGGTATTACAATGTGCACCTGTCACACACAGACAGGTACCGGACAGGCACAGTGACACTGTGTGCACTCACGTAGGTGGGTGGGTGCACAGTGAACAACAGGTAGGTATATGCAGTGGGTATTACAATGTGCACCTGTCACACACAGACAGGTACCAGACAGGCACAGTGACACTGCATGCACTCACGTAGGTAGGCGGGTGCACTGTGAACAACAGGTAGGTAAATGCAGTGATGGGTATTACAATGTGCACCTGTCAGTCAAACACAGACAGGTACCGGACAGGCACAGTGACACTGCGTGCACTCTTGTAGGTGGGTGGGTACACTAAAGTGAACAACAGGTAGGTATATGCAGTGGGTATTACAATGTGCACCTGTCACACACAGACAGGTACAGGACAGGCACAGTGACACTGCGTGCGCTCACGTAGGTGGGTGGGTGCACAGTGAACAACAGGTAGGTATATGCAGTGGATATTACAATGTGCACCTGTCACACACAGACAGGTACCGGACAAGCACAGTGACACGGCGTGCGCTCACGTAGGTGGGTGGGTGCACAGTGTACAACAGGTAGGTATATGCAGTGGGTATTACAATGTGCACCTGTCACACACAGACAGGTACTGGACAGGCACAGTGACACTGCGTGCGGTCACGTAGGTGGGTGGGTGTAGTGGGTATTACAATGTGCACCTGTCACACACACAGGTAGTAGTCCCTGAATGTGCTGAGCCTGGCAGTGGCACACACAGTAGGAATTACCAAGGCTGTCTATGCAACACAAGTGTCTGTGGGACACACACACACACACACACACACACACAAAAAGATCACAAGAACAAGATTAGCTCTCAAAAGAGCTGTTGAGGGGTGCTTTTTTAGCAATAAGATTCAGCAAGAGCAAGCTAACAAGCCTATAAAAGCCTAACTAATCTTTCCCTATGAGAGTCTGCAGCAACTTTCCCGTCTCTAATTACTGCAGGCGCACGAGTGAGTAAAATGTCTGACGCTGCCTGCCTTTTTTAAGGGGGGGAGTGGCTCCAGGAGGGAATGTAGCCTGATTGGCTACAATGTGCCTGCTGACTGTGATGTAGAGGGTCAACATTGACCCTCATGATGCACTATGGGGGCGAATCGAACTTCCGGTAAAGTTTATGGTTCTCCACGATCACGAACCCTGGAAGTTCGCCCGGAACCATTCGCCGGCGAACTGTTCGGGCCATCTCTATTCAGGATCATTGTGAGTAGCATTTGCATATTGCATTATGCACTTTACAACAGCAATATGCATTATGTCAAGTGCATAAATACTGGTAAAATTACTGTGCACTGATTTTGTACTGTATGTGCTTTTGTCTGTAATTGTGTAACATTATTAGTCCCAATGCTGTTCTATATATACATATTGTTACTTCTTGCACTAAACCTATTACAGCTTTTTGAAAACAGAAAATGTGTGTACATTTTTTGCTAAACACACACTGCACTGACAGTGCTAATATTAAATTCTGTAACGCTGTCTCCTACACTAACCCACCTAACATGCAGCTATGCCCAACTACACTAACAGCAAACCCTAAAATGAATGCTAACTTTGCCCACAGTTTTCTTCTGTACAGTTATAGGTAGGTAAAGAGCAGGCCATAATTATGACAGAGAAGATACAGTATGTCTCTGTTCTTCCTTGCCTTATTCATGGATTGGAGCAGCATGGGAAAGCCCGGCATTATGGGGAAGCATGCCCTGCCCACTAAACACACACAGATTAACACCAGAATCTTCAGAGTTGTTCTCTTTGGACTGAAAGGTGTTGCTCATATTACATTTGCTAAATATCCAAAGGCAAACCACAAGACTGATAGTGATTAGTTACACTTCTGGTAAGTATTTTATATGATGATGCTCTGTAAAGCTCACTGGACCAGTTCAACTACACCATCTTTTAAAATCCAGGCCATTGCAGTGCAATTACAGACTCTCTATTACAATTTCCTCTATATTACTACTATTTTCACATAATTCCTGAAAAAAATGTCCTTGAAAGGGTGCAGACAATTAAGTTGTGAATGAACCGGCTTTTGTATTTGAATACAAGTCTTACATTAGGAGGTTAATATAAATATTTCTCTTGAGGTAAAGTAAATATTTTCAAGATCAAGGTGCATTTTACTGCAAGATAAAGACTTACAGAAGACACAATAACAAGTTTAGTACTAGAGTGTTTATTAATAGTCCATTGAAGGGTAAAGTGATTATTTTCCAATGGGAGTGAGTAGAAGTAAAAGATCAAATGGTTTATAGGACATTTTCAAATCCTGTAGCGCAGCATGAAAGGATATGTCAACTCGTGAATCTCAAGCTCCTTTGTCAAGGATTTGCAATAGAAACATTGGAAAAATGGCTTTCATCTTGCTGAACAAAGTGAAGTTTTTGCATAATAATATTTTCTTTCTTAGGACTAACTCATACTATTGAGACTTGGATAATTTCTAAAGATGAAGTTTGAAAAACTCCCCAGCCTTGTATTGTTTTCACTTACTGTTTACTTGTGTAGTAGCAATAATATTTATATATTATTGTGAGAGAACGCGGAAAAGCCGCCGCGTGTGCTGCTGAGGAGGCGGCTGATTCCGCGTCCAATGCGGCGGTTTGCATGCGGAAATGTGCGTCTGGTATCAGGGCAGAACGCAGAAAAGCAGCCGCATGTATAACAACAGTAAGGCGGCTGGTTCCACGTCCAGCGCGGCAGTTTGCACGCGGCAGCGTGTGGCTGGTGTGGCTGAGTCTGTTAGTGCACACAGGCTTAGGAATACGCGCGCGCGCGCACTGAGAGGCAGAACTCTTATACTGGGCAAGGAGAGGTCAGCTGATCACGCCAATCAGCTGACTCCAGAGCAGCTTACTATTGGTTGATCAATTAGGGGTGGTGCCGGAGAGCACTACTCCATATATAGTTACTGCTAGCCAGTCTCAAGTTGTCTGCCGTTGCGAACACTACGTGGAAGCACTCAGACCTTAGTCAGATCCAACAGTGTGTTTGAACCAGGTGGACCTGGGAATTCACACTGAGCCAGATTACTTGTACTGTTATTCTGTTTATGCTCAGACTAGTTCCAGGGTGTAGAGACCACGGACCTCACACCCAGACTAGGGAACTTGTGTTATCTATCTGTTATACTTCAGACTAGTTCCAGGGTGTAGAGACCACGGACCTCACACCCAGACTAGGGAACTTGTGGTATCTATCTGTTATACTTCAGACTAGTTCCAGGGTGTAGAGACCATGGACCTCACACCCAGACTAGGGAACTTGTGGTATCTATCTGTTATACTTCAGACTAGTTCCAGGGTGTAGAGACCACAGACCTCACACCCAGACTAGGGAACTTGTGTTATCTATCTGTTATACTTCAGACTAGTTCCAGGGTGTAGAGACCACGGACCTCACACCCAGACTAGGGAACTTGTGGTATCTATCTGTTATACTTCAGACTAGTTCCAGGGTGTAGAGACCATGGACCTCACACCCAGACTAGGGAACTTGTGTTATCTATCTGTTATACTTCAGACTAGTTCCAGGGTGTAGAGACCACGGACCTCACACCCAGACTAGGGAACTTGCGTTATCTATCTGTTATTCATCAGACTAGTTCCAAGGTGTAGAGACCAGGGACCTCGCATCCAGACTAGGCATTGTTGATATCTGTTATGACCTTCTGCTTTCTTGACTATCCCTTTGATCTCTGATTCGGTACCTCTCATATCTGATATTCCGTTGCCAGACCCTGCTTGCCTTGGATACCGAATCAGCCTTCTGTCTTTGTACTTTATCTGTCCGTGTGTTGCCAACCAGGCGTGCCCGACCTCGAGAGCTATCTCTCCTCTTAAGAGATAGTCTCCAGATCAGATAGTGACATCCACCTTCAGGTGTCACTCACTCTCTGGTCCTTCCTATCTCCAGCCTGACTCCATCCCTTTGAGAGTCTCAGGCTGCGTTAGATTCCTCGGCACAACCATTACTAATGAACTAAGATGGTGGGAGAACTCCACTAAAATACAAAAGAAGGCACAGCAGCGGCTATTTTTCTTGCGCCAGCTGAAAAAATTCGGCATCCCACGTGAACTGCTTAAGAGCTTTTACACGGCTACCGTGAAATCCATTCTGTGCTCCTCTCTCATCGTCTGGCATGCAGGGGCATCTGCCAGGGACAGGTACAAACTGCATAGAGTAATCAGCACCGCAGAAAAGATCATCGGATTGCCCCTGCCGCCCCTTGATCTTCTCCACACTACCAGAATGAGGACAAGAGCCATCAAGATCTCGCAGGACCCCTCTCACCCCGGCAACCGCTTCTTCAAGCTTCTCCCACTGGGCCGCCGTTTCAGAGCCATCCCCTCCAGAACCACCAGACACTGGAATACCTTCTTCCCTCAGGCGGTACACCTTCTGAACTCAACCTCGAGCCCCCCATGACCAGTTCAGCCATCCCCTGGCCCTTGCCCTGAATGCATGTCCCCTAGGCTCTCCATGGGTGTTATGTTATTTTTGATGTAGTGCAATGCTATGTTGTATATGTTTGCTATGTTTGTATATGTTTGACTGCCATGCAATGCTATGTTGTATATGTTTGCTATGTTTGTATATGTTCGACTGCCATGCCATGTGTACCAAAAACAATTCCGGGTATTTCATTCCGCGTACTTGGCGAATAAAGCTGATTCTGATTCTGATTCTTCTGCCGGAAGGTTCCTGTGCCCTCAAGAGCAGTATCCCTTTACTGCCTATGGTCACCTGCTCAGCAGGTGCATTACTTAAAGTACTACTGTTACACCAAACACTCACATACCTATAGGTGTCCAGAGGTTAGCAATATATCTGTATTATCGGTGATTCTGCAGATCATCAGTAATCAGGTTATCTGGATTCTTGGTGATACTGCAGATCACCAATAATCAGATTCTCTCTGCGTGCTGACACCAATCGTTACAATTATAATATTTTTTCATTGAAAAAATTGTGTTTCTTTGACTGTTTAAAAAGCTGCCTCTGGTCAACATTATGATTTGGTATTTATAGACTGCATTACTGATCCTGAAGCTGTGGTCCCCACAGCTTTACAGACACACAGGTAAATGACACTTTACAGCTGTTGTAATTAGCACCTATACAACGCTCCTTGAGTAAATTGAGGCTTTACATCCATGGGGGGGGAGGTAAGTGTTAGGAGTAGGCGAGGGGAGGTTAGTGTTAGGAGTAGGCAAGGGGAGGTTAGTGTTAGGAGCAGGTGAGGGGAGGTTAGTGTTAGGAGCAGGCAAGGGGAGGTTAGTGTTAGGAGCAGGCAAGGGGAGGTTAGCATTAGAACTTAGGAGTGGGTGTGGGAGGTTAGTTTGCACACGGCAGCATGTGGCTGGTGTGGCTGAGTCTGTTAGTGCACACAGGCTTAGGAATACGCACGCGCGCGCGCGCTGAGAGGCAGAACTCTTACACTGGGCAAGGAGAGGTCAGTTGATCACGCCGATCAGCTGACTCCAGAGCAGCTTACTATTGGTTGATCAATTAGGGGTGGTGCCAGAGAGCACTACTCCATATATAGTTACTGCTAGCCAGTCTCAAGTTGTCTGCCGTTGTGAACACTACATGGAAGCACTCAGACCTTAGTCAGATCCAACAGTGTGTTTGAACCAGGTGGACCTGGGAATTCACACTGAGCCAGATTACTTGTACTGTTATTCTGTTTATGCTCAGACTAGTTCCAGGGTGTAGAGACCACGGACCTCACACCCAGACTAGGGAACTTGTGTTATCTATCTGTTATACTTCAGACTAGTTCCAGGGTGTAGAGACCACGGACCTCACACCCAGACTAGGGAACTTGTATTATCTATCTGTTATACTTCAGACTAGTTCCAGGGTATAGAGACCACGGACCTCACACCCAGACTAGGGAACTTGTGTTATCTATCTGTTATACTTCAGACTAGTTCCAGGGTGTAGAGACCACGGACCTCACACCCAGACTAGGGAACTTGCGTTATCTATCTGTTATTCATCAGACTAGTTCCAGGGTGTAGAGACCAAGGACCTCGCATCCAGACTAGGCATTGTTGATATCTGTTATGACCTTCTGCTTTCTTGACTATCCCTTTGATCTCTGATTCGGTACCTCGCATATCTGATATTCCGTTGCCAGACCCTGCTTGCCTTGGATACCGAATCATCCTTCTGTCTTTGTACTTTATCTGTCCGTGTGTTGCCGACCAGGCGTGCCCGACCTCGAGAGCTATCTCTCCTCTTAAGAGATAGTCTCCAGATCAGATAGTGACATCCACCTTCAGGTGTCACTCACTCTCTGGTCCTTCCTATCTCCAGCCTGACTCCACCCCTTTGAGAGTCTCAGACTGCTGGAAGGTTCCTGTGCCCTCAAGAGCAGTATACCTTTACTGCCTATGGTCACCTGCTCAGCAGGTGCATTACTCAAAGTACTACTGTTACACCAAACACTCACATACCTATAGGTGTCCAGAGGTTAGCAATATATCTGTATTATCGGTGATTCTGCAGATCATCAATAATCAGGTATATATCTGGATTCTTGGTGATACTGCAGATCACCAATAATCAGATTCTCTCTACGTGCTGACACCAATCGTTACAATTATAATATTTTTTCATTGAAAAAATTGTGTTTCTTTGACTGTTTAAAAAGCTGCCTCTGGTCAACATTATGATTTGGTATTTATGGACTGCATTACTCATCCTGAAGCTGTGGTCCCCACAGCTTTACAGACACTCAGGTAAATGACACTTTACAGCTGTTGTAATTAGCACCTATACAACGCTCCTTGAGTAAATTGAGGCTTTACATCCATGGGGGGGAGGTAAGTGTTAGGAGTAGGCGAGGGGAGGTTAGTGTTAGGAGTAGGCAAGGGGAGGTTAGTGTTAGGAGCAGGCAAGGGGAGGTTAGTGTTAGGAGCAGGCAAGGGGAGGTTAGCGTTAGAACTTAGGAGTGGGTGTGGGAGGTTAGTTTTAGGCAAAGATAGTGGAGGGTTAGTGTGAGAATTAGGTTGCAGTGGGTACAGTAGAATACCAGTATAATTATTGATATTCTACCATCGGGGATCAAGGATAGTAGAATATTGGTAAAATGACTGATGTTCTACTATCAGCATTTCCTCAAGCCCATTTTACCAGTAGAGATAATCTTTCAGATTCTGCGAAATTGGAATTTCTGCATTTCATATCGGAAATTGGCATTTCCGATCAGAATTAGGAAATTGGATTTCTGCAGAATTCTTATTTACCGCAACTGCCCAGTCACAGAACGCATAAGCACTGGACCAATTAGAGAATGCAGAATTACTGCTGTAATTTTAGACCAATGACAATACTTGGATACTACCGAATATTCCTGAGTCTTGTGATTGGCCAAAAATCTCTGTGGCATTCCGATTACTGCGATAAAGTTCTGCTTTCTCTAATAGTCCAATACTTCTGAGTCAACTCAGAGGTATTTAGCTAATCAGAGAATGCAAAAAAAAAATGACAAAAAAAAAAGACTTCTCGGAAATGGGAAAAAACAAAAATGATCCTGAACAAATTACTATATTTTATAATATGTCAATAAATAAAATATGTGAAAATAAATATTAACAACTTGAGGACAAGAGGTTTATACCCCCCTAGTGACCAGGCCATTTTTTTACAATTCGGCACTTCACAACTTAAACTGTTTACTGCTCGATCATACAACTTACCACCCAAATGAAGTGTACCGCCTTTTCTTCCCACAACTAGAGCTTTGTTTTGGTGGTCTCTGATTGCTGCTGAGATTGTATTATTATTATTATTATTATTATTATTTATTACTTAAAATGATATTTAAAAAGAAACTATATTTATTTTATTCTACCCCCCCTCCTCCCCAAATTAGCCCTAGACCACATTATATTCACTATACCTTAAATACATAGGCATATCTCTATGATAGGGATCAGGTTGTGAGCTGCTCCAAGGGACAGTTAAGTGACAAGGCTGTTCTTTGTACAACGCTGCTCTAGATCACAATGCTGTACACGTTTTTCAGCATTGAAAATATTAATAACAGCCTACTAGCTTCGATTGCGGCTGGCAGGCTGATTGTGGCGGCTCCCTGTGTTTACTACAGGGAACACGCACTCGAGCGAGCGCTTATTCCCTTAGATGAAGCCAACTGGTGTGACAGAGGAACAAGTGCTGTGGTTGCCATTTTGATGCTGTCTTCAGTTTCAGGTGGATCACAGACTTGGAACAAGCATTACAAGTTTTAGGAAGTTTGTACTCCCATTTAGAGATGACCAGAACTGTTCGGCGGCGAATGGTTTCAGGCAAACTTCCGGGGTTCGCGATCACGGAGAACTGCAAACTTTAACGGATTCGATTTCGGATTTCGATTCGCCCCCATAGTGCACCAACTTTGACCCTCTACATCACAGTCAGCAGGCACATTGTAGACAATCAAATCCCTCCTGGAGCCACTCCCCTCCCCTTATAAAAGGCAGGCAGCACCGGCCATTACACTCACTTGTGTGCCTGCACTAATTAGAGAAGGGAGAGCTGCTGTAGACTCTCTCATAGGGAAAGATTAGTTAGGCTCTTGAAGGCTTCTTAGCTTGCTCTTTGCTGATTCTTATTGCTAAAATAGCACCCCACAACAGCTCTTTTGAGAGCTAATCTTGTTCTTTGGATCTTTTTTTTTCTGTGTGTCCCACTGACACTTGTGTTGCATAGACAGCCTTGATAATTCATACTGTGTGTGCCACTGCCAGGCCCAGCACATTCAGTGACTACCTGTGTGTGTGACAGGTGCACATTGTAATACTCATTACTGCATATATCTTCCTACCTGTTCACAGTGCACCCACCTACCTACGTGAGCTGAGCACCGCAGTGTCACTGTGCCTGTCCGCTACTGCCCGCCCGAAGAATAAGGCAGTCCCCACACACAGCATCTCTGCCTGCACGCTGTGTGACTGGCTGCCTGTCCCAAGACTAAGTTGCTCCCCACACAGCACCTCTGCTCGCGAGTCCGCTTGACTGCCTTCTCCGCCACCACCAACAGGGTCCAGGACTCCAGGCGGATTCCTGAATATTTAAAGCCACTGCTAGCAGCAGCCGCTATAATAAATTTTCTGGTGCGTGTACATGCCTGCCTAAGTTTTCTGGCTGCACTGCAGCTGCAACAACAAAACAAAAAGCATGTACATATGCCCAGTGTAAGGCTTGGTGGTGTATTCTCCACAGTCAGCATGCAACGCATGAGCTGACGTGGAGGAGGTACACACACTAGCACAAGGAAACAGGCTATCCCTAGTATAGTGGAGGGGAGGACTGACTCCAAAAGGAGATTGTGGCGCACAGAGCCGGTGCAGATCTGACAGTCACAAACAATGCTTTCGTTATAACGTCTCAGCGCAAAGTAGCGCTGAGCGCACAAACCAGAACTGAGGAGATCAGGACAGGTAGACAGAATGAACGCTTGCTAGCTAGCGGCTACCTAGCGACCGCAAGCGTCCAAAACCAGACAGACTGGAATGAGGCAGCCAATGCGATGCGGCGATGGCGTGCCTCACAAAGACAGGACAGGATAGTCAGAAAATAGCAGGATTAAGATAGATGAACGCAACACAGATAAATATACAATAAGTATGTTTTCCTAGCGTATTACAATTACAGCTATCAATGAAACTATTTGTAACGTCTGACTAACATATGTATATATCGGCAATGAACCGATATATGACATAAGCAGGAACGCTGACTAGGAATGGAGTAACACAGGGAACAGGACTCAGAAGGATTCGCTATCTCTTCGCAGAGATGAACGCAATCCACAAACAGTAACAGAACAGGATTCAGAAGGATTCGTTATCTCTTCGCAGAGATGAACGCAATCCACAAACAGTAACAGAACAGGATTCAGAAGGATTCGTTATCTCTTCGCAGAGATGAACGCAATCCACAAACGGTAACAGGAACAGAATAACTAGCTCAGCACGGGTGCTCACGGTACGCGCAAACTACCAAAACGTGCTGGAAAACTGACTAACTGAACACAGGAAATAAACAGTTCGTGTACGCATACATCAGCCACACTGATGTATCAACGCAACACAAATACAAGGAAAATAATAAACGTGCTGGTATGCATATATATTGGCAATGAACCAATATATGATGCAAAGACCAGCAAAGTATCTTTATAACAAGAAACACGATCGGGGGCTAAAGCGACAGCAAGGCAGGCTTAAGCTGAAGCTATGAAAACCCAAGGAAACCCTGCAGGAAGCAGATCTTTATACTGAGGTCATCCAATGGGAGCAGACATGCAGATTCCCACACAGGTGAATGATAATCAGTCACAAGCTGACAGCAGGGAAAGACAGACAAAGCTATGCAGTTTGCATGGAAATAGATCAGACCTGCCTGAGCTGCAGCACTACTACTTCCAGCAACAGCTGCTGCAGCAGCAATCATCACAGTACCCCCGCCCTTAAAAGCGGATTCCAGACGCTTTTCAAAACTGAAATTCCCAACAAAACAGTCCGACTGATAATTCATGATGACCGGGACAGCCCGGCAAGACCGAATTCCAGAATCAGTCCCCACAAGACTGGACCCATCAGAACCAGAACCTACAGAACCATGCCCATCAGTACTACAAGCCCCAATGTGACACCCATCAGAACCATGATTTCCAGAAGAAAGCCCTCCGAAATTCCCTGAGCGATACCCACCGCCTTCCAGGAACCGTTCAGAAACGCCAAAGCCTTTGCAATGCCCACCGGTACTGTCTTTACCAACACAAAACCCACTGTTGAACCAGTCCAAGGCACCAGGACAAGTTTTCTCAGAGACCTCCCAGAACACCTTGAAGCTCCAAAGAGATCCCCATAGGTCAGAATGCCCCTTAGGCTCACATGGAGAACTATCAAGAACCCCTATGGAACCTAGGGCAATTCCCGAGTCAGGGCCACAAGGACAAACATCAATATCAGGGCTTTCAGGGACCAGAACCATCTCTGGGCATGCAGGCAGACTGGCAACATCAGAACATGTTCCCACTAAGGAAGCATCAGAGCACGCTAACACCTTAGACACACTTGGGCATTCTGGCACACTAAGAACATCTGGGCACACTGGCACAAGAGAAACCTCTGGGCACGTCAAGGAACTGTGAGCCTCAGGGTCAGCCAAGACGGGACCAAAACCAGGACCGGCCAAAAAAAAATCATCATGACTAGACTTCGCAACTACTGGATTTTTACACGAGAATGCAGGATCAAACTTAGATGTCGCTGATTCCAGCAAAGTCAGTAACAAATCAGATTCAGGGGCACTAACAAGACAGGACAAATCTTCTGATGTATGCACTGAACCAGATAGGGACTCCACAACTACCTCTGGACTGGACAGAGACTCATTTAATATACTGGATTGGAGCTCATGAGGCGCTGCAGAACAAGTCAGTATTGCAGCAGCCCCCACTGGACTAGGCAAAACTGAGGAATTCCCTGGACAGGAAGGGGACTCTGGAACCTCTGCCACAGCGGCCAGAGAACCAGAATCTTTCAGGATACAAGGCAGGGTTTCAGGAATGCTTACTAAATCAGACTGAAATTCTGAGACTTCTGTTATTTTGACCAGAGAATCAGAATTATCCATGTTACAGGGCAAGACTTCTGAAACATGTAGAGGACAGGGCTGGAGTTCCTCGGCTGTTACAACACTGGAGAGGGACTCAACAACATTGGTTAAATCAGACTGTGTACAGGGCAAGGTATCTGACACACTTGCTGACGAGGACAATATTTCAATGGCTTCTGCTTTGCTGGGCAGAAATTCATCAAGTTTTATTAGAGCAGACTGTAATTCCAAAACAGCTGCTAGACAAGTGAATATTACTGCAACACCAACTGAGGTAAGCAGTGCCTCAGACCCTTCTGCTAGAGGGTTTGAAATATCCAAAGTACTGGGTGAAGCATAAGACTCTGCGACCACAGCTTCAC
This sequence comes from Hyperolius riggenbachi, assembly GCF_040937935.1. Taxonomy (NCBI): domain Eukaryota; kingdom Metazoa; phylum Chordata; class Amphibia; order Anura; family Hyperoliidae; genus Hyperolius; species Hyperolius riggenbachi. The sequence goes on from NC_090651.1 coordinate 157,835,807, forward strand.
TGGACAGGATCACTGAACAGTCCATATTGCAGGGCAAAACCATGGAAGCACCTGCTGGACAGCATAATGATTCTGTGACCTGAGTTTCATTGGAGAGATCTACAGCACAATTCATGGTACAGGGCAAATTTATTGGAACATTTTCTGAACAAGGTAATAATTCTGCGATTTCAGGTTCACAGAGCAGATGCTCTGAGCTATTCACGAAACTAGAGCGAGGTGTAGAAACAGGAAGATCAAGACACAATGTTTGCGCATCTGAATCACCATTCAATTGTAAAATTGGAAAATTCAGATGCTGGGGTTCTGAGATTTCTGGACAGGATTGCTGGGACTCGGAAACTGATGTAGTGCATCTATTGGCATCTGCTGGATCAGACAGGAGTTGAACTTTATTAACACGGGTAATTTCTGCAGAAGTGTTTGCAGAGACAGGCAAGATTTTTCTGGTGTCTGTTTCACTGAACAAAGACTCATGAGTACTGGCTAGGCTGGACTCAGAAGTCAGCAGGACCTCTGTATTCTCTGCTGAGAAATTTGTGCAGGGCAAAGTTAAGAAAGTATCAGTGGCTTCTGTTTTACTGGGAAGTAACACTGAGTTATCCATGGTACAGGGTGGAGTTACAGGAACATTCACAAGACATGGCAGGGACTCAGTAACTGGAAAAGTGGGACAGTCTCCAATTGACAGTGTGTCTTCCCTGGTATCAACTGATTGAATCGCATAAAAATCGTCCAAAATCATTTTCCACACATCGATCAATGGAGCCACAAAGTCATACCCACACACACCAGTTTTTATTAGGTTATAGGCAGACTTAATGCATGCATTCAATACTAATTCACCTTTTGCACCGTAAAATTGACAAAATGAACTTGAATCATTCTTCCATTCATTGACCAGAGCTTCCATCTCTCCTTTCTCAAATGGAGGATTCCAAGCATACTTAACAGGCAGATCACAGTTTGCAGATATGATTGTGGCAGGGACATATATTGGGTTAATTAGCAGGTGGTTGGCAGATTCCTTATTCTTAAGAATCTCTAATACCTGTAGCAAGTGTTTAACTGTAGTGTATGCAAACTTTCCTTGCTTCACAAATAAGTTGATTTGTTCAATACTCTGTAATATCTTCTTATAATCATACTCAGATAATTCTTTTAAACAAAAATCTTTATTTTCCCTAGCCAGTGATGAAAGTTCATTAGTAGTTTCATAAGTCCATTTAACTCCCCTGAAAGACAATTGCATTTCATTATCTGTTAATGGCAGAATCTCATTATAGGTCTCAGTCGCTAAGGATAACGACTCTGCAGATTGGACACGTTTTTTAGAACGTTTGCGTTTTGCCTTTGACCTTGCGGTTTTTGATGATTTATTCAAAGCTGCAGGAAAATTATCAGTAACACTTTCTGCTTGCTGCTCATTCTTGCAAGCAATTGAAGGAGCAGCTGATTGGCCTGCTGCCAGGAGTTCATTAAGAGGAAAAGGCAATGGATCTATGCGCAACCAATTGTGAATTACAAAAGCTATAAATTGCAAAGGACTTTGTCTAAACTGAGTGTGATCTAAGACATCGATTGCCCAATCAAAAAGTTTGCCCTTAAAAAGAGCACAAACGATCCAATCAGACCAGGTAGAAATTGCAGAAGCCCGAAAGTCGGGATTGGCCAGAACTTTAACCAATTCTGATATAAATTTGTCTGTAACTTCAGGACCAAGCTTTTCAAATTTTTTAAAGGAGCAGGACCCCTGACAAACAGTGTCATAATTTCTGGAAATTCCCCCCACAATAGGGATTGGTAATGGGGTTTTCATAATGTAAGGCTTGGTGGTGTATTCTCCACAGTCAGCATGCAACGCATGAGCTGACGTGGAGGAGGTACACACACTAGCACAAGGAAACAGGCTATCCCTAGTATAGTGGAGGGGAGGACTGACTCCAAAAGGAGATTGTGGCGCACAGAGCCGGTGCAGATCTGACAGCCACAAACAATGCTTTCGTTATAACGTCTCAGCGCAAAGTAGCGCTGAGCGCACAAACCAGAACTGAGGAGATCAGGACAGGTAGACAGAATGAACGCTTGCTAGCTAGCGGCTACCTAGCGACCGCAAGCGTCCAAAACCAGACAGACTGGAATGAGGCAGCCAATGCGATGCGGCGATGGCGTGCCTCACAAAGACAGGACAGGATAGTCAGAAAATAGCAGGATTAAGATAGATGAACGCAACACAGATAAATATACAATAAGTATGTTTTCCTAGCGTATTACAATTACAGCTATCAATGAAACTATTTGTAACGTCTGACTAACATATGTATATATCGGCAATGAACCGATATATGACATAAGCAGGAACGCTGACTAGGAATGGAGTAACACAGGGAACAGGACTCAGAAGGATTCGCTATCTCTTCGCAGAGATGAACGCAATCCACAAACGGTAACAGAACAGGATTCAGAAGGATTCGTTATCTCTTCGCAGAGATGAACGCAATCCACAAACAGTAACAGAACAGGATTCAGAAGGATTCGTTATCTCTTCACAGAGATGAACGCAATCCACAAACGGTAACAGGAACAGAATAACTAGCTCAGCACGGGTGCTCACGGTACGCGCAAACTACCAAAACGTGCTGGAAAACTGACTAACTGAACACAGGAAATAAACAGTTTGTGTACGCATACATCAGCCACACTGATATATCAACGCAACACAAATACAAGGAAAATAATAAACGTGCTGGTATGCATATATATTGGCAATGAACCAATATATGATGCAAAGACCAGCAAAGTATCTTTATAACAAGAAACACGATCGGGGGCTAAAGCGACAGCAAGGCAGGCTTAAGCTGAAGCTATGAAAACCCAAGGAAACCCTGCAGGAAGCAGATCTTTATACTGAGGTCATCCAATGGGAGCAGACATGCAGATTCCCACACAGGTGAATGATAATCAGTCACAAGCTGACAGCAGGGAAAGACAGACAAAGCTATGCAGTTTGCATGGAAATAGATCAGACCTGCCTGAGCTGCAGCACTACTACTTCCAGCAACAGCTGCTGCAGCAGCGATCATCACACCCAGTCCCCTTCGTGATCATTACCTTGTCGCGGTGAAGGGGCTTGCGTATCACAATGAAGTAATGACCGACGACTATATGAGTGTCTCGGGGGGGGGAGGCACACCAAAGATAATAAAGTCCTTGCTTCATTGTGGACAGACCAAATTTGATCAGCTGGACAGTCACTGTTCTGTCATTCAGCTACCTCAGCCTGCCGACCATATGGGCTGGAAAGCCGCCATCACCTGCACTCTCGTCATGGTGCGCAACAGTCCAGCACGGCTGTCACTACACAAACAGCTGTTTGCAGTCACTGCATACCTTTCACTGCATCTTTGACTGCACATTGTATTACACCTGGAAGTCAGTGCATACCTTTCACTGCATCTGTGACTGCGCATTGTATTATACCTGGCAGTCAGTGCATACCTTTCACTTGAATGGATGGCAGACTTAACCTCCATAACAGATTCTCATTACAGGTAGTACAGTCTATAAGTTTCATCTACAGCAGGGCCTCGAAAGTCCTCCTTTTGGTCACTACCTCGAACCAGGATTCCCTGGCCATTACCCGTGGTCACTCACAATGGCAGACTTGCCCTCCATAAAAGATTCTCATTGCAGGTACTGAACAGCAAGCAGAACAAGTATTTAAAAAATTAGATGTAAGCTTTAACAATGGTAGAGAAAGAACCACTGAAAGTTGATAAGGCAGCAAGACATTACCTGACATCACTGAGTGAGGAAGAGCAATCTCGCCATGGTGCGCACCAGTCCAGCATGGCCGTCACTACGCAAGCAGCTGTTTGCGGTGCATTACACAGTGAGTTTGGTGTGTCAGTGTAAAGCTGTAATTTAGGCCTGCAATTTAGCATTCAATGTGATTTCTGCCGTTAAAACGCTGCTTTGCATCCAATCCAGATTTTTCCCCGGGACTTTTGGCATCTATCCCACTCCGCCATGCCCCCCTCCAAATGTTAGACCCCTTGAAACATCTTTTCCATCACTTTTGTGGCCAGCATAAATGTTTCTAGTTTTCAAAGTTTGCCTCCCCATTGAAGTCTATTGTAGTTCGCGAAAGTTCGCGCAAATCGAACATTTGGCTGAGGTTTGCAAACCGAAAATTGGAGGTTCGGGCCATCTCTACTCCCATTCTGCATGTGTCAGTCAGCCCTACAGGAACCAGTCAGTCAGTTATGTTCTCCAAAGCACTTTAAGGTGTATGGCTGTACCTATACTTATTCATATTGCTTATTTAAAAATATAAATCTCCTCAACAATCTCCCTCCTTATGTATTGTTATGCCGCTGGCCCCCTCCCACCCGCTCTCTGTTCCCGTTCCTTGTTAATGCAGTGCTTGCTCTGAGCTGCATGAAGCCAGTCACAAAGTCCTGTGTTGGGTGCCGTGTTCTCATCTCCTCTACTCGCGTGGGGCAGCATACATCATCGTCCCTGTGGTTTTAAATGTCATTTGACATCCCAGGTGGACACAGGCAGACATTGTTACTTTACAGACCTCAGGTGTCCTAGCTGCACGGTTGTGACCATATACCATTGTTTCTTGCACCCATGCTCTTTACTGATATATATATATATATACTGTCTATATATATATATATATATATATATATATATTGTGACAGATATCGGGAGGATTTGGGTGGAAAAGTCCAGGACGGGATTTATGTCTCACCCAGGTTCAGGTCATTTGCATCCCTGTTCCCTTGATCCAGGCCAGCTTTTGAGCAGGGCTGGATTTCCTGCAGAAGAAAAAAAAAAAAAAAAAAAAAAACCTTGATAGGCTGCAGGCTGTCAGTTTGAAGTTGCTCTCTGCCTGGGAAAGACCTAGATAGGTCAGGAGAGCTTGCTGAAGGCAAGGTAATCTGGAAAGCTACTTTGTTTGGACTGAAAGTTATAATACTGTGGGGAGTGTTAGGCTCTTCACAGTGGCTTAGACAGGGAAGTTACCTGTGTTTAGACTAGCAGCCTGAGTGGCAGGATTTCATTTACTGTTTTGTTTTGTTTTGACAATTTTTACTACTTGCCTGTATATAGTGTATAAAGCTGTAAATAAACACCACGTTTGCTGTTGAACACCATTGGAGCCTGCTGTGCCTGTGTTTCAAGCTCATCCCAGGGAGCTCAGCACCCCGCTACCTACTAATCCCTTACACGTGGTGGAGGAAGCCTGTAGTTCTATGCAAGGACACTGCTGGAAGTCTGCTGGGGAAGCCTGCTAAGCATGGAGGAGATGTTGAAGCAGTTGGTTTTGGCCAATACAGCACAACAGCAGACAAATGCTGAACTACAAAAGGCAAATGCACAGCACATGGAGATGATGTTGCAACTGCAGAAACAAATGGAGTCGCAGCAGCGATTGATACAAAGTTCCCAGAGCACCGCTGCAGGTGTTGCTGTTACACCGTCCATCCAGGTGAGCCGCTTGTTGCATAAGATGTCCACTGAGGATGATGCAGAGGCCTACCTGACAACCTTTGAACGGACGGCTGAAAGGGAAGGCTGGCCCAAGGACAAGTGGGCAGGACTGGTAGCCCCACTGTTAATAGGAGAATCCCAAAAGGCTTACTTTGATCTGGAGCCGGAAGTGGCCAAAGATTACGACAAATTGAAAAAAGAAATCTTGGCACGGTTGGGTGTTACGTTGGCGGTGCGTGCACAACGCGTCAGCGGCTGGAGCTATCAGATTGGGAAACCACTCAGATCGCAGATGTATGATCTAATCCATCTGGTGAGGAAATGGTTACAGCCGGAATCCCTGACTGGGCCCCAGATTGTGGAGCGGGTCGTAATGGATCGCTATCTGAGATCTCTCCCGGTTGCTCTTCAGAAGTGGGTGAGTCATGGAGACATTAGCTCTGCAGATCAACTTGTTGACCTGGTTGAAAGGTACTATGCAGCTGAGAGTTTGGTTACTCCTCTCACAGGCCCCAGGTTAGTTCACCCTAAAACTGTTATACGAAGTGGGGGTGAAAAAGGGGAACCTAGTGGTGCTGTGCCTTTAAGTGCGGACTGGCGTTTGAGACCTGAAAAGGTTAATGCCTCTGAAAGGGTGAGGAAGATTGTTTGCTATCGCTGTCATGAGGTAGGACATATTGCTACAAACTGTCCAGTATTGAGTGAACCCATGCAGTGTGACTTTTCTTTTAAGGAAAATTGCCAATCTTTGTTTGCCACCCTGGCATGTACTGCATTACCAGGAAACGAGAGACATATCTGTACAATGATGATGAATGGAAAAATGAGTACTGTATTGCTGGACTCAGGGAGTCTGGTCACCCTGGTTAATAAAAATGTGGTGGCCCCTATGAACTTCCGGTCTGAGAAGGTTGCAGTAATTTGCATTCATGGAGATACTCAGGAGTATCCCACAGCAACCATGGAGTTTGGAACTGTGCTAGGCATGATCTCGCATGTCGTAGGGGTGGTACCAATTGTGGGAAGAGATTTTCCACAGTTTTGGGAACTTTTGTGTCATTCTGGACTGTTAACTCCTAATGCTGGGGATGGTGGTGCACCATTAGACACCTCGGACACTCCTGAGTTCCCACTCACTGTGTTGGCAGGAGAGTTGGAGATGTCTGGGGAGACATCTGCATCCCCCAGAAATGATGAAAGTGCCTCTGAAATCGAGGCTCCTGTGGAATTTTCAGATTTAAATGTACACTGTGAAAATTTTTGTACTGAACAGTTGAAAGATATTACTCTTTTTAAAGCCCGTGAGCAGGTGGTAATGAAAAATGGGGAGCCTGTGAACCCAGGGGATAGGTTGTCTTTTCCCTATTTTGTAATGAATGGCGATTTATTGTACAGAGTAGTACAAAAGGCGGGTGAGACCATTGAACAATTGGTAGTACCTAAACCTTACCGCAGGACAGTACTGGAGCTAGCACATGGGCACTTGTTGGGTGGTCATTTAGGAGCAGAGAAAACCCTGGAGAGAATAGTGCAGAGGTTTTACTGGCCTGGTGTTGCAAAAGAGGTTGAAAATTACTGTACATCCTGTCCTGTTTGTCAGTTGTCTGCTCCCTTGCCACATTTCCGCAGTCCATTAATGCCATTGCCCATCATAGAGGTGCCATTTGAAAGGATCGCTATGGATCTGGTGGGGCCTATCCTAAAATCTGCCCGAGGCCATCAACATATCTTGGTTATTATGGACTACGCAACCAGATATCCAGAAGCGATCCCTTTGCGTAATACCTCTGCAAAAACAATAGCAAAATAATTGTTCCAGGTGTTTAGTAGAGTGGGGATTCCCAAGGAAATCTTGACAGACCAAGGAACTCCCTTCATGTCACGGGTTACAAAAGAGTTGTGTAAGCTACTAAAGATTTCACATTTGCGAACATCGGTCTACCACCCACAGACAGATGGGTTGGTGGAACGATTTAACAAGACTTTGAAACAAATGTTGAAAAAGGTTGTGGATAAGGATGGGAAAAACTGGGACTTCCTGATTCCTTATCTAATGTTTGCGATTAGAGAAGTTCCCCAGTCTTCCACTGGATTCTCTCCCTTTGAATTGCTTTATGGGAGACAGCCCAGAGGACTGCTGGATATCGCAAAAGAAACTTGGGAGAGTGAGAAAACCCCACATAGAAGTGTTATCGAGCATGTGGCACAAATGCAGGATAGAATAGCCCTGGTGATGCCTATGGTGAAGGAGCATTTGGCGCATGCGCAAATTTCACAGCAGAGAATTTACAACCGTGGGGCCCGAATCAGGACGTTTTCTCCTGGTGACAGGGTCTTGGTCCTGGTCCCTACGGTTGAGAGCAAATTTCTGGCTAAATGGCATGGTCCTTATGAGGTCTTGGAGAAGATTGGGGAGGTAAATTATAAAATTAGTCAGCCTGGAAGACGGAAGGTGGAACAAATTTACCATGTGAATCTGCTAAAACCCTGGAAGGATAGAGAGGCCCTGTCAGCAGAAACTGTCCCGTGTGCTCCGGTGATTAACCCCATAATACCAGAAGTGAGAATAGCAGAAACTTTGTCTAGTGTCCAGAAACAAGAAGTTCGTGAGCTGCTGTTAAAAAATAAAGGAATGTTTTCAGAGTTACCAGGACAGACCACCATTACCCAACATGAGATTATTACAGAGCCAGGAGAAAGGGTGAAGTTAAAACCCTATAGAATCCCTGAAGCCAGGAGAGAGGCTATCAAGGAAGAGGTTAAAAAAATGTTAGAATTAGGAGTCATTGAAGAGTCTAATAGTGATTGGTCTAGCCCCATCGTCCTTGTTCCAAAACCAGATGGAAGTTTGAGATTCTGTAATGATTTCAGAAAACTTAATACTGTCACTAAGTTTGATAGCTACCCCATGCCGAGAATTGACGAGCTTATAGATCGTTTGGGTACAGCCCGTTATATGACCACTCTTGACCTTACAAAAGGTTACTGGCAGATACCGTTAACCAACTCTGCAAGGGAAAAGACTGCCTTTGTGACCCCGTATGGATTATTTCATTATAAGATGATGCCTTTTGGGTTACAAAACGCGCCTGCCACTTTCCAGAGAGCAATGGATAAAATTCTGAGACCTCACCAGAAATATGCAGCAGCCTATTTGGATGATGTCATCATCCACAGTCCTGACTGGGCATCACATTTGCCAAAAGTACAGGCCGTATTAAATTCTCTGCAGGAAGCAGGATTTACGGCCAACCCCAAAAAGTGTGCCATCGGATTAGAAGAAGCCAAGTATTTGGGGTACACGATTGGAAGGGGGGTTATAAAACCGCAGGTAAATAAGACAGAAGCTATTCAGGACTGGCCCCGCCCTATTAATAAGAAACAAGTCCGTGCATTCCTGGGTATTACTGGCTATTACCGACGATTCATACCTCATTTTGCCACATTAGCCAATGCATTGACAGAGCTCACAAAAGGGAAAAATTCGGTGATGGTGAAATGGTCACCAGAGGCGGAGCAGTCTTTTGTGACTCTAAAAAAAGCACTATGTTCACAGCCGGTACTCTATTCTCCAGATTTCGCGAAACCTTTTGTAGTACAGACTGATGCGTCCGAAGTAGGATTAGGAGCTGTACTGTCTCAGGTTCAGGATGGAGAGGAGCACCCGGTGTTGTATTTAAGCAGGAAACTTAATGACCATGAAAGGAACTATGCAGTGGTTGAGAAAGAGTGTTTGGCAATTAAATGGGCTCTGGATTCCCTCCGATATTATTTACTGGGTCGACAATTTGATTTAATTACGGATCATGCGCCTCTTAAGTGGATGGCTCAAAAGAAAGAAACCAATAGAAGAGTGAATCGTTGGTTTCTTACACTTCAAGATTACTGTTTTACAGTAAAACATCGACCAGGGTCAAAAATGTCCAATGTAGATGCACTTTCCCGTATTCACTCTTTCTGGGCCACTTGTGTTCCAACCCCAGGGTTGAAACAAGGGGGGGAGGTATGTGACAGATATCGGGAGGATTTGGGTGGAAAAGTCCAGGACGGGATTTATGTCTCACCCAGGTTCAGGTCATTTGCATCCCTGTTCCCTTGATCCAGGCCAGCTTTTGAGCAGGGCTGGATTTCCTGCAGAAGGAAAAAAAAAAAAAAAAAAACCTTGATAGGCTGCAGGCTGTCAGTTTGAAGTTGCTCTCTGCCTGGGAAAGACCTAGATAGGTCAGGAGAGCTTGCTGAAGGCAAGGTAATCTGGAAAGCTACTTTGTTTGGACTGAAAGTTATAATACTGTGGGGAGTGTTAGGCTCTTCACAGTGGCTTAGACAGGGAAGTTACCTGTGTTTAGACTAGCAGCCTGAGTGGCAGGATTTCATTTACTGTTTTGTTTTGTTTTGACAATTTTTACTACTTGCCTGTATATAGTGTATAAAGCTGTAAATAAACACCACGTTTGCTGTTGAACACCATTGGAGCCCGCTGTGCCTGTGTTTCAAGCTCATCCCAGGGAGCTCAGCACCCCGCTACCTACTAATCCCTTACAATATATATATATATATATATATGTGTGTGTGTGTGTGTGTGTGTGTGTGTGTGTGTGTGTGTGTGTGTGTGTGTGTGTGTGTGTGTGTTTCATTGTCCCAGTCTATTTAAGATTTATATGATAACAATAAAAGTTAAACTTTAATAGTGCCTTGGGGGCCTGTCCTTTTGGAACAAGTATTTATGACGTAGTTCCCCGAGTACTTTTTGAGTAGTTGAGTTTTACTTTAAAGCAAATGCAAAATCTGATCCATATATGGCAAGCAGAAGTTAAGTCAGAAGTCCACTTTTATTGATTTCAATGAAAAGATACAAAAGAGAATAGGTTTGCACATAATGATACCTAATTGCTGCATATGAACAAACTGGGGGGGATTCACATCCTGGTATTAGAGACTGAATTGTATATATATATTTCTATCCCTGTCCGTCCTCTCTCCTAGCTTATTCAGATCAGTGAAGTAACTAACTAATACAAACACCACTGGAAAACCCTACATGGTTCACCTCACAAGGAGGCTTTATCAGGGATGCTAGATCAGCGCTGGGCAAACTACAGCCCGTAGGCAAGCCCACTGATAGACAGACAGATTTCTCTCCTCCCCCCCTTCCTCCCTGCAGAGTCGCGAGCTGCTGATAACAGTGGGTTAAAACTTACCTGATCACCGATTGCAGCATTGCATCTTCATGGCAACAGGGTGTCATATGCCTACATATTACACGATGGCAACCAGCATGTAATACGCTAGCACATCCTGATGGCATGTCATGTGATGCCCTGTTGCCATGGAGATGTGACGCTGGAATCAGTGATCCCTTTTCTTGTGCTCGTGACTCTGCAGGGAGGGAGGAAGGGAAGAATCTTAGGAATGTGTCCGCAGCATGCGGCCTGGGCCGCACAACGTTTGCCTAACCAATGTGTTTGACAAACAGTGTACAGTCCTAGTGCATTAAATAAAAATTGACAGTAACATATATAACAGCATAGTAACGGCCTGCACAGCCAGAAGAATCTAAGATGTTCACATTCAGCAATGAGGCATTATTATTCTTTTGTATCTTTTAAATGAAATCAATAAAAGTGAAGTTTTAATTTAACCCATACTGAGTGCATACATTCCTAGAATCCTTGTTGTAAATGCTCACGTTCAGGCGGTTTAAACTAGTATTTCCAATAAAGCCCATTTCTTAACCCAGACTTGAGTATTTTAAGGCAAGGCCTATGTTATTTTAAATGCTTGAATAATATTAAACATTAGTCACATATAGATAGGTCAGTTTGGCAAGAGGCATCCTGTATTTTGTATATTCCGAGGCAGGCACTTCATAAATAAAGCAAGGGCTATTTTTAACTATTGCTACCTGATGATTTCAGATGAACCTGTTTGTTCTGCATTGCGTAAAGATGAAAGAAATTGTCTGTCGCATTAACAAAAAAAAAAAAAAAAAGCTTCTGCTATTTAGCTGTTAGCAATTAATTTAAAAACTTGATGAGTTGTCAGCATGTACTCAGCTGCTGTGTTGTGCATAGCAAGCAGCATTTGCAGGCAGTACACATCAACATTACGTAATAAATGTACTTTGCAGATGCTGCAAAACAAAGATAACACCAGTGGATTATTTATACAAGACATTTAATAAATACCAAATTACTCATACTAAATTACTGAGGCATTACAGTTGAGGATGTGACAAACTGTAATTAATAAACAATTATGTAAAAGAGAACTTGATTTAATATTAGTTCACTCTCTACAAGTGAAAAAAAAAATCCTTGCATTTAAGTGACACCTTGGCAAAAAAATGGACACAGCATTATAGTCTCTTGTGAGTATGACATGGTGTAACTGCAATTGCATGTTACTCTTATTGAAATATCTGAACACAATGTGGTGATCACTATCAATAAGGTAATCTATATGAAGTGGTGAACCAGTAAGTTAAAGTGTACCTGAGGCGATATGTGACATGATGAGATAAACATGTGTATGTGCAGTACAATATGTGCATGTGTATGTACAGTACAAAACATAATAATAACCAGGCTGTTTTACTTGTTTTATTTTGCTGCCTGAAAGAGTTATTTTAGGCATGAAAGTGACAGCTTCTGTCTTGTTGGTACCTTGTTGGGAATATAGTAAACATCACTGATAAACAAATTACAGCCATTAAAGTTTTCCTGGCAGAATACAACTTCTGAAGGCAGGGAGAGAAACAATACATGATCTATTGACCTTTTTCTAACTCAGGGACACCTTTTAGGCTAAGGCTACCACTGATTAGAGACAGTAAAACATTCAACCTACTTTGTAAATCATTAAAATATAAAAGAAAATCCTGGGATACTTAATAAAGCCTTTTTAGGAGAAGGAGGATAGAATATAACTTATCAGTTATAGATACAGTGGCTTGCAAAAGTATTCGACCCCCTTGAAGTTTTCCACATTTTGTCACATTACTGCCACAAACATGAATCAATTTTATTGGAATCCCACATGAAAGACCAATACAAAGTGGTGTACATGTGAGAAGTGGATCGAAAATCATACATCATTCCAAGCATTTTTTACAAATAAATAACTGCAACGTGGGGTGTGCATAATTATTCAGCCCCCTGAGTCAATACTTAGTAGAACCAACTTTTGCTGCAATTACAGCTGCCAGTCTTTTAGGGTATGTCTCTACCAGCTTTGCGCATCTAGAGACTGAAATCCTTGCCCATTCTTCTTTGCTAAACAGCTCCAGCTCAGTCAGATTAGATGGACAGCGTTTGTAAACAGAAATTTTCAGATCTTGCTATAGTTTCTCGATTGGATTTAGATCTGGACTTTGGCTGGGCCATTCTAACACTTGGATATGTTTTGTTTTAAACCATTCCATTGTTGCCCTGGCTTTATGTTTAGGGTCATTTTCCTGCTGGAAGGTGAACCTCCACTCCAGTCCCAAGTCTTTTGCAGACTCCAAGAGGTTTTCTTCCAAGATTGCCCTGTTGTAAGGATCCGCTCCTCTCGGCCACAGTATGGTCTGAGGCGACGAATGAGGTAGAGTCAGCTAACACTTAGCAGGGGTTTATTTTAATAATATAAAATTATAGGTTTTGACTCTGCCTAGGATTGAACCCTGGTCTCCCACATCGGAGGTGGTGAGCTTGACCACTGTGCTATGGTTAATACTCTCAGAAAGCTTTGCTGGTCAGCATTGGGTGGGTCAGCTGACCTGTTGTGGTCATCTGTTTCTGCTGATCTTACTGTCAGCTGATTTATGCCTGCGTGTGATTGGCTGTTGTGTGCATGTGGCCGGCCACTGATTGGTTGCAAGTAGTATATAAGCCTGCCGAGTGCTTCCCGTCATTGCCCGTGATAGTGTTAGCTAGTCTAGCTGCTGGGTGCATGTGTCCTGGTTGGAAAACTATTCTTTACTGGATTACTTGGCTTTTTGACCTCTGCCTGATTTTGGACCTTCCTTGCTCGCTGCCTGAACTGACCCCGGAAATGCTCGACTACTCTCTTGCCTGCTCCTTCTGTACTGCGAATCTCGGATACCTGTGTATGACCCCGGACCGTTATTGGACTCTGCTTTTGTTTCTTGTGTTTGGTGTTGGTGATCTATCTATACCCACCCTGCATTCAGCCTCAATGTCTTGCGCCCTAAAGGCCTGGGTGTAACCGAAGTCGGGTAGGTGTTGTCTCTCACCTCCCGTTCAAGCGGGGATGCGCCACAGAAGGCGAAGACGGCGGAGGTAGATTGAGACATTGAGGCTGATTCGTGGGTGGCTAGATTGCCAGGCCTTAGGCCCGGTTCACATTAGCGTTCCCTGTCCGGATTCGCCGGGCCGGATCTGGACTGTATACTGTACAAATGGAATGTACGTTCCGCGTAGCAATGCAAAGGCTATGCGGACATTCACACGTGTCAGTTCCGTACAGTACGGAGCCGGACCGGATCCGGACTCCGGAGGCTTTTCTAACATGCGCTATTTTTTTGGGGTCCAGATCATCCGGCCCATGCACCCGGACCGGATCCTGACTGCACCATCCGGATATAGAAACCAATGGGGGAACGGAAAGCACAGAACACACTGGAGACAAACACCGGACATTCTACCCCACTTACTATGCGTATTATAGCGGCCATTTCGGATGGAGACACATGGGCCCAGCATATCTGGAGTGGAGCAGCAGTGACACACGTGCTGGAGCTGTTTTGGCAGTATGTCGGAGGTGGAGGTGAGGCCTACAGCGGATGACCTGATTCTACAGGTGCACCAGGTGCACCTACTGCAGACCCCAACAATTTTATGGTAATTTTGTTATTTTTTTACCCCATGGTTCTGGATGGCAGCCTGATGCATGCCTGATGCAAACGGATCGGAACCGTACGGTTCCGATCCGGAACAGGTCCTGATCCGATCCGGATCCGGTCCGTTTGCATGCCAAAATGCAAGTGTGAACGGGGCCTTACACCTGTATTTGGCTCCGTCCATCTTCCCATTAATTCTGACCAGCTTCCCTGTCCCTGCTGAAGAGAAGCACCCCCAAAGCATGATGCTGCCACCACCATATTTGATAGTGGGGATGGTGTGTTCAGAGTGATGTGCAGTGTTAGTTTTCCGCCACACATAGCGTTTTGCATTTTGGCCAAAACGTTCCATTTTGGTCTCATCTGACCAGAGAACCTTCTTCCACATGTTTGCTGTGTCCCCCACTTGGCTTGTGGCAAACTGCAAATAGGACTTCTTTTGCTTTTCTGTTAACAATGGCTTTCTTATTGCCACTCTTCCATAAAGGCCAACTTTGTGCAGTGCACAATTAATAATTGTCCTATGGACAGATTCCCCCACCTGAGTGGTAGATCTCTGCAGCTCATCCAGAGTCACCATGGGCCTCTTGACTGCATTTCTGATCAGCGCTCTTCTTGTTCGGCCTGTGAGTTTAGGCGGAGGGCCTTGTCTTGGTAGGTTTACAGTTGTGCCATACTCCTTCCATTTCTGAATGATTGCTTGAACATTGCTCCGTGGGATGTTAAAGGCTTTGGAAAACTTTTTGTAGCCTAAGCCTGATTTAAATTTCTCAATAACTTAATCCCTGACCTGTCAGGTGTGTTCTTTTGACTTCACGGTGTTGTTGCTCCCAATATTCTCTTAGACAACCTCTGAGGCCGTCACAGAGAAGCTGTATTTGTACTGACATTAGATTACACACAGGTGCTGTCAGGAACCGGCCCGCGGCATGCCTGCGTATACAGTTCCCGACTGCGAGTTTGACCAGATTGAGAGGAGAAGCAGCCTTAGTCAACTAAAACAAGGCTGGGACCCCTCAGAACACCTCTCACTGCCACCACTAGGGGTTCGCTAGACACTTCCACTCTGCTGTCGAGTCCTCAGCGCGCACTCTGAGTTTTCGTATTCGGGTCAGCTTTGCACTTAGGCCGAATACGGGAACGCCACGCACCCACACACACACACACACAGTTGCAATCTTACACTGTAGTGAAGCAAAAAGCCACTAACAGTCGTTCCGAACGATACTGTTAGCCACTCTGCTGTCGCTACTCGCACTGGCGTTTTTCGTACGTTGGGTCAGCTGCGTGCTTTAGGCCAACGTATGACAAATGCCCCCACACACAATGCAATTACAATTTCATATGGTAGTGTTGCTCAAGCATACAATTAGGCATGGACTTATACACACTTCAATCTCTTCTAGGCTATGAGTGTTAGTTTAGTACGGCAGAAGTCAAGCTTATTAAATAATAATTTAATATTCCAGGGAAAAATGTGGAACAATGCAGAACAGAATATACACAAAAGATTACAAAAACAAAGTAAAAAGTTACAAAGATAAAAGTACAAAAATACACACAAAGCAATTTTGCTTACCAAAATATACGGGGAAATAAACGTACCAGTGTATCGATCTGGCGTTGTTGCGGGAGTACGCACTTCTGGTCAGGAACCAGGTTAGTTCTAGCCGTGTGGACTACCTCCAAGAACTACAAGTTGTGGCTATCCTAGCTGCTGTTTTATACTATGAAATACGCCTGGAGGCTGCAACTTCCTTGGGGAGGGGAGGAACTAGTTTTTAATTAAATCTCAGACATATTCCATTTCCAGGTAAAAGTCTATACATCAAAAGATTGTGAAGTGAGGCTTTCAACTCCAGGTGAAAACTTGATTAAGGCTTCCTCCCATTATTCCCTAGCATCAAAGCTTTCCTGTCTCAGCCCTTAAAGTCTGCAGAGATTTCCGACCCCCTTCCAATAGATGTAATTTACAGGGTATCATTTACACCTCCATCAATAATTCAATTACCACAGGTAAAAAATGGTATCAAAAGGACTTCACCCCTTCACCCATTTCCAGTAGGCTGTCATGGACATTTCAAACATTCCTGTGTTAGTCTCCAGACTGGGGTAGTCTTGCTTTGTGTATTGAGACAATGGGCCGTCTCCTGAGTTCAAAAAGCCAGGCAGATAACCCCATTAGCAGGGAACCACTCTCAGAGGAACTGCATACAGAAGCTCCAAGTACTTTATGGTCAAGACAATCACCCATTTCCTGGCCCCAAGCAACTCAAGGCAACAGCTCCCTTCTAGCAGACCTACACGGAACACAGGCAGAAAAATGAAAGGATATGTTCCGTTATTATCCTTAACATCATCAGCACCCCAATATATCACCACAGGTGCACTCTATTTAGTCATTAGCACTCATCAGGCAATGTCTATGGGCAACTAACTGCATTTAGACCAAAGGGGGCTGAATAATTACGCACACCCCACTTTGCAGTTATTTATTTGTAAAAAATGTTTGGAATCATGTATGATTTTCATTCCAGTTCTCACACGTACACTACTTTGTATTGGTCTTTTACGTGGAATTCCAATAAAATTGATTCATGTTTGTGGCAGTAATGTGACAAAATGTGGAAAACTTCAAGGGGGCCGAATACCTTTGCAAGCCACTGTATATCTTATCCGTTTATTTTCACCTCTTGCCGACCGCTCCATGCCAAATGGCTGATGCCTATAACAGCCAATCACTGTCATTGGCTGGGGGGGGGTTAGAGGGAGGAAGGGAAAAGATTAAATAAATAAAAAATAGTTAATTTTTTTTTAAAGGCAGAAAAAAAAACATTGTGGAAGTGATCAGAGCCCACCAATAGAAAGATCTGTTGGTGGGCAGAAAAGTAGGAGGGGGGATCACTTGTGTGCTGAGATGTATGGCCTTGCAGCAAGCCCTTAAAGGCCCTTAAAGCTGCAGTGGCCTGAATTGTAAAAAACTTTAGAAAGCTGAGATTTGCAAAACCAATCCTATCCCCATATGACTATATTAGTCCACTTGTTGTTTTTGGGTTCTTTCCCACAACTCTTTATTTGAAACTACATTTGGCCAACAGATGTTTAGTATTCTTCGAAGGCAGTGGTTTATAAAAGTTTGAAGGCTTTTGTTATCTCTGCTGTCACCTTCCATGTCTCACATCCATACTCTTCACATTACTCAGGAAAATTCTTAGTTTTGTTTTTGTGGAAATATCATGGGATCTCCAAATTTTATACAGTTGTACAAAGACTGCATTCCCCTTCTTAATTCTGCTTTTAACATCAGCACCGGCACTGTCATCTACTGTCATCAGGCTGCCCAGATATTGAAACTCAATCACAGTATCTATATGTTTTCCATACACTTGAAACTTTTGTTTAGAATCTACGTTGCTGTTTAATCACATCTCTTTAGTTTTCTTGCAGTTAATTATCAGACCCACATTCCTGCTCTCCTCTAGTAGGTGGGCTGACTTTGTTTACAGATGTTGGAAATTTTGGAAAAGTAAGCAAACATTATCTGCAAAATCGAGATCCTCTATGTTGTGTCAGCCCCCATTGTAGACCAGTTCTGTTTCCAAAGCATGTCTTCCTCATGACCAGATCAGTTACTATCAGGAAGATAATGGATGAGAGGGTGCATCCCTGTTTGACTCCTGAGTTGAGTGTTGACTGTTGACTGTTGAGTTGACTATTGGATTACATAGCATGCCATTGTGAATAACCTGGCATGTATAATTCTTGTAGAATTGCTTTATAAGGATTATGAGGTTTCTTAGTATTCCATATTTATCTAGAGATTTCCACACAGACTCTCTTTTCAAGGAGTCAAATGCCCTGAGAAAATCTATGAAGACCAGATACAATGGGACTCCTAGTTCCAGACATTGTTCTATTATAATGCAAAGTGTGTCTATTTGGTCTCATGGTCTGTGCAAGATATATTCTTGCGGAAGCCAGCTTGTTCTCTCCTAAGTTTTTGATTCACATAGTCTTTGACTCGATGTAGTAAAATTCTTGTAAATACTTTACTGGGAATAGATAGCGGTGTGATCCCCGCCAATTATCACACACCATCGTATCACCCTTTTTTTTGGCAGCTTCACAAGGACACACCCTTTTTCCAGTCAGTGGTAAGTTGATGTTCCTCCCAGATTTTCTCAAACAGTGGCTGTAAAAGTGCCACTGAAATTTCAGCATCTTCTTTGAACATTTCTAATGTTATCTAGCCCGGGTGCTTTGCCACTTTTCAGCTTCTCAAAGGCCTTGACAATTTCTTCTTTCCTTGCTGTTTCCATGTTTATGTTTGGGTCTTGCTCATTGCATTGTGGATACAATACAATACAATACAATAACATTTCTATAGCGCTTTTCTCCCATAGGACTCAAAGCGCTTAGGCTCTCTCAGATTCAGTAATTAGTAGGATGAAGTATTCACACAACAAAAGTTATATTTCTGCAAATGCCAAACTGAACAGGTGGGTTTTCAGTCTGGATTTAAACACGTCCAGGGATGGAGCTGTCCTGATCTGTTGAGGTAAGGAGTTCCAAAACGTAGGGGCAGCATGACAGAAGGCTCTGGGACCAAAAGTTTCCAAGTGGACTCTGGGTATGACTAGATTATTAGAACCTGTTGATCTGAGAATGCGGGGATTGCTACGCAGCTGCAACATATCTTTCATGTATCCAGGGCCTAAATTATTCAGGGATTTAAATGTCAGTAGGCCGATCTTGAATAGGACCCTCCATTCTATAGGTAGCCAGTGAAGGGAGTGCAGGACTGGCATTATGTGGCAGTGACGGGGTTGGTTGGTTAGCAGTCTGGCAGCAGTATTCTGTATCAGCTGTAGTCGGTACAAGACCTTTTTTGGAAGGCCAGTGTAGAGAGCATTGCAGTAGTCCAGTCGGGATGTGATGAAGGCGTGGACTAAGGTTGGCAGATCTTCTGGGGGTATGAGGTGCTTGATTTTTGCAATGTTCTTCAGGTGAAAATAGGATGATTTCACCACAGCAGAGATTTGAGTTCTGAAGTTTAAATCCCAATCAATTAGAACTCCCAGGCTACGCACATGATCAGAGCTGCGCAGATCCGTGCCTCCTATTCCCAGTGGTGAAGACTGCAAGTTAAGTTGTTTTGTTATCATGCTCTGCCCTCCTATCAGAAGGACTTCAGTTTTGTCTGCATTTAGTTTCAGCCAGTTGTCATTCATCCATTGCTGTAGTTCACGTAAGCAGGCGTTTATAGTTAGAGTTGGGTCTGTCACACCAGGCTTGAAGGAAAGATATAGTTGAGTGTCGTCTGCATAGCAGTGGTATGTCAGGCCATGTTTTTGGATTAGTTTTCCCAGCGGTGGATGTTCTTATTCATTTTGTTTCTGCATATTTTGGTGTGCAAATGTATTAATGAGTCTCTGCGACAGGCGCACTTAGATCAGTTCCCAATATACATGTATACAGTGCAGCACATTCCTGTTTGGCTGGGATACAAGCTCCTCTGAAGTGATCTTCAATATAGCATAAACACTCTCGTTCCACCTTAACACTTTCTGACTATCAATACATCCACCACACTCGTATAAGGAAAGGGACTCACCCTTTACTAAGACCGCCATTTTGGTCTCAGTTATGCACTGGGGTGTTTTCCGGGTCACCCCCAACCACTGTGATCTGTGATTCTTGGTCCCCAAGGCAATCCAGTCCATGCTGGTCGTCTGTTTCCCAAGTAAAACTTTTAACTGCTTAAGGACCAGGGCATTTTCGGCTGATCTGTGTTGCGTGGGCTCTCCAGCCCACAGCACAGATCAGGAGGCACGCAGGGGGATGACCTACTGGGGGGGTCTGATCGCCGCCGCTTTGTGTGGCCGAGCGGGGGGGGGGGGCTCCTCAAAGTCCCCCTCTGCATCGATTTTCCGCCTCGCTCCCTTTCCCTTCCTCCCCTCCTTCCCCTGGGCGGCACAGGACGGCAATGCGTCCTGCGCCACCTCTGATAGGCTTCAGCCTATCAGATGCCGGTGATCCCCGGCCAGTCAGAGGCCAGGGATCGCCGATCTGCTTTACGGGCTGCTGCGCAGCAGCACCGTATGATGTGAACACAGGGGATTTCTTCCCCGCGTGTTTACATTTCGCCTATGAGCCACGATCGGAGACTCACAGGCTGTTCACGGAGACACCCTCCGTGAACTGACATGGAAAGGCCGCTCGAACGAGCGGCCGTTTCCATGCAAAACCACTTACGACCTGCCGCCGCCTATTGGCGTTAGGCGGTCGTTAAAATTTATTGCACTTGCAATTTCCAAGTAAAAGAACCAGCATGAGTTTATTAACAGACTCTCCCCCGCATCAGTGGCCTCTGGAGGGCTCCCTCGATATGGCTTAATCCCCCCAAGACGTCTGCCGCGCGAACAGCCGCTATGAAATCCTTGAGGTTGTCCGCCCGTTGCACTCCACGCCACTTCCTGGGTCCCGCCCTACTAGTTTTGTCACTGTGTGCGACTCATCAGGAGCTGGGGGTGTCAGAAAATCTCATATTAATGCAGAGAAATAATCCCCATCTTGCTTTAAAATGATTATATATGTGTTAAAATGTTTTGCAGATTATGTGAGTGAATTTCATGATTTTATGATTATAAGCAGAGTTCTTCTTTAATCAGTTAGAATGTTGGTTAGAGTAACCCTTAACGCCACTTTCTTCAGTAAGCTGTTTGTTTCCTGTACAAGGTTATGCTTTTATTAAGATAGCGCTGGAGAAATGTTTTGACTATATTCAGTTCTTGCTGCAATGCAATGCACTTATGCAAGGCCAAACACACGCACCGCAGAAGCTAAGCCTGCTATACACTGATATATTAATCCTGTATAGAGATCATGTATAGTGATCATAGAATTATTAATTAATGACTTGATCAATAATAGACCTATATAATATGGTGAATAAGTTTGCTTTCTATATATTTTAGCATGTCATTAAAGTACAGGGCTATTGTTATGAATACCAAACCAAAACAATAAGCCATGTGATCAAGACAGTACAACCTGTGACCACAGGGGGCGTTCAGGAAATCCCCGTTAATTAATGACAAACCAAAGAACATGCCAAGTTCCTAGATTAAGTTAAGAACATACACATATATCTCGGCATCCATCAGATCCAGAAAGATGTCATAAGGACAACACCTTGGTCACACTTGGGTCTAATGATCTAATTAAAATGTTATTGATGTAATTTTGATTAGAAAAGACGTAGATTACTTACGTTAATAAGCCAAGTAGTGTCATCTATGTATGCACCTACTCATATAACCCGCTACTTCAAAATGTCACAAAATGTCAGAATGCACCAGTTAAAAATAAGTTTGAGTTTGGTGCGTCAATGTAAAATCCCCTAACAGACGCCATCTTAGAAGCTTTACAAAAAAAAGCCCTGGCAGGTTGGTATATTTTATCATTGAGCCTGAAACTCTACTGAGATCAGCTGAGGCCTAGAGACCTACCTTCCACTGTGATTCTAGAACACAAGAGAGGTAATATGCATTATTATTGGTGAATTTATTGACAATAGCTTATATAAACGTTAAAGACTTGTCATTTCAAATTTCAGCAGTTTTTTAACCCATTCGCCTTCCGTCGTTTTCACTTGAGCAATGTTCACCTCCCATTGATTAGCCTATAATTTTATTACTACTTATCACAATGAACTGATCTATATCTTGTTTTTTCCGCCACCAATTAGGCTTTCTTTGGGGGGTACATTTTGCTAAGAGCCACTTTACTGTAAATGACTTTAACAGGAAGAATAAGAAAAAAAACGGAAAAAATTCATTATTTCTCAGTTTTCAGCCATTATAGTTTTAAAATAATACATGCCTCCATAATTAAAACTCATGTATTGTATTTGCCCATATGTCTCGGTTATTACACCATTAAAATTATGTCCCTATCACAATGTATGGCGACAATATTTTATTTGGAAATAAAGGTGCATTTTTTCCGTTTTGCATCTATCACTATTTACAAGTTTAAAATAAAAAAAAATATAGAAATATTTCATCTTTACATTGATATTTAAAAAGTTTAGACCCTTAGGTAAATATTTACATGTTTTTTTTATTTTTAATTGTAATGTTTTTTTTTTTATATTAAACATTTTATTTGGGTATTTTTGGGAGGGTAGTTTTATAATGTAAATGAGTCTTGAGTTTTTTTTTTTTACTTTTAGTTGTAGTTTTACTTTTTGGCCACAAAATGGCGGCCATGAGTTTGTTTACATGACGTCACTCTAAGCGTAACATACGCTTAGAGAGACGCACGGGGAGGCAACAGCCAGAAAAAGCTAAGCTTCCGAGAGAAGCTGTCGCTTTTTCAGCGGGAGAGAGGAATCAGTGATCGGGCACCATAGCCCCATTCACTGATTGTCTGGCTAACGAACCGCGGGCCGGGAGCGCGTGTGCACGTGCGCGATCGGCTGCGGGAGCGCGCATGGTTCCTGGACGTAGTTTCTACGTCCAGGAACTAAAATAGGTTAAGTTTTTTAGATAACTTTTTTTATGCTATACTTCATATACAATCAGTAAGCACTACTATTTAAATGCAATTGCAAGCTTAGGGACAACTACCTAGCTTTGATTGATTAAGATATATCTACTTAAAGTTCTTTATACAAGAATAGAACTCTATATATCATTTTTTTAAGGATAAACCAAACACTGTACAATCTCGAGATAACAATTATCGATGGAAGTAAAAATCTACAGAAAAAGAATTGCTATGTTGATATGGACTTGTTTCACTAAAGGAACTTTGAAAATGTATATTGGATGATGGACAACAACTGGAGAGATGTATATTCCTGTATACATGCTTTATCTATATTTTTTATTTCAATATAATTTTATAGAATTCAACAGATGAGTGTTGCGTATTTTTTCCAGAGGTAAACCTGTTAACCTATAAATATTCTATTTATAGTGAGCTATGCACCCACTACTGACTAATCTTGATTATGACGACTTTCTAGGCTTGCCTTTTAAGTAGTTAATAATCATTTAAGGCAGATATTGATTAGATATTTGACAGATGGCACCCCAGATGTGTAAACAGGTTCCCTGGAATTAGATATATTCACATGATGGAAACATAGATCATGGTGAATTTAACCCGGGAAAATAAGCTAGCAAAAGTTTTTATATGGTTTGACATGTAACTGCAACCATAATCTGAAGCAAAGAAAAAATTATTCTTATGCTTTGTTAATCTCAGAGAGGAGATTTTTTTGTTACAAGCACACTCAAGCTACAATCTATAGAAGACTTTAATAAATAATATTTGAAGTTATTTTTATCTGAGAAGAGAAGCGCTACCTACATATCCCTATATATCTCTGATGAGCGATGAAAACAGGATGAATCTAGTAGCTGTTTGTTCAAATGCAACATGCCGTTGATATCTAAGATCACAGAGGAAATATTTGAGAAACACGGACAATGTTATATTTCTCAGTTGAACTTCGCGACACTAAAAGGAAGATTGTGCACAATAGATGATTAATAGATGTTATTGATTTTTCTCAAAAGCTATAATTTTTTTTTAAATATATGTTTTCACATGTTTCTACTATTGACTCTAGGGATGGTTGCTAGATTCCGCGGAATTCGAATTTCCGCAATTTCGGCCGGAATTGGGCTAATTCGGATTCCGCCGGTTGGAACGGAATTGCTATAGCGCTAATGCGGATTTCCGCAGAAATATGCGGAATTCCGCCGGAATGCAAATTTTAAGTTAGCCAATCACAAGGAAGAAGATTCTAAGTGTATTTCTGCCTGAAAAATGGAATTTCTGCACCAATAAGAGTCTTAATGAGAACCAACCAATCCTCCCTTAGCAACCAGCTCCCTAGCTACCTATCAGCAGCTATCCCACTCATTTTGTATATAATAGAGACGTGCAGCCAGGAAGCTTGTGGGTTTCAGTCTAGTGTGGAGAGAGGAGAGACAGACGCAGACCCATAGTTGTTTTAACATAAAACAAAAGTCTTTTTCAAGACTGTATATAAATCAAAAGTCTTTTTAAAGACTCTGTGACTGCGAGAGAGAAAGTTAGAGTGTCAGCTATATCAGTAGAGAGATTGTAGTGTGTAGTGTGTTAGTAGTTGCTTGCTGCAGAGCCAGCCAGGCCGCAGGCTTGGTGTTTGATAGAGTGAGAGTGAGTTAGCTGTGTGATTAGTGATTAGTTTGATTAGTGATTTGATTAGTTGAGTAAGTGTAGTGAATTTTTTTTTGTTTTCTTTAGGGATGGGACGAATCCACAATTTCTTCGAATCCGAATCCGGATCCGAATCTAAAAAGGTTCTCGAATATCTCGAACCTTTCGAATCCCGAATCTAACGAATCCTGCACATACGAATTGTGCGATCCGTGGTATAGTTGCCCGCAGTATAGGTAGCGAGGTAAAGGTGCCTTCAGTATAGCTAGCTAGGTATGGGTGCCTTCAATATTGGTAGCTTTCAGTATAGGTAGCAAGGTATATGGGCCTTCAGTATAGGTAGAAAGGTATATGGGCCTTCAGTATAGGTAGCAGGGTATATGGGCCTTCAGTATAGGTAGCAGGGTATATGTGCCTTCAGTATAGGTAGCAGGGTATATGGGCCTTCAGTATAGGTAGCAGGGTATATGGGCCTTCAGTATAGGTAGCAGGGTATATGGGCCTTCAGTATAGGTAGCAGGGTATAGGGGCCTTCAGTATAGATAGCAGGGTATATGTGCCTTCAGTATAGGTAGCAGGGTATATAGGCCTTCAGTATAGGTAGCAAGGTATATGTGCCTTCAGTATAGGTAGCAGGGTATATGGGCCTTCAGTATAGGTAGCAGGGTATATGTGCCTTCAGTATAGGTAGCAGGGTATATAGGCCTTCAGTATAGGTAGCAAGGTATATGTGCCTTCAGTATAGGTAGCAGGGTATATGGGCCTTCAGTATAGGTAGCAGGGTATATGGGCCTTCAGTATAGGTAGCAGGGTATATGGGCCTTCAGTATAGGTAGCAGGGTATATGGGCCTTCAGTATAGGTAGCAGGGTATATAGAGGCCTTAAGTATAGGTAGGTATGTAGGTAGGTATAGGGGCCTTTAGGTAGGTAAAGGGACCTTCAGTATAGGTAGCAGGGTATAGGGCCTTAAGTATAGGTAGGTATGTAGGTAGGTAGGTATAGGGGCCTTTAGGTAGGTAGGTATAGGGGCCTTTAGGTAGGTAGGCACGTATAGGGGGCCTTTAGGTAGGTAGGTATAGAGGCCTTTAGGTAGGTATAGGGGCCTTTAGGTAGGTAGGTACATATAGGGGGCCTTTAGGTAGGTATAGGGGCCTGTAGGTAGGTAGGTATAGTGGTAGGTAGGTAGTATAGGGGGCCTTTAGGTAGGTATAGGGGCCTGTAGGTAGGTAGGTATAGTGCCCGGTAGGTAGGTAGGTACGTATAGGGGGCCTTTAGGTAGGTATAGTGGCAGGTAGGTAGGTAAAGTGGTAGGTAGGTAGGTAGGTAGGTAGGTAGGTAGGTAGGTAGGTAGGTAGGTGTCGCTTCCCCCCCCCCCCCCCCCCCGTGCCTCCTCCGCTCACCCCCATGGCCTCCTCCGTCCCCCGTGCCTCCTCGCTCACCCCTGCATCAGTATCAACTCACCCGTCCAGTGGAGCGCAGACAGAGCGGCAGACCTCGTCCTTACTTCTTGGTTCCCTCTAGTGGCCGGACCGGCTTTTACTGATGACGTCATTGTAAAAGCCGTCACTAGAGGGAACCAGGAAGTCAGCGAGAGGTCTGCCGCTCTGTCTGCGCTCCACTGGACGGGTGAGTTGATACAAAGTATGCGGGTGGCCGGGCGGAGGAGGCGCGGGGCGGTCGGAGGAGGCGCGGGTCGGAGGAGGACGAGTGCGAGCGGCGGATGCGCGGCGATGCAGCGTCGGGATTCGGCGGATTCGTAAAGTGGAAAATGGCGTCGGGATTCGAATCCACGAATCTCGAATATTTCCCAATATTCGAGGGATTCGTGGATTCGCCGGATTCGTCGTCCCATCTCTAGTTTTCTTTATTTTGTGTTTTTGATTTATTTTCTTTATTTCACCCCCTTATTTTGTGATCTGTTCTGCTCATACGTACGTACTACGTACCCCTTACCCAATAAAGTTTGTGGCCCCCAAAAAATGGATCGAGGGCAGCAGAACATTCCTGCCACTCCTGCAAGGACATGGAGTCATGGACGTTCACGTCAAATACGTGATCAGGGTGAGGGTGGCAGCAGCAGCAGGAAGCGTCCCCCTTCCTGGTCAGAAATGTCTTCCCTGTGTTCGCAGCAGGCTCAGCGGCATGCAGGAAAATTCTGTCAGAGCAGGAGGTGAAGACAGTTGTGGATTATTTACATCAGGATTAAGAACCCTCTACCCAGTTTGAGGAACTTGAAGCTAGTTGCAGCAGCGCCAGCAGTGGCCACCAGGTTCCTCATGACCAGAACCTGACCGCAGCTCAGCTGCTTCTGTTGACGATGACGAGCTTGTTTCCTCCTAGTACTCCGCTGAGTCCGCTCCAGAAGTACAGCACACCATCGCTGTGACTGAGAGAGATGTGTAGAATGTTTGGCATGAGGCATTAGAGGAGACCATGGGACCAAGCTCCCAAGAAGTGGTGGGTTCTGTGGTGACAGAAATGGCCACTGTGTTTTCTTCATCCAGTGACACCGGTCAACATCACCAACACCACTCAACTACAGAGGTGTTTTGTGACCAGGTAGAGGGTCCAGAAGACTCACTGGATGATATTTTGGATGATGATGATGAGGTGGGTGATAAAACGTATTTGCCACTGGTTCGTTTAGGCAGTAGCAGGCGTGAGCAGCCTGTACAAACAGAGCAGACGGTTGGCCAGCAGACTGCTTCCCCGTCTGTCAGTACCTGCCACCAGTCCAATGCCGAGCATCAAGGTGCTAGAACAGGTTGCACCGCTGCTGGACGTGCATGCATGTCCCCTGCATGGAAGTATTTTATTGATGTGGAAGAGGATGAATCCAGGGCAATCTGTTGTGTCGTAAATCAGCGAGCAGAGGCAAATCGAGCACCGGGTACGGCACTTCAGGGCTGCTAAGCCCTGTGCAACAACCACAAAAGGGAGTTTGAAGTTGTAAAAAATTACAATAAGATGAGTGGAGTAAAAGCAGCACCAACAGGCACCTCCTCTTTTTTTCCTAGTCGTCCGAGTCCTGTCCCTATCCAACCTGCTCCTCAGTCCCATTCGACTTCAAAGTCCTCCGCATGCCAGGCTGATAGAGGAATGCTGACCTCGCCAGCAAGCACATTCTCACTACCCTTGTTGGTTGAATCACCAGTGTTCCAGCGTCAGGCCTCTGTGCCAGAAATGTTGCAGAGGAAGCGGATGCTCCCTGCAACTGATATATTTGTGGTGAAAAATAATGGGCTCCTGGCAAGGCTGTTGGGCCAACAGCTGCTGCCCTACCAGTTTGTGGAGTGTGCCCCCTTCCGCAGAATGATGAAGAGTGTTGTTCCACAATGGCGGATCCCCAGCCACCATTATTTTGCCAGGAATGCTATCCCTGCCCTGCACCAGCACATTGTGGAGTGTGTCGGCTGGTCTATGGATCACGCTGTCAGTGGCAAGGTGCACTTCATGATGGATGGCTGGAGCAGCAGGCATGGGCAGGGAAAGTATCTGACTTTTACCACCCATTGGGTCACCCTCCATGGTGCTGCTGAGGAGGGTGCAAGATCTGGGGCATCTCAACTGGTGCTGCCGCCACTTGGGTTAAAGGGAAGGCCTGTTCCACTTCCCTCTGCTACCTGTTCTGTCCAAGGCCAGTCTGCCATTGCTGAGCCTCCCAGCAAGTGGTCCCACTCCTCCTACACTGGTCTGCAGCACCATCGATGCCAAGCAGTGCTGAAAAGGGATTCCATGGAGGAGAACAGGCAAATTGGATCTGTAATCCTTGCAGCCTTACAAAGTCAGATTCGGCAGTAGCTGACCCCACGAAGACTTGACACAGGTGTAGTGGTGTCTTATAATGGTGCCAACATGCTGGCTGCCATTTCGCTAGGTGGCTATACCCACTTACCTTGGTTGGCCCACGTCTTCAACCTTGCAGTCCAGAAATTTCTACTAACTTTCCAAGGGTTGAAGGACGCTGTGACCTCAGCGCGTAAAGTGTCAGCCCACATCCGTCGCTCCGCAACTGCCACTGCGGCCATAAAACTGCTGCAGCACAGCCATAGCCTGCCACAGCACAGGCTTATTTCAGATTGTCCGACGCGGTGGAACTCCACACTACACAGAGGAGAGGTTGTGGGAGCAGCGCACAGCGGTCAGGCTATACCTGTCTGAGGCATCTTCCACCAGAATAGGGCCACTGGACTACATTACTGGGGACCGGTGGCAGCTGATTGGACAGGTGTGCAAAGTGTTGGAGCCATTTGAGCAGGCAACAAAAGTGGTCAGTGAGGAGCACCGCAGTATATCAGAGGTGCTCCCTCTTGTCTTCACCATGGAAAAGACTATTGAAAAACTGCTTGAACGGGAGAAAGCCCTACTGAACAGTGGCCAGTCAGGTGAAGGAGTGAATGGGCATGCTCCAGTCCTGGATGAGGAGGCAGAGCTTGTGGAAGCGGAAGAGCCCATTGTCCGGGGGTGGGAAGAAGATTTTGATGCGGAGCTGGATCATGATGTTGACGACAGTTCTGACAGCCAGGAAGAGGTGATTCATGGCAGACATCTCTTCCCCATGGCTGCACATATGATCCAGTGCCTAAAGAAAGACCCCCAGATTAAAACTTTAAAAGCAAGGCTCAACATGTGGATGGCCACCATCTTAGATCCCCGTTGCAAGGGGAAAATGCGCCAGTTCATACCCCCTCCCAAGCAGACGCCAGGATTAGCCAGTTCCGGGATGCCCTTCATCGTTGGGTAGAAGATGCGTTTCCTACACCTGTACCCCGACCCCAAGCTACTAAGCCTAGTAGTCATCATCACACTCAGAAAAGGTCTGGTGGTCCCACTCCCAGCAGCAGCACCAGTAGCCAATCTGTGAACCTGCTGAGTATGCTGAAGGCATTTTACCAGCCAGTGCCAGATACTCCTTCTAGCAGCAGCACCACTAGCAGAGAAAGTGGTCACCACCGCCAGCGGCTGGCCTGTATGGTGGACGATTACTTGGCGTCAGGCAGTGCTCCAGACAATATGGAGACTAATGATGACCCCATGCAATATTGGACCAAACAATTGGATATCTGGCCTGAACTCACTCAGTATGCACCGTTAGTGTTCTTTCTGAGCTAGTATTTAGCGCTGCAGGCGGAGTGGTCACCGACCACTCCACCTGCCACTTAAAATGAACGAGGCATGGATCAGTAACAATTACAAGGCCCCTCTCACTGATTCAACAGAATGAGTCCAATACTTTATTGATGAAAATATTTTTAGGACTGCAGTGGAACCACCTCTAGGTCCCATGGCCTACAACAAGTCCTGCTGCTACAAATAATTTTTAGAACTGCCGTGGAACCCACCTCTAGGTCCCATGGCCTACGACAAGTCCTGCTGCTACAAAGAATATTTACGACTGCCGTGGAACCACCTCTAGGTCCCATGGCCTACAACTTCTCCTGCTGCTCCAAACAATTTTTATGACTACTGTGGAACCAGTAGCTCCCATGGCCTAAGGCAACTCCTGCTGCTCCAAACAACACTTGTAAATGACCGCCGTGGAACACCATGGCTTACGCGACAACTCCAGCAGCTCCAAACCACAATTATAATGACCGCCGTGGAACACCATGGTTTACACGACAACTCCTGCTGGAAAAAAAAAAAAAAAAATAAAAACAAATAATTTTTTTTTTAAATTAACGGTGGAACAGCCACTAGGTCCCATGGGCTACCATTTAGAACAAAAGAGGTTTCAATTGCGACTATTTGAATTTTTCCGCCGGAATGCGGAATTTGGCGAAATTCCGCGGAAATGTAATGGCGACGGAATTTACCGCTGGCGAATCCGCCAATTCCGGTGGAACGGAATTCGGACCTTCCGATCATCCCTAATTGTCACCAGATTTGCTATGTACATGCATAGAAAATCTGGTGAAATGGCATGAGGGCTTTATCCAATATACACTTCAATATGACACTGCACTGGATAAAGATGTGTTTTCCCTGTACATTTTAAAAATTGATTTTCTCAAAAACTATGAGGTCTTGAAAAAGTATAATTATTATTATTATTCTTTTTATATAGTACATTGGCAAAATCATGTATTGAGTCTTTGCGAAATTTGGCCCCAGAGACTTCAATTGAAATTTTTTTGAATGGCAAAAATTGTTTCTAAATGAAAGAAAAGTTCTAATGTTTACGTTCAGTGTACCCTAAGAAAATCATTTTTTTAAGAATTATTCCACCAATATCTAATTTGCTTCCTTAGTGTCACTGTCATAATTGAAAGAGAAGATGGATCCTAGACATAAGAGAGTATATTATTGTTCTTATTTTTGCTTCTATTCTTGTATGCTATTTTTTTGTGCTGCAGTTAGTGTACTTCAAGAGCAGGGGTGTAACTAGAGCGAACACAGGGGGACCCATAACTGTGGGGGCCCCAACTACAAACCTTTCCTTCCTCCAATACAGGAGACTATAATTCAGATCAGGAGTTTTTGTGAAGATCATAATGGCCACACTAGTAACCCTTGTAAGATGGTCCCCAAGGCCGTGAAGTGCACCAAGGGGAGGCAAGGGAAGGGGTGTGAATATTGGTGGTCTCCTTCAAATTTTTGCTGGGGGACCCCATTAATTGTAGTTATGCCACTGTTCAAGAGGCCTGAGTTTATACAATGCATTAGAATGACACATATATCTAAGATTTTCTGGATCATAGTAATTAACCTGTTGCTGACTGCTCCATGCCAATTGGCGTAAGCAGTGCGGCAGCCCCAGGACCGCTCCACGCCCATTGGCATGAACAGTCTTCTATGGGGCTAGCAGGAGATCGCACGCATGATGCACGCGCATCTCCTGCTTGGGGGAAGGAGGAGCTCCACCTGCCTTTAGTCTCCGAGCGGCAATCGCCACTCGGGAGACTGTTAGACGCGTCTATTTACTTTGGACAGCACTGCGATCTGCAGCAGCGCTGTCCCGGGGACAGCCGTGTGACACGGCCCACAGAAGAGCGATCGGCTCTCATAGCCTGAAGCCTATGAGAGACGATCGAGTGATTGGCTGGCTGGGGGGAGGGAGGGGAAAGGGGCAAAACAAAAAAAAAGTTACATTTATTTAAAAATCTTTAATATAAATATTGACTAAAAAATAAATAATCAATGTGGGGGCGATCAGACCCCACCAACCGAGAGCTCTGTTTGCCTTAAAGCTGCAGTGTGGCAATTAAGTGAAAATAGTCTGGTCACTAGAGGGGGGGAGGGGGTTTTTAATGCTGCAGTCCTCAAGTGGTTGAGTAAACAATACTCATTTTCAGCATCTCTGTTCACATACAGGATTCATATCTTCGGAGAGTGTCCTTTGCATGTAACATTACAAATTTAATTTCTGTGCTATAATTTGTATTTCACAATTTGCAGATGAAAAATCCTTAATTTGTAGCCTGTCATAGGATTAATACAGTTACAGGAGGGATATTTTCATGGCATTACATTAATTAATGCATCATCTCTAATGAACTAGTGGAAAATGTGACCTTATCAAGTCTTCACAGGCTCGTCAATTACGAGGAACATAACCTGAAAAAATATTACACTTGACATAGTGAAAAATGAACGACATTACGTTGAACATACAAGCCTTGTGTAGGAGGGAGTTAATCTAATAGTCATACTGTGTAGGTAGAATTTTCCTTCCTGTAGTTACATTAATGATCTAGTAGGAGTAAAAAAAAAAAAGAAAATATTCCCAGAAGAATGCGTAAATGTAAACATAATTATGATCTCATAATTGATAGTAGCACTGAAAGCAATGTGTTCATTACGCTTATTTAGATTAAAAGTGTTTGTGTTGTTAAACCATTCCAGCTATGTAAAGGAAAACCCAACGTGAGATTTCATCTATGATGTATGTATACATTGTTATTATTTTTGGGGGTTTATTATATACACAATACATGTTAAATATTACTTTTTTTTTTTTTTTGTCTTTTGTTTTTGTTAATTGTTTTTATTAAAGCCAACATGAAATGAAAGAGAATAAAAGGCTGTCGTATTGCTATCTTACTTCCAAAATGTCAGTCACATTGCTGTGGTGCTGATTTTTTTGTATTCTGTTTTGTAATACACCTGGAACAACCATGTAGTTACTTGAGCCAGAGTTAGTCAATATATTTTTTCATTTGTTCTGGGTTGGCATTTGAGAATTTGTTACAGGCAGAGGTTAGACAGAACAGCCAGGCCATTATATTTTAAAAGGGCAATGGCACCCCCTACATTTTCCACACTGAAGATTTTTTTTTCTTTTCCTTTTTTTAAGCACAGTAGTGAACATTTTATCCATCAATCCATTGTGTCATTAAAAAGCAATCTATACTGGTCTGAGAAATACCATATATAATCAGTTGTTACTATCAGTTCCTGCACATACAAGGCTGTAGGATTTCATTCCCTGATGCCCTTCTTTAGTTTTTGTTTTTGTTTTTTTTCCATTCAGAAAATTGTTTTGGACTACTCCTTACACAGCAGGAAAATTAGTTTTGCAAAATGAGTAAATAATAAAATGACTCCTCTGTTTTTATAATAACTTGTGAACTTACCATACTACCTGTCTATGAACACAGTGACATAGACAGACATTTGACAGAATTGTATTATTTATTTATTGTATTTATAAAGCGCCAACATATTACGCAGCGCTGGACATTAGTTTAGGTTACAGACAATATTTAGGGGGGACATACAGCAATATGACAATACATGAATACAAGAAAGACCACAGTATGAATACAAGGTAATGCTTATGGTGGCCATACACGGTACAATAAAAACGTTTGATTTTCCCGTTTATTCGATCTAAATGATCAAATGGAATGAAAGTTGAAAATATTTTTTTTTTCGATCAAGAAATTCAAACGATTATCCCGTTTTTTCTGGAAAAATGATCGGACATGCTGTAAAAATCTTTATATTCGATCTAATGGAATAATCGAACTAAATTATCTAATTCAAAAATTGTACGATGTATGGCCACCTTTAGTCACTGGAGGGGAACATGGAGATTAGGCAAGTTAGGTTCACTCAGATGCATAGCATGGGTTCACAGTAATGGAGGTGCATGATCAGGTAGGACACAAAAGGAGGAGGACCCTGCCCAAAGGCTTACAATCTAGACAGAATAAGGGGCTTAGAGCATGTGGCCTGCAACAGCTGGGTTTTCTATAAATCCGTCACTGATCATCAACTGGCAGCAAGCAAAAATTAACTGTTCACTTTTTCCTCTGCATTTACTGTAACTCTAGAGACCTGGGTCAAAATTGGTTCGAGTTAAAATTTAGAACTAAAGCATATTTCTCACCCTAGGCCACACCCCAAGGCAAGTGTATAGCTAGCACAGTGATAGGCAAAGTTAGCTCTCCAGCTGTTATAAAACTACAAGTTCCACAATGCATTTGTCTTTATGAATCATGACTGTGGTTGTCAAACTCCTGCAATGCATTGTGGGACTTGTAGTTCCTTAAAAGTAACCTAAACTGAGAAGGATATGGATTTTTCCTCTTTAAATAATACCAGTTGCCTGACTCTCCTGCTGATCCTGTGTCTCTAATACTTTTAGCCACAGCCCCTGAACAAGCATGCAGATCGGGTGCTCTGACTGAAGTCAGACTGGATTAGTTGCATGCTTGTTTTAGGTGTGTGATTCGTCCACTAATACAGCCAAAGAGATCAATAGGACTGCCAGGTAACTGGTATTGTTAGGAAACATCCATATCCCTTTCAGTTTAGGTTACCTTTAACAGCTGGAGAGCCAAGTTTGCCTATCACTGAGCAAGCAAGCAAGTATATAAGCCTCCATATGGGCAACCTACCATATATACTAGAATATAAGTCGACTTTGTGTATAAGTTGACCGAAATATTTGCCCCTCTTAAGCTGGAATTTTTGACGACTCAAATATAAATCGATCCAGGAAAGTGTGCTATTATGAACTTTATTCATTGCTGACTACAACATGCATACAGTGGTGATTATGGTACATTTAGGGAGATTATGGTACATTTTTGTATACTGTATTTTTTTATGCTGTATTTAAGGTGCATGTATTAGGCAAGATACCTGGAGAACTTAATCCTTCATGATCTTCATGCATCTTTCCCACACTGTGCTGCTGTTATTGTGTTAGTACATAACTAACAGCGACACAGTGTTGGAAAGATGTTTGCGGACTATGTTTCAGACCACGAGGGGTTAACTGCTTGGAATTTTGCCCCAGTGATGGCTGAGATTCCAATACCTATCACATTGCTTTCTCCCCAAGAGTTACACTATCACTGTATCTCGCAGTGCTGACAGATCAGGGGGAGGGAAAAGCAATACAGATCATTACAAGGCACACACATCCAATGCTGGAGGGGAGGGGGGACTTTGAAAGAGACTGCTAGTAGAGGTTACTGACACTACTTTAGCTGGCAAGATCAGTGATCAGTGGAGAGTGGCACTTGATCTGCAGCCAGGGCGGGATTTGTACTTTTTACTGCCAAAGGCCACTGCCACCAGCCACCCCCCTTCGGTATAGGTAGCGAGATGACCTTTCCCCCTTCCCTCTAGTATAGGTAGCCAGATGACAACCTCAATCCCTCCTTTTCCAACCCCCGTTCAGTATAGGTAGCCAGCTTGCCTTCACACTGCAGCAGCCATCAGTGTCACTCATTTCTCCGCTCATCTCCAGTGCAGAAGATTCCTCTTCCTTTCCGTCTCCAATGCTGCCCAAGTCCATAGCCGCCGGCCACAATGCAAGCGTGCACAGAGAGCAAGGTGGCCGCTGCACAGGCCGCTAGCAGGAGAGTACTGCAGTCAGGCACTCGCCTGATCTCCATACATTGCAGCATTTGAAAGCTTGCACCAGTTTAGCCTGCTGCTTTGGTGCCCTTGCTCCTGTGGTGCCCTAGGCCATGGCCTAGGTGGCCTTGCCCTTAATACGGCCCTGTCTGCAGCTGGTGTGGGGAGGGTGGCCCAAATAAGTTTTCTTCAGAGTAGCATTTGATCTGCATCTGGTAGGGAGAAACAGTTTCCAGGTAGCCAGAAGGGGGTAAAATACAGCAGGGGGGAACTTAATCTGCAGCCAGTTGCAAAGCATCATTCTGGGTGGCCAGAAGCGGGAAGAATAAAACTGGGGACACGTAATGCTCAGTCAGCAGTGGGGAGCATCATTCAGGCCAGCCAGGAGGGAGAATAATACAGCAAGGGGGACACTTAATCTGCAGCCAGTGGGGGAGCATTATTCCGGTCGGCCAGAAGGGGGAAGAATAAAGCAGGAGGACACTTAATCCTCAGCCAGTGGGTGTATAAGCATTCTGGAAAGCCAGAATGGGGGAGGAATAGAGTAGAGTTGATACTATAAGTCCAAAATTTAGGTCTGACTCAAGTATAAGCAACAGCAACAAATCTGTACATAGATATGCCTTCCATGAAGCCATGTAATTTGACCGGGGCCAGGTATGCACTAAAGTGCGTGTGCATGTGTACATACCCATGATTCAGGGTTGCCAAGTGTCCATATTTGGGCAGACAGTCCATCCAAATTATCCTAAAAATGCAGTGCCAGTATTTTACATCAGGGCCCATATGCAATTCACTATTTCTCCTAAGTTTTCTCCTAGCTGATATTTTTTATCCTCTCTTTAAAATATCTTTTCAGCATTTCACAATTAAAAAAGTACCAAACATAGCAGAAAAAGTACTATCAAAATTATTTTGTATATTTTCTAGCTCGCTTGGGGCTCAAAAGGCATTTTATTGACAAGGTGTAAAATTCTCAACTTGGAGAAAACTAAGGAGAAAAAGTGAATTGCATATGGGCCCAGGTGTCCATCTAAAAAGAGTACGTTTTGCAATGATCATCATGTGAGCATCGCTGTAGAATGCTGCTGATCATGGTCGGCTGAACAAGGAGTCCTCATCTGTTCCTTCCCTTCAATCAGCAACAACCTTTTTGGAACAGGGACCTCTCTCCGGCCAATGAAAAGAGAGAGAGAGCGAAGCCAGCCCCACCCCTACAACGCCCATCATCCACTGCTTCCAGGAGGAGGCAGTAGGCAGCGGCTTTGTAAGAGAACACTGCTGTGCGGCAGACTGATCACCACATGTGTGTCCAGAGAGACTCCAGGAGCTGCTGGACGCTTCCCCTGGGTCATCCTGTGTTCTACCTCAGCCTCTCTCCCTCCAGCATGAAACGGAGCACTGCAGCAGCCACTGCCAGCTGAGCCAAGTAGTGTGTGTGGCTTGGCCTGTCAGGCAGGCTCCGCCGCTCTGAACAGCCGATGTCCATGCTATAGGTCACTGAAGATAAACAATGCAATGAGTGATAAAATGCTTGAAGGATCGGGGTCAGTCAGGGATGGAATGTGTGTGCAGACATTTACTTTATTATCCTTGTCCCCCACCCAGCAGCTAGGTAACTTAGCAGCTAAAAGTAAAAAAAGGGGAACATGAGCTGCCACTCCAGAGAAAATCCAGCAACTATAGGGAGAAACAGAGCAGGAATTAGGAGAGGTGATTTGCTGTGACAGAGCACTGCACTTTTTTCACTGGGGGAGGGGTGGGGAGAAGACAAGCAATGAACAGCATGCTGCCTCTGTGACACATTGTCACTGAGCAATGTGAGCATGTACTGCTAGTCTGCTTTGTTATTTCTCAACAAAGTGGAAAAAAATGCAGTGCTCTGTGACAGCAAATCACCTCTACTGACTCCTGCTCTGTTTCTCCCCTTAGTCGTAGTAGCCCTTCAAAGTAGACTATTGCCTTTTTCCTGATCCATTATTCATTGGGTGTGAGGGGCCCACAGGGTTGATCCATTTGTTACTTGGTGCCTCTGGGGTTTTCAGTAGATGGGAGATAGCCTTTTTGCACCCATTTACAGTATATAGCATAAAAAGAACACTTAACAATTGTGACCTCCTCCGCCCAAAAAAGAGCACTGTTTCCGCCCCCCATGTCCGTCCAAAAGTTTGTGTGTCCTGCTTTTTTGGACCTGTTGTCCATAAAAAATAGAAGGTTGGCATCCCTGCCACAACTGTGAGTGTTGATTTATCCTCCTCACCTGGCGACCTGTCTCACTGTTCAGCACATTACTTTAAGCTCAGAAATCCTAAACTGAACTGCATTTACTTTATACTTTCTTTGAGATTCTAATTAATGGTTTGTCACTTGCAATGTTTCACAGCTTAGCCAAAGCCTTTGTGATACAAGCATTTAATGTTTGTAATGATGTACTCAGTTTCCAGTTAAATATATGCTACTAGCTGATGACCCAGCGTTGCCTGGGTATGTATTTGGCTGGTGTTGGCTCTACCTACTTTTTCTATCCCTACCACACAAACACTTAGTGACCAAGTTTGTGAGTTTTGGGGTCTTTAGCATCAATAATTTGTATATTCCCATAGAAATTAAACAAATCTGATTGGCTGTTTGTGGCTCCACCCCTTTTTCTGAATTTGGACCTCAATGACACAATGACCAACTGTACCTGGTTTGAGACTTGTGCCATTAACAGTGCAAGAATGGCAGCAATTTTAATATTCCCCTTGAAAATCATCAGGCAAATTTTGATTAGCTTTTTTAGGCTACACCCACTTTTCTGAATATTAATCCCAGTCACACAGTGACCAACTGTGCAAGGTTTAAGAACCCTGCCATTAACAGTGAAGAAGGGCTGCAGTTTCCCAGGGAAATCTGTTTTTGACTCCATCCAGTTTTTGTGACCTTGACACACAGTCACTCAATGACCAAGTTTGTATGCTTTCGGGTTCCTGGCATCAAAATTGTGTGAGAAGAAGCAGTTTATCCAGCAAAGAAATCTGATTGGCTATTTGTGGCTCCACCCCTTTACCGAATTTGAACCCCAGTCACGTAATGACCGACTGTAGCAGGTTTGAGGCCTTTTAATATTCCCCTTTAAAATCAATAGGTGAATTTTGATTGGCTATTGTAGGCTCCACCTACTTATCTGAATATTAATTGCAGTCCCCAGTGACCAACTGTGTCAAGTTGCAGACCCCTGCCATTAACAGTGTAAGAATGGCTGCAGTTTATATTTTCTCAAGTAAAAAGTTTGTTGTATTTGGCTTCTCCCACTATTTCTAACCTTGACATACAGTCACTCATTGACTAAGTTTATGAGCTTTGGGGTCTTTGGCATCAATAAGTTGCATTTTCCCATTGAAATTAAACAAATCTGATTGGCTGCTTGAGGCCCACCTCCTTTTCAGAATTTAAACCCCAGTCTCCCAGTGACTGAATGTACCAGATTTGAGGCCTTTGCCATTAAGAGTGTAAGAATGGCAGAAATGTAAATATTCCCCTTGAAAATCAATAGGTAAATTTTGATTGGCTGTTGTAGCCTCCACCCACTTTCCTGAATATTAATCCCAGTCATCCAGTGAACCCTGCCAAAAACAGAATGGCTGAAATCAATCTAACAAATCTGATTAGCTGTTTGTGGCTCCACCCCCTTTAGTGAATGTGGACCCCAGTCACCCAGTGACTGACTGTATCAGGTTTGAGGCCCTGCCATTAACAGTGTAAAAATAGTAGCAATGTAAATAATCCACCTGAAAATCAATAGGTGAATTTTGATTGGCTGTTATAGGCTCCACCCACATTACCTGAATATTAATCCCAGTCACCTAGTGGCCAACTGTGTCAAGTTTGGGAACCCTGCCATTAACAGTGTAAGAATGGTTGGAGTTTATATTTTTCCATGTAAGAAATTTAGTTTATTTAATAATTTGTTATTTATGAGCTCTGGGATCCTTAGTATCAATAATTTATATGTTTTCATTGAAATTAAACAAATCTGATTGACTGTTTGTGGCTCCGCCCCTTTCTGAATTTGAACCCCAGTTACCCAGTGACCAGCTGTACCAGGTTTGAGGCATCTGCTATTAACAGTGTAAGAAAGGCAGCAATTTAAATATTCCCCTTGGAAATCAACAGGTGAATTTTGATTGGCTGTTGTAGGGTCCACCCATTTTTCTGAATATTAATCCTAGTCACCCAGCGACCACATGTGCAAAGTTTAAAACCCCTGCCATTAACAGTGTAATGGCTGCATTTTATATTTCCCCAGTGAAATTTGTCTTTGGCTCCGCCCACGTTTTAAAACCTTGACACACAGTCACTCAATGACCAAGTTTGTGAGCTTTCAGGTTCCTGGCATCAAAAATGTGTAAATGGAAGCAATTTATCCACCAAGGAAATCTGATTGGCTGTTTGTGGCCCCACCCCTTCAGTGAATTTGGACCCCAGTCACCCAATGACCGACTGTAGAATGTTTGAAGCCTCTGCCACAAGTAGTGTAAGAATGGCAGCAGTTTAAATATTCCCCTTGAAAATCAATAGGTGAATTTTGATTGGCTGTTGTAGGCTCCACCCACTTTCCTGAATCTTAATCTCATTCACCCAGTGACCAAGTGTGGCAAGTTTGAGAACCCTGCGATTAACAGTGTAAGAATGGCTGCAGTTTACATTTTCCCATTTAAAATTAATGGCTGAAATTTGATTAGCTGTTTATGCTCCGCCCACTTTTCCTGGATTTGTAACCTCGGTCACCAAGTGACCAACTGTGCCAGGTGTGGGACTCTGGTTCGATTACTGTGAGAATGGCAGCCTTTTCCATTTTTTCCATTGACATGAATGGGAAAATCTGATTTGCTGTTTGTAGCTCCGCCCAGGTGTGTCGGGGGGACACAAGACCCCCAGAACATATCATCCCTGGTAGTAAGGAATCTGTATACCAAGTTTCGTTCAAATCGGTCAAGCCGTTTTCGAGTTATCGCGGCACATACACACACACATACACACATCTGATTTTATATATATAGATTAGTTTTCTTAAGCGTAAATACATGGGTAACAGGTAGCTCTGAGATGGTTGACCACAGCCACAGTTATGCTGTTAAAGGGACACTTAAGTCAAACAAAAAAAATGAGTTTTACTCACCTAGGGCTTCCAATAGCCCCCTGCAGCTGTCCGGTACCCTTGCCGTCTCCCTCCGATCCTCCTGGCCCCGCCGGCAGCCACTTCCTGTTTCGGTGACAGGAGCTGACAGGCTGGGGACGCGAGTGATTCTTCGCGTTCCCAGACACATTAGCACCCTCTATGCTGCTATATGGTATATGATATATGCTATAGCAGCATAGATGGCGCTATTGTGGCCAGGAACGCGAAGAATCACTCGCATCCCCAGCCTGTCAGCTCCTGTCACCAAAACAGGAAGTGGCTGCCGGCGGGGCCAGGAGGATCAGAGGGAGACGGCGAGGGCACCTGACAGCTGCAGGGGGCTATTGGAAGCCCAAGGTGAGTAAAACTCATTTTTTTTGTTTGACTTAATTGTCCCTTTAAGATGGCTTGATAGATAATTTTCGACATGTCCGATCTCCCACCCGCTCGTTTCACCACTCAATTACGGATTGCAGTGAATGTAAAAAGATAAGAAAAACTAGTGGAAGATAAGAGAATTGACTGTGGAATCGAGTGGCAAAACGATCGATTGGGAGAATTGAGCATCAAAAACGAGCCGTGTATGCCCAGCATTAGATATAGTTTATCTTATAGTATCTTCTGGAAGAGAGACAAGGAAAAATTTGAGAATTGTATCTGGTGTATAATACTATAATAAAGAAAAACCAATATTTTGCAGCTGGGATGAATGACATTAAGAGTCTCTAATTTTCTAGGGATTCTTTTTATAATCAGCAGTAGGGTATTGTACCGTGTTTTTACAATAAGGAACAAAAACAAATAAACAAGCAAAAACAAAAAAAATAAAAATGAAAACATGGGGCTTGATTCACAAAGCGGTGATAACTCAGTTATCACGCCTAAAAGACTTTAGGCGTGATAAGCGGTGCAAAGCTGAGTTATCACCGATTTGTGCTGCTCTTCGCGCGAAGCTCCCGCGCGCAAAGTTTTGCGCGCGTAGCGCACCGCGCTGCGCGCGCAAAGTCCCATAGGGTTCAATGGACGCTGCGCGCGAAGCAGGGCACACTGCGCGCGCAGCGCGGTGCGCTACGCGCGCAAAACTTTGCGCGCGGGAGATCGCGCGAGTTTCTTCTTATCACTCCTAAACTGAGTTTAGGCGTGATAAAGGGCTTTTCACAGGCGTGCAAACACTTTGCACCGCTTTGTGAATCAAGCCCATGATGTTTTAACAAATTAACTGTATTTCAGTGAAAAAAGAAAAACACGTTGATTTTAAGTATTTTTAGGGGGGATATGTACTTTTAATTCCTGATGGTTAAGAAAGATTAATCTAACTGTACCAGACCTATTTCCATGCCAACAAAAAGTATTAGACTGATGCCACTGGCAGGAAGGACTCATGTGCCAAACCTAGAGACAAAGCTCCCTAAATTCTTGCACCTTGCCCCCTCCTGTATGCTTGACCCTCTCCCCTACTCTCTCTACTCTGATCTCCAGGGCTGCTGGCTGAAAATGCTTGTGCATACACCTCTTCACTAGATATGGCCCGAACTTCCGATTTTTGGTTCGCGAAAGTTCGGTTCACACCAACTTTCGCGAACCGCAATAGACTTCAATGGGGAGGCTAACTTTGAAAACTAAAAATACTTATGCTGGCCACAAAAGTGATGGAAAAGATGTTTCAAGGGGTCTAACTTCTGAGTTTTTGCATGGATGAGTGGGATAGACGTCAAAAGTCCCAGGGAAAAATCTGGATTTGACGCAAAGCAGCGTTTTAAGGGCAGAAATCACATTGAATGCTAAATTGCAGGCCTAAAGTGCTTTAAAACATCTTGCATGTGTATATGTTACGGCCAGAACCCGAAGTTTGGCCAGAACTAGAAGTGGCCGGCCACTTCGGGTTCTGGCCGGCCAATGTGCGAACTGGCCGCTGCGCTGCGGCCAATGTGAGAAATGCAACAATTCCTGTAAGGTTAATGGGATGTTGTGGCCGCAGCGCAGCGGGCAAATGTATCACACATCTTTACTTTATTCAATGACATTAAGCCGCCCGGCTTTTTCTCTGCCTCTCTCCTCCCCCCCCCCCCCCGCCTCTCTCTCCTCCCCCCGCCTCTCTCTCTTCTTCTCTTATGGGCAGGCAGCCGGGCGGGGACACGCGTGTCCCTCCGGAGTCGTTCGTCGCGGCAGGGGAATCCTGCCGTTCTTGCAGAGCGGGTGCTGGCAGAAGCGATGTCTGCAGCCTCCCCGCTCTGCTCTCCTGCCGCGACGAACGACTCTCCTGGACACACGTGTCC
Organism: Hyperolius riggenbachi; assembly: GCF_040937935.1. Taxonomy (NCBI): domain Eukaryota; kingdom Metazoa; phylum Chordata; class Amphibia; order Anura; family Hyperoliidae; genus Hyperolius; species Hyperolius riggenbachi. The sequence goes on from NC_090651.1 coordinate 157,878,622, forward strand.
CCCGCCCGGCTGCCCATAAGAGAAGGAAGAGAGAGAGGCGAGGGGAGGAGAGAGAGGCGAGGGGAAGAGAGAAAGCGGGGAAAAAGCCGGTCGGCTTAATGTCATTGAATAAAGTAAAGATGTGTGATACATTTGCCCGCTGCGCTGCGGCCACAACATCCCATTAACTTTACAGGAATTGTTGCATTTCTCACATTGGCCGCAGCGCAGCGGCCAGTTCGCACATTGGCCGGCCAGAACCCGAAGTGGCCGGCCACTTCTAGTTCTGGCCAAACTTCGGGTTCTGGCCGTAACATATACATCAATCAGGGAGTATAATTAGAGTACTGCGTCATACTGACACACCAAACTCACTGTGTAACGCACCGCAAACAGCTGTTTGTGTAGTGACGGCCGTGCTGGACTGGTGCGCACCATGGCCAGAGTGCAGGCCATGGCGGTTTTCAAGCCCATATGATCACCGGGCTGTGGAAGCTTAATGATAGAACAACATTGACTGTCCAGCTGATCAAATTTGGTCTGTCCACAATGAAGCAACAACCTTATTATCTTAGGTGTGCCCCCCCCCCCCACCTGGAGTCCTGGACCCTGTTGGTGGTGGTGGAGAAGGCAGTTAAGCGGCCTGCAGGCAGAGATGCTGTGTGGGGAGCGACTTAGTCATGGGGCAGGAAGTCACACGGCGTGCAGGCAGAGATGCTGTGTGTGGGGACTGACTTAGTCTTCGGTCGGGCAGTAGGCCTCCGGGATCCATGCCTCATTCATTTTGATAAGGGGAAGGTACTGAACACTTTTGTGACTTAGGCTTCTCTCCTCAGTGACAATGTCTCCAGCTGCGCTGAAGATCCTTTCTGACAGGACACTTGAGGCAGGGCAAGACAGAAGTTGGATAGCAAATTGGGACAGCTCTGGCCACAGGTCAAGCCTGCAAACCCAGTAGTCCAAGGGTTCATCGCTGCTCACAGTGTCTACATCTACACTTAAGGGCAAGTAGTCGGCTACCTGCCGGTCCAGGCGTTGGTGGAGGGTGGATCCGGAAGCGCTAAGGCGAGGCATTGGACTAAAGAATGTCTGCATGTCCGACATCACCATGAGATCGCTGGAGCGTCCTGTCCTTGCCTGTGTGGACATGGGAGAAGGATTACTGTCAGTGGTACCTTTATTGCGTTGTGCTGGGACATCACCCTTAAATGCATTGTAAAGCATAGTTGCCAGCTTGTTCTGCAAGTGCTGCATCCTTTCTGCCTGCTGGTGATTTGGAAACATCTCCGACCACTTTGTGCCTATATCGAGGGTCTAGTAGTGTGGCCACCCAGTACAGCTCATTCCCCTTGAGTTTTTTATATGGGGGTCCCTCAACAGGCTGGACAGCATGAAAGACACCATCTGCACAAAGTTGGATCCAGACGTACAATCCATCTCCTCCTTCCTCAGTGATGTCAGGTAAGTCCTCCTCCTCCCCCCAGCCACAAACAATACCACGGGAACGTTGAGCAGCACAAGCCCCCTGTGACGCCTGCTGCGGTTTTTCTTTTGCGCCGCCTCCTCCTCCTCCTCCAAAGAAACACTTTCCTCATCATCATCGGAGTCTGACTCCTCATCCCCACACGACTCTTCCTCCTCCTCCCGCTCTGTGCTGTCGCAGGTGTTGAGGAAACATCTGGTTCTGATGAGAATTGATCCCACAACGCTTCCTCCTGTAACTGTTACTGTTTACGCTCCTCCACAGCTTGATCCACCACTCTATGCATGGCACCCTCCAGGAAGAAAGTGTACAGGATCAAGTCGCTGATGATGCCTTCACTGAGACTCACCAGGTTTGTCACCTCCTCAAATGGCCGCATGAGCCTGCATGCATTTCGCATCAGTGTCCAGTTGTTCGGCCAGAACATCCCCATCTCCCCAAAGTGTGTCCTTCTACTGTAGTTGTAGAGGTTTTGGGTGATGGCTTTCTCCTGTTCTAGCAGGCGAGAGAACATAAGGAGGGTCGAATTCCAGCAAGTCGGGCTATCGCAAATCAGGCGTCTCACCAGCAACTTGTTTCTCTGCTGAATATCGGAAAAGTGTGCCATGGCCGTGTAACACCGCCTGAAATGCCCACACAGCTTCCTGGCCTGCTTCAGGATGTCCTCTAAGCCTGGGTACTTTGAGACAAATCTTTGAATGACTAGATTCAGCCCATGTGCCATGCAGGGTACATGTGTCAGCTTTCCCAAATTCAAAGCGGAAATGAGATTGCTGCCGTTGTCACACACCACGTTGCCGATCTCCAGCTGGTGTGGGGTCAGCCACTGATCCAAGGAAAAAAGAAGCAGTCCTAGAAGCTCAACTGCAATAATATGTGAAGCCAGGGAGTCCACCAGTCCACACCCGGATCCTTCAAGGTGCAACAATCCACAGCAATAGAAGAAAAAGCACTATTTTATTGCACCATAGTGAAGTTTTTTTTTTGTCACTATGGTGCAATAAAATAGTGCTACAATTGCATTTATCCAGGTGGAGACCCAGTCTTTTTCTTCGTCAGCCACTTATCCCCCTGTTTGTTAAGAGCAGCCAGAAGAGCTGCTCCAGTGTGACTCTCCGCTTTGAGGTAAGACATGTCTAAGATGGCGTGACACCGTCGTACCTGACATGCAGCATAGGCCCTGGGGAGCTGGGGCTGTGTAGCTGGAGAGGAGATTGCAGCACCAGTAGAGTTGAACTGCCACTCAGCCAAGGAGGAGGAGGATAATGACAGCGAAGAGGATGTAGCAGGAGGAGAGGAGGTGGCAGCAGGCCTGCCTGCAAGCTGTGGAGGTGTCACAAGTTGGTCCGCTGCACAGCCACATACTCCCTGCTTGTCAGCGGTCACCAAGTTGACCCAATGGCATGGTACAGTTTGGGTATCACCTTTTTAGAGAAATAATTGCGGCCTGGTATCTCCCACTGCGGTGTCCCAATGGCCACAAATTTACAGAAAGCCTCAGAGCCCCCCAGCTGGTATGGTAACAGCTGGAGAGCTAACAGATCCGCCAAGCCAGCTGTCAGACGCGAGGGGGTGACTGGCAGAAATTGGCTTCTTCTGCTCAAAGATTTCCTTCATTGACACCTGGCTGCTGTGGGCAGAGGAGAAGGAACCGCTCAAGGTCAGAGGCGGAGTGGAGGAAGGTGGCTGTGAAGGTGCAAGGGAGAAAGCGGCTGAAGATGCTGCACCTGAAGGAGGAAGAGTAGAAGGAGTGTGGCTTTTCTTTTGTGTGCTGCTTTTCCTCTGGTGGTCTTCCAATTGCAGTTTGTGCCTTTTCTGCATGTGCTTTCATAAGGCAATTGTCCCTACATGGGTGTTGGCCTTTCCACGGCTCAATTTTTGGAGACAGAGAGAACAGATGGCATTGCTCTGATCTGAGGCAAACACATTAAAAAATTCCCAACCGCTGAGCCCCCCTGGGGTGATGGCACTATGGTGGCATCAGCAGCTGACGTTGAAGGGCATGTTGGCTGGCTGTACATAGGTGGTGATACATGGTGCCAGACACTGCCACCAGTTGTTTCTGACAACGAGCTCCCCCTGCTTCTTTCAGCCAACTCATCTCCTCCTACTCCTCTCTGACTCCCCCTCTGAACTGTCCCCTTGGTCATCTTGTCTCTTAGGATCTCACATGACATCTGTATCATCGTCATCATCATAATCATCCTGCCCAGCTTCACTGGCCTCAGACACCTCATAAACTGCACCAACAGCAGGTACTTCATAATCCTCCTCCTCACACGTTATGTCCATAGTGTCGCCTAACTCACACATATGAGGTGGTGTAACTTGCTTAGCGCCTTCATCTGGTTGTAGCAGTAGTGGCTGTGAATCAGTTAATTCCCCACCAAATAACTCCTGCGAAGTGTCAAATGCAGTGGATGTGGTGCTTGTAGTAGCGCTGGTAGCTGCAGAAGATGAGGTGTTCTGTGTTAAATAGTCAACCACGTCCTGACAATCTTGGCAGTTGATAGGACGTGCCTTCTTCTGAGCACTGTACTTTGGTCCAGTGCCGCACGAAATCACATCAGCACAACCTCACTCAGACCTGCCGGGTGGCATTCCTCTGGTTCTGCCTCTTCCTCTGCCTCTACCTGTTTTGTCCGTTTTGTCCATATCAGTGAAAGGTATGCACTTACTTGACTAATACAATGTGCAGTCACACAGGCGCAGTTAACAGGTATGCATGGAGTGGTATATCACACTGCATGCGCTCACGTAGGAAGGTGAGTGCACTAAACACAACATATGCAGTGATGGGTATTACAAATGTGCACCTGTCACACACACATGTACGGTGAACAGGTACAGTGACTGGTGGTATTAGATATCATCACTGCATGTGCTCACGTAGGTAGGTGGGTGCACTGAACACAACAGTTAGGTATATGCAGCGATGGGTATTACAAATGTGCACCTGTCACACACACGTACTGTGAACAGGTACAGTGACTGGTGGTATTAAATATCACACTGCGTGTGCTCACGTAGGTAGGTGGGTGCACTGAACACAACAGGTAGGTATATGCAGTGATCGGTATTGCAAATGTGCACCTGTCACACACACAGGTACTGCCGTGAACAGGGGCAATAACTGGTGGTATTTACAGTGCGTGCGCTCACGTAGGTAGGTAGATAGGTGCACTGAAAAGTGAACAGGTGCAGTGATTGGGATGGGATTACAAATCTGCAGCTGTCTGTCACTGAATGTGCTGGGCCTGGCAGTGACACAGTAGGAATTACACCAAAGGCCAGCTGCGACTGACTGACAGGGCTGTATATAATACAAGTGGGCCACACACAAAAAAAATAGATCACAAGAACAAGATTAGCTCTCAAAAGAGCTGTTGAGGGGTGCTTTTGTAGCAGTAAGAATCAGCAAGGAGCAAGCTAACAAGCCTACAAGACCCTTACTAAGCTTTACCTATGAGAGTCTGCAGCAGCTCTCCCTTTTCTAATTACTGCAGGCACACGAGTGATTTCAATGCCTGATGCTGCCTGCCTTTTATAAGGGGGGGAGTGGCTCCAGGAGGGAGTGTAGCCTGATTGGCTACAATGTGCCTGCTGACTGTGATGTAGAGGGTCAAAGTTGACCTTAATGATGCATTATGGGGGCGAATCGAACTTCCGGAAAAGTTTGCGGTTCTCAGTGAACGCGATCCACGGAAGTTCGCCGTGAACCGGCGAACCGTTCAGGCCATCTCTACTCTTTACACACCAACTGTGGCCTCACTAACAGTGTTTGGGAAAGTGCAGAGCAGCTGGTTCCAGAACCACCTCATTATCAATGCAATGTTTATTAACAGACTAGGATTTAACCTTGTTCACCCAAAGTCTGGATATTTTGTCAAAAGAAATAATATATAAAAAAATATGGGGAAGGTATATCAACAGATTATTGATAAATAATTGAATGTTATTTACATAGAGACATAACTTACACTAATTCCTTTGAGGAAATTTGCTTTGATATGAGTGGTTTGGATTACAAGCGTGTTTCCGGAACTAATTAGAATCAGAATAAAAATCAGAATCATTTTATTTCGCCAAGCATGACTGGGTCAAGCCCTGAATTGGGTTTGGCACAAGGAGCGGTACATAGAAGGAAAGGCAGGAAAAACGATAGAATTATTATTATTATTATTATTATTATTATTAATAGAATGACAGTAATACCTTATACACAATATGGACATACACAATATACAATCAACATTAGAACATATAGCTCAGTATTCCTCTTTCAAAAACAAAAGAAACACTGCTGAAGTCTACCGCTCTTATGCAGGTGGCAGGGCGCTGATAGAGGGTGGTAGAATGTTCAGGGAGTTCAGGAGGCTAACGGCCATCAGGAAGAAAGAGTTCTTGTGTCTGGTGGTCTTGGTGGGCATGGCCCGGAGTCTCCGACCCAGTGGAAGTGGGATGAAAAAACAGTGGTGCAATTATGCTCGTAAACCAAGGATCCACTGTACTGTGAACAGCCCCATGGAATTGTATGGGCAGTGAGTTGACATGCAGAATTATTCTGCAATACTGAGTACTTTGAACTAGCTTTAAATTGGAGATAAAAGCTATAATCTCCACACATTAAAATAAATCTCAAAATATCCCAAAAATGATGTCTACAGAATGGGCAATTAACAGCTTTAGCTAAATATACATTATAAGGCTGTGGTCAGTTGCATAACGCATGCATTAAAATGTGTGTTAACAGTAATGGAAAATGGAAATAGATAGATAGAATACAAAGCCTGCATGCAGCAAGTTAGAATAACACAATCATATAACGTAGAACCACAAACAGAAATTTGAGAGCAGTGAGTTGACTTGCAGAATATTCTGCAATGCAATTGAACACTGTGAAGTAGCCCTGAATGGTAAAAATGCCAAACAAATTCTAATGTATATATGCTGGTATTTTAGCTTACCTAGTCTGGTTGGTTAATAGACAAGACAAATAACATTTATCGTGCACTTTTTTCCGGGTGGACTCAAAGCGCTTGAGCCGCAGCCACTAGGGCGTCCTCAGTAGGCAGTAGCAGTGTTAGGGAGTCTAAGCCAAGGACTCCTGACTGAATAGGTGTTGGCTTACTGAGCAGGCAGATCTCAAACCAAGGTCCCCCGTGTCAGAGGCTGAGCCCTTAACTATTACACTATCCAGCCACTACTATTAATGCATGCATTATAAAGCCATTTAAAAGAAAAGTACATGCAAAAGTACAGTAACATTTTAGTGATGCAATTCTATTTAAATGTATAGAATGGCACATTCCTATCGGTATGCAGCAGCAGTTAGTCAAGAGAAGCAGAATGAGGGTTAGGCATCATTAATTTGATTCAGGGTTTATCAAGTTAAGAAAGTCTGACCATGCACAGTAATAATTAATTTACAGTGATTCCTCTTTAGATGACAAGCTCAATGTTCAGCTTGAAAATAGTCAGGAACATGCTTATCATTCTTGCTGCTGTAATCTCCAGCCAATACCATCATTGTGGAGGATGCAGACTAAAAGGAAATTGCATAACTAGCTCCAAGCACCAGGACTTGAACAACTCTGACTTTTCCATACTACTATAATGAACATCACTGGCCACTCAATGCTGGTCACCTACAGAAGCTCTTACCCACCATGTGCATGTTTTACATTTAGGGCAATATTCAAAGCACCCTAGGTAAAATCAGGTAAAAATGGCACAGGTTGAGTGCTGATAAAAATGGCATAATTATAGGCGACAATAGTAAAAGCCATGATTAGCAGCAACAGTAATGTGCATTCAACCATTTGCCTTGCCCTATTTAGGCAATAATAATAGTACTCTTATTTAATTAGACCATTAAATAAGAGTACTATTATTATTGCCTAAATAGGGCAAGGCAAATTGCTGAATATGGTCACATCGTATTTGTAGACAAGCCAAATGCTTCATCTGTCATAAAACACTGGAGGAAAAGAATGACAATCAGTTCCTGGTAATGGAGCGTCTGGGGGCAAAGCCAATAGTCACTGTTCACTGTTCATGTACCGTATATTTGGGCGTATAAGATGACTTTTAACCCCTTAAAATGTTCTGGAAAGTCGGGGGTTGTTTTTTATGCTGGGTATCAGGTTGCTGGGTGTCAATGCTTGAAGCCACAATTACCTACATAACATTTAACTACATTACTGAATGGTGCGGCCCTGCGGGAAGGTTCTATTTAGAAGGTTTGGTAGTTGGGCGTTCCTGCGCGGCCATTAGAATCATGCGAGCGGCCGCCTCACGCGCCACATGGGGAGCAAGGCAGCTTCCTGTGTCGGCGATCACCTGACTGAGCAGCTTCCTGTGTCGACGATCACCTGTGCGGTGTTGTGGGAAGGTTCAAAGTCCGGTAGTCGGGTGTTCCTGCGTGGCCATTAGAATCATGTCGGCGATCACCTGACCGATGATGCACGTGGAGCGTGGTGACGTGTGCTACCTTGCTGGAGGAATCTGTGGGAAGGGCTGGAGGTTGATTGCGGATTGCTGGAGCTGCGATGCACTTCTACCCATGTGAGCAGCTGCTCGCATGATGATAATGAAAGTGGTTGTTCAGAGACGTTTGAATGCTGGATTTTTCGCTTGTAACCTGCATTTGGTATGTCATTTTATTTACCCAATGTATATCTCTGCAGCACCTGTGATTGAAAGTACTGTAGGTACGGTGTGACAGCTTTGCCAGTTTTAAAAGCACAGCCCTCCCCCTGCCCATGCCAGTATATGAATCATTTTAATGTGAAGTGCAGAGGGTGGATACAGGGGTGGGCTAGATGGATGGAGGAGGCATGTTTTCTGTCAATGTCAGAGAAGGAGGTCTTGGGATGCAGAGGCGGGACCGGGAGAACTGCAATGCACTTGGAGACAGGGAGAGCTGACCAATATGACAGAGAGAGGGAAAGCAGATTCAATCCATCCAGTAAGATACATCACTGTGATTGACTGTATTCTGTTGTACCACATTCGTACACCAGTATCTGTACCTGTTGATACAGTACAGTATATAGCATTGAAAACCCCATCATGGCTCCAGCAAGGAGCAAATATGAGAAATTACATAAATTAGCATTCAGGTGGGAGGCTTCGGTTGGACGCAATCGTGAATTGCATTGTTTACAGGGACGCCCCATGTAGGCACATCTCCCACACGGTCCCCTCCCTAACCACTCACCTGTCAACTGCATTGCGTCCAACCGAAGCCTCCCACCTGAATGCTAATTTATGTAATTCCTGCTAGATTTGGTACAGCAGGCAAAGGGTGTATGACAGTACACCTGATTGGCTGACTGGCGTCTGCTGGCCAGATAGAGGCAGGATATTGCTCTAGCTGGAAGTTAGCAATTGTGTTTTTGTGAAGTTGGCATTCAGTTTAGAGGTGGTGGGGTGAGTTTCCTGGAGGTGAGAGGTCCAGGCTTGCTAGAGGTGGTGGGGTGAGTTTCCTGGAGGTGAGAGGTCCAGGGCTTGCCCACACTTCCCTCTAGGTGTCGCATGGTGGTTTGGGGGCCCCAGCGAGTGAGAGAAACCTGGGGCCCCTCGGCTGTCATGTGGGCCAGTTGTTTGTGATTTTAAATTTCTTTTTTGCAGCTTCTAGTATGCGGTTGACAGGTGAGTGGTTAGGGAGGGGACAGTGTGGGAGATGTGCCTACACGGGGCGTCCCTGTAAACGATGCAATTCACGATTGCCTCCAACCGAAGCCTCCCACCTGAATGCTAATTTATGTAATTCCTGCTGGATTTGGTACAGCAGGCAAAGGGTGTATGACAGTACACCTGATTGGCTGACTGGCGTCTGCTGGCCAGATAGAGGCAGGATATTGCTCTAGCTGGAAGTTAGCAATTGTGTTTCTTTGAGAAAGGCAGCCGAGTCTGCTGAAACATGCCAGCCCAGTGATACCCTGAAGTCTTCTATGCGAATCGGAGTTGAAGTCTAGCAACTCACTTACGAGATTCCAGAGACCGCTGCGGGGAGGTGACATCACCGGAAGTCAGGGCGCCGTAACCAGGTAGTGACTGCTGCAAGCGCCGAAGGGGAATGCAGAGCGGCTTGTCTCAAAGAAGGAGGCGACAGGAGTTGCAGAGCTACCGGCCGGAGCTCCGACTCAACATCAGCGGGAAGTAAACATTGGACTGAGTACACCAGGGAGCACGTGAGTATATCGAAGCAGCTCTACCCGTGTACTCACCACAGAATCATCGACTGAGGAACATCCTAAGTGTGAGTAACAATTTGAGTGGAAAATACTGACACTTCATATAACTAACACCATTATACGGTGGAATCACACTGAGACTAATAGCCTCTAACTGTAAGATAATAAAACTACTGGAGAAGATTCTGGTGAAGACCCACATACGAAGTTTGGGAGTGTCTAACAACTTTTAAGTACTGAACCAAATCCTTGGACATTTACTTCTTGGATACACACGCAGTATTTTTTTATAAACACATTTTTTTCAACCTTGCTTTTTATTTTTACTTATATTTTTATTTTTTATTTTTTCCTTGTTTAAGGACACATCGGGTGGCCCCATGTGTGAATGAGCACCTGAAAGCAACACATATGTGAATATTGAATAAAAATGTATTGAAACCAAGTATTCTGTATATAAATAGGCTTAACAGAAATATATTTTACAATTTACAGTTTATGTATATTTTGTATGTTTATCTGACAAACACCAATTAAAAAGTGTTTTAAAACTACTGAAGAATCCCAGCACTACCTACTTGATTAAATTATTGCACTATAGGAACATTGGAGACAGTGGGGACCCCCGATATGTTGGTAAGCTGCGGGTGAAAATGATAAACCTCACCCCGTCGATCGCCCTCCACCTTAATTTCTCAAAGGGCGAAACTTGCCCAGAAATTACCTGCACATCTTGAGAGCAAAATAGCTAGTTTCCATCGATATATAATACAACAGCGCACTAAACATGGCTATGCCTTAAGTAGCATTGGAAATATGGATGAAACTCCAATGAATTTTGATATGGTTGGAAATAAAAATGTACATCAAAAAGGTGAAAAAACTATTTTAATTAAAACAACAGGGCATGAGAAGTCCAGTTTTACAGTGGTACTAGGATGCACAGCTGATGGCGCCAAACTGCGTTCAATGATTATTTTTTAAAAGAAAAACAATGCCAAAACTTAAGTTTCCTGTTGGCTGTTTTGTACATGTGAATGAAAAAGGCTGGATGGATTAAGAAGGGGTGAAGCTATGGCTTAAAAATGTGTGGAGCAGGTGACCAGGTGGACTTATTAAAAAACGTAGTCTACTGGTGTGGGATATGTTCAAGGCTCATTTAACTCCCACCACCAAGTAAACATTTTTAAGACTAAACACAGATGTGACAGTTATTTCTGTAGGATTGACATTGTTGGTACAGCCACTGGATGTGTGCCTAAACAAGCCGTTCAAAGATCGCATTCAAGAACAGTGGAATGAATGGATGCTTAGCGGTGAAAAGACAGTCACAAACTGAAACATACGTGCTCCACACTTGGATGTTTTGTGCCAGTTTGTCATAAGAGCCTGGAATGACATTGATGCCAAAACAGTGATCAAAAGTGTGGCATGTCAAATTCATTGGATGGTATGGAGGACGACTACTTGTGGAAAGATGAAGAGGTACCCGAGGCTGAGACCGCAGCCTAAGCTGAGACCACACCATCTGATACAGAATTGGATCCATACGATGACTGCCTTACAAATGTACCACAAGATCTCATTGATATACTTATGATATCAGATGATGAACAGGAGGATTTTGAAGGCTTTTAAAGGAAAACTGTCATGCCAGCAAAACCGTAGCTTGCAGTTATGATGGGCGTTGCTAACTCACCAGGGACTTGCCCAGGACTTGCTCTTTCTCTCTCTCTCTCTCTCTCTCTCTCTCTCTTCTCATTGATATATATTATGATATCAAAATATATAATTACTGTTGCGCTCCTCACACCTGTGCCTTCAACCTTGCAAACAAACTATATCCTTGACCTGCAAAAAAAGCTTCACATAGGGTGATACCGTTCTGTAACATTAAAATTCTTCACTTTGCATGCACGTTAGCCCAAGTGACAATTCACATCCGTGTCAGGTGCTCTCATTCAGTGCTCATTCCGTGACAGTCCCCGACTAATACATGCCAAAACGCTCACCAGATGTAGCCCACCTCGAATTGCAGGTGGAGAAATCACTTTTGGCCCACTGCCAGTAAATCCCATAACACCAAATCGACATAAGTCTTCATTTATTCCAATGTAAAACAGCTTCATAAAACGACATAAAAACATAACATAGCGTAATCCTGTTATACAGACACTCCGGGCGCATCTATGATTGCACTTACGCGTCCCGGTGTTAAAATCGCATGTAGTATTATCCTTTGCCAATGCCCATTCGCCTGAAGTGTGGGTAGGGAAGTCTGCGGAGAAACCGCTCCTGATCCTCCCTCTAGCCGCAGGGTGTATGCCGCTTGTGCGCACTGCTCAATCCCGACCGGCCGGTCAGCTTACTTCCGCGTGTACGTCACTTTGCTCTGCCCTACGTACGTTTCGTCCTCACTTCCGGACTCATCAGGGGCTCCGTCTCCCGACTCGCAACGTCGCTTGACATACTGCCTGCTCGCTTGTGATTGGTTGAATCACTCAACACCGGCGAATGGGCGTTGTTTACATATGCTTCCCATAATGTTAAAACGTTACTATAATAGAATCTCCTCCTAACTCTCTCCTGCTGGAATTAAACATACATCCCTAAATTAATATTAAGCATTACCCCATCTGGTGGTATATTTGCATACTTCTCCATACCTAGCCATATAAAAGGCTTGTGTCTGGTGCTGTGCTGTACCCCTGCCATCTAGTGGTCATTTTATATATAACTGTTTACTAATCAACATCATATCTCACATCCCCTCTAGTGATAATAAATACAATGCCCTGTACTTTCTTGTCATAACATAACTGCAGCTCCATTTTCAAGATTATCACTCTCATTTGGAACTACATTCCTCTACATATACTGTACTTCAGTCATTAGAAATATGGCAATTTAAATCAAACTCTATATTGAGTCCTCCTGGATTAAGAGAACTCAAATTATAGATCCATTTTCCTTCAGCCTTAGAAATTTCTTTTGTGAGATTGGAGCCTCTCCACTTCTTAATGTATTTTTCTACCCCCATAAATTTCAGACCTGCTGGATCTTGATTATGATGTATCTTAAAGTGCTTAGAAACACTATGGGCCTCCAGGCCCTTTTTTATATTATTTACATGTTCTCTGATCCGCTTGTACAGTTCCCTAGTTGTTCGCCCAACATATTCTAGCCCACATGGGCACCACAGGACGTACGCCACACCTTTACATCTACATGTGATGCATTGCTGGATCTTCCACGTTTTTCCTGAGTTCCTTGAGATCACCTGATTTCCCCTTACTCCTGTGGACACTCTACACCCCATGCAGCTCCTGCATGGAAAGAACCCCACCTGTCCCAAAAGGTCTCCCCCCATAGTCCTGGGCGGTTCAATGTAACTCTTGACCAAAGTTGATTTGAGTGTTGGGGCCCTCCTATAGATGAATTGTGGTCTTTCTGGTAACACTTTGTTCAACACACCATCAGTTTTTAGAATATTTCAGTTTTTCCTAATAATCCTTTCCATATCCCTGTGTTGTGAATTATAATCAAAGATGATGGCAAAATCCCTCTTTTCTCTCACCACTCTGGATTTGTTCAACAGTAATTCTTGTCTGGGGAGTTCCGCCACCTGGGCTGCTTCTGATCTCAATTCGCTTGCTTCATATCCCTTTTCCCAAAACCTATTAATAAGTGTTTCGCTCTGCGTAACATAGTCTTCCATATGGGTATAATTCCGCCTAATCCTGACAAATTGACCTCTAGGAATGTTCCTCAACCACTTATTATGATGGCAACTTTGCCTCGGAATGTACCCATTCCTATCTGTACTTTTGAAATAGGTTTTGGTGGTGAGTACGTTCTTTTCCTTCTTAATCTGTAAATCCAGAAAGCTCACTTGTTCTTTACTCACAGTTACTGATATCTTTAGTTCAGACCAGATCAAATTTAGATCGTCACAGAACTGTGCTAATGCACTCTCTGAGCCTCTCCATACGAAAAACAGGTCATCTATAAACCTTGACCAGGATACCACCTGTGTGTAGGCCTCTATCTGTTGTACTTGCCTTTCCCATTCCTCCATTGTAATAATTTTATCTTGTCACCGGAGATGTGGCCTCACTGTATACGGTCATTCCCCATGCCAAAAGTGTGCAAATCATCAGCAATAGCTTGAAGGAAGATGAAACTCTTAAAGAGGCCCAGATTGAATTCATCATAAAATTATTACAATATTCTTTAGAGCATAATTACTTTTGGTATGGAGGCACATACTATGTGCAACAAACAGGCTGTGCCATGGGGGCAAAATTTGCTCCCAGCGTGGCAAACCTCTACATGGAGGAATGGGAAAGGCAAGTACAACAGATAGAGGCCTACACACAGGTGGTATCCTGGTCAAGGTTTATAGATGACCTGTTTTTCGTATGGAGAGGCTCAGAGAGTGCATTAGCACAGTTCTGTGACGATCTAAATTTGATCTGGTCTGAACTAAAGATATCAGTAACTGTGAGTAAAGAACAAGTGAGCTTTCTGGATTTACAGATTAAGAAGGAAAAGAACGTACTCACCACCAAAACCTATTTCAAAAGTACAGATAGGAATGGGTACATTCCGAGGCAAAGTTGCCATCATAATAAGTGGTTGAGGAACATTCCTAGAGGTCAATTTGTCAGGATTAGGCGGAATTGTACCCATATGGAAGACTATGTTACGCAGAGCGAAACACTTATTAATAGGTTTTGGGAAAAGGGATATGAAGCAAGCGAATTGAGATCAGAAGCAGCCCAGGTGGCGGAACTCCCCAGACAAGAATTACTGTTGAAAAAATCCAGAGTGGTGAGAGAAAAGAGGGATTTTGCCATCATCTTTGATTATAATTCACAACACAGGGATATGGAAAGGATTATTAGGAAAAACTGGAATATTCTAAAAACTGATGGTGTGTTGAACAAAGTGTTACCAGAAAGACCACAATTCATCTATAGGAGGGCCCCAACACTCAAATCAACTTTGGTCAAGAGTTACATTGAACCGCCCAGGACTATGGGGGGAGACCTTTTGGGACAGGTGGGGTTCTTTCCATGCAGGAGCTGCATGGGGTGTAGAGTGTCCACAGGAGTAAGGGGAAATCAGGTGATCTCAAGGAACTCAGGAAAAACGTGGAAGATCCAGCAATGCATCACATGTAGATGTAAAGGTGTGGTGTACGTCCTGTGGTGCCCATGTGGGCTAGAATATGTTGGGCGAACAACTAGGGAACTGTACAAGCGGATCAGAGAACATGTAAATAATATAAAAAAGGGCCTGGAGGCCCATAGTGTTTCTAAGCACTTTAAGATACATCATAATCAAGATCCAACAGGTCTGAAATTTATGGGGGTAGAAAAATACATTAAGAAGTGGAGAGGCTCCAATCTCACAAAAGAAATTTCTAAGGCTGAAGGAAAATGGATCTATAATTTGAGTTCTCTTAATCCAGGAGGACTCAATATAGAGTTTGATTTAAATTGCCATATTTCTAATGACTGAAGTACAGTATATGTAGAGGAATGTAGTTCCAAATGAGAGTGATAATCTTGAAAATGGAGCTGCAGTTATGTTATGACAAGAAAGTACAGGGCATTGTATTTATTATCACTAGAGGGGATGTGAGATATGATGTTGATTAGTAAACAGTTATATATAAAATGACCACTAGATGGCAGGGGTACAGCACAGCACCAGACACAAGCCTTTTATATGGCTAGGTATGGAGAAGTATGCAAATATACCACCAGATGGGGTAATGCTTAATATTAATTTAGGGATGTATGTTTAATTCCAGCAGGAGAGAGTTAGGAGGAGATTCTATTATAGTAACGTTTTAACATTATGGGAAGCATATGTAAACAACGCCCATTCGCCGGTGTTGAGTGATTCAACCAATCACAAGCGAGCAGGCAGTATGTCAAGCAACGTTGCGAGTCGGGAGGCGGAGCCCCTGATGAGTCCGGAAGTGAGGACGAAACGTACGTAGGGCAGAGCAAAGTGACGTACACGCGGAAGTAAGCTGACCGGCCGGTCGGGATTGAGCAGTGCGCACAAGCGGCATACACCCTGCGGCTAGAGGGAGGATCAGGAGCGGTTTCTCCGCTGACTTCCCTACCCACACTTCAGGCGAATGGGCATTGGCAAAGGATAATACTACATGCGATTTTAACACCGGGACGCGTAAGTGCAATCATAGATGCGCCCGGAGTGTCTGTATAACAGGATTACGCTATGTTATGTTTTTATGTCGTTTTATGAAGCTGTTTTACATTGGAATAAATGAAGACTTATGTCGATTTGGTGTTATGGGATTTACTGGCAGTGGGCCAAAAGTGATTTCTCCACCTGCAATTCGAGGTGGGCTACATCTGGTGAGCGTTTTGGCATGTATTAGTCGGGGACTGTCACGGAATGAGCACTGAATGAGAGCACCTGACACGGATGTGAATTGTCACTTGGGCTAACGTGCATGCAAAGTGAAGAAGTTTAATGTTACAGAACGGTATCACCCTATGTGAAGCTTTTTTTGCAGGTCAAGGATATAGTTTGTTTGCAAGGTTGAAGGCACAGGTGTGAGGAGCGCAACAGTAATTATATATTTTGATCTTTCCTGGACTGGACTTTCTGGAGCGATCTCACATACTGGTGCAGGCAGTTACATGTGTCAAGTTTAACTGTGGCGCGGTGTTTTTTATTTGATATTATGATATCAGATGATGAACAGGAGGATTTTGAAGGTTTTTAAAGGAAAACTGTCACGCCAGCAAAACCGTACCTTGCAGTTATGATGGGTATTGCTAACTCACCAGGGACTTGCCCAGGACTTGCTCTCTCTCTCTCTCTCTCTCTCTCTCTCTCTCTCTCTCTCTCTCTCTCTTCTCATTGATATACTTATGATATCAGATGATGAACAGGAGGATTTTGAAGGCTTTTAAAAGAAAACTGTCACACCAGCAAAACCGTAGCTTGCAGTTATGATAGACGTCACTAACTCACCAGGGACTTGCCCAGGACTTGCTCTCTCTCTATTGTTTATTTTCTTCCTACTGATGTTCCAGTTCCTATTAGTTCCAGTTTGGTTGACTGTTCAGAAAAGAAACAGCAGGCAGCTCCAATCCTTTCAGCTTTAGACTTTCACTGTTTCATGTTTACATGTTCCTTATGTTTATAAGTGATGAGCATTTGAACTAAAATTACCGTTACCATATTGAAATCAAATCTGATGTTTTTTTACTGTTTATTTGGTGTGCATAGAAAGAGGGGTAGTGTTATGCAGCGAGTATATCCCAAACTTTATATTTTAACTGGAAAAGTTGGGGGGTCGTCTTATACGCCCAGTCGTCTTATACTGTAGGTAACCTTGTTTACTTTTCTTCAAGATGCTGATTTTGCTGGAACTCCAATAACCCCCAACAATGATGTAAATAGTTGAGCAGTCTGCATCTGCCATGGCCATTAGAACTTGGCCTATAGAAAAGTATTTTTATAACTAAAATGTTGCTCCACTTTCAGGTAATCACCAAAGGTCCGCACCGTCAAATGTTCAAATTTCTTTATTTATAGCTCTTAGGTTGAAATTACATCAGTAAAAAACTTTTACTGATGTCATTTTAACCTAAGAGCTATAAATAAAGAAATGTGAATGTTTGATGGTGCGGACCTTCAGTGATTATTGCAGATTACCTGTGACTTCAGGAGTGGTCCCGGCACGTCAGGTCGATTGGTGCAATGTTGGTTAACTGGCTCCACTTTCAGGTGGCATTATAGCTAGTATATAGCTAGTATATATTTACCATATACTCCTCTAACACAATTGAAGAAGTTGCACCAATTATATGATGAAAAGAAATGAATTAAGTAAAATATTATAATGAATATATGAAGTTGTTAACCCTATAAGTAAGAAAAGAAAAACATGGTTCTCCTGCAATTCAGATTTTACAGTTTAGGTATAATGTGTAAGAATCTATTTAAAGTTATCCAGCAATGTTCTGTTTTGTCAGTTCCCTGCTGCTTTAAAACAGCAGATATATTCATTGAGTCAGCAGACTTTTTATAAGAATATTGTATTTTTTCAGCATTGAAATGATTGCTATTAGACACGCTGCTCAATGCATTTGTCACGGCACATTAAGCAAGTAAAGGAAACATACTGAACAAATGAGAATGCTTTTCATGGTCTCCAATGTCATTCTGTTTCTTCAGTGATGGGAAGTTATATATTCAGGATGGTCTCTAATCCAAAATGAATATCGTGCTTGAAATTGATTTATATATAGCAAAAACATATCGAAAAATAGTAATTATTCACAGTGGCTTATAACACAATTACCATGCCCTAAAGCATGTCTTTCTGGGAAAACTAAAAAAAAGCTTAAAACACGTTAAAGGGGAAAGTTAAATACATTTAGCAGAAACGCAGCAATACTTAAAGCACCTCTCCAAGCACCTCTCATGGGTATGCCTTTACAGGGAACCTAAACTGAGAAGGATATGAATTTTTCCTTTTAAAATAATACCAGTTGCCTGGCAGTCTTGCTGATCCTCTGCCTCTAATACGTTTATCCACAGGTGTTCTGACTAAAGTCAGACTGGATTAGCTGCATGCTTGTTTCAGGTGTGTGATTGAGCCACTACTGCAGCTAACAAGATCAGCAGGAGAGTCAGGCAACTGGTATTGTTTAAAAGGAAACATCCAGATCCCTCCCAGTTTAGGTTCCCTTTAAGCACACCCACGAACAACTGAGTGTGTCAGCACACTTACCAGCCACTTGTTTTATCCAAACTCCCCCTGGTATTGCCGCTATAAAATGCATGGGGCCAGACGACTTCATACAAAGTTGTGCTATGACCCCCTGGAGGAGCCTCTTGCAATGGCCATGCATGTAATTTACTCTTCCCGCTTCCTTCACTTGTTCAATGGCCATACGTGTCACCTCCTCTTCCTGCTTTATGAACTTCTCTAACAGACTTCTCTAACAAACTCCTCTGGACAGGGGTGACCCGGAAGTTATAACTTAGCCAAGATGGCGGCCACAATTTTTAAATTGAAATGAAAACGATTCGTTGTAGAATGGCGAATCATGCATCAAATGAAAGAGGAGCACGAGCTACAGAATGGTATGCATCTTTAAGTACTTTGCAGTACTGGTCGGAGTCCCTTCAAAGGAAATGATGAATTGAGAGAAGTATAAACACTGCCATATTGGTTTCCTTCTAAGTAATGTCAGTTGTCTGGTTGTCATGTTGAGCTTCTATCTTTCATAGTTTTTGAGTCACACATCCTGATCAGTGTAACTTGTTCTGAATTGTATTTAGGAAAATATTAAAAGCAGTTGATTAGAAAAACATTTAGATTGTGAGTTTAGAAGGGCAGGGTTCTCACCCTTTTGTATCTCATAGGTTGCTGTACTTGTTAATCACTAGACAACTGTCACTATGACTTAGGGTAGCCATACACTGGTCGATTTGCCATTAGATCGACCAGCTGACAGATCCCTGTCTGATCGAATCTGATCAGAGAGGGATTGTATGGCTGCCTTTACTGCAAACAGATTGTGAATCGATTTCAGCCTGAAACCGATCACAATCTGTTGAGCTACTCCTGCCACCTGTCTCCCCTCCCCGTATACATTACCTGATGCTGGCTCCCGGGCATCTTCTCCGCACTGCACGGCTCTGTTCCGGCTCCATCCCGGCGCTTCCTGTGTCACTCTGTGACCAGGAAGTTCAAGTAGAGCGCCCTCTATTTGAAATTCCTGGTCACGGAGTGACACAGGAAGCGCCGGGATGGAGCCGGAACAGAGCCGTGCAGCGCGGAGAAGATGCCCGGGAGCCAGCTTCAGGTAATGTATACCTGATCGGATTGGCCGCTGCTAGCGACGCGCTCCCTACCCGCGGGCGATCGAGGGTAATTTCCCGCACGGCGCGATCGACGGACCGATCCGATTTCGGGAGGAAATCGGATCGGCGGGTGCGTTTACCACGAACGATTGGCAGCAGATTCGATCCCAGGATCAAATCTGCTGTCGAAACGGCTGCGAATCGGGCCAGTGTATGGCCACCTTTAATTTGTATTGTCTACCATTTTTTATTTTGTGCCAATGTCTGTAATTTTATGTACACCACTGTCTGTGTCTTCATAAACCCATGTTTGTCTTACTCTGTACAGCACCACAGGAGATTGTGGTACTGTATAAATCAACAATAATAAAAAGCCAGACAAGAGGTATTTTAAAATAAATCAATAATGGCACAATCCACACTGTGGCATTTCAAGATCACTTTTAAGGAAACAGGAAGTGAGAGGGATATAGAGACTGCCATATTTATGTAAAGCAATACCAGTTGTCTGGATTCCTGCTCATCAAGCATGCACTTAATTCAGTCAAACTTCTAATCTATGTGCTGTTCATGGTCTATGGCAAAACATATTTGAGGCAGAGGATCATCAGGACAGCAAGGCATTTAGTATTGTTTAAAACGAAGTAAATATGGCAGCCTCCATAGCCTCCTCACTTCAAGTGTCCTTTAAAAATGTCTCTTTGACTTTCCTACACCAGTTTAGGGATGGTTTAAAATGCCCATTTCCAATTCTGTGGAAAATTTGATTCTTCCAATGCCAATTTCATTTTTTCTGTTTTCGGAATTTCCATTTTACAGATTTCTGTCTTTCCGATTCCCTTTTTCTTTTTTTTTTTCAATTTTCCAAATTCTGAGGAGAATTTTATTTGTTTGAATTTTATTTGTTTTTTTTTTTTTTTTGCAACAGACAATGCAAAAAATGATGACAAACATTCAGAAATGGTAAAAATGGAATCTTGTGATTGGTCTAAAATTACCGTGGTAATACGATTTTTTGCTGAAAAATTCAGCATTTTCTGATTGGTCCAATGCTTCCAAGTTTTGTGATTGGGCTAAAACTACCAAGTTGCCGTAAATCGGATTTCCGCAGAATTCAGATCTCCATTTTCCAGTTTGCGAATTCTGATCTGAAATGCAGAAATTTAAATTCTGCAGAATCTGAATGAGCATCCATACTTCAGTTATATCACACATAGTTGAAGAGAAACCGAGAGCCCAATATGGTGTAGTATGTCAAAATTGATTGGATAAATGAAACAGTGAGATGGTAATACTCACAAACACGGGTTACCACCTAGGTAACCACTCATTAGGCAGGTGAGGAGATTAGACCTGTCCTCACTCAGGATTAAGAAGTCGCTCTCTGTAGATAGGAAGAAAGGGGGTAGATCACCCCTCCACCTGGGGTGGACTCAAATATATTGGTAGGTGAACAGAGGCGCCAGAAGGATAAAAGTACATAACATTTTTAAAAAAATTGCTGGGAGGAAGTGGTGGACTCACCTCCGTTAAAGCAGACACCAAGGACTGTAAATATATAGATATACACATTTATTGAAAATACCCCAAAGATGCAACGCATTTTGCGGGCACAGCCCACTTCTTCAGGCAATAAGCAGGGGATAAACAACAGCAATTCTGTTATAGTAAGCAGAGCACCTCTGTGGCTTCATCCTCGCACAGCAAGGAGTGCCACTTTGCTTGTTGCAGGACATTAGAATCTGACTGGCTAATGTACCACCCACCTCAAGGCCGGAGCGGTATTTTCTTCATCATTATGCAAAAAGTAGTCCTAAAGCTCAGCAGCAATTTCTATCCTACTAACAGCAATCATACTGTTGTTCCATCTCCAGTACCTAGAGTGATAGGGTAAACAAAATCCACAAAGGGTGGTGGATACCATATGATGATCCGACCAGGCACAGGTAATGATATCAGAGGCAACAGAGTTGGAAACAACCAGTGATGAAAGGAAATTGTCATCCAAACGATGACAATTCAAACAGAATTGACAAGAGTGGTATATTTTTAAGAGTATTTTATTGTTAAAGTGGTATTGTTATCAAATTTCATCTATAGTCTAAAGCATTAAAACAGCATAACATTAACAGATAACAGGGTTAAAACTCATGCACTTCATTTGGCTGCTAATTGATAAACCTGCCATTGTCAGGCAGAACTATCAGATTGCACTGCAAGTGTATACATGGTGTAAACAAGGCAGAAAAGCTTCTGATGTATCCGCATCAAAGCAGTCTCATAGTGATTCATATTTCATTATTTTTTACTGTGTTTAATGTTGTAGAGGAAAATACATTTTTGATAATAATTCCACTTTAAAGTATGAAAACATTTCTTTTTAGAAAACTCCGGAGACAAGCTAATTGAATAATGTCCTATTTCTCAAATACTGACTTAAAGGTCAATAAGTGTTGCCATAAATGGTGCCATTCCTTTGCATTCTACTTCAAATGAATAGTGTTGGATCTGGCAAATCAGTGGTTAACTTTGTGATTTCTTTTTGGTAACCTTATAGTTTAATTGTGCATGTGAACTTTGCATAACTGGTGAAAAAAAGATAGTTAATGAGGGATCAAATAATGTAAAACAATGGCCTAGTCTACATGTATATAATACACCAATTATCATTTGATTGCAGAATCATTTAGGTTAAACAGTATGGTGGCAAGTAGAGATGAACTTCCTCTAGTTCAGCATTTTGACTAACGATTGAATACTTGATCTGTTACAACTTTATTTCTGTAAGCTGTTTATATTCACTTCTAATCCTAATTGCTGATTTTCTTGTTAAATTTTTGGTTTGGTGGACTTTAAATTCAGCAAATAACAAATCTGCTGGTTCTAGGGAAAAGGGCACTACGTGTAAATACACAGGAGCTGTTTAAAAGACTTACATAGGTACAGAATTGGCAAGAACACTTACTCTGCTAGCTAGCCTGGTTTGACCTAAATGAAAACCATACCCACAAACAAACAAACAAAAAACTTTATATTTGGTTTAATAGTAGCCAAATGCTACCAACATTTAGGATACATTTAGGGACCTTGTGGGCTTTTTCATCAGCAGCTGCTGTGGATGATCAGATAAATCTGGCAAATATCTTAGGCATCTTTTCCATGGGAACTGAACTGTGCATTTGTTGGGCAGTTCAGCCTCCCAATTGTCTGCCTCAAGGGCCTTTTGGCTGCAATTTCATGCAGAGGAATGGTAGTGTTTATTAACACCACATGTGTCACATTTGACACACAGTAGCATTCCCCGGTGGCCAAAAAACATGTCCTGTTACATGAAATCAGCAATCGCCATGCTTATATGCAACTCTATGGGAGAGCAGCCTGTCCACCACCTATGCCGAGTGCTAACAAGTGCCCAGCTGTTGAATGTATCACAATTCAGATAGGTTGTGTGCCAGGCAGGGAGGAAGGAATGATGCACAGCAGTGTCCGTGTAGTTCTGTGTTGTAAAGCATGTAAAGTAAACATCATCATTATTGTAGCAGATAATTAGTAGCTGTAGCATAACTTACAACAAGCAACCGTTAATCACCATTGATCAATGCTGCTAGTGCTGGTGGTCACTGCATATTATATAACATTATGTAGCCTTTTTTATCAACTGTATTGCTTTCTCAGTGCAGCAATCATGGGCTGCTCTCATTGGATGATTGCATATCAGCTAATGTTATTAATTAAGAGTGAATGCATTGTAAACATGTACTGTTTGTAGCTTTGATGCAACGTGATAAAGAGGCAGTTTGTCTTGAAATGTTTTTGCTATGCTGCATTTTGTGAAATAAAAGAGCAGTTATTGAAGAAGATGGTGCTGTCCTTTCTTCCTTGAGGTTATTGATTATTGATTAGCATACGTAGCTACAATAACACACCTGAGGGCTAGTTCACACTAGTCGCTTTGGCAGCGCTTTGCTGATCATCGGCCATCAACAAAGTGCTGCTGCTAATGCACGTCAATGGTAGTGTTCACACTGTGGAGATCACCAGTGATTAGTGATTTGCTGAAATCTTAAACATGGTGTACGCAGCAGTTTTGCTGTGATTTTGGAGCAATTACATTCACTGTTAAAGAATCAGAAAACACAATCACTTTAAATCACTTTCCTGTACAGTGAAAAACGCATTTTGCTGATCGCCGGGAATCAGCAAAATGCTACCAAAGTGCCTAGTGTGAACTAGCCCTTACTATGCGTTACTTTCAGTCATATCAGATGATGTAAAATGCTTAAAAATGTTATAGATAAATTGGCAAAAACTAATTTCCAGGCTCTCAGATGACTGGCGTTCTTTTCCATCTGGTGTTTGCAAACTGGCTGGAAATAATAAAAAAAAAATGAGGCAGGTTACCATGGCGGCCATACTAAAGACCTTTATTTGAAAAATCTAGATGTATGTATGGGATGTTTGGCATTTACGTATGAAAAAAAGCCTCCGCATAAAATACGTAATTTTTAGTTTCAAAGGTTTTTATTGACGAAAGCACATCAATTCAACAAGGAAAATGCAAAATATCCCCACGCAGGGGGCAGAAGTTGTAGCAAAAGGCAAACAGACCATAAAAGTATAACAGAACAGAAACAATATGTATATTCTTAATGTATAAAGACAACAGTATAACGACAAAACACGTGACTTCAAAATTATCACCAAGAATATCCGCAAAATGTCATAGCCCAAATATCACAAAATGGGAGAAAGGGAGATGTCCTACCACCAGGGCCTGCAGGGATCCCAATATGAAAAGCCAACTTGAAGTTAGTGTAATATTATTCAAAGACTAACAGGTACCGCAGACCCTTAATGTTAACACACAAGGAGTCCACGTTTTATCAAACTGAAATATCCGGTCCTCATAAAATATGTCATTTTTGAGGAATATTTTGCCCTTGATCCCCCTCTGCCATGCCACTGCCCAGATCTTGGCACACTTTGTACAACTTTCTTAAAGAAATTGTGGCTGCCGCGATGCCATGAAGGTTTCAGAAGTTCACCTACCATTAAAGTCAATGGGCCTCGCCATGATTGATTGGATTACAAAAGTTCACGTGACATTTGTGAACATAAAATTGCAATGGGCGATATCCATACCTGTCACAGTTGCAAAATATATGGGCAATGCATTTGAATATATTCAACAGACTATAGTAAACAAATTGTTTTATGTGTGTATAAATATTTGCACAAATAGTCATATTTAAAATGTAGTGTTCTCTGTGAAATTTTAAGATAAACTTGAAATAGTTTTTTTCTTATGTATTTGAAAATCCCATGAGTCCATGCATATTTTTTTCTGCTGCCTGTGCTCTCAAAGTATGTGCTCTGTCCATATCCCCACATGCAAGTGATGCTATGTTATTCCTGCGCATGAATCAGCAGATAACTATCTTGGGCTTTACTCACACGTTTTCATGCAAATCTGTCCAGGCATTTTTGTGTAAGCTGTTTTTCTCACAAACGTACACATATGCGCTCTGACTATTTGCATATTTTGATAATTCGATTTTGCATGGAACCCCAAATGTTTAATATTTTCACAAACATGCTTGCAAAAGGAATTATGATGCAGTATTGGGTATGTAAGTTTAACCATGATAAGTTTCTCCACCCAGCTGATTGAAAGGTATGCCTTACCCAGAAGCAATAGCCGCAGCAGGTAGATCACACAACTACTACATCTACCTTTCCTACTCTACCTTCCATCCTATTGATCCCACATCAATATCCTCTGTTCCCGCCACTACTAGGGAGTAAGTTATCCCTGGGATATGCTTTTTGTCTCCCTTCCAACCAAACACCTATTTTATTCCCCTCTCTCATACCCCTCTCCCCCCCCCCCAAAAAAAAAAAATCTTCTCGTTAAATGAATGAAAGAACTAAAGCTCTTTAGCTTCATGCTTCACTAATTACCCTAAACTACACTAACCTCTTCTGTCCCACCAGCTAAGATACACAGTACTGTACTACACTAACACTAACAACATCCATTCATTTTGAATGGGAAAATGTAAACTGCAACCATTATTAGACTGTTAATCGCATGGGTTTTCAAACTTGGAACAGGTGATCACTGGGTAACTGAGCTTAATATTCAGGAAAGTAGGTGGAGCCTGTAACAGCCAAATTAAAATTCATCTGTTGATTTTCAAGGGGAATATTTAAATCGCTGCCATTCTTACACTGTTAATGGCAGAGGCTCAAACCTGCTACAGTCCATCATTGGGTGACTGAGGTTCAAATTCAGAAAAAGAGGCAGAGCAATAAACAGCCAATCACATTTGTTTGCTTGATTTCAATGTGAAAAATTAAACTGCTTCCATCCTCACGTTTGATGCCAAGGACCCCAAAGCTCACAAACTTGGTAATTGAGTGACATGTGTCAAGGTTATGAAAAAGTGGCTGGACCCAACAACAACCAAATACATACCCAAGAGTCTTCAGCTAGTGAAGTAATAATAATCATCACTTCTATACTCTTTGTTTTTCCTTTTGTCTCTTTTTCTTCTACATTAGTTTTCAACTGTTATTCGTTTATTGTTTTTTCTGCCCTAGCAGAGCCTGCAATTGTTTATTTAGTACTGTGTGTACAGGACAAGTCTATTCTATGTCAATACTGTGGAGGCTTTTCCTGTCCTGCTCGAGTCTATCTGCCTAATAATAATTTTTATGAGTTTATTTTGAAAGGGGCTGCATTGCAATAACAGTAGTGCAGCTAAACATTTTGTGATAATCCAGTCTTTTGCAGCCGTGTCTTTAAGAACTTATTTGAAAAGTACATAAGTTAGAAGACATATTAATAATAATAATAATAATAATCTGAACATTTGTATAGCGCTTTTCTCCTTTTGGACTCAAAGCGCTCAAGAGCTGCAGCCACTGGGGCGCGCTCAGGAGGCCACCCTGCAGTGTTAGGGAGTCTTGCCTTGAACTCCTTACTGAATAGGTACTTGACCTAGCCAGGATTCGAACCCTGGTCTCCCATGTCGAAGGCAGAGCCCTTAACCAGTACACTATCCAGTACACCTCAAAAGGAAAAAAAAAATAGATTACAGCTGATAAAGGTTTCTTACACTGTAGATCAACTCCCTTATCACCCTTTATTGAATAATTTTATAATGCAGCACGAAAGCTTTTTACACTCTAAAAAAATAAATAACGAAGCTTTCGTTAGAAATTAACCAAGAGATATGTATATGTAAAATATGAAATACTAAACAAGAAATTATAAGAAAAGAAAACGTATAATAATCTGATGACAAGAGGAATATCTTATCTTTTTTTCTTTGGTAAAGTTTATAAGCGACACTCAGATCAAATGTTTTAAACTGAGTAGAATTTCACAGTGTGAAGTCATATTGTTTCTTTAAAGAAATAGCAGCTGTGGTTTCAATGTATAATTCCCATCGGTTTCTGTAGCTCATCAGAACTGTTGTGAAATATAACATGCTGGATTAAGACTTTGAAAGTTTCTATTATCAGGGGATTCCAATCGTTCTATTCTGGCGTCTTTGTTTGTCAGACGCATCAGTCGTTGAGGAAAGGTGACAAGTGCTTGTCATTGGTGTTCCATGTCAGGGGTTTTGTAATACATCAGGGAACAAATACCTGAAACAGATAACCCACTGAAATCTTCCTGAAAGTCATTTGTTTGCTGCTTTACAATACAGGAAGACTTGCTTTCAGGCTTAGGATCAGGCAGCATTAAAAAACATCAAGTTTTGTATATGACAAAATGTTGTATTTATAACCACATTTTTCAAAATGTAACAGAATGATTTCTTACTTTTCCCAAAACTTAAAGGGACACTATGGTAAGAAAAAAAAACGTAACACATACGTACACATACATACACTTGCCCCAGAATGAACACACTGCCTACTCATGTACATACTGCTCTAGCAGGTAGACTGTGATACTCTCACTCAAAGAGTGCTTTTAAAAATAAAAGAAATCCAGAGAATCCCCAATAAGAAGATGGACTAGTCCAAAAACTGTAGTTAAGAGGTTCAGACTTTTTTTAAAGAATCTTTTATTTTTCATTTTAAGAAAGCATAGTCAGGTGATAACAATAGAATATAACATGCTCAAAAAGGGTGAGTTAAACCCATAATAATGAAGTATACAACATATAACAGAGTTTTAACCATTAACAATATAATCCACAAATGACTGTCTTATAGATCCATCATATGTACAGCAATCCAGCACTGTACCGCAGTATACTGGGATATCATATATATATATATATATATATATATATATATATATATATATATATATATATATATATATATATATATATATATATACAGTGGCTTGCAAAAGTATTCAGCACCCTTGAAGTTTTCCACGTTTTGTCACATTACTGCCATAAACGTGAATCAGTTGTATTGAAATTCCACGTGAAAGACCAATACAAAGTGGTGTACACCTGAGAAGTGGAACGAAAATCATACATGATTCCAAACATTTTTTACAAATAAATAACTGCAAAGTGGCATGTGCATAATTATTCAGCCCCCTTTGGTCTGAGTGCGGTCAGTTGCCCATAGACATTGCCTGATGAGTGCTAATTACTAAATAGAGTGCACCTGTGTGTAATCTAATGTCAGCACAAATACAGCTGCTCTGTGACGGCCTCAGAGGTTGTCTAAGAGAATATTGGAATCAACAACACCATGAAGTCCAAAGAACACACCAGACAGGTCAGGGATTAAGTTATTGAGAAATTTAAAGCAGGCTTAGACTACAAAAAGATTGCCAAAGCCTTGAACATCCCACGGAGCACTGTTCACACGATCATTCCTGAATGGAAGGAGTAGGCACAACTGTAAACCTACCAAGACAAGGCCATCCACCTAAACTCACAGG
The DNA here is from genome assembly GCF_040937935.1 of Hyperolius riggenbachi. NCBI lineage: Eukaryota > Metazoa > Chordata > Amphibia > Anura > Hyperoliidae > Hyperolius > Hyperolius riggenbachi. Next base: position 157,907,078 of record NC_090651.1, read on the forward strand.
CCAAACAAGGAGAGCACTGATCAAAAATGCAGTCAAGAGGCCCATGGTGACTCTGGACGAGCTGCAGAGATCTACAGCTCAGGTAGCGGAATCTGTCTATAGGACAACTATTAGTCGTGCACTGCACAAAGTTGGCCTTTATGGAAGAATGGCAAGAAAAAAGCCATTGTTAACAGAAAAGCATAAAAAGTCCCATTTCCAGTTTGCCACAAGCCATGTGGGGGACACAGCAAATATGTGGAAGAAGGTGCTCTGCTCAGATGAGACCAAAACGGAACTTTTTGGCCAAAATGAAAAACACTATGTGTGGCGGAAAACTAACCATGCACAAGACTCTGAACACACCATCCCCACTGTCAAATATGTTGGTGGCAGCATCATGCTCTGGGGGTGCTTCTCTTCAGCAGGGACAGGGAAGCTGGTCAGAGTTGATGGGAAGATGGATGGAGCCAAATACAGGGCAATCTTGGAAGAAAACCTCTTGGAGTCTGCAAAAGACTTAATACTGGGGCAGAGGTTCACCTTTCTGCAGGACAACGACCCTAAACATACAGCCAGGGCAACAATGGAATGGTTTAAAACAAAACATATCCATGTATTAGAATGGCCCAGTCAAAGTCCAGATCTAAATCCAATCGAGAATATGTGGCAAGATCTGAAAACTGCTGTTCACAAATGCTGTCTATCTAATCTGACTGAGCTGGGGCTGTTTTGCAAAGAATAATGGGCAAGGATTTCAGTCTCTAGATGTGCAAAGCTGGTAAAGACATACCCTAAAAGACTGACAGCTGTAATTGCAGCAAAAGGTGGTTCTACAAAGTATTGACTCAGGGGGCTGAATAATTACGCACACCCCACTTTGCAGTTATTTATTTGTAAAAAATGTTTGGAATCCTGTATGATTTTCGTTCCACTTCTCACTTGTACACCACTTTGTATTGGGCTTTCACGTGGAATTTCAATACAATTGATTCATGTTCGTGGCAGCAATGTGACAAAATGTGGAAAACTTCAAGGGGGCCGAATACTTTTGCAAGCCACTGTATATAAGTCAATATAAAGTCCATGGGGAGATTCACAGATGCTATCAGGTGTTTACCCAGTAGTCCAGGGTGGGCCAGTAGCAAATCCTTTCCACCTGTAAATATTAATAGTGAAATAAAAGTATGAGGCCATCTGGGAACCACCGACGGATGCGGGGCCACCAAGGGAACAAACACCCACCTCCGCCCGCAGTCCAATTGATTAGGTTGGTGACCACTTATGCATTAATGGCTTAAGAGAAAAAAAAAAGAGAAGAAAAAGTAAGGAAAGAAAAACAAAGAGTATAAAAGAAGAGAGAGAAAGTAGGAATTGTCCAATTATAACCCCACCACCACCACCACCACCACCACCACCACCACTTTGATAATCCTAAATACCTAATCCATCTTGATTACATTTATAGAAGGAACACAAAGGGGACCACGACTCCTTCCTTATTGTTGATGGATCGCCTCCTCATATTCCTCAGATTTGGTGAATATATGCCAGTGTATCCAAGTGTTAGAATATGCTTCATATCTGTCATGTAAGGTATGTGTCATAGATTCCATTCTATCTATAAACTTAATTTCCTCGAACCATTCTATCATAGTTGGCACTATCTCAGATTTTCAATGTCTCGGGATAAGCATGCGGGCTACCTGAATTAAATAGTTGGTTAACGACTTTTTAAATTTCTTAAGTGGTTTAGGGGTATTATGTAGTAAGTAATAAGAAGGATCATCGACAGATTCACCATCTGTCAGATGTTTTATATAGTGCTGTACTTGTGACCAGAATGGCTTGATTTTTGGGCATTCCCAGAAGATATGGAGAAGCGATCCCTCTCCTTTTTGCATCTCCAGCAAACCGACTCCACTTCTGGATATATTTTACTTAATCTACTAGGGGTATAATACCATTTAGTTAGTAATTTATAGTTGTGCTCCTGAATTCTGGAGGATATAGAAAATTTGTGGTTCAATAATAGAATTTTTGACCATTGATCATCTGTGAATTTACGATTTAAATCAGTTTTGGTAAGATTTGGTAGATGGCTGAAAGTGATTTTTGAATTGGTGATTTACCCATGCAAAATTGTTCAAAAGGAGTCAGAGAGTGTGGCAGCATAGACTTGGAGCCCACAGATTGTAAGAAATGATGAAATTGGAGTAGACTCCATGTATCCAAGAATGGGTTATTGAGGCTTACTTTAAGTTGTTCTAGTGGGATCCTTCTATTCTGCCTAATGAAGTCTCGTGCACGCAAAGTTTCATTCATATGACAAGGTACATATCTCTGTGGGTGACAGCCATGTTGGAACTGTGGGTTATCCAATACTGGCATGAGAGGAGAAGGCCAAGGAGAGACCCCCACCAACCATCTAAATCTAGCTAATATCAAAAGGGATGTGTGAATGGAGATGTATGGAGAGGTAAGTTTTGCTCTTGACCATGTCAGAGAGGCTAAATCTGCCTTTGCTAGCTTGTGTTCAAGTTGTACCCATCTCTTCTGATTACGATGCCTATGCCAATCTACTATGCGTACCAATGTGGCTGCTGCATGATATTTGCGGAAGTCCGGTACTGCTAACCCCCCTTGTTCTATTGGTAATGTTATAGCTGAAAATCTAGGTGGTTTAGTACGCCAGATAAACTTTGTGAAGTGTGATGTAAGTTCTTTAAAGTGTTCTAAGGGAGGAGTAATCGGAATAGCCTGGTATAGATAAAGGATTCTGGGTAGAATATTCATTTTTAGTATGTTAACAAGACCAAGCCAGGAAAATTAAGGTCTATCCCATTTTGCTAAGTCCTGTTTGATTGTGTTAATTAAGGGTGGGAGGTTCAATGTATAGAGTTGTGAGAGAGAAGAAGGTAAATTTACCCCTAGATATTTAATTGATGTATGGGCCCATTTAAAAGGGTAATTTTGTTTAAGTAAGGCTCTTTGTTCTGCAGGTAGTTCTATGGACATAGCTTGAGATTTATCCATGTTTATTTTAAAATTGGATAACTTCTGATAGATATCCAATTTATGGAGTAAATTAGGAAGGGTTATATGAGGGAAATTAAGAAAAAATAAGAGGTCATCCACGTATGCCACCACCTTGTGCTCTGAGGAAGAGGGGGATAGTCCTTTAATATCTGGATTTCCTCGAATTGTACGAAGAAGTGGTTCCAGTCTTGTTCCGTTAGATATTGGAAATGGCTCCGAGACCACATCACCCCAACACTAGCTGATGGAATGGTATAGTGACATCACCCAGGTGAGCATATTAGGTCCAAGACTCAAATGTTTCAGTGTGCATTCCATGAACCTCCAGTCTACTCGGTCAAATGCTTTTTCCACATCTGTAGACAAGAGGAGGACTGGAGTATCTGCCCTGGTTGCCCAATCTATAACATTGACAGAGCGAATGGTGTTGTTCTGGGCCTCCCTGCAAGGGATGAAGCCAGCTTGATCTGGGTGCACAATATCTCCTATCAATGGCGCAATTCTGTTTGAAAGAATTTTAGAAAATAGTTTTAGGTCCACATTAAGAAGGGAAATAGGATGGTAATTAGAGCACAAGGTGGAGTCTCTACCTGGTTTGGGAATGACAGCCTTGATTCTATCATTCACTTGGGATTCGGAGGGGGTAGGAGTTAAATTATATAGTGAATGATAGAACTCCTTAAATACCTGTGCTATTGTTTCAGCTCTCAGCTTCCGGACCCCTTGTTGATTTTGAATGTGGGGAATATGTGTAGAGGCGTATTTCTCCCTCAGTGATCTAGCCAGCATTCTGCTGCATTTATTACTGTATTCGTAAAAATTGCATCAACACAATCAGTTTCTCTTTATGAAATAACAGTTGGCGGAGCCTCTCCTTGGCCTCTCGTAATGTTTGCAAATCTCTTTGTTATAATGAAACCTTATGTTTAAGTTCTTCCTGCTTGATCAGTTGCAAGCACTTGTCTATTTCTTCTCTTTTTTGTTTGTTAAATTTACTAGATATGTGAATGATCTTGCCTCTCAGGACACACTTATGCGCTTCCCATAGTGTCGTTGGATCCATGTCCTCAACATTGTTTAATTCAAAATAATTGGAGATAGCTTCCTTGATTTCTGGCTCCTGTAGAAGGGATATGTTAAAGCGCCATTGTCTAGGCATACCTTGCTTTGGTCGGAGGCCAATTTCTAGTGTTACTGGGGAGTGATCCGATAAGGTCATGGATCCAATGTCAGTGTTCAACTTTTCAGACAATACATTCTGCGATATAAACATATAATCAATGCAGTTATAATTTTTGTGTATATTAGAGAAGACTGTATAATCCCTGGCAGTAGGGTGCTGGATTCTCCACATATCAAGTAATTGCCTTTGTGCCAAAGATTGTTTAGTATTTTTAATAGCTTTGTTGGACAGGGAGCTCTTACCTGTAGAATTGTCCATAGATGGATCTAGTATCATATTGAGGTCACCACACCTAGCATTATACTCCCCTCTGCAAAGCTATCTAAGGCATCAAGGGCCCTGTCCAAAAAAGAGGACTGCCCACCATTGGGGACATAGAAAGTACCCAATGTGAGTTTTCGTGAGAGATATTCTCCTTTTATAAAAAGGTATCGTCCTATACTATCTTTGTGTTCCTTCAGGAGACTCAGGGATACAGATTTAGATAGTAAAATAGCTACTCCTTTCGTTTTGGAATCTGGTGAATTGCTAAAGAAAATCCGGTCATAATATCTGTCAGTTAGTTTTGGACAGGAGTCCCCTCGGAAGTGAGTCTCCTGAAGGAACGCAACATGTACCTTATTTCTATGTAGATCCCATAGGAGAGCTCTGCGCTTCTCAGGAGTGTTTAGTCCCCTGATGTACACAGATTGGATTTTAAGGAACATCAAGACAATATAATTAATCATCTGGGGCTGGGTGGGAGGTAACCTGGACAAAATAGAGTAGAAAAAGGTTAGAAAGAGAGAGAACATAGAGAAAATTCAAGAATGGTTGATTACATTCTTTCAACCCTGATGCAATAACAGTAAAAATGATATTCAATTGTACAATATCAATTAAGTTTTGTACATCAGCCATATAGGTATAGATATGCAATTAATCATATAAGATATAATTGCATATTAAAACTTAATAATATAAAATCATGTTCTATATATTTGTCTTTCTGATGAAGAAATAAATGTAATACTTTCACCCGGAAGATGTCAGCATTTCATCATGTAAATATCAAGCTGTATTAATAATATTAATTATAAGACTATAAAACCGCCAGGTGGCATAATTGTCCTAAATACGGGACAATAGAAAAACTTTGTAAAGTTGTATTTACATTCCAAAGGACACTCATAGTCGAAACATCTTTGTGGATCACAGCTAATATGTTTTAAAACTTTCACTGCAGAATCCAGCATTTAAATGTATTTCAAAGTACTCCACCTCAGAAGAAGACAGACGTTTAGCCCTGGGAAACGGTCGTAAGGCCATGCACAATTTGGCGCCCACATCTGCCACCTCTTATACACCTTAGGTATAGCACTCCCAGCAACTTTTAAAGACACATCTTTGAATGCCAGTTTTCACTGCATGTCATGCTTATCTATGCACCATACTGTACAATGCACTGCCTTCAATTTGCTGCTATTACACTATTAAACTATAGTGCCAGACTCTTCATGTCTCTCTCAGAAATTCCAGATTAGCCAGCCATATTGCATCCTATCCCTATAAAAGTAGGAGCTGAAAGCTCATAGTTTGTACAAGCCTACAAATCTCCTGAGAAGACACACGAGACAGAAACTACCTTCCCACACGTGGTTCTAGATGCTGAAGAGATGACAGAGAAGGGGTAATATGCTGAATATTCTGGTGATTTACTTTATTATTTTTCAGCATTAGGTTTTGATAAGATGTTAGCAAGAAGTTTTTTAGAAGCTATTTTTTATGCTATTTCTTTAAGACGATTACTACAAGTTTTACACAGCTACTAGATACACATCTATTGATACAGATGAGACTACTTTTGATCTTATTCTACATAACACAACTGTTATATTATTTTTTGAATGTGCTTAGAAGATTGATGATCGCTTGGCTATAAAGCCTCGATGAGAGGGAATACTGTTAGAAGGAAACACTACTTGGAACTGTTCATATTTTGTATATATGCTGTATGATAAGCAAATACAATTTTTTATATAAAATCATATACTGAGTGCTCTGTTTCATTTCAAGGTATACCATCAATTTATAATTACTGTTATAGAGGGTTCAGACCCAGCTATGCCTAATTTATATGATAGCAACGCTTTAAAGGCTGGTCCTTTACTGAGTTAGCAATCATGAAAAAGGCAAGAACCGCTCAGGTTTTTGACAGCAGCAGGCAAAGTGCTCGGTGAACCCTATCGAGTCAAATCTGGGTGGATGCGGCCTGTTAAGCACTTTTTCAAAGATGGCGATGACTGTGTCGGCCAGGTCCTCGGACCATGTAGCTTCCGGAATGCCTCTCAGCCTTATATTGTTGCGTCGGTTGCGATTCTGAATATCTTCAATTTGTGTTCTATAAAGAGTGTTTAGGGCTGTTTGCTTCTCCCCCTTCTCCTGTAGTATGCGTATCTCCCACTTCAGAGTCTCTATATCCGATTCTGTATGTGTCACTCCATCTGCTAGTCCCGAGAATTCCGTTCTAAGGGTTGCTATTTCCAAATGGATAGATGAGATGATAACCTCCGTTTGTTGAGAGATGTCTGCTCTGGTCGGGAGATCTTTGAGGAATGCCCATATCTCTTCTAATCCTCTGCCCGCTCCATTCACTGGGGAAGATCCCCCAGAGGATGTCTGCTCCGCCATCTTGCCCATGTTCTGCCGCGTGGTAGGCCCCGCAAAATATTTGGTTACGGACGGCATGGTTGGTGTAGGGTTAGTGTTCCCCTTCTGCACCCTCTTATTCCCCTTCGAAGGATTAGCTTCTGTGGTAGGATTTGTGACTGTTAATTTCTCCATTTCTTGTAAACTTGTGCTGTTATCTCAGAGCTCACGAAGAACACGTCCTCACAGGGCCATATCCAGCTCCGCCCCCACATCAGACTTAGTTTATTATAATGCCTACTATAAGGGACAGCTACATAGAAAGTAAAGAAAAATGTATAGTGCATTTACTATGGAACAAACCAGAAAGGTTAAAAAAAATCTTAACGTATTGCTGTGTTTGAACTGATGTAATTCTCTTTCAGACCTCTGGAGGCCAATCTTTTTGAACAGAGGGTACATTTTGACTTAAAAGGACAAAAATCAAACAATTAAGCTAAATTTTTGAGGCATAGCGAGGAAATCAACATTTTTCAATATGCATGGGTTAATTTTTTTTTTTATTCAGTATCCTTAGCTGAATTCCAGTCTTTTCAGGTCAGCAGGAGTGGATTTTGGTGATGAGATTGGGACAGAACCGACAGTATTCGTAGGTAAACAGTAGACAGATAAACTGTGTTCATGTACAAAACAGAAAAAGAGGCTATCTGCTGGCTGCAGAAAATAACGTACTGTATATGCCTGACAACAACATAAATTATCTGAAAATTGCCATACTGAGAGAGAGAACTTCAAATCTAAGAGAGAAAAAACAAAATTTGAGCACAAATCCATCAGATAATTTAATATCCTGAATAGAGATACATTTTTAATCTGGATTTCTTGTGAAGTTCAATGTAATCATTATTAACATCATATTTTCTAAGTTCTCTGGTTTCCTACTTTTTTTTTATTTAAGAAGGTATTCACTTCTATTACATGCATGAATGGTTAATTACTTTCCCCTGAAATATTTCTCCACTAAATGAGTGTGTTTACTTGGATACACATACACGTTTGTTATAGATCTCTTTTCACACATCATAAATTGCTACTGTTTCCTGTGTTGTTGCTTTCACTCTAATTGTTGAATGTAGGCAGTAGTCACATTGTCTATATACTCAGGAAGTTTTATATATTTGAAAGGGAACACGAGTCTGTTAAGCTGAATTAAATCAGTGTTAGATTACTGTATACACCTACAAAATACGTTTGTCACAGATCCCTTTTCACACATCCTAAATTTATACTGTTTCCTGTGCTGATGTTTTTTTTTCACTGTAATTGTTGAATGTAACCACATTGTCTACGTACTTAGGAAGTGTTTTTTTTCATAATTCAAAAGGAATATGAGTCTGTTATACTGAATGAAAGTAGTGTCAGATTACTTTATACACCTACAAAATAATTCCTGCTTCCTTTAATTGTCTCATATACACGCTCAAGCGTGTAACATTCATTTTCATACAGTTCTGATCCAGCCTTAAGAATAAGGCCTTGATTCACTAACAGGGCCAGTTTAAGCAACAAGGGGGCCCCAGGGCAAAATAAACCTGCCCCCCCCCCCCCCAACAGATACCCTGGTTCAAAAATCGGCATTAAGGGACCTTTTTTGCAGCTGGTGTAATCAGGGTGTGAATCCACAATGGGTCGGAGCTCCACATTCTGGCTACCCCAGCCTGCATGGGGGACAAGGGGTTAAAAAGTTTCAGGAGTCGGGACCTCACATAATTTTTTTATTAAAAATTCCCACACTCTAAACATAAAAAGAAAATTGGGAAATAGGAAAAAATGCCAGGGATCTTCATGCAGCCATATTGCGGCTGTATAGCGATCCCTGGCCAAAGTGCTGCGGCTGCGTATGGACCCCCAGGAAACCCCGTCAGGAAATTTATTGCTCTTTCTTTTGATGCATGTGAAATTACACTACCGTTAGGTTTGCTACTAAAAGTGACATTTACCGCATTTAAAAGTATACTTTTTTCCTTCGAAACTTTAAAATCCATTTTCTCAAAAACTATAAGGTCTTTTTGAAAAAAAAATGTTTTCTCTTATTCCCAATGATCTCCTTAACATATCCTGCAAATTTAAAGTTTCTAGCATTTAAGGTGGATTTGCTATTAACTATTAAAGTCGGCAGGTTTTTAAATGTGTATTTTTTTTTCCTTTGAAACTTTAAAGTCGATTTTCTCAAAAACTATAAGGTCGATTTGAATTTTTTTTCCCTCTTGTAGCCACTGGGGGCCCTACAAGCTCTGGGGCCCTGGGGAAATTGCCCCCTTTGCCTCTATAGTAGCGCCGGCCCTGTTGACTAACCGGCGCTAAGCCAGTTAGTGTGCCTTATCACTTAGTGGGCACAAACTACAGCACTAACCTTATCTGAGGTTAGTGTGCCTTATCTGAGGTTAGTGTGTCTTATCTCAGTTAGTGTGCCTTATCTGAACTTAGGGCCCCTTAAGTAGCTTTGTGCACACTAAAAGATGCACAAAGCTACATCGCGCACTGCATAGCATCGCACGATAACATCGCATCTGCTATACTGTACATGCAACCTAAATGGCGCATCAGTGCACCGTTATCGTTGCATCCTATGCAACCTTATGGTTGCATCATATACAGTATTGCAGTGCGCGATGTAGCTTTGTGCATATTTTAGTGTGCACAAAGCTACTTAAGGGGCACTAAGTTCAGATAAGGCACACTAACTCAGATAAGGCACACTAACCTCAGATAAGGCACACTAACCTCAGATAAGGCACACTAACTCAGATAAGGCACACTAACTCAGATAAGGCACACTAACCTCAGATAAGGCACACTAACCTCAGATAAGGCACACTAACCTCAGATAAGGCACACTAACTCAGATAAGGCACACTAACCTCAGATAAGGCACACTAACCTCAGATAAGGCACACTAACTCAGATAAGGCACACTGACCTCAGATAAGGCACACTAACCTCAGATAAGGCACACTAACCGGCTTAGCGCCGGTTAGTGAATCAAGGCCTAAATGTTTTGAAAGCTTGCAAGGAAGTTGCCTATAGCTAAGCAAAATTGGTATTACTAAAAGTAGATGTTGTTGTTTTGCCAAAAAGCATGTTTCTGGGGTTTCTTAATGACTATCAGTGGACAAGACCTTAATGCAAAGCATAAAGAACTACAGGCCAATGATTTTTCTTTTTTGTTTTTGTTTTAGTCACATGACTATACTGTTCAGCTCTTTGTTTTATCAGAATGTTTGGTTAGTGAGAAATGGAAAACACTGGTAATTGTCTCTGCTATAGTGACCTGATGAAGGGGGTGGGTCTATAGTGGAGTATTCCTTGGGGGGGGGGGTCCTTTTTATGTGGTGTAATAACCAGAAATGAAATTAAAACATTTTTACTTGTATGCTACTTTCATGCAAATTGTATAAAGCTTGAACCAATCAAAATAGAAGTAAAGTACATTTGATTTGTCTAATTTCAAGCTGCATACAGTTTGCATGAAATTGGTAAGTCAGAATTATGTGCATCTCATTGACCACCTCTAGTAAACAAGCATTTGCTTTGTACATTTATCACATTTCTCTAGGGTCTTAAAAACGCAAATACCAAGGTAATTTAAACTCCCAAAATTGATTTAATGAAGTGCCTTAGCATGGCAGAAATCTTCAGAATCAAAAGCTGGGTAAGGTTAAAGAGGACCTCCAGAGTAAAAATGAAAATCTGGCAGCATGCAAGTAAAAGAAAGTTATATTTACCCGAGAAGTCTTGTCCCACGATGCCGTCCCAAAGTCCCTGCATCACCTGACTTCTGGCCCTGCCTCCTCTCTCTCCTGGAGAAAAACGCCAAGCTATTAACTGTAGTAAATAGCTTGGTGTTTTTCTCCAGGAGAGAGATGAGGTGGGGCCAGGCTCCAGAAGTCAGGTGATGCAGGGACTTTGGGATGGCATCGCGGGTCAAGACTTCTCAGGTAAATATAAATTTCTTCTACTTGCAGGCTGCCAGATTTTCATTTTCACTCTGGAGGTCCTCGTTAATGTGTCATAATCCACATATTATATAGCTTACAGACTGCAGAGGTCTAGACTGCATATGGCTACTTCTCTTCCTCCACCATCACCACCTCCACTTCTATTGTTTACCTGAGTGCTAATACTCTACTGGGAACCCTGACAGCTGTATGCCCTGAAGCTGACCATAGTTCTCAGCCTTCTCTACCCCCTCTTCCTTTTAAAGCAGATCATGCAGGGTCCTGTCCGGAGGGATGACCTTACTAAACAAATGCAGAACACTTATATCGCGCTTTTCTCCTGGCGGACTCAAAGCACCAGAGCTGCAGCCACTAGGACGCGCTCTATAGGCAGTAGCTGTGTTAGGTAAAGAACACTGTAGAGTTCCTAAGGTCTCCTACTGAATAGGTGCTGGCTTACTGAACAGGCAGAGCCAGGATTCGAACCCTGGTCTCCTGTGTCAGAGGCAGAGCCCTTAATCATTACACCATCCAGCCACTTGCCACTAGCCTAACTCAGTGCTGACTGTCAAAACGAGTGACCATCCAGACCTGCTAAGAGGGTGTGAGGAGAGGGTGTGAGGATTTCACTAAAATGGATCTTCTTTGTGCAGCCTTTACATGTATCCCTGTTATTTCAGCTGCATGTTATGCATATTATGTTGCTTTACTAATTCACTGTTTTGCATTTTTTTTTTAGTTCTGAAATTATTTTTGTGAGCATTTTGTATGCAATGTTCACATTGCAATTTTTCTTGCATACTAATGCAATCAATTTACATTACATTTTAAGTCATCACTTTCAAACTCACATGGAAATTATTGCATATTGAATGCAAATTTTTAGCATTTTCGTTAACTTTTATTATATGCAAATTGCACATACTACGCAAAAAAAATATATAAATTCAGAAACATAGGATTTGAACATATGCACAAAAACACCATTTCATTGTGATGCTACTGAAATACATTAGATGTGTGACAAACACAAAATCACAACCCACATAAGGAATACAAATTCTGGTAAAGAACACTGGCTATGTTGTTTGTCTACTGCAGGTGTGCTCTGGCAGGAAGATCCTGACAGGATGTCACTGTTCAGAGTGGGGCTGTTCAATATGGACTGTAGCGTTCCAGTAACTTGGCATGTTACATATGAGCCTGTGGTGGAGCAGAGGCTTTTTTCTCATGTAGCTTGGTGTATGGACCCATTAATATAGCCACTGACACTATATACCTGATATAGGTGGTGCTTCTCTACTCTGCTGCATTTTGATGGTTGTGTTTTGCTATTGTGACTGATTACTGACTGTAACCTGCACAAGGTTGCTCACTGAACTACTAATTCAGTCTGCTATGGCTGTATGGGCTTTCTTGGAGTGTATGCCCCAAGAAATGTGGTTCAGCAGGAAAAAAGGGCGCCGGCTGAGGGTGGACAAAAAGAGCACAGCCATAGACTTTAATGCAATTATCGTTAATACGGAGAAAAAAGCATGAAAAAAGGTTTTTGAGGTAGTTATCGTTTTAGAAGTTTATAATGGTATAGTTTTTGTCATATTATTTCGTTAATAAGTACAGAATTTACATTTTTCAAAGGTATTATCATTAATATATCTAAAAGGGTGTTTCTACAGAGGGAGTGGTTAGTGTTAGGCAACACCAAGGGGAGTGGTTAGGGTTAGGCACCACCTAGGCAGCGGTTAGTTTTAGGCAACACAAGGGGGGTGGTTAGAGTTAGGCACCACCAGGGGGGAGGTTAGGCACCCTGGGGGGGGGGGCTAGGGTTAGGCACCACTGAGGGGAGGTTAGTGTTAGGCGCCACCAGGGGAGGGTTCTGTGTGAGGGTAGGGTTGGGTTAAGCAGTATTGATGAAAAACGTAACAACAATTAACATTAATATTTATTTGTTATTATTTCTTGTTTATTTTTGCAACAGTAATTATTGTTAATAAAGCTTGACAATGATGATTCTCACTAACAAATTTCGTTATACCTGGCGCCAAATTCGTTAATAACCGGGGCCCTTTTTTCACGCCGCCCTTTTTTCATGCACGTGTTTTTTGACAAGTCGTCATTAGTGCTTTCTATACTGCTGTGAGAAAGCATACACTACCTTACTGTATGTCAATAAAAAATAAATACACACTGGGATTTCAGAAGTTCACTGATAATCTTCAGCTTGGCGAACCTTGGTAAATCAGGTCCCATATTTATTGATCCACCATGTCACATTTTCCAGCTGTGATTAACTGTAGTAAATAATAAAGATTGTATCTGTGATCTTCTTCGAGAGTGGCTGAGCGCGTGGCAGATAGTTAACAGCAATTAAATAAGCCTCTTTGAACAAAATAAATGATTGTATTATTGGATTTTATAAGACGATTTTTTAAATTATTTTTTTAAGTCAATCTGCTGTCAGAGCTAAATAGGAATTTGTCCATTATTGGAGTACTACATGTGAACTCCATTTGATTAGCAGTCGTTTCTTATTGTTAATTCTATGATAAGAAAGTTATGGTGGACCAGGTAAAAGATGCAATCTTCCATAGTTTTATATTTTAGATATTTTTGGCACAAATTTAAATATATTTTATATAATTTTATATATACATCAATAAAAAAAAGTAACTAGGCAAGAACTAAAGTAAAATACACTCTACAATAACACATGCTGTTTGAAATCAACCTTTCCAAATTACTTGCAATAATCTTAAATTTGTCTGATGTTTAACACAGTGTAATGTGACTAGACATAGTAACCTCTCATTATTTCTGATAAATCCCAAAATGCTTCATCTGACGGTGTCTCCGCTTTGTTCGATTTGACTTATCCTGTCCTGAACTCTGTCCTGGCAACAAACCAGCATCATTAAAAAGCATCATTAAGCTGCCAGTCAGCCATCAGAAATCCCTAGAGACCTGACCGTATGCATGAGGGGTGGTATGGGAATTGTCCACAGTGGTCTCTTTTCTGGTGAACCTTAAGTTTAATTAGCACTTTATGAAGAATAAGGTCTTATAATTATTCAGGAAGGGGACACAACATTAATAAAGAACATGTACTGCATATCCTAAGATGCTTTTTTCAGACTGAACTTTGAATTAAATTTTAAAATGGATTAATTAGCTGGCATTTGAATGCCTGCTTTAAAAAAGGTCATTGTATTAATGTAACACTTCATCAGTTTCTTCTCTTTAAGAGAGGTCAGTAATTCTAAATGTGCAATAAATACCCTTCAGTCCTGTTTTGTTCTTTTGTGTAGCTTGAATTAGTATTTTTGTTTCATTATGAAAATTGCTCTTTTTAAGAAACAATGAACACTGTTGCATCTCTGCTATCTTAAATTAATTACCCTAAATCTACCAAAGCTGTTTTTTAAGATTATTCCCCACCCTTTCAGATGTAAAGCACAGCTCCCCTCAATGTGTATAAAGTATATAAATATATCAAAGTGTCTCAATGCATAGATGCTACATTTGTGGTATTTAACAAGTAGATAAATGTCTACTTAACATAGTATCCTCATTTAAGGCCTGCATCTAAATATTAATTGAGGTCCAAGGAATACTTCCATGGTGATTGTGATGTTATTGAAGGTCCTAGCCGGCATGCCACCTGTGTTCTTTGCGCTGCCCTGTCTACCCTTCCCTGTCTCGCTAAGTATTAAGATTTCAGTTTTCTTTCTTTTTTCTTATTTTAATGGTTTGTAATTTTCAAATTTTTCTAATTTATTTTGCCAATAAGTTTTTGGTTAAGTAATGACCTTGGAGTATATTTATACAAGTTAGAACTGTAATTTTATTCATCTAAATTTAAATTGGTTTTATTTAATTAGGATAATTAAACATTTAAGATTAATTGAACCTCTGCCCTTCTTTCCTGCTTTGCAGGAGTGCCACTGAATAGGTATCTGATATTCGTGTTGCCCACTGCAGCCTCCTTGGCTCTTGGACAACTGGTATTGCTCAAAAGGAAATACATATGGCAGCCTCCACATGCCTCTTGCCACAGTTGTCCTTTAAAAAGGCACCCAGTCTTGAATTATCCCTTTACAATACACTGATTTGCAATGGTTTGACATAATGATCATTATATCTGATAACGTTATACAATCCACTGTAATTTAGTGTCAGTCTGAACGTCTCAAAACTTGCAAAGACATGGCAAAAAAACCTGAAGAGCTACCAACTGAGGACACAGAAAACATGTATACAGTACACAAGCTGTAGAATACAATGAAACCACTAGGAAGGAGAAAAAGCAGAGTTGAATCTAGGCCAAAGAATGGAGGGGACAGAATCACTGATTGGCCTAAAACTGACAAGAGGATGGCCATCTAAATCAAGTGGGCTAAGCTATGACCAGGTCAAGGGCCACAAAGAGTCAAACACCATGCAGCCTAAGACTACAGAGGGCAGTGTCCCTTGTAGACTGGAAGGCTACATACTGTAGATTTTGTAGACTGGAAGGATACATACTGTAGATTTTGTAGTTAGTGTTCTGGTAGCCTACCAGTCTAAATGGAGGCAGTCACTTCCTCTTTCATTGTGAGTTATCTCAACTACCTTAATTTCTCTGGCACCAGAAACAGAAGCATGTCATAAAATTGAATGAAACACAGAGAGGCTGAAAGACACACTTGTAAGTGTTTGTTACTGAAAGACAAGACTGACAGACACACAAAAACAAGAAACTTTACTACAGGCTGTGAGGGAGGAAAATGTCAGTTTGGAAGCACTCGCAAGTATTGCCAGGATGGCTCACTGGATGAGGGTCTCACCATGACAGGAAGGGAGGAAGACAGAGGGGGAGGTTACTACAGTCACAGCATTAGGACAAAGCTTTCTCATGCACAGGACTTGCAGAGGTCTCCTTTAAAGGGGAACCTGGCACCTTTGAAGGACGCCATTCCTAGTACCTGACTCTCTTGGTGTGAGCAGCCAGCCTATGTGCTAAACCCATAGAATATGTCAGAATCAGAATCAGATTTATTTCGTCAAATACAGCAAGCGCAATATTCGGAATTATTTGTGGTACACATGGTATAACATAGTATAGGACTAGACACATGACACAGACACATTAGGAAACTGCAGTAATGCTGAACATGACAGAAACTGGGTAATGGTGTGCATACAGAAACTGGGTCGACATTTAGTATTTAAGTTCCTGCCATGCAGGAGCAGTCCACTAGTACTAATAGACATAATAATGATGGTGATGGTGGCCCCAGTACAGACCCCGTGCAGTGAGAACTGGGGCGGCAAGAACTGACTGAGAGTCCCCGCTAGGGCCTGCCAGTGGGCGGGCCCGACGGGGGAAGGTTGGAGTTAAGCAGCCGAACCGCTTGGGGAAAGAAGGTGTTCTTCCGTCTGGTGGTTTTGCATGGTATAGACCTGTAGCGGCGGCCCAGGGGGAACTAATATACAAAAATGGATTCTAGTGAATTGACTATTAATGTGTTGCAACAGATAATGGAATGGAATGTGTTAAAATGTGGAAGTAAAGTCTTGTCAAGCTATGTGCTATGAATGAGAAAATACTGTAAAAATCTCTGCCAGCATGATAGTTTCAAACCCAGTGTATATGTACAGATGTGTAAATAGACCATTCTATATCACTGCCGGTTTACTACATTCTAATCTATGTCATTACGGTAAGGATCCAAAACTGCTGTGTACCTGTGCACTCCATTTTCTGCAAGATCCATATAATCAATATAATCCATGGCTTGCTGATTCTAACATTACATGTGGATATCTGTATAAGGGCTTTGTTTTTTCCCTGGCTGAACTTTTTTTCATACAAACTTTACATACAATTCTGCATACAATTTACCACTTGCACAGGTGTGGCACACCACCTGTTAATCAGGGTAGAAATCACCAATGGAGCAACCAGGGGAATTTGTCTCCAATATTACAATCTATGGTTTGCCAATTCCAATGATGCATATGGATGTCTACATAAGGAACTCCTGGTGGGACCCTTTTCATACAAATATTGCACACTCTTTATATTTTTTTAAACAACTGACATCACAGTTTATGGTCTACCTATTTCAACATTGTAGGTGAATGTCTACATAAGGGGCTTGGCTTCTCCTGGCAGGACTTGTCCACAAAATCTGTGCATATAATTTGCAATGCTTGCAATAACCAAGTGTGTGTTATAATATTGTATGATATGTATGGACATCTAAATAAGGAGCTTGTCTCTCCTGGCAGGACTTTCCATACAAAATTTGCATTCCATTTGCATTATCAATAACCATTGATGCCAGAAAAAATGGCTTGCCTACTAGAGCACTGCATATGGATGTCTGCATAAGGGACCTATCTCTTCTGGCAAAACTTTTTCCATATAACATTTAAATACTATTTGCACAATTTACAACATGCTAGTGTGTGCTCCAACTATTACCACAATTGTAGGGGGATTTTGCTTTTCGATTTCCTATGCTAGAAGTAGAAGGATCTTCTCTGGTGGACTGCAATTTCACACAACTGAATTCTCCAATGATGGCAATTGTAACTCATAACGAAATCATCAATACAATTATGTGCAAGCGCATACCATAGTATGCAAGTACAGCTCTCCTTTCTTTGGATTTTCTCTGGAATATACCTACACAATTTGAACAGTACCATGGTGAAGAAGTGAATTAATGGTGCTTGGTACCACAAGCCTTGAAAATATTTACATTTTGTTGACCTGCTTTGCAAAACTCCAGCTTACACATTTTATAAATAGGCATTTTCCAATCCTTTTGGATATATGAATTGCACTTGTCACTTTCTTTGAGTTGATAATAAATACTAATGTATTTTTATGGACATACATTGTTTGTAGATTTCATGGTATTTGAATTATATTTTGCATGCATGCATCAACAATGAGTTTTCGGATTGTATGCATAGTACTTCTGAATTTTTAATATATAGTATCATTTATTCACGTATGTTTGTATAACATCTTTAATAGTTTACAAATATAATTTTATACATTTTTAGATACTGCTCAATTTGTCTGTATTTTTTGTCAGGTAAATGAAAGAAATTGAGCTTTGTGTTAAAGGGTTGTGGTCAAGGATTACAGTATAGGCTTGGCCATTTAGCATTATAGCAAACAAAAAAAGCCTTGCTATATTCAAGTCTCCTATCACTCTCTGCATTGCACACAAGTTGTTGGCTAATTCAGTTCCAACTTGGCCAAACATGATACTTTTTCATTGTATTTGATAAAATTAGTTGTATAAAAAATGTTAAACGTACAATGTTTTTTCTAGTTGAGAAATGTGATCAAATGTTCCCTTCTGTTTTAACTCTGATAGTCCATGGTGGAACATACTGATCATTTTTTTTCCCAAAAAATGAATCGTGTAAAATGGAATGTGAATTTCTTGATTTATACACCCAAGCCATATATATATATACAGTGGGATGCAAAAGTTTGGGCAACGTTGTTAATCGTCATGCTTTTCCTGTATAAAACGCTAGTTGTTACAATACAAAATGTCACTGAAATATATCATATAATAGACACACACAGTGATATTTGAGAAGTGAAATGAAGTTTATTCATTTATTTAAACAAAATTAGGCAGGTGCATACATTTGGGCACCACAAAAAAAAAGAAATTAATATTTAGTAGAGCCTCCTTTTGCAGAAATTACAGCCTCTACACGCTTCCTGTAGGTTCCAATAAGAGTCTAGATTCTGATTGAAGGTATTTTGGACCATTCCCCCTTTACAAAACATCTCTAGTTCAGGGCCGGATTATCCACCAGGCACCTCAAGCAGGTGATTAGGGCCCAATTATGGGTCCAAGGGGCCCCATCAGCACCTAATCCACCAGTATTGGAGTGAGACTTTTACCTGGCTGCTGCAGCGCGGCTGCAGCTCTGCTGCTGCTGCTG
Organism: Hyperolius riggenbachi; assembly: GCF_040937935.1. Classification (NCBI taxonomy): domain Eukaryota; kingdom Metazoa; phylum Chordata; class Amphibia; order Anura; family Hyperoliidae; genus Hyperolius; species Hyperolius riggenbachi. The sequence goes on from NC_090651.1 coordinate 157,925,867, forward strand.
CTGTGCTAATGTGGTGGTATGTATCTGTTTCTTGATATGTGCTGAGCGGCTCCCCAGTCGTTGCCATGGTGAAGAGACGCTCTCTCTGTTTGCAGAGAGTCAGCGTGATCACAGTGGCTGGCAGACGCTGCTGACTACATTCTCCCCTTGCACTGACTGAGTCTGGCCCTCCCCTTCCTGCTGAACGAGGTTCAGCGTGACAGGCAGACATCAGGTGACCCTGGAGTTGAAAGGTTTGCTAATTGCTGTGCAGAGTTTATCTGAAGAAGGAAAGTCATGGATGGATGGATGGATCAAGCTCATTTCCCCCCTTCTCTCCTCTTGTGCTGGGTGACTCTGGAGTCAGGTCAGTCAGGGCAGCATTCACTTGTGGAATAGGAGTGAGATTCCACAGGAGGCAGATGAGGGATGGAGCCCAGTTCTGGAGTGAGGCTGTCGCTGGGATCTGTCTGGCAGTGCAGGGACTCAGAACGCTGTGAGAAGTATACTCTTTCCTGCATTCTACTGATATTAATGAAATTGTCACCCTCCGCCTCCAGTTATTTAAAATATATCAATTTCCTCTCTGGTGCTTATGTGGGTTCAGAATGCACAGCCACTGAATGTTGCAAGCAGTTGGATTATTTTTTGCAGCAATGCCCCCTGTTGCTGAAGTACCCAAACCCTATACAACACAGGTTAGATTGAGCATAGGGGGAAGTGATAGTGAGATCCTCTGTGAATTAACCTTTATTGTAGTTTTACTTTAAATCCCCCTCCCCTAAATGTTACTGTCTTACCAGTCCAACCTGTTCTGCTGTGCCCTTCTGAAAGACATCTGACTGAGCCCTGTCATGGGCTCCTGTGCATGCGTGACCCTGCCTGCAGGTGTCCCTGATCAAGCTCCCATGGCTGGGAGCACTCTGTGCATGCACAGTTGCACGTTTTATGAATTGTGCAAGCACAGAATGCTCCTGTCACCGGGAGCAGGATTAGGGAGACACGCTGCCTAGGCCATGCATACACACTGTGACAGGGCTCAGTCAGCCAGCTTGTGGACATCACCTGACATCCCCTAATCCTCCTCGGCCTCCCCTGGCAGAAATGCGCATCTAAAAACTGTCTCCAGCCGGCCGCGCTGCACCACATGCCACCATACAATGTGCTTCCATAATAAAGTCCTGCTCGTCTGAACTATGAGCTGCTGCTGTCGGTTAAATGGACATCACGGTGTCACTGGAGCTAAGATCTGTACCGCGTTGATGTTGCTAATTGTGCCAATTGCTATGCCAATTTTTTTTTTTTTTTTTTTTTTTTTTTTGCATTACATGTTCTATGCCAATTGCTGCTACTGTATGTCAGACTGCTGTCATGTCTATGTAACTATTATCTGTTCCTTGCTGATGTTGCTATGCCGTGTGTCCACAAAAAATTCCGGGTGCGGCGCCTGCCGTACCTGGCGAATAAAGTTGATTCTGATTCTGGAGGGACACAGCAGCAGAACGGATTGGGAGCACAGCGAGAGACATGAAGGACCATAGGGTGCTGGAAGTAGCTGGAAGTAGTGTAGTAGCAGAGGTCCCAGAGACTCAGTGTGCTATAACTCCAGGAACACTTTACCATCTCCATAGGTACATGATGTTGAGTATGTGTCCATGTGGATGTTTAATCAGCTTTTCAGTTAATTTCCTCAGGAAGGGGGCCCAGACTGATTACTCTGCTTAGGGCCCTGCTTGGTCTTAATCCGGCTCTGCTCTAGTTCATTCAACTTTGATGGCTTCCAAGCATGGACATCTCTGTTTAAATAACACCACAGATTTTCAATTATATTCAGGTCTGGGGACTGAGATGGCCATTCCAGAATGTTGTACTTGTTCCTCTGCATGACTTCCTTAGTGAATTTTGAGCAGTGTTTAAGGTCTTTGTCTTGTTGAAAGATCCAGCCCCGTTGCAGCTTCAGCTTTGTCATTCCTGGACATTGGTCTCCAGAATCTGCTGATACTGAATGGAATCCATGTGTTCCTCAACTTTGACAAAAATCCTAGTCCCTGCACTGGCCGCACAGCCCCACAGCATGATGGAACTACCACCATACTTTACTGTAGGAAGCAGGTGTTTTTCTTGAAATGCTGTGTTGTTTTTCCTCCATGCATAACACCCCTTGTTATGCCCAAATAACTCAATTTTATTTTTATCAGTCCGCAGCAACTTATTCCAAAATGAAGCGGGCTTATCCAAATGTGCTTTAGTATACCTTAAGCGGCTCTGTTTGTGCTGTGGATGGAGAAAAGGCTTCTTCTGCATACAGCATCTCCTTGTGTAAAGTGTGCCAAATGGTTGAACGATGCACAGTGACTCCATATGCAGCGAGATTATGTTTTAGGTCTTTGGTGCTGGTCTGTGGGTTGACTCTGACTGTTGTCACCATTCGTTGCTTCTGTTTATCCGAGATTTTTCTTGGTCTGCCACTTAGAGCCTTAACTTGAACTGAGCCCTTGGTCTTCAATTTCCTCAATATGTTCCCAACTGTGGAAACAGACAGCTGAAATCTCTGAGACAGCTTTCTGTATCCTTCCCCTAAACCATGATGGTGAACAATCTTTGTCTTCAGGTCATTTGAGAGTTGTTTTGAGACCACTGTGTTGCTACTCTTCAGATAAATTTAACAGAACAGGGAAACTTACAATTGACCCCCTTAAATACTCTTTCTTATAATTGGATTCACCTGTGTATGTAGGTTAGGGGTCACTGAGCTTACCAAGCCAAAATGTAGTTCCAATAATTAGTTCTAAAGGTTTTGGAATCAATGAAATGACAACAGTGCCCAAATTCATGCAACTGCCTAATTTTATTTAAACAATTATCGTGCACTTTCTGTAAATGCAATAAACTACATTTCACTTCTCAAATATCACTGTGTGTGTCTCCTATATGATATATTTAACTGACATCTTTTATTGTAACAACCAATGATTTATACAGGAAAATCATGCCAATTAACAACATTGCCCAAACTTTTGCACTCCACTGTATATATATATATAATAAACACAAGTTTGTGATACATTGGCCAGACGTTTCAAAAGTTGAAATTAATTTGAAAAGTCAATTGTAATTTTTGAATAAAAATGTACTCTAAGTGGCCATCTTTAAACTACCTCTCCCTAGGCTGGTATGTATCATAATTCACCTGCCATGTCCAACATGAATTAACTTGAATGTTAGAAAGGTAGTTTTAAGTGAAACAGAGGCTATTTCTGCTGTTTGTGCTGAGCAGTCATTACTGTTATTTCTTGGAAAGGCAGCATTTGTGCAGAGGCTGGCTCTTCAATCAACATTTTAAAAGAAAGATAGATTCCTAAATTGCTTTTCTCCCATGTGACTCAAAACACATAGCATGTCTCTGTGCAGTAATTGGTGGTAGGATGAAATGTGTCAGAGAACAGAGATAAGTGACAGATGTGTTCAGTTTTGAATAAATACTTCCAGGGATGGTGCTGTCCTTGGTGAGTGGAGTAAGGTGTCCCAGTGAGTAGGACTCTGGGGATGACTAGATCATTAGAGATGGCCAGAACATCAAATTTTATGTCCGCAAACTGTGAACATGGACATCCTTCTTTAAAAATACAGGGACTATTTCTGGCCACAAAAGTGATGGAAAACCTGTTTCAAGGGGTCTCACACCTGAAGGAGGGGGGGGGGGGCAAGCCAGAGTGGGATACATGTCAAAAGTTCCTTGGAAAAGTATGTATTTGAAGCAGAGTAGGGTTATAATCCCTAAAGGGCAGAATTTTTCTTTTCATTAATTGAAAATTGAATTTTTTTTTTCCTGATATAATACGTTGACAAATGTGGTAATTACAGAGCTAATACCTGCCCACGAGCGCTGACCTGTACGGTGCCATAAAGAACTTGTGCTGTGTACAAACACCTGTGCCTTCTCAAGTTGTGAATGTAAAAGCAATCTCTAAAATTTAGCTGCAGATAAATTGCGAGCTTGAAGGAGAGCTGTGGGGAGTGGACATTCCCCTGAAAAATGTGATGGTAATCGGAATGGATCTACCATGATGCTGGCCGGAGTTTGCGTTCAGTGAAATACTTTGTGGCCAGCATAGATTCTTGCCTGACCCGCTGCTACTCCTGTGGGTTACCCGATCCCAATGCACCCCACCACGAACATCCATCGAGGTTTGCCGCAAATGCAGGTGAATTATGTTATTGTTCTTAGATATGGATCAGAGGCGCCAGCAGGATAAAAATTCATAAAACTTTTAAAAGTGCTTGGAGGAAGTGGTGGGCTTGCCTCCCAAAAGCAAACAAGAGATCCTGTTGTATATAGATTAACACATTTATTGTACGGTACCCCAAATGAAAATGCAACGCGTTTCGCAGGTCAAGCCCACTTCATCAGGCAAAAATGGGGACAACAGGAGATCTGTAGTTATGGATTCAGCGCCTCACACTGAGGTGCTGAATCCATTACTACAGATCTCCTGTTGTCCCCATTTTTGCCTGATGAAGCAGGCTTGACCTGCGAAACGCGTTGCATTTTCATTTGGGGTACCGTACAATAAATGTGTTAATCTATATAAAACAGGATCTCTTGTTTGCTTTTGGGAGGCAAGCCCACCACTTCCTCCAAGCACTTTTAAAAGTTTTATGAATTTTTATCTTGCTGGCGGCTGGCGCCTCTGTTCCATATCTAAACACACTGTGTCCACTCCTGGTGGAAGGGAGTGCTACCCCCTATCTTGGTTCCTTTCTACAGAGCGACTTCTTAGTCCTGAGTGAGGACAGGCCTAATCTCCTCACCTGCCTTTACAGTGGTTGCCTGAATGGTAACCCATGTTTGTGAGTATAATTTTTCTCACTTAAATCACTAAATCAACCATCTTGACATACTACACCATATTGGGCTCTCGGTTTTCTCTTTTACATATGTTATTGTTCTGATTGTGGCTTAAAGGGGCACTATAGCGAAACATTGTAAGATTTAAAATATGTGCAAACATAGACAAATGAGAAGTACATTTCTTCCAGAGTAAAATGAGCCATAAATTACTTTTCTCGTATGTTGCTGTCACTTACAGTAGGTAGTGGAAATCTGACAGAAGTGACAGGATTTGGACTAGTCTATCTCTTCATAGGGTATTCTAAGCAAGGCTTTTATTCTTTATAAAGACATTCCCTAAAAAGGATTTAAACAATGATGCTGGCCAGCCTCCCTGCTCGCTACACAGTTTTTTGGCAGTTGAACAGAGCAACTGTCATTCACTAAGTGCTTTTGAAAATTAATAAATTCCTGAGAATCCCCTATGAAGAGATGGACTAGTCCAAAATCTGTCGTTTCTGTCAGATTTCTACTACCTACTTTACTGCAACATAGGAGAAAAGTCATTTATGGCTCATTTTACTCTGGAAAAAAAGTAATTAATATATTATATAATATAATATACTCGTATTTGTATATGTTTGCACATATTTTACATTTTACAATTTTTTCGCCATAGTGCCCCTTTACTACCGAGAATAAAGCATTTAAAGGGACAAGATAAAGAAACAATAAAAATGAGAATTGGCTTTTGGGTGCATGAAAAAATACATATAATAGCTTTATTACAAATGACTCATAAAAACATATACAAACAAACTTAGAAATAGATAAAAAAAAAAAAACCAAAATACTAAAATACCAATGCTACCCCAAACTGGGCATCATTCCTCTACCAGAACAATATGGGGCTGCAGTCCCCAGAACTTCTCTCATCAAATGGTTCAGAGGCAGTTCAATATGAATGCTCAATAGCAAAACACTGTGACATCCATGGAGTGATGTACTTGCAGAAAAATTAGCATGTAGCTAGTGAACCTGTAGTGGTCATGCAATCATGGAGTAACAACTGATGGTCTCATAAAGGACATGAATCATTGATCTTCCATTATGCATTTGCCCCCAATCGCAGGGTAGACACAGTGACCGTTCATCATATCATGCTGAGATCTCCCAATTGACAATATAGTTTCTTGTTGCAACCATATGTATCCATCAACACCTTTAAGTAGTGACCAAATAAACCTGGATGGTCAGATCTGAATAAACAGTAAGAACTGTAAGTCCCTCAATCGCAGGGAAAGGCAGTGGTTAATAGGCAACATTTAGTAGTGATGTAGGTAGAGCAAAGCGAGGCAAAACAAATTGAAGCCGGTCCATGCAAAGTAAATGACTGTCCATGCAGTTTAACCTTTTCGGGACCGCGTGCATTAGATTCTACGCCACACTTGTGGCTGTTCTAGCCTGATGTGGCGTAGAATCTTCGCTGGCCCGCAGTTTCCGCTCCCGACGCGATCGTGCGTACCCGGAGGGGGAGATTAAGCTGTCATATGACAGCCGACATCTCCCCCGAGTGATCAGCAGCCATTGCGTATGGCTGTTGATCACATGATCACTACGATCGCCGTCCGATCATAGTGATCAGTTTGACAGCTGCGGTGGCAGGGGGGAAAAGAAGAGGATCCACTCACCTCCCTGCCGTTCCCGTGACGATCGGCGCCCCCCTCCGCTCTGGCCGGCATCTCCGCTCCGTCTGACGTCAGCCATGGGTCCCGGCTTGATGACGTCATCAAGCCGCGACCCGGAACTGATCGTCAGACAGAACGGAGATGCCGGCCGGAGAAGAGGGTCCCGTGCGGCTCATCGCTGGAGCCTGGAAGGTGAGTGAAGGCTGTGTGCAGAAGGGGGGGGCACAGGCCACTATGGGGGGACACAAATCCAGCCAGCCACAGACGGGATCCGGCCGCGTGACCCCCCCAAACGCGTGCACCCCCCTCCCGCGCAAAATGCCTGGTCCTTAAGGGGGGGTAGGCGGCCGTTCCCGAAAAGGTTAAGCAAAACAGGTCCAAGCAACTCACAGTTCTTACTGTTTATTCAGATCTGACCATCCAGGCTTATTTGGTCACTACTTAAAGGTGTTGATGGATACATATGGTTGAAACTCTATTACCAATTGGGAGATCACAGTGTTTTGCTATTGAGCATTCATATTGAACTGCCTTTGAACCATTTGATGAGAGAAGTTCTGGGGACTGCAGCCCCATATTGTTCTGGTAGAGGAATGATGCCCAGTTTGGGGTAGCATTGGTATTTTAGTATTTTTTTTTGGGGGGGGGGGGGGGGGGTTGATCTATTTCTAAGTTTGTATATGATTTTATTAGTAATTTGTAATAAAGCTATTATACATATTTTTTCATGCACCCAAGAGCCAATTCTCATTTTTATTGTTTCTTTACTAATTTTTGTTGGCATGGTGCATGAGAAATCTTTATTTATTATTTTTCTGATAAATTTCTTTATTAGCTTAAATTCATTAATTCTACCACTTGTCCACTGATCTTTCATATCGAGATATTCATTTAAAGGGACAGTGCCCGGTCTACTTCCATGCGTACATCAAAAAAGGGCGTCGGGAAAAAAGGGCGAGTGGTGTAAACGATAAGCAGTATTATGGTTTATAAAAAATATTGTGTAGAATTTCGTTTACAAATAGTGTTTTCAGAATTTATAAATCATTAAATAATGTGTATGAGATCGGCAATTCTTAAAACGTTAATCTTCCCTGTTTCTAAACTGAAACTTATATTTACGTTTGTTAAAAACCCTCCCTGTACCTATCCCTAACCCCTAGACCCTGGTGGTGCCTAAACCTAAGACCCCCCTGGTGGTGCCTAAACCTAAGACCCTCCTGTTGGTGCCTAAACCTAAGACCCCCCTGTTAGTGCCTAAACCTAAGACCCCCCTGGTGGTGCCTAAACCTAAGACCCCCCTGGTGGTGCCTAAACCTAAGACCCCCCTGTTGGTGCCTAAACCTAAGACCCCCTGTTGGTGCCTAAACCTAAGACCCCCTGGTGGTGCCTAAACCTAAGACCCCCCTGGTGGTGCCTAAACCTAAGACCCCCCTGTTGGTGCCTAAACCTAAGACCCCCCTGTTGGTGCCTAAACCTAAGACCCCCCTGGTGGTGCCTAAACCTAAGACCCTCTATGGATAATAATGTTTTACAAACATTAATAAATAAAAAATGTAAATAAAAAAATGTAAATATTTTTTTTGGGTGGATAATAATGTTTTAGAAATGTTTTAGAAATAGTGATTTAGTATCTTTATAAACGTTATTCGTCACGGGCTCATTTTGTAAAGTTAAATCATCACAAGCACAGTTATAAAACCTTAAAAACCTCCGGGTGCCATTTGTAAAACGTTAATAATCTCCGGCGCCTTTTTTTTCCTGTTCGGCGCCCATTAAACGATATTTATAATGGGAGTGAATGGGGTGCCCTTTTTGTCCACTTGTCTCATGCGCCCAAATCTCCTGCTTCCACTTCCATGTACTGCTGCTTATATCTCTTTTCCGTGATATAACTGGCTGCACGTCTTCTGGCTGAACTCAGGTGCCATAGGATGATTGATTTGGGGTAAAGTGTGATATAACAGTGGAGCAGGCATAGGTGATAACCTCCGCCCCGACCATATACTGAGTGCCGAGTTATCCAATCCTACATCATACTAAATAAACTCTTGCCTGACCCGCTGCTACTCCTGTGTAGTTTTTCAGCTTCCACATCAGGAGATTATGGATGGCTTGAAGCTGTACCTTGTGGCCGCTCTCCAGAAAAACTACGAGGTAAATCAAGCACTGCCAGAGAAGATTGTGGTGTACCGAGATGGAGTGTCAGATAGAAAGCTCAGCACAGCACAGAATTATGAGATCCCGCAGTTACAGACCTGCTTTGGTACTTTGAAAAGTATTCCCCTCGCGTAATTGTCTTCATAGTTCAGAAAAGGATCAGCACCAACCTGCACTGTTCTGCATCCAGAGCAATTTTTCAGCCCCGCTCCTGGTACCGTCCTGGACCACACTGTCACCATCTCCAACCGCGACTGAGTGGATTTCATCCTGCCCTTCCACCATATCAGGCAAGGATGTGCCATTCCCACTCACTATATATGTAATGATGAACACTGCAAACTTCAGCCCTGACCATCTACAAAGGTTGACTTTCAAATTGTGCCACATGTACTGGAACTGGCCTGGTACCATCTGAGTCCTAGCACCCTGCAAATATGCCCAGAAGCTGGCTTTCCTGTCCCGGCAGTTCTTTCACCATGAGCCTTCCATTCAGTTGTGTGATAAGCTCATCTTTCTTTAAGTGTTGGGAACAACAGGCATCATTTTTTGCCCATTGCCCACACAAAAAAAAAGGTAATTACCTTGCTTTGAATAGCCTTTGCTTTTGTTTTTATTGTTCCGTCTAGGGATCATGCTCTAGATCTTTTCCAAAACTGATTTATGTATAACAATACAAAATAAACCATACAACAGTTAATGTGTTGAGTGAAAGTATCCCACTCAAACGGGCTTGGGCATCACAGTATGCTTACTAAGAGTGGCATACAAACATCAAGAGCAGCTAAGGGGTTTAAAAGTGGTGAGACCTGCGCTAACAGTTCCGCCACTTTCTGCTTATAGTGAGGGCCACCCAGTATAGGTTGTTCTCCTTTAACCATTTTTATACAGGGGTTCCTCCCTCAACAGGCAGGAAAGCATGAAATACCCAATTTGAACAAGGATGGATGCTGAGATAGACAGCTCCTCTTCCTCACTGATGTCACAAAAGGTCTCCTCCTCACCCCAGTCCCTTAGTGACAGTGTTCTGTCTGTGGAGGCATCAAGTGCTTGAAAACATCTTGTGTGTGTAGACATGGATCAGCAGGTAGTGTAAGTAGTGTACTGCTTCACACTGACAGACCAAACTCACTGTGTAACGCACCGCAAACAGCTGTTTGTGTAGTGATAACCATGTTGGTGCTGGCCACGATGGTGAGAGTGCAGGCGATAGCGGTTTTCAAACCCATATGGTCGGGCTGAGGTAACTCAATGACAGAACAACAGTGACTGTCCAGCTGATCGAATTTGGTCTGTCCACAATGAAGCAACAACCTTATTATCTTGGGTGTGCCCCCCAACACACTTATATAGGTCATTGCTTCATTGTGATACGCAAGCCCCTTCACTACGGCAAGGTAACAATCACGAAGGGGAATTGACACTTGAACATGCCTTTTGTTTTGTTGTTGCAGCCTCAGAGCAGCCAGAAAAAATATGCAGGCTTGTACACACACCAGAAAAATGATTACTCTTTTTGCTAGCAGCCTTAAAAATTCAGGAATCCACCTGGAGTCTTGGACCCTGTCAGTGGTGGCGGAGAAAGCAGTCAAGTGGCCTGCAAGCAGAGAAACTGTGTGGGGACTGACTTAGTCTTGAGGCAGCTAGAAATGGCCGGCAGGCAGGCAGGCAGAGATGCTGTGTGAACACCGACTTAGTCTTCAGGCAGGCAGTCACATGGCATGCAGGCAGAGATGCTGTGTGGCAGGGGCGTAACTAGAAATCACTAGACCCCCCTGCAAAACTTTGAATGGGGCCCCTCTGTGAAACTTTGGATGTGACCCCCTAATACCTGTCTGCATAACTTTGCATGATTCCTTATCAGTGGCTGAGCAGATGCAGTCATTAGAGCAATTGTGCAGAAAGCGGAACGTTTTTTTCTCACCTTGCTTTTAGTTGTCAGTCTCTCAGGAAGGGGCCCCTTGTGGCTTTTGCCCCCCCCCCTGCAGCTGCATCTGCTGCAGGGTCTATTGTTACGTCCCTGCTGTGTGAGGACTGACTTAGTCTTGGGGCAGGCCGCAGCGGCCGGCAAGCAGGCAGAGATGCTGTGTGGGGAATGACTTAGTCTTGGGGCAGGCAGCAGCGGGCAGCAGGCAGGCAGAGATGCTGTGTGTGGGGACTGACTTAGTCTTCAGACAGGCAGTAGCCCTCCGGGATCCATGCCTCATTCATTTTGATAAAGGTGAGGTACTGAACACTTTTTTGCCCTAGGCGACTTCTCTTCTAACTGACAATGCCTCCAGCTGCGCTGAAGGTCCTTTCTGACAGGACGCTTGAGGCGTGGCAAGCCAGAAGTTGGATGGCAAATTGTGACAGCTCTGGCCACAGGTCCAAGCACACCCAGTAGTCTAGAGGGCAGTGCTGCTCATCAGGATTCCGGATATCTGGGTAACCCGGATAATCTGAACTTTTTCAGCTATCCGACCGGATTCCGGATACCTGGGCCAAAATCCGGATAGCTATCTGCAGATAGTTGGTCGCATGCCCGGATATCCACGGATATCATGACGTCGTTCAGCCAATCAGAGCATCATTCAGCCAATCAGAGGGCTCCCAGTCTTAGCCCAAGCAACCAATCACAGAGGGGAACCTTGGCCAGTCCCTCCAGTATATAAGGAGTGGGCCATGATGAGAATTTCATCCTTGCTTTGTCTCTGCACATTGGGAGACAACTCCAGTGGGTTTGGCTGAAGCAAGTGCATTATCTGAGTGATAAACCCAGCGTTTTTACACTTAAACACCTTCTCTACACTATTGTATACTGTGTTGTGGTTAGCTAGTCTGTGTAGTTTGTTAGTGTCAGTCTGTCAGTCAGTCTTTCAGCTGCAGCAGCTGCCGGTGCCTGCTAGTTAGGTCCTGTGTCTTTGTCTGTGTGTGCTGTTGTGTGCACACAGTCCAGGCTCCTTGCTGCTGGCTGGCCTGCTATTAGCCTTAGTAGTTAGGTAGTTAGTATTACTGTTCTGCCGCATCAGTCTCCATTCTGCCGCTACCCACTGGCCGTCCAGCTGTTACGGGGAGTAAGCATAATGCAGACATTTTCAAGCAGGGTCAGTGGCGCAAATTGGAGGAGAAAGATGCCGCGCCTGTGATGCAGCTGATGGTGGATGACGACGAGCAGGCCAGTGAGGCCACCACCAGCCCTAGAGAAAATTTGGCAAAATTGGCTTTGCGGAAGAGTCTGAGATGCTGACAGTAATTGTTGGGGGGGAGCCCGTCCATGATGTGTCAGCACAAGAGGAGTTTGAGGCGGGCACATCATCCCAGCAGTTATTTGAGGAGGGGGAGTTTGATGTTGATGATGAGGTGAAGGACCCTGACTACCAGTGACCGGAGGGGGATGTCAGCTCTGACTCTTAGGAGGAGGATTCAGTGGTTCTGGCATGCAGGGTCAGCATTGCAGGGATTAGCAGGAGCAGCAGTGGGCATGGAATGCGTGACCCACAGCCTGCTGCTCTATCTGTCAGTGACACTACTACCACCAGTCGCACCACTCAACCCCAGGTCCCAACCACCACTGGTAGAAAATCTGTATCAGCATCTGATTCTGAGCAATGTAAGGGCAAACTGCAATCCCCAATATTGCAGTTTTTCCATCTGCCCTCACTTGATAGCAAGTTTCTAACTTGCAAATTATGCCATGTGAAGCTAAGCAGAGGGTCTAACCCCTCCACTTATGGCACCTCCAGCTTCATCAATCATCTGGCCAATAAACACCAAACGGAGCATTTGGAGTTGAAGATGCTGAAGGAAGCTGGCGCTGGCCCTTGCAGGGGTCAGAGCACCATAACTCCCTTTGCCACTCCTGCTGACACTGAGGCCTGTTCAGGCAGCCAGTCCTGCTCAGTGGTCTCCTCTGCTCCCTCCCCGGCTTCCCGTGCAAGCCTAAAACGCCACCACCACCACCAGACCCTGATGAGTGACTCTTTTGTGGTCAGGGCTTAGCCTCCTGGCAGCCGTTGCATACGCCAGCTGAACGGCTTGCTTACATGGGCCATGTCCTCTCAGCTCCTCCCATACTCGTTTGTGCAGGAGGGGAGCCAGATGCGTGCGCTCCTGCAGTGCGCAGCACCGGATTGGCCAATCCCCAGCCAGCACTACTTCGCACGCACGGCCATCCCAGCACTGCAACGCTTTGTAAAGGCCAACGTGGAACGTGGGCTTGACCATGCGGTGGGTGCGCATGTCCATGTGACAATGGACTCATGGAGCAGCCAGTTCAGGACAGGACGCTATCTGTCCTTCACTACACACTGGGTCAGTTTGGTGGAAGGGGGTGAGGAGGGGACAGCAGCATCATCACCCCAGTGGGTGGTGCCACCCCGCAGCAGGAGGACGTGCAGCAGGTTCCAGCTCTGATCCGGTTCCATCCGCCGCCAAACACCCCCACCTCAGCAGCAGCGTAAAGGCCCACCACTGCCAAGCGCTGCTGCAGCTGGTCACCCTGGGGAAGAACAAGCTTACAACAGACCACGTCCTGGCCAAGCTCCAAAAGCAGGAGAGGAGTTGGCTGACCCCCAGAGGCCTCAGAGTCGGAAAGGTGGTTGCCGACAATGGGGCAAACCTGGTTGCCACCATCTAGCGGGAAAACCTCACCCACATCCCCTGTCTGGCCCACGTCCTGAACCTGGTGGTGCAGAAATGGACACTCTTTTGGGAGCGGCAAGCAAAACCATGGGTCATTTTCGCCGCTCGGGTGGTGCCACAGCGTCCCTGGAAGCCGTGCAGCTGGAGCTGAACCTCCCACAGCTTTATTATAGACGTTCCAACATGGTGGAATTCCACCATGGCAATGTTGGAACATCTGGTTGAACAGAGGCGGGCTGTAAACCTCTACCTGGCCAAAGCCACCTTGGAGGCCAACTTGTCCGGGACCGGCACCACCCACCTCCTGAACATTATCCTCAGTGCTGATTGGGGAAAAATGCGGCTGGTGTGCTTGGTGCTGGCACCCTTCCTGGAGGCCACCAACATGGTCAGCAGGGACCATGCGTCGCTGTGTGAGTGGGTGACCATGGTGTGCATGCTGGAAAAGGTCCTCGATGATCTGCTGGAAGTGGGAGAGGAATCCTTGATCCAACAGGAGCAGCAGCAGCAACCTTCGCAGTCCACCTCTGTGCAGCAGGAGGAGGAGTTGGAGGACTTGGAGGACTTGGAGGAGTTGAAGGTCCCTGACCTTGAAGAGGAGGGGGCACAGCGGAGTGCAGCTGCAGTAGTGCGGGAGTAGAGAGAGCAAGATGAGGCTCCGGAATCAGAGGAGGAGAACAGCACTGTCAGCAGGCCAGAAGATGATGGGTCAGCAGAGATGGCAGCCCTCTTCCCTATGGCAGTGCACATGCTGCAGTGCCTGCGCAAAGACCCAAAGGTGAAGCAGCTGTGTCAGCAGGACATCTGGATCACCCTGATGCTGGATTCCTCGGCTGATGGGGAAGCTGGCTCAGTTCCTGCTTGTAGGAGGAGACCCTGTGCGCTGAATCAGGGACTTGCAGCGGATTCTGGTTCGGCGCTTGGAGGAAGCCTTCCCCCAGACTCCCACCCCCCCCCCCCTGCTGTCACAGTCCAGCCAACACAGCAGCAGGTGCCTGCATCCAGCAGCAGCAGGCACCCAACAAACCTGCTGTCTCTGATAAAGGTGCTCTATGCCACGCCAGTACCGCTGCCTACAGAGGAGGTGCCTGCAGCAGCATCCGGCTCTCAAAGCCAGAACCAGCACCTGACCCGGTTGGTGGCCGACTATATGGGGTCCTAAAGCGGGCTTGATACCGACACCCCTGTGGACCCCTTGGAGTACTGGGTCAAGCACCTGGATATCTGGAGCGAGCTGGCGCAATACGCCCTGGAAGCGCTGTCCTGCCCGCCTTCCAGCGTGATGTCAGAAAGGTGCTTCAGTGCGGCCGGTGGCGTGGTCACTGAGAAGCGCTCTTGTCTGTCCAGCCAGTCTGTAGACAGACTGACTTTTTTTAAAATGAACCAGGCTTGGGCGGTATTTGAGTTCCTGGCCCCTGTTGTTGGCAAGAGGGGGAAATGAAGTGGCTGAGTGGGAATCACTATGCCTGCTTCACCACCCTTTACCACCACAACCTCCAGACTCCATCTTGATTAAGCCAGGTTCAAATTTTTTTCACAGCCATGGTACCAACACACTAAGTGACATGGTCAACTATGTAAACACAATAGCTGTGTAATATTTTTGGAGGTGTCTGTGCTGTCCGAGTTGTGGGGAGGCCCCAACTGCGGCAGTACGACTGCTTCCTGGAACCTCTCCTAATTTTTTACTGAGCCGTGGTACCTACAAGTGCCATGGTGAACTATTAATTGCTGTGTATTTTTTTTAGTGGTGCCCAACTGCAGCAGTACGACCGCTTCCTGGAACCTCTCCTTTTTTAGTGTTTTACCTGTGCCATGGTACCAACACTAGGTGCCATAGCGATTATATGAACACAATAGCTGTGTAATTTTTTGGGAGGTGTCTGTGCTGTACAAGCTGTGGGGAGGCCCCAACTGCGGCAGTAGGGCCGCTTCCTGGAACCTAGTCCTGATGTTAATTGACAGCCATTTTTTGGGGGGGGAGGGGATTTTAAGTCCCCACATCATCAATTAGTGTTTCCCTTTACAAAATAATGACACTACATGCCTCATATACACTAAGGAAAAAAAAGTTTTTAAAGCAATTTAAAGGCCACTTCCGGTTTTCCATCCGGATATCCAAATCCGTCGGATACTGGGGTTGGATATCCGACCCAGATCGGAAAATTTTAGATCCAGATATCCGACCCAGATTGGATAGACGGGTATCCGGATCCGAATTAGTTCCAGATAGTGAAAAGTGGTATCCGAGCAGCACTGTCCAGGGGTTCATCGCTGCTCAGAGTGTCTATATCTGCACTTAAGGCCAGTTAGTCGGCTACCTGCCGGTCAAGGCATTGGTGGAGGGTGGATCTGGAAGGGCTAAAGAATGTCCGCATGTCCGACATCACCATGAGATCGCTAGAGCGTCCTGTCCTTGCCTGCGTGGACATGGGTGGAGGAAGAAGATTACTGGCAGTGGCACTTTTATTTCGTTGTGCTGTGACATCACCCTTAAACGCATTGTAAAGCATACTTGCCAGCTTGTTGTGCAAGTGCTGCATCCTTTCTGCCTTCTGGTATTTTGGTAAGTTGGTAACATCTCTTGTGCTTATATCGAGGGTCTATTAGTGTTTCCACCCTGTACAGGTCATTCCCCTTGAGTTTTTTTATATGGGGGTCCCTCAACAGGCTGGACGGCATGAAAGACCCCATCTGCACAAAGTTGGATGCCGACCTACTAGCCATCTCCTCTTGCTCTTCCACAGTGATATCAGGTAAGGTAAGTTCTCCTCCTCCCCCCAGCCACAACCAATACCACAGGAAAGATGAGCAGCACAAGCCCCCTGCGATGCCTCCTGTTGTTGTTCTTCCGCCTCCTCCTCAAAAAACCACCTTCCTCATCTGACGCCTCTTTCCCAGACGACTCTTCCTCCCCCCCTCCTCCTCCTCCCTCCTCCTCTGTGCTGCCGAAGGTGTTGACAAAACATCTGGTTCAGGCCATGATGGCTCCCACAACTCTTCCTCCTCTTCCTGGGATCAAGTCACTGATGGCGCCTTCACTGCGACTCACCAGGTTTCGCACCTCCTCAAACGGACGCATGAGTCTGCAGGCATCACGCATGAGTGTCCAATACTTCGGCCAGAAAATGCCCAGCTCCCCAGAGCCTGACCTTTGACCATAGCTGTAGAGATACTCGTTGATGGCTTTCTCCTATTGTAGTAGGTAGTCAAACATGAGGAAAATTGAATTCCAGCGAGTTGGGCTATCGCAAATCAAGTGCCTCACCAGCAAGTTCAATCTTTAGAAGCGAGAAAGAAGACACAGGGACACCGGGAGCCCAATCTCATGTAGTATTGTCTGGTTAATATTGGATAATCATGTAAAGTAGTATAGATATACTCACAAGTGTGGGTTGCAATCCAAGCAACCACTGTGAGGAAATACCATCCTCACTCGGCCTTTGTGGAAGTCAGTATAGCGGTCGCAGCTCCAAAACAATAAACAGTCTTTTACTCAGATGAGATTCAAGACTGGAGTAATCTCCTCTACGGGATGCTACTGTTAGTACTAGGGAGAGGGTAGGAGGCGCCCAAGGTATCAGCAACACCACTAAGGATTGGTAAGAATTCTTACCTTTATGAAGTCTAGCTTCAAAAATGTGAATTGTGGAATAAAATCAATTAAGATCAATTAAGCTGATCTTAATTGATTTTATGCTACAGCCTAATATACTGTAGAGGTTTAGATAATATGCATATTGTGCTGTTTGTTGCGTAGGTGCAGGTGTAGATAATATGCATATTGTGCCATTTGTCGCGTAGGTGCGGGTGCTGTGGGGTCAGTGCTCTGGGCGTGCGCATGTGTGCACATATAGACTTTTGTGCGTGTGTGCATGCACATGCGTGGGGCTCCGGTGACGCACTAGGCATCTGTAAATATGACGACCACGAAACCTATATATACCAGATATGGAGTCAGTTTACTATATATATTTTTTTTAATATAATATCACGTTTATGTTGTATTTTTGATTTATAAGTCTGTTGAGTTTTAATACTTTGTACTGTATATTTGTTTCTGAGCCCCTGTCAATTTTTCTTTAAAGGCACTTGAATTTGACCTGATGAAGTGGATTGCATATGCAAAATGCGTTGTCTGATGTGCATAATAAAATCTGTTATTTTTACGAGAAATTTGCATTTTTAAAGCTAGACCTCATAAAGGTAAGAATTCTTATTAATCCTTAGTGTTGTTGCTGATACCTTGGACGCCTCCTACACTCACCAGCAAGTTGTTCCTCTGCTGAATATCGGCCAAGCGCGCCATGGCCGTGTAGGATCGCCTGAAATGCCCACACACCTTCCTGGGCTGCTTCAGGACCTCCTGTAAGCCCGGGTACTTACACAAAATCTTTGGATTATAAGATTCAGCACATGTGCTATGCAGGGTACATGTGTCAAGCTGCCCAAACTCAAAGCCGAAATGAGATTGCTGCCATTGTCAGACACCACATTGACGATCTCCAGTTGGTGTGGAGTCAGCCACTGATCCACCTGTTTATTCAGAGCAGCCAGGAAAGCTGCTCCAGTGTGACTCTCGGCTTTGAGGCAAGACAGGTCCAAGATGGCATGACACCGACCTACCTGGCATGCAGCATAGGCCCTGAAGAGCTGGGGCTGTGTAGCTGGAGAGGAGATCACTGCTGATACTCAGTCAAGGAGGAGGAGGATGACAGCGAAGAGGATATAGCAGGAGGAGAAGGAGAGGAGGGGGCAGTAGGCCTGCCTGCAAGCCGTGGATGTGTCACAACTAGGTCCGCTGCACAGCCACGAACTTCCTACTTGCCAGCAGTCACCAGGTTGACCCAATGTGCCGTATAAGTAATATACCTGCCCTGACCGTGCTTTGCAGACCAGGCATCCGTGGTCAGATGGACCCTTGACTCAATGCTGTGTGCCAGAGATGACACCACTTGCCTTTCAACTTCACAGTACAGTTTGGGGATCGCCTTTTTAGAAAATTATTTGCAGCCTGGTATCTTCCACTGCGGTGTCCGAATCGCCACAAATTTTCGGAAGGTCTCAGAGTCCACCAGCTGGTATGGTAACAGCTGGTGAGCTAACAGTTCCGCCAAGCCAGCTGTCAGACGCCGGGCAAGGGGGGTGACTGGCAGACATTGGCTTCTTCTGCTCAAAGATTTCCTTAACAGACACCTGGCTGCTGCTGTGGGCAGAGGAGAAGAAACCGCTCAAGGTGAGCGGCAGAGTGGAAGAGGGTGGCTGTGAAGGTGCAAGCGATAAAGCGGCTGAAGATGCTGCACCTGAAGGAGGAAGAGGATGCAGAGGGTGGCTTTGTGTTTGTGTGCTGCTTTTCCTCGGGTGGTCATCCCATTGCTGTTTGTTTTTTCAACATGTGCCTTCGTAAGGCAGTTGTCCCTACGTGGGTCTTGCTCTTTCCATGACTAAATTTTTGGTGGCAGAGAGTACAGATGAGATCGTTAATTTACCTTCCTTGAGCTACGTCACCTCACCTTTTTTCATTTTAATTGTTCTTAACGTATTTTATCACACCTGGACGCCTCTTTCCTTATATCTTGTGCTGTCACCCTCCTTTTAGAGGAGAAACACTTCCCTTGGACCATTTTTAGGTCATTTGAAGCCTGTTGTTTTTTTCATCAAGAGTGTGACCACCACCAGCTCTGCCTGGTTACCCGAGTGGAGTTGGGTTTATACCTCTCCACCTGCCTACAGTGGTTGGTTGCCCTTCTGCAACCCACCTTTTGGAGTATAATCCATCAATCACCTTTCATTTTTTTTCTCTTTGTTGTGACATACTGTACTTCCCCATTTAGGCTTTTGTTGTCTCTGTGTTTTTCTGCAGAGTATAATTTTTATCACCCCCAACATTTACCTATTGCCATTGTTTGACTGTCCTGAATGTTTTTAATGGGTTAGCATAGGGAATTTGTGTGCTACTATTGCTACTGCTAACCTCCAACCCTATCCTCTAACAGTAACCCCTTAACTACATCTAATACTGACGGTGACCACCGTACTATGCCTAACACTAACCCCCCAACCTACACCTTACACTTACCCCCACTATTACCTCCCAATTACAATACCTCTAACATTATTCTCCCCACCCTTATGCCTAACAATATACAGTAGCTGAGTGCCACATCTGATACAACTCCATCACAGCCCCCCTCCCCCCCCCAAAAAAAAAAAATTGTAGTCTGTCATGAATATAACCAATACTGTAACTGAGCTAGCCAATCCTTGGCTGCGAGTAGTTTAACCTTCATCATTACATATATGCTACTGCTGTTAGCTGGTATTTGCTTTCAGGAATTGATGCAATGGTTTATACTATATGTATTACAAAAGAGGGTTACGAGAATCCATTAAAAAAAAAAAGTCAGCTAGCTAAAAATCTACCATATATATATATATATATATATATATATATATATATATATATATATATATATATATATATATATATATACATATATATATATATATATATATATATATATATATATATATATATATATATATATATATATATATATATACAGTGGTGTGAAAAACTATTTGCCCCCTTCCTGATTTCTTATTCTTTGGCATGTTTGTCACACTCAAATGTTTCTGCTCATCAAAAACTGTTAACTATTAGTCAAAGATAACATAATTGAACACAAAATGCAGTTTTAAATGATGTTTTTTATTATTTAGTGAGAAAAAAAAACTCAAAACCTACATGGCTCTGTGTGAAAAAGAAATTGCCCCCTGAACCTAATAACTGGTTGGGCCACCCTTAGCAGCAATAACTGCAATCAAGCGTTTGTGATAACTTGCAATGTGTCTTTTACAGCGCTCTGGAGGAATTTTGGCCCACTCATCTTTGCAGAATTGTTGTAATTCAGCTTTATTTGAGGGTTTTCTAGCATGAACAGCCTTTTTAAGGTCATGCCACAACATCTCAATAGGATTCAGGTCAGGACTTTGATTAGGCCACTCCAAAGTCTTCATTTTCTTTTTCTTCAGCCATTCAGAGGTGAATTTGCTGGTGTGTTTTGGGCCATAGTCCTGTTGCAGCACCTAAGATCGCTTCAGCTTGAGCTGACGAACAGATGGCCGGACATTCTCCTTCAGGATTTTTTGGCAGACAGTAGAATTCATGCTTCCATCTATCACAGCATGCCTTCCAGGTCCTGAAGCAGCAAAACAACCCCAGACCATCACACTACCACCACCATATTTTACTGTTGGTATGATGTTCTTTTGCTGAAATGCTGTGTTACTTCTACGCCAGATGTAACGGGACACGCACCTTCCAAAAAGTTCAACTTTTGTCTCGTCGGTCCACAAGGTATTTTCCCAAAAGTCTTGGCAATCATTGAGATGTTTTTTTAGCAAAATTGAGACGAGCCTTAATGTTCTTTTTGCTTAAAAGTGGTTTGCGCCTTGGATATCTTCCATGCAGGCCGTTTTTGCCCAGTCTCTTTCTTATGGTGGAGTCATGAACACTGACCTTAATTGAGGCAAGTGAGGGTTGCAGTTCTTTAGATGTTGTCCTGGGGTCTTTTGTGGCCTCTCGGATGAGTTTTCTCTGTGCTCTTGGGGTAATTTTGGTCGGCCGGCCACTCCTGGGAAGGTTCATCACTGTTCCATGTGTTTGCCATTTGTGGATAATGGCTCACACTGTGGTTTGCTGGAGTCCCAAAGCTTTAGAAATGGCTTTATAACCTTTACCAGACTGATAGATTTCAATTACAGTACTTTTGTTCTCATTTGTTCCTGAATTTCTTTAGATCTTGGCATGATGTCTAGCTTTTGAGGTGCTCTTGGTCTACTTCTCTGTGTCAGATAGCTCCTATTTAAGTGATTTCTTGATTGAAACAGGTGTGGTAGTAATCAGGCCTGGGGGTGACTACAGAAATTGAACTCAGGTGTAATAAACCACCTTTAAGTTATTTTTTAACAACTAAGGATTGGTAAGAATTCTTACCTTTATGAAGTCTAGCTTCAAAAATGTGAATTGTGGAATAAAATCAATTAAGATCAATTAAGCTGATCTTAATTGATTTTATGCTACAGCCTAATATACTGTAGAGGTTTAGATAATATGCATATTGTGCTGTTTGTTGCGTAGGTGCAGGTGTAGATAATATGCATATTGTGCCATTTGTCGCGTAGGTGCGGGTGCTGTGGGGTCAGTGCTCTGGGCGTGCGCATGTGTGCACATATAGACTTTTGTGCGTGTGTGCATGCACATGCGTGGGGCTCCGGTGACGCACTAGGCATCTGTAAATATGACGACCACGAAACCTATATATACCAGATATGGAGTCAGTTTACTATATATATTTTTTTTAATATAATATCACGTTTATGTTGTATTTTTGATTTATAAGTCTGTTGAGTTTTAATACTTTGTACTGTATATTTGTTTCTGAGCCCCTGTCAATTTTTCTTTAAAGGCACTTGAATTTGACCTGATGAAGTGGATTGCATATGCAAAATGCGTTGTCTGATGTGCATAATAAAATCTGTTATTTTTACGAGAAATTTGCATTTTTAAAGCTAGACCTCATAAAGGTAAGAATTCTTATTAATCCTTAGTGTTGTTGCTGATACCTTGGACGCCTCCTACACTCACCAGCAAGTTGTTCCTCTGCTGAATATCGGCCAAGCGCGCCATGGCCGTGTAGGATCGCCTGAAATGCCCACACACCTTCCTGGGCTGCTTCAGGACCTCCTGTAAGCCCGGGTACTTACACAAAATCTTTGGATTATAAGATTCAGCACATGTGCTATGCAGGGTACATGTGTCAAGCTGCCCAAACTCAAAGCCGAAATGAGATTGCTGCCATTGTCAGACACCACATTGACGATCTCCAGTTGGTGTGGAGTCAGCCACTGATCCACCTGTTTATTCAGAGCAGCCAGGAAAGCTGCTCCAGTGTGACTCTCGGCTTTGAGGCAAGACAGGTCCAAGATGGCATGACACCGACCTACCTGGCATGCAGCATAGGCCCTGAAGAGCTGGGGCTGTGTAGCTGGAGAGGAGATCACTGCTGATACTCAGTCAAGGAGGAGGAGGATGACAGCGAAGAGGATATAGCAGGAGGAGAAGGAGAGGAGGGGGCAGTAGGCCTGCCTGCAAGCCGTGGATGTGTCACAACTAGGTCCGCTGCACAGCCACGAACTTCCTACTTGCCAGCAGTCACCAGGTTGACCCAATGTGCCGTATAAGTAATATACCTGCCCTGACCGTGCTTTGCAGACCAGGCATCCGTGGTCAGATGGACCCTTGACTCAATGCTGTGTGCCAGAGATGACACCACTTGCCTTTCAACTTCACAGTACAGTTTGGGGATCGCCTTTTTAGAAAATTATTTGCAGCCTGGTATCTTCCACTGCGGTGTCCGAATCGCCACAAATTTTCGGAAGGTCTCAGAGTCCACCAGCTGGTATGGTAACAGCTGGTGAGCTAACAGTTCCGCCAAGCCAGCTGTCAGACGCCGGGCAAGGGGGGTGACTGGCAGACATTGGCTTCTTCTGCTCAAAGATTTCCTTAACAGACACCTGGCTGCTGCTGTGGGCAGAGGAGAAGGAACCGCTCAAGGTGAGCGGCAGAGTGGAAGAGGGTGGCTGTGAAGGTTCAAGCGATAAAGCGGCTGAAGATGCTGCACCTGAAGGAGGAAGAGGATGCAGAGGGTGGCTTTGTGTTTGTGTGCTGCTTTTCCTCGGGTGGTCATCCCATTGCTGTTTGTTTTTTCAACATGTGCCTTCGTAAGGCAGTTGTCCCTACGTGGGTCTTGCTCTTTCCATGACTAAATTTTTGGTGGCAGAGAGTACAGATGAGATCGTTAATTTACCTTCCTTGAGCTACGTCACCTCACCTTTTTTCATTTTAATTGTTCTTAACGTATTTTATCACACCTGGACGCCTCTTTCCTTATATCTTGTGCTGTCACCCTCCTTTTAGAGGAGAAACACTTCCCTTGGACCATTTTTAGGTCATTTGAAGCCTGTTGTTTTTTTCATCAAGAGTGTGACCACCACCAGCTCTGCCTGGTTACCCGAGTGGAGTTGGGTTTATACCTCTCCACCTGCCTACAGTGGTTGGTTGCCCTTCTGCAACCCACCTTTTGGAGTATAATCCATCAATCACCTTTCATTTTTTTTCTCTTTGTTGTGACATACTGTACTTCCCCATTTAGGCTTTTGTTGTCTCTGTGTTTTTCTGCAGAGTATAATTTTTATCACCCCCAACATTTACCTATTGCCATTGTTTGACTGTCCTGAATGTTTTTAATGGGTTAGCATAGGGAATTTGTGTGCTACTATTGCTACTGCTAACCTCCAACCCTATCCTCTAACAGTAACCCCTTAACTACATCTAATACTGACGGTGACCACCGTACTATGCCTAACACTAACCCCCCAACCTACACCTTACACTTACCCCCACTATTACCTCCCAATTACAATACCTCTAACATTATTCTCCCCACCCTTATGCCTAACAATATACAGTAGCTGAGTGCCACATCTGATACAACTCCATCACAGCCCCCCTCCCCCCCCAAAAAAAAAAATTGTAGTCTGTCATGAATATAACCAATACTGTAACTGAGCTAGCCAATCCTTGGCTGCGAGTAGTTTAACCTTCATCATTACATATATGCTACTGCTGTTAGCTGGTATTTGCTTTCAGGAATTGATGCAATGGTTTATACTATATGTATTACAAAAGAGGGTTACGAGAATCCATTAAAAAAAAAAAGTCAGCTAGCTAAAAATCTACCATATATATATATATATATATATATATATATATATATATATATATATATATATATATATATATATATATATATACATATATATATATATATATATATATATATATATATATATATATATATATATATATATACAGTGGTGTGAAAAACTATTTGCCCCCTTCCTGATTTCTTATTCTTTGGCATGTTTGTCACACTCAAATGTTTCTGCTCATCAAAAACTGTTAACTATTAGTCAAAGATAACATAATTGAACACAAAATGCAGTTTTAAATGATGTTTTTTATTATTTAGTGAGAAAAAAAAACTCAAAACCTACATGGCTCTGTGTGAAAAAGAAATTGCCCCCTGAACCTAATAACTGGTTGGGCCACCCTTAGCAGCAATAACTGCAATCAAGCGTTTGTGATAACTTGCAATGTGTCTTTTACAGCGCTCTGGAGGAATTTTGGCCCACTCATCTTTGCAGAATTGTTGTAATTCAGCTTTATTTGAGGGTTTTCTAGCATGAACAGCCTTTTTAAGGTCATGCCACAACATCTCAATAGGATTCAGGTCAGGACTTTGATTAGGCCACTCCAAAGTCTTCATTTTCTTTTTCTTCAGCCATTCAGAGGTGAATTTGCTGGTGTGTTTTGGGCCATAGTCCTGTTGCAGCACCTAAGATCGCTTCAGCTTGAGCTGACGAACAGATGGCCGGACATTCTCCTTCAGGATTTTTTGGCAGACAGTAGAATTCATGCTTCCATCTATCACAGCATGCCTTCCAGGTCCTGAAGCAGCAAAACAACCCCAGACCATCACACTACCACCACCATATTTTACTGTTGGTATGATGTTCTTTTGCTGAAATGCTGTGTTACTTCTACGCCAGATGTAACGGGACACGCACCTTCCAAAAAGTTCAACTTTTGTCTCGTCGGTCCACAAGGTATTTTCCCAAAAGTCTTGGCAATCATTGAGATGTTTTTTTAGCAAAATTGAGACGAGCCTTAATGTTCTTTTTGCTTAAAAGTGGTTTGCGCCTTGGATATCTTCCATGCAGGCCGTTTTTGCCCAGTCTCTTTCTTATGGTGGAGTCATGAACACTGACCTTAATTGAGGCAAGTGAGGGTTGCAGTTCTTTAGATGTTGTCCTGGGGTCTTTTGTGGCCTCTCGGATGAGTTTTCTCTGTGCTCTTGGGGTAATTTTGGTCGGCCGGCCACTCCTGGGAAGGTTCATCACTGTTCCATGTGTTTGCCATTTGTGGATAATGGCTCACACTGTGGTTTGCTGGAGTCCCAAAGCTTTAGAAATGGCTTTATAACCTTTACCAGACTGATAGATTTCAATTACAGTACTTTTGTTCTCATTTGTTCCTGAATTTCTTTAGATCTTGGCATGATGTCTAGCTTTTGAGGTGCTCTTGGTCTACTTCTCTGTGCCAGATAGCTCCTATTTAAGTGATTTCTTGATTGAAACAGGTGTGGTAGTAATCAGGCCTGGGGGTGACTACAGAAATTGAACTCAGGTGTAATAAACCACCTTTAAGTTATTTTTTAACAAAGGGGGGGGGGGCAATCACTTTTTCACACAGGGCCATGTAGATTTGGAGTTTTTTTTTCTCACTAAATAATAAAAACCATCATTTAAAACTGCATTTTGTGTTCAATTAGGTTATCTTTGACTAATAGTTAACGATTTTTGATGAGCAGAAACATTTAAGTGTGACAAACATGCAAAAGAATAAGAAATCAGGAAGGGGGCAAATAGTTTTTCACACCACTGTATATATATATATATATATATATATATATATATATATCAATATTTAGAAAAGATGTGAAGATTATTATTTATTTTTTTATCTTGACAAATGGGGTCTTTTGCTTCAATTAAAATTTCTTATGCAGGAGAGTAAAAAGAAAATTGAGTGATGTGACGGAAATCAAAACAGAGGACTAACCTTATGCTCACCCCTGCATGGCTAAACAATAACCACATTATTTGAACAAGTATAGTTTGTTGCTATGAAAATAATAAGAAAAAAAAGGTAATTAAGGATTGAACAACTAAAACAGTAGATGTTGCCCACAGAGAAAATGCATAGACAGTCTAGGTGTCAGCCACACAGTCTCTTTTACCAGCAAAAGACACTCAGAAACTGGCAGAACCTCTGACAGGAAGAGGTCTGGCACACCCAAAGCCACAACAGAATCAGAAGAACATTTTCTGAGAGGAAACAGCTTGCAAGATAGGTGGCTAGTGGCAGGGGCGCCGCCAGCATACAAGCAAGCCAAGCCCCCACTTGGGGCCTCATGCTGTGGGAGGGGGCCTCGCTTGCTGCAGGCGTACAGGCACCGGGTAGAGCTGCAGGGAGGGAGAAGTTACTTTCCACTTACCTGCCTGGATCCTGCGCAGCTTCTATGTACTTCCTGTCCCAGTCGGCATCTGTCAGTATGGTAACAGCGCCCCCTGTGATGACATGACCACATGTCATCACAGTGGGAGCTCTTACCGATGCGACGTGTGCTGGGAGAAACTGACGATAGAAGCTGTGTGCAGGATGAAGGCCGGTAAGTGGAAACTCCTCTCTACCCGCTCCCCTATCTAACCTATACTGGGGCATATACCTATCCAATCTATACTGGGGCATATACCTATCTAATTATACTGGGGGACATACTGTATACCTATCTAATCTACACTGGGGCATATACCTATCTATTCTATACTGGGGCATATACCTCATATACCTGCATGTACCTATCTAATTATACTGGGGGACATATAACTATCTAATCTATACTGGGGCATAT
This sequence comes from Hyperolius riggenbachi, assembly GCF_040937935.1. Lineage (NCBI taxonomy): Eukaryota > Metazoa > Chordata > Amphibia > Anura > Hyperoliidae > Hyperolius > Hyperolius riggenbachi. The sequence goes on from NC_090651.1 coordinate 157,952,749, forward strand.
ACCTATCTAATCTATACTCAGGGCTGGATTTATGGAAAGGCCAGTAAGGCCACGGCCTAGGGTGATAAAATTAGATAAGATAAGAAGGGCGGCATGACTTGGAGAGAGAAGAGGTCATATGTCAAAGTAAATCATCCCTTCTGGTCCCGCAGCGCAGCCAGCCAGCTCCCTGCTCTGCACTAGTAGCTGAATTCCAGAGTTCCCCAATCCCTGCATCTCTCCCACTTCCTGATGTGTTAAAACAATCAGGATCAATCATAACGGTCATTTGATAATCCATTCCTTTGTATGATGGTCATACAGATCGATGTGAGAAATACCAGAGATTTGCATGACAAAGCAGATAGAACTAAGTTCCACTGAGTTTTAATGCAGGCATTCCCAAACATCAGTGAGCTCTGCAGTTTCTTCACCTCTTTTACAGTTTTGACACTGACCCCAGCAGTTGTTAATTTATCTAATCCTAATTTATGACTGTTTTTCTTTTTTTTCCCCTAGTAGCAGTGGTCTCTTCTCTTCCTTAGTTAACTCTTTCCTGACTCATTTTCTGTCCTCCAGCTCCTACCATCTATGAGACTTCAGGAATAAAAATGTTGTTTTCTTCCCTTTCATTGCTTAATTGTCATTTTAAATGACATCTGAGCAGTGGTGCTCATCCAATATTCGGGTATCCGAACTACCCAGATAATCTGAACGGTTTTCACTATCCGAACTTTGGATAGCAATTCGGATATTTTTAAAAATCTGAATAGCACTATCTGAGCAAACTCGGATTTCCCATCTGAGAGAAAGAGAGGGATTTTAAGTCCCCACATCATTAAAAAACATGATGCTACATGCCTCATTTACCCTAAAAAATGTTTTAAAGGCAATTTAAATAAGCCTTCTTCAGACTTTGTTCCCGTATACTGTCAATATGTTAGAGCACACCACCATATGTACATTCAGCATTCAAAAGAGATGCATAGATTTTTCAGCAAGTATAAATAAATGTCATTCAGATGCTTTAAAGTGGAGCTGAACTTTCGCACAGGACAGAAGGAAAACAGAGATATGTACCATGTATGTATTTTGAGAGCCTGTCTAATTCCCCCTCCTCTGTCACAAGTTGTAATTTGATCTCTACATTGTGTCACCTGACTGCCACAACAGCTAAGCTCATTTGAAAGCACAGGATGTTAAAAATATGTCTGCTTCCATAAAAGCATGAAGTAGACACACTGCAGATTTATTGCAGGATTTGTATCAGCTGTAACAAAGAAATGTTTTTATTCAAAGGTTATGTTGTTGCAGATCTTTTATAGCAGAGAGGAAGTTCTGAGTTCAGGTCCACTATAATTACAACAAGTAGAGAATGGCACTGTCCAGACTCAGTTGCAGGTGTTGAATCTGTCTGGAGAACAATTACCCGAGTTATGTATCAAGGCCCTTCAAAAAGGGTTGAATTTTGTGACCACTACATCTTTCGACTATACCAGATTTGAGGTGGACCTTTACAAAAATGTTCGTAAAATCAATCTGTATAGAATGTTTGGGGGCAATCCCCCTTCACTTCCACAGTCAACTACAGGAACATTGGGCTTTATGCCGTCCCTGTCATTCCAGGATAGTGTGGCCATTTGTGATTTGCAGTCGCTACTTGCAGAGAACAGTACTCCCAATGAGAATTCTTTAGAGGGTACAGGTAGAACTACTAGGTTTAGGCCCTGCAAATCTGTGGCTCCGTTCCCTCCCTTGTCAGGCTCTACCCTGGACATATTCCAAAAAGAGGTTCTGAGGGAATCTAGAGCCTTAATCTATCCACGGGATGAGAGAAATCTCTCGTCAGGTGAATGGAAAGCTCTCAAATGGCTCAGGTCCCGCCCTGACCTCACAATCAAAAAGGCTGACAAGGGAGGGAACATAGTAGTAATGTCCACAACTCAATACGTTAAGGAAGCAATGAGACAGTTGGAGGATTCATCCACCTATGTTAAACTTCACGAAGACCCTACCTCCATGTTCCAGAAAAAGTTGCGTAATCTTTTGCGGGAGGGAGTGATGTCTGGCCTGCTGGAACAAAAACTAGGGGAAGATTTATTCCCGGAATTTCCAAGGAGACCAGTGATCTACTTCCTACCGAAGGTCCATAAGTCCCTGGTGGATCCCCCGGGCCGACCCATTGTCTCCGGGAGGGGCTCTGTAACAGAGCCCCTCTCAAGGTACCTGGACCATGCCCTTAGGCCTCTGTTGTCCTTTGTTCCATCCTATCTGAAAGACACAACACATGTCCTGAAAATGATTGAGCAGTTTAAGTGGCAGGATGGTGACAGCCTCGCCACCATCGACGTGGTAAGCCTGTATAACAGGATACCGCAGGAGATGGGGGTGAAGGCTGTCTTGGATATGCTACATACCACTAGGTTGGTTGAACAGTCAGAAAGTGAATTCTTGGGGGATTGCCTAAGATTTGTATTGAGACATAATGCCTTTAGATTTGGTGATGTTTGGTATTGCCAAACATCTGGAACGGCAATGGGGACATCAGTAGCTCCCACATTTGCAAACATCTTTTTGGCAAAGTGGGAGGAGGAATACATATATGGGGAAAGAAACCCCTTTAGAAGTGATCTGAGGGCATGGTCCAGGTATGTTGACGATGTGTTGGTCATTTGGGGTTCCACCAGAGACCGTTTTAATTCCTTTTTGGAATATTTGGACAAAAATGATAGGAACATGTTATTTACAGGTAAATGGGGTGGAGATACGGTCAATTTCCTTGACCTCACTTTGGAGGTCCACGAAGGTGTTCTGATTTCTAGGGGACACAGGAAGGACACGGCTACTAATTCGGTTCTACACCATGCTAGCTACCATCCCCCATGTTAAATCAGCAATTCCATACAGCCAATTTATTAGATTGAGGAGGAACAATTCTCGGGACTCGGACTTTGAGAAACAGGCAGAGGAGATGAGCAGTAGATTCTCTGAAAGAGGATACGCCAAGCAGGACCTCAGAATAGCCCTGACCAAAGCTAGAGCGGTAGATAGAAAGGATCTCCTAAAAGAAAAAGTTGGGGAGCAAGAGGATAGGTTTGTTATGACCTTCGACTATTCACCAATGGCCGACAAGATTAAGGAAATTATAAACAAAAATTGGTACATTCTACAGCAGGATAATGGATTTGGACCTAGGGTCCAAAGCCCACCAATTCTGGCATATAGAAGAGGTCCCACTATAGGGTCCCTGGTAACTAGGAGTGAGTATGTTAGACCCCAAAACAAATCCTGGCTAGGATCTGTAAAAAAACAGGGTTGTTACCCATGTGGACATTGTCCAACGTGTGGTCACGTTAATAAAACAAAAAATGTACGATTGGGAGATATTGATCTCCAGATTAAAGATTTCATAACTTGTAGAACCGAGTTTGTGGTCTATGCCCTCCTGTGTCCTTGCCTATTTTTCTATCTAGAGAAGACTACTCATCCCATGAGGGAGAGATTGGTAGAACATATTGGATTTATTAGGAAGGGCAAGGGTGGGGTTCCAAGATTAGTGGAACATTTCAAAGAGGTCCATCAAAGTGACCCCACCCAACTAAAGATTACTGGACTGTTTACTGTAGTAACCCCTCGGCGGGGAGGAGATAGGGAGAGACTTCTTTCCCAAAAGGAAGCAACCTGGATCTCAAGAACCAAAGCTATGAGCCCATTAGGGTTCAATGATCGGAATGAACTAAGTGTGTTCCTAGAAAAGAACTAATCATGTTATTATATTTTGATGTTTGTATCTCTCTATATATGCTTCCTCGTCTGGTTTAGAGATATCACCTGTTGGTTCTGTATTTCTCTAGTCCTTTGCCTTGTGGTTGTTAGTCATTAAGCCTTGTTGAGCCTCCTCTCGGTTGTGGGTCTTTTCTTAAATAGGATGTATATTGTCTAGATACTAAAGGTTCCCCCTGAGCAGTATGCTCTGTGCGGTCTGGATTACCTCCTTGGCTCGCGTCAGACCCATGACACGGCATGCTGGCTCTTCCCCGATGAGGAAGGCTGTTTTTCCTTCTTCCGGGTGGTGGAGCGCATCCAGGAGACTGGTTTGTTGCCATGGTGACGATGCTCTGGTAGCGTCGACGAGCGTGGTGACGTTGCCGTGATAGTGGATGGTGATGGGCTGTGCTCCGAGAGGATGCACGCTCACGCGATCTGACGTGGGACGTGACGCAAGTTAGGGAGGAACAAGTGGGCGGATACCCTTCTGGGGTACTTCTAGACGCACACTTGCCCGTGGCATTTGAGCCTTATCCCCGCCGCGGAGAGCAGCTGTCCAGGAGGAAGCTACCAAGCGAAACAATTGTTGACCGGAGGGTCTCTGTGGGTGGTGACACCAGAGCGGTGATGTATATACGCACAATGTGAATGGAATTGCTGTCAATATTGTCATCTCCCAAGCTATGCTATTAAACCGGACAGTTTAAACCTGTTGGTGCCCATGTGATATCGTGATATAATAATTACAACAAGTGTTCCATGTTTGCTACTTACCTGTTCTCTGTTTTGGATGGGCTTCTCTCCATTGCAGTTGCCACCTGTTGGTGGCTCCGACTGCAGCCAGTCTCACAAAGGACAAAGAAGCAGCGCTTGCTATGTCCACTCATGCTCCCTGTGATTTCTCACTTCTGCCCATGGCCAGTACAGTGTTATTCATTCTTGACAAGTACCGGCCATACATCAGCGTCATTTCTCAAGTATGCATGCCCAGAACACTGTCGGCTGCTGTGCACATTCGGACAGGAGCGCAAATTACAGGAATTATTTGATGAATGAGGGGCAGAGCAGCACAACTGAGATGAGCCCATTAAAGCCAATCATCGCTAGTCAGAGTGTTTGACAATTTTTTTTTTTTTGGGGGGGGGGGGGGGGGTGCTTGGTGAAAGCAGGCCTAGGGCACTGGAAAGTAAAAATCCGGCCCTGTCTATACTATACCTATCTAATCTATACTGGGGCATATACCTATCTAATTTATACTGGGGCATATACCTATCTAACCTATACTGGGGGCATATACCTATCTAATCTGTACTGGGGCATATACATATCCAGGGCCGGGCCGAGGCATAGGCTGGAGAGGCTCCAGCCTCAGGGCGCAGTGTAGGAGGGGGCGCAGAATTCATTCAGCTGTCATTCCTAATTGTGTTTGAAGCAGGAAGAAATAAGAAAAGGGGATACATGGCAGTGACTGCAAGCCAGATAACTAGATATTAAGGTGTTCAGGAGGTTGTGGGCCCTGTGGCACCTCTTAGTCTAATAGCAATCAGTGTGTGATGGCTGAGGTGGGAGGGATGGTGGGGCGCACTTTGGTGTCTCAGCCTTGGTTTCTGGAGGACCTTGTCCCGGCTCTGTACATATCTAATCTATACAGTACTGGGGGCATATACCTATCTAATCTATACTGGGGGCATATACCTATCTAACCTATACTGGGGGACATATACCTATCTAACCTATACTGGGGACATATACATATCTAATCTATACTGGGGGCATATACCTATCTAACTTATACTGGGGGCATCTATATGGGCTACTTATACTGGGGGGGAGGAACCTATAGCTGGTTACCTATACTGCGGGCACCTATACCTGTCTCCACGTTGGGGGGGCATTTTACGCCCTCGCCCTGGGTGCAATTTAGCCTAGAAACTGCTAGTATTTGGCTCCACCCACATCATGCCCACTTTTAGTTGCGGTTTTGAGGTGTAGCTATCCATTTTTTAGAAGTGGCGTGCGAATGGGGGCCTCAAGTTATGGACTGTTGGGGCCACCAAAACCTTAGCTGCACCCCTGGCTTGTGGGACCTCAGCTTCAAATACAGCTGAAGGCCTTGTTCATATTATAAATCACTATCATAAGCGCTGATCAATTTATTAAACAATTTTGAAAGCACTTTTGAGATTTGCACTGCTTTTCTAAGCGCTTTTGTGCAACAAAGTAATTTTCACTTCCTGACGTTAGTCAGAAAGTAAACTCTTTGCCCTGGAAATAAATACAATGCATTTATTCATTCAAAGCGCTCGGAAAATCGCTTTTCAAATCGCTTTTTCAAGAGCTTAGCATTTTCCCTATCCCTTCTATTGAATGGCAAATGCTCAGAAAATGGTGCAGGAGCCGTGTTTGCAATTGAATAGAAAGCTTATTACATATGTGAGAACACTCACATAAGCAAACATTGCACTAACGCTTTTAAAAACGAAATCGCCCCTAATGTGAACAAACCCTCAAAGTTTCTGTAGTAAGCAAGCCTCAGTTTTAATTGTAAACAAAAGACTTCAAGATATAGATTTGACAGGTAAAGTTTCAGCAAGAAAGCCATTTCTTAGACGTCAGAATAAGAAAGTTAAAGAAAACCTGAACAGAAAATTAAAAGTCAAAATAAGCATACACAAGTCATACTTACCTTCCATGTAGTCTACTCCTCAGTGTCTTTCTCCTGTCTCGCGTCCTGTTTGTTCACTGTGATCAAGGGAATTTTCCGTCCTCCATTTTGAAAATGGCCATTACCCATAACCGCTTTCTGGTCAGCGCACAGTTAAACTGTAACATCGCCCACTTGAGCCATAGAGAAACATGGACATTACCTGGTGCATCAGTTTTCCTCTCAGCTACAACTGACAGCAACTGATATTTTACTGACAGCAACTGATATATTTCAGATCTGACAAAATATTGTCAGAACTGGAAGGGATTATTGTCAGAAGAAAATGGTGAGCTTCTGAGAGGAACTGATGGCAAGGTAACTATGCAATGTTAATTTGAAGTTACCTCATGTGTTTATTTTAAATATTTTTACTCAGTACAGGTTCTCTTTAAGCATCTCTGGGCCATGAAACAATGCCTTTGGACAACTAAAGACTATAAGAACAATTATTTTTCAGACCATAAGATGCACTTTTTCTCCCCCAAAAGTGGTGGTGGGAGGGAGGAGTCAGTGCGTCTTATGGTCCAAAGGTATTCCAGATGACCCCCCCAAAAGCTCTTACATATCCAGCGGCAAGTCATCCATCTCTGACCAGCGACCTGAGTCCTCTGTGCTTCCTTCCTACTGCATTGCTGCCACTCTCCCCTGGGCTCAGCTTCTGCATCATTTCATTTTAAATCTGCCACTAGAAATGGCTCGAACCTCCGATTTTCAGAACCTCTAACTCGAAGTTCCAAAAAAGTTTGCGAACCTGCAAACTTTTCGAACTGCAATAGACTTCAATGAGCAGGCGAACTTGTAAAACTACAAACACTGTCTCTGGCCACAAAAGTGATGGAAAAGATGTTTCAAGGGTAGTGATGGGCAAACAGTGTTCGCCACTGTTCGGGTTCGCCCGGATTTTGGCCTGTTCGGGTTCGGTTCGGCACCCCCCGAACACCTCATGGTGTTCGGGAGGGTGCTCGGGCACGCTGCCCGAACCCGATCAGGCCTTCTGTGTCCGGCTGAACAAAGCCCCCTATAGAGTCCCAGCATAAAGGGAGAGCATGCCCCGAGCGCAGGGGGGGGGGGGGGTCGGAAATGCCCCCCACCCCTCCCCGCTGAGCTCTCCCTTCTGCTGGACCCTATAAAATTAAATAGAAGTCCCCCAAAGTACCTGTAGCAGGCTGGCAGGAAGAGGACAGGAAGCGGGCAGCCGGCGATCACAGGCACTAGTACCATCTGGTACAGAAGTACCGCGATGACGCGTACGAGGGTACGTGTCATCATGTAGATGACGCGTACCCTCGTACACGTCATCGCGGTACTTCTGTTCTCTCTTGACGCGACTTACAAATGTAAACAGGAAGTGCGTTAGAGAGAGGGCGGAAGTACCAGATGGTACTAGCGCCTATGCTCTCCGGCTGCCCGCTTGCTGTCCTCTTCCTGCCAGCCTGCTACAGGTACTTTGGGGGACTTCTATTTAATTTTATAGGGTCCAGCAGAAGGGAGAGCTTAGCGGGGAGGGGTGGGGGGCATTTCCGACCCCCCCCCCCCACGCTCGGGGCATGCTCTCCCTTTATGCTGGGACCCTATAGGGGCCCCAAAGGGACATGTTCGGGTTGGGTTCGGGGTTCGGCCCGAACATGCCGAATATCGGGGGCATGTTCGGCCGAACACCCTCGAACCCGAACATCTCGATGTTCGCCCATCACTATTCAAGGGGTCTAACACCTGGAGCATGGTGGAGTGGGATACATGCCAAAAGTCCCGGGGAAAATTATGGATTTGACGCACAGCAGGGTTATAATCCCTAAAATGCAGAAAACACATTGTATTGCTAAATTGGAGGCCTAATGTGCTTGAAAACATCTTGCATGTGTATACATGGATCAGCAGTTAGTGTAAGTAGTGTACTGCTTCACACTGACAGACCAAACTCACCGTGTAACGCACCGCAAACAGTTGTTTGTGTAGTGATGGCTGTGCTGGACTGGTGCGCACCATGGCAAGAGTGCAGGCGATGGCGGTTTTCAAGCCCAGGTCAGGCTGAGGTAGCTCATTGACAGAACAACTCTCCACAATAAAGCAACGACCTTATTATCTTGTGTCAGGTGTGCCCCCCAACACACTCATATAGGTCATTGCTTCATTGTGATATGCAAGCCCCTTCACGGTGGCAAGGTAACGATCACAAAGGGGAATTGACACCTGTACATGCCTTTTGTTTTGTTGTTGCAGCCACAGTGCAGCCAGAAAAATTAGGCATGTACACGCACCAGAAAAAAAATTATTATGTTTGGTAGCAGCCGCTGCTGCGGCGGCCATAAAAATTCTGGAATCCACCTGGAGTCCTGGACCCTGTTAGTGGTGCCGGAGAAGGCAGTAAAGCGGCCTGCATGCAGAGATACTGTGTGGGGACTGACTTAGTCTTGGGGCAGGCAGCAGCGGCCGGCTGGCAGAGATGCTGTGTGGGGACTGACTTAGTCTTGGGGCAGGCAGTCACACGGAGTGCAGGCAGAGATGCTGTGTGCACTGGGGACTGACTTAGTCTTTGGGCAGGTAGTATCCCTCCGGGATCCGTGCCTCATTCATTTTGATAAAGGTGAGGTACTGAACACTTTTTGACCTGACTGCTGGTGGTATAATACAATGTGCATTTACACAGGTGCAGTGAAAAGGTATGCTCTGACTGCTGCTATAATACAATTGTGCAGTCACACAGGTGCAGTGAAAAGGTATGCAGTGACTGCTGGTATACAATGTGCAGTTACACAGGTGCATTGAACAGCTATGCAGTGACTGCTGGTGGTATAATACAATGTGCAGTTACACAGGCACAGTAAAAAGGTATGCACTGAATGCAGCTATAATACAATTGTGCAGTCGCACAGGTGCAGGGAAAAGGTATGCAGTGACTGCTGCTATAATACAATTGTGCAGTCACACAGGTGCAGGGAAAAGGTATGCACTGACTGCTGCTATAATACAATTGTGCAGTCGCACAGGTGTAGAGAAAAGGTATGCAGTTACTGCTGCTACAATACAATGTGCAGTCAAACAGGAGCAGGGAAAAGGTATGCACTAACTGGTGGTGGCATTGTATAATACCAAGTGCAGTCATACAGAGGCAGTGAAAGGTATGCACTGAATGTGCTGGGTCTGGCACAGTACAGCAATTATCAAGGGCCATCTGCAACAGACAGGGCTGTATATGCAGTGTCAGTGACACACACACACACACACAAACACACCAGAAGAACATTAGCTCTGAAAAGAGCAGTTTTAAGGTGCTTTTCATCAACAAATATCAGCAAGGAGCAAGCTAACAGACCTCCTAATCATCGCTTTCCCTATCTCTCCAACAGGGCCAGGCCGAGGCATAGGCTGGAGAGGCTCCAGCCTCAGGGCGCAGTGCAGGAGGAGGCGCAGAATTCATTCAGCTGTCATTCCTAATTGTGTTTGAAGCAGAAAGAAATAAGAAAAGGGGATACATGGCAGTGACTGCAAGCCAGATAACTAGATATTAAGGTGTTGGGGAGGTTGTGGGCCCTGTGGCCCTCTTAGTCTAATAGCAATCAGTGTGTGATGGCTGGGGTGGCAGGGATGGAGGGGCGCACTTTGGTGTCTCAGCCTTGGGTGCTGGAGGACCTTGTCCCGCCTCTGCTCTCCAATGTCTCTCCCTTCTCTCACTAATACAGCAGCATACAGAGTGAGAACATGTCAGACGCTGCTGCCTTTTATAAGGGGGAGGCAGTTCCAGGATGCAGTGAAGCCTGATTGGCTGCCATGTGTCTGCCGACTGTGATGTAGAGGGTCAAAGTTTAGCCCAACGATGTAGTATAGGGGGCAGGTCGAACTCACTAAGTGTTCGCGGTTCACCGTGAACTCGAACCAGCTAAGTTCGCGTGAACAAGTTCTCCGGCAAACCGTTCGGGCCATCTCTATCTGCCACTGCTGGCCCTGATTGCTGTCTGCCCTCACAATCACAAGTCAGCATGGAGCCAGCAGCCAATCCAATTTGAAACTCCCCCCTCTCCAGTCTGCCGCTCCCTCAGCATAGGTACCGAACAGTGTTGCTTGCAAATTTTCGCCAAAAATGTAAGCATATTTTCATGACAAATCTCGAAAATGAAAAAGGCATTTTTGATGCAAAATGCCTTTTTCATTTTTGAGATTTGTCATGAAAATATGCTTAAATTGTTGCGTTTTCACTTTCGAGATTTCCATGTAAATTCACTAAAATGTTCAAATTTTTGCCTAATGGCTGCCAACTTTTGCCGACTTTCTTAACAGTTAAAATCACCAAATTTGCAGTGTATGTTAAAGTGTATGTTAGAGTGAACAGTGGGTATAAGAGGAAGGAAATATTTTTCAAAAAGACTTTATAGTTTTGAAGAAAATAGATTTTGGGCCTGATTCACAAAGCAGTGCTAACAGTTAGCACGCTGGTGAAAAGCCCTTTATCACGCCTAAACTCATTTTAGGCATGATAAGTTTAGGTGTGATAAGTTTAGGTGTGATAAGTTTAGGCATGATAAGTTTAGGTGTGATAAGTTTAGGCATGATAAGTTTAGGTGTGATAAGTTTAGGTATGATAAGTTTAGGCATGATAAGTTTAGGTGTGATAAGTTTAGGCATGATAAGTTTGAGCACCAACTGCGTTAGCACCGCAGTGCACAGCTGATCAAAAGTTTTGCGCTAGCAAAGTCTGGTGCACTTTGCATAGAGTTTAATGGTGCTGCTTTGCGTGCGGGACTTTGCACGCTATCTACACTTATCTAAACTTAGCATGCCTAAACTTATCACACCTAAACTTATCACACCTAAACTTATCATGCCTAAACTGAGTTTAGGCATGATAAAGGGCTTTTCACCAGCGTGCTAACTGTTAGCACCGCTTTGTGAATCAAGCCCTAGGTGTGATAAAGGGCTTTTCACCACGGTGCTAACTGTTAGCACCGCTTTGTGAATCAGGCCCCTAAAGTCTCTAACTGGGTTAGCACCGCTTTGTGAATCGAGCCCTTTAAGTTTATGAAAGAAAAAAAGTATACATTTAAATGCAGTAAATGACAGATAATGTGTCAACATAACGGTACGGTAAATTTACATATATACAAAAGAAAGAGTAATTAATTTTATGATAGGGTCTCCAGGGGGTCCGTACTAGTGATGTCGCAAACTTGAAAATTTCAGTTTACAAACACAAATTTGCCACAAACAAATTTGCCACAAACGTTTGCGGCCCGTGCGCACTGCCAGGGACAAGGTCCACCATCAACAAAGGTTGAGCTGCCCAAGTGCTCCCCCCCCCCCCCCAGTTCAGGTGACTAGACAGCCTGCAACTCTAGCCCTCCATAGTCTCCGAGGTCCCTCGGTGTTCTCAGGGTCCCCTTCAGTCATCCAGCTGGAGTTCCAGCAATCATGTGACTTCGCCCAAAGTTGCATCAATGTGCGCATGCACAGCCTGTCAGTGCTCCTGGCAAGATGGCGCAGGCCGCCTCCATAAGCTTACTGTGCGTGGTTCTCTGATGACTTTACTGTGCGTGTGCAGTAAGCTTAGAGACGGCCTTCGCCATCGTGTCGTGCATGTGCACTTTGCTGCGACTTCGAGTGAAGAGACAGGATTTTGGGAGCCCCACCTGGATGACTGAGGGGGATCCTTAGCACGCCGGAAACTATGGGGGGGGGGGGGATGGCTAGAGGAAGCCCCAGATATATTAACATCTTTTTTTCAGTTCAGGGTCTCTTTAAATGTTTAGAAGATGGCTAAATAATTTCATTGTGTTTCACTGTCGTAATGATGTTGGGACAGGAGCCATTAACCATAGATTCAAGATACTCGGCTTTACTATCCAGCAGAGGCATGTAATCCACTAGCTAGTAGCTGAAATTGTCCTAGGCTTGTCTGCCTGATTTACTTGTAACAGAATGTGTCACTTCACGTGATGCAGCGGAATACACACCTATTCGCTAGGCAGACAGTGTGACCCCGGTGTCTGTGGTAGGCTATATATTGGTATTTGGAGGAAGCTGATTGGCTGGATGGAGGTCTGGATGTACCGCCGGAAAACCTTTGGTACCTCTGCTGGTAAATCGTCAGACTGGTGTGGGCGGAGTTACATATCGTATTGCCTGATGGCTCCATATAATACAGATGCTGTGACTCCTACTGTATTTTGCCTGAGGAAGCGTAATGTATGGCCCGTGAAACGCGTTGCATAGTTTTTTGGAGTTCCGAATAAATTGTTGACTGCCTGAATCGCAGTCCTTGCCTGTGTCTGTTTGGAGGGGGTAAGACCACCGCTGCCTCCTCTGTTTAACCAGTTGGTTTTTTAAGTTCATTTAATTACCTTTTATTCTTTTGGCGCCTCTGTATCTTGTACACTACATTGAGTCCACCCTGGGTGGAGGGTTGTTACCCTATTTTCCTGTCTACAGAGAGCGACTTTTTATTCCTGAGTGGGGTCAGGATTGTTCTCCCCACCTGCCTATACAGTGGTTGCCTATTGGTAACCCTGGTTTGTGAGTATAATTTTAACTTCTTATTTATTTTGTTGTCCCCAAGACGAATTACACTATTGGGGCTCTTGGTGTCCCTCTGCTCCATGTTGGTTTGTGATTGAGCTGGGCAGACAGCATCAGGGCCATCAGTGGCCAGGTAACGCTGCAGCCTGCTGGCCTGACAGTTAGGGTGGCTCTGGAGCGGAGAAGAGAAAGGATCATAGGACCGGGGCTGTACCTGGCGATCAAGCCATGGCCTGGAGAGAGACATTCTCGTTCATTGGGCGGAGCTCTGAACAGACCCACTTCTCATGTGTAGCTGCAGTTCCTGGTCTGAGCGGCGAGTGGTCCGTTAGAGCTGTGGCCTGTGAGAGTCCTAGCTGTGACGCATGTGTATTCACATTTCCTGGTCTAGCGATGAGTGGCCAATAAGAGTGCTAGCTGAGATACTATACAGACCTGAATGCAGCATTACAGCCTTCACAAAGATGCAGCAAGACAGCCTTCACATAGACGCTAGCCCACTACTGTGCATAGGTCTGGGATCACTCCACTATAAGCTCATCTGGCCCTGAAGATTGTGATGACAGGGGTTGGAACTGTGCACCTGTACTGTGATAACAGTGCTCTAGCAACTGCAGATTGACAATGTCGGCTGTTCTGCATGCCTTGGCTTTAATTCACTTTCAGTGAAATCCTGTGGCTTGGTGCCAATATGTTATACTGCAATGGGACTAAGCTTCATTGACAAATATCATGGGCCTGCTGTCCACACTATTGCATTTCCTATTGCTACCTTACACTGGCTGCAGTTTGCAATTGCCACTTAACTGACCTATGTAATGCTTCGTAAGACACCACTGCTCCATGGATGCACCAGGTTAAAGATATATATATTTTTACCGCTGGATTTTGTCCTCTTAACCTAGGTGTGTCTTATGGTCCAGTCAGGGCCAAATTTACCATAAGGCATATGCCTTATGCCTGATAAGGAAAAGGTGGCTCACTCCCCTCCACAAATGTCTCCCACCTGCCTTACGATGCAGACCCCAAGCAGAGTGTAAATGAGAGGTAACTCACCCAGATCTCGGCATTCCACTGACAATATCTATCTTTAGTCGGGGTTCCCTCTAGCTACTTAATACTGAGGGTACCTCTGGCTACCTAATGCTAAGGGACACCTGTAGCTACCTATGACTGGCAATTAAAGTAAAGGAGAAGTGACCAGGCCAACTATCACACCTGAGGTGCAGTTTGGTGGGGATTGTAGTAGGTTCACGGAGGGCGAAGTCTAGGGTGCCAGGACATCTGTGTCTATAGGCTCCTGAGATGTAAATCCGGGCCTGGGTCTGGTGTGTCTTATAGTCTGAAAAATATGGTATACAGGTAATCCTCGGGTTACGAACGCCCGATTTATTAACGACCCGCCGATACGAATGGCCCGATCCCGTCGTGATGACATAATTTTTCTGCGTGGGAGAAGTTTGAAGAAGCGGCTTCAAACTTCCCCCAAGTGCCGGCGCATCCAGCAACAGCATTAGACTCACCTCCGAATCAGTCCAACGCCTTCTGTCCTCTTCTCACCGCATCCAGCTCCCTCTAGCCACGTACAGCACCGTTTCCTGTATGTCATTTGACATACAGGAACCTGTATGTCATATGACAGTCAGGAAGCAGTGCTGTACGCGGCTAGAGGGAGCTGGATGTGGCGAGTGGAGGACAGAAGGCGTTGGACTCGTTTGGAGGTGAGTCCAGCTCTGATCGGGGGGGGGGGGGAGGGCAGAAGGGGACAAACGGCAGCACATGGGGGCAAACAAGGGTACAGCACCAGACAAACAGGAGGCCCAGAGGGGACATAGACACAGAAGGGGCAAACAGAGGCACGGGGGGGGGGGGGGGCAAATGGTGGCACAGAAGAGGGACAAATTGAGGCACAGTGGGTGCAAACAGAGGCACTAAGGGGGAGACAAACAGAGGTACATGGGGGGACATACAGAGGCATGGGTTGGCAAACAAGCACAGAGGGCGAACACACAAGCACAGAGGGAGACGGAGAGGCACAGAGGGGGGCACTGGAGGCAAAGGGGGGCACACAGGAGGCAAAGGGGGCAGAAACTGCATAGCGTTCCGACTTAGGAACGGATTCAGGTTAAGAACGAGCCTGTGTATGTTACCTGTGTATGTAGGGCAGGGGTCACTGAGCTTACCAAGCCAATTTGAGCTACAATAATTAGTTCTAAAGGTTTTAGAATCAATAAAATGACAACAGTGCTCAAATTTATGCACCTGCCTAATTTTATTTAAACAATTATTGCACACTTTCTGTAAATCCAATAAACTGCATTTTATTTCTCAAATATCACTGTGTGTGCCTCCTTTATGATATATTTAACTGACATTTTTTATCGTAACAACCAACGATTTATACAGGAAAATCATGACGATTAACATTAAACTTTCGCATCCCACTGTGAATATACATATACAGGATCTTCTCAAAAAATTAGCATATTGTGATAAAGTTAATTATTTTCTGTAATGTACTGATAAACATTAGACTTTCGTATATTTTAAATTCATTATACTACAACTGAAGTAGTTCAAGCCTTTTATTGTTTTAATATTGATGACTTTGGCATACAGCTCATGAAAACTCAAAATTCCTACCTCAAAAAATTAGCATATTTCATCCGACCAATAAAAGAAAAGTGTTTTTAAAACAAGAAAAGTCAACCTCCAAAAATGTATGTTCAGTTATGCACTCAATACTTGGTCGGGAATCCTTTTGCAGAAATGACTGCTTCAATTCGGCGTGGCATGGAGGCAATCAGCCTGTGGCACTGCTCAGGTGTTATGGAGGCCCAGGATGCTTCGATAGCGGCCTTAAGCTCATCCAGAGTGTTGGGTCTTGCGTCTCTCAACTTTCTCTTCACAATATCCCACAGATTCTCTATGGGGTTCAGGTCAGGAGAGTTGGCAGGCCAATTGAGCACAGTAATACCATGGTCAGTAAACCATTTACCAGTGGCTTTGGCACTGTGAGCAGGTGCCAGGCTGTGCTGAAAAATGAAATCTTCATCTCCATAAAGCTTTTCAGCAGATTACCTTTAGTAATTACGTCAGGTGAGCATATCTTTGCATTTACCAGTTGACACTTCTAGGACATAAATGTTAGTCCTCTCAGCGACAATATTTGTGTAGTGGTGTGTAGTGGCCGCCGTGCTTGTGCGTTCAATCATAGGAGTGCAGGCAATCATGGTTTTTCAGCCCCTATGGTCAGGCTGAGGTAGTTCAATGACAGTTAAGTGACCAAAGCACACTGATTATGCACTGAGGCCTTATAAAGGGGGCAATAGTGGATACTATGCAAGTAGTGGTGGTGAAGGATTATTGGGTTAGGGTCAGTGCACCACTAGGACCAGCAGACCTGTCTCCTACTGAGGTTTTACACAGTGGATGCAAGATGCCATAAGTGGTGTGAATGTGGGTTATGGTCGGTGAACTACTAGGACCAGCAGACCTGTCTCCAACTGCTAACTTGTGCACTGGACACAGAAGAGCAATACAATAGCATGAAAAGCAATGTATCAGCCCTAACAAGTAACAAGGGCTTCGCTGTTCAGAACAATGTGGTAGTAGCAAGAATCTGCACTGAGGACAATCTCTCCCACTGTCCCTCATTTGCCTAGCAAAGCACCCAAAAGCAGACTGCAAAACGGCTTCTGTGTTGGCTTTCTGATAGGTGGGGGTGGTCCAGGTGGGAGGGATAGCTGATTGGCTGCCATGTGCCTGCTGACTGTGAGGTAAGTAAGGGGTTAAAGTTTAGCTCAATGATGATGTATAGGGGGCAGGTCGAACATGGACACCATGTATTTGCCTAAGGGGGGCGAACACAAACACCACTTGTTCGCCACAAAAAATTGCCTGGCAAATAGTTTGGCCTATCTCTACTGTCCATTAGCATGTGCCCAGCCGGTGGACAGGAGCAGCTGACAGGTGGTAATTCACTGTCTTTAGCTGCTCATGGGAAAGAGGCTTTAACGTTTAGTCCTCATATAAGGGAAGGGAATACATAGGTGTATCTGCTGATGTCAGAGCTCTGAGCTGTGTAAGGATATCTTCTTGTAGGAGTTGGAAGTGCAGAACAGTTTGTAAGCCAGACAACGCCTGTAGGTGAGGAATAGTGTTGGGCGAACACCTAGATGTTCGGGTTCGCGAACGTTCGCCGAACATCGCCGCAATGTTCGGGTGTTCGCGCTGAACTCCGAACATAATGGAAGTCAATGGGGGCCCGAACTTTCGTGCTTTGTAAAGCTTCCTTACATGCTACATACCCCAAATTTGCAGGGTATGTGCACCTTGGGAGTGGGTACAAGAGGAAAAAAAATATTTGAAAAAGAGCTTATAGTTTTTGAGAAAATTGATTGTAAAGTTTCAAAGGAAAAACTGTCTTTTAAATGTGGAAAATGTCATGTTTCTTTGCACAGGTAACATGCTTTTTGTCGCCATGCAGTCATAAATGTAATACAGAGAAGAGGTTCCAGGAAAAGGGACCGGTAACGCTAACCCAGCACCAGCAGCAGCACACGTGATGGAACAGGAGGAGGAGGCGCAGGAGGAGAAGGCCACGCTTTTTGAGACACAACAACCCAGGCCTTGCATGAGGACAAGAAGCGTGCGGATAGCATGCTTTTTACCGCCATGCAGTCATAAATGTAATAAAGATGAGAGGTTCCATAAACAGGGACCGGCAACGCTAACCCAGCAGCAGCAGCAGCACACGTGATGGAACAGGAGGAGGCGCAGGAGGAGAAGGCCACGCTTTGAGACACAACAACCCAGGCCTTGCAGGAGGACAAGAAGCGTGCGGATAGCATGCTTTTTACCGCCATGCAGTCATAAATGTAATAAAGATGAGAGGTTCCATAAACAGGGACCGGCAACGCTAACCCAGCAGCAGCAGCAGCACACGTGATGGAACAGGAGGAGGCGCAGGAGGAGAAGGCCACGCTTTGAGACACAACAACCCAGACCTTGCATGAGGACAAGAAGCGTGCGGATAGCATGCTTTGTACCGCCATGCAGTCATAAATGTAATAAAGATAAGAGGTTCAATAAACAGGGACCGGGCGGCAACGCTAACCCAGCAGCAGCAGACGTGATGGAACAGGAGGAGGCGCAGGAGGAGAAGGCCACGCTTTCAGGCGCAACTCAGGCCTTGCATGAGGACAAAAAAATGCGTGCGCAAAGCAATGCAATGAGTAGTTTTCAGGACACAATGGGCTATTCGGAGGAGCTATTCCCACCCCCACAATCTTCTACCTGTGAAAGGTCAATGGAACAGCCACAAATGTTGTGCCCGGATTCACAACCTTTTTCTGTGGAAAATGCAAGGCGAGGCCGAGGATGAACATGACGTCAACAACTCAACGTGACGCAAAATGGGGGCGGAACAGAAAGCTGCTTTCAATGTTTTGAAGGCCTTAATTGCCTCCGGTGGCTAGTTAGATGCAACATTCATCACACCCAAATCCCAGAGCAATGTGTGCAGGAATTTGAATCGCAGGAGGTGTACCGAGATCATCTGGACAAGTGACCAAGTGACCAAGTGACAAGTGACAAAGTGACAAGTGACAAAGTGAAAAGTGACAAAGTGACCAGTGACAAAGTGACAAAGTGACAAAGTGACTGACAAAGTGACAAAATGACAAAGTGACAAAATGACAAAGTGACAAGTGACAAAGTGACAAGTGACAAAGTGACAAAGTGACAAAATGACCAGTGACAAAGTGACAAAGTGACAAAGTGACTGACAAAGTGACAAAATGACAAAGTGACAAAATGACAAAGTGACAAGTGACAAAGTGACAAGTGACAAAGTGACAAAGTGACAAAATGACAAAGTGTCAAAGTGACAAAGTGACCAGTGACAAAGTGACAAGTGAGAGGTTGTTCTGGGGAGCTCTACTCCACTGCACACAGTCACATATGAGGAGAGGTCTCGTTGGGACTGCTTATCCTCCTCAGCTTGCTCAAAGCCTTGAGGGTTCCTGAAGATCCTCTGCTTGGAGTTCAGCTTGGTGTCGGGGTCGGCGGCGTCCTCCTCACTCCAACGTGGCAGATCTTCTGTTGAAGGAAAAACAAACAAACATTTTTTAAAGTCCAGTACCGCTTCTGAAGGACTCACCAAGAGATGCAGGAGCGCTTCAGTCTAGCGCACCATCGCTCGCTGGGTGATGTCCCTCCCTACGCGCTGGAATTATACGCTGCACATGCTAGCACGCTTTTGCTCAGTGCCGAGGCGCATTCCAGCAGCTAGCTACCAAGCTTCTGTGGATCTGATTGGGCCACCATGTTGGATCTCTGCCAAGTCCTCCAACATTTTAAGCAATCCACGTTGCTTGTGACTGAGCAGTGACAACTCTACAGTCAGCATTACAATACCACTGCTGTGTTTACTGAAGAAATCAATGTTGAAGATGGAAACCGCTGGCATGATGCAAGTGGGGGAATCTGAAGATGAAAACGATCAGCGTGATGGATACCAACATCAGGCAACCTGCCTCAGGAAACGCTGGTCCCAGCTATGACAAAGAACAGGACGAGGAACAGCTGGAGTTGGAGCAGGAATTGGATGCCCCCACTGCCGAGGGACAGAGCGGTGCACGTTGGACTTCCACAATTTAGCGGGAATGGACAGCAGAAGAGGAAGAAAGTGATGCTGGTGACGAATATGGTGCATCACAACAATCACAATGCTCACAAGAACATGAAGACAGAGGAGTCTGGCAGGATTCTCTGGCACACATGGCTCAATTCATGCTAGACTGCATTGAACGCGGCCCGCGCATTATTCACTATTCATTATTATTCATTATTCTGGACAACACCAATTACTGGGTTTATACCCAGTTTATACAAACACAATGTTAAAAAACTGATTGAAGAAAGTGTCAGACAGGTCAAAAATGGAACAATTCCAGCAGGCCCTTGAGGATGGAGACTTTAGAGAGGAGATTGACATCCTCCTCCTTCTCTAGCCAGTTGTACGCCGACAGACTGACTTCAGCAAACCCAGGAGGACCAGGAGGGCAGCAAAGAACACAAGCTGCTGCTAGTGCCCAAAAGGGAATGGTATTGGCAGTGTCCTTGGAGTGGGAACATTTTCTGACACCCATGCAGCAGCCCACAGAACAGCAATCGGGCAACTCCACGTCCTCCAACACCAATCGCCTGGAGAAGATGGTCAAGGACTACATGTCAGATGGCGTAGCTGTGTTGAACAATCCATCTGCAGACAGACGGTGAGTGTGACAGCACAGAAGGACCATGGCAACTCACTCATAGTACCACAGTTTGATAGTGCTGCCCAAAAAATTATATGGATCCGTGGACCCGGGCAGTACTGGGAAGTGGGAACGCAGATTTTAGTACCTAAACACACGATACAACATGTTTTCCGGGGTCGGACTCTGAGGCACATACAGATGGTCCCGATCATCATCCTCATCATACAACTCTTCTCCTGAGTCTGACCCACCCACCACCCCAACATCCCCAGACACAGACCCCTCATCGTCCTCAACATTAACTTGGGATGCTGGCCTGAGCCCGACCTCCTCCTCCACATCAGGCCCCATCATCTCCTCAATGGCAGCCCTCAATAATCGCTCTGGCGCCGGACCGATGGACACAACGTTCTCCTCCGGGGAGGGCTGCTGCTGACCACTGGCTGCTGGGGTGGATGTTATAGCTTGCGTGGGGCGTTGGCTGTTGCTGTTGTTGGGAGTGCTGCTCACAGCGGAGGTCTCTGAGGAACTCATGGTGAGCTCATATAGTGGTTGACGTTGAGTGGAGTATTACTGATCCCAGCAATATACACACTGACTGGCAGAGTATGCAATGCTATATAGTGGTTGACGGTGAGTGAAGTACTACAGATCACAGCAATATACACAGTGACTGGCAGTACAATGGTATGGTGGGTGAGCAGAGTACTACAGATCCCAGCAATGCTATATAGTAATGGGGTGACTGAGTGAGCGGCAGTGTACTACTGTTCCCAGCAGAAACAGAGTGGCAGTAAACACAATGCTATATAGTGTGGCTGAGCGGGCGGTGTACTACTGTTCCCAGCAGACACAGAGTGGCAGTAAACACAATGCTATATAGTGTGGCTGAGCAAGGTACACAGAGTGGCAGTAAACACAATGCTATATAGTGTGGCTGAGCGAGCGGTGTAGTACTGTTCCCAGCAGACACAGAGTGGCAGTAAACACAATGCTATATAGTGTGGCTGAGCAAGGTACACAGAGTGGCAGTAAACACAATGCTATATAGTGTGGCTGAGCGAGCGGTGTAGTACTGTTCCCAGCAGACACAGAGTGGCAGTAAACACAATGCTATATAGTGTGGCTGAGCAAGGTACACAGAGTGGCAGTAAACACAATGCTATATAGTGTGGCTGAGCGAGGTACACAGAGTGGCAGTAAACACAATGCTATATAGTGTGGCTGAGCGAGCGGTGTACTACTATTCCCAGCAGACACAGAGTGGCAGTAAACAGAATGCTATATAGTGTGGCTGAGCGAGGTACACAGAGTGGCAGTAAACACAATGCTATATAGTGTGGCTGAGCGAGCGGTGTACTACTATTCCCAGCAGCGACACAATGACTGGGGGGACCCTGGCTAGCGTGGCTGGAGCGCGAACTACCCTGCCTGCCTATCCAAAGCTAAACCCACAGACAAATGGCGGAGATATGACGTGGTTCGGGTATTTATTTACCCGAACCACGTGACAGTTCGGCCAATCAGAGCGCGTTCGGGTCCGAACCACGTGACCCGTTCGGCCAATCACAGCGCTAGCTGAACGTTCGGGGAACGTTCGGCCATGCGCTCTTAGTTCGGCCATGTGGCCGAACGGTTTGGCCGAACACCATTAGGTGTTCGGCCAAACTCGAACATCACCCGAACAGGGTGATGTTCTGCAGAACCCGAACAGTGGCGAACACTGTTCGCCCAACACTAGTGAGGAACTGCAGCCCGTTCACAGGTGGAAGACCTCCATAGATCTCCATACTGCAAAGGTATTTATAGATTTGCTGCTTTATGGTGATTATAGAAAGCTTAACTGTGTGAAAGATACCACAAGACAAAATAGCACAATTAATGTTTTATTTCATTGTTGTCTGGAAAATTCATGAACAATAAACTTTACATTTCAGTTTTTATCATTTGCAATTTTTTTCTTTTTTGTCTGATGTGAATCTTGTCAGCTACATAAAGGGTGATACCTCTAAACCTCTGCTAATCTGACAAGATGAGAAATTAATAGCTATCAGTATTGTACACTTAGCATTCCAACCCCATCATTATGTTTAAAAGTCAATTCAATCTGCCATCTGTCAGCTCCCTGTCTAGGTGTCCTTTCCTGCTCCTGCAGCTTCACCTGTGCACCAGCTACACACAGGAAGCTATTATCTAGCATGCCACAATTATATCCCACAGGTTGCAAAGATGCTTTTTAAAGAATGTGTTTTAACTAATTTAAAAGTGAGGGTTTTTTTTTCCAATATTGTTTGAGCTTAGCTTTTATACATTAAAATATTGGCATGCTAAATATCAAACACATATTCCTCATGGATAATTCTGAAAGATATATTCACATTACGGCAAATTCTTCTGTTCTGATACCAATGGATATACCAGACAAAGTATGTATGAAAATTGATGAAGAATAGCCTCTACATTTCAATTTTCATTTCATCAGTTGTGTTCATTGTAGTCTGATGCCAGTCTTGCCAGATATAGGCATCATCTAGGTATATGTATGTATATATATATATATATATATATATATATATATATATATATATATATATATATATATATATATATATACACATATATATATAGGGTGGGCAATTTATAATGGGAATAGTTGGTGATATTAACTTCCTGTTTGTGGCACAATAGTATATGTGAGGGGAGAAACGTTTCAAGATGAGTGGTGACCATGGTGGTCATTTTGAAGTCAGCTATTTTTAATACAACTTTTGCTTTTTTTCAATAGGAAGAGGGTCATGTGACACATCAAACTTATTGGAAATTTCACAAGAAAAACAATGGTGTGCGTGGTTTTAACGTAACTTTATTCTTTAATGAGTTATTTACAAGTTTCTGACCACTTATAAAATGTGTTCAATGTGCTGCCCATTGTGTTGGATTGTCAATGCAACCCTCTTCTCCTACTCTTCACACACTGATAGCAATACCACAGGAGAAATGCTAGCACAGGCTTCCAGTATCTGTAGTTTCAGGTGCTGTACATTTTGTATCTTCACAGCATAGACAATTGCCTTAAGATGACCCCAAAGATAAAAGTCTAATGGGGTCAGGGAACCTTGGGGGCCATTCAACTGGCCCACCATGACCAATCCGCTTGCTACATGATGATGTGTTTCCCTCTTTATGCACTGAAGCTGGCACGTTCCCTGAACTTTTCCAGCAAGATGGTGCACCACCACATTATGGATGTCAGGTCAGAGCATTCCTAGATGAACAGTTTCCTGGAATGTTTGTATGAATACTGTGTAGGTACATGCAATGTGTACAGGGTGCACAGAGAGTATATGTACAGCATATGTAGGTACACATGCAACATGCATGTTTACAGAGCATTGTTACATGTAGAATGCACATGAACGATGCATGTACAGATCATGGCAACATGTGCAATGCAATGTTTACACAAAGCTTAGGAACATGTACATGATACGTGTGCAGTGCATAGGTAAATGTATAGAATGCATGCTGGCAGAGCATGGGTGCATGTACAGTGGCCATGTAGGCAAAGCTTAGATCGATCGATAGATAGATAGATAGATAGATAGATAGATAGATAGATAGATAGATAGATAGATATACAAAACACATGTAGGCAGAGTGAGGGTACATGTACAGAATGTGTGTGTGTGTGTGTGTGTGAGTGTGTGTGTGTGTGTGTGTGTGTGTGTGTGTGTGTGTGAGTGTGTGTGTGTGTGTGTGTGTGTGTGTGTGTGTACAGAGAATGGGTACATGCACAATACAGCTATGTGGGTAGAGCATAGGTGGAACATTGTAATGGCAAAAATGTGATATATTTTACAATAGCTGTAGTATTGAGCAGTCTACTGGTCTAATAGTATTAGTCTATTGAGGACTTAAGTTTAAATGTGAATATTGAGGGTTAGGAATATAAAGGTACATGGACATTGCAAATGCAAAGTCTTGGAATATGATTGAAAATTCCTCAACTGCCATAAAAAAATGTATACAGGTTAATAACACTGAGAGATGTGTAATTGTGAGTAATAGGTGGAGACAGAGAGAGTCACATCTGGCCATGATATATTGTACAAATATGCCTTAGATATCCATTCTAAGTCCCAGAGGAAAAGCTATAAGAATGCCCCAAATGCTCACATCCGAGAGCAGATATGGTGCACTGCATTTGGAGGTGTTCTAGGATTGTGAACATTTCTTAAAACAAGTTTGTAAAAAACTTATTCTAAAGATACTGTATATCTCTGTAACTGTACTCCATCAAAGGATGAAGAAACAACCATAGTTTCAAAACCAACAGAACTGGTACACTTGATATTGTTGGCAGCTAGAAAAACTATATATAATAGGTCAATGTATTTGGCCACACCCAGTATGTGGGACTTGATGGAACAAATATGCATTTATTGAATAAATGCATGAATCTGGAAAAGGGGACCACATGGTTCTTTAAAAGATGGAGGGCGCTTATTGTCTATACCAGTGTTTCCCAACCTTTTCCGGCCCGGGGAACACTGTCTGACCAAATTTTTCTCCGGGGAACGGCGCGCGCGCGCGGTGGGGGCGATGCGGCCCCCGGTTGTTTGCGCGACCTAGTGGACAGTGCCGCTATGGGGGGGTTGTGCGGCTGCATAGCTGGCATAGTTGCCCCAGTGTAGGGAGTTTAGTTGCCTCAGTATAGTGCCCCAGTATAGCCAGTATAGTACCCCAGTATAGCCCCCCAGTATAGCCAGTATTGTGCCCCAGTATAGCTAGTATAGTGCCCCAGAATAGTGCCCCAGTATAGCCAGTTTAGTGCCCCAGTATAGTGCCCCAGTATAGCCAGTATAGTGCCCCAGTATAGCCCCCCAGTATAGCTAGTATAGTGCCCCAGTATAGCCAGTATAGTGCCCCAGTATAGCCAGTATAGTACCCCAGTATAGCCCCCCAGTATAGCCAGTATTGTGCCCCAGTATAGCTAGTATAGTGCCCCAGTATAGCTAGTATAGTGCCCCAGAATAATGCCCCAGTATAGCCAGTTTAGTGCCCCAGTATAGTGCCCCAGTATAGCCAGTATAGTGCCCCAGTATAGCCCCCCAGTATAGCTAGTATAGTGCCCCAGTATAGCCAGTATAGTGCCCCAGTATAGCCAGTATAGTACCCCAGTATAGCCCCCCCAGTATAGCCAGTATTGTGCCCCAGTATAGCTAGTATAGTGCCCCAGTATAGCCAGTTTAGTGCCCCAGTATAGTGCCCCAGTATAGCCAGTATAGTGCCCCAGTATAGCCCCCCAGTATAGCTAGTATAGTGCCCCAGTATAGCCAGAATAGTGCCCCAGTATAGCTAGAATAGTGCCCCAGTATAGCCAGTTTAGTGCCTCCCGCCCGTCCCCGCGGCCGCCTCTGTTATTACCTTGTTAACAGCGGCCGCTCTCCCCTCTCCGGCGCGTGTATATTCAAGCAGCGTATCTCCGGCTGCTCTGTGTGATGCACTGATGCGGAAGAAAGGAGGGCAGCGGCTTCCTGTAACGGCGATATGTATCGCCGTTACTATGGTAACCGAGCCCTGCCTCCTTCCGCATCAGTGCATCACACAGAGCAGCCGGAGATACGCTGCTAGCATATACATGGTCTGGAGAGGGGAGAGCGGCCGCTGCTAAGGTAATAACAGCGGCGGCCGCAGGGACGGGCGGGAGGGGGGATAAGAGCACGGCACACCAGGCAACGTTCCGCGGCACACTAGTGTGCCGCGGAACAGCGGTTGGGAAACACTGGTCTATACGATCAAGCCCGATCAAATAAGTTACATACCATCAACAAGGAGACACAGTGGAAAGACACTGCCTTAAAGCACCAATTTAGGTGAAGCATGGACTTATCCAAGTCAATAAAGGACTTTCTAATTTGAGAAGATCTTAAAGTGGCTGTGGAGTACTTTTCAGCAATAAAAGCTTTATTCTCGAAGCCAACATTTCATAACAGGGCCCACCTACCCCGACAGTGTAAACTTTTAAACGCTTGCTTTAGCTCTATGGTCTCACTCTCTACCTCCCTGTCCTAATCTGCAGCTGTTCTTTCCATCATTTATTACTTCAGTGCTCAATTGGACTTTGGACAACTACCCCTTAAAGTACACCTGGCGCATTAAAAAAAAAAAAAAACACTTACATCAGTAGTGGGAGGCCTCTGCACAGTTCAGAGGCTTTTGGATCCTTTTAAAATCCATATTTCCAGAGAAGGGTTCAGCTAAACCTATTTGACTTACCCGAGTTGAATAGGTTTCTTCTGGCTGTGGACAAGCACATCTGTACTGGGCATGTATGAGTATACAGTGTGCACAGTAGATCAAAACCATTCATACATGGCTTTTTCCTTCGTTCACGTGCACTTCCTTCTACAGGGTATGCCTAGACCTTACTTGCTGATGGTGTAGTTTGATTAATTTATTAATAGCCATTATTTGTCTTTACAAATGTGTTGGGAATGTGTGTCCTTTGCGTGTTAGCTGTATGAAAACTTTACTTTGTGCTTTGACTATTTCTTTGGAATGCATCAATAAGGATTACAAATGTACTGCATTCAAGCTGCCAGTGATGACCCCAATTCTATTTTTCACCTTTGGCAACACAATGCTGTGTCTTTGCTGATAAAACATCACACACTTTGGCTTTTAAAAGATATTAACTGATCATCAATGTATAATATAAACACACACACACACACACACACACACACACACACACACACACACACACACACACACACACACACACACACACACACACACACACACACACACACACACACACACACACACACACACACACACACACTATCCTGCTGACTAATCATCGAAATGTGGAAATTGGTAGCAGAAAGCGAAATCAGTAGTGGTAATCGGCAATGGCGGAAAGCGGATTTTCCCCGGAAGCCGAAAATGGCAATTCCGACCATCCCTACTTGTCAGTTCAGTTTTTTAAAGTTCAAATTGTTTCATTGATCAGAAAAGGCCATCAAATAATTGCATGAATCTGTAATAAAAAGTGCTATCATCTTGCTGCAACAGACTCCCAAAATCAGATCCTGGCCAGGATTCTACCTACCCCCAAAAATTGTCTTAGATTATGTGAGACACACTCTACCATGGTAGGGATTAGATTGTGGGCTTCTCTGAGACACTCAGGTCCCTTTCATACTGGCGCATTGCATTATCCTGATCTTCTGCAGGGTAACCCTACACCAATGAAAGTCTATGGGGCATTTCATACCTAACATAGCGTGATGTGATCTGCTGGAAGTGCCTGATTTGATGTGAAAGAAACAGCGCGTTGTCAGGCAACTTGTGCGGCAATGTGTGTTCACTGGAAGTCATTATAGCCAAAATAGGTTGGATAGCACTCAAGAATTATCAATTCGATGTGCCTGGTCTGCAGGACGGTCAACACTCCAGTCCCAAAAGATCCAATGTTGTAGATAAAGGCCGGCACCATCTGCATAAACAAGCTCTTTTATTGATAAAATCAACACATGACAGTGTATAGTGATGTTTCGGAGGTCTAGGCCTCCTTTCTCAAGCCCTGTCAGTGTACAAATGATTGCTCACACTTACATACTATTTATACCCTAAAGATGGAGGTTTCAACCAATCATATCCTTATCCTCTGTGGCGACCAATCCCCTATCATCACACCAAGCGGACCTAATGGGGAACTTCTCATACATATGTAAAGCATATGTACGTCATGACGTCCAAAACTACGCGATGGGGCGGTATATGCGGAAGTTCGGCCGCCAACCTCCCGCTATTCTGCCGACCAATATCAAAGAGCCCGGTAGATGTAACTCATCGGGCTACGCCTGCCAAATGTGGCGGACCAGATGGAAGCCTGAGTCTCTCGCTGGTGACCTAAACGCCGCCTCTTGGTCATGCGAAAGGCAGACACGTGGGCACTGACATTACAGTGCCCACGTGACAACCAATAGCTGAGAGGCCTCGACCAAACCACGCCTTCCGCCCTACCATGCAGTCACGGAGAACGCAGCCTAGCAACACATAAACAATTAAGCACTCCATATTGGTGCTGTCAAAAGATGCCACAGTAGATACACATAGAATAGCCAATACTTAAAGTTCACCTTTCTCATTGGAAGCACAATATCACTTGCAAAAAAGACCATTCTGTATTGATCATTAAAATTCCTCCCGTAACTGTTTCTGTTCACGCTCCTCCACAATGGTACGCTCCAGGAAGTAAGCGTACGGGATCAAGTCGCTGATGGTGCCTTCACTGCGACTCTCCAGGTTGGTTACCTCCTCAAACGGCCACATGAGCCTGCATGCATTTCACATGAGTGTCCAGTTGTTGGGCCAGAACACCCCCATCTCCCAAGACTGTTTCCTTCTACTGTAGTTGTAGAGGTACTGGGTGATGGCTTTCTCCTGTTCTAGCAGTTGACAGAACATAAGGAGGGTCGAATTCCAGTGAGTCGGGCTATCGCAAATCAGGCGTTTCACCAGCAACTTGTTTCACCGCTGAATGTCCGCAAAGTGTGCCATGGCCGTGTAAGACCGCCTGAAATGCCCACACAACTTCTTGGCCTGCTTCAGGACATCCTCTAAGCCTTTGACACAAATCTTTGAATGACTAGATTCAGCACATGTGCCATGCAGGGTACATGAGTCAGCTTCCCCAAATTCAAAGCGGAAAGGAGATTGCAGCCGTTGTCACACACCCTGTTGCCGATCTCCAGCTGGTGCAGGGTCAGCCACTGATCCACCCATTTGTTAAGAGCAGCCAGGAGAGCTGCTCCAGGGTAACTCTCCACTTTGAGGCAAGATATGTCTAAGATGGTGTGACACCGTCGTACCTGGAATGCAGCACCAGTAGAATTGAACTGCCATTCAGCCAAGGAGGAGGAGGATGATAGCAAAGAGGATATAGCAGGAGGAGAAGGACAGGAGGTGGCAGGAGGAAGCCATGGAGATGTCACAAGTTGGTCCACTGCACAGCAACGTACTCCCTGCTTGCCATCGGTCACCAGGTTGACCTAATGGGCTGTGTAAGTAATGTAGTGGCCCTGACCGTGCTTGGCAGACCAGGCATCCGTGGTCAGGTGGACCCTTGACCCAACGCTGTGT
This sequence comes from Hyperolius riggenbachi, assembly GCF_040937935.1. Lineage (NCBI taxonomy): Eukaryota > Metazoa > Chordata > Amphibia > Anura > Hyperoliidae > Hyperolius > Hyperolius riggenbachi. The sequence goes on from NC_090651.1 coordinate 157,982,128, forward strand.
GCCAGAGATAACACCACTTGCCTCTCCACCTCACGGTACAGTTTGGGTATCACCTTTTTAGAGAAATAATTGCAGCCTGGTATCTTCCACTGCGGTGTCCCAATGGCCACAAATTTACGGAAGGCCTCAGAGTCCTCCAGCTGGTATGGTAACAGCTGGCGAGCTAACAGTTCCGCCAAGCCAGCTGTCAGGCGCCAGGAAGGGGGTGACTGGCAGAAATTGGCTTCTTCCACTCAAAGATTTCCTTCACGGCACCTGACTGCTGTTGGCAGAGGAGCAGGAACTGCTCAAGGGCAGAGGCGGAGTGGAGGAGGGTGGCTGTGAAGGTGCAAGGGAGAAAGCGGCTGAAGATGCTGCACCTGAAGGAGGAAGAGGAGAAGGAGGGTGGCTTTTCTTATGTGTGCTGCTTTTGCTCAGGTGCTCTTCCCATTGCAGTTTTGCCTTTTCTCCATGTGACTTCATAAGGCACTTGTCCCTACGTGAGTGTTGGCCTTTCCATGGCTCAATTTTTGGAGGCAGAGAGAACAGATGGAATTGCTCCGATCTGAGGCAGACAAACTAAAAAATTTCCAAACCGCTGAGCCCCCTTGGGGTGATGGCACTATGGTGGCATCAGCTGCTGACGTTGAAGGGCATGTTGGCTGGCTGTACATAAGTGGTGATACATGCCACCAGACACTGCCACCAGCTGCTTCTGACAACGATCTGCCCTGCTTCTGCTTCAGGAACTCGTCTCCTCCTACTCCTCTCTGACTCCCCCTCTGAACTGTCCCCAGTTCATGTCCTCTATTGGGAACATACGTGAGATCCGTATCATCATCATCATCATAATCATCCTGCCCAGCTTTGTTTGCCTCAGACACCTCCAAAACTGCACGAACAGCAGGTACTTTATTATCCCCCTCCGCACACTTTACGTCCATAGTGTCGCCTAACTCAGACATATGAGGTGGTGTAACTTGCTTAGCACCTTCATCTGGTTGTAACAATAATGGCTGTGCATCAGTGATATCCCCACCAAATAACTCCTGCAAACTGTCAAATGTAGCGGATGTGGTACTTGGATGAGGTGTTTTGTGTTAAATAGTCAACCACGTCCTGACAATCTTTGGAGTTGATGGGACGTGCCTTCTTCTGAGCACTGTACTTTGGTCCAGGGTCGCACGAAATCACATCAGCACGACCTCGCACAGATTTGCTGGGTGGCCTTCCTCTGGGTCTGCCTCTACCTCTGCCTCTACCTGTTTTGTCCGTTTTGTCCATATCGGGGGGGATGAAGTGAAAGGTATGCACTGACTTGACTAATACAATGTGCAGTCACACAGGTGCAGTTAACAGGTATGCACAGAGTGGTATATCACATTGGGTAAACTCACGTAGGTAGGTGGGTGCACTGAACACAACAGGTAGGTATATGCAGTGATGGGTATTACAAAGTGCATGTGTCACACACAGACAGGTAACGGACAGACACAGTAACACTGCGTGCGCTCACGTAGGTAGGTGGCTGCATTGAAGTGAACAACAGGTAGGTATATGCAGTGGTGGGTAATACAATGTGCACCTGTCACACACACAAAGGTACCGGACAGGTACAGTGACACTGCGTGCGCTCACGTAGGTAGGTGGGTGCACTGAAGTGAACAACAGGTAGTAGATATATGCAGTGAAGGGTATTACAATGTGCACCTGTCACACACAGAAACGTAGCGGACAGGCACAGTGACACTGCGTGCGCTCACATAGGTAGGTGGGTGCACTGAACACAACAGGTAGGTACTGTATATGCAGTGACAGTTATTACAATGTGCACCTGTCTCAAACAGACAGGTACCGGACAGGCACAGTGACACTGCGTGCGCTCACGTAGCTAGGTGGGTGCACTGAAGTGAACAACAGGTAGTAGGTATTTGCAGTGATGGGTATTACCATGTGCACCTGTCACACACACACAGGTACCGGACAGGCACAGTGACACTGCATGCGCTCACGTAGATCGGTGGGTGCACTGAAGTGAACAACAGGTAGTAGGTATTTGCAGTGATGGGTATTACAATGTGCACCTGTCACACACACAGAGGTACCGGACAGGTAGAGTGACACTGCATGCATTCACATAGGTAGGTTGGTGCACTGAAGTGAACAACAGGTAGTAGGTAAGGTATATGCAGTGATGGGTATTATAACGTGCAAAAAGGAAACACACACTTGCGCTCAAAAAAACTGTAGTGGCCCTTTAAGTTATGCCCAGGCGCTGCTCTCTTTAGACTGGATGGAGCCAGTTACTGATAAAACAAGAGGGTGGGGGGAGACAGAGAGCGCTCCAATGGTGCATTAACCTAGATGTAAATTTACACACACTTAAATGCTGCACTTACAATTGAGATGATGATGCTGCGCTTTGCTTGACAATCCTCCAGCGGGTAGCCTCAGCCTAATCCAGCCTGGCCAGGGCGGGTGGTGCAGATGGTAATACAAGAGGACATCCGTCTGGGGAGAGAGCTGTGCGCCGCTGTTACTGTCCTGCGTCACTACCGGTTTCGACGTTAGTCCACGCCTTCCTCAGGTGACGTTCACTTTGGACAGTGTAGTATACATAGATACGCCCACATGACAACTGTTGCCAGGGGGCGGCGTTAAAATTCAAAATACAAAAAACTTTATTGAAACTTGTCTTAAAAACGAACATTATTAAGTAGATTATTAAGTAACAAAATTGCTCTTCTGTATTTAAAAGGTTACTAATAGCATCCAGCTATGTTTTTCTAAAAACTGAACCAAGTTTACCTTGGAAATTCCAGCTACAATTCATACATGTTCTATAAAAAACGCTAGATATCAGCAAACATTGCCTCTTTTTACGGCCAATGCATGCAGCGCTGTTGCAGCAGCTGTTCAGACCCTACTGCAGACAGAATTCATAAATGTACACACAAATTCTCGGGAGTGAGGGGGAAGTGCACAAATGGGGGAAAAAATCAAGGGAACGGGTAGGGAAGGTCCGTGTCAAACCTCTTGAAATAATACACATAGTAATAAAAAACCATAAAAGTGGCTCCAGTGGGTGGAGCACCAATGACATAATAGAAATGGATGTTTACATACCTGCAATTCACAAGCATCTATCATGTCCATTCAACTAAAAAATATTTTGTATAAGCAAGTGACCTGGATGCAACAAAGTGTACAGGTTCAGACCCTACTGCAGGCTAAATTACATGTGTCTATCAACTTTTAGTCTGCTTAGTATATAAGGATAGTGCCTGTATGGTGGACAATAGCTGACTATAAAGTGCATCCAGATAGCAAGTTACAGCATCTAAAACTACATAGATTGTGGTCATGAATTAACCTTCTAGAATTATTGCTACCTGGAATATTAAAACCAAAACAGAGATCGAGGGCAGACCCCTCAATGTGTCTTACCCTTGCAACCTTATATTAAAAAGCTTATGTTAAAAAGCATATGGGGTGGTGTTTCTAGATCCTCAAAATGCAACCCATCTGTGGTGAACTGGGAAACCCACCACAACTAGAACACGACCCCAAAAAAGGATCACTAGAGACATTCAATAAGTGCACACCACAACTTTATCGGCGTGGTATATCGATATGATATACCTATGAGCTTCATAGTCAACAACTATCAAACATCCTGTGGCTGGGGGGGGTGCTTGGGTATGTAAACAAATCCATACCCCGCTGTATATATAGCCCCCTATTTGTGATACCAACCTCCACAAATGATGTATATAGGAAGTGTAGCACAAATTGACATACAAGACAACCATTATCACAAATATCAAATGGGATCACACCCGTACGTGAATGCTTCTCACATGATCACCTCACTGCCATACTCGTGATCACAATGTCATTTCTGCCATACACATAATCACAGCTGTCATCTCACTGTCATACACATCATTCTGTGTTCAATGCCACAATCTCATTTTTACTTTAAGCAATATGACCTAACTGGGGCCCCATTAGTTTTTTCTTTGTATTCGACCACAAGAGGTAGATTCAGGTCATAAAACTTTGGACCTCTAGATCTTCGTTGAGACCTCTCGGGGATAGTGTGTCCAATCTAAAGATCCAGTAGACTTCCCTCTCGCATAACCGTTTGTATCTCAGGCCCGTAGGGAGGGAATCTGATATGTGTTCCAAGCCAATGATTGTAAGGCTTCCAGGATCTCCTTGATGACATTGGTTGAAGTGGCGAGGAACACTATGTTTGTCAGATTTAGGCAGAATGTTGCATTTATGTTCTCCTAACCGAGTCCTGAGTTCACGGGTGGTTCTCCCCACGTATCTTTTATTACACCCACATTGCAACAGATAAATAACAAATTTAGTCGCACAGTTTATGAATTGTTTCAAAAGTAGGGGGGGACCTTCCGAATTTGGGATGTTTTTGTGCCTATGTAGCATAAATTGGCAGCATCCACACCTGCTTGATCCACATTTAAAGTTTCCCGTCACACTGCTTTTTAACCAGGTAGTAGGTTTTTTTACATCAATTTTACTTGGTGCAATTACGTTTTTTATGGATTTTGCTTTCCTGTAGATAACTTGAGGCACATCTGGCAAGAGATCTTTCATTATAGGATCTTGTAACAATATGGGCCAGTTTCTTTTTATAATGCCTTGAATTTTTCTTGAACTACCGGTATACTTAGTGATGAATGTGGGCCCATTTCTGGAGCCTGTGGGTTTCTTGCTGTCATTATTCCTGCCCCCATTGTGTGCACAATTCTTGTTACTATCCATACTGGTCCTGTTTGATGCCTGATCTTCTTTATTTTTGATAATATTGGCATCCTGATATTCTGAGATGGCAGCATCTATACATTCATCTTTATAGCCTTTTTCTTTGAATTTTTCTTTTAGTATACCTGATTGGTTTTGATAATCTATATCGTGAGAGCAGTTCCTCCTTAATCTGCAGAATTGGCTCCTCGGGATATTGCTGATCCATCCGGGGTGATGACAGCTGTCTGCATGGAGATATGAATTGCCTGCCGTGGGTTTGAAATGTGTCCTGGTTTGTATCTTGTGATCTTGGTCTATAAAAAGCTCGAGGTCTAGGAATACTAGTTCATTTTCATGGATGACATAAGTGAATTCTAACCCGAAATCATTATTATTGCAGTATGTAACAAACTCCTGGAATCTTTCTTTTGTTCCTTCCCAGATTAACAGGACATCGTCGATATACCTAGTTTATAGCACAAGGTTAGATTTGAACGGATGATCGGACCAGATGAAGAATTCTTCCCAAAATGCCATATAAATGTTGGCAAAGCTGGGGGCGAACCCCGCCCCCATAGAAGTTCCACACTTCTGTAAGTAATATTCCCCCATATAGGTGAAGTAGTTGTGCTCTAACGCAAACTTGAGAAGGTCCAATATAAATTGGGCTTGACCACTATTGAGGGATCCATCTTTAGACAGGAAATGACTAATGGCCTCCAAGCCCTTGATATGAGGTATGCACGTGTACAAGGAGCATACATCTAAGGAGGCCCAATGGTATTCTTTTTTCCAAACGTAATGTTTGATGATTTCTAAAGTATGTAGAGAGTCTCTTGTATACGATTCTGTGTGTTGAACTATGGGTTGTAGGAAATAGTCAACATAATCTGATATCGGTGTTAATATGCTTTCCATCCCTGCGACAATCGGCCGTCCTGGTGGTTCTATTGTGCTTTTATGGATCTTTGGGATGTGATAGAGATATGGAATTAACGGATTCTTAGGCCTGAGGAAATTGTACTCGTCCTTATTTATAATCTCATTCGCGATTCCAGAATCCAGGATCTTTAATAGATCTTTTGAGAATTCTTGCGTTGGATCTTTTCTTAACTGCACATAGATGTTGGGATCCTGAAGCAGTCTCTCCCCTTCTGCCTTATATTTTACGAGGTCTTGAATTACGATTCCCCCTCCTTTATCCGCTTGACGGATCACTATATCTTTGTTGTTTTTCAGGCGATCTAGTGACTCTTGTTCTTTTTTACTCAAGTTATTATATTTCCTATTGTTCCTTCCCATTCTGCAAAGTGAGTCAAATTGCTCCTTGACCACCTGGTAATAGGTGTTGATGTACGAGCCTTTTGCATGAGTAGGATAGAACACTGAGGCTGGTTTAAAGTCAGTGTGTTTTATGGATTCATCAATGAAATAATGATTTATCCCTAGATTTTCATCTAGGGCTTCATCTCCCAATTCATGGAGAAATTGCCAAATATCTCGATTGGAATCAAGATTTGGCTCGATTTCCAGACTTGGAGTTTCCATAATCTCCATATTTTTGGATTTCTTTTCTTTGATGGCAAAAAACCTTTTTAGAGTTATGCTTCTTATAAATCTGTGTAGATCTTTGAACAATTCGAAGGAGTTGGGTTGATTGGTGGGTGCAAAGTTGAGACCTTTTCTTAATAGTGACACATCACTTGCTGTTAAACTATACTCAGAAAGATTGTAAATCTTTACTGTTGACACATCTCCCCCATTTCTGGATCCTACGTTCTTCCTTTTTTGGAGCTGGATTCTCCTGCCCCCCCTGGTTCCTCGTCTTCTTCTCTTTGAAGTCCCCTTTTCAATGCCATTGGTGTGCCCTGTGGCCCTAAAAAATGATGTTGGTTTATGTGGTCCTGACCAGGATCTCTAACTGCTTCTCCAGTGGTTTCTATCCATTTTCCCGTATCGTTCTTGGCACTGTCTGTAGAGCCATGATTTGTGTTGTTAGTTGCTGAGGCTGCTGGGCCTGGGAGCTGTATATCTTTAACAGTGTTTGCCCAAGCTTTTTCCATATATGCAGAGATTGACTTTTGGTATCCTGACATATCTTCATATTTTTTGTTATTAGTGTTATTACCAGCATATTGCTGCCTTTTTGGTGGATTATATTTGGAAATGGATAGCCTCCTTTCTCTAGGTGGATTTGAAAGATGGTGATTGTACATCTTGGGTCTGGCTCCAGCTCCATAGTGATCCTTTCTCACATTAGCTTTGTCAACAGGGAATATTTGATTATACCCATTCTTACGTGGATTTTTATATTGAGGGGTGTGTGGTCTCCCTCCGAACCCCCTATAACGTTGATTATTTTCTCCAAACTTATATTCCCTTTTCCTTTGCCTTCTCTTGACCCTAAACCAATCAGTCCTTTCCTCCTTCTCATTGGTATTAGTGACCTCATTTGTCTGATTTGGAGGGGCCGGCTGTATGGTTTCGAGAACCGGAGGGTTGTCTGCGCTGTTGGTGGACCATTCATAAATATTCCCACTGAGATAGTCCGTTTTGTCTCTCTCAAATTTCTTCAGTTTTTTCTCCAGTAATTGTTCTTCAAAAGATTTGACAGATGTGGATATTTTGGTTTCCCAATGTTCATAGTCTCGATTGGATTTAAATGATTCTAAGTCCTTGCAGATGCGGGGAATTGTTTCTCTCACCTTGCGTAAATTTCTATCTCTCTGCATGATCACTATCTTCATCCACTGGGACGTACATAGATCTGAGACCATCCTCCATAGATCAAGCAGATCTTTCTCTAGAAAGTCACAATCTTTGCGATTCCGCATGCCCCTGGGGGCTATTTTATGTTCCAGGTATTCAGATAAGAAGGAGGAATCCAACCATTGTGCACACTCAAAGGTTCGGGCATCTTCAAGTTCTCTGAACTAATTTATCATTTCTTCAATTTGGGTTTTGTTATTATTGGTTCCCATATTTGTTGATTGTGCCATATGGACATTTTTGTTGATTTTATTGGTAATTGCTGTTAGCTTAGTTCTTATGTCAATTTTTAAACCCATCCATTTTAGGGGTTCATTGTGTAAAGCTTCAGCTTCAATTTCTTCAAGGGCTTGTTCCAATACATCTAGAGCTTCAGCCATACTAGCTGTCTTGTAGCAGCAAGTGAAACCAGAGATAAACGAACAAAAAGGAAACACACACTTGCGCTCAAAAAAACAGTAGTGGCCCTTTAAGTTATGCCCAGGCGCTGCTCTCTTTAGACTGGATGGAGCCAGTTACTGATAAAACAAGAGGGTGGGGGGAGACAGAGAGCGCTCCAATGGTGCATTAACCTAGATGTAAATTTACACACACTTAAAGGGACTCCGAGCAGTGCAGAAACTATGGAAAGATGCGTATCATTTTAAAGCTCTCTTTCTCCTCTTTCAAATGATATATAAACCGCCACCCTACGCCTTTTAGTTTTCGTTATTTTCGCGATTGAAATTGCCGCGGCCGCGATTTCAATCGCGAAAATAGAGAAAACAAAAAGGCGTAGAATGACGATTTAGGTGTCGCCAGAAAGAGGAGAAAGAGAGCTTTAAAATGATATCCATCTTTCCATAGTTACATTGTATTACACAGGGCGACTTTTTCCTAAAGTCAGCAGCTCCATTCAGCTGACTGGAGCTGCTGACACTGGGGAAAGTGTCGTCCTGTGTAATACAAGTAACTATGGAAAGATGGATATCATTTTAAAGCTCTCTTTCTCCTCTTTCTGGCGACACCTAAATCGTCGCCCTACGCCTTTTAGTTTTCTCTATTTTCGCGATTGAAATCGCGGCCGCGGCAATTTCAATCGCGAAAATAACGAAAACTAAAAGGCGTAGGGTGGCTGTTTATATATCATTGGAAAGAGGAGAAAGAGAGCTTTAAAATGATATGCATCTTTCCATAGTTTCTGCACTGCTCGGAGTCCCTTTAAATGCTGCACTTACAATTGAGATGATGATGCTGCGCTTTGCTTGACAATCCTCCAGCGGGTAGCCTCAGCCTAATCCAGCCTGGCCAGGGCGGGTGGTGCAGATGGTAATACAAGAGGACATCCGTCTGGGGAGAGAGCTGTGCGCCGCTGTTACTGTCCTGCGTCACTACCGGTTTCGACGTTAGTCCACGCCTTCCTCAGGTGACGTTCACTTTGGACAGTGTAGTATACATAGATACGCCCACATGACAACTGTTGCCAGGGGGCGGCGTTAAAATTCAAAATACAAAAAACTTTATTGAAACTTGTCTTAAAAACGAACATTATTAAGTAGATTATTAAGTAACAAAATTGCTCTTCTGTATTTAAAAGGTTACTAATAGCATCCAGCTATGTTTTTCTAAAAACTGAACCAAGTTTACCTTGGAAATTCCAGCTACAATTCATACATGTTCTATAAAAAACGCTAGATATCAGCAAACATTGCCTCTTTTTACGGCCAATGCATGCAGCGCTGTTGCAGCAGCTGTTCAGACCCTACTGCAGACAGAATTCATAAATGTACACACAAATTCTCGGGAGTGAGGGGGAAGTGCACAAATGGGGGAAAAAATCAAGGGAACGGGTAGGGAAGGTCCGTGTCAAACCTCTTGAAATAATACACATAGTAATAAAAAACCATAAAAGTGGCTCCAGTGGGTGGAGCACCAATGACATAATAGAAATGGATGTTTACATACCTGCAATTCACAAGCATCTATCATGTCCATTCAACTAAAAAATATTTTGTATAAGCAAGTGACCTGGATGCAACAAAGTGTACAGGTTCAGACCCTACTGCAGGCTAAATTACATGTGTCTATCAACTTTTAGTCTGCTTAGTATATAAGGATAGTGCCTGTATGGTGGACAATAGCTGACTATAAAGTGCATCCAGATAGCAAGTTACAGCATCTAAAACTACATAGATTGTGGTCATGAATTAACCTTCTAGAATTATTGCTACCTGGAATATTAAAACCAAAACAGAGATCGAGGGCAGACCCCTCAATGTGTCTTACTCTTGCAACCTTATATTAAAAAGCTTATGTTAAAAAGCATATGGGGTGGTGTTTCTAGATCCTCAAAATGCAACCCATCTGTGGTGAACTGGGAAACCCACCACAACTAGAACACGACCCCAAAAAAGGATCACTAGAGACATTCAATAAGTGCACACCACAACTTTATCGGCGTGGTATATCGATATGATATACCTATGAGCTTCATAGTCAACAACTATCAAACATCCTGTGGCTGGGGGGGGTGCTTGGGTATGTAAACAAATCCATACCCCGCTGTATATATAGCCCCCTATTTGTGATACCAACCTCCACAAATGATGTATATAGGAAGTGTAGCACAAATTGACATACAAGACAACCATTATCACAAATATCAAATGGGATCACACCCGTACGTGAATGCTTCTCACATGATCACCTCACTGCCATACTCGTGATCACAATGTCATTTCTGCCATACACATAATCACAGCTGTCATCTCACTGTCATACACATCATTCTGTGTTCAATGCCACAATCTCATTTTTACTTTAAGCAATATGACCTAACTGGGGCCCCATTAGTTTTTTCTTTGTATTCGACCACAAGAGGTAGATTCAGGTCATAAAACTTTGGACCTCTAGATCTTCGTTGAGACCTCTCGGGGATAGTGTGTCCAATCTAAAGATCCAGTAGACTTCCCTCTCGCATAACCGTTTGTATCTCAGGCCCGTAGGGAGGGAATCTGATATGTGTTCCAAGCCAATGATTGTAAGGCTTCCAGGATCTCCTTGATGACATTGGTTGAAGTGGCGAGGAACACTATGTTTGTCAGATTTAGACAGAATGTTGCATTTATGTTCTCCTAACCGAGTCCTGAGTTCACGGGTGGTTCTCCCCACGTATCTTTTATTACACCCACATTGCAACAGATAAATAACAAATTTAGTCGCACAGTTTATGAATTGTTTCAAAAGTAGGGGGGGACCTTCCGAATTTGGGATGTTTTTGTGCCTATGTAGCATAAATTGGCAGCATCCACACCTGCTTGATCCACATTTAAAGTTTCCCGTCACACTGCTTTTTAACCAGGTAGTAGGTTTTTTTACATCAATTTTACTTGGTGCAATTACGTTTTTTATGGATTTTGCTTTCCTGTAGATAACTTGAGGCACATCTGGCAAGAGATCTTTCATTATAGGATCTTGTAACAATATGGGCCAGTTTCTTTTTATAATGCCTTGAATTTTTCTTGAACTACCGGTATACTTAGTGATGAATGTGGGCCCATTTCTGGAGCCTGTGGGTTTCTTGCTGTCATTATTCCTGCCCCCATTGTGTGCACAATTCTTGTTACTATCCATACTGGTCCTGTTTGATGCCTGATCTTCTTTATTTTTGATAATATTGGCATCCTGATATTCTGAGATGGCAGCATCTATACATTCATCTTTATAGCCTTTTTCTTTGAATTTTTCTTTTAGTATACCTGATTGGTTTTGATAATCTATATCGTGAGAGCAGTTCCTCCTTAATCTGCAGAATTGGCTCCTCGGGATATTGCTGATCCATCCGGGGTGATGACAGCTGTCTGCATGGAGATATGAATTGCCTGCCGTGGGTTTGAAATGTGTCCTGGTTTGTATCTTGTGATCTTGGTCTATAAAAAGCTCGAGGTCTAGGAATACTAGTTCATTTTCATGGATGACATAAGTGAATTCTAACCCGAAATCATTATTATTGCAGTATGTAACAAACTCCTGGAATCTTTCTTTTGTTCCTTCCCAGATTAACAGGACATCGTCGATATACCTAGTTTATAGCACAAGGTTAGATTTGAACGGATGATCGGACCAGATGAAGAATTCTTCCCAAAATGCCATATAAATGTTGGCAAAGCTGGGGGCGAACCCCGCCCCCATAGAAGTTCCACACTTCTGTAAGTAATATTCCCCCATATAGGTGAAGTAGTTGTGCTCTAACGCAAACTTGAGAAGGTCCAATATAAATTGGGCTTGACCACTATTGAGGGATCCATCTTTAGACAGGAAATGACTAATGGCCTCCAAGCCCTTGATATGAGGTATGCACGTGTACAAGGAGCATACATCTAAGGAGGCCCAATGGTATTCTTTTTTCCAAACGTAATGTTTGATGATTTCTAAAGTATGTAGAGAGTCTCTTGTATACGATTCTGTGTGTTGAACTATGGGTTGTAGGAAATAGTCAACATAATCTGATATCGGTGTTAATATGCTTTCCATCCCTGCGACAATCGGCCGTCCTGGTGGTTCTATTGTGCTTTTATGGATCTTTGGGATGTGATAGAGATATGGAATTAACGGATTCTTAGGCCTGAGGAAATTGTACTCGTCCTTATTTATAATCTCATTCGCGATTCCAGAATCCAGGATCTTTAATAGATCTTTTGAGAATTCTTGCGTTGGATCTTTTCTTAACTGCACATAGATGTTGGGATCCTGAAGCAGTCTCTCCCCTTCTGCCTTATATTTTACGAGGTCTTGAATTACGATTCCCCCTCCTTTATCCGCTTGACGGATCACTATATCTTTGTTGTTTTTCAGGCGATCTAGTGACTCTTGTTCTTTTTTACTCAAGTTATTATATTTCCTATTGTTCCTTCCCATTCTGCAAAGTGAGTCAAATTGCTCCTTGACCACCTGGTAATAGGTGTTGATGTACGAGCCTTTTGCATGAGTAGGATAGAACACTGAGGCTGGTTTAAAGTCAGTGTGTTTTATGGATTCATCAATGAAATAATGATTTATCCCTAGATTTTCATCTAGGGCTTCATCTCCCAATTCATGGAGAAATTGCCAAATATCTCGATTGGAATCAAGATTTGGCTCGATTTCCAGACTTGGAGTTTCCATAATCTCCATATTTTTGGATTTCTTTTCTTTGATGGCAAAAAACCTTTTTAGAGTTATGCTTCTTATAAATCTGTGTAGATCTTTGAACAATTCGAAGGAGTTGGGTTGATTGGTGGGTGCAAAGTTGAGACCTTTTCTTAATAGTGAAACATCACTTGCTGTTAAACTATACTCAGAAAGATTGTAAATCTTTACTGTTGACACATCTCCCCCATTTCTGGATCCTACGTTCTTCCTTTTTTGGAGCTGGATTCTCCTGCCCCCCCTGGTTCCTCGTCTTCTTCTCTTTGAAGTCCCCTTTTCAATGCCATTGGTGTGCCCTGTGGTCCTAAAAAATGATGTTGGTTTATGTGGTCCTGACCAGGATCTCTAACTGCTTCTCCAGTGGTTTCTATCCATTTTCCCGTATCGTTCTTGGCACTGTCTGTAGAGCCATGATTTGTGTTGTTAGTTGCTGAGGCTGCTGGGCCTGGGAGCTGTATATCTTTAACAGTGTTTGCCCAAGCTTTTTCCATATATGCAGAGATTGACTTTTGGTATCCTGACATATCTTCATATTTTTTGTATTAGTGTTATTACCACCATATTGCTGCCTTTTTGGTGGATTATATTTGGAAATGGATAGCCTCCTTTCTCTAGGTGGATTTGAAAGATGGTGATTGTACATCTTGGGTCTGGCTCCAGCTCCATAGTGATCCTTTCTCACATTAGCTTTGTCAACAGGGAATATTTGATTATACCCATTCTTACGTGGATTTTTATATTGAGGGGTGTGTGGTCTCCCTCCGAACCCCCTATAACGTTGATTATTTTCTCCAAACTTATATTCCCTTTTCCTTTGCCTTCTCTTGACCCTAAACCAATCAGTCCTTTCCTCCTTCTCATTGGTATTAGTGACCTCATTTGTCTGATTTGGAGGGGCCGGCTGTACCTCAAGTTATCTACAGGAAAGCAAAATCCATAAAAAACGTAATTGCACCAAGTAAAATTGATGTAAAAAAACCTACTACCTGGTTAAAAAGCAGTGTGACGGGAAACTTTAAATGTGGATCAAGCAGGTGTGGATGCTGCCAATTTATGCTACATAGGCACAAAAACATCCCAAATTCGGAAGGTCCCCCCCTACTTTTGAAACAATTCATAAACTGTGCGACTAAATTTGTTATTTATCTGTTGCAATGTGGGTGTAATAAAAGATACGTGGGGAGAACCACCCGTGAACTCAGGACTCGGTTAGGAGAACATAAATGCAACATTCTGTCTAAATCTGACAAACATAGTGTTCCTCGCCACTTCAACCAATGTCATCAAGGAGATCCTGGAAGCCTTACAATCATTGGCTTGGAACACATATCAGATTCCCTCCCTACGGGCCTGAGATACAAACGGTTATGCGAGAGGGAAGTCTACTGGATCTTTAGATTGGACACACTATCCCCGAGAGGTCTCAACGAAGATCTAGAGGTCCAAAGTTTTATGACCTGAATCTACCTCTTGTGGTCGAATACAAAGAAAAAACTAATGGGGCCCCAGTTAGGTCATATTGCTTAAAGTAAAAATGAGATTGTGGCATTGAACACAGAATGATGTGTATGACAGTGAGATGACAGCTGTGATTATGTGTATGGCAGAAATGACATTGTGATCACGAGTATGGCAGTGAGGTGATCATGTGAGAAGCATTCACGTACGGGTGTGATCCCATTTGATATTTGTGATAATGGTTGTCTTGTATGTCAATTTGTGCTACACTTCCTATATACATCATTTGTGGAGGTTGGTATCACAAATAGGGGGCTATATATACAGCGGGGTATGGATTTGTTTACATACCCAAGCACCCCCCCCAGCCACAGGATGTTTGATAGTTGTTGACTATGAAGCTCATAGGTATATCATATCGATATACCACGCCGATAAAGTTGTGGTGTGCACTTATTGAATGTCTCTAGTGATCCTTTTTTGGGGTCGTGTTCTAGTTGTGGTGGGTTTCCCAGTTCACCACAGATGGGTTGCATTTTGAGGATCTAGAAACACCACCCCATATGCTTTTTAACATAAGCTTTTTAATATAAGGTTGCAAGGGTAAGACACATTGAGGGGTCTGCCCTCGATCTCTGTTTTGGTTTTAATATTCCAGGTAGCAATAATTCTAGAAGGTTAATTCATGACCACAATCTATGTAGTTTTAGATGCTGTAACTTGCTATCTGGATGCACTTTAGAGTCAGCTATTGTCCACCATACAGGCACTATCCTTATATACTAAGCAGACTAAAAGTTGATAGACACATGTAATTTAGCCTGCAGTAGGGTCTGAACCTGTACACTTTGTTGCATCCAGGTCACTTGCTTATACAAAATATTTTTTAGTTGAATGGACATGATAGATGCTTGTGAATTGCAGGTATGTAAACATCCATTTCTATTATGTCATTGGTGCTCCACCCACTGGAGCCACTTTTATGGTTTTTTATTACTATGTGTATTATTTCAAGAGGTTTGACACGGACCTTCCCTACCCGTTCCCTTGATTTTTTCCCCCATTTGTGCACTTCCCCCTCACTCCCGAGAATTTGTGTGTACATTTATGAATTCTGTCTGCAGTAGGGTCTGAACAGCTGCTGCAACAGCGCTGCATGCATTGGCCGTAAAAAGAGGCAATGTTTGCTGATATCTAGCGTTTTTTATAGAACATGTATGAATTGTAGCTGGAATTTCCAAGGTAAACTTGGTTCAGTTTTTAGAAAAACATAGCTGGATGCTATTAGTAACCTTTTAAATACAGAAGAGCAATTTTGTTACTTAATAATCTACTTAATAATGTTCGTTTTTAAGACAAGTTTCAATAAAGTTTTTTGTATTTTGAATTTTAACGCCGCCCCCTGGCAACAGTTGTCATGTGGGCGTATCTATGTATACTACACTGTCCAAAGTGAACGTCACCTGAGGAAGGCGTGGACTAACGTCGAAACCGGTAGTGACGCAGGACAGTAACAGCGGCGCACAGCTCTCTCCCCAGACGGATGTCCTCTTGTATTACCATCTGCACCACCCGCCCTGGCCAGGCTGGATTAGGCTGAGGCTACCCGCTGGAGGATTGTCAAGCAAAGCGCAGCATCATCATCTCAATTGTAAGTGCAGCATTTAAGTGTGTGTAAATTTACATCTAGGTTAATGCACCATTGGAGCGCTCTCTGTCTCCCCCCACCCTCTTGTATTATAACGTGCACCTGGCACAGCAGTAATTATAGCACCAAGGGGCCAAAGGCCAGCTGCGACTGACTGAAAGGGCTGTATATAATGCAAGTGGGTCACACACACACAAAAAAAAATAGATAACAAGAACAAGATTAGCTCTCAAAAGAGCTGTTGAGGGGTGCTTTTTTAGCAATAAGAATCTGCAAGGAGCAAGCTAACAAGCCTACAAGAGCCTAACTAAGCTTTCCCTATAGGTCTCTGCACAACAGCTCTCCCTTCTCTAATTAATGCAGGCACATGAGTGAGTGAAAAGCCTGCCTGACTTTTATAAGGGGGGGAGTGGCTCCAAGAGAGAGTGTAGCCTGATTGTCTACAATGTACCTGCTGACTGTGATGTAGAGGGTCAAAGTTGACCCTCATGATGCACTATGGGGGCGAACCGAACTTACAGAAAAGTTTGCGGTTCTCCGCGACTGCAAACCCCGGAAGTTCACCGGGAACCGTTCGCCGGCGAACTGTTCAGGCCATCTCTAGTGAGGATAGGGGATTGGTCACCACAGAGTGGCATAAGCATATGATTGGCTGAAATCTCCATCTTTAGGGTATAAATAGTATGTACTGTAAGTTTGAGCAATCATTTGTACATTGACAGGGCTTGAGAAAGGAGGCCTAGACCTCTGAAACGTCGCTATATACTGTCTGTCATGTGTTGATTTTATCAATAAAAGAGTTTGTTTATGCATATGGTGCTGGCCTTTATCTACTTCACCGGAAGTCATGTAAGCCTATGGCAATGCAGCTTTTTTCAATTTTCCGGTGTGTGTGCGTTGCAGCACACATGCTCAGAAGTGTATTTTTTCAATACACTTCCGTGCAATTCAAATTTCGGCCACAGAAGTTAGTAAGCAAGCGCCAGAGAGCCTCACTTCCTGCTTGGTTTGCAGCTAGAAGGGAGGTTACTGTGCATTGCTGCTGTAATACCTGAAGGCTATCATCACAGCAAAGTGCAGCTATAACGCCAGTTGGCAGTCTGAAACTGGCCTGATGTAAAAAGAGAACCGAGAGCCCAATATAGTGTAGTAAGTATTGACAACTGGGTAAATGAAACGAGTATAAAATATATACTCACAAATCAAGGTTACCTCCAAGTAAACACTGTTCAGGCAGGTGAGGAGATTAGCCTGTCCTCACTCAGGATTAAGAAGTCACTCTCTGTAGACAGGAGAAAGAAAGGGGTATCCCCCTCCATCGGGGTGGATATCAATTATAACGTAATGAAGAACAGAGGCGCCAACAGGATAAAATCAATTCTTAAAACTTAAAATTGCAATGGTGGACTTACCCCCCACAAGCAGACACAAAAACTGTGTATTCCAAACAATCAAATTTATTGGTACACTCCAGGGTTTTTTGCAACGCGTTTCGCAGGTATATTCCCGCTTCCTCAGGCAATACAAAATAGGAGTACACACAGTAGTCTCAAGGTCACGATAAGTGACTACTGTGTGTACTCCTATTTGTTATTGCCTGAGAAAGCAGGAATATACCTGTTAAACACATTGCAAAAAAAACCCTGGAGTGTACCAATACATTTGATTGTTTGGAATATACAGTTTTTGTGTCTGCTTGTAGGGGTTAAGTCCACCACTGCAATTTTGAAAGTTTTAAGAATTGATTTTATCCTGTTGGCGCTTCTATTCTTCATTACGTTATGAAACTGACCTGAGGTACAGTAAAGTTTGAACACTTTATTTGGGGCACTCTACAGCTGGGATACACCACTGGGGTTCTGCATAGCATTAAGCAGCAGCCCCACACACTGGATATATAATCTCCAACAGGCACAGGAGCCAGCAGTGATTTTTGCTTTGATAAACCGGTCCTCGGCAGCCCCAAAACATTGGTTTTCATATTGATGATGTAATGAAAAGATAACAATAATTCAGGAGTGCTTACTGCTATTTATTATATTATATTGTCTACGGTGGAGCCAACTACCTTCAGTTTGAGTACCTATCTTTAAAGGATACCCAAAGTGACATGAGACATGATGAGATAGATATGGGTATGTACAGTGCCTAGCACACAAATAACTATGCCATGTTTCCTTTTTTTTCTCTGCCTGAAAGAGTTAAATATCAGGTATGTAGGTGGATGACTCAGTCCTGACTCAGACAGGAAGTGACTACAGTGTGACCCTCGCTGATAATTTCCCTTTTTATCTCCTTCCTGCTCTCAGAAGCCATTTTCTGCTAGGACAGTGTTTTATAGTTGGAATTTCTTATCAGTGAGGGTCACCCTGTAGTCACTTCCTGTCAGGACTGAGTCAGGACTGAGTCAGCCACTTACATATCTGATATTTAACTCTTTCAGGCAGGGAAAGAAAAAAAGCAACACAGCATAGTTATGTGTGTGCTATGCACTGTACATACACATGTCTATCTCATCATGTCACATGTCACTTTGGGTATCCTTCAAATATGGTGATAACTGAATAGGAGTACAAACCATGGCATTTTTTGGTTTTGCATATCTTGGACACGTACTTGTCAGCACTGAAAAGATGAGAGATAACCTGGGGGGTGCTGTAATTTTGATGCATGGATAATAGCTCACCACATTTGTAGGCCATAACACTTTCCTCTCTCCTGCCCCTCCTTTTGCTCACTACATTATTCACAGAAACCTTAGCATACAGTACTCTTGTGGTTAATAAAATATATTTTTCATGTCACAGTCTAAAAAGCCTTATTTGTACTAAAGTGCCTTTTTGAAGCCTGAAGTAAGATGTAGCCATGGAATCTGTCAAGTGTGAGCGGTATTACATCAGAGGAAGCCTAGAGCAGCAAGAGCTGCACACAAATCACCAAAAGTCACCAATCTTGTAAGCAATAAAAGTTATTTCACATTCTTCTTTATTCATTCTTGTCTGGCTTCATTAGGTTTTAGTAAGCAGAGTCTGCCAGATGTGCCCAAAGAAATAGAGCTGCAGTAATTAGCATGAATTTGCAGACTACTTAAAAAAGAAATCTGGGAAAAAAAAAAAAAAAAAAAAAGCAAGTTCAACACAGGACCATCCCTGCCCAACATCTCCTTTCACCAGAAAGAGGTAAATCTTTTCACGTTTGGTTTATCTATTTTTTACAATCTAGTTTGTGCTATTCTCCAGTCAACGCCTCCTCCTCATCCACTAGAAGAAGGAGTGGAGGATAGGTTTAAACTCTAGTACTGCTTTTTAGTGCGGATAAATTGACCATGTGCATCTTTTTTTTTGATCAGTTATTTCTCTTTCTGGTACTTGGTAGTGTTGGGCGAACATCTAGATGTTCGGGTTCGGGCCGAACAGGCCGAACATGGCCGCGATGTTCGGGTGTTCGACCCGAACTCCGAACATAATGGAAGTCAATGGGGACCCGAACTTTTGTGGTTTGTAAAGCCTCCTTACATGCTACATACCCCAAATTTACAGGGTATGTGCACCTTGGGAGTGGGTACAAGAGGAAAAAAAATTTAGCAAAAAGAGCTTATAGTTTTTGAGAAAATCGATTTTAAAGTTTCAAAGGGAAAACTGTCTTTTAAATGCGGGAAATGTCTGTTTTCTTTGCACAGGTAACATGCTTTTTGTCGGCATGCAGTCATAAATGTAATACATATAAGAGGTTCCAGGAAAAGGGACCGGTAATGCTAACCCAGCAGCAGCACACGTGATGGAACAGGAGGAGGCGCAGGAGGAGAAGGCCACGCTTTGAGACACAACAACCCAGGCCTTGCATGAGGACAAGAAGCGTGCGGATAGCATGCTTTGTACCACCATGCAGTCATAAATGTAATAAAGATAAGTGGTTCAATAAACAGGGACCACGCGGCAACGCTAACCCAGCAGCAGCACACGTGATGGAACAGGAGGAGGCGCAGGAGGAGAAGGCCACGCTTTGTGAGACACAACAACCCAGGCCTTGCATGAGGACAAAAAGCGTGCGGATAGCATGCTTTGTACCGCCATGTAGTCATAAATGTAATAAAGATAAGAGGTTCAATAAACAGGGACCACGCGGCAACGCTAACCCAGCAGCAGCAGCAGCAGCAGCACACGTGATGGAACAGGAGGAGGCGCAGGAGGAGAAGGCCACGCTTTGTGAGACACAACAACCCAGGCCTTGCATGAGGACAAAAAGCGTGCGGATAGCATGCTTTGTACCGCCATGTAGTCATAAATGTAATAAAGATAAGAGGTTCCATAAACAGGGACCGGCAACGGTAACCCAGCAGCAGCAGCAGCAGCAGCAGCACACGTGATGGAACAGGAGGAGGCGCAGGAGGAGAAGGCCACGCTTTGTGAGACACAACAACCCAGGCCTTGCATGAGGACAAAAAGCGTGCGGATAGCATGCTTTGTACCGCCATGTAGTCATAAATGTAATAAAGATAAGAGGTTCCATAAACAGGGACCGGCAACGGTAACCCAGCAGCAGCAGCAGCAGCACACGTGATGGAACAGGAGGAGGCGCAGGAGGAGAAGGCCACGCTTTGTGAGACACAACAACCCAGGCCTTGCATGAGGACAAAAAGCGTGCGGATATAGCAGCAATGCTTTTTGCCGCCATGCAGTCATAAATGTAATACAGATGAGAGGTTCAATAAACAGGGACCGGAAACGCTAAACCATCCCAGATGTTCATCGGTCATGTTACTTGGTTGGGGTCCAGGAGTGTTGCGTAGTCGTTTCCAATCCAGGATTGATTCATTTTAATTTGAGTCAGACGGTCTGCATTTTCTGTGGAGAGGCGGATACGCCGATCTGTGATGATGCCTCCGGCAGCACTGAAACAGCGTTCCGACATAACGCTGGCTGCCGGGCAAGCCAGCACCTCTATTGCGTACATTGCCAGTTCGTGCCAGGTGTCTAGCTTCATGCCCGGTTTCAGGTCCAGCGGTGCCAGCCACAAATCCGTCTGTTCCTTTATTCCCCTCCAAATTTCCTCCCCTGTGTGCTGCTTATCCCCAAGGCAGATCAGCTTCAGCAACGCTTGCTGACGCATGCCAACAGCTGTGCTGCACTGCTTCCACGATCCTACTGCTGCTGGTGCTGGGTTAGCATTTCCGGATGAGGTACAGCTTTGAGATGCGTTGGAGGAGAAGGAGTCAGAGAGGTAGGTGCTGCTGTTGTTATCCAGCTGTTTGCGGCGTGGGCAACACCCGCGCCGTAGCAGGTGAGGAATCGCTGCCAGGCTCCACAAGGTTCACCCAGTGCGCGGTAAGGGAGATGTATCGACCCTGGCCGAACGCACTCGTCCAGGTGTCAGTGGTGAGGTGAACCTTGCAGGCAACGGCATTCTTCAAGCTTCGGGTTATTTAGCTGACCACGTGCTCATGCAACTCAGGCACTGCAGAGCGCGCAAAGTGGTAGCGGCTGGGAACCACGTAACGTGGGATGGCCACTGACATCATGCCCTTGAAGCTGTTTGTCTCCACCACTCGATATGGCAGCATTTCGCAGGCCAGAAGCTTGGCTATGCTGGCTGGCTGTTACTGCCACGGCCCGGGGGTCATTTGCTGGCAATTTCCTCTTGTGCTCAAACATCTCAGAGACAGACAACTCAACCGTAGCGCTGCACACCGAAGGGCTGTTGGTTGTTGTGTTTGATGAACACTGGGAGACCTCAAGAGCACTAGTCCGGAAAGTGACAGTGTCAGCATCGTCTGATGTTTGTGAATGTTGTGAACCACGCAATGGCTGGGCTACTGCTGCTGCTGAGGCGGGTCTGGTGGTGAGTCTGGTGAACCCAAGGGAGGCAGTGTTGCTGGTGGTACCCTGTCCTGCCGCGTTTGCCCACAGAGTGGGATGTTTGGATAGAATGTGGCGGCTCATGCTGGTGGTGGAGAGGTTGTTAATACTTTTCCCCCTGCTCAGGCGGGTCTTGCACACCTTGCAAATCGCCATGGTAACATCCTCAGTGCAGTCTTCAAAGAAAGCCCAGACTTTAACTGGCTGAGGACTCGGACCTCGTGCGTGATGTGCTGGTGCTGCTTAACCCACTGCTGGACGCTTGAGAGGTCATCCAAGTAATTATCTGGTCCTGTTCTTTTGGATCTGTGAGGGTTGTTGTCCTGGACAACATGGGCAGTATTGAGTGGGTTTTCTTGGGTGCTCCCCTGTGGCCTGTACGTGAACCGTCAGGGGAAACACCTCTTCCCTTGCCCCTCCCTCTTTCACCGGATTTCTTCCTCATTTCACTTATCCTTAAAGTACACGCTGACTGGCAGCAGTACAGTGGCAGTACAGAAATGCTATACAGTGGTGGGTGAGCGGTGTACCACTATTGTCAGCAGTGACACAGAGCACAATGCTATACAGTGGCGGGTGAGCGGTGTACTACTGTTCCCAGCAGACACAGAGTGGAAGTAAACACAATGCTATATAGTGTGGCTGAGCCGTGTACACAGAGTGGCATTAAACACAATGCTATATAGTCTGCTATATAGTCACCCCGAACAGGGTGATGTTCTGCAGAACCCAAACAGTGGCAAACACTGTTCGCCCAACACTACTGGGAGGGAACGCAGATTTTAGTACCTAAACACACGATACAACATGTTTTCCGGGGTCGGACTCTGAGGCACATACAGATGGTCCCGATCATCATCCTCATCATACAACTCTTCTCCTGAGTCTGACCCACCCACCACCTCTGCCACCCCAACATCCCCAGACACAGACCCCTCATCGTCCTCAACATTAACTTGGGATGCTGGCCTGAGCCAGACCTCCTCCTCCACATCAGGCCCCATCATCTCCTCAATGGCAGCCCTCATTAATCGCTCTGGCGACGGACTGATGGACACAACGTTCTCCTCCGGGGAGGGCTGCTGCTGACCACTGGCTGCTGGGGTGGATGTTATAGCTTGCGTGGGGCGTTGGCTGTTGCTGTTGTTGGGAGTGCTGCTCACAGCGGAGGTCTCTGGGGAACTCATGTTGAGCTCATATAGTGGTTGACGGTGAGTGGAGTATTACTGATCCCAGCAATATACACACTGACTGGCAGAGTACGCAATGCTATATAGTGTGGCTGAGCGGTGTACACAGAGTGGCAGTAAACACAATGCTATATAGTCTGGCTGAGCGAGCGGTGTACTACTGTTCCCAGCAGAATCAGAGTGGCAGTAAACAATGGTATATAGTCTGGCTGAGCGGTGTACACAGAGTGTCAGTAAACAATGGTATATAGTCTGGCTGAGCGGTGTACACAGAGTGGCAGTAAACACAATGCTATATACTCTGGCTGAGCGAGCGGTGTACTACTGTTCCCAGCAGACACAGAACAGTAAACAGAATGCTATATAGTGTGGCTGAGCGAGCGGTGTACCACTATTCCCAGCAGACACAGAACAGTAAACAGAATGCTATATAGTGTGGCTGAGCGAGCGGTGTACCACTATTCCCAGCAGACACAGAACAGTAAACAGAATGCTATATAGTGTGGCTGAGCGAGCGGTGTACCACTATTCCAAACAGACACAGAACAGTGAACAGAATGCTATATAGTGTGGCTGAGCGAGCGGTGTACCACTATTCCCAGCAGACACAGAGTGGCAGTAAACAGAATGCTATATAGTGTGGCTGAGCGAGGTACACAGAGTGGCAGTAAACAGAATGCTATATAGTGTGGCTGAGCAAGCGGTGTACTACTATTCCCAGCAGACACAGAGTGGCAGTAAACAGAATGCTATATAGTGTGGCTGAGCGAGGTACACAGAGTGGCAGTAAACAGAATGCTATATAGTGTGGCTGAGCAAGCGGTGTACTACTGTTCCCAGCAGTGACACAATGACAGGGGGGACCCTGGCTAGCGTGGCTGGAGCGCGAACTACCCTGCCTGCCTACCCAAAGCTAAACCCACAGACAAATGGCGGAGATATGACGTGGTTCGGGTATTTATTTACCCGAACCACGTGACCGTTCGGCCAATCAGAGCGCGTTCGGGTCCGAACCACGTGACCCGTTCGGCCAATCACAGCGCTAGCCGAACGTTCGGGGAACGTTCGGCCATGCGCTCTTAGTTCGGCCATGTGGCCGAACGGTTTGGCCGAGCACCGTCAGGTGTTCGGCCGAACTCGAACATCACCCGAACAGGGTGATGTTCTGCAGAACCCGAACAGTGGCGAACACTGTTCGCCCAACACTAGTACTTGGTAGCCAATGCGCTACATCCCAACTGCAGCACAAACAGCTAAGGGCTCGTTTACATTAATCATGTGTGTGCTGTATTTTCAATGGGATTCTAATAATATGTAATTTGCAAATGCAGCACAAAGAGTTTAAAGTAGAAACAGGAGGTATTAGTGATGGATTTTTTTTTTTTTACGAAATGAAATGTTGTGCACTTTCCCTGCATTTCTCACTGCCTGAAAGAAACTGCAAAGGAATAAATGCAATCACATTGCGTTTGTGATCACCTTTGCATTTTACTGTGTAAAAGACAGAATAGCTGGTAACCTAAGGCATTTAGGGAAGATTCAAACTAGTCATTGCAGAAATGCATGGCATTTCTCACATACATGATATTGCATTTGACATTTTTCTATTCTTTGTCATACAAAATTATATGTGCAGCAGGGGCGTTGCTAGGATTGTGAGAGATCCGGGGCACCCCTGGGCACCCAATGAGAGTCAATATGTGGTGCAAAACGGATGTGTCCTATCAGCAGGAAAGTGGGCGTGGTCATGTGTGGGGCCAAATGTACATGAACCTAGCAACGGTGTAAGTTAAGAGCCTTACCTAGCTGGCAGTAATGCTCTGCTGAGCATGTTTCTGGGTTGCTTTCCCCTTGGAATCATCCCACTGGCCATGAAACTCTCCGAGGTGGGGCTGATATCCAGTGGGGATCTGGTCTATTGAATAAACCTGCAGCATTACACTGTTTGATACAGTGCAGCACTATACAGTAGACCGTCGATCTATCGCCGTGTCCAATCAACCAAAATTTACTGTTCAGTCTGATCATAATTTTGTTTTTTGTTTATTTGCTGCAAATTGATCAACATTATGATTGATGCAGCTTATTGATAACCACAGATTCGATCATAGAGATCAAATCTGCCAGAAAAAAACTATGGATATATGGCCAGGCCAGCTTAATGCTAGGTACACACGATGAGATTTTGTAGCAGTTTTACTGTCAGATCGGTTATTTTTACTATCAATCTAATTTTCCATCGATTCCTGATCGTTTTCCAATCAATTTTCCATTCACTTCTATGGCAAATTGATCAGAAAACGATCGGAAATCAGATCAGACATGTTGGAAATCAATCTGACAGTAAATCTGCCAGAACATTTCACTGTGTGTACCTAGCATTAGGTTAGGGTGATTACATTTTGAGAGTAGATGGAGGAGGGGGAAAGAAAAGTAGAGAGTGACAGAGGAAAGATAAGGAGAAAAGACTGTGAAGAGAGGGGGGAGAAAAGCAGAAAGAGGGAAGAAAACATATGCCCCAAAACATTTGCATTTTTCTATTTAGCTGTCCAGACAGTGAGCAGTGAATGACCATTGACACCCTGTACTAGAGGAGGGGTAACAGAGGTGAATGAGGGAGAGAGGAGGAGTGGTGGTAGAATGAGAATAGCCTGGTACTGAGCAGTGAGAGCTTATCTACAGTGCAGTCATCAAGACACAAAGGCTATTTACTTGCTGGTAATATAATTCCTGTCCGTCCCTGGCTGCCAGTCTTTCACATCAGATGTCTGCAAGCAGCCTGCTTTGATATTCGTTGCAATTGTCAGCAATGCACACAAAGCCGGAAGTTCAAGTGGCCTGGAGAGAGATGGCTGATACCATACAACAGAGTGTACTCTGTCGGGGCTTCTGTGCTGCAGGTGCTCTGGCTGACACTCTTCATGCACAGGCACCAGACTTCTTGGGACCATACACCAGGGCTGCCTGCACTCTTTCCAGGCTTCCATCCAAATGCGTGATGCTGCCTGCAAGCACAGTGGGTGGGCGTGGTGTAGCCGTGGCAGCCTAATGAAAGGAGGAGGCTGGGCTGGCTGCAAGAGTGGTGAGCACAGATTAAAAAGTGTTCCGGGAACTTTTGTGGGCAGCCCAAACTAATGTATTTGGGGCACCATGACAACAGATCTGGAGGCGGTGCCGCGGATCTAACCCCTAGTGACGCCACTGGTGTGCAGTTATGACATTTTTTCACTGCAAATTATTCAATAATACTAACGATGCTAATTTACATGAAAGAAAAAATTCTGAATACCATCCAATTCCCATGTGATTTGCCCACAATTTTTCTGTGTTCCTATCAACTTGCACTGAACGAAAAGTTGTACAAGAATAAGAAAAAGCAATGCTGAAATCCTCATTTTAAAAGCAGAAAAATATCAAATGAAGATGTGCAATGGATTGCAAATAAAATTAGAATCCACTGAAAACACTAAACAAGTGGCAAACGAAATATGGCTGTAATTTTTGATAATTGTGAGCACTGCCTAAACAAGAGATCTTGGTCTCAAGCACTAAAGCTGAAAACTCACCTGATGATGCAGGTAGATGGATCCCAGTGACGTCCCCTGACAATGAGCCTTCCCTGATCCATCTTCCTGCCAGTGGATGTTATACATCCTGGGCACCTCTGATTTATCCTGTTTTATTTTATAAAAAAAAACAAAAGGTTATACATCTTGGGCGCCTCTTCACCCTTGTTGTGCCAGTTATAACTCCCCCTTTTCTGCTTTTCTTAGGGGGGGGGGAGGAGGTGCTATTGATTGGACTACATGGCTTAGCCAACTGCAGTACCAAATACCTTTTCCAAGAGTGTGACCAATCTTCATCCAGCTACACCTGGCATACCCAAGTGGAGATGGGTCATTGTTCTCGATCTGCTTCATCTGGTTGATTGTGCCTTGCTGCAGCCCAGGTTTGTGAGTATATTTCCTTTCTTGTTTATTCCTTCTAGCCTAGTGACCTATTGCACTATTGGGCTCCCATTGTCTCTATGTTTTTTTACAAGGTGACAGCTTAAACAAATACATAGTAAGACAGCTACACAGATGGAAACCTCAAGATATTAAGCTTCACCATTGGATGTGACATATAAGGAGCCAATTAATGATTAAACTCCACCATGCCCATCCAAAAGTGAAATATTTTCTTGCAACTGGTTTGCACTGAACAGGCCAAGGCAATTTGTCTGTACCAGAAAAAGGCTACAAGGGCTAAGAAAACAGGATCATGGTCTATAAGGTTCAATCATTTCAGCAACTTTCACTGGTGATGATTACTATATGGTTCAAAAAATAACACAGAGCAGCAAGTCATATTCTGGGGTGTCAACAAGGTCATACAATCTCATCCAAATGATATATGTTTAGAGGAGCATATAAAGAATTAACCTTATCAGCCAAATTCCATAAAAATCTGTCACACATCTTAACTTTGTAAAGGCCATACATGATGGTTAAAAAAACTGTAGTTTTTTTTTTTAATGTTGTTTTGTAAGTATTACAAGATCTTCTAGCTGCCATAATCATCTAATTTAGTTGCAGTATGAAGGTACCTACTGAAGGTGGCAGGAAACTTAGGTGCAGAGGTGCCATGGAACAGTGATGAGCGAAAATGCAAATATTCTTTTCGCCGAATTTTCGCGAAAATAAGTACTATTTTCGTTTCGAAAGGCGAAAATTCGCCGAATATTTTCGCGTTAATTTTCGCCTAAAGTCCGTTTTTTTCGCGTTGAATTTCTAAGCCCCCTTACAAGCTAGAATCACCAAATTTGCAGGGTATATTAAGGAGATATGTGGGTACAAGAGGAAAAAGAAATTTTTCAAAAAGACCTTATAGTTTTTGAGAAAATCGACTTTAAAGTGTCAAAAGAAAAAAGTATACATTTAAATGCAGTAAATGACAGTTACTGTAGCAAACCTAGCAGTAGTGTAAATTTACTAATATCAAAAGAAAGGGCCAAGTGTAAGTGCCATGGGCTAAGTGCCAAGTGCAAACTGCCAAGTGCAAAGGGCCGAGTGCCAAGTGCAAAGGGCCAAGAACAAGTGCAAAGTGCAAGTGCAAAGGGCCAAGGGTCAAATGAAAAGGGCCAAGTGCAAAGGGCCAAGTGCAAAGAGCCCTTGGCTCTTGGCCTTTGCACTTGGCCCTTTTCATTTGACCCTTGGCCCTTTGCACTTGGCCCTTTGCCTTTGCACTTTGCCTTTGCACTTGGCCCTTTGCACTTGTAATTGGCCCTTTTCCTTTGCACTTGGCCCTTTGCACTTGGCCCTTTGCACGTGCAATTAGCCCTTTGCACTTGGGCCTTTGCCCTTGCACTTGGCCCTTTGAACTTGACCCTTGGCCCTTTGCACTTGGCCCTTTGCACTTGGCAGTTTGCACTTGGCACTTGGCCCTTTCTTTTGATATTAGTAATTTTACACTACCTCTAGGTTTGCTTAAAAGGATACTGTAGGGGGGGTCGGGGGAAAATGAGTTGAAGTTACCCGGGGCTTCTAATGGTCCCCAATGCTCCGGCCCTGCCTCCGGTTCACTTCTGGAATTTCAGACTTTAAAGCCTGAAAACCACTGCGCCTGCGTTGCCGTGTCCTCGCTTCCCCTGATGTCACCAGGAGCGCACGGCGCAAGCACAGACCATACTGGGCCTGCGCAGTATGCTCCTGGTACCATCAGCGGGAGTGAGGACACGGCAACGCAGGTGCAGTGGTTTTCAGACTTTAAAGTCTGAAATTCCAGAAGTGAACCAGAGGCGGGGCCGGAGCATTGGGGAGTGGCTGCGTGGGCACAGGATGTCTGTGGGGGACCATTAGAACCCCCGGGTAACTTCAACTCATTTTACCCCGACCCCCTCCAACAGTATCCCTTTAAGTAACTGTCATTTACTGCATTTAAATGTATATTTTTTTCCTTTGAAACTTTAAAATCGATTTTCTCAAAAACTATAAGGTATTTTTGAAAAATTTCTTTTTCCTCTTGTACCCACATATCTCTTTAATATACCCTGCAAATTTGGTGATTCTAGCTTTTAAGGGGGCTTAGATATTCAACGCGAAAAAAACGGACTTTAGGCGAAAATTAATGCGAAAATCTTAATGCGAAATTTCGCCTTTTGAAACGAAAACAGTACTTATTTTCGTGAAAATTCGGCGAAATCGAAAATGGGATTTTCGATGCGAAAATGGCTTTGGCGAAAATTCGCAAGCAACACTGCCATGGAAGCTTGGGTGCCCAATAGATACCCATGTTAATATTGACAATTAAGGGAAATTTGGGCATCTGCAGCACCCAGTAAAATATTGGGCGCTGGGGCCAACTGCTATGTGATCTGCAGCTATAAATAGTTCCCACTATTTAATCGGGTGACTTAGGCACTGTCACGGACGGTTGCGGGGCCGCAGACGCGTCCTGGAACCGCCCGTGAAGAAAAAGCGATCGCGCCCGATTCTCTGCATCGATTGCGATTCAGATCAATAGAATCTGAATTGGTTGTGTAGGGGCTACCTGTAGCAACCTGGAGTTTCCCTTTCTCCCAGCTGTCACGGAACAGCCTGGAGGAACGTAGGCGAATCTGGAAGATTCGCCGTCGGTTTCTCTGATTTCTTGGTCAGATCTGCTGGTCATTGCAGCGAACAGAACTGACATTCCTGGGTTTTTTTTTTCTCTTTCCCTCCTTCCACCAAAAGGCACTAGCCTGCTGCAGAGTGTCCCTGGCTTCAAGCTGTGCTGATGGCACATCCATCAGATATAGTTGATAAGCACGATGACAGAAACAATATAGTTGGGGAAAAATCAGACATTCTGGCTCTCCTCCCAGCAGGGGAGCTGACACGTAGCTTGCTGCCCCAAACTTCAAAGAGCCTTTGCCTGGGGATGACCTGCTGTAAATCCCAGATGTATCTCATTTTCCATAAACTGCTATATGTGTCATATTTTCTGTGTTGCCAGGCTGGCAGACCCTCCAAACTAACAGAGCAGGATTGTCCTTGTCTGGCGCAGGTTCTTAGAACGTTTCAGAACATTCTGAGGTAAAGACTGCCAGTTAGGCAGTTCAAAAGTGCCCTGATGATACCACAGGGCTCCCACCCCTCATGTTTGGTATCAGGCTGCTGGGTAAATCGAGACAGACCTGAAAATATTAGTAAATCTGCCCTGACCTGTATGGTTCTGTGAGATAGAGCCCATATATGGTTAGATATGATTTCTGGTCCCCAGGACAAGGGCAGGACTCATCTCATATTCTAAGGGGGTGTGTGGCTCCCGCCCTCACTCCCTCCTACTGGATCAGGGGCATAAGAATGGCAGAGGAGACAAACTCAGTGTCCTCCACCCTGAAAATCCATCTTGATCACATCTGTGCCAGCTTGAGGATATGCTGGCATCCACCTGGTCTGAACTCTGAACTTTAATTGAAACCAAGAACTTTACAAGTTTTCCCACAAAAGGACACCTCTCCATGAACTCTAAGTATCCGTTTTTTCTCCCCTTTATTTTCATACTGTGTTATCTCATGTCTCAATAATTGTTGATTTTAATAATTTTCTGTATATATTAATTATTTATATTGCCGTGAATAAAGACTTTACCAAAGTCATTCACTCTTTCGCTACCGTATTATTCAGCATACACAGGAACTGAACTCAGACCTCTGAAGAGACGCTACTATTGTTGATATCTAGACAGAATAGAGTGTGTTTAACCGTTTTATTCGCAGGACCAGTCAGTCAGTCGGGTCCACTGGCCCATACCAGTGGTGGTGGCAGATACCCTGAAATAGTGTGTAAAGTTGTAATTACTGTACCTCACAGGCTCCCTTCTGGTCGGGCTGCTGCCCAAATTTCTGTCTGTTTCTGCGCAAAGATCACGACCAAAGCTTGCATGGTCTGTGTGCTGAAACCGATTGGAAGGCAATTTGCGGTCTGACCACTAGGGCTCCTGTGACAGGCACATTTCTTTTAATTGCCAATAGTAACATGGGCATCCATGAGGCACCCAAAGTTCTGCGGTTCCCAATATTTTTTGTGTACAGCAGCGAAAGAGGCACTTTCTGACTGTTCAAGTTCGTTGTCTAGCTTATACAGTATGCAAGTACAATTCTTTCTCGTTAGATAGAAAGAAGGAAAAAGAAGGTAGAATTATTTCCTGAACTCTACAGTACTTTGCTTAAACTGTAGGAAAGATGTTGGGACTTCGCTAACACAGTATTGTCCTACAAATCATTGAAAATATGAATGCCCTGCTAATAAGAAAATACCTTCAGTCCACTAAGTCTTCTTAGCTATAGTGATGGCATTCAAGAATACTGTCTTTAGATAATTTAGAATCCATGCTTCTTGATTTACCTGCTTTACCTTTGAACACCCTATCTTTAATTGAGATAGATGTGGATTGGTAAGAATTCTCCAGTAAGCCTCTTTGACTAATGTGGACAGAGCTAACCCGTTATGAAACTCTGAACTTTATACAGTGCTGCAGAAGATGTCAGTGCTATATACAGTGGTTTGCAAACGTATTCAGCCCCCTTGAAGTTTTCCACATTTTGTCATATTACTGCCACAAACATGAATCAATTTTATTGGAATTCCACATGAAAGCCCAATACAAAGTGGTGTACACGTGTAAAGTGGAACGAAAATCATACACGATTCCAAACATTTTTTACAAATAAATAACTGCAAAGTGGGGTGTGCATAATTATTCGTCCCCTTTTGGTCTAAGTGCAGTCAGTTGCCCATAGACATTGCCTGATGAGTGCTGATGACTAAATAGAGTGCACCTGTGTGTAATCTAATGTCAGTACAAATACAGCTGCTCTGTGACATCTTCAGAAGTTGTCTAAGAGAGTATTGGGAGCAACAACGCCATGAAGTCCAAAGAACACACCACACAGGTCAGAGATAAAGTTATTGAGAAATTTAAAGCAGGCTTAGGCTACTAAAAGATTTCCAAAGTCTTGAACATCCCACGGAGCACTGTTCAAGCGATCATTCAGAAATGGAAGGAGTATGGCACAACTGTAAACCTACCAAGACAAGGCCATCCACCTAAACTCACAGGCTGAACAAGGAGAGCGCTGATCAGAAATGCATTTAAGAGGCCCATGGTGACTCTGGACGAGCTGCAGAGATCTACAGCTCAGGTGGGGGAATCTGTCTATACGACAACTATTAGTCGTGCACTGCACAAAGTTGGCCTTTATGGAAGAGTGGCAAGAAGAAAGCCATTTTTAACAGAAAAGCACAAGAAGTCCTGTTTGCAGTTTGCCACAAGCCATTTGGGGGACACAGCAAACATGTGGAAGAAGGTGTTCTGGTCAGATGAGACCAAAATTGAACTTTTTGGCCAAAATGCAAAATGCTATTTGTGGCGGTAAACTAACACTACACATCACTCTGAACACACCATCCCCACTGTCAAATATGGTGGGGCAGCATCATGCTCTGGGGGTGCTTCTCTTCAGCAGGGACAGGGAAGCTGGTCAGAGTTGATGGGAAGATGGATGGAGCCAAATACAGGGCAATCTTGGAAGAAAATGTCTTGGAGTCTGCAAATGACTTGAGACTGGGGCGGAGGTTCACCTTACAGCAGGACACCGACCCTAAACATAAAGCCAGGACAACAATGGAATAGTTTAAAACAAAACATATCCATGTGTTAGAATGGCCCAGTCAAAGTCCAGATCTAAATCCAATCGAGAATCTGTGGCAAGATCTGAAAACTGCTTTTCACAAACGCTGTCCATCTAATCTCACTGAGCTGCAGCTGTTTTGCAAAGAAGAATGGGCAAGGATTTCAGTCTATAGATGTGCAAAGCTGTTAGAGACATACCCTAAAAGACTGGCAGCTGTAATTGCAGCAAAAGGTGGTTCTACAAAGTATTGACTCAGGGGGCTGTATAATTATGCACACCCTACTTTGCAATTACTTATTTGTAAAAAAATGTTTGGAATCATGTATGATTTTCGTACCACTTCTCACGCGTACACCACTTTGTATTGGCCTTTCACATAGAATTTCAGTAAAATTGATTCATGTTTGTGGCAGTAATATGACAAAATGTGGAAAACTTCAAGGGAGCCGAATACTTTTGCAAACCACTGTAACTACACAATAATAATATGGTAGGACATTAGACTTTCATTACGGTATAATTAGAATGTGAGCTCCTCTGAGTACAGTCAGAAAAGAGGGACATATGAAAGAGGGGGATGCTTAGGAGGAGTGGGGGATAAAGAGGTAATGGCCCAAGGCAGAGAGCCTGGAAATGGCAGGAAGACCTCTCACCAGGACTTCAGACATCACCAGTGCTGTTTGGCAGGGACATGCTGTTAAAAGAAGCCACTGAAATCTAAAAAGTGGAAAGGGTCATGGGGAAGACAAAAGGGTGGGAGGGAAGCTGGGAAAATAGATATGATTGCCTGCAATCAAGCTAATCTAAATTTCCTGGAGTTTGCTTCTCTGCTCACTACAGAAATTGGCTGTCAGCACCTGTATCAGTGGCTTCTGCAACAGCAGACTGCCTTGCACTACTGATTAATTACTCTGATCAGGATAAATAATCAATAGTCTAGGACATTCTGGTATTACAGCAGCCAGTGCACATGACTACTAATGACAGGAAACTTCTGAAGCACTAAACACATCCTTCCACCTCTCCCTGCTGATGCCCCAGCTAAAGCACAGCAATCCTTCTCTCTACTCACCCTACTGCTCTGCATATTCACTCACTGCAGGCTTTGTGTAGCCAGCAAGGAGACACATTGGCCATGGGACAGGAAGGGGGAGGGGTGCTACATCTGGTTCAGGAAGTAGTACAGTCCCCTGCACTGCCTGCTGCTACTTTCCTGAATGTTGCCCAAACTATGAAAAAAGGTCCCAGGTGGAAGAACACAGTGACTGAGCACCACAGTGGCACCCCTAGCCATGGTTACACCCAGTGCTGTGAGCACCTGCAGCTTATGGTAGGTACGCCACTGCTACTGTCAAATTGCCCAGATTGTTATTATGATTTATCTATCAAGCTTTAAAAATATTTTGATTGGTTCAATTGTATTACTTATCAATTACTGACTCTGGTAAACATTTAATTTTAAGAATGTGTATTCCACTAGTT
The DNA here is from genome assembly GCF_040937935.1 of Hyperolius riggenbachi. Lineage (NCBI taxonomy): Eukaryota > Metazoa > Chordata > Amphibia > Anura > Hyperoliidae > Hyperolius > Hyperolius riggenbachi. The sequence goes on from NC_090651.1 coordinate 158,016,109, forward strand.
TCCTGTAGACTGTTAGATAGTGACATTGACATTTTACAAATATCCTCTTGACCAGAGAGTGTGTAGGTTGTAGAAATTAAGCAATAGATTATATTCATTATATACTTCCCAAAAGAGACTAGGTAAGGTTGTTCTTTTTGTACATATACCTGTATATTTTTTATGTCTTTGCCCACAAAAATTGCTTAAAATTATTTTACTGATGTAACATTCAAAATGTATGCAGCCTCTTAAATAGCATAACCAGAGAGATCAGCTTTTGACATTAAAACTAGTAGCACAGTAGTGAAATCACTACAATGTTTCACTTTTAAAGATTTTATTGATTGAAGGATAAACAACTAAAGAAGAAAAGTGCACGCATAAATATATAAAATATACTGTAACATAGATCAAATGTAGGTTTTAAATTGCAATGGTACAATGAAGTAAGAAAGATAGAATATTTGGTGAATCTCAATCATGTATCTGTCTGTTCTCAGATTTATGCAATATAGTGCAGTTAGGAAACAATAAATCAAAGCATTTATCACAATAGCTTTGACCTGACCACCTAGGAAAAGACCCATATTCAAAAACTCACAATGTGAAGCATATGCATTAACCTGAGGAAGTTAACTACTAACAGCAATCAACATGTAACACCAAGCATTAAAAGGTAAGTGAAAAGATAATGACATAAAATAAAAACATAAGTAAGGAGATAAACATGCACTTGGAGATAGACAAAAACATGGAAACTCCCAGAGAACCACATTAAACTGTGTCGAACAACAAGAGAGCAAAGCAACAATCAACTTTCAAAAGAGACCACTTTCAGATCAGGTAAAGGAGCAAAAAAGACAAGGGAAGCATATTTATATTGACCTCTAGGTGGAGGGGGCTACCCCTGGAAGAAGGCTTAATTATTATCAGAATGTTTAAAATTCAGTCATAACAACCAGGTCATATTGTAAGCATTCAGTCTGTCTTGAGATATAAGAATAATCTCTTCCATGACATCAGTACCCTGCACTCTGGTTAACCATTGTTTTAAGGTAGGGATCTGGTTGGATCTCCACAATAGAGAAATCAAAGGATTAGCTGCATTTATAATATGGATAAGCCATTATTTATTATTTTTTTACATAATTTCATAGAAAAGGGCAAAACATGAAGTAAAAAAGCTTCAGGAGTGAAGGGAAGCTGAATGAAGAAAATGTTTTCTACCAGTAATGGATTGTCTTCCAATGTTTCTCCAATTTGACACACAACCAAAAAAACATGGAAGAGATCCCCTCCCTCTGCCACACATCTCCAACAGCAATCATTGGAAGATATGTGGGCTTTGAACAGCTTTGAAGGAGTACAGTACCAGTGTGTGAGCACTTTGTAACCCCATACTTGAGTAGAAACATTTAAAGAGCCTTTATGAATTAGAGGATGGGCCTTCTCCCAATCCTCATCCAGTAGTTGCTTACCAAGGTGAGTTTTGTCTTGGAAAGGGTAAGAAGAAGGGACATCAATTGTAGATAGAAAGTTATACAACCAAGACATGGAGTGTCTATGGGAGTGTTGTTCACTTGCTTTTGAGTCAAAGTCAGTTGAAGAGTAGGAAAAGTTGCCAAATCTAAGCATGTTGTTCTCAAAACTATGGATTTGAACGAAAGCCCAGTGTGGAAAAGAGCCATCATCAGTGAGTTCTTCCAATTGGGAGATTCATTTACAAGTACCTCTGGATACCAGATCTTGTAGGAGCAGCCTGTGGTATTAAGGTTAGGTAGAAATACCTGCAACATTCCAGGTGGAAAGGCAAAGAAGGTCTTCGGCGTAGAGGCAGCAAGGGGGGGGGGGGTGTTCAACCACTATGTCTTTACCCAGATTATCTAACACCCAGGGAAGGTTTGATAAGAAAATACAAGTAAAGCCTTGTTCAACTTCAACCCACTTTTTTGTGGAGCATGGAAGACACCACTCTAGGTTCCTGCTTAAAACAGAAGCTTGATGGTAAACATAAAAGAGAGCCAAACCCAACCCACCTGAATCTTTTGGCAATGCTAAGATGGTACATTTATTGTGAGCAGGTTTGTTCCCCCAAATAAAACATCACTTCAATGTTTTATCCCTGTCCATTTACAGTAGAGTAAGCTAGCTATATTGCACTGCTAATGCTTCAGACATCAAAGTTGTTTTGTTCACATCGGTATGTGCCTCATTGTAACACAGCCCTGACCAGTCCTCCGTTTCCTCCCTCTCTGCCATAGATTTAGCCACCCACTTCACCAACAAAATTGTCTCCATCCGCCAGGAAATTTCCAATCTCCAATCTTCACCTCCCACCCCCTCCTAACCAGCTCCTCCTCCACCCTATCCTCCCCTTACATCCTTCACTCCTACTACCAACGAGGAAGTCAACCACCTACTGCAGACTTCCCATACCACTACTTCCCCCCTTGACCCCATCCCTTCTGATTTACTCCAGCCTCACTTCACGGAATTGGCCCCAGTCCTCACTACCCTGTTCAACCTCTCCCTATCCACAGGCACCTTCCCCTCGGTAACAGTAAAAAAGGGCGCAGGAGGCTAGTGGACAAATCGGGCGCCGCCATTCACTCCCATAATAAATATCGTTTAATGGGCGCCCGATAGGAAAAAAGGGCGCCGGAGAAAAATAACGTTTTAAAAGCGGCGCCCGGAGACTTAATGTTTTATTACTGCTTCTCATCATTACACATTATTTAATGATTTATAATTTTTTTAATATTATTTTTAAATGAAAAACAGTACAATATTTTTTCAAACATTGTTTTTAAACCAAAAACAGTACAATTTTTTTTTTTACACTATTTTTAAACGAAAAAACCGCACAATATGTTTTTGAAACGTTATTTATGCTTATCACAGGGGGGTATTAGGTTTAGGCACCACCAGGGGGGTCTTAGGTTTAGGCGCCAACAGGGGGTCTTAGGTTTAGGCACCAACAGGGGGGTCTTAGGTTTAGGCACCAACAGGGGGGTCTTAGGTTTAGGCACCAACAGGGGGGTCTTAGGTTTAGGCACCAACAGGGGGGTCTTAGGTTTAGGCACCAACAGGGGGTCTTAGGTTTAGGCACCAACAGGGGGGTCTTAGGTTTAGGCACCAACAGGGGGTCTTAGGTTTAGGCACCAACAGGGAGGTCTAGGGGTTAGGGGTAGGTACAGGGAGGGTTACTTAGTAATTTTTTTTTTAAACGTTATTATACGTTTCACTATTTAAACGAAAGATTAACGTTTTTACAATTGCCGATTTAATGCACATTATTTAATGATTTATAACTTTATAAAACATTAATTTTAAACGAAATACAGTACAATACATTTTTAAACGTTATCCAAGCTTATCGTTTAAAACCCCGCGCCCTTTTTTCCCAGCGCCCCTTTTTAACGTACGCCCTTCCCCTCAGACTTCAAGCAGACCACTGTACTACCCCTGCTCAAGAAACCCTCCCTCAACCCCTCGCTACCCTCCAACCACCATCCTATCACCCTCCTCCCCTTTGCCTCAAAACTCCTTGACGTCTGGTTCACAAACACCTGACCCAGTACCTCAATGCCAACTCACTGCTAGACCCACTGCAATCTGGATTTCGGCCTGCCCACTCAACCGAAACTGCTCTCACCAAAGTGGTCAATGACCTTGCCTTAGCTAAAGCTGAAGGTAAATACTCCATTCTCCTCCTCCTTGACCTTATAGCAGCTTTTGACACAGTAGATCATCCCCTACTCCTCCAGTCCCTCCAGTCCATAGGCATTCACGATCTCGCCCTGTCCTGGCTTTCATCCTACCTCTCCAACTGTTCCTTCATGACCTCCTTCAATGAGTCCTCGTCCACCCCCAACCACCTCTCGGTGGGAGTCCCCTAAGATTCAGTCCTTGGCCCCCTACTGTTCACCCTATACACATCCTCCGTTGGCAAGGTTATCTCCTCCATGGGTTTTAACTATCATCTGTATGCAGATGATACCCAGATCTACCGCTTCACCCCTGACATATCCACCACTACCATGGACAAGGTCTCCTCCTGCCTATCAGCCATCTCCTCCTGGATGTCCGCTAGGTTCCTGAAACTTAATCTAGACAAATGGAATTTATGATCTTCCCACCCCGGCCATCCATGAACCTCCCAGATGTGCATGTCACTGTTAACCACACTACCATTCGCCCTACCTCTCAAGCCCGCTGTCTGGGTGTCACCCTGGACTCCGCACTCTCCTTCACTCCCCACATCCAAAACCTCACAAAGTCCTGCAACATCCACCTTCGTAACATCTGTTAGATTCGCCCTTTACTGACCTCTGCCACCACCAAACTCCTCATCCATGCCCTCATAATTTCCCGTCTTGACTACTGCAATGCCCTGCTGTCTGGTCTCCCTATGACCTGAACAGCCCCACTGCAGTCCATCATAAATGCGGCAGCCAGAATTATCCACTGCTCCCATCGCTCCACCATGACAGATCCCCGCCTTGAATCCCTCCACTGGCTTCCTATCCAGTCCAGAATCAGATTCAAAATACTGTGTCTGACCTACAAATTTGTCCACAAAACCTGTCCAACCTACATTTCTGATCTTACCCAGAGGTACACACCTAGCCGCTCACTCCGCTCTTCCAATGAAATTCGCCTAACCGCCCCCCGCATCACCCAGTCCCATGCACGCCTCCAGGACTTCTCAAAAGCTGCTCCAACACTATGGAACTCCCTACTAGTGTTGGGCGAACAGTGTTCGCCACTGTTCGGGTTCTGCAGAACATCCCCCTGTTCGGGTGATGTTCGAGTTCGGCCGAACACCTGATGGTGTTCGACCTTTTAAGTTCGGGTTCGCCCCCAACTACTAATTGGCCGCCGAACAGGGCCCGTAGTACCGTACTACTGCTGAACCGCCCGCTGCCCGGCCTCCCTCAACGCGTCACTCTCCGGACTCCTCCTCCTCAGTCATTCACTTCACAGTGCCGCCCACTGCCAGCCACCCACTACCACTGGACCGATACTTCCTGAAACTTCCTGAAACTTTTGTATGGGGAAGCGGGCAGAGGGGGGAGCGCTAGCGGAGGGGAAGGGGGGAATTTCCGACCCCCCCCCCCCCCCCCGTGATCGGGGCATGCTCCCCCCTTATGCCTGCGACCCCATAGGGCCCCCAAAAGCGGGATGTTCGGGGAGTTCGGGGTTCGGCCCGAACATGCCGAACATTGCGGCCATGTTCGGCGAACTTTCCCGAACCCGAACATCCAGGTGTTCGCCCAACACTACTCCCTACCTCCACCCATTAGGGCAGCCCCCTCCTTCAACATCTTCAAGAAAGCCCTCAAAACTCACCTTTTCACTCTAGCCTACTACCCCTCAAATTTGCTCTAAACCTTAAAGGGATACTGTAGGGGGGTCGGGGGAAAATGAGCTGAACTTACCCGGGGCTTCGAATGGTCCCCCGCAGGCATCCTGTGTTGGCGCAGCCAATTACCGATGCTCCGGCCCCGCCTCCAGTTCACTTCTGGAATTTCTGACTTTAAAGTCAGAAAACCACTGCGCCTGCACGCCCCTGTCCTCGCTCCCGCTGATGTCACCAGGAGTGTACTGTGCAGACACAGACCATACTGGGCCTGCGCAGTACGCTCCTGGTGACATCAGCGGGATCGAGGACACGGCAATGCAGGCGCAGTGGTTTTCAGACTTTAAAGTCTGAAATTCCAAAAGTGAACCGGAGGCGGGGCCGGAGCATCGGTGAATGGCTGCGCCAACACAGGATGTCTGCGGGGGACCGTTAGAAGCCCCGGGTAAGTTCAACTCATTTTCCCCTGACCCCCCTACAGTATCCCTTTAAGCTGAACTCTGGTCCCCTACCTTTCGTGTCCTTACTTCTCCCTCTAGATTGTAAGCCTTTGGGCAGGGTCCTCCTCCTTTTGTGTCCTACCTGATCATGCACCTCCATTACTGTGAACCCATGCTATACATTTGAGTAAACCTGACTTGCCTAATCTCCATGCTCCCCTTCAGTGACTGACTAAGCATTACCTTGTACTCATACTGTGCTGTGTGATCTGGTCTTTCTTGTATTCATGTATTGTCATTTTGCTGTATGTCACCCCTAAATATTGACTGTAACCTAAACTAATGTCCAGTGCTGCGTAATTTGTTGGCGCTTTATAAATACAATAAATAAATAAATACAAACATTTTCATTACAGATTGCCATGCAAGAAAGAACTGCAGTGAAAAAATAGCATGATGAAAAAAGAGCTTCATTTTTCCGATAATTCTTTATAAATGATTTAGTCAGTGTTTGCCCATTGCAAAATCTTTCCTCTTCCTGATTTACATTCTGACATTTATCACATGGTGACATTTTTACTGCTGGCAGGTGATGTCTGTGGAAAGAGATGATGCATTTTTTGGCAGTTGAAAACAGCTATTTCACGCAATGCAAAACGCCTCCCACAGTGTGATGTCAGTACCTTGGTTTTGACATTATGCTGTGGGACGGGTTTCAACACACTATCAGCCATACAGTGCCCCCTGATTATCCGTTTGAGAAAACGTAAAGATTTCTTATGGGAAAGGGGGTATCAGCTACTGACTGGGATGAAGTACAATTCTTGGTTACGGTTTCTTTTTACGTGAATGTCTTTTCTTCTCAACCTAATACTGTTTAACTTGACTCGGCAGTTTTAGATGTGGCAAGGTGTAATTTCGCAACAAGCCCAGCTGGTGAGACATATTGGGAATCTCAGAATGGTGCTTTTTGCACCAATATTAATATTATTTTTTGATAAAACAAAAACTATAATCATAGTCCCCCAAGCCTCTGCTACACCCCCCACCCCCAGCTTGTACAATTAAACAAACAGCTGACCTGGCTAGTTTAGGACTCCACTGACTAAATGAAATCAGTCCACATGGGCCTTAAGAGGAGGTGGAGATAACTACCCCAAAGCATTTGTAATTAGACTCTGATGAAGACTGAAGGCGGCCATACATCAGGTGACATCAAGTGCATGCCCGACCGACAAAGTGACCATAGGGCCTAGCAACCTATTCATCCATGAATCAGTTCCAATGCCCCAATCTATCACTGCCATCTTCACCTTGTGTGGCGCGTCCCCGTTTGAATTAGATTACAGCAGCATTTGTCTGAGTGGCAGCTGACAAGGAATCAACTGAGACAATAAGATTGCCTGAGTGTCAGCTGACTGAACAGATCAGCTGGCACACACTTATTTAGCCTGCCTAAGTGGCAGCTGACTAAGCTTGTCAGCTGACACTAAATCTTCCGGCGTCTAAGAGAGTAGGACAGATGCTTGCCTGAATGTGCCCGTCCTCTCTGCTCGCTGTAAGATGCGTGCGTGCCCTGGTTGCCAATGCCATGGATACCAGGAGTATCGCACACACGCAAAAAACAAGCAGAGGTGGAAGAGAGGAGAGCGGCCTGAGTCCCAGCGGTGAGGGCCACATCGTGGGATCCCGGAGGTTAGTTGCTGACTGCAACCAATTTCGGGACTGAAATTGGTCACATTGTCGATTGAATGCTGCAAGATGTCGGGACAAAGTTGGTTGGCCAGGTGCCTGGCGGGAACGGCGTGCAATTTCCTGATGATCGACGCAACCATCCTCCGCCTCGCCGCTGTGCCCCACCATGCCAAACTGAATACATTACCTGCTCCGGGCGCATTCTCCTCTTCTGCATACACACACATGCCCACGTGGTTTCCTGGTAAGTCTACGCGTGTGATGCCCTTGCTAGGAAATCATGTGGGGTGCGCGTGTATGCGAAGAGGAGAATGCACCCGGAGCAGGTAATGTATACACTTTGGCATGGTGGGGCACAGCAGCGAGGCGGAGGATGGTTGCATCGATCATCAAGAAATTGCACACCGTTCCTGCCATGCACCCGACCAACCAACTTTGGCCCGACATCTTGTAGCATGCAATCGACAATGCGACCAATTTCAGTCACGAAATTGGTTGCAGTCAGCAACTAACCTCCGGGATCCCACAATGTGGCCCTCACCGCTGGGACTCAGGCCGCTCTCCTCTCTTCCGCCTCTGCTTGCTCTTTGCGTGTGTGCGATACTCCTGGTATCCATGGCAACCAGGGCGCGTGCACATCTTCCAGTGAGCAGAGAGGGCGGGCTTTTTTTTTTCATTGAAACACTTTTTTTTCATCTAAAAAAAAAAGTAGGAGGGTAAATGTAAATTCAAAGATGAAAAGTATGTCACCTTCTAAATACATTAAAATTTCCCTTAAAAATGTGCCTGTAGGAAATGTCTTCAGACAAATTAAAACAGTAGGAACTAGAGAAAACTTGCAATATCTTTAATAACAGTTTTATACTGTTATCAAAGGTATTGATCTGGCAATGATGTAGTCAAAGTAATACAACCTATGGATTCATAAATGTGCAGACTTAAAAGAAGAGTTTTATACTATCTCCAAGCAAAGGTGGTCACATTTTGCTAGCTGTGTAACTTCAGTAAGCTGACATTTTAATATAGAAAATAAATTAGTTAGCAAAGCTTTCAAACAACACCAAAGCTAAATAAAGAGTGAGGGCTGGTTTGGGGGTGCTGTGGAATGAGTGAAAACAAAGGGGATTGCTGAGGGCTGGAAGAGTGGAGAGCAGTGGGGCTATTGAGGATGCTGGAAAAAGAAAAAGGGTCTTATTGAGTGTCTGAAAGGAAGATAATGATGAGATTGAGTATGCTGAGGATGCTAGGGGTGGATGGGGATAAACTTACTGAGGGATTGGGGGATACAATTATGTGATTGAGGCTGCTGAGGATGCCGGGGATGTGGATAGAGGATCAGGGCAATTTCTACACTTAAAAGCTCTCAGGATGAAGTTGGAAAGCACCTCCTACTTCTGTAAACTCAGCCATAATGTTGTGATTCTGCTGTTAGAGGTACAACCCCCCCCCCCCCCCCACAGTGCTAGGTAAACCCCCAGTAGTTAAGAACCAGTTAGTCCCCTGTACACGTAGCCAGATGTGACCACCCACAGTATAGATAGCTATTATTATTAATATTATTGTATTCTTATTTATATAGCGCCAGCATATTCTGCAGAGCTTTACAAAGCACAATAAGACGACACGGGGAACATAGGTACAACCCAAAAATGTACAGCAGAGTCTCAAGCAGCACAAATATTGCAACAAAAACAGTAAACATTAGGAGGATGACCCTGCTCTTGTGAGCTTCCAATCTAAAGGGTAGTGGGGGACACACTAGGTAAGGAGACGTGGGGGGGGGGGGGGTGGATGGGGCAGTTAGCCTTTACCTCTGATTATGTTGTGAACAGATACATAAATAGGGGCTATAAGATGTTATAAGCTTGTCTGAATAGGTGTGTTTTAAGAGTGTGTTTGAAGATATCCAGGTTTGGAGCATGACATACAGGCTATGGAAGAGAGTTCCAGATAAGGGATGATGCTCGTGTGAAGTCCTGGATGCGAGCATGAGAGGAGGTGATCAGCTTAGAGGCCAGGAGAATTTATTGGGAGGAGCGAAGGTCGTGGGAGGGACAGTATCTAGAGATTAGCAAGGAGATGTATGGAGGGCACATCTAGTGAAGGGCTTTGTACGTTAGAGTCAGCAGTTTGAACTGGATCCTCTGGGTTATAGTAGGCAGCCAGTGGAGGGAACGGCCCAGTGGGACTGCATCAGAGGAGCGGGTGGAGAGGTGAATGAGGTGGGCAGCTGAGTTTAGAAGGGATTGGAGAGGTACCAGCCTGTACTTTGGTAGACCACAGAGCAGAGTGTTGAGTCTAGGCGGGAGATGATTAAGGGGTGACAAGCATTTTAGTGGCCTGTTGTGTAAGGAAGGGACGAATACGGAATACCTTTTTGAGCTAGAAATAGAGGTGGTAGTTCATGAGGCAATGTGAGGTTTAAAGGAGAGCTCTGAGTCCAGTACAACCCCCAAGCAGTGGGCCTTAGAGGTTATCGGGGTGTTGTCTACAATTATGGTTGCAATTGGTTGGGGCATAGATATTGATGGTAGAAAAATCGCAATTTCTGTTTTACTCATTTTGAGTTTGACTAAGCAGGAGGACATGAATGTAGAAATGGCTCGTAGACAGTCAGGGACTCTGGATAGTAGTTAGGACAGGTCATGGGCTGAGGGATAGATTTGGGTGTCATGCACATAGAGGTGATACTGGAAACCAAAACAGCGAATTAGTTGTCCCAGGTCATGAGTGTAGATTGAGAAACGAAGTGGCCCAAGAACAGAGCCTTGAGGTACACCCACAGAAAGTGTGCGTGAGAAGGAATTAGTGTAATTAGAGAAGGAGACAGTGTAAGAGCATCCAGACAGATAGGAGGAAATCCAGGAATGTGCTTGGTGCTTGATTCCTAAAGATGACAATGTCTGAAGAAGCACAGCATGATCAACCATGTCAAAGGCAGAGGAAAGGTCGAGGAATATTAGAATGGAGAACTGGCCTTTGGATCTAGTTACCAGTAGTAGGGATGCTCACAGCGTTCAGCGGAATTGCATTTTCCTCGATTCCGGCCGGAATTAGATGATTCCGCACCGTCGCATCGGAACGGAATTGCCATAGAGCTATAGCGGAAATTCCGCGCAACAATACGTAGTTCCAGCAGAATGCGGAATTTTGTTCGCCAGTCACAAGAAAGCCCCTAGAAGAAGTTTAAACAACAGAACTTCTTCTAGAGATGTTTTCTCTCTTCTCTCTCTCTCTCTCTCTCTCTCTCTCTCTCTCTCTCTCTCTCTCTCTCTCTCTCTCTCTCTCTCTCTCTCTCTCTCTCTCTCTCTCTCTCTCCTCCTTTGTTTTCCAGGGATTTGTAGGATGTCAAAAGCAAGCTCACATACATTGGCCAGGAATCGAACCCAGGTCAACTGCTTGGAAGGCATATATGCTAACCACTATACCACCAACACTACATGCTGAATTTGAAGTCTGGAAAATTCCAGGGCAAGGGTGGGTAGGATGAAAAGCTAGGTGGCCATGCAACCATTCCTGCTAACCTAAAGCTTACTTGTGGCTTACAACACATTGGCTTAACCTTCCTGGCATTAACCCCGTAGTTCGGGGTAAGCCGCGCAGGAGGATTTCTCAGGCCCTGCTGGGCCGATTTGCATAATTGTTTTTGCTACACGCAGCTAGCACTTTGCTAGCTGCGTGTGCACTCCAATCGCCGCCACTACCCGCCGATTCATCGCTACCCACCGCGCCACCCCCCCCCAGACCCCATGCGCTGCCTGGCCAATCTTGCCAGGCAGCGCTGAGGGGTGGATCGGGACACCTTTTGACGTCATGACATCAATGACGTCGGTGACGTCATCCTGCCCGTCGCCATAGCAACGGGGAATCCCTAATGGAAAACCCATTCAGAACAGGATTTCCGGATGGGCTTGATCGCCGGAGGCGAGCGAAGAGGGTGGGGGGATGCTGCTGCACGGCGGCTATCATGTAGCGAGCCCTAAACTCGCTGCATGATTTAAAAAAAAAAAACTGCTGCGCTGCCCCCTGGTGATTTTTAATAGACCACCAGGAGGGTTAAGACTTTACCAAATCCAATGCTCCAATATGGGGAAGCTTCTCTGTTTGCTGTTTTTTTTTGTGGGGTTATAGCCGCCAATTGGCCCATGTGGTAAAGCAAGGTGTAAAAAACAAAGGAAACCTAGCAGAGGATGGTTTCAATCCGTCAACCTCTGGGTTATGGGCTCAGCATGCTTCAGCTGCAACACTCTGCTGCCACATTGTGAGTGCTTCATTGTAGGAAAAAGTGGTGTTAAACTTCTTGAACTTCCTCCCTCCAAAAGACACACATACATGCCCACGTACAACTCTCTCTCTCTCTCTCTCTCTCTCTCTCTCTCTCTCTCTCTCTCTCTCTCTCTCCACATGGGCCCTTCGGTGGTCATAACCCCATAAGAGAAAGTGTCATTAGGGCCTTACTGTAACATAGATAGTAGTGTATCTATTTCAACTAATGTACCCTTCTTAAATTTGAAGGTTATATACAAATGTAAGCAGAGTGGTGCAGCGGAAGTGTGCTGGGCCCATAACCCAGAGGTTGATGGATCGCAACCATCCTCTGCTAGGCATGATTTCATTTTTGCACCTCGCTTTATTGCATGGGCAAAACGGTTTCCATAGCCCTGTAAGAGAAAGTGTAATAAGGGCCCTGCCGTAATATAAATATTATGGTAGCTAAGACTACTCCTGGGCCTTTCTTGTAGTTGAAGAGATGAGTGAACTGTGACACCACAAAGAAAACAACAAAAAAACAGCAAACAGCAAACGGAGAAGCTTCCCCATATCGGAGCACTGGATTTGGTAAAGTCTTAAGCCAATGTGTTGTAAGCCACAAGTAAGCTTTAGGTTAGCAGGAATGGTTGCATGGCCACCTAGTTTTCCATCCTTACCACCCTTGCCCTGGAATCTTTCAGACTTCAAACTCGGCATGTAGTGTTGGTGGTATAGTGGTGAGCATAGCTGCCTTCCAAGCAGTTGACCTGGGTTCTATTCCTGGCCAATGTATGTGAGCTTGTTTTTAGGAGAAAGGATGATCTGCACCACCTTCAGAGATAGCTTATTCTGTTTATTTGGATAGAAACATACAAAATTTAAAAAGAACTATAAGGCAGGACAGTCCACTGTTTCGGGCTCCTGCCCGTCATCATGCTGCCTAGTTTGAACTGCACACCTGACCATCTGAGAGTGATGGATGCCAAGTGAGTGCGACTCCATACTAAACTATGAGCTTGTTTTTGACATTCTACAAATCCCTGGAAGACAAGACAGGAGGAGGAAGGTGACGGAATTTATCAGTAGCGGAATTCCGGTGGAATGGAATTCGCCCTTTCCGATCATCCCTAACCAGTAGGTCATTAGCAACTTTTGTAAGGACAGTTTCAGGGGAATGGTGTGTGCATAATCCAGATTGAAGGGGGTTAATTAAGGAGTTGGTAGAGAGAAAGGCAGATAATTCTGAATGGATAGCTGGTTTAACCTCTAGTATTAGGTAGCAAGAAAGCCCCCACCCCCAGTATACCAGTATTAGGTAGGCAGAGAGGGTTTCCCAGTATAGGTAACCACAGAGCACCGCAGTATAAGTAGCCAAAGCTCCTCATTATAGGTAGCCAGACTTCCCAGTATAGGTAGCCAGAGAGTTCCCTTAGTATAGACAACCTGAGAGTCCCCAGTTAGGTAGCTAGAGTGCCCTCCTTTAGTAGTATATGTAGCTAGAAAGCCAGCACCCCTCCCCCCCCAGCAGTATTGGTTGCCAGACTGCACCATATATGTAGCCAGAGAGTCCCCCCAGTATATGTGGTAAAAGGGCCACCCAGGGCAGAGTATGCAGTGGAGGTAGCCAGAGAGCCTTCAAAGCATAATTATTTCTGATAGCCAGCCCTTTGGTCAATTTTATTACCATAGTATAAGCCATCTCCTCATGGATGTCCGCTAGGTTCCTGAAACTAAATCTAGACAAAACGGAATTTATGATCTTCCCACCCCGGCCATCCACGAACCTCCCAGATGTGCATGTCACTGTTAACCACACTACAATTTGCCCTACCTCTCAAGCCCGCTGTCTGGGTGGCACCCTGGACTCTGCACTCTCCTTCACTTTCCACATCCAAAACCTCACAAAGTCCTGCAACTTCCACCTTCGTAACATCTGTAAGATTCGCCCTTTCCTGACCTCTGCCACCACCAAACTCCTCATCCATGCCCTCATAATTTCCCGCCTTGACTACTGCAATGCCCTGCTGTCTGGTCTCCCTATGACCCGAACAGCCCCACTGCAGTCCATCATGAATGCGGCAGCCAGAATTATCCACTGCTCCCATCGCTCCGCCACGGCAGATCCCCTCCTAGAATCCCTCCACTGGCTTCCTATCCAGTCCAGAATCAGATTCAAGATACTGTGTCTGACCTACAAATCTGTCCACAAAACCTGTCCAACCTACATTTCCGATCTTACTCAGAGGTACACACCTAGCCACTCACTCCTCTCTTCAAATGAACTTCGCCTAACCGCCCCCCCGCATCACCCAGTCCCATGCATGCCTCCAGGACTTCTCAAGAGCTGCTCCAACACTATGGAATACCCTACCTCCACCTATTAGGGCAGCCCCCCCCTTCAACATCTTCAAGAAAGCCCTCAAAACTCACCTTTTCACTCTGGCCTACTACCCCTCACAAGTGCTCTAAACCTACAGCTGAACTCTGGTCCCCTACCATTTGTGTCCTTACCTCTCCCTCTAGATTGTAAGCCTTTGGGCAGGGTCCTCCTCCTTTTGTGTCCTACCTGATCATGCACCTCCATTACTGTGCACCCATGCTATGCATCTGAGTGAACCTAACTTGCCTAATCTCCATGCTCCATCCAGTGACTGACTAAGCATTACCTGGTACTCATACTATGGTGTGATCTGGTTTTCTTGTATTCTTGTATTGTCATATTGCTGTATGTCACCTCTAAATATTGTCTGTAACCTAAATTAATGTTCAGCGCTGCGTAATATGTTGGCGCTTTATAAATACAATAAATAAATAAATAAATAAATATGGTGTATATGAATATAATTATCTGACAAAGGAGACCCGGGTTTGAACCTTGGCTCTTCCTGTTCATTAAGCCAGCACCTATTCAGTAGGAGACCTTGGGAAAGACTCCCTAGCACTGTTACTGTCCATAGAGTGTGTCCTAGTGGCTGCAGCTCTGGCACTTTGAGTCCACCAGGAGAAAAGCGAAATATAAATGTTATTTGTCTTGTCTATGTTCTGAGACCTGGCCATTCTTTGCTGGAAAGACCCTTTTTTATAACAGCAAAGATAACTTTTTTCCCATTGTGGCAAAAAGATAAAAAGAAAACGGAGGAGCGCTCCGTAGTGCATTACACTTTTTATTGTTAAAACACACAGAATTAAAATACACTTACTAGAAAGCAGTGTTGTATCAGCTTGTCATGGGTAAATCCCATAAATAACCTCCAGTTGGCAACCTGTTCCTCCTCTGTGGCCAGCAGCAGGGGGGGTCTCAGGTGGTGTGGACAAGGTGCCTCCTGTCAGTGTCTGTATGCCAGTGACATCTCGACGCGTTTCAGCATATCCACGCCTTTGTCAAGTGAGTCACTGGCTGGCACACAGGGGTGTTTAAGTACTGGGTTTATGGGTAGAATTCGGGCGGAAAGGAAGGGTCATAACCATTGCAATCGTAACAACCAACGTCCGCCTGGTTGTTTAACCACTTGCCGACCAGTGGCTTTCTGACTGATCTGTGCTGCGTAGGCTCTCCAGCCCGCAGCACAGATCAGGTTTTAGCCAGGGCGATCAGACTTACCCCCTTTTTTCCCCACTAGGGGGATGTCCTGCTGGGGGGGTCTGATCGCCGCCGGCTCTCTGCGCTTTGCGGGGGGGGGCTCTTCAAAGCCCCCCTCCGCAGCGTTTTCGGCGCTCCCTGGCTTCCCGTCCCTCCCTCTCCCTCCATGGCCTGCGCAGGACGGATAGGAATCAGCTTCAGCCTATCATATGCCGGCGATCCCCGGCCAATCAGAGGCCGGGGATCGCCGATCTGGCTTACGGCGCTGCTGCGCAGCAGCGCCGTATGATGTAAACAGCGGGGATTTCTTCCCCGCGTGTTTACATTTTGCCGGAGAGCCGCGATCGGCGGCTCTCCGGCTGTTCACGGAGACAGCCTCCGTGAATGGACATGGAAAGGCCGCTCGAACGAGCGGCCGTTTCCATGGAAACTTGCAGACGACCAGTTTACGCCAATCGGCGTTAGCTGGTCGTCAAGAGGTTAATGTGAATTGGTGAAAGAATTAAAAATCATGAAAAATAACCCGAGCATAAGTCAGCTGTAATACTGACCATCCTTATATTTCCATAGGTGGAGGAGGTTGGTTTGATGCACACATAAATTCTCTATAAAGTGTAGTGGTGGAGGAGGGGGGCAATCTCGGCATACAGTTATGCCATCTAGATCTGCCCCACTGACGTAGGTAGTCTCCACTATGTCACAGCCACCCTACTCCATCACCCGCCCCTCTGCCCCACGTGACTCTATGCCACCCCACGTGGTTCGACGGGAACCAATGGGTATGGTTCCTGATTGGGTTCCTATGGACACCCGACACTACAGTGGCCGGGAGTGTTCCGTTTCCGTGATAGCCTCCGGTTATTCACGTGAGGTACTTATGCAGGTAATCCGATGCCGATCCCCGTTTGCCATACAATATATTCAGCTGGTCAATATTACAGTTGACTTTACTTATGCTCGGGTTATTTTTAATTCTTTCACCAATTCACATTAAACAACCAGGCTGACGTTGGTTGTTACGATAGCCATGGTTACGACCCTTCCTTTCCGCCCTAATTCTACCCATAAACCCAGTACTAAAACACCCCTCTGGGCCAGCCAGTGACTCACTTGACAAAGGCGTGGATACGCAAAACACGTTGTGAGGTCACTGGCATACAGACACCGACAGTAGGCACCTTGTCCACACCACCTGAGACATCTCCCGCTGCTGGCCACAGAGGAGGAACAGGTTGCCAACTGGAGGTTATTTATAGGATTTACCCATGACACGCTGATACAACACTGCTTTCTAGTAAGTGTATTTTAAACCTGCGTGTATTTCTCTCTCTTTTTTTTTTTTATTATCTTGCTGCTGATGTCTATGGCTCTCTGTGCGGTGCGCTCATGAATGTATGTACTGTATGCTGCACTGTGAGTTTCACATCACATTATTCCAAAACCTGCAAAGCAACTTTTGATTACTGTTGCTTTATTATTTTATGGCTGTGCAATGCAACAGATTAGTGTTAGTGGCCTTATACCTTTCAAAATCAGGAATATGCATTTGCGATAAAGATGTCTACTGAATACAATAGTATTAAGTTCCCCAGTTCTCAGTGTAATCATGAGCCCCTGATGAGTAATATGATGACAAAAACAGTAGGGCGGAGCCAAGGACACGCACGCTGAGCCAGCAGGTGGGACGGAGGAGCAGGACGCAATAATAATAATAATAATAATATTTAATCCACCCAGCAGATGATATGGTGATATAATAAAGCTGTCTATTGTACAAGCAATACCTACTTTAGGAAGTTTTAATAAATAACGGTTTTACGCTATGTTGGCCCCGTTTTGAGTTTTCCTGCAGATGTGCCCATAATTAAAGCCCAGGTGGTGATTTCAGATGGACTGTCTCAAGATAGTGCCGGTGAGTGGGGACACACAGGGGGAGTGTGTGATACTGAAGGTGGTGGACCCACTCCCATTTGGTGCACTGACTTGTAGGCTGCATGTGATCACACAAAAGGGTGATATTACTTTATGGTATGAAACAGTTTACACTTGGAGTTTGTATATGTTTACTTAAGGTGTATCTAAGAATAATCTAAGGAGATAAGCATACCTCTAAAGGTGCATACACACACACTACAGAAGCCAACGGCGAGTCCATCGGACTGCTGATGTCCGTCGGACTGCTGAGGGGATCGTTCAGGAACAGCATTATCAGTCCACCGAAAGTACGTACACACGCACTACTGAAAGTCCACCCAGCGGGAGGGTCCTCTTAAGGATTGGATAGTGGATATGCTGTAATGGACTTGGTTGTCTAAGGCCAGAGCGATCTGCTGATAAGTGAACATTTAAAGAGACTCTGTAACACAATTTTCAGCCTTATTTCTTCTATCCTATAAGTTTCTATACCTGTTCTAATGTGGTCTGTCTTACTGCAGCCTTTCCTAGTTGCACAGTGGCTGTATTATCTCTGTTCTAATCTTCTTTCCTTTGCCGGCTTTGTCAGCTCAGGCAGGAATGTGCTGCTCTGCTGTGATAGAAGTTATGCACACCCTCTCCATGCTCCTTGCAGGCTCTGTATGAGTCACAGACTGAGCTTCTCTGAGCCATGCTGGTTAGCAGCCATGTTTTCTGTTTGTAAACACTGCCTAAAACTGGCAGTTACAAGCCAGGATCTCAGCAGGGAGTGGCAGAAAAAGCAAAGAGGGGCCCAGGAGAACATAATTAATAGAATGGTATGCTTTTTATTGTAAGAATTTTAGAGTACAGATCCTCTTTAAAATAGGTGATCTAACTCATGCCATAGAAGGTCAAGTGCATTGTGGAGGATTGTATTTATGTGCACTGTTCTAAGATTTAACCATTTAATGGCATTCTAACGTATTAAAACATCATGTTTTAGCCTGTTAACGGCAACATGACGTTTTAATACGTCGCGTGTTCCTGACGCGTGCAGCTCCCGCTGCCTTTTCCAATGGGTTTCTGTGTTGAACGATTGGGGAAGAGGACTGAGAGGTCCTCTACCCAATCGCAATGCCTGTAATGAATGGGCGTGACCGCGATCAGCGGCCTCGTCCATTCATAAAACAGGAAGCCGTCACATTGTATTTAAATGTTGAAAAAAAAGTGAACATTTCCTATAACGGGAAAGTGTTCACGAGGGCCATCTTGTGGCCAAAAAATAAAATTACACATACAGACACATACATACTTACACAATACTAATACATTTAATAACTTGCATTACCAAAGCCCCCCACCTAAAAAAAATACTTATAAAAAAAATCAGCTAAATAAAAATATAAAAATAGTTGCCTTAGGAGTTCAGCTTTTTTAATCTATATTTTATGATAAAAAATTACTTTTACTTTGCCACATAGGGGCTTGTAATTATGGACCGAACAAAAGAAAAACACCTATATTTCAAAATAATATATTGTACATTATGATAGGGACATCATTTAAATAGTTTAATAATCGTGACAACTGGGCAAATAAAATGTGTCTGTTTTATCCACAGGAGAATATTTAATTTTAAAACTATAGAGGCCGAAAACTGAGAAATAATGCTTTTTTATCCATTATTTTCTTATTTTTCCCATTAAAACACATTTAGAATAAAATAATTCTTAGCAAAATATACTACCCACACAAAGCCTAATTGGTTGGTAAAAAAAAAGTAGTAATAAAGTTATTAGGGAATAAAAGGGAGGAGCACTGACAGGTGAAAATTGCTCTGGTCCGTTAGGGTAAAACCCTTGGGGGTGAACTGGTTAAAGGAAAACTGTAATGAGTGGGATATGGAAGCTGCCATACTTATTTTATTTTAAACAATGCCAGTTGCCTGGCTATCCTGCTGATCCTCTGCCTCTAATACTTTTAGCCATAGCCCTGTACAAGCATGCAGCAGATCAGGTGTTTCTGACATTATTGTCAGATCTGACAAGATTAGCTGCATGCTTGTTTCTGGTGTGATTTAGACACTACTGCATCAAAATAAATCGACAGGGCTACCAGGCAACTGGTATTGTTTAACAGGAAATAAATATGGAAGCCTCCATATCCCTCTTATTACAGTTGTCATTTCGCTAGGAGAAAAAGATGTTCCATAATAGTTAATAGCAAACCAACCTCACGGCTATTTTACAAATAAAAACTTGTACCAAAAGAGTACTTCTTCTGGATAAACAGGAATAATGGTAGAAATTATTACCAAATGGAGGTAATTTCAAGGGAAGTCATAACATTATTGATTTTCTTATTTTTATTCTAAAGAGTCTGATTTCAGGAGTGTTGAATTGCAAGAATTTGATGCTGCGATGGCATGAATTTAGACAAGTAAGAAACTTTCTCCATTACAAACTTTATTGTTCACTTCTATTAGCAGAAATCATTAGTGAGCAGAAAAAAAATGAACACATTTGTGTGTTGATAAGTGATATTCTTCATTTCCAAGCACACAACCTGATTATTAAGAAGCTGGCTGCTGCAGGGCCATTTCTTTATCGTTAGTAAATGATTCATCTATTGATATTTTATAATTAAAAGCTCTCACACTAATGCTTTATTTAAATCAACTGCTTAAGAATTACCATAAATGTAATTACCGCTAGTTATAAGTGGGTAACTTATCTTCAGTATGCTTTTTTTAATATAACTTTTATTTTAATCCCCCCAAGAATACAATTTTACATGAAATTAATATTATTATTCGTTATTGCTTGAATCCTTTTTAGTCCTAAGGATCTCCAATCTTTCACTTAATTCTGACCCATTCAGCAGCTGTACTGATTGGTTAATGCGCCTTGTGATAGGGTCATTACAGAGCAATCATAAGTATCTGTCAAAAACGCATCCACTCAATTTCTTCTCCAAGAGGGAATTTCTTATTTATTTCCCTTTGTTCATTTCACCTAGTTTCTTACTATGTCTTCATTTCTCCACTCTGGAGCAGATCTTTTTATTTAACTTGTTTTGCAATTACCAATTGTATAAAGTACCTAATAAACTAATAAGGAAAAGAAAAATAGTCCCTTAAAGTGCAAATCTCTACTGAAAGAGAGGAGGAATAAAATTTAGCCATTCAAACCTTTTTGTTTCTGGTTAATTAATGAAAGGTCAGGTAATTGATCAGCCAGTGTTTTTGATTGACTCATTTTTTTCCTCTTTCATTTAAATATACATGTTATTTTTATTTTATTTTTTCAACTAAAGGGAAGTTCTGCTAACAGAACAGTAGTTTATTAAGAATGATGAGGCTTCCTAATTTCATTGTAAACACTGTTTAGTAAATGTTTGTTTGCCACTTGAGAATTTACTCCCACAAATCACAATCCTGTGTTTTTCATCAGCACATGTGAATACTAAGAGATGGTACTTTCATCCTGTGCTGTCTTGGAGATCCTACGTAGGAATATAATTTTGGGTATATTGTTGGGCCTCTGAAATAATCTGCAAGTTGGATGCACCTCATATGATGATGACGAGGTAGGTGTATGTTCCTTTCTGAGGATATTCTAGTTAATGCCATGGTAAACCCAGGTAGGGGTTTTTATAGTACAACAATACATTCAAATTGCAATATAAGTGGAGTTCCCCAATTAAGATAACTGCTTTAAGCACAAGAGAGAATCTGATTATTGATGATCTGCAGAATCATCAATATTACAGATGTATACTTGATTTTGGATGATCTGCAGAATCACCAATAATACAAGTATGGCTAACCTCTGGACACCTAATGAAGTGTAAGTGTTTGGTGTAACTGTAGGCTATCTCCCGTGAGGCGGGAGACACAGGCAGCTCGGCCAGGAACCACCTGAGGGGCAGGTGGCCCTCGGCTGTGCAGGGACTATCTCCTTGAGAGAGGGAATAGAGAGAACCTGGCAACCAGTGATACTTGGTGATCAGATAATAGACTGTACTGCAGCCAGGGGACTCCAGAGGAGTAGAGGCCACTGGCTGCTAGCAGGCCAGACTCTCTGAGGAGCAGGAGTCCTAATAGCTAACTGACACTTGGTGGAATAGTGTCACAGCTAGTACAGATAGACTGAGCACTCAAGGGATGAGTTACAGCCTGGAGGGTCAGGCAGGCCAGGTCGGCAACACACGAGCAGATAAGGTACCGAGACAGAAGGCTGATTCGGTAACCGGGTACAGGCAGGGTTTGGCAACAGGTAGGCAGATATGCAGAGGTACCAAATCAGAAGGCAAGAGAGAGGTTGACAGAGCAAATGGTCATAACAGATATAAAGCACAGTCCTAGTCTGAGGTGTGAGGTCCTTGGTCTCGACACCCAGGAACTTGTCTAGAGAATAACTCAGCAATGACACAGTAATCCTAAACTTGGGTGTGAGGTCCTTGGTCTCAACACCCAGGAACTGGTCTAAAGTATAACACAGTAATGACACAGTGATGCTAAGCTTGGGTGTGAGGTCCTTGGTCTCAACACCCCGGAACTGGTCTAAAGTATACCACAGCAATGATCTGGCTAAGTGTGAATTCCCAGGTCCACCTGGTTCTAACACACTGTGGGATCTGACTGAGGTCTGAGTGCTCACACGTAAGTATTCGCAACAGCAGACAACCCGAGACTCACCAGCAAGATCTATATATACTGCAGCACTCCTCAGAACCGCCCAGCGCCACTCAGCAAATCAGTAACTGCGCTGGGATCAGCTGATCGACCTGATCAGCTGATCCCTCTCCTACTGGCATAAAGGTCCTGCCTTCCAGCGCACGCGCGCATAGCTCTCCATCTGTGTGCACTAGAAGGCCCAGGCAAACCAGACGCATGCTGCTGTGTGGAAACCGCCGGTCTGAACGCGGAGACAGCCGCCCCGCTGCCAGACCGCACGGCGGCATCTCCGCAATCCATTACAAGTATATTCTATTTATAGGTGATTAAATATATCTCTTGGTATCTCTGTATGCAATGTATAAAATGTTACTTCTGACTTAGCAATAATCTGAGCACCTTTACTTACTGCTAGTTGTGCTCTGAGCCAAGTTTATTGTAAGTTGACAGATGTTATGTAAAAAAAACATCTATTGTCATGACTAGTCTGGTCTAGCTAATGTATGAGATCAATTGAAAGTGGTTGCCTAAGTAACTTTACAATATGGCTTTATTACTAAGCTGTCTAGACGAGGATACAATTATACCCATTTTTAAACAAAGTTAATAAGTTAATCAAAAGATCTAAAAACATCAAATGTAACTAATCATAAAGAAGCATCCAGAGTCTGCCAGTGCTAGCCAGTGCTATAGCAGCCATTAGCTTTGCCATTTTCTTCCTTTACATTAATCAGACTTTTGTTTTCTAAAGTCTCCAAACTCCACTTAATTTTAATCTTAGCCGGCTGCTCCACCCAGTGGCTATGGTTTTCCACCATGTCTTCATCAAGTGACATAGCTTGCAGGTGTAATGCAAAAAGAAGATATATATAGTAATAAGCAGCATGCTCTTTCTGCCAGTGCAGCTTTATAATCAGGGGGTGCATTTATTCGATGCTGCCAGTGTCCACATAATAGGTAGCACTGGCGTAACAATAGGGCCTGCAGCCCCTGCTCCTGCGGCCCGGGCCCCCCCCCCCCCAGGGCTTGGTTGTTTTGGGCTGGGGTTGGAGGGGTCGCAGCATGAGGGGAAAGACATGGCCACACTCGGCGGGGAGGGGGGACGTTCCCCCCTCCCTCACCTCGGGGCTCTCCCCTCTGTGCTCCCCTACAGCTTAAATTACTGTCTGGGCTGCGGCGGGTAGTGTCTGGGCAGCGGCAGCTACATACCTTCCGTGCGCTCCAGCGTGCGTTCCCCTTTCTAGTCTCTGACGCGACTTCCCCGCCGAGTGTGGCCATAGCTTTCCCCTCATGCTGCGACCCCTCCAGCCCCCCAAAACGGCCCAAGCGGGCCCCGGGGGGCCCGCTCAGAATTTCTGCAGGGGGACCCGGTGGGGCCTAGTTACGCCCTTGATAGGTTGGTACCTAAAACAGGTTTCTGGCTGGTCTAATTAATTAGATGCAGGAAGAAGGTTTTGACATTGGACAATGAGGCCAAAATGCACAATCAGTTTGGGTTATAATTGGCGCTCACATTTACTAAACAGTACAACAATTAAAGCATAGAATAGGTTAGCTTAAATGCCCATACACACGTCGGATTTTTCCGAACAACGGGTCGTTTGTATGTCCCGTCGTTTAGTTGTCCGCACGCCAAATCGGGCATGTGTACAGACTGTCGTTCGGGTGATAAGACTGGTCTTGAGCGATCCGCCTGGCGGATTTGATTTGCCGCCCTATACACTATCATTGAGCTAAACTTTGACCCCTTACCTCAGAGTCAGCAGACACATGGCAGAAAATTAGCTAGCACTCCCTCCTGGACCCCTCTCCACCCCCTGTAAAAAAGCCAGAATGGCAGCCATCTTAGACTCATTCTTTGGCTGTTGTCTAATAGTACCCATAGACGGTACAATTCGATCTAACGGAATAATCAAACTAAATTATCTAATTGAAAAAAGATGAAAAATTGTACCATGTATGGGCACCTTTAGGCCGGTTACACACTCAAAACATGCAGGAGAACGGCTCCTGCAGGCGTTGCGGCGTGTCGGCGGGATTCTGCGGTGTGACGCTGAGTAGCGGCGGTAGTAGTTAATTAAGTTAAAAGCGCCAATTCCCGACGATAAAATGCGCGCGGGATGCATCATACTGCAATGCATCGAAACGCAGCGTCGGGTGTGAAAGGTAAAATGAAAGTCTATGGACTTTCCTTTTACCTCGGTTAACGCAAAGTATAGACTTTGCGTTAAAACGCCAAAAGAGGGCTCTGGTGTGAAAGAGCCCTTAGTTAGAGCAGGGAGAGTGTGTTGCTGACAGGGAGAGAGTTACGTAGGTAGACCTGTGTTCTGTGTCCTCTCAGTGCAGATTCTTGCTACTACCACCTTGTCCTGAACAGCTAAGCCCGTCTTAGGGCTAATAAATTGTTTTTCTTGCTATTGTATTGGCTCTTCTGTGACCAGTGCACAAGTTAGCTGTTGGAGCCCGGTCTGCTGGTCCTAGTAATGCACCGACCATAACCGACCTTCACACCACTACTGGCATCTAGTATCCACTGGCCCCCATGTAAAACCTCAGTCCTGTAGGAGACAGGTCTGCTGTTCCTTGTAGTGCCCCAACCATAATCCACCTTCACACCACCAGAGGCATCTAGTATCCACTACTGCTCCCTGTATAAGGCCTCAGTGCATAGTCCGTGCTTTCTGGTTACTTAACTGTCATTGAACTACCTCAGCCTGACCATAGGGGCTGTAAAACTGTGACCGCCTGCACTCCCACGATTATGCGTACAAGCACAGCAGCCACTACACACCACCACGCAAAGACTGCCGCTGAGAGGACTAAAATTTATGTCCTGGAGGTGTCCAACTAGTAAAAACAAAGATATGCTCACCTGATGTAATCACTAAAGGTCTTTGTGGACCGCAGTGCATTAAACTGTGGTTGTTTGTGGACTGCAGTGCATTAAATGTGGCGTTTCATCTGTCAGTGTGAAGGGGCGTAACCCTTACAGTACCTGATCGACATGCACACACGCCGGATTTAAAGCACTTTATTCCACCAATTTAGGAATGTAATGTGATTTCTTCCCTTTAGCGATCAAAACACGACTCTGCATCAACTCCGTAATGTTTGGTGGGACTTTTGCCATAGATCCCCCTCCAGCATGCCCCTTGTCAGGTGTTAGGCCCCTTGAAACAACTTTTCCATCACTTTTGTGGCCAGAAACAGTCTTTGTAGGTTTTAAAATTCTCCTGCCCTTTGAAGTCTGTGAAGATTCGCAAATTCACCAGATTCGCAAACTTTTGTAGAGATTCAGATCTGAAATTCGTGAACAAAAAATTTGGAATTTGTCCTATCTCTAATTCCCCTGTCACGTTACCCTATTTTGTCGAAAATGGGCTGAAAAAGCAATTAAAATCTATGGAGGCTTTCAAACTTGTTGCCGTTTCTTACGGTGCGCTGGACGTATGCCCGCAAGGGCAACAGCACGTTACCACAAGCATGACGCTTAACGCATGGTGCTTGGGTTAATGGAAATCCATGGGTGATGTACGCAGTGTAAATGACAGAGCATGGTGTATTGCAGCAGGCATGCACAAACCGATGGGAAACCCAGTGATGTATCTCCTGCCCAGCCGGAAGTATGTCACTGAGCAGGGTGGGGGGTGGGGGGGGGGCTATGCATATGACCCTGTTGGCACACTCTGCTGCAGGATCATATGTTTGTCATTTTTTGTATTGCGGTGGTACGTGAAAGGAGCATTGCATCCCCACTGCAACACAAAAAGTAGATGTAAAACCGACCTCAGGGTCAGAGGAAACACCAACAAAAAGACTGTAGCAAACTCCACATACCAGAGGAACAGCAATAGATTTGCTGAATATTCATAGTATCAGTCAAAACTCTGCACTCACACTAACATTTATCAGGACTGAATGCACACATAGGCTAACCCTTTTTCAAAATAAAAGATGTGAAATCTTGCGTGCTAGGCCAGAAATGGAAGATCAGCAAGAATCTGAGGTCATCAACACTGGCAGCTCCTGTTGACCCGGCTGTAGGGTGGTCCTGTGTGGAGTGGAACAGAAACAAAGGAGGAGCACTCCGTCGTGTAACAACACTTTTAATAGAGAAAGTATGCAATAAAAATACACTTACTGTGCAATTATAAAAACAGGCATATCAAAGGGGTATGGAGTAGAGATAGCCCGAACCTCTGATTTTCGGTTCGCGAATAGACTTCAATGGGGAGGCGAACTTTGAAAACTAGAAACACTTATGCTGGCCACAAAAGTGATGGAAAAGATGTTTCAAGGGGTCTAACACCTGGAGGGGGGCATGGCGGAGTGGGATAGATGCCAAAAGTCCAAGGGAAAAATCTGGATTTGACGCAAAGCAGCTTTTTAAGGGCAGAAATCACATTGAATGCTAAATTGTAGGCCTAAAGTGATTTAAAACCTCTTGCATGTGTATACATCAATCAGGGAGTGTAATTAGAGTACTGCTTCACGCTGACACACCAAGCTCACTGTGTAACGAACCGCAAACAGCTGTTTGTGTAGTGACGGCCGTGCTGGATTGGTGCGCACCATGGCGAGATTGCTCTTCCTCAGTGATATCAGGTAATGTCTGACTGCCTTATCAACATTTGATTGTTCTTTCTCTACCATTGTTAAAGCTTACATCTATTTTTTAAAAAAATTACATTTTCTGCTGGCTGTTCAGTACCTGTAATGAGAATCTGTTATGGAGGGCAAGTCTGCCATTGTGAGTGACCACGGGTAATGGACGGGGAATCAGGGTTCGATTCTGGTCCAGAGTGGGAGCCTGAGAACCAGCTACCACCCCCACACATCCAAGTAAGGACCCATTTACTGTATAAGTAATGTACCTACCCTGACCGTGCTTTGCAGACCAGGCATCTGTGGTCAGATGGACCTTTGAACCAGCGCTGTGTACCAGAGATGACACCACTTTCCTTTAACGAGAATGTATTATGGAGGGCAAGTCTGCCATTCATTCAACTGTGTGAAACTTTGGATGGTACTTTCTCAGTAGCATGGTGACCATGGGTAATAGCCGGGGAATCCTGGTTCGATTCCGGTCCAGAGTGGGAGCCTAAGAAAGGGCTACCACCACCACACATCCAAGGAAGGCAGCAGGCACGCTGTGGGAAAAAAGCAGGAACGGCTACCACACATCCAAGGAAGGCAGCAGCCATGGCATGCACGTCCCGAGGTAGTGACCAAAAATAACAATACAGGAGGACTTTCTAGGTCCTGCTGTATATGACACTGATTGACTTTACTACCTGTAACGAGAATCTGTTATGGAGAGCAAGTCTGCCATCCATTCAAGTGAAAGGTATGCACTGACTGTCAGGTATAATACAATGTGCAGTCACAGATGCAGTGACTGGTATTGCAATACAATGTTCAGCTGTCCCATAGGTGCAGTTAATAGGTATGCTCAGAGTGGTATATTACAAAGTGTGCAGTCACACAGGTACTGTGAACAATTATGCAATGACTGGTATTACAAATGTGCACCTGTCACACACACACAGGTACCGGACAGGCACAGTGACACTGTGTGCGCTCACGTAGATAGGTGGGTGCACTGAAGTGAACAACAGGTAGTAGGTATATGCAGTGATGGGTATTACAATGTGCACCTGTCACACACAGACAGGTAGCGGACAGGCACAGTGACACTGCGTGCGCTCACGTAGGTAGGTGGGTGCACTGAAGTGAACAACAGGTAGGTATATGCAGTGATGGGTATTTCAATGTGCACCTGGCACACACACAGGTAGTCACTGAATGTGCTGGGCCTGGCAGTGGCACACACAGTAGGAATTACCAAGGCTGTCTATGCAACACAAGTGTCTGTGGGCTACACAAAAAAAAATTGATTACAAGAACAAGATTAGCTCTCAAAAGAGCTGTTGAGGGGGTGTTTTTTTAGCAATAAGAATCAGCAAGGAGCAAGCTAAGAAGCCTACAAGAGCCTAACTAAGCTTTTCCTATGAGAGTCTGCAGCAGCTTTCCCTTCTCTAATTAATGCAGGCACACGAGTGAGTAAAAAGCCTGACGCTGCCTGCCTTTTATAAGGGTGGGGGGAGTGGCTCCTGGAGGTAGTGAAGCCTGATTGGCTACAATGTGCCTGCTGACTGTGATGTTGTGGGTCAAAGTTAACCCTCATGATGCACTATGGGGGCGAACCGAACGCAAACCCCAGAAGTTTGCCCGGAACCGTTCGCCGGCGAACTGTTCGGGCCATCTCTAGTATGGAGCCCTCCAATGTTTCCCAGATGGATGCAACTTCAAACTGCTGTGGTCAGCAGCTGTTTGTGGACCAGATGAAAATACGTCTTCTGAGCCCCACCATCAGACCTTGAGTGTGCCGGTTGCATTACAAAGTGTTTTGGCGTTCCACGTCTCCACTAGTTAAATGCAGACCAGCATGCACACTGTGTGCTTTACAGGAAATAGAGCAAGGGATGTATGGATCAATTAGTGATAACCATGCCAGCTGGTGGACATTTTGGTGGGAAAAAGGGTTTAATACCTGTCATCCTCCTGTCTGTGAGGGGAGGAAGGGAAGGATTGTGTATATAATATTGTGGTTGCTTTGGCAACCTCTAACTTCATGTGGAGAAAAAGACTCATAGTCCTTGGGTGATTTAAGTTATGATGTCTGGTGGACAGATGTAAGTGTCCAATGCTACAAAAAGTAGCCAGAGTTTCACTGATGATATGCGGGAGTGATTTTGAGGACGTAAATAAATAGGCAGGGGCAGGTTAACAGTAGCCGACCAAATGCTTGTCCTCTAGGGGAGTGGCCAGGAGGCATCTATTGGACTATACATGAGGGCAAAAGAGCAATCCTCTACCCTTTATAGTCCCAGACCATGGCATCATGGGGATGATGTTATGACGTCAGTGAGGGGTGCAGAGATATCAACCTCCACTGCATGTGACCTTGCGTCATAAAGTAAATATGGCATCTATTGGCGTCTATTGGAGTCTATTGGAGTGGATATGAGGGCGGAAGCACAGTCCTCCGCCCTCTGTGGCCACCGAATGTGGCATCATGGGAATGACGTCAATGCGTGGGGAGAAGGTATCGCCCTACGCTGCATGTGACAAGGCGTCATGGGTGACGTCTCTATGGGAGGAGGAGAGGTCAGAAATCAGAATGTCAATTAGTTGGAGGGAGAGTTGGGGAAGGGTCCTAGGGCACGTCGCCTTGGCAACCTATCTGGCATTGCGTCCTCCTGCATGTATGTAAAGTGTCAATTTTAGACGGCAAGGCCCTGAGGTGTGTCGCCATGGTGAGGGACAAACAGTCAAAAGAGGGATCCGCACACAGCCTTCAAGGAACAACATGCTTTTATTGTTCTAATGCACACATATAATAATAATACATACAATACATAACAATACATCAACTCAACACTACCCTAATCCTTTCTGCCAATAACTTCTTGATGCACCCCCTCCTTTTGTGTCACCAGCCCCTCCCTCTAGATTGTAAGCCTTTGGCAGGGCCCTCTTCCCTTGTGTATCATACTTGACTGTGTGCACTTTACCCAGAATTTGGAACTGGTAATTTTTTACCACTACCATTCCAGTTTATGATCTGGCATTGTACTATTATCTGCATTGTGTTGTGTATCTTATTGCTATTACCTGTATTGTTGTATCTATGGTCTGTTACCTGTATTGTTCTGTCAACCCTGTTATCATTGTCTGTAATCCTACTTATTGTACAGCGCTGCTTAATATGTTGGCGCTATATAAATCTAATAAATAATAATAATAATAATATAATACACACCAAATCGTCTCAGCCAACGATCGTTTTGGGGCCAATCAGGTCCCCTTTATCAAGGCATAAGCAGACAACATATACATTGTATATACAACAATAAAAGCACATTGTTCCTTGAAGACTGTGTGTGGATCCCACTTTTGACTGTTGGATTATCACTGCTACGGGTTCCAGCACCAGCACTGCTCTACTGTAGGTGTGCGATTCTATCGATTGAATGGTGATGGACCAGGCATCACGTACTCCTAATGGGGTTTGTGGACCACAAATAATATAATCTTAGGAAGTGTGGAGGCTTGTCAACATTCTCAGGGGGAGTGGTGAGGTGACCGTGTTACACCGCACCGCATTGTGTCGCATTGCAGAGTCTCGACCCAACAAGTGGCCTTGCCATCTAAAATTGAGACATCACAGGTCCCATGCAGCGGAGGGCGATATCTCACCCCTCACACTGACGTCATTCCCATGATGCCACGGTCCGAGACTATAGAGGGCGGAGGATTGCACTTCGGCCCTCACGTATACTCCTCCAATAGACATACAGCTCCTCCTGGCCACTTCCCTAGAGGACAAGCATTAGGCAGCTACTGCTAACTTGCCTCCGCCTATTTATTTACCTGCTAAAAATCTCTCCTGCATCTCATCAGTGAAACTCTGGCTACTTTTTATAGTATGGGGTACTTCCATCTGTCCACCAGAAACCATCACTTAAATCCCCCAAAGACATTGGCCTCAATTCACTAAGCTTTATCAAACACTTAATCGAAGGTTTGATAGTTTACCTCATGGGTAAAATCTAATTTTGAATTCACTAAGGTGTTTTATCGATAAAACATTCAATAAATCTATAACACCTTGTGTTTGATAAAGCTTGACAAGTGTTTGATAAAGCTTAGTGAATTGAGGCCTATGAGTCTTTTTTTCCACATGAAGCTAAAGAGAAACTCTGACCAAGAATTGAACTTCATCCCAATCAGAAGCTGATACCCCCTTTTCCATGAGAAATCTATTCCTTTTCACAAACAGACCATCAGGGGGTGCTGTATGGCTGATATTGTGATGAAACCCCTCCCACAAGAAACAAGAAAAGTAGGTACTCTTGGCAGTGAACCTTGCTGCATTGTGGGAAATAGCTGTTTACAGTTGTTTCCAACTGCCCAAAAAGCATGCAGCAGCTACATCACCTTCCAACAGTAAAAATGTCACCATGTAATAAATGTCAGAATGTAAATCAGGGATTTCAAAGATTTTACAATGGGCAAACATTGACTAAATCATTTATACATAATTATCGTGAACATTAAGCACTTTTTTATTACATTATTTTCACTGGAGTTCCTCTTTAAAGGTTGTCAAAGAAACCACAATAGTATCTACACACCCCTTCCCCTTCCTCCCCTCCCAGACAGGAGGATGACAGGTATTAAATTGTTTTTCCCACCAAAACGCCCACCAGCTGGGCATGGTTATCAATAATTGATCCACTCATCCTTTGCTCTATTTCCTGTAAAGCACACAGTGTGCGTGCTGCTGTGTGTTTACCCGATGAAGGGGTGGAGCGCTGAAACGCATTGTAACGCAACCAGCACACTCAAGGTCTGACAGAGGGGCTCCCAGGACTTATTTCCATCTGGTCCACAAACAGCTGCTGGCTTTGAGGTTGCACCCATCTGGGATACATTGGAGGGCTCCATGCCCATTGAAATGCCTGTTTTTATCATTACACAGTAAGTTTATTTTTATTGCACACTTTCTCTATTAGAAGTGTTATCACAGGATGGAGCGCTCCTCCTTTGTTTCTGCTTTTTTTTTTTTTTTAAATTAAGAACTCAGCAAAACCCATCAACAGTGTATTAGCTATCTAATTAGCAAAATCCCAATGCTGGGTAAATTAGTACAAGTGCTACCTTTGAACCCATCTGACAGCCACTGTTAGCTGACAGTCAGGGCCGGATTTGTACTTCTTACCGCCCAAGGCCGACTATTACCAGCCGCCCCAACTGAAACCGTATCCTACCACCTCTCTCCACACACACACACCCAAAAATGTTGGGCCGCTGGTGTCCACCATTGCAGCTAGTGAATCAATCACGTCACACAGGGGAACTGGTCAATCAAGCGATCTACAGGTGATGGGCGTGGTGGGAGCCATCTACCACACATACATAGTCAAAAGTGGCTCACAATTGGACATTGGGTGGGGTCAGCAACACATAAAAGTAAGTCCTGTACCCACTGCTGTCTCCAGGGTAACAGCGCTGGCCAATCAATAATTAAGAAATGGGTACTGTGAGAGGCTGCCTTCTGTATTCTGTACTATTTGCTGGTGCTGCCCCTGGTCCTTTCATCCCCCATGCCAAGTGCGTGAGACCCGGCCTTCTGTAACTGCCTGCAGCTGCTGCTATGTCATTGGACAAGGTCTGGCTTTTTGCTAGTCACACACTGTTTGGTTAATGGACTGCAGCTGCCACAGGCAGATGCCAGCTGGTACTAATAGTGCAGTTATCCTGACCCCTTTCATTTGTTTGGACACTTGCAAATAATGCCCACTGTCTGCAGGCCGCCCCTTGTTTATCTGGTGCCCTAGGCCATGGCCTATGCGGCCTTGCCAGAAATCCGGCCATGCTGACAGTTGACTTGCAATGCTATTATCAGTAACCATAGTTGCTGACAGCTAAATAAAAAAGAGAGAAAATAAAAGAAATTGTGCAGTTCAATGCGTGAATCTTTAAAAAAGCTACATTTAAATAGCACTCTACAATGTCAGAACAGCAGTTATACAGTACATGATTTAATAGAGGCTTCTGATCTAGCCTAATAGCTAAGCCTTTCTTAAAGAAAACCTGAACTGAAAATTAAAAGTCAAAATAAGCATACACAAGTCATACTTACCTTCCATGTAGTCTACTCCTCAGTGTCTTTCCCCTCTCCCGCGTCCTGTTTGTTCACGGTGATCAAGGGAATTTTCCGTCCTCCATTTTGAAAATGGCCATTACCCCATAACAGCTTTCTGGTCAGTACACAGTTAAACTGTAACATCGCCCACTTGAGCCATAGGGAAACATGGACATTACCTGGTACATCAGTTTTCCTCTCAGCTATAACTGACAGCAACTGATATTTTATTGACAGCAACTGATATATTTCAGATCTGACAAAATGTTGTCAGAACTGGAAGGGATCATTGTCAGAAGAAAATTGTGAGCTTCTGAGAGGAACTGATGGCAAGGTAACTATGCAATGTTCATTTGAAGTTACCTCCTGTGTTTCTTTTAAATATTTTTACTCAGTACAGGTTCTCTTTAAGGAAATTGCTGTCCATCTCTGTACCACTAGACTGAGGTACCACTTCTATGTTCTTAAGGAAGTAAATAAAACTTTCTTTTACTTTCAGGCTGCCAGTTTTTCATTTTGACTCTGGAGGTCATCTTTAAGAAACATTGCAAAAAATCTTCCAACTTATTCACTAAAGGCACCCTTAACTGTTGATTATCAAGATTTTGAACTGATCACTTAGTAAAATATACTCAAAGTCAATACCCTTTTCAGCACAGTGCGCATTTATCGCATCACATTCCAACAGGTATCCTTACCGGTTTCCTCCTGTCTGATCTTCTTTGGGTTCCTTGGTACATTCTGTTTAAAGACCATTTTCTTTACATCTTTAATGATAGTCATTGGCATGCAGGATGTTTTACAGTCCATTTGTGCCAGTTAGATTTTTTGCATCTCATTTACCATCTCTAGTCCTCTGTGCCTATAGGAATTAAGCTGTAAAGCTCTGGTTATATTGGGTTTTCTTGATCATGATAGGTTATTCAAGACAAGTTAGTACATTTTTTTAAACTATTCCAATTGATTATTGACTACCCGTGGAATAATGTCACTTATTAAGTTCTACTTTAATATTTAGTATTTGGGGTTTTTAACTGGGTAAAAATAAATATTCACATTTATCCTATAACATATTCAATATCCTTCATACAGGATAAAAGATGACATGATCCACTATCCATCATGCATTCTAAATACAATATACTCTGCATGATACTGATAAAGTTTTATGATGACCTTGTGAATGGCATTAGCAAAAGGAAAATATCTATGCAGTACTTGAATGAAGGTCAGTTTATAACAGCTATAAAAAGGATGAAGGTCAGTCTGTGGAATGCAGCTGATTTCCTGGTGACAGCTGTAGAATGATTAATGTAATATGCTTTCTTTCTGCTTTATGGTAATAAAAAATGCAGGTGTGTGGGGCTGTAGTTTTCTATATTTTTTGTTTTTGTTTACATAGTCATATTCCTGTTTGCTTTGAATTCCTGGACTCAACTGATATAATTATACCAGCCACATGTATATTCATACCACAGGGATGCCTGGCAGAGTTATGCTAGTGGCTTTACTGACGTAGCTTCATACATATAGTCAAGGCTAGGTGAATTACACCAGTTGAATGGCAGAGTGTGATGAAACGCTGAGCAGAGGCGGCTGCTTCTATGGAGAGCAGGGCGGAACGCAGAAAAACCGCCGCATCTGACGCGGCGGTTAGCGCGCATGGCCCCGTTACTAACACTCTGTCCCTGCGCGGGGAGGCCGCCACATGTGCTGTGAGCGGTGCGACCAACCCCGCGCATGGGACCGCAGAGACTTTGCAAAACAGTATTGGTGTGGCTGGGACTCATAGTCCCTCTAGGTTCAGAATGACGCGTGTGCGCGTGGAGAGGCAGAACTTATATAATTGCGGTATTTGTATAGCGCCTTTCTCCTGTCGGACTCAAAGCGCTTGCGAGGCAGCCACTAGAGCGCACTCAGTAGGCAGTAGCAGTGTTAGGGAGTCTTGCCCAAAGAGCTCCTTACTGAATTACTGGCTTACTGAACAGGCAGAACCGAGATTCGAACCCAGGTCTCCTGTGTCAGAGGCAGAGCCCTTAACCAGTATGCCATCCAGCCACGGCATATATGGCAGCCAGAAAAAGTCAGCTGACGACTCTGCTCCTTCCCATTGCTCCAGCACTTAGGGAGGTGCTGGAGAATGTCTGTGTATATATACTGCCGGCTGTTCAGTTGCTGGTTGTCTGGCGTGCGATCACTACGTGGTAGCACTCAGACCTGAGTCAGATCCTAAAGTGTGCCGGGACCAGCTGGAGCTGTAATCCTACACTTAGCTAGATTCTATTGATAGTCTAAAGTACTAGTTTGATTGTGATTATCTGTTATGACCTTCTGCCTGCCTGACTATTCTTCTGAACTCTGATCCTGTACCTTGCCATTCTGATACTCTGTTGCCGAACCCCGGCTCGTCCATAGACTCTGCATCTGCCTCCTGATTTTGTACCTCGATATTTCTGATACCCTGCTGCCGAACCCTGCCTGTACTTTAGACTCCGCCTCTGCCTTCTGAATCTGTACTTTATCTGTCCGTGTGTTTTCGACCTGGCTTGTCCGACCTCGAGAACTGACCTTACTGTTAGAGGCAGTTCCTAGATCTGTTAGTGACACCCCCTCCAGGGTGTCACTCCCATTCTGTCCTTCCTACCTTCAGCCTGACTCCTCCACTGGGAGAGTCCAGGTCTTCGGAAGGAATCTGTATTTGTACTCCTTGCTGTACGGAACTTGTTCCTGAGGTTTAGTCCTCAAAGTATTACTGTTACACCAAACAATCTTACTCTACTCAGGTGTCCAGAGGTTAGCTTATATATCTGATTATCGGTGATACTGCAGATCATCAATAATCTGGTATTTATCTGCATTCCCAGTGATACTGCAGATCACCGGCAATCAGATTCTCTCTGTGTTACACCGATCGTTACACAGAGTTTGTAGTAAATTGTGTCTCTTCAATTGACAAAATAAAATAGCCTGCAATCAAGTGTAGAAGACTGGAGAATGCCACAATGGAATTCAGCTAGCAAAATGTGTTCATGCAAGATGCCAGAAGACTTTAAGCTACAGGTGTTCAGGTTGCCTTCAGCTTAGGCTTCTTTCCCACCATGCACATTGCAACAATCACAATGCAACAGAGCCAAAAAGTTGTATTACATGGTAGCATTGTGGTGCCACCATACAGTATGGCATACAGTATGATGAAAGTATGCCACACTGCTGAAAACACACTGCATGCTGTGCATTACTTCATCAAAATGTTCAACACTGCTATCAGTATGATAGCCTAATAAAAACTAGCATTGCATCATGCTGTGATGCAATAATATTGTTTGTTGTGACTTGACTCAATGGACATTGTGTGAAAGGAGCCATAAGGACAAGCTTCAGTCAAGCTAGCAGATCATAATAGGAGTTGTGGAAGATAAACCACCTAAGAAAGAATCCAGGTACTCATAGCTAAGGGAAAGTGATTACCTTATTATTTTATATTGGAACTTTTAGTTTTTTTAATTTTACAAAAAGTGTCTGATTGTTTAATTTATGTGCCAAAAGTATGTTACCCATCACATGTGACATATCAGAACATAATGGGTTTACTAAAAGGTCAGCAAATTAGTGGTTATACATTGGCAAATTATGACCAATATGACAGCACCATAAAAAGTTAAGAATCTATTTTGAAGATTCATTAAAATAGAATATGGTTGTGTATGCATCAGATATAGCCCTTATACAGCCATTTTCTATTTTTGATTTTCAATAGAAAAAAAAACTTTTTGTGTTTTTTCAATTGTGTTGACTTTCCATTATATTGGTTTAGTTGCAGCCTCATTAGTACCGTGGAGACTATAGGTCACAGCCAACGTATTTATAGCTCTTGTTTATCCCTATATGAGTTCTGACCAACACTGAGTTCAACTGCAATCATGTGCAGCAGTGGTGCTCAGCAGAGCTCGAATATTTGAGTAGCTCGAATATTCGAGCTCTTTTTCAGCTATTCGAGCTCGGTATTCGAGCTCCGAATAGCTGCAGCTATTCGAATGGGCTATTCGAGTAAACGCGAATAGCCCATTCACTATTCGAGCAAACGGCGCTATTCGAGCTCGGGTACCGAGCTCGAATAGCGTCATAGCCCAGATTGATGTCCTTAGAGCCAATCAGAGGGCTCCCAGGCCCTCTGACGGCAGCCAATCACAGAGGGGGACCCTGGCCAGCCCCTACCCTATAAATAGCGGCCGCCATATTAGGTTTCTCCGTCCTTGCCTGAGACTTGCATAGAGAGAGAGTTGCTCCTTTGTGCTTTGGCTTAGCAAGAGCTCTATTGTGGTCATTTACCTAGCGTTTTTGCTCACATACACCTCCTATACACACCTATATTGTTGTTAGTTAGATAGACATTGTATTTTAGTTAGTAGCTTTTGTGTTACATAGACAGAGACAGCTGCTGCAGGCAAGCTTACAGCTTTAGGCCTTAGGGCCTGCCTGTGTGGGCAGCTGTTCTCTCCTGTCCTCTGTTAGTATATTTCTCTCATCTATACCAGTATTTCTGCTGTCCTTTACTACTGATTGATTCTGTATTTAGTATTGTAGTTATACTGTACTAGGACACTCACTGTCACTGTTCATAGGCTAAGGCTAAGGCTACTAGCTCCTGCGTGTGTGCACTCACTGTCTTGTACACACACACTCTATTTCCTTCTGATTACTGATTGATTATTGTAATTAGTTGTACTTACTGTTACTACTTACTCTTACTGTACTAGGAATCTAGGACACTCAGTCACTGTTCATAGGCTACTAGCTCCTGCGTGTGTGCACTCACTCACTGTCTGTGTACTGTAGTGTACACACACACTCTATTTCCTGATTACTGATTGATTATTGTAATTAGTTGTACTTACTGTTACTACTTACTCTTACTGTACTAGGAGTCTAGGACACTCAGTCACTGTTCATAGGCTACTAGCTCCTGCGTGTGTGCACTCACTCACTGTCTGTGTACTGTAGTGTACACACACACTCTATTTCCTTCTGATTACTGATTGATTATTGTAATTAGTTGTACTTACTGTTACTACTTACTCTTACTGTACTATAGGAGTCTAGGACACTCAGTCACTGTTCATAGGCTACTAGCTCCTGCGTGTGTGCACTCACTCACTGTCTGTGTACTGTAGTGTACACACACACTCTATTTCCTTCTGATTACTGATTGATTATTGTAATTAGTTGTACTTACTGTTACTACTTACTCTTACTGTACTATAGGAGTCTAGGACACCCAGTCACTGTTCATAGGCTACTAGCTCCTGCGTGTGTGCACTCACTGTCTGTGTACTGTACACACACACTCTATTTCCTTCTGATTACTGATTGATTATTGTAATTAGTTGTACTTACTGTTACTACTTACTCTTACTGTACTATAGGAGTCTAGGACACTCAGTCACTGTTCATAGGCTACTAGCTCCTGCGTGTCTGCACTCACTGTCTGTGTACTGTACACACACACTCTATTTCCTTCTGATTACTGATTGATTATTGTAATTAGTTGTACTTACTGTTACTACTTACTCTTACTGTACTATAGGAGTCTAGGACACTCAGTCACTGTTCATAGGCTACTAGCTCCTGCGTGTGTGCACTCACTGTCTGTGTACTGTACACACACACTCTATTTCCTTCTGATTACTGATTGATTATTGTAATTAGTTGTACTTACTGTTACTACTTACTCTTACTGTACTATAGGAGTCTAGGACACTCAGTCACTGTTCATAGGCTACTAGCTCCTGCGTGTGTGCACTCACTGTCTGTGTACAACACACTCTATTTCCTTCTGAAGTTCTGATTACTGATTGATTATTGTAATTAGTTGTACTTACTGTTACTACTTACTCTTACTGTACTAGGACACTCAGTCACTGTTCATAGGCTAGCTCCTGCGTGTGTGTGTGCACTCACTGTCTGTGTAGTGTGTACACACTACACACACTCTATTTCCTTCTGATTACTGATTGATTATTGTAATTTCTAGTTGTACTTCCTGACTCTTACTACTTACTTACTGTAGTAGGGACACTCACTCAGTCACTGTTCATAGGCTAGCTCCTGCGCGTGTTTGCGCGTGCGTGCACTCACTGTCTGTAGTGTACACACACTAAATTTACTTGTGATTACTACTGATTATTGTAACTGCTAGTTGTACTTCCTGACTGTTACTACTTACTTACTGTATTAGGGACACTCACTCAGTCACTGTTCATAGGCTAGCTCCTGCGCGTGTTTGCGCGTGCGTGCACTCACTGTCTGTAGTGTACACACACTAAATTTACTTGTGATTACTACTGATTATTGTAACTGCTAGTTGTACTTCCTGACTGTTACTACTTACTTACTGTACTAGGGACACTCACTCAGTCACCTCACCCACCAACCCACTCCATTAAAGTACCCCACTTTTAACCCGCCCTTTTAAAAAACTTTTGTCTTTACGCCCAAAACATCGAAGATGTCTGGAAGTGGCAGCCAGCGCGGTTTGGGCAAGGGGAAGGGCAGCAAGGGAATCAGGAGGAGAGGGAGCAGCATTGTGGCAGGCCGCGGCCGCGCCACCATGCACAGTTCCGCAGCAGCAGCGTCAGTGGCTAACATTCCTCCCATAGCCACTGGCCGTGGACGCCTTGGGCGCCGCCCAGCAGGAGCATCTGCAACTCACGCTGCAGAAACACAGCAGCAGCAGCGTGTAGCACCTGCTCCGATTTTCCTCCAGCCGGGTCGGAAACGTCCCATTGAGGAAAAGCATGCAGACACTGTGGTGCAACTCATGACGGAGGATGAGCAGCCCGCCATCAGCTCTGCATCCGAGGCCTCCACCCTCACCACCACCACCCCTGTTCGCAGCAGCCGCCCAGCAGGGTCTGGGGAGGAGGCCAGTTCACCGTCACAAGTTGGCGACCTGTCACTCAGCAGTATTTTTACCCCAGGCACCATCAGGGTATTGTCTGCTGTTGTTGGCGATTTGGAGGAGGAGATGCTGATGGGCACTTTGGGGGATGAGGGATTGGACAGCAAGACTGTGGCGACAGTCAAGCAGCCCATCCATGCATCAGGAGAGGAGTTTGGGGGGTCATCATCCCAGCAGGACATGTTTCAGGAGGGGGAGGATGATGATGACCCGGTGACAGACAGAGACTGGGTGCCACCACCTCCAGGGGATGTCGTCCTCAGCAGCTCTGAGGAGGAGGAGGAGGATGCGCTTGTGGGCCTTGCAAGGAGGCGCATCATTGCAAGCATTGGCAGCAGTAGGCAGGTCCCACAGCCTGCTGGTGTCTCAGGCTCAGCAGCAGCAGCAGCAGCATCTGCCAGTACCACCACCAGCTGCACCCAAGCCCCCCCCCAACCACCACAGGGAGACAGGCGGCAGCAGCGCTTCCATGCCGTAGGGGGATGTTTCTGTCACCAATCGGGCGATTTTTCACCATGCCCACTGTGTACAGCAAGTACGCCACTTGCAACCACTGTCAGCGGAAGTTGAGCAGAGGTGCAGACCCCTTAAAGTTCAGCACCAGCTCGCTCATCAACCACCTTGCTGCGAAACATTTCCACCAGCATGAGGAGTTCCAGAGGCTGAAGGCATCTGGTGCTGGCAGTGGCAACACACCCATCACTGCACAGCCTTCAGCTGCAGCAGCAGCAGCAACAGCAGCCACCCGCCCTCCTGCTCCTCCAGCAGCACCAGCAGGAGTGCGGAAACGCACTGCTCCTCCCCCCTCTGCAACTCCTGCCGCCGACACTGAGGCCTGTTCTGGCAGCCAGTCCTCAGTGGCCTCCTCCGCTGTGTCTGCTGATTCCCGTGCCAGCAAAAGGCCACGCCAGAGCCTTTTGAGCGAGTCCTTCCAGGGGGTGGTTAGGGCTCTGCCTCCCAGCAGCCGTCGCGTGCGGCAGCTGAACGGCTTGCTGGCACGGGCCATGTGCTCCCAACTCCTGCCGTACATGCTCGTGCAGGAGGGGAGCGACATTCGTGCGCTGCTTGCTTGCGCAGCCCCAGACTGGCAGCTCCCCAGCAGACACTTCTTTGCCCGCAAGGCCATTCCTGCACTGCACCGCTTTGTGATGGCCAATGTGGAGCGAGGGCTGGAGCACGCGGTTGGTGAAAGGGTCCACGTCACCATGGACTCCTGGAGCAGCCGCTTCGGGACAGGCCACTACCTGTCCTTCACTGTCCACTGGGTCAGCTTGGTGGAAGGGGGTGAGGATGGGAGAGCAGCAGCGGGCACAGCAGCAGCAGCAACACAGTGGGTGGTGCCACCCCGCAGGGTCAGGGGAACTGCAGCAGGTTCCTCCGATCCTCTGCCATCCTCCGGCACACCTGGCCAAACCCCCCGCCTCAGCAGCAGCGTGAAGGCCCGCCACTGCCAAGCGCTGCTGCACTTGGTCAGCCTTGGGAAGACCAAGCTGACGGCAACCCATGTGTTGGCCAAACTCCAGGAGCAAGAGAGGATTTGGCTGACCCCCAGAGGCCTCAGAGTCGGAGAGGTGGTGGCCGACAATGGGGCCAATCTGGTTGCCGCAATAGACAGGGGAAACCTGACCCACATCCCCTGTCTTGCCCACGTGCTGAACCTGGTGGTGCAGAAGTTCTTGCGCACCTACCAGGGGATGGGCAAACTGCTTGAAATGGCAAGGAACGTTGTGCGTCACTTCCGGCGCTCGGCTGCAGCCTGTGCGAGCCTGGAAGACGTGCAAAAGGAGCTGGATCTGCCACGCCATCGGCTGATCCTTGACGTTCCGACTCGCTGGAACTCCACCCTGGCGATGTTGGAGCGTCTGGTTGAACAGAAGCACGCTGTCAACCAGTACCTTGCCCTGGCCACTGTTTCCACCGCTCAGAGAAGGGACAAGACCAGCAACATCCCATCCATCGTCCCCGATGATGACTGGAGGCACATGCAGCAGGTGTGCTTAGTGCTGGCTCCCTTTCTGCAGGCCACTAACATGGTGAGCAGGGACCATGCTATGGTCTGCGAGTGGGTGCCCCTGGTTTGTCTGCTGAACAGGGCCCTCGATGCTTTGCTGGAACAGGGAGCGGCAGCCTTGGACAAGCAGGAGCGGCAAGCAGCTGCACAGTCCACCTCTGAGGGGGAGGAGGAGGAGGACTTGGTGGAGGTCCCTGACCTTGCTGCTGATGAGGGGGAGCAGCACAGTGCAGCTGAGTTGGTGCGGGGGTGGAGAGAGGATGAGGCTGACGAGGCAGAGGAGGAGGATGAGGACAGCAGCACTGCCGTCGATGTGCCAGCAGACGTGGCCCGCCTCTTCCCAATGGCAGCGCACATGCTGACGTGCCTGCGCAGGGACCCCAGGGTGATCCAGATGAAGCAGAGGGAGGACATCTGGATCAGCATGATGTTGGACCCACGCCTCAAGGGGAAGTTGAGCCAGTTCCTGCCGCCTGCAGGAGGAGACCCAGCGCAACAAATAAGGAGCTTGCAGCAGGCCCTTGTTGAGCGCTTGGAGGAAGCCTTTCCCCAGCCTTTCACCCCCACTGTCCAGCAGCCAGCACAGAGGCAGCAGCAGGTGCCTGCATCCAGCAGCAAGCGCCCCACAGACCTGCTGTCTCTCAGCCACGAGCTCTACAGGACTGTAGAGGCTCCGGCAGCGCCTGACCCGCATGGTGGCTGACTACATGGGGTCCTACAGCGGGCTTGACAGCGATGCCCCTGTTGATCCCATGGAGTATTGGGTCAAGCGCCTGGAGATCTGGAGCGAGCTGGCGCAGTACGCCCTGGAAGTGCTGTCCTGCCCCCCTTCCAGCGTGCTGTCCGAGCGCTGCTTCAGTGCAGCTGGTGGTGTGGTCACCGAGAAACGCTCACGTCTGTCTCACAAGTCTGTGGACAGACTGACGTTTCTCAAGATGAACCAGGCATGGGTGGAAGGCGAGTTCCTGGCCCCTGTTGTCGGCGAGAGGGGGACATGAACTGGCTAAGAACCATCGTTAATGTGCCTTACCACCCTTTACCACCTCCTGGCTCCTGCTCACTAAGCCAGCCTGGTTCACTTTGACTATTACGTCGCCTGCAGCCACACATTTTACACCTACAGTGGGCTGCTGTGTACTGCCCTTCTGCTGTCTGTCTGTGTTTCCCACTGCCAGGGTACACAGATTTACCTTCTGCTGCCACTCTGCCACCAGCTATTACGTCAAACAATAGCTATATATCTGTGTAATTTGTTTTACAAACAAAACCAAAAAACCATTAAAAAAAAAAAAGGTTTAATTTTTCTGAGGTGCCCGGGTTGAAAACTGTGTTGTCCCAGTTGTGTATTGGACACGATGTGGGCTGCACGACCGCTGTCTGGGACCTCCTGTTGTGCTTATTTACGGCCTGGTATCACCGCTAGGTACCAGGGCTATTATGTCACGCTGCCTGCCTGCTGCCACACTCACACTACTCCTCCATTCCTCCTGCTGCTGCTGTCTGTCTGT
This sequence comes from Hyperolius riggenbachi, assembly GCF_040937935.1. Classification (NCBI taxonomy): domain Eukaryota; kingdom Metazoa; phylum Chordata; class Amphibia; order Anura; family Hyperoliidae; genus Hyperolius; species Hyperolius riggenbachi. The sequence continues at coordinate 158,059,184 of NC_090651.1, forward strand.
GTTTCCCACTGCCAGGGTACACAGAATTACCTTCTGCTGCCAGTCTGCCACCAGCTATTACGTCAAACAATAGCTGCACACATAATTACTCCTCCATTCCTCCTGCTGCTGCTGCTGTCTGTCTGTGTTTCCCAACGCCAGGGTACACAGATTTACCTTCTGCTGCCACTCTGCCACCAGCTATTACGTCAAAAAATAGCTATATCTGTGTAATTGGTTGTAAAACCAAAATTACAAAACCATTACAAAAAAAAAAGGTTTAATTTTTCTGAGGTGCCCGGGTTGAAAACTGTGTTGTCCCAGTTGTGTATTGGACACGATGTGGGCTGCACGACCGCTGTCTGGGACCTCCTGTTGTGTTCATTTACGGCCTGGTATCACCGCTAGGTACCAGGGCTATTATGTCACGCTGCCTGCCTGCTGCCACACTCACACTACTCCTCCATTCCTCCTGCTGCTGCTGTCTGTCTGTGTTTCCCACTGCCAGGGTACACAGAATTACCTTCTGCTGCCACACTGCCACCAGCTATTACGTCAAACAATAGCTGCTCACATTTAGTGTTGGGCGAACAGTGTTCGCCACTGTTCGGGTTCTGCAGAACATCACCCTGTTCGGGTGATGTTCGGGTTCGGCCGAACACCTGATGGTGTTCGGCCAAACTGTTCGGCCATATGGCCGAACTAAGAGCGCATGGCCGAACGTTACCCGAACGTTCGGCTAGCGCTGTGATTGGCCGAACGGGTCACGTGTAGTGTTGGGCGAACATCTAGATGTTCGGGTTCGGGCCGAACATGGCCGAACTCCGAACATAATGGAAGTCAATGGGGACCCGAACTTTCGTGCTTTGTAAAGCCTCCTTACATGCTACATACCCCAAATTTACAGGGTATGTGCACCTTGGGAGTGGGTACAAGAGGAAAAAAAAAATTAGCAAAAAGAGCTTATAGTTTTTGAGAAAATCGATTTTAAAGTTTCAAAGGGAAAACTGTCTTTTAAATGCGGGAAATGTCTGTTTTCTTTGCACAGGTAACATGCTTTTTGTCGGCATGCAGTCATAAATGTAATACATATAAGAGGTTCCAGGAAAAGGGACCGGTAACGCTAACCCAGCAGCAGCACACGTGATGGAACAAGAGGAGGGTGGCGCAGGAGGAGAAGGCCACGCTTTGAGACACAACAACCCAGGCCTTGCATGAGGACAAGAAGCGTGCGGATAGCAATTTGCATTTTGTCGCCGTGCAGTCATAAATGTAATACAGATGAGAGGTTCAATAAACAGGGACCGGAAACGCTAACCCATCACAGATGTTCATTGTTCATGTTACTTGGTTGGGGTCCGGGAGTGTTGCGTAGTCGTTTCCAATCCAGGATTGATTCATTTTAATTTGAGTCAGACGGTCTGCATTTTCTGTGGAGAGGCGGATACGCCGCCGATCTGTGACGATGCCTCCGGCAGCACTGAAACAGCGTTCCGACATAACGCTGGCTGCCGGGCAAGCCAGCACCTCTATTGCGTACATTGCCAGTTTGTGCCAGGTGTCTAGCTTCGATACCCAATAGTTGAAGGGTGCAGATGGATTGTTCAACACAGCTACGCCATCTGACATGTAGTCCTTGACCATCTTCTCCAGGCGATCGGTGTTGGAGGTGGATCTGCACGCTTGCTGTTCTGTGTGCTGCTGCATGGGTGTCAGAAAATTTTCCCACTCCAAGGACACTGCCGATACCATTCCCTTTTGGGCACTAGCTGCGGCTTGTGTTGTTTGCTGCCCTCCTGGTCGTCCTGGGTTTGCGGAAGTCAGTCTGTCGGCGTACAACTGGCTAGAGGAGGGGAAGGATGTCAATCTCCTCTCTAAAGTCTCCACAAGGGCCTGCTGGTATTCTTCCATTTTGACCTGTCTGGCTCTTTCTTCAAGCAGTTTTGGAACATTGTGTTTGTACCGTGGATCCAGAAGGGTATAAACCCAGTAATTGGTGTTGTCCAGAATGCGCACAATGCGTGGGTCGCGTTCAATGCAGTCCTAGGCCGAAGAGGTCATAGCCTAGGGTCACAAAACCTGTTTATTGGGCAATTTCAATGGTGGCGAGTCTGACGTACATAAATCGCAGCAATGGCCGTTAGCAACGTCTGAATCTCACGAAATGTCTCATGCAGGTAGAAGACATATTGTTAGACTTGGGCTCCAAAGATGGGTTCCCTACATCTCTGCAAACCAGAGTTACAGGGCTCCAAATTTGGTAAAATCCCCCATAGGCTTTCATTGGGCCTCCTATTTACAGTTCCAAAATCTCACATCTTTTCAAAGGGCAATTACTCAGCAGTGGCAAATTTTCTAGCATTGTAGGGACCCTTAGGGGGAACATGACTGGTAAGTTTCGGGCCCCTAGGCCGAAGAGGTCATAGCCTAGGGTCACAAAAACCTGTTTATTGGGGCTATTTCAATGGTAGTGATGGTGACGTACATAAATCGCAGCAATGGCCGTTAGCAAAGTCTGAATCTCACGAAATGTCTCATGCAGGTAGAAGACATATTGTTAGACTTGGATTCCAAAGATGGGGTCCCTACATCTCTGCAAACCAGAGTTACAGGGGTCCAAAATTGGTAAAATCCCCCATAGGATTTCATTGCCTCCCTATTTCACTTTCCAAAATCTCACATCTTTTCAAAGGGCAATGGCTCAGCAGTACCAAATTTTCTAGCATTGTAGGGACCCTTAGGGGGAACATGACTGGTGAGTTTCGGGCCCCTAGGCCGAAGAGGTCATAGCCTAGGGTCACAAAAACCTGTTTATTGGGGCTATTTCAATGGTAGTGATGGTGACGTACATAAATCGCAGCAATGGCCGTTAGCAAAGTCTGAATCTCACGAAATGTCTCATGCAGGTAGAAGACATATTGTTAGACTTGGATTCCAAAGATGGGGTCCCTACATCTCTGCAAACCAGAGTTACAGGGGTCCAAAATTGGTAAAATCCCCCATAGGATTTCATTGGCTCCCTATTTCACTTTCCAAAATCTCACATCTTTTCAAAGGGCAATGGCTCAGCAGTACCAAATTTTCTAGCATTGTAGGGACCCTTAGGGGGAACATGACTGGTGAGTTTCGGGCCCCTAGGCCGAAGAGGTCATAGCCTAGGGTCACAAAAACCTGTTTATTGGGGCTATTTCAATGGTAGTGATGGTGACGTACATAAATCGCAGCAATGGCCGTTAGCAAAGTCTGAATCTCACGAAATGTCTCATGCAGGTAGAAGACATATTGTTAGACTTGGATTCCAAAGATGGGGTCCCTACATCTCTGCAAACCAGAGTTACAGGGGTCCAAAATTGGTAAAATCCCCCATAGGATTTCATTGGCTCCCTATTTCACTTTCCAAAATCTCACATCTTTTCAAAGGGCAATGGCTCAGCAGTACCAAATGTTCTAGCATTGTAGGGACCCTTAGGGGGATCATGACTGGTGAGTTTTGCCACTGCTGAGCCATTGCCCTTTGAAATGGTGTGAGATTTTGGAACGGTAAATAGGAGGCCCAATGAAAGCCTATGGGGGATTTTACCAATTTTGGACCCCTGTAACTCTGGTTTGCAGAGATGTAGGGACCCCATCTTTGGAATCTAAGTCTAACAATATGTCTTCTACCTGCATGAGACATTTCGTGAGATTCAGACGTTGCTAACGGCCATGGCTGAGATTTATGTACGCCACCATCACTACCATTGAAATAGCCCAAATAAACAGGTTTTTGTGACCCTAGGCTATGACCTCTTCGGCCTAGGGGCCCGAAACTCACCAGTCATGTTCCCCCTAAGGGTCCCTACAATGCTAGAAAATTTGGTACTGCTGAGCCATTGCCCTTTGAAAAGATGTGAGATTTTGGAAAGTGAAATAGGGAGGCAATGAAATCCTATGGGGGATTTTACCAATTTTGGACCCCTGTAACTCTGGTTTGCAGAGATGTAGGGACCCCATCTTTGGAATCCAAGTCTAACAATATGTCTTCTACCTGCATGAGACATTTCGTTAGATTCAGACTTTGCTAACGGCCATTGCTGCGATTTATGTACGTCACCATCACTACCATTGAAATAGCCCCAATAAACAGGTTTTTGTGACCCTAGGCTATGACCTCTTCGGCCTAGGGGCCCGAAACTCACCAGTCATGTTCCCCCTAAGGGTCCCTACAATGCTAGAAAATTTGGTACTGCTGAGCCATTGCCCTTTGAAAAGATGTGAGATTTTGGAAAGTGAAATAGGGAGCCAATGAAATCCTATGGGGGATTTTACCAATTTTGGACCCCTGTAACTCTGGTTTGCAGAGATGTAGGGACCCCATCTTTGGAATCCAAGTCTAACAATATGTCTTCTACCTGCATGAGACATTTCGTGAGATTCAGACTTTGCTAACGGCCATTGCTGCGATTTATGTACGTCACCATCACTACCATTGAAATAGCCCCAATAAACAGGTTTTTGTGACCCTAGGCTATGACCTCTTCGGCCTAGGGGCCCGAAACTCACCAGTCATGTTCCCCCTAAGGGTCCCTACAATGCTAGAAAATTTGGTACTGCTGAGCCATTGCCCTTTGAAAAGATGTGAGATTTTGGAAAGTGAAATAGGGAGCCAATGAAATCCTATGGGGGATTTTACCAATTTTGGACCCCTGTAACTCTGGTTTGCAGAGATGTAGGGACCCCATCTTTGGAATCCAAGTCTAACAATATGTCTTCTACCTGCATGAGACATTTCGTGAGATTCAGACTTTGCTAACGGCCATTGCTGCGATTTATGTACGTCACCATCACTACCATTGAAATAGCCCCAATAAACAGGTTTTTGTGACCCTAGGCTATGACCTCTTCGGCCTAGGGGCCCGAAACTCACCAGTCATGTTCCCCCTAAGGGTCCCTACAATGCTAGAAAATTTGGTACTGCTGAGCCATTGCCCTTTGAAAAGATGTGAGATTTTGGAAAGTGAAATAGGGAGCCAATGAAATCCTATGGGGGATTTTACCAATTTTGGACCCCTGTAACTCTGGTTTGCAGAGATGTAGGGACCCCATCTTTGGAATCCAAGTCTAACAATATGTCTTCTACCTGCATGAGACATTTCGTGAGATTCAGACTTTGCTAACGGCCATTGCTGCGATTTATGTACGTCACCATCACTACCATTGAAATAGCCCCAATAAACAGGTTTTTGTGACCCTAGGCTATGACCTCTTCGGCCTAGGGGCCCGAAACTCACCAGTCATGTTCCCCCTAAGGGTCCCTACAATGCTAGAAAATTTGGTACTGCTGAGCCATTGCCCTTTGAAAAGATGTGAGATTTTGGAAAGTGAAATAGGGAGCCAATGAAATCCTATGGGGGATTTTACCAATTTTGGACCCCTGTAACTCTGGTTTGCAGAGATGTAGGGACCCCATCTTTGGAATCCAAGTCTAACAATATGTCTTCTACCTGCATGAGACATTTCGTGAGATTCAGACTTTGCTAACGGCCATTGCTGCGATTTATGTACGTCACCATCACTACCATTGAAATAGCCCCAATAAACAGGTTTTTGTGACCCTAGGCTATGACCTCTTCGGCCTAGGGGCCCGAAACTCACCAGTCATGTTCCCCCTAAGGGTCCCTACAATGCTAGAAAATTTGGTACTGCTGAGCCATTGCCCTTTGAAAAGATGTGAGATTTTGGAAAGTGAAATAGGGAGCCAATGAAATCCTATGGGGGATTTTACCAATTTTGGACCCCTGTAACTCTGGTTTGCAGAGATGTAGGGACCCCATCTTTGGAATCCAAGTCTAACAATATGTCTTCTACCTGCATGAGACATTTCGTGAGATTCAGACTTTGCTAACGGCCATTGTTGCGATTTATGTATGTCACCATCACTACCATTGAAATAGCCCCAATAAACAGGTTTTTGTGACCCTAGGCTATGGCCTCTTTGGCCTAGGGGCCCGAAACTCACCAGTCATGTTCCCCCTAAGGGTCCCTACAATGCTAGAAAATTTGGTACTGCTGAGTAATTGCCCTTTGAAAAGATGTGAGATTTTGGAACTGTAAATAGGAGGCCCAATGAAAGCCTATGGGGGATTTTACCAAATTTGGAGCCCTGTAACTCTGGTTTGCAGAGATGTAGGGAACCCATCTTTGGAGCCTAAGTCTAACAGTATGTCTTCTACCTGCATGAGACATTTCGTGAGATTCAGACATTGCTAATGGCCTTTGCTGCGATTTATGTACGTCAGACTCGCCACCATTGAAATTGCCCAATAAACAGGTTTTGTGACCCTAGGCTATGACCTCTTCGGCCTAGGACTGCATTGAACGCGACCCACGCATTGTGCGCATTCTGGACAACACCAATTACTGGGTTTATACCCTTCTGGATCCACGGTACAAACACAATGTTCCAAAACTGCTTGAAGAAAGAGCCAGACAGGTCAAAATGGAAGAATACCAGCAGGCCCTTGTGGAGACTTTAGAGAGGAGATTGACATCCTCCCCCTCCTCTAGCCAGTTGTACGCCGACAGACTGACTTCCGCAAACCCAGGACGACCAGGAGGGCAGCAAACAACACAAGCCGCAGCTAGTGCCCAAAAGGAAATGGTATCGGCAGTGTCCTTGGAGTGGGAAAATTTTCTGACACCCATGCAGCAGCACACAGAACAGCAAGCGTGCAGATCCACCTCCAACACCGATCGCCTGGAGAAGATGGTCAAGGACTACATGTCAGATGGCGTAGCTGTGTTGAACAATCCATCTGCACCCTTCAACTATTGGGTATCGAAGCTAGACACCTGGCACAAACTGGCAATGTACGCAATAGAGGTGCTGGCTTGCCCGCAGCCAGCGTTATGTCGGAACGCTGTTTCAGTGCTGCCGGAGGCATCGTCACAGATCGGCGGCGTATCCGCCTCTCCACAGAAAATGCAGACCGTCTGACTCAAATTAAAATGAATCAATCCTGGATTGGAAACGACTACGCAACACTCCCGGACCCCAACCAAGTAACATGAACAATGAACATCTGTGATGGGTTAGCGTTTCCGGTCCCTGTTTATTGAACCTCTCATCTGTATTACATTTATGACTGCATGGCGACAAAATGCAAATTGCTATCCGCACGCTTCTTGTCCTCATGCAAGGCCTGGGTTGTTGTGTCTCAAAGCGTGGCCTTCTCCTCCTGCGCCACCCTCCTCTTGTTCCATCACGTGTGCTGCTGCTGGGTTAGCGTTACCGGTCCCTTTTCCTGGAACCTCTTATATGTATTACATTTATGACTGCATGCCGACAAAAAGCATGTTACCTGTGCAAAGAAAACAGACATTTCCCGCATTTAAAAGACAGTTTTCCCTTTGAAACTTTAAAATCGATTTTCTCAAAAACTATAAGCTCTTTTTGCTAATTTTTTTTTCCTCTTGTACCCACTCCCAAGGTGCACATACCCTGTAAATTTGGGGTATGTAGCATGTAAGGAGGCTTTACAAAGCACAAAAGTTCGGGTCCCCATTGACTTCCATTATGTTCGGAGTTCGGGTCGAACACCCGAACATCGCGGCCATGTTCGGCCTGTTCGGCCCGAACCCGAACATCTAGATGTTCGCCCAACACTACTCACATTACTCCTCCATTCCTCCTGCTGCTGCTGTCGGTCTGTGTTTCCCACTGCCAGGGTACACAGAATTACATTCTGCTGCCACTCTGCCACCAGCTATTACGTCAAACAATAGCTATATATCTGTGTAATTTGTTTTACAAACAAAACCAAAAAAACCATAAAAAAAAGGTTTAATTTTTCTGAGGTGCCCGGGTTGAAAACTGTGTTGTCCCAGTTGTGTATTGGACACAATGTGGGCTGCACGACCGCTGTCTGGGACCTCCTGTTGTGTTTATTTACGGCCTGGTATCACCGCTAGGTACCAGGGCTATTATGTCACGCTGCCTACCTGCTGCCACACTCACACTACTCCTCCATTCCTCCTGCTGATGCTGCTGTCTGTCTGTGTTTCCCACTGCCAGGGTACACAGAATTACCTTCTGCTGCCAGTCTGCCACCAGCTATTACGTCAAACAATAGCTGCTCACATTACTCCTCCATTCCTCCTGCTGCTGCTGCTGTTGGTCTGTGTTTCCCACTGCCAGGGTACACAGAATTACATTCTGCTGCCACTCTGCCACCAGCTATTACGTCAAACAATAGCTATATATCTGTGTAATTTGTTTTACAAACAAAACCAAAAAACCATAAAAAAAAAAGGTTTAATTTTTCTGAGGTGCCCGGGTTGAAAACTGTGTTGTCCCAGTTGTGTATTGGACACGATGTGGGCTGCACGACCGCTGTCTGGGACCTGCTGCCTGCTGTGTTTATTTACAGCCCTGGTATCACCGCTAGGTACCAGGGCTATTATGTCACGCTGCCTGCCTCATTGACTGCCTGCTGCCACACACTCATCCTCCTCCTCCTGCTGCTGAATTTACCTCCTGCTGTCTGTGTGTTTCCACTGCCAGGGAGCACATACAATGGCGCTTCCAACATGCGTGCGCCACCAGCTATTTGTTACGCTCAAAAATAGCTGCATTTCTTTAAAAAAAAAAATTGAAAAGAGAAATAAGTGAAGAAGAAGACGATATAGAAGAAGATGAAGAAGAAGAAGATGAAGAAGAAGAAGAAGAAGAAGGAGAAGAAGAAGAAGATGAAGATGAAGAAGATGAAGAAGATGAAGAAGAAGATGAAGAAGAAGAAGATGAAGAAGGAGAAGAAGAAGAAGATGAAGATGAAGAAGATGAAGAAGGTGAAGAAGATGAAGAAGAAGATGAAGAAGATGAAGAAGAAGATGAAGAAGATGAAGAAGAAGAAGATGAAGAAGAAGAAGATGAAGAAGATGAAGAAAAAGAAGATGAAGAAGAAGAAGATGATGATGAAGAAGATGAAGAAGATGAAGAAGAAGAAGAAGACAATATAAAAGAAGAAGAAGAAGATATAGAAGAAGAAGATATAGAAGAAGAAGATATAGAAGAAGAAGAAGAAGATATAGAAGATAAAGAAGAAGAAGAAGAAGAAGAAGAAGAAGTATATACAGTACTGAACAAAATTCTGGACACAACTTCTCTTTTCACCTTTTTTTTTTAAAGGAACATCCCCACATAATCACTTGCTGTTGTTACTTGGAAAAAAAGATGTTTCTTGCATCATTCACCCTCAAAACAAGTGTAGGAAGCTATTTAAGGCCAATTCGAATAGTCAGCTCGAATAATGAGCTCGAATACCGACTCGAATAGTGAGCTCGAAGTCCGAGGTCGAATCGAATAGTAAAATTTATTCGACTCGAATATTCGACTGACCTCGAATAATTTACTATTCGAATTCGACCAAACTCGAATTTTGAAAAGGGGTATTTGAGCACCACTGATGTGCAGTTCCAACAGTTAGGATTATTTTTGTCAAATCCAGAATTCCCTAGATTATTAGAGAAAAAGGGCCTGAACTAATTCACTTTTCCCCCCAGTTTTCTCCTATTAGATACATTTTCATCTATTCTGTTTAACCATTCAAAGAGGAACTTCGGCCTAAACAAACATACTGTCATTAAGTTACATTGCTTATGTTAATTAAAATAGATAGGTAATATAATCTCTTGCCCACCCTGTTTTAAACAAACAGGCAAATGTTTGTGATTTCATGAGGGCAGCCATCTTTTTAGTTGAAAGGAAGTGACAGGGAGCGCACAGTCAGGGGTCCTGATCACTCCCAGTTGCTAGGCAATGAGAACAACAACATCAAACCAACATCAAAAATCCCATCATGCTTTGCACAGTATCAGGGGAAAAATGCCCGGTCAGTTTTCTTTGATTAGCTTCTGTGCAGCTAAAAACGAGGCTTGGAAAAACAAAGTTCTGATGCTGTGAAATTGTTAGAGAAACACCAAGCCTTTTCAGTGCTGTTGAGTAGATTTTTAGTCTGGAGGTTCACTTTAATGTAAAGTGGATGGATTAAAACCTGTTTACCTCTCTTAATGGCGACAGGACATTTTAATTCATAGCTCATGACTGCCACTGCTGCACATGCGCGGCCTGCATCAGCTGGAACTTGAGGATCTGTGATTCGTGTACGGGAACATGTATTCCTGGAGCCAAACAAGTGCCAGTATAAACAATGATCATTGTTACAAAGCAGTAACAATGATCATTCTCAGAAATGTTAGTAAATTAAGTAGATTTTCTCTCTCTTTCCCATCTCATCTAAAAATGTAACCCCATACTAGCCAGAATAACCTCTTATCCTCTCCCTCCTTAGCCAATTAGTACTTTATAGTCTTTCTAATCACTTTTTCCCTTCTCTTCCTTCCTGGCCTACTCTTATTTCTATATTTCTTTCTATGTTCTTCTGTTTTTTTATTTTCATTATTCCCTAAAAAATCTGTTACCTTAAATAAAATATGGCCAACAGTAGGAAGTACCAGATGAGATTATTCCTGGCACCTGGTCACCCGCTAACTTTGAAGTGCCTAACATCAGCCTTTTGCAGGTGCAAGCAGTGCTCCCTGAAAATGTTCTCCTTTTTTTAACAACTATTTGTCACTGATGATTTGTTGCAGCAAATCATGTTGCAAACTAATTTATACGCATAGCAATTTATTGCTGAGAACCCCTCCTGTTATTTGGCTGGAAGATGGCAGCCCACTACCATAGCAAAGCTCAAAATGTTTCTGGGCCTAACACCTAATATGGGAATAATTCAACAACAAGAGACTAGTGTTGGGCGAACACCTGGATGTTCGGGTTCGGGTCCGTTCGCCGAACTTGGGCCAGATGTTCGGCATGTTCGTCCCGAACCCCGAACATCCCGCTTTTGGGGGCCCTATGGGGTCACAGGTATAAGGGGGGAGCATGCCCCGGTCGCGGGGGGGTCGGAAATTCCCCCCACCCCCTCCGCTAGCGCTCCCCCCTCTGCCCGCTTCCCCATAAAAAAGTTTGATGAAAGTACCGGTGGCTGGCCTGGTAGTAGAGTGAGTGAGGAGGAGGAGTCCGGAGAGTGACGCGTTGAGGCCGGGCAGCGGTCGGTTCAGCGTTGTACCCTTGTGGTACTTCCGCCCTTTCTCTGACCTCACATCCTCTACGTGACGACGCATACGAGGGTACGCGTGACGCGTACCCTCGTATGCAGAGGACGTGAGGTCAGAGAAAGGGCGGAAGTACCACAAGGGTACTTCCGCTGAACCGCCCGCTGCCCGGCCTCAACGCGTCACTCTCCGGACTCCTCCTCCTCACTCACTCTACTGCCAGGCCAGCCACCGGTACTTTCATCAAACTTTTTTATGGGGAAGCGGGCAGAGGGGGGAGCGCTAGCGGAGGGGGTGGGGGGAATTTCCGACCCCCCCCCCCCCCCGCGACCGGGGCATGCTCCCCCCTTATGCCTGCGACCCCATAGGGGGGCAGTATTCGGCCGAACAGGGCCCTGTTCGGCCAAACAGGGGCCCTGTTCGGCTGGGCATTAAGCTGTTCGGGCGAACCCGAACTAAAAAGGCCGAACACCATGAGGTGTTCGACCGAACTCGAACATCACCCGAACAGGGTGATGTTCTGCAGAACCCGAACAGTGGCGAACACTGTTCGCCCAACACTACAAGAGACCCACATGTGTTGGTCTATGGACTTATTACACAGCACACCCCTCTATCCAGCTACAACAAGCAGAGTGCTCTTTAAAACTCTTCTAAAATGTCTCCACTTTGCTGAAAATTCCCAAAGCGTACCCAGAGATAACCCTGCCCATACAAAACTTTCATGCTCAGGGCCCTACTCACTTTTGTTAGAGCTATACACCAGAGAGAGATAATTCAGTGGACAAATCCCTGGTACCATTTCATGGCAGACTGGACATTAAACAGTACATCCAACTTAAGGCTGCAAAGCACGGGTTTACATTTTCTAAGCAATGTGAGAGTGACAGTGGCTACACATGTTTTTAAGTTTTATGAGGGCAAATATAGCCTTTTACAACCAGCTGGGTGCCCACAATGTAGCCATTCCAGAAAATTGTGATGGATCTGATTAACCCACTCATCCACCAAGGCTATCACTTATATGTTGATAATTATTATACAATAATACCCCTCTTTAAATTGTTATACTCTGCCCAAACTGAAACTTGTGGGATGGTGAGGGCAAACCGCATAGGCCTCCCACCACAGATGGTTAATAAATAATTGCAGTAAAACATTGGGGCAAGAAGGACGTTTTGATTCCAACATACATTCAAAATGAGGCCACAGTTCCTGTCGCAACCTCAAAAGAGCAGATCGAAAAGTCAGCAGCAATTGTCAAATATAATAAGAAGATGGCTGCAGTGGATCTTGTAAATCAAATGTTGGCTTCTTATTTACTAAAGAAAAAGGAAGACCTAGTACAAAAACAAGTCTCCTTATACCTTTTCCAGATGGCAAGACACCTACCTACACAGGAGTAACTGATGAATTTGACAAAATGAAATTGGATAATACAGTACGACTTAGTGGAAGACATTTTCCTGCCATGATCCCCCAAATCAAGTTAAGTAGAATCTGCAAAAAAGATGCCAAGTGTGTGTGAAAAACAAGAGGTGGAAGGACAGCAGATACTGCTGCCAAAAGTGCCCCTCACAGCTGGGACTCTGTGTTGTTGACTGCTTTGAGGCATATCACACCCTCACCAGTTATTCAACATCATTTTATTATTATTCAAGCAAATAATTAATGAGTCTGTTTACAAATTATCCACATTTGTTATAATTTTTATTGTGATAAGTTGTAGAAAACATTTTGGTGTGTTTTAAAGCTTGGTCTCATGTCACATAAAAAACATAGGTAGGGACAAATGCAAATCAGCATAAAAAATGTCCTTTTTAAATTATGATCACACTTTGGAAAGTTTCAGCAGAACTACATGAGCAGGTACCTCACAAAACACCCACTTTTGAATAGCCCTGTTTGTTAGCTTTCCAATATGGTGACATTTGTGGCCTTTTTCTGATGTCCAAACTCTTCTGGGGCTATGTAAACAAACAATAGCACTATAAAAATTAGTGCAAAAAATAGTGTACCTTGGATATAATGGATTGTTGCACAAAGAGCTTTTTACTAAGTACGGCATATGTTGTATCATTTTAACCATGACAAGCTGCAGAATACATGTTGGCGTGTTTTAAAGCTTGGGTTCATGTCATATAAAACATAGGTAGGATCAAACTTAATTCAACTTTAAAAAATGTAATTTTCAAAGTTATGATCACAATTCAGCAAAACTGCATAAGTCCAAATGTTACTTAATAGCAAAATCTGAGTAAGCTTGTGTCTCTAGTTTTCTGAATGGTGACATTGATGGCTTTTCTTGAATGTCCAAACATTGGTGCTACTTGTTGTTATCAGTCCGCTGTGTGCCCAAAAAGCTATTTGATTATGGATATGGTGTATCATTTTAACTGTGACAAGCAAGAGAACAGAATTTGGCTTGTATTAGGGTTGAGGACTATGTCGTGCAAATTTTTTTTTTAGTGCCAAACTGAACCAGAAGCAATAAAATTGTTATTTTCATATACTCTATACCAAAATAAAACTTTTGTAGAAAAAAAGTGACCATATTGAAAAGAGAATACATAAAATTCACCTTAACCACTTGAGGACCTAGGGCTTTCTACCCCTTAAGGACCGGCCACTTTTTTTCCATTCAGACCACTGCAGCTTTCACGGTTTATTGCTCGCTCATACAACCTACCACCTAAATGAATTTTGGCTCCTTTTCTTGTCACTAATAAAGCTTTCTTTTGATGCTATTTGATTGCTCCTGCGATTTTTACTTTTTATTATATTCATCAAAAAAGACATGAATTTTGGCAAAAAAATGATTTTTTTAACTTTCTGTGCTGACATTTTTCAAATATAGTAAAATTTCTGTATACATGCAGCGCGGAAAATGTGGACAAACATGTTTTTGATAAAAAAAAACCCATTCAGTGTATATTTATTGGTTTGGGTATAGTTATAGCGTTTACAAACTATGGTGCCAAAAGTGAATTTTCCCATTTTCAAGCATCTCTGACTTTTCTGCGCACCTGTCAGGTTTCATGAGGGGCTAAAATTCCAGGATAGTATAAATACCCCCCAAATGACCCCATTTTGGAAAGAAGACATCCCAAAGTATTCACTGAGAGGCATAGTGAGTTCATAGAAGATATTATTTTTTGTCACAAGTAAGCGGAAAATGACACTTTGTGAGAAAAAAAAAAAAAAAAAAAAGTTTCCATTTCTTCTAACTTGCGACAAAAAAAAATGAAATCTGCCACGGACTCACCATGCCCCTCTCTGAATACCTTGAAGGGTCTACTTTCCAAAATGGGATCATTTGTGGGGTGTGTTTACTGTCCTGACATTTTGGGGGGTGCTAAATTGTAAGCACCCCTGTAAAGCCTAAAGGTGCTCATTGGACTTTGGACCCCTTAGCGCAGTTAGGCTGCAAAAAAGTGCCACACATGTGGTATTGCCGTACTCAGGAGAAGTAGTATAATGTGTTTTGGGGTGTATTTTTACACATACCCATGTTGGGTGGGAGAAATATCTCTGTAAATGACAATTTGTTAATTTTTTTTACACACAATTGTCCATTTACAGAGATATTTCTCCCACTCAGCATGGGTATGTGTAAAAATACACCACAAAACACATTATACTACTTCTCCTGAGTACGGCGATACCACATGTGTGGCACTTTTTTGCACCCTAACTGCGCTAAAGGGCCCAAAGTCCAATGAGTACCTTTAGGATTTCACAGGTCATTTTGAGAAATTTCGTTTCAAGACTACTCCTCACGGTTTAGGGCCCCTAAAATGCCAGGGCATTATAGGAACCCCACAAATGACCCCATTTTAGAAAGAAGACACCCCAAGGTATTCCGTTAGTAGTATGGCGAGTTCATAGAAGATTTTATTTTTTGTCACAAGTTAGCGGAAAATGACACTTTGTGAAAAAACACAATTAAAATCAATTTCCGCTAACTTTTGACAAAAAATAAAATCTTCTATGAACTCACCATACTCCTAACGGAATACCTTGGGGTGTCTTCTTTCTAAAATGGGGTCATTTGTGGGGTTCCTATACTGCCCTGGCATTTTAGGGGCCCTAAACCGTGAGGAGTAGTCTTGAAACGAAATTTCTCAAAATGACCTGTGAAATCCTAAAGGTACTCATTGGACTTTGGGCCCTTTAGCGCAGTTAGGGTGCAAAAAAGTGCCACACATGTGGTATCGCCATACTCGGGAGAAGTAGTACAATGTGTTTTGGGGTGTATTTTTACACATACCCATACTGGGTGGGAGAAATACCTCTGTAAATGGACAATTGTGTGTAAAAAAATCAAAAGATTGTCATTTACAGAGGTATTTCTCCCACCCAGCATGGGTATGTGTAAAAATACACCCCAAAACACATTGTACTACTTCTCCCGAGTACGGCGATACCACATGTGTGGCACTTTTTTGCACCCTAACTGCACTAAGGGGCCCAAAGTCCAATGAGTACCTTTAGGATTTCACAGGTCATTTTTGTTTCAAGACTACTCCTCACGGTTTAGGGCCCCTAAAATGCCAGGGCAGTATAGGAACCCCACTAATGACCCCATTTTAGAAAGAAGACACCCCAAGGTATTCCGTTAGGAGTATGGTGAGTTCATAGAAGTTTTTATTTTTTTGTCACAAGTTAGCGGAAATTGATTTTAATAGTTTTTTTTCACAAAGTGTCATTTTCCGCTAACTTGTGACAAAAAATAAAATCTTCTATGAACTCACCATACTCCGTACGGAATACCTTTGGGTGTCTTCTTTCTAGAATGGGGTCATTTGTGGGGTTCCTATACTGCCCTGGCATTTTAGGGGCCCTAAACCGTGAGGAGTAGTCTTGAAACCAAATGTCGCAAAATGACCTGTGAAATCCTAAAGGTACTCATTGGACTTTGGGCCCCTTAGCGTACTTAGGGTGTAAAAAAGTGCCACACATGTGGTACCGCTGTACTCAGGAGAAGTAGTATAATGCGTTTTGGGGTGTATTTTTACACATACCCATGCTAAGTGGGAGAAATATCTCTGTAAATGACAATTGTTTGATTTTTTTACACACAATTGTCCATTTACATAGAAATTTCTCCCACCCAGCATGGGTATGTGTAAAAATACACCCCAAAACACATTATACTACTTTTCCTGAGTACGGCGGTACCACATGTGTGACACTTTTTTGCAGCCTAGGTGCGCTAAGGGGCCCAACGTCCTATTCACAGGTCATTTTGAAGCATTTGTTTTCTAGACTACTCCTCGCGGTTTAGGGCCCCTAAAATGCCAGGGCAGTATAGGAACCCCACAAGTGACCCCATTTTAGAAAGAAGACACCCCAAGGTATTCCGTTAGGTGTATGGCGAGTTCATAGAAGATTTTATTTTTTGTCACAAGTTAGTGAAAAATGACACTTTGTGAAAAAAAACCAATAAAAATTAATTTCCGCTAACTTTTGACAAAAAATTAAATCTTCTATGAACTCGTCATACACCTAACATAATACCTTGGGGTGTCTTTTTTTTCTAAAATGGGGTCACTTGTGGGGTTCCTATACCGCCCTGGCATTTTACAGGCCCAAAACCGTGAGTAGTCTGGAAACCAAATGTCTCAAAATGACTGTTCAGGGGTATAAGCATCTGCAAATTTTGATGACAGGTGGTCTATGAGGGGGCGAATTTTGTGGAACCGGTCATAAGCAGGGTGGCCTTTTAGATGACAGGTTGTATTGGGCCTGATCTGATGGATAGGAGTGCTAGGGGGGTGACAGGAGGTGATTGATGGGTGTCTCAGGGGGTGGTTAGAGGGGAAAATAGATGCAATCCATGCACTGGGGAGGTGATCGGAAGGGGGTCTGAGGGTTTGGCCGAGTGATCAGGAGCCCACACGGGGCAAATTGGGGCCTGATCTGATGGGTAGGTGTGCTAGGGGGTGACAGGAGGTGATTGATGGGTGTCTCAAGGTGTGATTAGAGGGGGGAATGGATGCAAGCAATGCACTGGCGAGGTGATCAGGGCTGGGGTCTGAGGGCATTCTGAGGGTGTGGGCGGGTGATTGAGTGCCCTAGGGGCAGATAGGGGTCTAATCTGATAGGTAGCAGTGACAGGGGGTGATTGATGGGTAATTAGTGGGTGTTTAGGGTAGAGAATAGATGGAAACACTGCGCTTGGGTGGTGATCTGATGTCGGATCTGCGGGCGATCTATTGGTGTGGGTGGGTGATCAGTTTGCCCGCAAGGGGCAGGTTAGGGGCTGATTGATGGGTGGCAGTGACAGCGGGTGATTGATGGGTGGCAGTGACAGGGGGTGATTGATGGGTGGCAGTGACAGGGGGTGATTGATGGGTGATTGATAGGTGATTGACAGGTAATCAGTGGGTTATTACAGGGGAGAACAGATGTAAATATTGCACTGGCGAATTGATAAGGGGGGGTCTGAGGGCAATCTGAGCGTGTAGGCGGTCGATTGGGTGCCCGCAAGGGGCAGATTAGGGTCTGATCTGATAGGTAACAGTGACAGGTGGTGATAGGGAGTGATTGATGGGTGATTGATGGGTAATTAGTGGGTGTTTAGAGGAGAGAATAGATGGAAACACTGCGCTTGGGTGGTGATCTGATGTCGGATCTGCGGGCGATCTATTGGTGTGGGTGGGTGATCAGATTGCCCGCAAGGGGCAGGTTAGGGGCTGATTGTTGGGTGGCAGTGACAGGGGGTGATTGATGGGTGATAGGTGATTGGCAGGTGATTGACAGGTGATCAGTGGGTTATTACAGGGAAGGACAGATGTAATTAATGCACTGGCGAATTGATAAGGGGGGGGGGGGGGTCTGAGGGCAATCTGAGCGTGTGGGCGGGTGATTGGGTGCCCGCAAGGGGCAGATTAGGGTCTGATCTGATAGGTAACAGTGACAGGTGGTGATAGGGGGTGATTGATGGGTAATTAGTGGGTGTTTAGAGAAGATAACAGATGTAAACGATACATTTGGGAGGTAATCTGACGGCGGGTTTGCGGGCGATCTAATGGTGTGGGTGGGTGATCAGATTGCCCGCAAGGGGCAGGTTAGGGGCTGATTGATGGGTGGCAGTGACAGGGGGTGACAGGGGGTGATTGATGGGTGATAGGTGATTGGCAGATGATTGACAGGTGATCAGTGGGTTATTACAGGGAAGAACAGATGTAATTAATGCACTGGTGAATTGATAAGGGGGGGTCAGAGGGCAATCTGAGCGTGTGGGCGGGTGATTGGGTGCCCGCAAGGGGCAGATTAGGGTCTGATCTGATAGGTAAAAGTGACAAGTGGTGATAGGGGGTGATTGATGGGTAATTAGTGGGTGTTTAGAGGAGAGAATAGATGTAAACAATGGATTTGGGACTTGATCTGATGTCGGATCTGTGGGCGATCTATTGATGTGGGGGGGTGATCAGATTGCCCGCAAAGGGGCAGGTTAGGGGCTGATTGATGGGTGGCAGTGACAGGGGGTGATTGACGGGTGATTGATGGGTGATTGACGGGTGATTGACAGGTGATTGACAGGTGATCAGGGGGATAGATGCATACAGTAAACAGGGGGGGGTGGTCTGGGGGGGGGGTCTGGGGAGAATCTGAGGGGTGGGGGGTGATCAGGAGGGGGCAGGGAGCAGGGGGGGGATAAAAAAAAAAAATAGCGTTGACAGATAGTGACAGGGAGTGATTGATGGGTGATTAGGGGGGTGATTGGGTGCAAACAGGGGTCTGGGGGGTGGGCAGGGGGGGGGGTCTGATGGGTGCTGTGGGCGATCTGGGGCAGGGGGGGGAGAAATCAGTGTGCTTGGGTGCAGACTAGGGTGGCTGCAGCCTGCCCTGGTGGTCCCTCGGACACTGGGACCACCAGGGCAGGAGGCAGCCTGTATAATACACTTTGTAAACATTACAAAGTGTATTATACACTTTGTATGCGGCGATCGCGGGGTTAACATCCCGCCGGCGCTTCCGTATAGCCGGCGGGATGTTGCGGCGAGCGAGCGGTGACAGGCGCCGGCGGAGGATCGCGTCACGGATGACGCGATCGCTCCGCCCATGCCCTTAAATGGACCGCCGCCTCTGTGGGTGAGGCCGTCCTGCAGGGCTCCACTTCCCCGCCGCCCCTGTGTAGTGGGCGGTCGGGAAGTGGTTAAGGACTTAGCTTTTTAAATATGTATGTTATAAGTGGGTATTACTGTTATTTTTGCAAATGAGGGCTTGTAATCATTGATACAGTACAAAAACACAAAATAGAAAGAATACAATTTCTAAGTAAAATATTTTCAGCATAATGTATACTAGAGACATCATTTGAATGTTG
This sequence comes from Hyperolius riggenbachi, assembly GCF_040937935.1. NCBI lineage: Eukaryota > Metazoa > Chordata > Amphibia > Anura > Hyperoliidae > Hyperolius > Hyperolius riggenbachi. Next base: position 158,078,592 of record NC_090651.1, read on the forward strand.
TGATAGCCAGGACAAAAAGGTAAATGAAATGTGTGGGTTTTATCTTCAACTAGCTAAAGACCCGTTGTTGCCTGGGTATGAATTTTTTATTTTTGGCTCCACCCATTTTTTTTCTTTTTTTAACCTTGGCACACAGTTACTTATTGACTGTGTGAGATTTGGTGTCATTGCCATTAATAATTTACAGTTTACCATAAAAATTAAACCAATCTGATTAGCTGTTTGTGACTCTACCCCTTTTGTGAATTTGAACCCCAGTCACCCAGTGGCTGGCTGTAGCAAGTTTGAGGCCTTTTTAAATATTGAATTTTGATTGATTTACCTCTTGAAAATCAACAGGGGGATTTTGATTGGCTCTTGTAGACCCCACCCACTTTTCTGAATATTAATCCTAGTTACCCAGAGACTCAGTGTGATAAGTTTGAAAACCCTGTGATTAACAGTGTGAAATTGGCTGTAGTTTACATTACATTTTTCCAGTGAAAATGTGTGTGTGTGCGCGCGTGAGTGTGTGTGTGTGTGTGTGTGTGTGAGTGTGTGTGTGTGTGTGTGTGTGTTTTGGCTCCGCCTACTTTTTAACATTGACACACACACGGTCACTCAATGACCACGTTTTTGAGCTTTCGGGTTATTCAGCATAGAAATTAAATTGGATGTTTGTGGCTCTACTCCTTTGGTGAATTTAAACCTCAATCACCCAACTGTCGCAGGTTTGATGCATCTGCCATTAACCACTTGCCGACCGCGCACTCATACCGCGCGTCGGCAAAGTGGCAGCTGCAGGACCAGCGACGCAGTTCTGCGTCGCCGGCTGCAGGCTAATCAGTCAGGAAGCAGCCACTCGCATGAGCAGCTGCTTCCTGTCAATTCACGGCGGGGGGCTCCGTGAATAGCCTGCGGGCCGCTGATCGCGGCTCGCAGGCTAAATGTAAACACAAGCGGAAATATTCCGCTTTGCTTACATTTTTACAACGCTGCTAACAGTAGCAGTGTTGTACCAGATCAGCGATCCCCGGCCAATCAGCGGCCGGGGATCGCTGTCTCATGACAGGCAGGAGCCTGTTAGAGGCTGCACAGGACAGATCCGTTCCTGTGCAGCCTCGGATCTCCGGGGAAGGGAGGGAGGAGAGGGAGGGGGGAATTTCGCCACGGAGGGGGGCTTTGAGGTGCCCCCCCGCAACACCCAGGCAGGCAGGAGCGATCAGACCCCCCCAGCACATCATCCCCCTAGTGGGGAAAAAAGGGGGGCGATCTGGTCGCTCTGCCTGGTGTTTGATCTGTGCTGGGGGCTGCACAGCCCACCCAGCACAGATCAGCTAAAACAGCGCTGGTCCTTAAGGGGGGGGAGTAAAGGGTGGGTCCTCAAGTGGTTAACAGTATAAGAATGGCAACAGTTTAAATATACCCTTTTAAAATCAATAGAGGAATTTTGATTTGGTGTTGTAGGCTCCACCCACTTTCCTGAATATTAATCCCAGTGACTAAGTGTGCCAAGTTTGGAAACCCTGTGATTAACAGTGTAAGAATGGTTGTAGTTTACATTATCCCTTTTAAAATGAATGGCTAAAATTTGGTTGGAAGTTTTAGGACCTGTTTCCACTACTTATTTATTATTTATTTATTGTATTTATAAAGTGCCAACATAATATGCAGCGCTGAACATTAGTTTAGGTTATAGACAATATTTAGGGGTGACATACAGCAATATGACAATACAGGAATACAAGAAAAACCAGATCACACAGCACAGTATGAGTACAAGCTAATGCTTAGTCAGTCACTGAATAGGAGCATGGAGATTAGGCAAGTTGAGTTCACTCAAATGCATAGCATGGGTGCACAGTAATGGAGGTGCATGATCAGGTGGGACACAAAAGGAGGAGGACCCTGCCCAAAGGCTTACAATCTAGAAGGAGAGTTAGGGACATGAAAGGTAGGGGACCAAACTTCAGCTGCGGGTTTAGAGCACTTGTGAGGGCTGGTAGGCCAGAGTAAAAAGGTGAGTTTTGAGGGCCTTCTTGAAGATGTTGAAGGAGGGGGCTGCCCTAATGGATGGAGTTAGGGAGTTCCATAGTGTTGGAGCAGCTCTTGAGAAGTCCTGGAGGTGTGCATGGGACTGGGTGATGCGGGGGGCGGTCAGGCAAAGTTCATTCGAGGAGCGGAGTGAGCGGCTAGGTGTGTACCTCTGAGTAAGATCGGAAATGTAGGTTGGACAGATTTTATGGACAGATTTGTAGGTCAGACACAGTATCTTGAATCTGATTCTGGACTGGATAGGAAGCCAGTGGAGGGATTCACGGAGGGGAGCCACTGGGGTGGAGCAATGGGAGGAGTGGATAATTCTGGCTGCTGAATTCATGATGTACTGCAGCGGGGCTATTCGAGTCATAGGGAGAACAGACAGAAGGGCATTGTAGTAGTCAAGGCAGTACATTATGAGGGCATGGATGAGGAGTTTGGTGGTGGCAGAGGTCAAGTAAGGGCGGATAATGCAGATGTTATGAAGGTGGAAGTTGCAGGACTTTGTGAGGTTTTGGATGTGGGGAGTGAAGGAGAATGCGGAGTCCAGGGTGACACCCAGACAGCGGGCTTGAGAGGTAGGGCGAATGGTAGTGTAGTTAACAGTGACATGCACATCTGGGAGGTTCAGGGATGGCCGAGGTGGGAAGAAATAAATTCCGTTTTGTCTAGATTTAGTTTCAGGAACATAGCGGACATCCAGGAGTAGATGGCTGATAGGCAGGAAGAGACCTTGTCCATGGTAGTGGGGGATATGTCAGGGGTGTGGAGGTAGATCTGGGTGTCATCAGCATACAGATGATAGTTAAAACCCATGGAGGAGATAACCTTGCCAATGGAGGATGTGTATAGGGAGAACAGTAGGGGGCCAAGGACCGAGCCTTGGGGGAATCCCACCGAGAGGTGGTTGGGGGTGGATGAGGACTCATTGAAGGAGGTTGGATAGGTAGGATGAAAGCCAGGTCAGGGCAAGGTTGTGAATGCCCATGGACTAGAGGGACTGGAGGAGTAGGGGGTGATCTACTGTGTCAAAAGCTGCTGAAAGGTCAAGGAGGAGGAGAATGGAGTATTTACCTTCAGCTTTAGCTAAGGCAAGGTCATTGACCACTTTTGTGAGAGCTGTTTCAGTGGGCAGGCTGAAATCCAAATTGCAGTGGGTCTAGCAGTGAGTTGGCATTGAGGTACTAAGTCAGGCGTTTGTGAACCAGACGCTCAAGAAGTTTTGACGTAAAGGGGGAGGGAGATAGTTGGAGGGTAGTGAGGGATCGAGGGGAGGTTTGTCGAGCAGGGGTAGTACAGTGGCCTGCTTGAAGTCTGAGGGGAATGTGCCTGTGGATAGGGAGAGGTTAAACAGGGTAGGGAGGACTGGGGCCAAATCCGTGAAGTGAGGCTGGAGTAAATCAGAACAGATGGGGTCAAGGGGGAGGTAGTGGTATGGGAAGTCTGCAGTAGTTGGTTGCAGGGCCGGGTCAAGGCAGAGGCAAGAGAGGCTCCAGCCTTAGGGCGCAGTGTAGGAGGGGGTGCACAACTCACTCAGCTATCATTCCCCCATTGTGTTAGAAGCAGAGAGAAATAAGAAAAAGGAATACATGGCAGTGCCTGCAAGCCAGATAACTATAAATTAAGTTGTTGGGAAGTTGGGGGATCTGGGGCGCCTCTTAGTCTAATAGCAATCAGTGTGTGATGGCTGGGGTGGGAGGGATGGAAGGGCGCATTTAGTCTCAGCCTTGGGTGCTGAAGGCCCTTGTCCCGGCTCTGGGTGGTTGACTTCCTCAGTGGTAGTAGGAGTGAAGGAAGTGAGGGGGGATAGGGTGGAGGAGGAGCTGGTTGGGAGGGGGTGGGAGGTGAAGATTGAAGATTGGATATTTCCTGATGGATGGAGACAATTTTGTTGGTGAAGTGGGTGGCTAAATCTGTGGCAGAGAGGGAGGAAACAGAGGGTGGGTTTAAGCAGGGAGTTGAAAGTGGAAAAAAGACGCCATGGGTTGGAAGCTTGTGCTCCAATGAGCTTGGTAAAGTATTCTTGCTTTGCATCAGCAAGGGCAATGTGGAACTGCAGCAGGTTAGTCTTGTACTGTAGGAAATCCTGGTTAAGTTGAGTTTTCTTCAATTTCCATTCAGTGGCGCGTGTTACCCACTGGAGGTTGTGAATATGGGTAGTGCGCCAGGGCTGGGGCTTAGGGGGGGCGGTTGCGATGGAATATTGGGGGAGCAACTTTCTCTAGGGCTGATGAGAGAGTTTGGCGATACTGAGCTGCAGCAAGATTAGGACAGGTTAGGGTGGGGAGAGGGGAGGAGAGGGCATGGAGGGGGTCAGCAAGAACACTAGCGTTGAGCTTGCAGATTCTGGATCCAATGAATGTCTATGGGTCTGTTTCCACTAAATGCGATTTTTCTGATGCAGCTTTCTCATAGGCATGCATTGGAGCCAGTTTTCTGCATTCAAATCTGAGTGTAGTGGAAATAGGCCCTAATGCTCTGCCTACTTTCCCTGAATTTGTAACCTTGGTCACTGAGTGACCAACTGTGCCAAGTTTGGGGACTCTAGCTTTATTACTGTGAAGATGACAGCCTTTTAGATTGTTTTTTTCCCATTGACTCAAATGGGTGGAATCTGATTGGCATCTGATTTAAAACATAGTGTATTTGGAGAAATAGTGTAGTTTTTTTGTTTTGTTTTGTTTTTTCCCTTGTTTTAAAATGCATAGACAGCAAAGTAATTCATGAAAACAAATATCACAACCGAAAAGCCTAATATGTTGCCAAAAAAAAAAAATGTTGTCATTCACTCAATCATTTAGGTGTGATAAGTAGTGATAAAATTATTGGCAAATGAAAGGAGGAGCACTGAAATGTGAAAACTGCTCTGGTCCATAAGGGGAAAAACCCTTATGTGGTGAAATGGTTAAGATAATTCTTCAGCAGTGTAATGATCGGTGTCAGCACACAGAGATCTCTGATTATTGGTGATCTGCAGTATCACCAATAATACAGATGCTATACCTAATTATATGGTGATCTGCAGAATCACCAATAATACTAGTATAGCCTGACACGTGACAACCAGTGGAGGATCGTGTTTGGGTGTAACAGTAATTCAGATGAGAAAGCTTACCCGAGGAGCGGGTGACTCAGCCTGCAGCTGATGCTCACCTAATGGCGGGGTGAGTCAGACAGTACTGCAGGCAAGAGGGCTAATGTGTATAATACGATAATGCTGTATAACTGATCACCTGTGGAGCAAGTGACTCAGAGTGTACTGCCGCCCGGTAGTGTTTTGGTGCACAGTATAAGGAGAGAACCACAGTAGTGCTGAACTCAGGCTCCCCTGAAGAACAGGTGGAGCTGACTGTCTTGCAGCCCAGGAGTAGTTGATACAATTGGTGCAGTAGCCCAGTTTGATTCAGGCGTTACTGCAGCCTAGGCTAAAGTGAGACAGACAGTACTGCAGCCTAATAGCAAGTGACACAGATAGTACTGCAGCCTAATGGCAAGTGACACAGATAGTACTGCAGCCTAGGATACCAGAGGAGCAGGTATCCCGACTAGATGGCAGTATCCTACACCTAGGAGATTGGTGCAGGAAACTGATTTCCCTCACTAGTGGCAGGGCCCAGCAGTGCGGGTAGAGAGGTCAGACAGGCAGAGTTGACAATGCGTGGACAGACAAAGTACAGAATCGGAAGACTGATTCAATGTCAGGGACAGGCAGGGTCAGCAACGTGAATCAGATAGACTAAGGTACAGAATCGACAAACGGAAGAATAGTCAGAGGAAGCAATAGGTCATAACAAATAAACAATGCACTAGTACTTTAAAGCTATCAACAGAATCTAGCTAAGTGTGAATTCCCAGCTCCAGCTGGTTCTAACACACTTTGGGAACTGACTAGGGTCTGTGCGCTAACACACTATAGCATTCGCAACAGCAGACGCGGAGCTACTGACAGGCCTGCTCTATATATACCCAGCAAGCTCCACAGCGCCGCTCCAATCCCTCAGCCAATCCGGATGCCAGCTGGAGTCAGCTGACCGCAGGATCAGCTGACCCCTCTCTTAGCTGCATAAAAGTCCTGTCGCTCTGCTCTCGCGCGCGTAGCCCTTAACCTGTGAGCAATGGAAGGACCAGGCATAACTTGAGCATTTAACCGCGCGGCAGAGGCCGCCGGCTGATACGCGGAGATAGCCGCCATGGCACTTGTCTCCGCGGCGGCATCTCCGCTATTCCTTACAAGCAGCCTGCAATTGAAAATTGTGATGGGGTAAAGCACAGCATGCAGAGCAATTACGGCTTAGTGTGGCATTCTTTTATTGTACTGTATGCTTTGTCTTACTGTATGATTGCACCACAATGCTACCGTGTGATGCAACTTTTCGGCTCTATTGTGTTGTGATCTTTCCACAACGCAACATGCACAGTGGGAAAGGGGAAAGGAGCCCATGTCTTACAAAAGGTGTGTGATAGTGACTGCAATGGCAAAATACGAATCCCATGATTCTTTAGCTATTTTTGCTAAAATCTGATATTATTACCCACCAGAGAATTGCTTTTTCTGTACCACATAAAATCAGATTTTTTTTTATTCTCAAGTGTTTTCCACCACTCTGCAACTTAAATCAACCTAATTTTCTTTCAGTGTAATGATACTGTAGTTAAAACTTGTTCTTCCTTCTACTTTGCTGCAGCATGGTGAATGAAGAGAATATTCAGAACATGCTGAATACATCTGTGAGCTATATCTTGTCATTATGAAAGATAACTCATGTAAGATTGCTACTGATGTGAGTTTGCTTTACTGGGATGTTTTTTTTCTGCTGTAAGTGGAATGTGTCAAAAAGCAGAACCCCTTTGTGATTAGGCTCACACCGAAGCATCCATTTATTGACTCATGGCCAGTGGCATAGCTACATATCATAATGCCCCCCTGCAAATCTAGTTCATAATACATTTCAGTGAATATTACTAGCATTGGGCGTAATGACTCTTAATTTACTGATATCTGTCATTGTGAACTATAATTATGGACAATGACATTGAAGTTGAAATTCGTAATCGTCCGTGATTACGGGTTGGGACTTCAAGTGCATTTATAATTACACCTGTAGTAATGGTTATGAGTCATAATTATGATTTTGAGTACATTACAGAAATTTATTTTTTTTTCTAAATGGTTGAACTAATCAGAATGTCCTCATGAATGGGCTGAACCCCTCCCTATATAAGGCGGATGCCATTTTGGATTAACTCCTTGCTGTTACTCAGTACTGTGTGAAGAGGCTGTGTATTTGTAATTCATGATTGATTTGTGCCAATTTGAGGCACATTGTACCTCTGATTGATAGCTTTGTGATTCAGTTAGAGAGGTAGCTTACTAGTTGTTTGCTTTTTTGATTCAGTTAAGGCTTGTTCACATGGGGGGATTTCGTGTTTTTTTAGCGCTGACAATTTTAAAAATCACCTTAACCACTTGAGGACCTAGGGCTTTCTACCCCTTAAGGACCGGCCACTTTTTTTCCATTCAGACCACTGCAGCTTTCACGGTTTATTGCTCGCTCATACAACCTACCACCTAAATGAATTTTGGCTCCTTTTCTTGTCACTAATAAAGCTTTCTTTTGATGCTATTTGATTGCTCCTGCGATTTTTACTTTTTATTATATTCATCAAAAAAGACATGAATTTTGGCAAAAAAATGATTTTTTTAACTTTCTGTGCTGACATTTTTCAAATAAAGTAAAATTTCTGTATACATGCAGCGCGAAAAATGTGGACAAACATGTTTTTGATAAAAAAAAACCCATTCAGTGTATATTTATTGGTTTGGGTAAAAGTTATAGCGTTTACAAACTATGGTGCCAAAAGTGAATTTTCCCATTTTCAAGCATCTCTGACTTTTCTGACCCCCTGTCATGTTTCATGAGGGGCTAGAATTCCAGGATAGTATAAATACCCCCCAAATGACCCCATTTTGGAAAGAAGACATCCCAAAGTATTCACTGAGAGGCATAGTGAGTTCATAGAAGATATTATTTTTTGTCACAAGTAAGCGGAAAATGACACTTTGTGAGAAAAAAAAAAAAAAAAAAAAGTTTCCATTTCTTTTAACTTGCGACAAAAAAAAATGAAATCTGCCACGGACTCACCATGCCCCTCTCTGAATACCTTGAAGGGTCTACTTTCCAAAATGGGATCATTTGTGGGGTGTGTTTACTGTCCTGACATTTTGGGGGGTGCTAAATTGTAAGCACCCCTGTAAAGCCTAAAGGTGCTCATTGGACTTTGGACCCCTTAGCGCAGTTAGGCTGCAAAAAAGTGCCACACATGTGGTATTGCCGTACTCAGGAGAAGTAGTATAATGTGTTTTGGGGTGTATTTTTACACATACCCATGCTGGGTGGGAGAAATATCTCTGTAAATGACAATTTGTTAATTTTTTTTACACACAATTGTCCATTTACAGAGATATTTCTCCCACTCAGCATGGGTATGTGTAAAAATACACCACAAAACACATTATACTACTTCTCCTGAGTACGGCGATACCACATGTGTGGCACTTTTTTGCACCCTAACTGCGCTAAAGGGCCCAAAGTCCAATGAGTACCTTTAGGATTTCACAGGTCATTTTGAGAAATTTCGTTTCAAGACTACTCCTCACGGTTTAGGGCCCCTAAAATGCCAGGGCAGTATAGGAACCCCACAAATGACCCCATTTTAGAAAGAAGACACCCCAAGGTATTCCGTTAGTAGTATGGCGAGTTCATAGAAGATTTTATTTTTTGTCACAAGTTAGCGGAAAATGACACTTTGTGAAAAAACACAATTAAAATCAATTTCCGCTAACTTTTGACAAAAAATAAAATCTTCTATGAACTCACCATACTCCTAACGGAATACCTTGGGGTGTCTTCTTTCTAAAATGGGGTAATTTGTGGGGTTCCTATACTGCCCTGGCATTTTAGGGGCCCTAAACCGTGAGGAGTAGTCTTGAAACGAAATTTCTCAAAATGACCTGTGAAATCCTAAAGGTACTCATTGGACTTTGGGCCCTTTAGCGCAGTTAGGGTGCAAAAAAGTGCCACACATGTGGTATCGCCATACTCGGGAGAAGTAGTACAATGTGTTTTGGGGTGTATTTTTACACATACCCATGCTGGGTGGGAGAAATACCTCTGTAAATGGACAATTGTGTGTAAAAAAATCAAAAGATTGTCATTTACAGAGGTATTTCTCCCACCCAGCATGGGTATGTGTAAAAATACACCCCAAAACACATTGTACTACTTCTCCCGAGTACGGCGATACCACATGTGTGGCACTTTTTTGCACCCTAACTGCACTAAGGGGCCCAAAGTCCAATGAGTACCTTTAGGATTTCACAGGTCATTTTTGTTTCAAGACTACTCCTCACGGTTTAGGGCCCCTAAAATGCCAGGGCAGTATAGGAACCCCACTAATGACCCCATTTTAGAAAGAAGACACCCCAAGGTATTCCGTTAGGAGTATGGTGAGTTCATAGAAGTTTTTATTTTTTTGTCACAAGTTAGCGGAAATTGATTTTAATAGTTTTTTTTCACAAAGTGTCATTTTCCGCTAACTTGTGACAAAAAATAAAATCTTCTATGAACTCACCATACTCCGTACGGAATACCTTTGGGTGTCTTCTTTCTAGAATGGGGTCATTTGTGGGGTTCCTATACTGCCCTGGCATTTTAGGGGCCCTAAACCGTGAGGAGTAGTCTTGAAACCAAATGTCGCAAAATGACCTGTGAAATCCTAAAGGTACTCATTGGACTTTGGGCCCCTTAGCGTACTTAGGGTGTAAAAAAGTGCCACACATGTGGTACCGCTGTACTCAGGAGAAGTAGTATAATGCGTTTTGGGGTGTATTTTTACACATACCCATGCTAAGTGGGAGAAATATCTCTGCAAATGACAATTGTTTGATTTTTTTACACACAATTGTCCATTTACATAGAAATTTCTCCCACCCAGCATGGGTATGTGTAAAAATACACCCCAAAACACATTATACTACTTTTCCTGAGTACGGCGGTACCACATGTGTGACACTTTTTTGCAGCCTAGGTGCGCTAAGGGGCCCAACGTCCTATTCACAGGTCATTTTGAAGCATTTGTTTTCTAGACTACTCCTCGCGGTTTAGGGCCCCTAAAATGCCAGGGCAGTATAGGAACCCCACAAGTGACCCCATTTTAGAAAGAAGACACCCCAAGGTATTCCGTTAGGTGTATGGCGAGTTCATAGAAGATTTTATTTTTTGTCACAAGTTAGTGAAAAATGACACTTTGTGAAAAAAAAACAATAAAAATTAATTTCCGCTAACTTTTGACAATTAAATCTTCTATGAACTCGTCATACACCTAACATAATACCTTGGGGTGTCTTTTTTTTCTAAAATGGGGTCACTTGTGGGGTTCCTATACCGCCCTGGCATTTTACAGGCCCAAAACCGTGAGTAGTCTGGAAACCAAATGTCTCAAAATGACTGTTCAGGGGTATAAGCATCTGCAAATTTTGATGACAGGTGGTCTATGAGGGGGCGAATTTTGTGGAACCGGTCATAAGCAGGGTGGCCTTTTAGATGACAGGTTGTATTGGGCCTGATCTGATGGATAGGAGTGCTAGGGGGGTGACAGGAGGTGATTGATGGGTGTCTCAGGGGGTGGTTAGAGGGGAAAATAGATGCAATCCATGCACTGGGGAGGTGATCGGAAGGGGGTCTGAGGGTTTGGCCGAGGGATCAGGAGCCCACACGGGGCAAATTGGGGCCTGATCTGATGGGTAGGTGTGCTAGGGGGTGACAGGAGGTGATTGATGGGTGTCTCAAGGTGTGATTAGAGGGGGGAATGGATGCAAGCAATGCACTGGCGAGGTGATCAGGGCTGGGGTCTGAGGGCATTCTGAGGGTGTGGGCGGGTGATTGAGTGCCCTAGGGGCAGATAGGGGTCTAATCTGATAGGTAGCAGTGACAGGGGGTGATTGATGGGTAATTAGTGGGTGTTTAGGGTAGAGAATAGATGGAAACACTGCGCTTGGGTGGTGATCTGATGTCGGATCTGCGGGCGATCTATTGGTGTGGGTGGGTGATCAGTTTGCCCGCAAGGGGCAGGTTAGGGGCTGATTGATGGGTGGCAGTGACAGCGGGTGATTGATGGGTGGCAGTGACAGGGGGTGATTGATGGGTGGCAGTGACAGGGGGTGATTGATGGGTGATTGATAGGTGATTGACAGGTAATCAGTGGGTTATTACAGGGGAGAACAGATGTAAATATTGCACTGGCGAATTGATAAGGGGGGGTCTGAGGGCAATCTGAGCGTGTAGGCGGTCGATTGGGTGCCCGCAAGGGGCAGATTAGGGTCTGATCTGATAGGTAACAGTGACAGGTGGTGATAGGGAGTGATTGATGGGTGATTGATGGGTAATTAGTGGGTGTTTAGAGGAGAGAATAGATGGAAACACTGCGCTTGGGTGGTGATCTGATGTCGGATCTGCGGGCGATCTATTGGTGTGGGTGGGTGATCAGATTGCCCGCAAGGGGCAGGTTAGGGGCTGATTGTTGGGTGGCAGTGACAGGGGGTGATTGATGGGTGATAGGTGATTGGCAGGTGATTGACAGGTGATCAGTGGGTTATTACAGGGAAGGACAGATGTAATTAATGCACTGGCGAATTGATAAGGGGGGGGGGGGTCTGAGGGCAATCTGAGCGTGTGGGCGGGTGATTGGGTGCCCGCAAGGGGCAGATTAGGGTCTGATCTGATAGGTAACAGTGACAGGTGGTGATAGGGGGTGATTGATGGGTAATTAGTGGGTGTTTAGAGAAGATAACAGATGTAAACGATACATTTGGGAGGTAATCTGACGGCGGGTTTGCGGGCGATCTAATGGTGTGGGTGGGTGATCAGATTGCCCGCAAGGGGCAGGTTAGGGGCTGATTGATGGGTGGCAGTGACAGGGGGTGACAGGGGGTGATTGATGGGTGATAGGTGATTGACAGGTGATCAGTGGGTTATTACAGGGAAGAACAGATGTAATTAATGCACTGGTGAATTGATAAGGGGGGGTCAGAGGGCAATCTGAGCGTGTGGGCGGGTGATTGGGTGCCCGCAAGGGGCAGATTAGGGTCTGATCTGATAGGTAACAGTGACAGGTGGTGATAGGGGGTGATTGATGGGTAATTAGTGGGTGTTTAGAGAAGATAACAGATGTAAACGATACATTTGGGAGGTAATCTGACGGCGGGTTTGCGGGCGATCTAATGGTGTGGGTGGGTGATCAGATTGCCCGCAAGAGGCAGGTTAGGGGCTGATTGATGGGTGGCAGTGACAGGGGGTGACAGGGGGTGATTGATGGGTGATAGGTGATTGGCAGGTGATTGACAGGTGATCAGTGGGTTATTACAGGGAAGAACAGATGTAATTAATGCACTGGTGAATTGATAAGGGGGGGTCAGAGGGCAATCTGAGCGTGTGGGCGGGTGATTGGGTGCCCGCAAGGGGCAGATTAGGGTCTGATCTGATAGGTAAAAGTGACAAGTGGTGATAGGGGGTGATTGATGGGTGATTGATGGGTAATTAGTGGGTGTTTAGAGGAGAGAATAGATGTAAACAATGGATTTGGGAGGTGATCTGATGTCGGATCTGTGGGCGATCTATTGGTGTGGGGGGGTGATCAGATTGCCCGCAAGGGGCAGGTTAGGGGCTGATTGATGGGTGGCAGTGACAGGGGGTGATTGACGGGTGATTGATGGGTGATTGACGGGTGATTGACAGGTGATTGACAGGTGATCAGGGGGATAGATGCATACAGTAAACAGGGGGGGGGGTGGTCTGGGGGGGGGGTCTGGGGAGAATCTGAGGGGTGGGGGGTGATCAGGAGGGGGCAGGGAGCAGGGGGGGGGATAAAAAAAAAATAGCGTTGACAGATAGTGACAGGGAGTGATTGATGGGTGATTAGGGGGGTGATTGGGTGCAAACAGGGGTCTGGGGGGTGGGCAGGGGGGGGTCTGATGGGTGCTGTGGGCGATCTGGGGCAGGGGGGGGAGAAATCAGTGTGTTTGGGTGCAGACTAGGGTGGCTGCAGCCTGCCCTGGTGGTCCCTCGGACACTGGGACCACCAGGGCAGGAGGCAGCCTGTATAATACACTTTGTAAACATTACAAAGTGTATTATACACTTTGTATGCGGCGATCGCGGGGTTAACATCCCGCCGGCGCTTCCGTATAGCCGGCGGGATGTTGCGGCGAGCGAGCGGTGACAGGCGCCGGCGGAGGATCGCGTCACGGATGACGCGATCGCTCCGCCCATGCCCTTAAATGGACCGCCGCCTCTGTGGGTGAGGCCGTCCTGCAGGGCTCCACTTCCCCGCCGCCCCTGTGTAGTGGGCGGTCGGGAAGTGGTTAAAAGTGCTTGTGCACTGTTAGCTTATGTGAGTGTTCTCACATAAGCGAAGAGCTTTCTATCCAATTGCAAGCATGGCTCCTGCACAATTTTCAGAGCGTTTGCGATTTAATAAAAATTATAGGAAAAGTGATTTCCACAGCGCTTTTAATGAATAAATATTTTGTATTTATTAATTTCCATGGCAAACAGTTCACTTCCTGACTAATGTCAGGAAGTGAAAAAAAAAACGCTACACAAGAGATTAAAAAAGCGCTTTTCTAAGCAAAAATCGCTCTGAAAGCACCTAGAAAAGTGCGAAACACAAAAACATTTGCAAAACCGCAAGCGCGGCTGTAATATGAGCTATTACGGTTTAGTGAATCAAGTCCTCTGTGTGATATTCATATCTCATTTTTGCTTTTTTGAGTTTGTCATTGCACTTCGGTTTTGTCTCGTAGTTGTTGCCTCGTAAAAAAACACTTTCTGCTTTTTTTGTGCTCAGTGTGTTAAACCACTTGTGTTGTCTCTCATTACATTGTTTACACTGTTTTTTTTTGTTTTTTTTGTATGTGTTCTACAATTGTTTGTGTAGTAAGTGTTTTAAATATATATATCTTCGTTGCTACATGTGTTGATTTAAGTCTTTTCCTGTCTTTCCCTGTACATTACTTTCTTTTTTTCTTTTTTTGAAAGAATACATGAGGCGAATTAAAAAAAAAAGATTTATTTATCTGGGGCTTACTCCATCCCCTAGAAGCCTATGTGTCCCTCACTGCCTCTCCACTCTTAGCCAGTCTCCTGGGGTCCTCTCTGTAGTGGTTGCCAACCTGGACAGGTCCATGTCTTCTGCTCATGCGCAAGTGCTTGGACGCACCACTCTCGGTCAATAACAGAAGTACCGCTCTTGCGCAGAATGCTCCTGGCATGCACAGAAGCCACCAGCCTAGCCTTAGGCATCCTTTAATTGTTTAGAATACCTATTAGATTGAGTTTTAGTCAATTAGTTGAGGTAATAGCTTAGAGGTACAGTTGTCTCTGTAGTGAAGCTGAGCTGATGTTTTGGGATGTGGGAGGAAACCAGAGTGTCCTGGTGGGATTTGATCCAAGGACCCAGTGCTGCAAGGCGAGAGCGCTAACCACTACACCACAAGTCCTCCCAGTGGGCAGCACTACACTGGGACCAATAATTTGATTTATTGAATGTTGAGGTGCCACCACCAGGTTCCACACCCTATTCTGCTACCACCAACTCTGGTGGTGACATAATGCTGTCATAATTTAATTTATAATATGCTGTGGTTCCAGCCCCTGGTTTCACAGCCTATTCTACTACCACCAACTCCTGTTGCTGGCATAATTTGATTTATTTAATGCTGTGGACCAGCCACCAGGTTCTATAGCCTACTCTTCTACCACTAACTCCGCCATCCACTGCTGCTGTCATTATTTGATTTATTTAATGCTGTGGTCCCACTGCCAGGTTCAACATCCTATTCTGCTACCACCAACTCATGCTGCTGCTGTCATAGTTTGATTTATTTCATGCTGTGGTCCCACTGCCAGGTTCTATGACCTACTCTTCTACCACCAACTTCTACTGCTGCTGAGATAATTTAATTTAATTAATGCTGTGATCCCATCGTCAGGATCCACAACCTACTACTTTACCACCAATCCCTCCTGCTGTCATAATTGTATTTAATTAATGCTGTGGTCACAACACCAGTTTCTACTGTCTATTCTGCTACTGCCAATTATTACGGCTGCTGCTGTTATAATGTAATTTAATTAATGCTGTGGTCCCACCTCTTGCCACTAGGTTTGATGGCCATTCTGATAGTGTTATTAGACTTTGTCTACTGACGACTAGGGATGCTCATTCAGATTCCGCAGAATTGAAATTTCCACATTTCTAATCAGAAATCTGGAAAACGGAAATCAAAAAACGGAAATTGGAATTCCGCAGAAATCTGATTACTGCAACTCGGTAATTTTAGCCCAATCCCAAAACTCAGAAGTATTGGTTGAATCAGAGAATGCAGAATTTTTCGGCAAATTTTTAATTTCCGACCAATCACTAGAGATGTCGGCGAACGGTTCCAGAACCGTTCACCGGCGAACCCCTCACCCTGTACTACTTCCGGGTCGCTATGATCCATAGTAGTATGTCTAAGCTGGGCCGGCGGTGTGCGTCCTTGATCGCGCACCTGTTGCCGGGCACTTTCTGCGCATGTGCGTGACGTCATGAGTGATGTCACACTCATGTGCAGAGAGTGCCCGGCAACAGACGCGCACCGCCGGCCCAGCGCAGCAGTACTACTACGGGTCATAGCGACCCGGAAGTAGTACGGCCACATAGAGATTCGCGGGCGAACTGTTTGCTCACATCTCTACCAATCACAAGACTGATTTTCCAATTTCAGTTTTTCTGTTTGTTTTTTCGATTTCCCTTTTTCCAATTTCTTTTTAATTTTTGCATTCTCTGATGAAAAAAAAAATGTCTGATATAACACTCCTCAAAAATTGGAAATTGGAAAATGAAAAATCGGAAATTGGAAAAAAGAAAAATCGGAAAAATCGAAAATTGGAAAAACTGAAAATTGAACATCGGAAAAATGGAAAATCAGCAGGTAGCTTCCCTAGTTCTCTTCAATGATGTGCGAAAACACCTGTATTATTTTCCCTTAAATTTGTGAGAAAATAATGTTGACTTCTGAGCAAAAATGATTTTTCGTGTTTTCTTGCTAAAATAACAAATTTCTTTGGTATTTTCATGGTTAAAAAAAAAAGTTTTTTTTACGTTGTTGTGAATTTTCACCATATTATGAAAATAAAATGTATTTTCACCAAAATTTTCTCAAAATCAAAATAGCCCTTTTCGATGCGAAAATGACTTTGGTGAAAATTTGCAAACCACACTGTTTCTTTGCCCTGAAACTAGCATTCAGCTCTAAAATTAAAAAAATTGTTGCTTCTATGTTTGCACGTTTGTGCACAGAGATAGAAACACAGCTATTAAACAGTGATTGAATAACATGAGTGAGTAAAAAAAGCAAACCACTTAAATTGTCTTTCTGCCTATACATTTTCAGGCACTGTTTGAATGCTTAATTGTTTCTTTGTGGCGATTCCATAGCAGAATTTACAGCTATTCTCAGTTTTATCCTATGTACCTTCCCCCCGCTCAATTATTATGTCCCCCTTGCGCATTCCTTGTACCCCTTGTGTCCCCTGTGTCCTTTGTTCCCTTTTGTGTTCTCTGTCCTCCAGTGTCCCCTGTGTCCACTGCCCCCCTGTGTCATCTTCCCCCCTTCCTCTGTCCTATGTTCTCTATGCCTCTATTACTCTGTCCCTGTAACGATTGTGGAATTCTCTCCGTGATCAGCACACAAGACGTGCGCTGACACTGCGGAAATCCTCCACAAGCGTATAATTTGAGGGAACCCAGCAAAAGGTGCAATGCACCTGTAGAGGGAAATTCCTGTCGGCAGGTGGAGCTGTGGAGTGCAGAGGAACAGCTCCTCTGCCCTGCCACAGACGCAAGACAGGAATTGCACAAAGGGAAGGAACGCAGGGTAAGATAGCCCTGAAATAGAGAGAGCAAAGCGACAGAGGGTATGTGTGTTCACCAATCTAGTCACCACCCTGCGACGATGGACACACAACCAGGAAGATAAAGTGAGAAGGCAATCGCCGGAGATGGCGGTTGCTAACAGTGACACAAGACCGAATAAGCAAAGATGAGGAATGTATGTATGTCCACCAATCTAGCCGCCCACCTGCGACGGCGGACACACAACAAAGGAAACCGAGTGAGAACGCAATCGCCTGAGAAGCGATTGCAAATGAGATTGAACAAAGCGACAGATTGTATGTGTGTGCACCAAACTAGTCGCCAACCCGCGACGGTGCATACACAACAGCAGATATGAAGTAGGAACGCAATCGCGAGAGAGGCGATTGCCAGAGGTGACACAAGGCTACAGCAAGGCAGAGCACGAGAGTAGCAAAGGCACAGCAAATCATACAATGAGAAGATAAGGAAAATAACAAACGCTAACTAAACGCGAACACCGCACTCATTCGCAACAGTGCACGCGTTTATGCGCGGTCTCCGCGTGTTAAGCACAACAGAGACAAGCACGCCTAACTAACCACCGACAGACAAACATGAAACAGAGGACGCAAGCGCTTGCTTAACGGTTACCTAACCGAGCCTCCAGCAAGCGTTCGTAGCAGACAAGACAGATACACGAAAACAGGAATAAGTGAGAGAGACAGATCCACAGCACTAGCGCAAGGCGAGTGCGATCCAGGCAAGACAGATTAGATGAGATAGCTGGTAGCAACCGCTGCTCCAGCTTTACTCCAAGAACAAAGATCAGAACGACTTCCTGTCGACCACCGCTGGGACAGAACAATCGCAACAGACAAACAAAACAGATATGCATTCCTAACTGCACTAGGGAATCTGCCTAGTGCAGTCCCAGGAATTACTCTAAGCTAATCTTTAAACAAAGAGCAAGGTTGACACTCCAGGAGTGTTTCACAGGACTAACCCTTATGACCAGCAAAGGTCTGTGATATCACATGGTATTTATAGTACAAACCTCTAGAGGATGTGGCTAGGCAATTTGCATGACAAGTGTATGCAAATTCCTCAGCAGCAAGCTGCAAAACTGACAAAAGGTCTCTCTTCCAGAGACCTGCAGAATGCAGACCTGAACAGTGGTCAAAAAGCTGCCTGCCTGCCTGCGCAGGCAGCCGAGCGGATCCTCACAGTAACCCCCCCTCTAGAGTCGGATTCCAGACGAGCCTCTAACCTGATATTTGCAAAAGACTCCAACTGAAGACTTATGAAGGTCAGGACAGCCCGACAAGGCCCAATTCCAGAGTCAGCCCACCCGAAACCGACCTCATCGGAAGGAGAAGCCACCGAAACATGCCCATCAGTACCACAAGTCTCAGTGTAACACCCATCAGGACTGTGAATGCCCGAGAAGAAGCCATCGACACCCACCGAGCCATGCCCACCACCTTCCAAGGACCGTCCAAAAATACCAAACCTGCCACAATACCCATTCGAAGTGTCCCTTTCCACAAAGCACCCACTGCTGATCTCCTCCAAGGTACCAGGAAATATTTCTCCCAGGATCTTCCAGAACACTTTGAAGCTCCGCAGAGATCCCAGGAGGGCAGAACAATCACCAGGCTCACACGGAAAACAATCAAGAACCCCTATGGAACCAATGACAATTCTGGATTCAGAATTACCAGGACAAGCATCAAGACCAGGGCCTTCAGGGACCACCTCTGGGCATGCAGGCAGGCAAGCAACATCAGAACAGGTTTCCACCGAGGAAGCATCTGAGCAGGCTGGCAACCGAGACACACTTGGGCTTTCTGGGTCACAGAACACATCGGGGTACACTAGCCCAAGGGGAACCTCAGGACACATCGAGGAACTGCCAACCTCAGAGTCCATTACGACAAGACCAAAACCAGAACCGGGCAGATAATCATCACGAGCAGTGGTCTCAAGCACTGGACTTTCAAAAGAAGGCTTGGACTCAAACCTAGAAATCTGTGACAATAATATCATCATTGACTACATATGAGTGAGGCTCCACCAGAGCTGCAAAGGTAGTCAGCACAACAGCAATGCCTACTGAAGTGGGCAACACCTCAGAAGGACTTGGGGGGCAGGAGACATCTCCTACTAGTTCTGCACCCTTTGGGAGGAACTCGGAGGTCTCCAGGACATCAAACAAGACCCCAGGAACATCATTTTCCAAGTTTTCTAAGAAGGATTCTGAACTATCCATGTTACAGGGCAAAACTGGAACTTTATTTTGTGGACAGGGCAGATGTCCCAGGGAAGGTTCCACCATAAACTGAGACTGAATTTCATCATCATGAGCGGAATGTACAGGAATATTTACTGGAACACACACTGACTCCCTAACTTTAATCTCACTGCACCCAGAATTCTGCGTAGCAGTCAAACTAGCTTGCAACTCCAAAACTGCAGAAAAACAAGTGAGTATAGTAGCAATACCTAGACGAGCCTCTAGGGACACTGCAGGAGACTCTAAACAAGGCCATATTAACTCATCCAGAGTACAGGGTGCAGAATTAGCATTTTCCTCAGAACAAGAAAGAGACTCACAAATGTCAGTGCGAGTGGAGATCATGTTTTCATTCATGGTACAGGGCAGATTCAGAGAAAGCTTCTCTGGGCAAAGCAAAGAAGCTTCAGCATCAGATTCGCAAAACCGAAGCGCTGTCTCACTCTTAGATTCGGCTAACAATGTCAAATCCGAGGAGTCAGAACGCAAAACTTGCGAATCAAAAATCGCTTTAGGTTGTGAAACTGACGCTTCCATAGCGCAAACCTCCGCGATCTGCGGGGCAGACTGTAAGGCGTTCAGGACAGAAACACTGGAGCAACTGTCACCAGGCAACGGGCCCTTACAGGTGTGAACAGGGTGAGACAAAGACGCATTAGCAGTAGAAATAGCGATACATCAGGAAAAACTTCATTAGACATATTAATTTTACTTTTGATGCTGCATAATTTAGGAATTTTCCCCATAGCAGGATCACAGATGGAAGATCTTAAAGATTTGTCTCTAAATGACAAGGGGTCCCACACATCCTTGAAAAAACTGGCACATTCATGCTGATCACAATCTGCAGGAACATCCGAGAAACAGGCATTAGATCGCATAGATTCAAACTGCACACAGTCAGGAGAGAATCTTTCAGGATTCGCACAGGAATCAACCACAGTGGCACACCCATTCATTTCAGATCGCACAATGTCAAGACTCACATGCTTTACCCCAGAAAGGCAGGAACAATCATCCGACAACGATGTCCCTTTATTGGAATCAATTGATTGGTGTGTGTGCAACTCATCCAAAATCGTCTGCCACACATAAATCACCAGATCCACATCACCCTCGTCACATTCATCGGAATCAATCAAAAGGTACATAGAATCGAGACAATCATTCAAGACATCTTCGCTTTTTGCGATGTAAAAATCGCAAAAGGCTTTCCAATCAAAATCAAATTCCTCCATCAAGGCCCCAATGTCCCATGAGGCAAATGGAGGTTCAAACAAGCCAGTATCTAGATAATCTCCATATGGGTGGAGATCAGGAACCAGAACAGATTTTTTAACTGCTTTAATATAGTGTGCGATCCTACCTATAATAGGATCCACATAAGCTTTGGATTGGGGCAAAAAACCCGGAGACTGAGCAACATCATTGTACACATCATTAGGGAGTGTTTTATTCAGATGCTTTCGACTTTCAACTTTTCCCTTTTTAGCCACATTGCATGTCTGTTTAAATGCAAGAAACGTATCCAGGCAGTTCTCTTGCATCTGCTTAGAAGCTAAAGTGGCAAGAGAAACATTGAACTGATTATCATACTGAATGGTTTTGCACATTTCAGACTTGACAGAAATAACCTCTTTATTTGTGGTTGCTATGGGCATCGAATCTTTTGGCTGACAAGCCGAATCAGCAGATTGGCCTGCAAGCACCAATTCATTAACCTATGGTAATGACACAGAAATGTTGCATACCTAATCTGATCAGCATCATGTACTGCAGGAAAAAACTCATAGAAATAACTTGGCATGCAAGTTCCAAACTTACGAGAAAACACGTAAGCCAGAAATCTGTGAGGGTTATGTCTCAGATTCTTGTGTCTGGCATACTCATCAGCCCACACGAACAGATCCCCTTGGAAAAGATTGTAAGCAATCTGACCACTCCAAGTGGAAATATTGGTGGCCTGAAATTCAGGATTTGCCAAGAATCTGGAACATTCTGATATGAACTCATCTCTGGTTTCAGAGTCCAGTATCTTAAACCTCTTAAAGGGAAGGTTCAGGGACTAGCTAAAAAAAATAAAAATCCATTTCCACTTACCTGGGGCTTCCTCCAGCCCGTGGCAGGCAGGAGGTGCCCTCGGCGCCGCTCCGCAGGCTCCCGGTGGTCTCCGGTGGCCGACCCGACCTGGCCAGGCCGGCGGCCAGGTCGGGCCTCTTCTGCGCTCCATGGTGCGTTCCACGCCGGCGTGCTGACGTCATCGGACGTCCTCCGGGCTGTACTGCGCAGGCTCAGTAGTTCTGAGCCTGCGCAGTACAACCCGGAGGACATCCAATGACGTCAGCGCGCCGGCGTGGAACGCACCATGGAGCGCAGAAGAGGCCCGACTGGCCGCCGGCCTGGCCAGGTCGGGTCGGCCACCGGAGACCACCGGGAGCCTGCGGAGCGGCGCCGAGGGCACCTCCTGCCTGCCACGGGCTGGAGGAAGCCCCAGGTAAGTGGAAATGGATTTTTATTTTTTTAGCTAGTCCCTGAACCTTCCCTTTAAAGACACAGGACCCATATTTGACCAAATCGTACAAATCGGAAATTCCCTCTACACTGGGAATTTCGGTTTGGCTGGTCATACTGTAACGATTGTGGAATTCTCTCTGTGATCAGTGCACAAGACGTGCGCTGACACTGCGGAAATCCTCCACAAGCGTATAATTTGAGGGAACCCAGCAAAAGGTGCAATGCACCTGTAGAGGGAAATTCCTGTCGGCAGGTGGAGCTGTGGAGTGCAGAGGAATAGCTCCTCTGCCCTGCCACAGACGCAAGACAGGAATTGCACAAAGGGAAGGAACGCAGGGCAAGATAGCCTTGAAAGAGAGAGATCAAAGCGACAAAGGGTATGTGTGTTCACCAATCTAGTCGCCACCCTGCGACGATGGACACACAACCAGGAAGATAAAGTGAGAAGGCAATCGCCGGAGATGTCGGTTGCTAACAGCGACACAAGACCGAATAAGCACAGATGAGGAATGTATGTATGTCCACCAATCTAGCCGCCCACCTGCAATGGCGGACACACAACAAAGGAAACCGAGTGAGAACGCAATCGCCTGAGAAGCGATTGCGAATGAGATTGAACAAAGGGACAGATTGTATGTGTGTGCACCAAACTAGTCACCAACCCACCACGGTGCATACACAACAGCAGATATGAAGTAGGAATGCAATCGCGAGAAAGGCGATTGCCAGAGGTGACACAAGGCTACAGCAAGGCAGAGCACGAGAGTAGCAAAGGCACAGCAAATCATACAATGAGAAGATAAGGAAAATAACAAACGCTAACTAAACGCAAACACCGCACTCATTCGCAACAGTGCACGCGTTTATGCACGGTCTCCGCGTGTTAAGCACAACAGAGACAAGCACGCCTAACTAAACACCGACAGACAAACATGAAACAGAGGACGCGAGCGCTTGCTTAACGGTTACCTCATCGAGCCTCCAGCAAGCGTTCGTAGCAGACAAGACAGATACACGAAAACAGGAATAAGTGAGAGAGACGGATGCACAGCACTAGCGCAAGGCGAGTGCGATCCAGGCAAGACAGATTAGATGAGATAGCTGGTAGCAACCGCTGCTCCAGCTATACTCCAAGAACAAAGATCAGAACGACTTCCTGTCGACCACCGCTGGGACAGAACAATCGCAACAGACAAACAAAACAGATATGCAATCCTAACTGCACTAGGGAATCTGCCTAGTGCAGTCCCAGGAATTACTCTAAGCTAATCTTTAAACAAAGAGCAAGGCTGACACTCCAGGAGTGTTTCACAGGACTAACCCTTATGACCAGCAAAGGTCTGTGATATCACATGGTATTTATAGTAAAAAACCTCTAGAGGATGTGGCTAGGCAATTTGCATGACAAGCGTATGCAAATTCCTCAGGCGCAAGCTGCAAAACTGACAAAAGGTCTCTCTTCCAGAGACCTGCAGAATGCAGACCTGAACAGTGGTCAAAAAAGCTGCCTGCCTGTGCAGGCAGCCGAGCGGATCCTCACAGTCCCCCTGTGTCCTCTGTCTCACTGTCCTGTCCTCTCTCCTCTATCCTCCTTCCTCTGTCCCCCTGTCCTCTATCCTCCTTGTGTCTGATTTCCTCCATGTCTTCTATTCCTGTGTCACCCTGCATCCTGTTTTCTCTGTGTCCCATGTCTTCTCTCCACGTTGTCCTCCGTTCCTTATTCCGTGTCCTCGAGTGTGTTAAATACATACATGCAGCTACGCATCTCTATCCCTGTGTCCCTCCTGTTTGCTGTTTCATCCTTGTTTTCTATCCCCATGTCCTCATGTGTCCTCCGTGTCTTGTATTTTTCTGTCACTGATACCTGCCTTCCAATGGTCTTAATACTTCTTTGCTTGTCAGTGGTATCTGCCTTCCATTTGCTACAGACTGTGTAAATGGGAGCAGTCACAAATGTGTGTAATAGGGTGACTGTCATATCATTTTTTTTCACAAATTACAATATCCCCCATGTCCCTTCTATCCCCCTTCCATTGTTTTCCGTCCCCTGTGTCCTCAAGTGTGTTAAATACATACCAGAACATGCAGCCAAGCAGTTCCCATCATAAAGAAGTCACCGCACAGCTTTGGCGCACAATGTACCAACACGACGATTGGTGCTGCCCAAGGCCACCAGTCTTGCAGCTTGCTGCTTCTTGCTCCTTTCTTGATAGGAGCCGATGGTCTCGAGGGTGGGACCACAGCTCCATCATTGGGGCCACTCCCTCAGTAGCAGGGAGTTGATGGAGCTGTGGTATCACCATCAAGACCATCAGCTCCTATTAGGAAAGGAGAAAAGAGCAGCCAACTGCGTGACTGGTGGTCTGGGCCAGCGCCCCCCATCTGATTGGTACATGGCATGGCAAAGCTGTGCGGTGACTTCTTAATGATGGGAACTGCAAGGCTGCATGTACTGGTATGTATTTAAGTCACTGGAGGATGCAGGGGACAGATTACAAAGGACATGGGGGATAGAAGGGACATGGGGTATAGAAGATGCGGATTACAGAGGACACATGGAGACACGGGTTTAGAGGACATTGAGGAAACAGGACACAGGAGACATGGGAATAGAAGACACAGGGACATGGAGGAAACTGTGAAGGACACGGGAATAGAGGACATGGGGATGGAGGTGCAGGTCCGAATATGTATTATTCAGATATTCAGACTATAAGATGTAATAACTTTCCCCTCACTTTTAGGGGAGAAAAAACAGTGTGCCTTATAGTCCACAAAATTATATATATATATATATATATATATATATATATATATATATATATATATATATATATATATACATATAAAACTCCCCTCATCGCGCCTCTCAGGCATTAGCACACACTTGCAGGGCAGCTTTACATGGCATCAAAGCATCCATTGCTTCATTCAAAGCTAATAACACCAAAAATCACAAATATCAGTTTTGAAATGAGGTTTGTGCATGAGCAGTTACATTTCCTTAAGCCAATCTCAAAAGCCCTTTACAGCTTTACAGCTAAACCGATTAATTGTTGAATACATGTAAATGCTAACTAAAATACATTTTCTATCATTATTATGCTTGAAGCCAATAAGATAACAAACTTAAATAGTAATTTCATAAGAAAGAAAAGTTATTTTTTTTTTCATTCTTGTGCCTGGCTGGATTTTTATGCCAAATGTTTAAAGGCACAAAAAATTTATAGGAAACCCCATTTATTATAATAGGCCATTTCAAAAATATTGCACATGGCTGGCAAACTAGAAAATTAAAGAGGGGTAAAGATTCAAATGGATAGCAGGCTCAATGAACAAAGAGTCAGGCCATGTTCATAGTAGTGTGTTGCAGTGTGGTGTGAAGGGAGCTTTGTGACGCAGCTTACTGTACTGCAATGCAAAGTTCACCGTTCAGTGGTAGCTGCATGTGTTAACAGTAGAAGGGAAGACTCACCAGACTTTGCGGCCTTCAGGGCCCGTTTTCACCTCCGGGGTATTGGCCACCCCACAGCCTCACTGGCAATCCACCGTCTGATGCTCCAGGTCTGTTTGGGCAAGAAATAGGCTCTACATAGCGCCTCTCTACATCCCCTTCTCACTTTAACCTCCTCCTGTTACAGATTGCCCAGCAAGCTCATAGTGAACCAGAACTCATCAGTGTGTAAGAGACTCTTTCACAGTCATCTGCTTATTTTATCTGCTTATTGTATCTGCTTATTTTACCTGAAATTGAGGTGCAAGCAACTCTGAGCGCTTATCCATACATACAAGAGACTTTGATTGATGGTGCACGCATCTAGGAAGAGCGCTCCCATTATTACTACTTGTCAATATAATTTGTCTATATTAGACCTATTGGTGGTTTTTGCTTGTTAAGCTTGGACATTTACTCCTATATGAGCGCAGTATTTGGGTGCTATTTGGTTTTAACAGTAGAAATGAACCATATTTTTCATTGACTGTATGCTTTACTGTACCCAACACAATGTGAGCATAACGTGCAGCACTGATGTCCCGATCCAGTGTCTTGCGTTCATGATGTCACAGGAAATGCAACAGCCACTGTCTGTGAACATGGAGTGGGATGTGGCTAGACTTAGCAGTGATGTTAAGGGGGAAAAAAGGTCCCTCCAATACTGATGTCACTTGGAAAAAGCCAATAATAAGGGTATCTGCAAGAAAATGTCTACCATGCCTAATGAAAGTCCAACTCTGTTTGTGTGATTGTGCATTTAAATATCCTAGAGTTGTAAAAAAAAGTCAAGAAGTCGCTCTCCGTAAATGAGAGGAAAATGGGGTACCACCCCTCCCCCAGGGGTGGACTTGCTATAGCGTAGTACTGGAACAAATGCGCCAAAAGGGTAAAAGTATCTAAAAAGTCTAAAATGTGAGGAGGCAGTGGTGGACTTACCTTCTCCAAGCAGACACAAAAATTGCCAATGTGTTTGTCAAATAGGCAAGTTTATTTACATACTCCGGGGGACAATGCAACTCGTTTTGCAGGTTTGATCCCACTTCATCAGGAAATAACAACAGAGTAATAGCATATGTGGTCAGTAGAAAAGCCTTTGGGGGACTGTAAAAGCCCAATATAGGCATCTGCATTAACTGATGAAGTACCATAGGGACAGGATAAGGATGCAGCAGCAAAAGAACATCAGAATGAACTCTCTGATTCATGGTGGAACTCATTTAGCATTTTACATACCTTACTACATACTTCAAAATATTGGCTTTTCTTTCTGTTTCTTTTCTTTTTTTTTTTCAGTTTAATCCCTCTCTTTGAAATATTGAAGTTTCTACTAAACCCATGATGTTCCTTGAAAGAGAGTTTAAAAAAATCCTCAAATTAAGAAACACACAGTGTACCCAAGTCTAAAGAAATATCTAGTCTTCACCAGACTACTTATGGCAGGTCGGTATGCCTAATAGGCACTGGATCCTTGATGACAAAGACACCCATGGAGCAACCCAGCAGTTGAGTTAGAAAGACAGATGAGGAACCCCTTTTCAAGTTTTCATCGAACTATTCCTTGAGTGCAATCATTTTGAATAGGTAAATACAAAGAAATCAAATTTTGGCTTCAGGAAGAAATCCAAAAGAGAAATTTGAATTTTACTGAGGTGGAGGGGAGTCTGATCCATTTTCGATCCATTTTTTGTCAAAGATATCCTTGGATTGATGTTAAATTGTAGAAATCAGGTGATTAGATTGAGATTCAAGAGTATAAGGCTTGGTTTAAAGAGGAGCTGTTAGGTATAAGGTCTCAGAGAAAATAAACACATATATCAGTAGCTAAAGATTGGCTGTACTTACATTACATATGCATTTCACTGTCCACGTTTGGATTTCACAGAATTTGTATATAGTATATGCAGAGAATGATGCTCCTGACAGCTCATGGCAGGTTCCATGTTTGTGAAGCCAAATGTGTCGTCATGTCCTGCCTGCTTCTGATCACAGACCAGCTCATTCTGAATAACACTAGTTTGCAGTGAATATTAATGAGCCATGTGGCTAGGAACAATAGCTGACTCCTGCAGTGTACTCTGCCGGGAGATTTATCTGTGCTGTGGCTGGACTGAGTTTTAGAAGCTGCTGAAACTTGATCCCGTCTTCTCCTTAGCAGCCCAGGGGAGGGCCCCAGAATGCTTTGCAGTATGTTATGCGGCTTGCGGCTTGCTTAGGTCTAAGCATTGCTGATAAGCATACATCAAAGGTAAGACAGATCTTTATCTTCAGTAATGTCTTTTTGGCTTCCTTCTAAACTGTTTAACACAGGAGACTAGAGGTTTAAATTAGCTTCTGCAGCCTGACAGTTACTCTTTAAGAAAGCAGAGCTACATGCAACACTGCAATGTAAAGGAGACTTATTTAGAAGACAGCCATCTGTGGGTTATGAATTAAAGCTATGGCATACTTAAAATGATGGGAAATATGAGAGAGAGAATGACATAAAATCATAGGTATTCCTGATTATCAGAAAAAATGACAGCACAAGAGGGCAAGTTTTCTTGCTGATTGGATCAAACATAATTTAGCAACCAAGGTGCCCATCAATGATACAATCTTATCTTGCTTTGTATAATCTTAACAAAGTTATGTAGTAGAAAGATAAACGAAGTAAATATACTGTAAATGAATATTTTAGATATTACATATTGCATGGAAATGGTAAGATTATACAATTAAGGTTGTATCATTAATGGGCAACTTTAGCCAGATGGAGAAAGAGGGCTTCATATTTTTTTTCTGGGGAAAGACATGTTTATTTTTTTTTAATTTGTGTTTATTTTTATTTATTTAAGTAATTATCTAGCACTGACATATTATGCAGTGCTGCCGCTGTACAGAGTATATTGTCTTGTCACTATAACTGTCCCTCAGAGGGGCTTACAGTCTAATCTCTACTATAATCATATGTCTTATATTGCATTGTGTAGTGCATGTATCATAGTCTAGGGCCAATTTAGGGGGAAGCCAATTAACTTATCTGTATGTTTTTTTAGTGTGGGAGGAAACGGGAATGCCCAGAGGAAACCCACGCAGACACAGGGGGAACATACAAACTCCTTGCAGATGTTTATCTGGCTGGGATTCGAACTGGGGACCCAGCACTGCAAGGCGAGAGCGCTAACCACTACGCCACCGATATGTAACTGCCTAGCCAGGTTAATGATCCAAAAACTTGCAATATAACTACTAGATAAGGAGGCACTTAAAATATAAAATGATTAAAAACAATGTAAAATGAAGGAAAGAGTGGACTTACCTCTAAAAAAACCACAATAGTCATAAGGCAAACATTTTATTGAGCACAGTGCTCTCCACAATGTGTTTTGTGGGCTAACACTCCTCATTCATCAAGTATATAATGAGCCTAATGGTTGGGTAAACCAACATTAGCTCACAAACTGCATTGTATTGAGCTCAATGAATGTTTGCCTTATTATGGCTATTGAGTTTCTTTGGAGGTAAGTCCAATTTTTTCTTCATTTTACATAGTTTTTCAGTATTTTATGTTTCTGGGGCCTCCTTATCTTGTTATATAATTGTTTGTTTTTGTGAAGTTAAAAAAAAGATTTAGAACCTACTCAAGTGGATAGAAGGCACTGATGGAGCAATTTGGAACTATCTGGGAGCATACAAATTTGGCAAAGCAGTGCACACAGGTATAGAGTTTGGACGGTTTTTGCATGTTGCCCTTTTCTAAAAGCAGACATGTTAACTGTCCAACAGATTATGACAAAACTAGTAGACCCAAGCCCATTTAAAAACAGGCTCTAGGGTCTGTTTCTCACCGCCGTATGTTACTGCACTCGCGCACACCCACTGCACACGTGCGCACACCCGCCGCACACGAGCGTGCATGCGCACCATTCGCACGCGCATCCATCGCACACCCGGCCGCAAGCTCACATGCCCACCAGGCTCCCTGGCCCCGTCCTCCTGTCTCTGTGAGGCTGGTCCATGCTGCACACATGCGCATAAGCAAAAAGCGCGGGCCAAGCTACACAGGGACAGCGTGATGCAGGGACACAGGGGTTTTATTATAGAGGATGGAAAAGGAGGAGCTATTAGGCAGGGAGCACAAAGATGACATCCCTAGTTAACAGAATCTACCATCCAAATTGCTGGGTAGTTGGGGCCACTGGAGAATGATCCATCATCTTGTAAAAGAGAACTCTCATAGTCTCAGCTGTAGAGGTGTGTTTGTGCAGAACAGAGCAGGTCTGTGAAAACATAAGAGAAGACTGGAAGTTAATGCTTAAGTCATCTCAACTAATTAGTAACGGTGCAGCTCGTATTCCTCTGTCCTTGATTGGGAGATACAATTGTATTGCTATAGAATTACAATCCAGAAAGGAAAGAAAGTCATTAAGGAAACAGTTAGGAACCATGAAGAAGTTAGGAGGACAGGTGAGAGAATGCAGAGTGAGAAACCAATCGATGAGCTAGCGGTGCCCATTCAAGGTTTTCCCTTCTTTAGGAAATGCTACTTTAACCTTAAGTATCCATTCTTTAGTGTATCCCCTCACATTCTGTGTGGCTAAACCCATCAGTTGAATAATGAATTAATTCTAACATATAAGAGTTCCATATTGCACTCATATTGTATACACACCGCTCTTGAGGACAGGCTGCATCAAAGGAGTCAGCTGTGAATGGTACAGGTTCTGACTTCTGAGAAGGTTGAGTGAAGAAAGATACTGGGCTGAGTAAACAAAATGGGAGAACATCAGCCACGCTGGGAGAGGGTAGGGTTGCAAGAGACCTTTTTGCTCTGCTGTCATATTTGAAGGCCTACCACATGAGAGGTGAAAGAGGAAGGGAGGAGAGGTCATTAAGCTTGAAGAATAGTGGAATGGGAGAGAGAAGCTAACACTTATATTGTTAGAGAGGGGAGAGAGGGGCTAACACTTACAACATTGTTTACATCGTAATCATAGGCCCATAACAAGAACATCCTGAGGCTCTAGTGCTAACATTTAAATAAAAAAGAGAAGAAAAGAAACATTCTTACCTAAAATAAAAATGTATTTTCATCCAGGCTCTGACTGCTTATCTTGGTTAGTCCCAGCAACAAAAGTGGTCAATCCAGTTATGCATTTCCGGTCCCTCTTCCTCTCTGCTTAGAACATAGTCTCACAGTCACAGCATGCCTCCCCCTATAAACCAAGAGTCCTCCTTACTGGTACAAAGAGGAGGAAAGAAGTGCTTGATAGCCTGGAAGACCTGGCATCACACAAAAGATTAAGTCATTAGGAGCATGTATGCATGCACTTGGTAGAATGCCCCAAGAATGGAGTACCCCCCAGAGGGCCCAGAGTCAATTTTACAATATCTCAAAAAATTAGTGTTAGTGTGAAAATGTTGTATTATGTGTATGAACCAACATTTATTTTCATGCTACTAATTTACTGACACAGCTGCACTCATCTGTTTCACATCTTATTAAATATCTATGATGTAATACAACACTTTTGTGGACCTGAAGGGGGAACTTTAACTTAAGAAAACTAATCCTAAAAAAAATATTTTGTGCAAATAAAAGTGGCATAATTTCTTCACACCATGTTCTTTATAGCTGCAAATGCACCAGCAGGACTATACTCATCTACAATAATTACACAACAAATACCCCCTTATGATGTACAAAACTCTTGTTATAGACTTAATTTTCAATCTGTTTGATAGAGTAATTTACTTTTTTTAATGAAAGAAATCGTAATAAGAATTACATATTAATAATGGCAAGAAGTTTTAAATCAGGATGATACCATTTATTGGCTAACTAAAAATGAATAAAATAAGCAAGCTTTCGGCCTTGCAGCCTTCGTCTGGCTTATATCCTGTTAGTTTGCAAACTGGTGGTACAGACAGCTTTTATACATGCAACATCAAAAGGGAAAACAGATATTTTTTTCAAGCATAAATACATGTCATTAAGATGCCTTAATTCACACAGACCATCGACCTGGGGTTAGATACTGATTAGTTACTGATGGCTTAGTTACTGATGGCTAACACGGTACAATACCCTACTGCATATTAATAATGGATAATCAGAATATTGCAGTTTAACAGTCATCCCATTTTACACATAATGATATCTACTGATAAAGAGCACTTGCATGTGCTACCATTATCTTTTTAATGTATAAAGGAGCTCACTTTGGTTTTATAAATATAAGATAATACACGTTTGCATTAAGCATAGTAAAAAATAGCCCTGACTTAGAAACTGTAACGGTAATGTTGGAGATTAATGTATATGCATGGCAGTTAACATTGAACAAGGCACATTAATTATTTAAGACATGCTCCACCTGGACTGCATGGGAATTTAATATCATTTTTATGACAAAAGCAGAGTAAATTTAGGTTGGGATTATCAATGGCAAATTACATATAGAACATAATGGATCTCTAATGAATACCAATAAATTCTAGAGCTGGAAAAGTCGAATGTTTGACATCTGATTAGAAATGAATTCGCATATCCATAAGAACAATAGTAGGCTGAATGAGAAACTGCAAAAGCACACAAGGATTTAACTCTTTTCACTGTAATATTTCACTGCTTGTAGAATTTATTTGCTTCCAACGATTTGAAACCTATAGAGTATGTATATGGAGGCGAAGAAGGATACAAAAAGTGCATATGGCAAGTGGTTAACAAGGGGTCCGCATAAACCACAATGTTATTAATGGCTTTTTCTGCACCAACAGTATATTAAAGGGAACCTGTACTGAGTAAAATTATTTAAAATAAACACACGAGGTAACTTCAAATGAACATTACATCGTTACCTTGCCATCACTTCCTCTCAGATGCTCACCATTTTCTTTTGACAATAATCCCTTCCAGGGTACACAATATTTTTAAATTGCAAAAGGAGGTCTCAATACGAAAATCATAAAGTGGAAGTCTCACTATGGAAGTCTCAATATGAAAATCCCATAGATAAAGCCTCTACATTTTACTAGAATTTTGGTAGAAGCAAAAGGAACAGTATAATGAGATATATTATACAGGGGGGTTATCATTCCAATCAAACAATAGAAAATGTACAGAAAAAGGATGTATTACACAGTGCGCTAGCCAATTTATATATCCTGGCCATCATTATTATTATTATTATTATTAATTTGCATTTATATAGCGCCAACATCTTCCGCATTGTTGTACAGAGAATATTGTCTTGTCACTTAACTGTCCCTCAGAGGGGCTTATAATCTAATCCCTACCATAGTCATATGTCTATGCATATATTGTGTAGTGTATGTATCGTAGTCTAGAGCCAATTTGGGGGAGGGGGTAATTAACTTATCTGTATGTTTTTGGGATGTGGGAGGAAACCGAAGTGCCCGGAGAAAACCCATGCAGACGCTGGGAGGGAACATACAAACTCTGTGCAGATAGTACTCTGGCTGTGACCAAGCGCTGCAAGGGGAGAGTGCTAATGACTACACCACCATGCTGTCTTCAAATAAAGGAGTACATTATTGAAAAAACAATGGAATTTGTCCAAACCCCTTGTCTTCTTATATGCTCTTGATTACATTAGTCTATGTTTAGGGGTTAGATGCACATTATCGTTTATAACCTTTTTATGATTTTGGGATACATTATTATAGAAGCTTACTGTGACAAGCAGAGAGAGGAATTTTCACCACCTTTGAAAAGTAAGAGGAAAAAAAAAAGTTTTGTGATGAAAACCCACTCAAAAGACTAAAAACTAGTAGATGCCACCCCAAAGTATAAGCACACCAACAGGGATGAGCAGACAATTTCCCACTAGTTTTTATTAGGGCATAGGTGTCATTCACTACATATGGCCTCCTCTAGTTCTGAAAATTGGCGTTATTGGCAGTATGTTGTGGATAGATACAGAAATAGACTTGCAGGTTATGTGTGTCAATGTGTGTGACGCTGGAAGTTTGGGCTCAGTACGTTCTAGAAAAATTAAATGCCAAATAGGTACCAATGTGACCTTAATTTAATGCCAGCCATGGCAACAGTGAATGTAGAGGTACAGTGGTCATTCAATACAGTAACAAAATTCAGACTCCAGCAGTGGGAACTGGGGAGGCAGCAATGGAGATGGTTACTTTGCATCCGAAATGCAGGTAGTAATCGTAGTGTCAGTGAAAATGATAACAGTGTTTGGCTATTCTGTAGCCATATTCCTGACAGCAAAAGTGACTAGGGGGTAGCAACGGAGATTGGCTACATTGTAGCTAAAATCTGGTAGCGGTTACAGTGGCAGTCAATATGGAAATTGAGTTACTTAGGGTGAAAAGTTAGTGTTAGGTGTAGGAGGTGGTTAGTGTTGGGTGTAGGTATTGGGTAGGGTATTGTAATAGGTGTAGGTAGTAATGTGAGGCTAGGATAAGATAAGGTCATAGTAGAATATTAGTAAAATTCTTATATTCTATTATCAGCAATATCTTGCACTCAAAACACCAGGAACAGGTGATAGTAGAATACCGGTAACATTACCGATATTCTACTGTGTCAGCAAGATCTTACACCCAAATTATGGTAAATAGGGGTGTCTTTAAATGTACATGCATGTCTGTATGAAGGGAGATTTAGAACTGGTTTAGAATTTTAAAACAATAATTCAATCCTGTAAAAACGACGTTTTTTCTTCTCTGCCATTTTTTTTTCTTTTTAACTGTTAAGCTTGCTCCCAGGTCAATCCATGTGGGATTATTTATATAAGGTCATTCACAAACATCTCAAAAAGCTCACTGTTATCTATAACCACTCATGAGACGATAATCGGTATATCAGATCATCAACCAAATAATCTTTAGTGGACTGGGACTGCATGCTACAAATCAGCCTGCTTTCACAGCTTTTATCATTGCAATTTCTTTTCCCATATGTACTCTGAAGAATTCAAGCTAGATATTGCAGTAGAAATTGTTTTTATGCCCAGTGTTCCAGGATGTAATCCATCATTGGGACACTGTAATAACAATCAAACAGTTTAGCAATTTTGTGCACATTTCTAATACATTGTTATTCTCTCTTCCATTTTTTGTAAATTAATATTATCTGTGGTTGAGCAAATGCACCAGTTCCCTCAGGCTTTAGCTCTGCTGCAGATGTATTTTTATGTACATATTGATTGAATGAAATAAATTTGTTATGACAAAGTGTATCAATTATAATTTGATAATGGCATTTTTTATTTAAGTTATTTATTATTTATTATCATTTTAGTTTGGTCTGTTTATTTAAAGTAGCTACATAATCATTTTTATTGTTTATTATTAATTGGATTGCACCCTTACTGAGTTCATTTTAAAAACTATTTTGGTTAATCTGTTACACTTTTTTTTAGATTGTATCAATTGAGCATCTCTGTCCTTGTGCTGGTATATCGTGATTAACAAATAGCATTATAAAATGTTACCCTGATTGCATAAACAGCATATGTAACAAATATAGCATCCAACCTAAATCTGGGTACACACGCGCAATGAATGTTGTCCACCACAGATAGGAACAACAGGTTAGTGATGCATTTTATTGCTATGGAAGGGGGGAAAGGACCAATGGAGGAGCTCACGATGCAATGGTCAGCCAGAGGGCATTGTTTTCTCCTCAGCAGATAGACTGACCGCTGACATATCGAGGGGGTCGGGAGCCACTAAACATACACTAGATTCGGATCTGGATATCTGGGTATCCGGATCCAAATCTATTCGGATTTTTAAAAGGGGTATCCGAGCATCCCTATTTGCAGTTTGCATTGCATTTATATATATATATATATATATATATATATATATATATATATACTACTTTTGTTTTTTTTATTATTTTTCATTACTCTGCTCTTTGGTTTTGCAATAGTGTCTTCCTGTGCCACATCATATGCTGCTTGAGAATATCAATTTATGCTCTGTAAACTCCTTCCACTCCCATTATAACACACAAGAGATAGTCAAGGGGAGACAAAGGAGGGGCAACAACTAGTCTTCTCTGCTCAGCACAGAGCTGACCTTGATTACCTCCTCTTTATGCTACTTGCAGTTTTACTCTTTGTGGTTAGCACTGTAGGCACATATCACAATAGCATTACCTTCCTGTCCTTTTTTTCTCCACTGTGTAATAGAGCACCCTCCTCAATATACTTGAAAAGTCTTGGAGAAGTTAAAAATATTTTTTTTATTCCAGCCAGGGCAGGATGATGAATTACTTTTATAAATAAACTTTATTGAATGTGTGATGGGTTCAATGATGTATTGCATACTGAGCAGAGTACAACTCTTTTGAATTACAGCTACAGTGCTGATCAAAAAGAGCTAAGGTCACAAGGGTGTTTTATCATCAATTAATCACTATACACTTGTTACTACCCACAATATAATATCTATTCATATATCTATAAACACGCGCTACACACCCCAATGGTTGCAAATTTATGAACTTTTAATAGCAATTTAACCACTTAAAGGGGCACTATGGCGAAAAATTGTAAAATTTAAAATATGTGCAAATATAAACAAATAAAAAGTACCTTTTTTCCAGTGTAAAATGAGCCATAAATTACTTTTTTCCTATGTTGCTGTCACTTACAGTAGGTAGTAGAAATCTGGCAGAAGTGACAGGTTTTGGACTAGTCCATCTCTTCATGGGGGGATTCTCAGGGATTTATTTATTTTCAAAAGCACTTAGTGAATGGCAGTTGCTCTGTCCAACTGCCAAAATACTGTGTAGTGAGGAGGGAAGCTGGCTAGCATCATTGTTTAAATCCTTTTTAGGGAATATCTTTATAAAGAATAAAGATGCTGAGAATCCCCTATGAAGAGATGGACTAGTCCAAAACCTGTCACATCTGTCAGAGTTCTACTACCTACTGTAAGTGACGGCAACATAGAAGAAAAGTAATGAATGGCTCATTTTACTCTGGAAAAAAACATACTTCTTATTTGTTTATGTTTTCACATATTTTAAATTTTACACTTTTTCGCCATAGTGCCCCTTTAAGAACCGTAGTCTTTTCATCCCTTAAGGACCAGAGCTTTTTTTTCTATTCAGACCACTGCAGCTTTCACGGTTTATTGCTCGGTCATACAACCTACTATCTAAATGAATTTTACCTTCTTTTCTTGTCACTAATACAGCTTTCTTTTGGTGCTATTTGATTGCTGCTGTGATTTTTAGTTTTTATTATATTCGTCAAAAAAACTATGAATTTTCTCGAAAAATGATTTTTTTTAACTTTCTGTGCTGACATCTTTCAAATAAAGTAAAATTTCTATATACATTTTTGTCCAAATTTATTGTGCTACATGTCTTTGATAAAAAAAAAAAAAAAACATTCAGTGTATATTTATTGGTTTGGGTAAAAGTTATAGCGTTTAGAAACTATGGTGCCAAAAGTGAATTTTCCCATTTTAGAGCATCTCTGACTTTTCTGAGCACCTGTCATGTTTCATGAGGTGCTAAAATTTCAGGATAGTATAAATACCCCCCCAAATGACCCCATTTTGGAAAGAAGACATCCCAAAGTATTCACTAAGATGCATAGTGAGTTCATAGATGATTTTATTTTTTGTCACAAGTTAGCGGAAAATGACACTTTGTGACAAAAAAAAAAGTTTCCATTTCTGCTAACAAAAAAAAATTAAATCTGCCACGGACTCACCATGCCCCTCTCTGAATACTTTGTTTACTGTCCTGGAATTTTGGGGGGTGCTAAATTGTAAGCACCCCAGTAAAGCCTAAAGGTGCTCATAGGACTTTGGGCCCCTTAGCGCACCTAGGCTGCAAAAAGGGGTCACACATGTGGTATTGCCGTACTCAGGAGGAATAGTATAATATGTTTTGGGGTGTATTTTTACACATACTCATGCTGGGTGGGAGAAATATCTCTGTAAATTAGATTTTTTTGATTTTTTTCACACAATTGTCCATTTACAGAGATATTTCTCCCACCCAGCATGGGTATGTGTAAAAATACACCCTGAAACACATTGTACTACTTTTCCTGAGTACGGCAATACCACATGTGTGACACTTTTTTGCAGCCTAGGTGTGCTAAGGGTTCCAACGTCCTATGAGTAACTTTAGGATTTCAAAGGTCATTTTGAGTCATTTGGTTTCTAGACTACTCCTCATGCTTTAGGGCCCCTAAAATGCCAGGGCATTATAGGAACCCCACCAGTGACCCCATTTTAGAAAGAAGACACCACAAGATATTCCGTTAGGAGTATGGTGAGTTCATAGAAGATTTAATTTTTTGTCATAAGTTAGCGGAAATTGATTTTTATTGTTTTTTTTTCACAAAGTGTCATCTTCCTCTAACTTGTGACAAAAAATAAAATCTTCTATGAACTCACCATACTCCTAACGGAATACCTTGGGGTGTCTTCTTTCTAAAATGGGGTCACTTGTGGCATTCCTATACTTCCCAGGCATTTTAGGGGCCCTAAACCATGAGGAATAGTCTAGAAACCAAATGCCTCAAAATGCCCTGTGAAATCCTAAAGGTACTCATAGGACGTTGGGCCCCTTAGTGCACCTAGTCTAAAAAAAGTGTCACACATGTGGTATCGCCGTACTCAATAAAAAAATAAAATCTTCTATGAACTCATCATACATCTAATGGAATACCTTGGGGTGTCTTCTTTCTAAAATGGGGTCAATTGGTGGGGTTCCTATACTGCCCTGGCATTTTTGGGGCCTAAAACTGTGAGGAGTAGTCTAGAAACCAAAAGCCTCAAAATGTCTGTTCAGGGGTGTAAGCATCTGCAAATTTTGATGACAGGTGGTCTATGAGGGGCCGAATTTTGTGGAATCGGTCATAAGCAGGGTGGCCTCTTAGATGACAGGTTGTATTGGCAGTGAAGTGCAGGAAGCGCAGGATGTTCTCAAATCGTGACCTGGAAATGGCAGCAGAGAACATGGGCATGTGATGTATTGGGTGCATAGACCAATAAGACCACAATACATTCTTTTTGACTAGACCCATGCTAAGGAGAAGGCCCCAAAAAATGTTACGTTCGAAAACTTGGAGTGGTTTCCACCAAAAAGGCTGGGCATGGTAGCTTCTTGAATTGGCGGTTGCGTATTGTGTGGTATAATGGTTGGTCTCAGCGACAATTAAGTTGTAGAGACCAGCAGTGATCTGAAAAAAAAAATTCTGTCACTGCGTGGGGGGCGAGTGAGGGTTTGGCCGGGTGATCAGAAGCCCACAGGGGGCAGATTAGGGCCTGATCTGATGGATAGGAGTGCTAGGGGGTGACAGAAGGTGATTGATGGGTGTCTCAGGGGGTGATTAGAGGGGAGAATAGATGCAATCAATGCACTGGGGAGGTGATCGGAAGGGGGTCTAAGGGGAGTCTGAGGGTTTGGCCGAGTGATCAGGAGCCCACACGGGGCAAATTAGGGCCTTATGTGATGGGTAGGTGTGTTAGGGGGTGACAGGTGGTGACAGGAGGTGATTGATGGGTGTCTTGAGGTGTGATTAGAGGGGGGAATAGATGCAAGCAATGCACTGGGGAGGTGATGGGGGGGGGTGTGGTCTGAGGGCGATCTGATGGTGTGGGCGGGTTATTGGGTGCCCGCAAAGGGGCAGATGAGGGTCTGATCTGATGGGTATGATGGGTAGCAGTGACAGGGGGTTATTAATCGGTGATTGATGGGTGATTGTTGGGTGAATAGAGGGGAGAACAGATGTAAATAATGCACTGGAGAGCGGTTCAGGCGGGGTCTGAGGGTGATCTGAGGGTGTGGGCGGGTGTTTGGTAGAAATGGGCCGAACGGTTCGCCGGCGAATGGTTCCAGGCGAACTTTGGTGGTTCGCGTTCTCCTGGACCTGGCGAAATTTTGCGGAAGTTCGATTCGCCCCATAATGCACTATGAGGGTCAACTTTGACCCTCTGCATCACAGTCAGCAGGCACATTGTAGCCATTCAGGCTACACTAAGCCCTGGAGCCCCAACCCCCCTTATATAAGGCAGGCTCACCGGCCATTACACTTACTCGTGTGCCTGCTAGAGACAGACTAGGGACAGCTGCTGCAGACTTGTTCTCCTAGGGACAGATTAGTTAGGTTCTTGGCTGCTTAGCTTGCTCCTGGCTGATTATTATTGCTTTTATAGCACCCCTCAACAGCTCTTTTCAGAGCACATCCTGTACTTTTTTTTTCTGTGTGTCAAACTGACACTTTTTTTGCATGCACAGCCTTGCTAATTCATAGTGTGTGTGCCACTGCCAGCAGCCCAGCACATTCAGTGACTACCTGTGTGTGTGACAGGGAGCTGCACATTGTACTACCCAGTACTGCATATACCCAGTACCTGTTGTGTTTACTTAACCCACCTCATTACTGCATATACCTAGCTTTGTGTTGAGTGAACCCAGCTCACTGCATCTAACTACCTGTAGTGTTCAGTGAACCCACCTCACTGCATATACCTAGCTGTTGTGTTGAGTGAACCCACCTCACTGCATATAACTACCTTTACTGTTGAGTGAACCCACCTCACTGCATCTAACTACCTGTTGTGTTGAGTGAACCCAGCCCATTGCATCTAAGTACCTTTACTGTTCAGTGAACCCACCTCACT
Source organism: Hyperolius riggenbachi (assembly GCF_040937935.1). NCBI lineage: Eukaryota > Metazoa > Chordata > Amphibia > Anura > Hyperoliidae > Hyperolius > Hyperolius riggenbachi. Next base: position 158,118,497 of record NC_090651.1, read on the forward strand.
ACATCTAACTACCTTTACTGTTCAGTGAACCCACCTCACTGCATCTAACTACCTGTTGTGTTGAGTGAACCCACCTCACTGCATATAACTACCTTTACTGTTCAGTGAACTCACCTCACTGCATACAACTACCTTTGTGTTTAGTGAACTCACCTGACTGCATCTAACTACCTTTTGTGTGCAGTGAACCCACCTCACTGCATATACCTAGCATCCCCCCGAGATGGACAAAATGGACAAACCAGGTAGAGGAAGAGGTAGAGGCAGACCCAGAGGAAGGCCACCAGGAACCGGCAGGTCTGTGCGAGGTGGTGTTGCTGTGATTTCGTGCGGACCTGGCCCAAAATACAGTTGTTAGAAGAAGGCACGTGCCATCACTTCCTAAAATCAGGACGTGCTTGACTATTTAACACAGAACACCTCATCTCCCGCAGCCACCAGCGCTACAAAAAGCACCACATCCGCTGCATTTGACACTTCGCAGGAGTTATTTGGTGGTGGTGGTGAAATCACTGATTCCCAGCCACTACTGCAACAAGAAGAAGAAGGCGCAGGTACACCACCTCATACGTCTGAGTTAGGTGGCGATAGTATGGACGTAACGTGTGAGGAGGGGGATGATGAATCACCTGAAGTTGGTGCAGTTGAGGAGGTGTATGAGGAAAGCGAAGCTGGGCAGGAGGATTATGATGACAATTATACGGATGCCACGTATGTTCTCTGTAGAGGAGATGACCAGGGGGACAGTTCAGAGGGGGAGTCAGAGAGGAGTAGGAGGAGACGACTCCATGATAGAAGCAGAGGGAGCTCTTCCTCAGAAACAGCTGGGGGCAGTGTCCAGCGCCATGTATCGCCAGCTATGGACAGCCAGCCAACATGCCCTTCAACGTCAGCTGCTGATGCCACCGTAGCGCCATCACCCCAGGGGGGCTCAGCGGTTTGGAAATTTTTTAACATGTGTGTCTCAGATCGGAGATAAGCCATCTGTTGTCTCTGCCGGCAAAAATTGAGCTGTGGAAAGGCCAACTCTCACGTAGGAACAAGTGCCTTATGAAGGCACCTGGAGAGAAGGCACAAACAGCTATGGCACGAACACCTGAGGAAAAGCAGCACCTAAAAGACAAGCCACCCTCCTTCTCCTCTTCCTCCTTCAGGTGCATCGTCTTCATCCGCTTTCTCCTTTGCACCTTCACAGCCACCCTCCTCCACACCACCTCTTCCCTTGAGCGGTTCCTTCTCCTCTGCCTTCAGCAGTACCCAGCTGTCCATAAAGGAAGGATTTGAGCGTAAGAAGCAAATGTCTGTCAGTCACCCTCTTGCCCGGCGTCTGACAGCTGGCGTGGCGAAACTATTAGCTTGCCAGCTATTACCATACGAGCTGGTGGAGTCAGAGGCTTTCCGTAAATTTGTGGCCATTGGGACACCGCAGTGGAAAATACCAGGCCGCACTTATTTTTCACGAAAGGCCATACCCAAACTGCACCGTGCAGTTGAGAGGCAAGTGGTGTCATCTATTGCGAAGAGCGTTGGGTCAAGGGTCCACCTGACCACGAATGCCTGGTCTGCCAAGCACGGCAGGGCCGCTACATTACATACACAGCCCATTGGGTCAACCTGGTGACCGATGGCAGCAAGCAGGGAGTACGTGGCTGCGCAGCGGACCGACTTGTCATACCTCCACGACTTGCAGGCAGGCCTCCAGCCACCTCCTCTCCACCTGCTACCACCTCTTCGCTGTCATCATTCTCCTCCTCCTCTTTGGCTGGTGCCGTGATCTCCTCTCCAGCTACACAGCCCCCACACCCCAGGGCCTATGCTGCATGCCAGGTACGACGGTGTCATGCAGTGTTAGACATGTCTTGCCTGAAAGCGGAGAGTCACACTGGAGCAGCTCTCCTGGCTGCTCTTAAAAAAACAGGTAGAGCAATGGCTGACCCCGCACAAGCTTGAGATCGGCAACGTTGTGTGTGACAACGGCAGCAATCACATTTCCGCGTTGAATTTGGAAAAGCTGACACACGTACCCTGTATGACACATGTGCTGAATCTGGTCGTGCAAAGATTTGTGTCCAAGTACCCAGGCTTAGAGGACGTCCTGAAGCAGGCCAGAAAGTTGTGTGGGCAATTCAGGCGCTCTTACAAGGCTATGGCACGCTTTGCGGACATTCAGCGTAGAAACAACTTGCCGGTGAGAAGTCTGATTTGCGATAGCCCGACTCGCTGGAATTCCACCCTGCTGATGTTCTCTCGCCTGCTAGACCAGGAGGAAGCCGTCACCCAGTACCTGTATCATTACAGTACAAGGACACACTCTGGGAGGATGGGGATGTTGTGGCCCAACAACTGGAAACTGATGCGAAATGCATGCAGGGTCATGGAGCCCTTTGAGGAGGTGACCAAACTGGTGAGTCGCGCTGAGGGCACCATCAGCCACTTGATCCCCTACGCCTACTTCCTGGAGCGTGCCGTGCGTAGAGTGGTGGATACAGCTGTGGAGGAGCGTGAACGAGAACAGTTATGGCAGCAGGAGTCGTGGGAGCGATTTACATCCGAACCCGATGTTTCCACAACACCTGTGGCAGCACAGAGGGGGGAGGAGGAGGAGGAAGAAGAGGAGTCATGTGGGGAAGGAGAGGAGTCAGACTCTGATGATGATGATGAGGAAGGTGTTTCTGTGGAGGAGGAGGAAGAGGCGGCGGAAGAAGAACAACCGCGGCAGCTGTCACAGGGGGCTTCTGCTGCTCCACGTTCCCGTGGTATTGTTCATGGCTGGGGGGAGGAAGAGGAGTTGCGTCCCGTCACTGAGGAAGAGCAAGAGGAGATGGAGAGTACGTCTGCATCCAGCTTTGTGCAGATGGCCTCTTTCATGTTGTCCAGTCTGTTGAGGGACCCCCGTATCAAAAAACTCAAGGCGAATGACCTGTACTGGGTGGCCACGCTACTAGACCCTTGGTACAGGCACAAAGTGGCGGACCTGTTACCAACTCAACACAAGGCGGAAAGGATGCAGCACTTGCAGAACAAGCTGCCGATGATGCTTTACAATGCGTTTAAGGGTGATGTGGCTGCACAACGCAATCGAGGTACCACTGGCATTAACCCTCCTCTGCCCAAGTCCACGTAGGCAAGGACAGGACGCTCCAGCGATCTCAGGGTGATGTCGGACATGCGGAAATTCTTTAGTCCAACTCCTCGCCATAGTCCTTCCGGATCCACCCTCCACCAATGCCTGGACCGGCAGGTAGCCGACTACCTGGCCTTGAGTGTGGACGTACACACTGCGAGCAGCGACGATGAACCCTTGGACTACTGGTTGCGCAGGCTTGACCTGTGGCCAGAGCTGTCCCAATTTGCCATACAACTTCTGTCTTGCCCTGTCGCAAGCGTCCTGTCAGAAAGGACCTTCAGTGCAGCTGGAGGCATTGTCACTGAGAAGAGAAGTCGCCTAAGTCACGACAGTGTTCAGTGCCTGACCTTTATCAAAATGAATGAGGAATGGATCACGGAAGGCTACTGCATGACTGAAGACTAAGTCAGTCCCCACACACAGCATCTCTGCCTGCAGGCCACTTGCCTTCTCCGCCACCACCACCAGGGTCCAGGACTCTAGCTGGATTCCTGAATTTTTAAGGCCGCTGCTAGCAGTGGCCGCTACACTAATTTTTCTGGTGCGTGTACAATCCTGCCTAATTTTTCTGGCTGCACTGCGGGCGGCTGCAACAAAAAAACAAAAGGCATGTACATGTGCCCATCCCCCTTCGTGATCATTAACTTGCCGCGGTGAAGGGGCTTGCTTATCAGAATGAAGCAATGACCGCCGGCTATTTGAGTGTCTCGGGTGGGGGTGGCACACCAAAGATAATAAGGTCTTTGCTTCATTGTGCTCAGACTAAATTTGATCAGCTGGACAGTCACTGTTGTTCTATCATTGAGCTACCACAGCCCGGCGATCATATGGGCTTGAAAACCGCCACGGCCTACACTCTCGCCACGGTGCGCACCAGTCCAGCATGGCTGTCACTACACAAACAGCTGTTTGCAGTGCGTTACACAGTGAGTTTGGTGGGTCAGTGTGAAGCAGAACTCTAATTACACTCCCTGATTGATGTATACCCATGTTTAAAAGCACTTTAGGCCTGCAATTTAGCATTCAATGTGATTTCTGCCCTTAAAACGCTGCTTTGCGTCACATCCAGATTTCTCCCCGGGACTTTGGGAATGTATCCCACTTCGCCATGCCCCCCTCCAGGTGTTAGACCCCTTGAAACATTTTTTCCATCACTTTTGTGGCGAGCATAATTTTTTCTATTTTTCAAAGTTCGCATCCCCATTGAAGTCTATTGCAGTTCGCGAACTTTTCCGCGAACCGAACCTTCCGCGAAGGTTCGTGAACGGGGTTCGCGAACCTAAAATCGGAGGTTCGGCCCATCTCTAGTATTTGGGTGCCCGCAGGGGGCAGTTTATGGTCTGATCTAATGGGTAGCAGTGACAGGTGGTGACAGTGGGTGACGGGGTGATTGATAGGTGATCAGGGTGTGATTAGAGGGGAGAATAGATGCAAGAAATGCACTGGCGAGGTGATTAGGGCTTATGTCTGAGGGCGTTCTGAGGGTGTGGGTGGGTGATTGGGTGCCCGCAAGGGTCATATTAGGGCTTGATCTGATGGGTAGCAGTGACAGGTGGTTACAGGGTGATTGATGGGTGATTGATGGGTGTTCAGTGGGTGATGAACAGATGTAAACAATGCACTTTGGAGGTGATCTGAGGGCAGTCTGCGGGCGATCTGAGGGTGCGGGCGGGTGATCAGGTGCCCGCAAGGGGCAGGTTAGGGTCTGATCTGATGGGTGTTAGTGGCACGTGGTGACAGGGGGTGATTGATGGGTGATTGACAGGTGATCAGTGCGGGATTACAGGGAAGAATAGATGTATACAGTACACAGGGAGAGGGGTCTCGGGGGGTCTGGGGAGGATCTGAGGGTGTGGGGGGGTGATCAGGAGCCCCCAGTTTAGGACCTAACCTAAAAAATAGCGTTGACAAATAGTGACAGGGAGTGATTGATGGGTGATTGGAGGGGAGAACAGATGTAAACAATGCACTTCGGAGGCGATCTGAGGGCAGGTGTGCGGCGATCTGAGGGTGAGGGCGGGTGATCAGGTGCCAGCAAGGGGCAGGTTATGGTCTGATCGGATGGGTGTTAGTGACAGGTGGTGACAGGGGGTGATTGATGGGTGATTGACAGGTGATCAGTGAGTGATTACAGGGAATAATAGATGTATATAGTACACGGGGGGTTCTGGGGGGTCTGGGGAGGATCTGAGGGTGTGGGGAGGATCTGAGGGTGTGTGGGGGGTGATCAGGAGCCCCCAGGGGCAGTTTAGGACCTAACCTAAAAAATAGCACTGACAGATAGTGACAGGGAGTGATTGATGGGTGATTAGGGGGGTTATTGGGTGCAAACATGAGTCTGGGAGGTGAGCAGGGGGGGGGGTCTGAGGAGTGCTGTGGGCGATCAGATGGCAGGGGGGGCAGGATCAGTGTGTTTGGGTGCAGACAGGGAGGGCTGCAGCCTGCCCTGGTGGTCCCTCGATCACTGGGACCACCAGGGCAGGAGGCAGCCTGTATAATACGCTTTGTATACAATACAAAGCATATTATACGCTTTGTATGCGGCAGATCGGGGGTTAATAACCTGCCGGCGCTTCCGAACGGCCGGGTTGAGGGTTGACGTCGCGGGTGGGCGGATGCGAGCGCAACGAGTGCGCGATACTCGGCCACAGAGCGCAGAACGACCCACCGCCGATGGGCGTATTGCGGTCGTTCTGCGCACCACTTTGCCGCCGCCCATCGCCTGTGGGCGGTCGGCAAGTGGTTAATAAAATGCAGAGTTGCATGCAAGATACCGTTCTTGCTTGTCTCTCACACACAAGCACACCTCATACACTCGCAAAAGCAATTTAGTAAAAATGCAGAGTTGCATGCAATTTAAACATGATACCATTCCTGCTTGTCTCTCACACACAAGCACACCCCATACACTCACAGAAGGGCCCTTATGATCTATAATGCTGAGTTTTCTAGAAATGAAATAGTTTCTTTAGAGATATTGTCCTTTTTGTATTTGTATTAGTAGGGTTTGGCTAATAGAAAATCCCCTACTGTTTTGCAAGTTCTCTGTAATTAATTCAATCAAGCTTGCTTCCACATAGAGATCCTGATGTTAATCAATATCACCATAGAACTCACAGTTAGTATGAATATCTCATGATACTAGAGGACTTTCCAATTCCAGTCTCTTGTTATAAAAGACCAACCACTCACCGCTGGATCTTTCTAATATAATGCTGCGTCATACAGTTTAGTACTTCTCCGTTTCTCGCCCTGCCTCCCGTCACCTGAACAAAGCACTGACCGGAACCAGCCGAGCGGAAGCCTAAGAAGTGGGACTCTGGGATTAACACACGACCAGGGAAACACGCGAGAGAACCGCCGGCAGAGGGAGGCAGGGCGAGAAACTGTATGACGCAGGATTATATTAGAAAGATCCAGCGGTGAGTGTTTGGTCTTTTATAACAAGAGTCTGGAATTGGAAAGTCCTCTAGTATCATGAGATGATCATACTAACTGTGAGTTCGATGGTGATATTGATTAAAATCAGGATCTCTAGCAAAACCCTACTAATACAAATACAAAAACGACAAAGGGCTTGATTCACAAAGCGGTGCTAACTGTTAGCACGCCTGTGAAAACCCCCTTAGCACGTCTAAACGAGCATTTTGTGAATCAAGCCCAATATCTCTAAGGAAACTATTAAGAGGAAAATAGCAAAAACTACCGTATTTTCCGCCGTATAAGACGCACTTTTTCTCCCCCAAAAATGGGGAGAAAAAGTCCCTGCGTCTTATACGGCAAAGGCAGGGAATCCCCGACCTCCGAACGCCCGCCGATATGAACCGCCGCCATGTCGGGGATTCCCTGCCTGTGTGTGCCCACTCCCCATGTCTCTGATGACTGTGCACAAGTGAATCAGTAATGTTCAGGCAGCCGGATCACATACTGCATGGCCGCCGCCGCCGGGAACTGCCTCCTGTGTAATGCTGCTGGCGGCTCTTGTCCCGTGTGCCCGCTCGTTCTATTGCGTCTCCGCTCCACCATTTGCCAATGTAAATATCGGACAGCTGGCTTCACTATCGCCGCGAGGATTGCAGACCTTGTCCCCCTGTGCGCGGCTGGCTCTATTGAAAGGCTCGTACTGATGACGCAATCAGTACGAGCCTTTCAATAGAGCCAGCCGCGCACAGGGGGACAAGGTCTGCAATCCTCGCGGCGATAGTGAAGCCAGCTGCCCGATATTTACATTGGCAAATGGGGGAGTGACATGCAGTAGAACGAGCGGGCACACGGGACAAGAGCCGCCAGCAGCATTACACAGGAGGCAGTTCCCGGCGGCGGCGGCGGCCATGTGGTATGTGATCCGGCTGCCTGAGCATTACTGATTCACTTGTGCACGGGCATCAGAGACACGGGGAGAGAGCGACCACCCACTTGGCACCAGGGAATGGCCACACATATGGGACACAGGAGGACACACAAAGGGACACAGGTACACACATATGGGACACAGAAAGGGACACAGGTACACACATGGGACACATAAAGGGACACAGGTACACACATATGGGACACATAAAGGGACACAGGTACACACATATGGGACACAGGAGGTTGTATAGACACAGGTGAAAACATCATGGACACAAGAGGGCATGTAAAGAGACACAGGAGAACACATAAAGGTAAACAGGAGAACACATAATGGACACAAGAGGGCACATAATGGACATAGGAGGGCACATAAGGGACACAGGAGGGGACATGGGGAAACAGGCGGACACCATTTGGGGGAGAACATGTATAAGATGCTCCTGGAATATGGACGCACCAGGTTTAGTATATATATCTTTTTTTCCCTGGTTTGTGACCTCTAAACCTGGGTGCGTCTTATATTCCGGAGCGTCTTATACGGCGCGAAATACGGTAAAATGCGTAGGGCGGCGGTTAATATATCATTGGAAAGAGGAGAAAGAGAGCTTTAAAATGATATGCATCTTTTCATAGTTTCTGCACTGCTCGGAGTCCCTTTAAATTTCCAGAAAACCCAGCATTATAGATCAGAAAGGCCCTTCTGTGAGTGTATGAGATGTGCTTGTGTGTGAGACACAAGCAGGAACAGTATCTTGCATGCAACTCTTCATTTTATTAAATTGCTATTAAAAGTTCATCAATTTGTAACCATTGGGGTGTGTAGCGCGTGTTTATAGATATATTATTTGTGCAATACTTGATGTAGAAGGTTGGAGGAACCTTTAGTAACACGCAGCTTTTTAAGGTATACAACCATCAGTACCATTTTTTTCAATTTTACTAATATCTATTAATATTTTCCAATGTCTGTATTTTGATGTACCCTTATTTGTATCTTACTCTGTACAGCATCATGGGAGAGGGTGGTTAGATAAATCATCATTAATAATTATAATAGGCACTGTTTAGTGCAAAACTCTGGACATCAAATTGAGAATAAACGAAATGTTGGTACACTTACTTATTAAAGAATTGCTACAATAGTTTAAAGGGAACCTTACCTGAGAAGGATATAGACGTTTCCATTTAAACAATACCAGTTGCTTGGCAATCCTGCTAATCTCTTTGGCTGCAGTAGTGGCTGAATCACATACCTGAAACAAGCGTGCAACTAATCCAGTCTGACTTCAGTCAGAGCACCTGATCTGCATGCTTGTTGAGGGGCTGTGGCTAAAAGTATTAGAGACACAGGATCAGCAGGAGAGTCAGGCAACTGGTATTATTTTAAAAGGAAAAATCCTTATCCTTCTCAGTTTAGGTTCCTTTTAAAAGGGCACTATGGAAAAATGAACATTTCTTCAATCATACACCGAATGGATTTGTTAAAATCATGTTCAGAAACATTAAAAAAATATATAATTCAAGTTTTAGAATGGTATGTATTTTCTTACAATCTTGTCTCGGTTTCTTCATTTGCTGACAGATTTGTAGGAGAGCTCACTGTTTTTAGAAGGGAAAGTAAATGCAGCAGTCATTCTACTGATTCAAACTATCCCAGTGATGCTCTGGAAGCAACTGTACACTTCAACAACTTCCACAGGTTCCACACAAGCACCTCGGGCATCTTTTTACCTTCCTACTCTCACAGCAGCATAGCACACCAAAGCCCCTCTCATTACTCAAAATGGCACAGCTTCAGTCAGGAATTGTAATATGATATGCTGCTGTATGAGCATGGAACGGAGTAAAAAAAATGATAGCAGTCTGCCCAGGGAGCGCACATAGGACCTGCAAAAGCTGTTAGGCTTTACCTGTGTTGCTTCCATAGAATCATAGGGAGAGATATGTACTCTCTCCTCTAAATAGTGAGCTCTCCTGCAAGTCTATCAGCAACTGCAGAACCTGATAGATAAAAAGATAAGTTTGGAAGAGAATACATACCATTCTATGGTTTGATTATGTCAGTAAGTACTGTATTTCCCCTAAAATAAGCCCTACCCTGAATATAAGCCCTAGCGGTGCAATGTTGCAGTGCCAATTGAGCACTAGTCCTGTTATCCCAGCACACATGAAGGTTATCCACTCTGTGCTGGGATGGCAGGGCATGTGCATGAACAGTACTGTACAGTGCAATCCAGAAGTAGAGATGGCCTAAACAGTTCGCCGGCAAGCAGTATTCTGCGAACAGCGAACATTTGGCGTGTTCAATTTGCCCCTATGCATCATCATTGAGCTAAACTTTTACCCCTTACCTCACAGTCAGCAGACACATGGCAGCCAATCAGCTAGCACTCCCTCCTGGACCCCCCACCCCCTATAAAAAAGCAGTTGTGGTGGCCATGTTGGATTCATTCTCTGCTGGCTGCTGACTGTTTGTGAGAGCAGGGTCAGACTTGCTGCAGATAGGTAGGGAAAGCATTAGCTAAGCATGTGTTCTTGTTCCTCGCTTGCTGTGAAAGCACCCCAAACAGCCCTTTTGAGGGCTAGCACATTATTCTCATTTTTTTTGTGTGTGTGAGACACTCCACAGCCCACTGACACCCAGAGCTGTGTGCACACTATTACTATTGTTGTTGCCTCATTAAGTAGCATGCACATTATCACTCCAGTCTCCAGTGCATTATTATTTTGCTGTATTCTGATAGTACTTTTGGATCTCTCTGTGTGAGACACTCCAAAGCCCACTGACACGCAGAGCTGTGCATATTGTGATTTCTGCCCATTAGGGTTTAAACCCGACTTTGCGCCAACTCCATACTTTGTGGTGAGACTTTTGGCATGGATAAACCTCTGGCATGCCACTATCCAGGTGTTACACACCTTGAAACATCTTTTTCATCACTTTTGTGGCCAGAAATAGTCTTTGTAAGTTTTAAAATTCACCTACCCATTGAATTCTAGGGTGGTTCACCAGATTTGCCTGTTTGCAAACATTTTGTGGGAGTTCACATTCGCCGTTCGCAAACAGAAAATTCTATGATTGCGACATCTCTATCCGGAAGAGGTGGCAAGCAAGCAAGGGCACATTGGTGCAGTGCAGCTCAGGCACCAGTCCTGTCATCCCTGGCATCCCAGGCAGGTGCCTGATCAGTACAGTATGGTAGCATATGGTACAGTACCTTCGGATCAGTACAAGGGAACAGGAAATGTTCTGCTCAGAGACACTTCCAGATGCATCATCATCATTAGGTGCAGCCACCTCAGGCACCGGTGCTGTTGAAGTTGGCCACCCACTCTGCTCCTCCACCCTGAGGCAATCTGCTGATGCCAGTAAACTGCAGTTAGGGCATCCCTAGAAAGATCAATACAGAGTTAAAGTACCACTTCCTAAAAATATAAGACATCCCCTGAAAATAAGGCCTAGCACATCTTTTGGAGCAAAAATGACACTTATGTATTTTCAGGGAAACACTATAATTGAGCATTATTTCAAACTAGCCGACCCACGGCGTAGCATACGCCGCACAAGGGGGTAGCGGGCAGGAAGGGGGTATTGGGCACAGCGGCGGGGAGGGGGGTCGGACCCCCCCCGCCTCACCTGGGTCCCCCATCTGCACTCCCCCTCTAGCTTAAGTTCAGCAGCAGCCACCGCTATTAGTAGGAGGCAGTGGGCGGGGATGACTCACCTCTTCCGCGTTCCACTGTCCTCACTTCCTGCAATGCTGCCCACTGTATTGTAAGTGGACGGCATTGCAGGAAGTGATGACAGTGGAATGCACGCTGGAACGCGGAAGAGGTGAGTCATCCCCGCCCACTGCCTCTTACTAATAGCGGCGTCTGCTGATGAGCTTATGCTACAGACTAACCAGCAGGCTCATGGTGAACCAGAACTCATTGTGGTGTGTGAGGGGCAACAATGGTCCTAAAAGCCATAAAATGCTAAGGAAAACAAAAGTTTGCTTAACAGAAAGAATTTGCGATAATTCAGGTTGGAGTGAGCTTGATATGTCTCCCAGTGCATCACTGCTGAATATATGCAAATTAACCATTGTTGCCCTTAGAGGCTAAACACACCTCCAGAACTGCTGGAATGCAGTGTTTAGCTTCTAAGGGCAACAATGGTTAATTTGCATATATTCAGCAGTGATGCACTGGGAGACATCTCAAGCTTACTCCAACTTGAATTATCACAAATTCTTTCTGTTCCAAGAAAGCAAACTTTTGTTTTCCATAGAACTTAAGCTGGAGGAGGAGCGCTGATGGGGGACCCAGGTGAGGAAGGGTGGGGGGGCGGAACCTCTCCCCGCCGCTGTGCCCAATACCCCCTTCCTGCCCGATACCCCCTCCAGCTCGGCGGCAAGTGTAGGACTGCCCCTAGGGGCAGGACGCTACTTCTTCTTCTTGCTTGGCCCGACCCCTTCTTCTTGCTTGGACCGGCCCTGGGGGCAGGGCGATACTTCTTCTTCTTGCTTAAAGGTTGAGGTACTTAGCCTATTATATATATAGATTAGAAATCCATTAGATACATATTTAAAAAACTGATAATTACATATGTTTTTGAGCTTTAAGCTTTCTGCTTCACCCATCTTGCTGTTTGACAGGTGTAGCTTTATGCCATGGTGGCATCCTACTGTTCTGTTTTGAGTGGCAACTTGGCAAAGTTATGGCTGGAGACATGTTGCCTCATCCCTCTCCTTCTAGCATTCACAGTTTTATGAATAACATGTTATTAGAATGTAAAGCCAATGGAGTACATATAAAAGAAAGCAGACAGCTTATCTGCATCTGGAAATACTTTGCTACTGTGTTCTTCAGCTACATTCTTCAGTACACATTATACAAACAGTGCAAAATTTGTGGAGTGTCCACCTCAGTTATTTAGTCTGTATGTTGTTTAGCTGTTGTTATTATAATTGCAATAAAATGTATTAATTAATAATAATAATAATAATAAAATCTTTCATTTCTCTCACTGCTGCTCTCAATCTCCCCTCACAATCTGATTAGCGGCTAGATGTCTCTGTCTGATCTGGGATATGATTGTGAATCTCTCTATTTACACTTGCAGATCAGATACACAAGAACCCTAGTGGTGATCTAACTTAAAGAGGCTCTGTAACAACATTTTCAGCCTTAGTTCTTGTTTCCTATAAGTTCCTTTGCCTGTTCTAATGTGCTCTGGCTTACTGCAGCCTTTTCTAATTGCACAGTGGCTGTGTTATCTCTGTTATATGATCTAATTTGTTTTCTTCTGTCGGCTCTGTCGGGCTAAGGCTGGAATGTGTGGAATGTGCAGGGCTGCTTGTGATTGGATAGAAGTGATACACACCCTCTGCAGGCCCCCTGCAGGCTCTGTATGACTCACACACTCTGCTTATGTGAGCCTATCACAAGCTGGTTAGTTTGTTTGTAAACACTGCCTAAAACTGTTAATTACAAGCCAGGATTGCAGCAGAGAGTGGCAGAAACAGCACAAAGGGGCCCAGGAGAACATAATGAATAGAATGGTATGCTTTTTGTTGTAAAAAATTTAGAGTACAGATTCTTTTTAAGCATTTTTGTTGTTGGATTGCTAAGATCAGTGCATATATATTTTACATTACTGTATACTGAAGGATTTTTGTTTCTGTCCACAGTGATAATTTAAGTGTTCTGTTTCCCCTTCAAAGCCTTATTTTTCAAGATGTTCCCTGCATCTGTCTCTACCTGGAGAGCTGAGATCTAAAAAAGAATTCCTGTACCAATGGACAAGTGGCACCATTCAAGTCTCCTCTTGTTTGCACAAGCAAGCGATAATAGCTGAGCTATCACATTAGGAAGCCATAACAAAATGTATGCAGTTTCATGCTGGTTACCAAAAGAAAGTCATTTCAAGTAAAATTCTCACTTGCAAGCAGACTTTTACAATATCAGCTGTTGTATGTGCACAACCTGATGTTTGTCTTTTCTTCATTTCACTATGTTATGTCTGGATGATCTTTGAACAGATAATAATAAGATGGTACAGTTAATCCAAAGTATTAAAAGGATCGCAAGCGGCTATATTATACTATCTATACGTTTTTTTGTTTACTTTACACATCAAGAAAGTTCATGTCTGGCTAAATGAATGGTTGGAGCAATCTATCACAGAACAATATATAAGCACTGTTACAGGTGCAAAAGTCCTGATGTACAAAGGCTGGAAAGCAGTCAACAGCCTGTGGTCCAACAAACTTGAATTGGATTTGGCTTTGTGAGCACAGTACAGTGTGCTCTGTGTGCACATTATCATTATTCTTTTTATTGCGTTTTTATATGACGCTGACTTCCAAAGTACTTTTACAATGCATCATGTGTATAGTTATGTTACTAGTTGTCCCTCATATCAAAGCCTTACATAGTCATAGTCAGTATCTTATGTTCCTGTTGTAGTCTACGGCCATGTAAGGTAGGTGTATTGACATTATATGCAGTTATAGTGTTGGTTGAATTTCCTTCAGTTCAGTTCATCAACTGTCCAAATCAAATTTAACCCAATCTATCTAGTTTATTTGGAGACTAAAATTGGATTCCATTAACCACTTTACCCCCGCGCGTACGTATTTCTCCGCCCCTTTTTCCATCCTTTAACAACCAGGGACGGAGAAACACGTACTTTCCGCGTTCCCGACGCTGCCCGCGCTCCCGCTCGTAAACACGCCGCCCGCCGCTAGTAAACACGCCGCCGCCCGCTCGCCCAGAGATCAATGAACGGGAAAATCCATTCCCGTTCGTTGATCTAAGCCCCGCAATGATCAGCTGCTCTCCTATGGGCAGCGCGATCATTGTGAGAAAAAACTCACGTGTCCAGCCTCCTTATACTTCCTCCAAGCTTCCGGAAGGAAGCTTGGAGGTCGCATTAAAACAAAAAGTTACTGTGGCCATCTTGTGGCCAAATAGTAAACTACACCCTACACATTTTTCACATACAAATAAATGACTTTTACACATAAAATTAACTCATTACCTCCCACACTCCCCATTTTTTTTTGTAATTAAAAAAAAATTAAAAAATTTACAATTAAAAAAAATACATAAATAGTTACCTTAGGGACTGAACTTTTTAAATATTTATGTCAAGAGGGTATAACACTGTTACTTTACAAACTATGGGCTTGTAATTAGGGATGGACGCAAAAATGAAAAAAATGCACCTTTATTTCCAAATAAAATATTGGCGCCAAACATTGTGATAGGGACATAATTTAAATGGTTTTATAACCGGGACAAAAGGGCAAATACGTTTCATGGGTTTTAATTACAGTAGCATGCATTATTTAAAAACTATAATGGCCGAAAACTGAAAAATAATTATTTTTTTCCCCACATTTTTCCTATTTTCCCATTAAAACACATTTAGAAAAAAATAATTCTTGGCATAATGTCCCACCTAAAGAAAGCCTAATTGGTGGCGGAAAAAACAAGATATAGTTCATTTCATTGCGATAAGTAATGATAAAGTTATAGACGAATGAATGGAAGGAGCGCTGAAAGGTGAAAATTGCTCTGGTGCTCAGGGAGTAAAACCCCTCAGTGGTGAAGTGGTTAAAGTCAACGAGTGGAAATTCTGATTTGTGTGTTCTGGAGAGCTTGCACAAGAGTTAAATAAAACAAAAAAAGAATGAGTGGGGGATCTTTATATTCTTTATAATGGACAATTAAAATATGGTACTTTTAGGTGTCCTTTTCCTTACAAAAAATAAATAAATAAATTATAAAGGTTCGTGAGCAGATGCAGAACCCATTTGACATTTTTTTTAATTTCAATAATACATGCCTCAGAGTGGAGGCAGAAAGCCATTGGAGGGTTATAGGGGTATAACTACAACCCTGACCCCCCCCCCCCCCCAAAAAAAAACCTTCGATAGGGCCTCTTGATGTTGCCAACCCTTCCATACCCTCTTTTTGTTTGGTGACCCTCATGGCCTGGGAACCCATATTACATGGTGCATAAAACCAGTGTGGCCATCAGGATCTTTACACCCATAACATGTGTAGTCACAAAAGCACCTGATCTGGAGTATCAGATAAAAGGAGTAGATGGGGCCCTCCCGCACCATGGCCCACTGCAGATGGAGGGGCTGCTCCCCCCAATTAAGCCCCTGGAGAGGTACTCTTTCATTATTTGTATTTATTATTTCATGAGAAATGCTGTATATGTATGTATATGGGTGTGAGGAGGTGATTATAGATGATGATAGAAGATGGTTGGCAGTATGCAGGTTATGACTGAGCTGATAGTTGGAAATAAGTGAAGAGATAGATGTATCGGGTCACAAAGAGCTTTTGTAGGACAACTGTCAGTTAGTTGAGGTTTTGGTTAATGGAAATAGCATGTGAAGAGTGAGAGGCGAGGTGGATGAGTAGTGCACCTGAGTTCACTGTGGATTAAAGTAGTGCCAGTCTGGAAGACAGCAAACTGCAAAGGGGAATGCTGCAATAATCAAGATTTTTAGTTCGTGAACCTCGAACACGAAGTTACGCAAAAGTTTGGGTTCGCGCGCAAAGTCCTGCACGCAAAGTAGCGCCATTAAACTCTATGCGAAGTGCACCAGACTTTGCTAGTGCAAAACGTTTGATCAGCTGTGCACTGCGGTGCTAACCCAGTTGGTGCTAAAGTTATTACGCCTAAACTTATCACACCTTAAGTGACAAGCCTAACAGCCCCCCCCCCCCCCCCCCCTTTACATTTTTCTCCATTGGTACTACGTTATTGCCTCTCTCTTTGTGCTCAATCTAATTCACTTTTTCTCAAAGTTTTCTCCTAGGTCATATTTTCAGATCTTATCAATAAAATGCCTTTTTAAGCCACCAGCAAGCAAGAAAATACCCAGAATAATTTGGGCAGTATTTTTTGTATCTACATTTTGGCACTTTAAAATTGCAGAGTTGAGAAAAGTTATTTTAAACAAACAGGCCCTCTGTCTTTACATTTTTCTGTTTCTTTCTCTCCACCAGCTCTGTCTCTATTGACACTTTGTATTAACCTATTTTATTTTATTTTTGTGATACTTGTCTCTCTCCATTTTTTTCTTGACTATTGACCACCTTGTTCATTTTCTCTTTTTTCTTTTCCTTTAACCTCAGACAACAGAAGACCCAGAAATGTATGAATGACTTCACTGTTACACTCTTCAATGGGTCCATGGTTTGCATCATAGTTTGATTATCTTATTATTATATTATTATACTTTATTATAACTAAGCAATAACAACAACAACACACTGTAAGATTACCATACAATAATAGCCTATGAATAGTTCTAGCTCGTAAATGATCTTAATGATGTCTGCAGTCAAGCATACGTTCAACAGAGGCCATTCATTCAACACTTTACACCTCCCACAGGTTCCCTTCATTATTCTTTTCCTTTCTCTTTTTCTCTTTCTTCCTTATTCATTTTCTCACTTTGTCAATTCCTCTCTCTCTCTCTCTCTCGCTCTCTCTCTTTGATTATTTGACACATTTCTCTATGCTAGCAATCTTTCCACTAAGACCTCCCCCTCACTATCCCCACCAACACACGCACGCACGCACGCACGCACACACACACACACACACACACACGCACGCACGCACGCACGCACGCACGCACACACACACACACACACACACACTCACTCACACACTCACAGTTTAGCTCATGACTCTGTGCATGCCACACTCCTTCTCTCTGTCATTCTCTTACTTTTAGGGCCGGTTCACACGGACGGCAGGCGGCGTTGGGGCCGCCAGGAAGTCGTGTCGTCCTGTGACGTCCTGTTCGCTGGCGGCAGTACTGAGATCGTCGCGTTCAGCGTTTCTCCTCCCCGCAGGGGGACATGAAGCCGCGTCGGCTAGCCGTCCCTGGACGTCGCATGCGGCTTCTAGGGACGGCCGAAACGACGCGTTAAATCGGGATTGGAACGCCGCGCTTATGCTATCGACGGTAATCGACGGTAACCGCGCAATGTTAAACGCTCCCATTCACTTGAATGGGAGCGTTTAGCCGATGGGTCCCGAACGCTTGGCGGTAGACGCCGCCTGCCGTCCGTGTGAACCGGCCCTTAGATGTTTTTCTTTCTCTGTCTCACTTGCACTCTTTCCTTTCTGTTTCTTTTTCTTAGTGTCCCTTCACACACTAAGCTTCACTGAACTTTGTTTTGATGTTTTTGTTTTGATGTTCTACCTGTACACAGATTGGCACACATTTTGCCTAAAGGAATAAACGTACATATTGATGCAATCACCTATGGTTTGTGATACAAAGTTGACTTTGTGGTGCTGTATGAAAAATATAAATATTTTAGGAGTATTAATAACCATCACTGGACTCTCAACTTCAACAACTTCCATTAGTAATACAGCGCACAGTGCCACATTTAGACACATTTTCATCTGCGAAACCACTGGGGAAAAATATGATTGGATTTTTATACTGTTTGATACGAGATTAATCTATAGAAATAAAGCTTGGGCTTCTTCTTAGTTATTACGCTCATGAATATTCCAGTTTCTTTTAGACCCCATTGTATAAATAGCCATTATCAGAGAGATAATGTTGGAAGCACATGTGCAGTATAATGCATCTTACATTAGGCTCCCTTCACATTGTATATAATTTTCAGACTTACAGTAAATGGTTCATTTATCAAAGTCGTTTTGGAGATTGTTTGATATTCTAAGTTGCATTTTGCATGCATTTTCTTCCATCATTATAATCAAAGCCAAGGCTGAGTACTTGAAATAAAAATATTATTTTCTAATTTACCATTGCCATAATGTTATAGATTCTGATGCTGTACCTAAGATATAGATTAAGGAATCTGCCAATTGCATGATACAATAAAGGGCTATAAATCTCTACATTAATGTATCTATATACTTGTGTAATGTGTGTCTGTTTATGATGTATTCAAATTCTTCATACCTGCATCCCTTGTCTTGTGAATGCAAACCAGCTGGGTTTCCAGGCTTGCAACTTGGCGTCAGCTAGTAAGGAAGCAGTGAGCATAGACTAGAGTCTGCAACCTGCTGATTTAAAATCTTGCCCTTTCCCCACTATTAGATAAAAACCATTGCAAGCTTTTACATAGAATAGTGTATGTCATGGTAGCAAGTACATTGAAACTGCTTATATCAAATGACGAATAGGAAATTCTCATAGGTATGGTTAGTAACTGTAACAGCAGTTTTACCTAAAGTGGAGAACAGAATCTGTGGTCCTAGGAGGACATTTTTCATCTGAACCTAATACATTAGTAGTATTTCATTAATTGATAAAGTAGGTATGATTTCTTAGCATTGGATTTAATCTTTCAAATTTTGGATCAACCAGATCCACTTGAAAACTCATTTAAAGCAAACCTGAACTCGGAACTAATGCTGCATACACACTTGAGATAAAAGTCTCTGGAAAAGGCAAGATCACAGACCAATTTTACCCCCTTCCATGTAGTATGATAGCCATACTCTACACAGTCTATTCTATGGAGCTGAACTCCACATCAGATAAAATCTTTGCAAGATGCTGCACACAAAGATGCCCGTACACATTCAAAAGATCATTATCTACAAAAGATCTCTTCCTGCAATAGATCCATTCCTTCAAAATGCATTCACAGTCTATGAGATCTGCAGATCCTCATACACACCTTGTTTAACAGACTTCATCTGCATATCTGGCAATCATCTGCAGATCTGAAAATCCATCCTGGTGGATCTGATCTGCAGATGATCTGCAGATGATTGCCTGCTAAACAAGGTGTGTATGATGATCTGCAGATCTCATAGACTATGAATGCATTTTGAAGGAATGGATCTATTGCAGGAAGAGATCTTTTGCAGATAATGATCTTTTGAATGTGTACAGGCATCTTTGTGTGCAGCATCTTGCAAAGATTTTATCTGACGGGGAGTGCAGCTCCATAGAATAGACTGTGTAGAGTATGGCTCTCATACTACATGGAATGGGGTATAATTGGTCTGTGATCTTGCCTTTTCCAGAGACTTTTATCTCAAGTGTGTATGCAGCATTACTCTCTGCTCTAAAAGATACGCAACAGATAACATGAAGCAGACATACTGGTAACATCATGTGTTCACCAATTAGCTGCTCTGCCATGTAAGTCAGCTGACACAGCTGAGTTATTAAATTACAACTTGTGATTAGTCACAAATGAGGGGGAATTAGACAGGCTAAACTCTTTAAATACATACAGGGTGCATTTCTCTATTTTTTTCTTCTGCCCTGTGCAACAGTTCAGGTCTACTTTAAGGTAAATATAGTTACATAGGAGTCAATTTCCTAATGGCAAAATTGGTGCACACAGAAAGCACTCACATAACATACGTTACTTTAGCAATGCCAGCATTATCCATGTATGCACTAATTGCACTAGGCATGCTACTCTTTTGGAGTAAATATCGATAGAATTGTTATGCACTGTTGTGTCTGCTTAAAGAGAACCAGAGATTAAAAAATAACATATTTATACCTACCTGGGGCTTCCTCCAGCCCCATCAGCCTGTCCGCCGGTACCAGGTCCCGTCATTTCGGCCAGTCAAGCCAGTCAACGCAAGCGCAGTGCGCTCCCTCCGCAGGTGCTCCCTCCGCAGGCGCATGCGTACAGAGCCGGAGGGAGCCCCTGTGCATGTGGAAGACTGGCCGCGTTCGGCAGAAGTGACGGGACCCGCTACCGGCGATAGAGGCAGTGGAGGACGGCGCCGTGGGAGCGGTCCAAGCTTATGGGGCTGGAGGAAGCCCCAGGTATGTATAACATCTTTTCTACATTTTCAACATAGGTTCGTCTCTGGTTCCCTTTAAAGCAATTTTATTTGAAGTTAGGGAATCAACCCCATAGTATCTAGGTTTAAAAAGACGTGTTCACTAAGTTCTCCCTCAGAAATGATCTCCCTGACTGGATTAAATTACCATCTTTCTACATAAAGCAGTCGTAACTGTGGAATCTCCTTAACTTAAAGAAAGCATACAAACCCTTTGTAGATGGAAGTACAAACCGTGCCATAACTGCTTTCTGTGGTAAGTCATTCTATATTTTCGCTTTGAAGACCTGCCCTGCCTTTCTATTGCCCTGGGATGTACTGTATTTATGCATTTTACGCAGGTCATGTCTTAGTCGTCTTTTTTCCAAGCTAAATAGGCCTAATAGAGATGGCCTGAACCTCCGATTTTTCGGTTTGAACCTCCGTAAACGTTCCCGAACATGCAGACTTCAATGGGTGGCGAACTTTGAAAACTAGAAACATTTATGCTGGACACAAAAGTGATGGAAAAGATGTTTCAAGGGGTCTAACATTTGAGTTTTTGCATGGATGAGTGGGATAGATGCCAAAACTCCCGGGGAAAATCTGGATTTGACGCAAAGCAGCGTTTTAATGGCAGAAATTACATTGCATGTTAAATTGGAGGCCTAAAGTGCTTTAAAACATCTTGCATGTGTATACATCAATCAGGGAGTGTAATTAGAGTACTGCTTCACACTGACCCACCAAACTCACTGTGTAACGCACCGCAAACAGCTGTTTGTGTAGTGACGGCCGTGCTGGACTGGTGCGCACCATGGCAAAAGTGCAGGCCATGGCGGTTTTCAAGCCCACATGGTCGCCGGGCTGTGGTAGCTCAATGATAGAACAACAGTGATTGCCCAGCTGATTGAATTTGGTCTGTCCACAATGAAACAACGACCTTATTATCTTTGGTGTGCCACCCCCCGAGACACTCATATAGCTGGCGGTCATTGCTTCATTGTAATACTCAAGCCCCTTCACCGTGGCAAGGTAACAATCACGAAGGGGAATTGACACATGTACATGCCTTTTGTTTTGTTGTTGCAGCCGCATTGCAGCCAGAAAAATTAGGCAGGCATGTACACGCACCAGAAAAATATTATTGTTTTTGTTAGTGGTCGCTACTAGCAGTGGCCTTAAAAATTCAGGACTCCACCTGGAGTCCTGGACCCTGTTGGTGGGGGTGGAGAAGGCAGTCAAGCGGCCTGCAGGCAGAGATGCTGCGTTGGGAGCGACTTAGTCACGGGGCAGGCAGTCACACGGCATGCAGGCAGAGATGCTTTGTGCGGGGACTGACTTAATCTTCGGCAGGCAGTAGCCCTCCGGGATCATTGTCTCATTAATTTTGATAAGGTGAGGTACTAAACACTTTTTTGACTTAGGCGACTTCTCTTCTCAGTGACATTGCCTCCAGCTGCGCTGAAGGTCCTTTTTATAAGGGCAGTTGAGGCAGGGCAAGACAGAAGTTGGATGGTAAATTGGGACAGCTCTGGTCACAGGTCAAGCCTGCGCACCTAGTAGTCCAAGGGTTCATCGCTGCTCATAGTGTCTACATCCACACTTAAGGCCAGGTAGTCGGCTACCTGCCGGTCAAGGCGTTGGTGGAGGGTGGATCTGGAAGAGCTAAGGCGAGGCGTTGAACTAAAGAATGTCCGCATGTCCAACATCACCATGAGATTACTGGAGCATCCTGTCCTTGCCTGCGGGGACATGGGAGAAGGATTACTGGCAGTGGTACCTTTATTGCGTTGTGCTGTGACATCACCCTTAAACACATTGTAAAGCATAGTTGCCAGCTTGTTCTGCAAGTGCTGCATCCTTTCTGCCTTCTGGTGATTTGGAAACATCTCCGCCACTTTGTGCCTATACCAAGGGTCTAGTAGCGTGGTCACCCAGTACAGCTTATTCCCCTTGAGGTTTTTTTATACAGGGGTCCCTCAACAGGCTGGACAGCATGAAAGATGCCATCTGCATAAAGTTGGATGCAGACGTACTATCCATCTCCTCTTGTTCTAGCTCAGTGACGTCAGGTAAGTCCTCCTCCTCCCTCAAGCCACAAACAATACCACGGGAAAGTTTACCCAATGGGCTGTGTAAGTAATGTACCTGCCCTGACCGTGCTTGGCAGACCAGGCATCCATGGTCAGATGGACCCTTGACCCAACACTGTGTGCCAGAGTTGACACCACTTGCCTCTCAACTTCATGGTACAGTTTGGGTATCGCCTTTTTAGAGAAATCATTGTGGCCTGGTATCTTCCACTGCAGTGTTCCAATGGCCACAAATTTATGGAAGGCCTCAGAGTCCACCAGCTGGTATGGTAACAGCTGGCGAGCTAACAGTTCCGCCAAGCCAGCTGTCAGACACCGGGCAAGGGGGTGACTGGCAGAATTTGGCTTCTTCCACTCAAAGATTTCCTTCACAGACACCTGGCTGCTGTGGGCAGAGGAGCAGGAACCGCTTAAGGTGAGAGGCGGAGTGGAGGAGGGTGGCTGTGATGGTGCAAGGGATAAAGCATCTGAAGATGCTGCACCTGAAGGAGGAAGAGGAGAAGGAGGGTGGCTTTCCTTTTGTGTGCTGCTTTTGCTCAGGTGGTCTTCCCATTGCAGTTTGTGCCTTTTCTGCATGTGCCTTT
The DNA here is from genome assembly GCF_040937935.1 of Hyperolius riggenbachi. Lineage (NCBI taxonomy): Eukaryota > Metazoa > Chordata > Amphibia > Anura > Hyperoliidae > Hyperolius > Hyperolius riggenbachi. The sequence continues at coordinate 158,141,465 of NC_090651.1, forward strand.
TCTGCATGTGCCTTCGTAAGGCAGTTGGCCCTACGGGGATGTTGGCCTTTCCACGGCTCAATTTTTGGTGGCAGAGAAAACAGATGGCATTGCTCTAATCTAAGGCAGACACATTAAAAATGTTTCAAACCGCTGAGCCCCCCTGGGGTGATGGCACTATGGGGGTATCAGCAGCTGACGTTGAAGGGCATGTTGGCTGGCTGTCCATAGGTGGCGATACATGGCACCAGACACTGCCACCAGCTGTTTCTGACAACGAGCTCCACCTGCTTCTTTCAGGAACTCGTCTCCTCCTACTCCTCTCTGACTCCCTCTCTAAACCGTCCCCTTGGTCATCTTGTCTCTTAGGATTGTCCCTTAGGATCTCTTAGGGCGTGACATCCGTATCATTGTCATCATCATAATCATCCTGCCCATCTTCGCTTGCCTCAGAGACCTCATAAACTGCACCAACAGCAGGTACTTCATCACCCTCCTCCTCACAGGTTATGTCCATAGTGTCGCCTAACTCAGACATATGAGGTGGTGTAACTTGCTTAGTGCCTTCATTTTGTTGTAACAGTAGTTGCTGTGAATCAGTTAATTCCACACTAAATAACTCCTGCGAAGTGTCAAAAGAAATGGATGTGGTGCTAGTAGTAGCCCTGGTGGCTTCGGAAGATGAGGTATTCTGTGTTAAATAGTCAACCACGTCCTGACAATCTTGGGATTTAATGGGAAGTGCCTTCTTCTGAGCACTGTACTTTGGTCCAGGGCCGCACGAAATCACATCAGCACAACCTCAAACAGACCTGCTGGGTGGCCTTCCTCTGGGTCTGCCTCTGCCTCTACCTGTTTTGTCCATATCAGGGGGGGGGGGGGGATGAAGGTATGCACTGATTTGACTAATAGAATGTGCAGTCACACAGGTGCAGTTAACCGGTATGCACGGAGTGGTATATCACACTGCGTGCGCTCACGTGGGTAGGTGGGTGCACTGAACAACAGGTAGGTATATGCAGTGACAGGTATTACAAACGTGCACCTGTCACACACGTACCGTGAACAGGTACAGTGACTGGTGGTATTAAATATCACACTGCATGCGCTAACGTGGGTAGGTGGGTGCACTGAACAACAGGTTCAATATGCAGTGCTGCTGGGTGTTACAAATGTGCAGCTGTCTCACACACGTCCCGTGAACAGGTACAGTGACTGGTGGTATTAAATATTACAATGCATGTGCTCACATAGGTAGGTGGGTGCACTGAACAACAGGTAGGTATATGCAGTGCTGCTGGGTATTACAAATGTGCAGCTGTCTCACACACATACCGTGAACAGGTACAGTGACTGGTGGTATTAAATATCACATTGAGTGTGCTCACATGGGTAGGTGGGTGCACTGAACAACAGGTAGGTAGGTATATGCAGTGGTGCTGGGTATTACAAATGTGCAGCTGTCTCACACACGTACCGTGAACAGGTGCAATGACTGGTGGTATTAAATATCACACTGCGTGTGCTCACGTAGGTAGGTGGGTGCACTGAACAACATGTAGGTATATGCAGTGCTGCTGGGTATTACAAATGTGCAGCTGTCTCACACACATACTGTGAACAGGTACAGTGACTGGTGGTATTAAATATCACAGTGCGTGCACTCACGTGGGTAGGTGGGTGCACTGAACAACAGGTAGGTAGGTATATGCAGTGCTGCTGGGTATTACAAATGTGCACCTGTCACACACACACACACACACACACACACACACACACACACACACACACACACACACACACACACGTACCATGAACAGGTGCAATGACTGGTGGTATTAACAATGCATGCGCTCACGTAGGTAGGTAGGTGGACTAAACAGTAAACAGGTGCAGTGATTGGGATTACAAATGTGCAGCTGCCTGTCACACACACAGGTAGTCACTGAATGTGCTGGGCCTGGCAATGGCACAATAGGAATTAAGGAGCCAAAGGCCAACTGCGACTGACTGACAGGGCTGTATATAATGCAAGTGGGACACACACACACACACACACACACACACACACACACACACACACACACACACACACAAAATAGATCAAAAGAACAAGATTAGCTCTCAAAAGAGCTGTTGAGGGGTGCTTTTTTAGCAATAAGGATCAGCAAGGAGCAAGCTAACAAGCCTACAGCAGTAGCAGCTTGGGAGGGAGTGTAGTCTGATTGGCTACAATGTGCCTGCTGACTGTGATGTAGAGGGTCAAAGTTGACCCTAATGATGTACTATGGGGACAAATCGAACTTCCGGAAAAGTTTGCGGTTCTCTGTGATCGCGAACCCCCGGAAGTTCGCCTGGAACCGTTTGCGGCGAACCGTTCTGACCATCTCTAATGCCCAATTTGTCTAATCAAATCTTTCTTGGTTAGGAATACCTTGCATACCTTTCATTAATTAAATTGCCCATCTTTGAATTTGTTCCATAATGCTAATGTCCAGTGGTGAAATTACCCAGATACCCAGTACAAAGAACACTCACGTGTTACCATCAGAGTGGGTGACATCAGATGCCACTGCAGCAGATCTGCATTTTGACACCACCCAAATGCGGCATTTTAGCTTGTGTCACATCTACGTTGCTATGCAACTAGACATAGCTGTTATCTCTCTTGATTGATGAGTGAGGGGTAAGCTGGAGTGATCTGATCTGGATCTGAGAGTGAGCAGTACGTGAGTAGAGGGGATTGAAAATGGCAGAAAGCAGGGTCTCTTAAGACTATGTAAGCACCCAATCCATCCCTGCCATGCTGTCCATCACAGCCTCTCTCCCACAGTCAGAAACACACTGCATAGATGCCAGTCTATCCCCCTCCCTCCCCCTCCATATACAGGCTGCCTGGAAGCATTTACAGGCTGAAGGAAGTGCCTTTGGATGTTAGAGTGACTGTTTTCTCTTTCCTTTTTCTTACTCTCTCCCTACTTGTCCCCTGCCCCCTCCTTTTCTCTTTTATTTCCTCTCTCACCATTTCTGCCCCCTTGTATGAATGGCAGGTCGGTTTAGGTGCAGTTTTGACCCTTTGAATCGATGTGCTATGAATTATTTATGCAATCAGATCTGGAGTGAAAATTGCATGATATGTACTAAGCATTTTTTCCCTGCATCTCTTCCTTGCTTCCACTTTCCCTCCTTTTATTTTTCTTCTTCTCCTTCTTGCTCTTTTCCCCTCCTAACTTCTTTTTGTCATCCCAGCCTCCTTCATTGCTTGCTTAGGGCTGGTTTACACTAGGAGCTGTGGCCATTTTTTATTCGGCTGTGGCTCCCGTTCTGCTGTGCAGCCGCAGCCCAAATTGCTAAGCACTGCTGTAAGTATTTAGCTGCATGCTGCATAAAACTGCAGTATACTGTCCAGATATGCACTGAAGTGCAATCTGGATGGCAAGCCATAGGTGAGATAGGCAGCGTTTCCCTGCCCCTCTCATATGCAGGAAAATGCTGTAGATTCTGCCCAGGTTTGGAGTGGAAATACGGCCTTATTACCTTAATGGCCTGCAGCAGGTTACAATTTACAAAGTCAATTTCTTGTCACTTTTTGTCCTCAGAGGAACTCACAATCTAATCTTTACCACAGTCGAAAACCAATGTCCTCTGATGACATCAACTGCAGCACTTTACAGAATACTTAGTCATGCCACTGACTTCAACCTCAGAGGAGTTCACAATCTAAGCATAAATCATCTATTATCTCTTATGTAGTCTAAGGTCAATTTTGGGAGTAAAAACCATTTAATTTTTAGTACCGTATTTTTCGGACTGTAAGACCGGTGCGGACCATAAGATGCACCTAGGTTTAGAGGACAAAAACCAGGGGAAAAAATATATACTAACTAAACCTGGTGCATCCATGGCTCAGGGGTGTCTTACGGACCTTCTCCCTCCAAACCTTCTCTATCTAAGCTACACTGCCAAGCTACACTAACCCTTGCTGCCCTCCCAGCTACACAAACTACTCTACACTAACCCATCTGATCCTTCCTGGTTTACTGGCACAGTTACTATCACCTCTGTATATACCTCCTCATTTACTCACCTGGGGCTCCCCTCAGCCCCCAGCACCCGATCGGTGCCCTCGCAGCCCCGCTCAGATGCTCCTGCACCCGTCGGCGAACACTTCCGGTTTGGCCGTCACTGGCCAACAGGCATGGGAACGCGAGTGATTCTTCGCGTTCCCAGCCTGTATATTGCCCCCTATGCTGCTATTGTGGCCAGCTGGTCGCAATAGCAGCATAGGGGGCGATATACAGGCTGGGAACGCGAAGAATCACTCGCGTTCCCATGCCTGTCGGCCGGTGACGGCCAAACCGGAAGTGTTCGCTGGCGGGTCCTGGAGCGTCAGAGCGGGGCTGCGAGGGCACCGATCGGCTGCTGGGGGCTGAGGGGAGCCCCAGGTGAGTAAATCTCATTTTTTATAGTTGACTTAAGTTTTCCTTTAATCATAGCTCACAAAACACAGCTCACGCCTTTTGGTTTATATAGAGAGTGTGGAGTGACAAGCCCAGGTGTGTTGTGGGCCCTCCCTCTCATAGGAGGGGCTAACCTAATGGGTATGTGTTTTTGGAATGTGTGAAGAAATCAAAGTTCTTGGAGGAAAGCTACACAAACATGGGTAGAAGTTAACATTCAAACACTGTGCAGATAGTTCCCTGGCCTGAGTTTTATTACAGTTAATGTTTTTCATCAGATATTAACCTATTAAAAATTTAGGAAGGGAAGGTTACAGCATGAGTTACCACAACAGTTGTCACAAACCTTACCAATACCACTGCCAATGTCCTTTGAAAAGTGTTGTGCCCAAAACAATATTCTATAATTTAGAAGTAGCTTCACAAGTGATTTACTATATATAGTGCAAATAATATACTAACATCTGTGATTTTATTTCTTGTCTTATTATTTTAGAATTTTAGTTGCTGCTGTTTCTTGACATTGAATATGGTTCATTAATTTGTTATAAACCAATATTCCAAAGTCCTTCTCCAAGTGTGATGTTCTCAGATCTCTGTAGCTCTGCCATTGGCATCTCCAAGGTGCATGACCTTACATTTATCAACATTACATTTTATTCGCCTTAAACCTGCCCATATGGCAGTGCTATTAAGATCATGTTGAAATCTGTCTCTATCATCTGCGAATCAGCTATCATATTTTGTATTCCATACACTAGATCATTAACAAATACATTTAATTGGATTGGACCTAGTTCTGAGCCTTGTGGGACCCCACTGCTAACAGTTTCCCATTTTGAGTATGATTTGTTTACCACCAATTTTGTCTTCTGACCCCTAACCAATTCTTTATCTACATAAAACATTTTCCTCTGGTCCCGGCATCCTCAGTTTCTGCACCAGACTATTGTTGGCAGTGGAGTAACTAAGGAGCTTGGGGCCCTGATGCGAGTTTTGTATGGGGCCCGAAAAACTCGATTGATATGGAGCCCAGAAACCTAACAAGGACAGCTGCAGCGTCAGAGAGGTGTAATCAAGTTTGAAAATAGCTTGTTAAGGATTACCACTAACCATTGCACATATAGAGGTGTTTATTGTCAGCATAGCACCAATAAAAAGCTAATAGGATGGCTGAAGGAGGGACCCTAATGGGCCCCTCTTGCCCAAGGGCCCTGGGGCAGTCACAAACTATGCATCCCCTATAGCTACACCACTGATTGTGGGGAACACTTTCAAAAGCTTAAAGGAAACCTGAAGCGAGTACAATTATTTAAAATAAACCTCTGATGTACCTACAAATTAATATTACATACTAACCTCACCATCAGTTCCTCTCAGACACTCACCATTTTCTTCTTACAGTGATCCCTTCCAGTTCTGACAATATTTTATCAGAACTGAAATATATCAGTTGCTGTCAGTTATATATCAGCAGCTGTCAGTTACAACTGAATGTACAAGGTAATGTCCATGTTTCCCTATGGCTCAAGTGGCCGATATTACAGTTTAACAGTGTGCTGACCAGGAAGCTGTTATGGGGTAATGGCCATTTTTAAAATGGAGGACAGAGAATTTCATTGATCACAGTGGACAAACGGGATGCAGAAGAGGAGAAAGAGATTGGGGAATAGGCTGCACAGGAGGTAAGTATGACCTGTGTATGGTTATTTTGACTTTTTATTTTCAGTTTAGGTTCTCTTTAAGCAAAATCCAAGCATACTACATTGATTGCTAAATTCTCATTAAGCATAATAAAAGCTGTACATGTTCTTTTTACGACACAACTAGAACATTTTTAAGAGGGTCTCAAATAATAATGCAAGTGAACCTGCCTAAATTATTTCTCTTTATTGCCATATATACCTAATCTTCTCTTTTTGTGGGACACGGATTAAACCACACTTATTACACTTTTCTCCGCTTAGATGAACAGACCAAATATATAAGTTATCACAAAGTTATATAGTTTTCATTCTATTTCTCTCACTGAACTAATCAAAATGTGAATATCAGTATATATACTTGATAAAGATAAAGCATATAAGTTGATGTGATTAGCACTTGTTAAACTATTTCATTCACCTGTATTTTGAACACGACTTGTATACTACAGCTACTATACATGTATATCTTGATTTTTCAAATGTTTGTATGAGACGAAATGCCTTTAATAAAAATAGTGTTACAAAAAAAAAGCTGTACATGTTAGTGAGACAAGGCCCATGCTGCTGAACCTTAATGAAATTATTCTGTGCTTTATGATTGTGTATAGCATCCCTTAGGATACTTTCAAACAGTTTGCAAACAATGTATGGTAAGCTTATAGGTCTAATTTTTTTCCCTTTCTTCAACAAGGGTAAAAACATCAGCTATACATCAGTTATAGTGAACAGACCCATGCCATGGAATATCAAAGGAAATAAAAAGATGTGTCTTACTGATAACTGACCCCAATCATGGGGGTGGATGCCATCTGGGCCAGTTGTCTTCTCTATCTTGATCTATTGTTTTAGGCGATTCATGCTGAATCAGGTAGACTGGGAACAGCCCAGAGCTATACTATGAGACCAGGATATCACCTTTAATAAAGACAGAAGCAAAGCATGCATTTTAAAATCTCAGCTTTAACTTAACATTTCTTTGTTTAATTTCCTATTATATTATATTTATTATGATAATTACTTCATAACTTTCTCCAAAATATAAACCATTCATATGATTATTTTTACATAAGGAATAGTATACATATTTTTTTATGTCTATTTGTTTTATAAGAATAAGCACACTATTTTCTTCCTTTCTAAATTACCATTCCCATGTAGTCCCTACCAACTAGCAGCAACAACCACTTCATGTTTAGGTGATAACACTTGATTCTTTTTTCTAACATTATTGCATGGCACGAAAAGGGTGATCAACAGCTTATTTGTTTCTAGTGCTTTTTATTGTAAAGAAAAAATAGTTCAAGATGTCATAAAATAAATCCATGCTGGCAATTCTGCTGGTAGACATAAATGTATAAACTTTGAAACAATTTGATAAACAACTAGCATACATAATTGTTAAGCATGCTGCATGGTTGGCTGATCCATGTTGTTAACAATGCAAGTTCATTTGCCCTTCATATCCACATAGAGCAAAGTTTCTGTGTGCCCAAAGTTCCAATAGGAAATTGCTGATTCTGCCTATAAAAAGTGATAAGAAGATTGCAGGCTTTAGGCCATTACTAAAAATAAGAAGACTTGAATGTAGCCAAAATATAATTGCTTGATATTAACACATCTCCTCTGTAACTAGTCACTACTGGGACCTCCTTTGCTCTAGGTCATCAAAGCAGTTACATGGTCGGCTTTAGCTATGTTTCTACTCCTGAATCTTATGCTGTTTTGTAAAAATATCCTGACATTTTCTGGAAAAGTGACAGGTAATAACCATGTGCAATAGAGCAGACTCAGCTCACTGATTGCTAACACCTTCGGTAGCTTCTCTTGCTGAGTTCCTTTTTTTTTTAAATCTCAGTAACAGGCAAGCTGAGTCTCTCCCCTGTTGCAAAAGGTTTAGCCACAGTCAATTTTTCAGTAAGTTCCAGACTAATTAAGGAGTGACACGGAGTTGGTTCTGTCTTAAACAAAATGCTTATTTTACTGTGTAGAAATAATCTGACTATTTTTCACATTTAAACATTTTCCTTTTTTGTTTCTTTAATAAAATGCTTGCTACACACTGAAACAATGACAGAATAAAGTCAGATGCGTGCAAAGTAGTGATGAGCAGCAGAAAGGCATTGTAAGTGTTTACATACAAAGTACTGCATTTGCGTCTTTCTACAGTTTCACAATATTAAGCAATACTTTTGCATAGACATGTCGCGAGCATCAAATGTTGGGTTCGCGGACACCGAAAGCAAACTTCCATAAAAGTTTGAGTTTTCGCAAACCGGGCAAATCGGCATAGACTTCAATGGGCAGGCAAATTTTAAAACCGACAGGGACTCTTTCTGGCCACAAAAGTGATGGAAAAGTTGTTTCAAGGGGTCCAACACCTGGACTGAGTCATGCGGAGGGGGATACATGCCAAAAGTCCCACCAAAAGTTACGTAGTTGACGCAAAGTCGGGTTTTAATCCCTAAAGGGCAGAAATCAAAGTACATTCCTACATTTGAGGAATAAAGGGCTACTTTAAAATGTCCAGAGTGTGTACACGTAATGGTAGAATAAGGGTTAGGTCCACTTCCCACTACAGACCAAACTCTGACAGACCAAACTCAGCATTTAATGCACCTCAAACAACTGCAAACAGTTGTTAATAGTTGACACTCTCAGGACTTAAATGTTAGTCCTCTTTGCGGCAATCTTTGTGTAGTGTTCACCGTGCTTGTGCGCGTGTTGGTGGTTTTCCTGCCCCTATGGTCATGCTAAGGTAGTTCAATGACAGTAAAGTGACCAGAAAAACACTGGTTCTGCAGTGTAGGTCCAATGTTGGCCAAGTAGGATTTATTGAATGATCGTCTGAGGTGACCATAAGAAAAAGGTTTTGCCAAAACATTCAGCCGATCTAATTTGGTCTGTCCACAATGAAGCAAGGACCTTATCATCTTGGATGGGCCCCCAGGACACTCATATAGGTCATTGCTTCATTGTGATATGCAGGCCCCTTCACCACGACAAGGTAACAATCAGGAAGGGGAATTGACATCATGTACATGTCTTTTTTTTGGTTGTTGCAGCCACTGTGTAGCACCAGAGGCCAGATAAATTAGGCATGTACAGACAGTCACATGCCAGAAAAATTAGGTTTTGTAGCCTTAAAAATTCTGGATTAACCTGGACCCTTGTTGGTGGTGGTGGAGAAGTCACACGGCATGCAGAGAGGATATACAGCTCTATGGGAACTGAGTTACAGATCTTCCAGCAGGCAGTAACCCTCTGGGATCTATGTCTCATTCATTTTAATAAAGGTCAGGTAGTCAACACTTTTTGACCTAGGCGACTTCTCTTCTCAGTCACAATCCATCCTGCTGCACTGAAGGTCCTTTCTGACAGGACGCTTGAAGCGGGACAAGACAGAAGTTCGATAGCAAATTGTGAGAGCTCAGGCCAAAGGTCAAGGCTGCGCACCCAGGAGTCCCGGGGTTCATCGCGCCTCAAAGTGTCTATATCCGCAGTTAAGGCCAGGTAGTCCACTACCTGTCAGTCGAGGCATTCTCAGGGGTGGATCCTAAAGGTCTGTGGCGATGCGTCAGACTAAAAAACAGTGCATGTCCAACATCACCATCACATTGGAAGAACACCCTGTCCTTGCTGGCGTGGCCATGGGAGGAGGAGGATTCCTAGCACCTCTTTCCCATTGTGCTGCCTGTGACATCACCCTTGAACGCCGTGTACAGCATGCTTTCCGACTTATTGTGATTTGGTAATAGTTTCACCGCTTTGTGCTTATACTAAAGGTCTAATAGCATGGGGGGCGTGACCGGAAGTCGGTATGTGAAGAAGCTTCTCCGGAGAGCTCCCGCACAGGACACACAAAATCCTGTTTAAACTACTGTAATTATCCTTCTTTCTGGACAAAACCTGCACCAGCTTATCCCTTATCTTCTTCTGAACATTCCGATACCCAGATGTCTCGGATTAGGAACACAGAAGCGGCCTCTAAGCTGCAAAAGTTCAGGAGAGGTGACCAAGATGAAGAAGAAACCTCTGATGAAGAACAGGCCCCGCCATCGCTGCAGCAGATAATGGATGCGATCTCATGCTGTCAAGCCAGTCTCACAGTAATTACTACCACTCTTGGAGAAGTGAAAACAGATGTATCCCTCCTACGCCAGGACATGAACAATCTCCGTTCTCGTGTAACTGAAACTGAAAGTCGCATCAGTACAATGGAGGACGAGTTCAGGCCTATCCCACCTAAAGTACTTGTACTGGAACGTGAGGTAAAATCTGTAAATAACAGACAGGAAGATACTGAAAACCGCAATCGCAGGTCTAATATTCGCATCGTTGGGCTTCCAGAAAAAGTAGAAGGCACAGCCCCTGAAGACTTCACCGAAAAACTCCTGATTGATATCTTCGGCCGTGACGCATTCTCCGCGGTCTTCATCATAGAAAGGGCACATCGGATATCCCCAAGAATGCCTGCTCCGGGCTTACCTCCACGGACCTTTATTTTTAAAGTCCTTAATTATCGTGATCGCGATGCAATCCTAAAAGCTGCCCGGGAAAAAGGTGACATCTCCTATCAAAATGCCCGGATCTCCTTCTACCCGGATTACTCAGCATCTGTACAGAAGCAACGGGCACAGTTCACCGCCGTGAAGAAATTGCTCAGAAAAGCCTCTTATCCTTACGCCATGCTTTTTCCCGCCAAACTCCGCGTGGTAGCGGATGGGAAAACTCACTTCTTTGAAAACCCTAAAGAGGCCCTGACCTGGCTAGAAGCCCAGCCTAAATCTCGCCTCTCCCCCTCGGATCAAGCCGATGGTTGAACTGTGCCCGCAGCCCATCTAACTGTGAGTTGTCCCCATCTGCACACACCTATAGCTTTTACGCCTATTTTTTTACCTCACTGTCCCTTTGAGTAACTCATGTCCCTTCGCCTAGAACTCGGCCTTCTCCCCTTCCATCCATACCTATAGACAGTGCGAGGTACTCATGGTTCCGCACAAGAACACCACTGGTTTGACTTCTTCTCCGAAAGACGCTACCCCTATTGCCAATTTAATGCACCTGACATGTGAACCATTATTAAACCCCGGAGACTCATCTATGCTCGAATATTTGTGCACTCAGTGAACTTGGGAACCTAGTAAAGCACTAAATCTGCACGGGTTGTATCCCATAGAGCAATGCATGTAGTTCTCTACGGACATTCAACAACCCTCGGGAGCAATGCACTAATATGTTCTTCTCACGAGACCGTACGTTGTTGATGGGTTTATATTCTTTATATGCTTCATATACAATACCCCTGAACTATTGTATATGTCACACTCTATGTTATCTAAGCTGGTAGTCATATGCTCATTAGTCAGTCAAATATGTTATAGACTGCACTTCCTACTTCCCTCTGTATTGTTCCCCTTGTCTCCCCAGTTTCCCCTTCCAATTGCCTACACCGCAGAGTAATTTTTGATACTCTTGCCGTCACTGGGCCCCTCATTCTTCCATCCCTTCGTGTCTGTAGCTCTGAGTATCTAAGTATGCAGGTATTTTTCCTTCTTATCCAATACCTCCTCCCCCTCCCTTTTATCCTATGAACACTCTCCCTTCCCTTCTCCCCGCTGTCCTGTGTTGGTAGATGAGTGTCATCTGTACTCTCCATTTCTATCTCTATGCAAAGTTTAGCACAGAGCGGAGCTGTAGATGTCACACATCGCCCGGTTCCCCAGCAGGTGCCTACAGTAGTAATTTTGCACCTGATGAAAATATCTGTTTTGATTTGTTGGGTTTTTGGGTTCAAGCTCAGTTCAGTTAAGAGTCTGAGCAGGGTGGGTTTGGGATGGGTTATGTTAAATTTATACTATTTTTTGCAAGGCGTATTTCAGTTATATGTACTAAGCATCGCTGTTTTCATTTTTACTAAACCGTGGGGAGATCCGACACCACCTCTTATCTTATCTCAAAATGACGCAGTCACTTAATTTTGTTGCATGGAACGTTTGGGGACTTAATGACAAAATTAAAAGGAGTGTGGTTTTGCAATATTTAAAGGGCCACAAGCCAGATATTGTAATCCTTACTGAAACTCATCTCACTGGCACTAAACTGCTCTCTCTAAGACGTGGCTGGATAGGATGGTCATACCATGCCTCCTACTCGCAATATTCCCGAGGCGTCTCCATTCTCATTAGCAGGAACATACCTTTTAAAGCCCTAGAGGTGGTGGCGGATCCCCTTGGCAGATATGTCTTTATACCTAACAATTGTCAGTGAACAGCTCCTCCTATTGGCAATCTACATCCCTCCCCCATACTCCTCCTTGATACTTAAGGAAGGTCTGAAATTTTCACTTAAATATCCGGGAGTACCTGCAGTATGGGCGGGAGATTTTAACAATGTATGCAATCCAGCATTGGATAGATCCCCGCCCCAAACCAACAAACAAACAGCATTCTCCCAGTTGCTAACTGAAATAGACCTAACTGATGTTTGGAAAGTTCGTCACCCAAGCTCCCCGGGTTATACATGCGAATCCTCAACATACAACACCTTCTCTCGTTTAGATATGTTTCTCCTCTCCAGATACCTTACCTCATTGGTGTCAAATATTTCCATCCTGCCACGCTTGGTTTCGGACCACTCTCCCCTCAGCCTCACTTTGCAGTTAGGTATTAAAGGTCTAATAGCATTGACACACAGTACAGTTTGTTCACCTTGAGCCTTTTCATACGGTGGTCTCTCAACAAGCATGACAGCATGAAAGACACCATTTGCAAGCTAGCCATCTCCTCTTCCTCACTTATGTTACGGAAGGTCTCCTTCTCCCCCCAGCCATGTACTACATCACGGGTACCTCCTCCTCAAAGCCACCTTCCTCCTCTGACTCCTCTTCATCTTCTGACTCCTCCCTCTGCGTTGCCGCAGCAAGTCTGGTTCTGGTGGTGGTTCCCACAACTCTTCCTCTTCCTGGTCACACTCCTCTATGGCCTGATCCCGCCCTCTTTGAAGGGCATGCTCCAGGAAGAAAGCATATTGTATTAGGTTGATGATGGTGCCTTCACTGTGACTCACCAGGTTTGTCACCTCCTCAAAAGGAAGCATGAGCCTGCAGGCATTGCGCATGAGCGTCTAGTAACGCGGAAAAAGAATCCCCAGCTCCCCATGGCCTGTCCTAGCACCGTACTCATATAAATACTCGTTTATGGCTTTTTCTTGTTAGAACAGGCAGTCAAACAGTAGCAGAATTGAATTCCAGTGATTCGGGCTAATCAATCATGGCAGGTTCTTTTGCTACTGAATATCTGCAAAGCGTGCCATGGGCGTGTAGGAACAACAGAATTAGCCACACACCTTCCTGGACTACTTGAGGACCTCCTGCAAGGATATTGTAACGATTGACCATGCAGATCGTGGTCGTGACAAGACCCAGACTGACAGATTCACGACTTCTGCATAGTCAACCCTTAGGTTTAAACCAAACCAGAAGATCACACTGAAATACAAACGTCTGTACAACGGAGTAGAAATGATAAATGTGTTTATTTACAATTATGCAATGTGTACAAACACAGATCACCAAACACATACAATCTATATACAACCTACACGTGGTGCACCACAACTAACTGAACCTATCAGTCTATCTATACAGAATATATATAAAACATACAATGATGCATATCACACTCTATATACAGAAGCATACAACCAAATCAGCATACCAGAGAGTAGTCAGACAGGCAGTAATCAAACCAGGCAATCAGAGGGAATGAGAAGTACCAAGACAGAAGGCAAGAGAATAGCCAGACAAGCAAGGGTCAATATACCAGGAGTGCAAAATACAGGAGTGATGGCCAGAGTCACAACACTGCAGGGAACCAAACAAAATTATCTATCAATGTGCTGCTAGGAAGTCCGGCCTTAAAGAGACTATGAAGCGAGAATAAATCTTGCTTCAGAGCTTATAGTTAGCAGGGGCACGTGTGCCCCTGCTAAACCGCCGCAATAGCGCCGCTAAATGGTGGTCCCTTGACCCCCAAACCCCCCACTGCGACACTTGGTCGCAGACTTGGTCGCTCATGGAGGCAGGGCTAACGGCTGCAGCCCTGCCTCCAGTCGCGTCTGTCAGCGGCGCATCGCCACCTCTCCCCCTCCCCTCTCAGTGAAGGAAGACTGAGAGGGGCGGGGGAGAGGCGGAGATATGCGCTGACAGACGCGCGTGGGGCAGGGCTGCGGCGGTTAGCCCTGCCCCAACCAGAAAGCGCTCCCCCGCATTACGGAGGGGATTTGGGGGATCAGGGACCCCCGTTAAGCCGCGGGATTGCGGCGGTTTAGCAGGGGCACACGTGCCCCTGCTATCTATGAGGTCTGAAGCGAGATTTATTCTCGCTTCAGACTCTCTTTAAGTAGCAGCACATTGATCAGGTGATCTTTCAGGAAGTTCCTATAGTTCCATCTGCTGGCGATCCGGGGAACTGCAAAGTTCTCAGCAACACGGGAGACACCTGCTGGCTGATCGTGGAAGTCCATAGCACAGTTCATCAGAAAAGCCACCAGCAGGATAACAGAGACACCGATCATAACAGATATACTTAGACACAAAGAGTTGTATAATAAGATTTAACATGTGCCATGCAGGGCATATGTGATGACTTTCCCAGATGCAATGCCGCCAATTGCTTCTGTTGTCACACACTTTGCTGATCTCCAGTTGGTGTGGGGTAAGCCACTGATCCACCTGTTCGTTCAGAGTGGCCAGGAGTGCTTGTCCGGTGTGACTCTCGGCTTCCGGCAAGTCAGGCCCAGTATGGAGTGACACCATTGTACTTGTTATGTGGAATAGGCCCTGGGGAGCTGGGAGGTGCAGTTGTTGTACTAGTAGAGAAAGCCGCAGGAGCAGAAGAGGAGGACTCAGCCAAGGAGGATAGCGAAGAGGAAGGAGGAGGAGTAGGAGGAGAAGAGGTGTCAGCAGGCCTGCCTGTAAGTCGTGGTGGTGTCACCAACTCCACTTCAGAGCCACGCATTCTTTGCTTGGCAGCAGTCAACAGGTTTACCCAGTGTGCAGTGTACGTGATATACCTGCCCTGACCGTGCTTTTCAGACCAGGTATCAGTGGTTAGATAGACCCTTGCCCCAACACTGTGTGCCAGAAATGCCTTGAATTGTCTTTCCACATGTCGGTACAGGTTTGGGATTGCTATTTTTTGTGAAAAAAACATTCTGCCTGGTACCTTCCACTGCGGTGTCCCAATCGCAACACAATTTTTTAAAGGCCTCAGACTCCACCAGCTTGTATCGTAAAAGCTGGCTAACAGTTCCGAAAAGCCAGCTGTCAGACGCCGCCGGGCAAGGGGGTGACTCTGAGACATTGGCTTCTTCCTCTCAAAAACACCTGACTGTCACTTGACAGGTAGCCTATGGGCCCAAAGTGTGGGGATCTTGTCCTACAAAGTGAATCAATCCCCAAATAAGCTAGCTAATTGTATAAGCTGTTAGTCGGCATTTCTCCTGTCTGGCTCTCAGGGAAATTGCTGATGTTGCTGAAACCCAAGAGAAGCTGAAGACGTGTCTGACGCTTCCACTGCCCGGAGGATCAACTATATACACAGAAGCATGGCAACAGGGAAGTGAGCCCTCTGCTGCACATGCACACTGTGTCAGTTTGGAACATAATGTATGGCTCTCACAGAATTACATTTTAAAATATGTGGCATTTATGTCTCTCTCAGCCAAAAAGGTTCCTGACCCCTGGTCTAAACTAATGCACTTGAGTGGTACTGTGTCTGCAACTTAATGGGGCAACAAAAGCAGTAGTACTATACTGTAGTACTGTGAGTATCAGTAGGCTGTGTAGTGTCACACACAGAGAAATGCAATAGTACTATAAGAATACAGTCTAAATGATCACACTGGAGTGCTACTGTGCCTGCAACTTAATGGGGCAATAACAGCAGTGTTGTACTGTGAAAAGCTGTGGGTGTCAGTGGGCTGTGGAGTGTCACACACAGAGAAATGCAGTAATACTATTAGAATACAGTCTAAAGTAATGCTCTGGAGTGCTACTGTGCCTGTAACTTAATGGGGCAAAAATAGTGGTAAGCAGTAGTACTGTGCACAGCTCTGGGTGGGTGCCACTGCCAGTGGCCTGTGGAGTGTCACACACACATACACACACACACACACACACACACACACACACACACACACACACACACACACAAAGAACAGCAGAACTATGTAGTTCAAAAGGGCTACTTGGGGTGCTTTCACAGCAAGTCAGTCAGCGAGGAACAACAAAACAGGCCTTGCTAACTTTCCCTATCTTAGCCATGTGTCTGCTGACTGTGAGGTAAGGGGTCAAAGTGTAGCTCAATAATGATGCATAGGGGTGGGTCAAACACGCCATGTGCTCGCCGACCAGCCACGGGCGCAAACAGCTGATATCCGTCAGGAACTGACCACCAGCGAACCATTCGGGCCATCTCTACTTTTGCAAAGCAGGCATTTTCATAAAAGTACCTAAAGCCAAGTTTCGATAGAATGGAGTTTTGGAGTATCCCCTTTTGGTGCAATCAGGCAATCCTGCTCAAATGCAGTTATGTTGTCTAATGAACATAGCTAAAAACAAACAAAAAGAGTGCTCTGTGACTGGCAGAAAGTTGCAATCACACTGTCCTATCCAGGACAAGTCTCATCTGGAATGTAGAGGCTATCGGTAAGGATCAGCCTAATTTTGCCCATACACGGTACAATAAAAATGTCCAATTTTACAGTTTATTCAACCAAAATTATTGAATCGAAGTTTAAAAGAATCTTTTTTTTCGATCAAGAAAAAAAATCGATTATCCTTTTTTTTCAATCAAGATCCAATCAGACATGTTGGAAAAATCTTATATTCGATCTAACGGAATAATCAAACAAAATTATTTAATCCAAAAAATGGAAAAATTTTACCATGTATGGGCACCATTCTCTTGTGTCCCTTTTGGCAGCCAGGGACCACGCTCTCCAGTCAGCAGCAGGCACAAGACCTCAGCGAGGAGTCCAGGATGCTGGAAGGGAGGTGCGGTGTAGCTAGGTCTACTTGGATGAAATCCAAAGCAAAAGGAAAGGTGTCAGTCCATATCTGTCCTGCTAGCAGCTGGCAGCTGTAAGAAGTCACGTGGTTGCTTGGCAACGCTTACCATGACTATATCAAAGTATTACAGGGAACAGAAAGTGGCTAAAAGTCACTTTGTTGGGCTAACAGACAACGCATTTCCTGGAGGAGACACCCTCCGTTTCTTCAGGTCAAGAGATTGAAAGCGAGGTTTGACACACATGGAAGATTGTCCTTTCATGCAAATGTAGGTCAGAAACTGTACCCTGCAAGGTGCTTACATATGCAAAATTTCACCTTAGTTTGGGTCTCCCGACAGGATAGAACTCGATCTTGTGAATGATATTGGGTCCCCAATGCTGTACCAACAGCCTAGCAACACATTCTCTCTTTATGGAGAAGGGGAAGAGAATGTGCCAGGAATGAACAGCATCTTCTGTGGGTTTAGTAAAGAGGGCCCACAACTGATCTGCAGATGCTTGTTCAGGGTCTATAGCTAAAAGTATCAGGGCATCGGCAGAGCATCGGCAGGATAACCAGGTAACTGGTATTGCTTAAAGGGAAATAAAGTATGTGAGCCTCCATATCCCGCTTACTTCAGTTGTCTTTTAAAGCCAAATTATTGCAAATACCTTCTGTTTTAAGAGGGCACAATTATATTCTGATTCAGCAAATGAGTTGGGCTGAGTGCCAGTGAATTTCCAAAACTCCCTACAAGAGTTCCTATTATACTCCCATAATTGCTCTGTTTTTATTGGCTCCAGCCTCTCCAGTCAGACATCATATTCTGGTTTTTGGACAAATAGCAAGAAATGGTTAGTTAATCCCATAAATACAGTAACTGTTTTATACATTTTTGTTCTATGGAAAACAAAATCCTGCAGTATTACAGCAGCCAAAGTATCCCTTTTCTTACTTTTATAGCTAAAACTGCATTATTTTCATTTCCGTCTCTTCAATATAGATTTAATATTCTTGCTTCAGAGTAACATGAAAATATGGCCTAAAGAAATATGGAGCAAAGGAAAACAGAATAAATTGTGCAGTTAACGAAAAATTAATACAGAGTCAATCTGCACATTTAAAATGAGTCAAAAAGGACAAAACAGCTGTCCTTGAATGAGTCCAGTGACTCTGCAATTGAAGATCATAAATCATAAATGGCAAGTAGATATAATTCATGTGCAATTCCAATTTACAGACTATGAAATTGCTTCCTGCAATCACAGCAGACAAAAAAATGAGCGTTTATAACAGTATAAAATTATTGGCTGAAACCTCTGATTTAGTAGACAAGAGAACAAGACAGCACAAACATGGATTCACTTCTGGAAGACATCTGGATAGCCTGGCTTGTTTTGCATTTTTATTTACAGTCACACATTAGAAGAATAGAAATGCTTAATCATACCTATAACCAATCTTTATAAGTATTAAGGTTGTGAAAATATATTATACTATATCATTTTCAGAGGTGTTTTTTAAACATACATTGTATTTCTTTTACTTTTTTCGTGAAGAGCAACTGCATGCTCCCGTGGCCATGACATTTTAGATGTTTATAATGTTCCAAATAATCTTCGCCTTTTCTTGCAGTATAATAAATACCATATGTATATAAAACACACTTTTGCATTTTTTAGTTAAGAACATAGGATTTTATTGTACAAACAGTAGTAAACACTAAGGTAAAAATCAATTACAATTGCTGGAATGGTGCGCTACATGCCCCCAGCATTCTGCATATCCATTGACCCTAAGGCTCCTTTCATGCTAGGACTTTTCATTGTGTTGCATTGCCCTTTTTTACCACAGGGTAACGCTAAAGCAATGAAAGTCTATGAGACCCTGGTGCGGTGCAATGTGGAAGGATCTGATTTAACTCAAAAGCATCATCGGGTTACTGGGCAATATGCACAGCGATGTGCGGTGACCGAAAGTCGTGTAAGTCCATGGTGCCACAGATACTTTAAAATGTATCATGTTTGCTTTTCGGTGTGCATGTGCGGTAGCAAGTTTTGTCAATACACTTGCTTGCAATGCATATTTCCATTACAGGAAGTGAGCGCTAGAGAATCTCACTTAAAACTTGAATTGCTGCCAGGAATGACATTAAGGGCTTTTGCAGAGTAAGACGTTGCGTTTGATGCGACGTTAAGGTCGCATAACATGCCCCTAATGCAACGCATTGAAAGGCTATAACTTGGACGTTATGTAGCTCTGCGTTTGGTGCACCGTTTTCATCGCACTGTGATAGAATGAAAATGGCACATGCGTTAAAAAAAGAAAGAAAAAAAACATTACTGAGCATGTGCAAACAGTCTAACGCAGCTAAAAACGTGTATAACACACAGCATGCAGCACTTTCATTTAACGTGCAGTGTTAGACACCAACGCAACATCTGCACTGTGAACAGCACATTGATTTTTCATTTCTGTAAGTTATTGTGCGTTACATGTTGTTGTAACGTGCGACTTTAACGTCGCACTGTGAAAGAGCCTTATGGCTCATTACTGTGCATAAGCGCAGGTATCTACAAAGCTATTTTAGTGTTGGGGTGTGATCATCTGATTGTACCACATCCAAAACCAGCCTCGCTCATACACAAACACTGGTTCCGTCATTGTAGTGCCCAGAGTTTGTAGATCTAATGTACAGGGAGGGTTCTGTGTGAGAGTAAGGTTAGGTATAGTTACAGCACAATATACTGTGTGTAATATATACAATTTATTAAATTATGCATATTTAAACAAAGAGGGGGTCTAGGGGTTAGGGATAGGGAGAGATCTGTGTGAGCCTACAGTTAGGTATAATTGCAGTAAAAGATCTGTAAAATCTACCATTGTATTACTATGCGTAATACAAGTGTAAATATTGTTTTTTGCTTCTAATAAAAACTTCTTGCTAACATCCTAACAGAACTTAATGCTGAAAAATTAATAAAGTAAATCACCAGATTATTAAGCATATTACCCCTTCTCTGTCATCTCTTCAATATCTAGAACCACATGTGGGAAGGTAGCTTCTGTCTCGGGTGTCTTCTCAGGAGATTGGTAAGCTAGTGCAAACTATGAGCTTTCAGCTCCTACTTTTATAGTGATTGTATGCATTATGGCTGCCTAATTTGGAATTTCCCTAAATCTAAAGTTCTGACTGGCTAAAACTTCCATGCGTCAATGCTTTATCATGGTTTGAATACCTAAGTCATAATATTATTGTTTATAAATTCCTTAATTACCTTATCTTGTGAGGAATTAGCATCATTTGGAGTGTTTACACATTGTGACATTTCATTATCAGGTCATATTTGACGCGGTAAATAAATATGGACGTCACCAGCCATCTTGTCTGCTGGTTGACTTATTTGTCCCAGACATTGGAACTTTCAAACATTAAACAATGTCATTTATGATGCATTTCTGATCATCTGTCCTTCTGTTAATTAGTTTGGAATGTGTCTGTCCTGTTACAAAAATGAAATTGGTCAGGTTAACCCAGTAAAAAGTCTACAGCAATTAGATGCTTATTGATGTACACAGACCTTCTAATATACTCATTTAAATATAAAGCTTATTATATAATTCTTCTTAAAACAATTTGTTACAAAAGGGCACCCTTTTATAGCCAAGATTTTTTATTTTGGGGGTGCAGGAGGGGGGTTAGGATTAGGCATCACAAGAGAGGGGGGAGTCTTAGGGTTAGGCACCACTAGGGTAGGATTCTGTGTGAGAGTAGGGAGAAATTAGGTCATAGTAATCACTGGGGGGGGGGGGTCTTAGGGTCAGGCACCACCAGGGGGGATTAGGGTTAGGAACAACCAGGGAAGTCTTAGGGTTAGGCACCACCAGGGGAGTCTTAGGGTTAGGCACCACCAGGGCAGTCTTAGGGTTAGGCACCATCTGGGGGTCTTAGAGTTAGGCACCACCTGGGGGGGACTTAGTGTTAGGCACCACCAGGGCGGTTAGGAGAGGGTTCTGTGTGAGAGTAGGAATACTTTTAGTCATAGTAATCACCAGGGGCTGTCTTAGGGTTAGGCGCCACCTTGGAGGTGTTTGGTTTAGGCACCACCAGGGGGTTAGGCTTAGGCACCACCAGGGGGGGGGGGGGTCTTAGGGTTAGGCACCATCAGGGGAGCGTTCTGTGTGACAGTAGGGAGAAGTTAGGTCATAGTAATCACTTTTCACAGCTATATCTACAGCCTTTTTTTTTTCAAAAATATTTTTATTGATGCACTCAATAAAAAATACAATCAATATCCAATTATCATCAAATTATTTTGTTGGTTCAGATAAAGTAACAAGTAATACCACAATAGTCCATTATATAAAGACTTTCTTCACATTTTGGTAGATAAATGAAGTACAACAGTATAATATAGTGATATAGTCCACATAGTTGGCTTGTTTGATGCTTTCTCATGAAAAGCCATGTCTTCAATACAGTGAGCATCATTAAGTGTCATACAATCTAATTGAAAAATATTTAAATATTTATTAACCATCTACAACCTAACAACAGCATCTCACCCTTCTACTATAGTTAAGTGACTCTCCCCTTCCCCCCATGCCATACCATTTCCACCAGATAGACCAGAACACCCAGATTACCCTCAATTTTGTTAAGGAGATACTAAGTTGTATTTTCAAATGATTTCATGAGATGGAAAATTTGACTAGAAGAGAAGAAGGTCTCTACATATTTCCTCCATGTTTTAAAAAAAAATCTTAACTCGTGCCTTGTATCCTTTTCCAGATTCAACTTTTCCATCTGAAGAAGATAGTCTACAAGTTTCCTTATTAATCACTCTGGTTGGGGTTCACCTGGGGATTAACAGGGGCTTTTAATTTAATAAAAGCAATTCTAGGTTTCTTGGAAGCCCATAGGAACTTAATAAATGCACTTTCTAGCCGCTGAATATCTTTATGTTTAATTAGGATGGATAGTGTTTGAATAGGGTAAATTAGTCTATCAAAACTCATCATTATTATTAATTGAACTCTGCCCATTAAATAAATTAGGAGAGATTCCCAATTTTGTAGCTCTTTTCAGGATCTTAGTAATGACTGGAGAGAAGTTCAGGCCATACACTTGGTTGATATCCCGAGGTATTTTAATACCTAAATATGTTATGTATGAGTTTGCCATTTTATCTGTTGGACAGAAGGCGTGGTTAGAGATATTCTATTATTTAGATACAAAAGTTCACTTTTATGGTAATTTATAGATAACCCTGACAATTTCCCAAAAGCATTTATATGAGCAATAAGACACGATAAGTCCCTATCTGGATTTGCCATGTATAGCATTATATCATCTGCAAATAGAAATGTGTAGAGGACCTGCGGGCCCACCTGAAGTCCCTCGAAAATCTTCGAAAGAGCAAGGGCACGAGACAGAGGCTCCAACACTAAATTAAATAATAACGGAGACAAAGGACAGCACTGTCTCGTGCCCCTCCTCAGGAAAAAGGTGGGACCCAAGGCCCCCGGAATAGACACTCGAGCCACTGGGTTATCATACATCAGTCCCACGTGTGTAAGGAAGTTACCTTCAAAGCCATATGACTTCAGCACAGCAAATAACCAAGTCCATTCAATGCTGTCAAAGGCCTTCTCGGTATCAAGAGCCAAGAAGGCCTCCGAACCCTTCCAACCACCGCGCATTCGGCCATACTCCAGAATTGCCAGGAATTTTCGAATATTAATAACTACACTCCTCCCCCTTACAAATCCCACTTGATTATTCAACACAAGATCTTCAGCCCTTTTATAGCCCAACAAATTTTGCCTATAACAGCATCCTTTATAAACCAGGCACCCTTTGTAGCTGAATTTGACATATATGGGCTACACGGGGCATCCTGTGTAGCCGAATTTGTCATGTATGGGCTACACCGGACGCCCTTTGTAGCCAAATTTGGCATATGGGCTACACCAGGTGCCCTTTTTGTAGCCAAATTTGGCATATATGAACTACACCAGGCTCCCTTTTTTCCAGGCGCCCTTTTCAAATGGGCGCCTTCTTGCCATCACCCTGATCTTTAGCTCCCTCCACAGCTATTAGTTCAGCTCACATTATTAGCAAGCTGATAAAGAGGTTGAGACCTTTGCTGCAGAAGTGCAAGTGGGTGGGCTTAGATACAGAAATGATGAATACATGGGTACTTGTATTATTTCCAGCCATTGCATAGAACAAAACAAATTAACTGGTGATGGCCAGTAGATTTCTTCATTGTGTTTGTTTTGCGGTTCTTAACTTTTTCTAAACATGGCACATCTCATTATAAAATATCTTGGGATTATGAGACATGATATTTGAAGTTATCCAAGCAATTTCCTTTCCTTTCAATATGCCTTCTCTATTATGACTTTCTTTTTCCCTAAGACAGTACATAATGCCAGCAAGTGAAAAGCAGAGAGACAGAAACAGATGGATGTACTGTATCTGCCAAAGCTAAGATCATTTCTAACTAATATACGGCAGGTGCTTGTTTATCATCACAGGAAATTAAGAAACATAAAAAGATTGACTGTGGGATAACAGCTGTTACCAGATAAAAAAGCACGAAATAAAAGACTGTAGTAGTAAAATGCAAATCAATTTATTCAGACCAGGATTTAACCTTAATTGGGCACATTCACTGGAGGATAAAAGCCAGCACAGAAGTTATAATGCTGCTTTCAGATCCTGTTGTACATCAGGAAATTGGTGTCATCCACAGTTTTACTGAGATAGGAATTTAGGGAGGAATCAGAGGAAGAAAGTAGCTCAGGAAACTTTACCTTAACAGGTTAATGTTACAGACAGAGCAATGGGCAGAGGCTGAATCAGGGCTATCCCAAGTGGTGGGGGATGGACCATATCTGTAAAGGTTATGGATGGGAAGGTAGTGTGTTGATAATAAGTTAACTCTGCTCATCCCAAAATCTTTGGTCCTCTTATACAACTCTAAATTGAGCAAAGCCTGCAGATTTGCCATTTGCCAACACTACAACAGCAGAACGGGTGCCAGAGAAGGTTATGGCAAAAGGATCCCTGAATTAAAGCCAAGGGGACTGATAAAGAAGACAGAAGGATAATACAGTTTAGGACAACAGTACTTTAGCAATTAGGTATTAATTAAGACAGAATCCTTACGGCTGAGACACTAATTACCCCACGTGTGTATATATGAGGCAACCTGCAAAATAAACACTGTTGGTAGGCTGTGAGGACAGGTTTGGGAAACATTGTGTTAAAGGCTATGGCTTTTCCTCTAAATTTTCTCCTAGAAGATAATTTTTCATTATGTGTTTTTTTTCCTGTTTTCTGTCATAAATATTTTGAGTATTGTCTTGAGTGCTGGTGGCTTAAAGGGCATTTTATTAATAAGGTGTGAAAATATCACCTAGGAGAAAACCTAGGAGAAAAGGGGAATTAGATAAGGGTCATAGTATGGGAAGATTAGCTCCATTAGTTTTGGTTGGAAGGTTAGGGCTAGGCATCATGGAAGATGATGCCTTGCCCTAACCTAGTAACCAAAACTAATGTTAGTGAGTTAGAGTAAGATTAGGCATCAAGAAGGACGATATCCTTAGTAAGGGTTTATTAATGTTGTTAAGGAGAAGAAAGGATAAGCATCAAGAGATTTTTTTTTTCAAGAGAAGGTAGACAAGACAAGACAAATAACATTTATATCACGCTTTTCTCCTGGCGGACTCAAAGCGCCAGAGCTGCAGCCACTAGGGTGCGCTCTATAGGCAGTAGAAGTGTTAGGGAGACTTGCCAAAGGTCTCCTACTGAGTAGGAGCTGGCTTACTGAACAGGCAGAGCTGAGATTCGAACCCTGGTCTCCTGTGTCAGAGGCAGAGCCCTTAACCATTACACACAGGTAAAGGTTAGACATCAAAAACTGGGCTTTCCATAAGGGAGCATTCACTGTGCAAAAGGAGCCTTGTTTTCTTTCTATTTTAAAAGGGCAAAAAGGAGCTCATATTTTAGCAAAGACAAAACTCATAGGAAGTTTCCACTTGTTCCATTTTTTTAAGATACCTGCAATGGTCTAAATAGTGTAGTAGTGGCTGGATAGTGTATGGTTTAGGGCTCTACTTCTGACACAGGAAACCTAGGGTTGTAACCCATCTCTTCCTGATCTGTAAGTCAGTACCTATTCAGTAAAGAGACCTCCTTGAGCAAGCTTAAAGAGAATTTCTGGCTTTTAATTAGAGATGGCTTGAACCTTCGATTTTCGGTTTGCGAACCTTGAACGCAAACTTCCGCAAAAAGTAGACTTCAATGGGGAGGCGAACTTTGAAAACTAGAAACATTTATGCTGGCCACAAAAGTGATGGAAAAGATATTTCAAGGGTCTAACATCTGAGTTTTTGCATGGCGGAGTGGGATACATGCCAAAAGTCCTGGGGAAAATCTGGATTTGGCGCACAGCAGCGTTTTAAGGGCAGAAATCCACATTGCATGCTAAATTGGAGGCCTAAAGTGCTTTAAAACATCTTGCATGTGTATACATCAATCAGGGAGTGTAATTAGTGTACTGGTACACACTGACAGACCAAACTCACTGTGTAACAACCGCAAACAGCTGTTTGTTAGTACAGAAGGATCTGCAAGCCAATCAATGGTAGAAAAAACGCTGGTATTCTTTATTCAGGAATTCCACATGGCAGATGCAATAAAATCACAAGGTTCAACTGACGCATGTTGGGCTTACAATCTGCCCTTAGTCATAGTTCAGCTGTTTGTGCAGTGATGACCGTGCTGGACTGGTGCGCACTTTGCAAGATTGCTCTTCCTCAGTGATATCAGGTAATGTCTGACTGCCTTATCAACTTTCGATGGTTCTTTCTCTACCATTGTTAAAGCTTACATCTATTTTTTTAAATTACTTTTTCTGCTGGCTGTTCAGTACCTTTAACGAGAATCTGTTATGGAGGGCAAGTCTGACATTCATTCAACTGTGTGAAACTTTCAATGGTACTTTCTCAGTGCCATGGTGACCACGGGTAATGGCCAGGAAATCAGGGTTCAATTCTGGTCCAGAGTAGGAGCCTGAGAAACGGCTACCATCAAACATCCAAAGAAGGACCCATTGTGCTGTATAAGTAATGTACCTGCCCTGACCGTGCTTTGCAGACCAGGCATCTGTGGTCAGATGGACCCTTGACCCAACGCTGTGTGCCAGAGATGACACCACATGCCTTTAATGAGAATCTGGCAAGTCTGCCATTCATTCAACTGGGCAGACTTGCACGCTGTGTGCCAGAGATGACACCACATGCCTTTAATGAGAATCTGGCAAGTCTGCCATTCATTCAACTGTGTGAATGATAAACAAGTTTCCATATTACTTTCTCAGTACCATGGTGACCATGGGTAATGGCCGGGGAACCAGGGTTTGATTCGGAATCAAAGTCCGGAGTGGGAGCCTGAGAAACGGCTACCACCATGCATCCAAGGAAGGCAGCAGGCATGCTGTGGGCAAAGGAGCAGGAACGGCTACCACCACACATCCAAGGAAGGCAGCAGGCATGGCATGCAAGTCCCGACTCAGGGAGGTAGTGACGAAAAATAACAATACAGGAGGACTTTCGAGGTCCTGCTGTATATGAGAAGAATCAACTTTAAATCCTTTAACGAGAGTCTGTTATGGAGGGCAAGTCTGCCATCCATTCAAGTGAAAGGTATGCACTGACTGCCAGGTATAATACAATGTGCAGTCACAGATGCAGTGAAAGGTATGCAGTGATTGGTATTACAAATGTGCAGCTGTCACACATACAGGTACCATGAACAGGTGCAGTGACTGGTGGTATATAACACTGTGTGCGCTCACGTAGGTAGGTGCACTACTGAACAGGTATGCAGGGATTGGTATTACAAATGTGCAGCTGTTACACACACAGGTAGTCACTGAATGTGCTGTGCTGCGACTGACTGACAGGGCTGTATATGCAACACAAGTGTCTGTGGGACACACACACACACACACACACACACAAAAAAATAGATCACAAGAACAACATTAGCTCTCAAAAGAGTTGTTGAGGATGAGTAGTGCTTTTTAGCAATAAGCAAGGAGCAAGCTAACAAGCTTAACACAAAAGTCTAACCATGCTTTCCCTATGTCAGCAGGTTCTCTCCCTTCTCTAATTACTGCAGCCACACAAGTGCTGCCTTTTATAAGGGGGGGGGGGGGCTCCAGAAGGGAGTGTAGCCTGATGGCTACCCTGTGTCTGCTGACTGTGATGTAGAGGGTCAAAGTTGACCCTAATGATGTAGTATAGGGGGCGGGTCGACCTCGCATATAGTTTGCGGTTCACTGCGAACGCGAACCACCAAAGTTTGCAGGAATAAGTTCGCGTGCGAACCGTTCGGGCCATCTCTACTTTTAATGTCCTTAACCACTTTGCATCCAGAATTTGTTTCTCCCTTATGGACCAGAGTAGTTTTTTTGCCATTTTAGCTACGTCCCTTTTTAATCAGCAATCACTTTATCCCTACTTAGGACACCTAAATTAAATATATATCTTTTTTTTTCTAGACAAACTAGGCTTTCATTGTAAGGCATTTTCCCCTCAAACAATTTTGTTTTCTATGCATTTTAATGGGAAAAAGAGGAAACATTTAGCAAAAAAATCATAATTTCTCAGTTTAACAAATTCCAGTTTAAAAATAAAAAGTGCTACTGTATATAAAAAACCCACACATTTTGTTTGGCTATTTCTACCATTTATCACAAAACTTAGATTATGTTCCTGTCACAATTTATAGTGAGGATATTTGATTCTGAAATAATGCTACAGTGTATATTTTTCACTAAGAAGTGAGAAAATAGAAGTATTTTAATGGTAAAAATCAATCTGATTGGCTCAGGGAAAATATATTCCCTTTCACCAATTAGTGCTGCTGCAGATAGTGCCAAAGGTGTGCCTTGGGAGCAAGCCTAATCGTGCCCAGCTGCGATTCAGCTACAAGATGTATATCTATGTCTTTGTGACTTAGATGAGGTCACAGAGGACGTAATTATACTGTAGTGGTGAATAAAGTGGTTAACTAATGTAGTCTGCCTAATTCAATAAGGATGCAGTAATGTTCCCAAAAAAAGGTATAAGAGATATGTCACATATGCATACACTCCCCCTCTAGCTGTCATCTTGTGACTGGTAGCTTCTTCCCCAGATCATTGCTAATTATTTAGCAGAGATTCAATTCAAGTTTTTAGCTCCTTAGCTCCTTTAGCTGCCAGATATGCACTCAAGGCTGTTCCTGAGATTTAGCAATGACACTATATTGACCTGACAAAGCAGCTTATGCTGAAATGAAAAACACATTGTCCTATGTGCAGAATTAAACTTTTTTGAACCACACACGTTAATCTTGTCTTAAAGAGACTCTGAAGCAAGAATAAATCTCGCTTCAGAGCTCAAAGTTAGCAGGGGCACGTGTGCCCCTGCTAAACCGCCGCTATCGCGCCACACAAAGGGGGTCCCTTCACCCCCAAACCCACCCCAGCATGACTTGGTCGTGCATTTGGTCGCTCCTGGAGGCAGGGCTAACGGCTGCAGCCCTGCCTCCAGTCGCGTCTATCAGCGGTGCATCGCCGCCTCTCCCCCGCCCCTCTCAGTGAAGGAAGACTGAGAGGGGCGGGGGAGAGGCGGAGATACGCGCTGACAGACGCGCGTGGGGCAGGGCTGTGGCGGTTAGCCCTGCCCCAATGCGGAAGCGCTCCCCCGCATTACGGAGGGGATTTGGGGGGACAGGGACCCTCGTGCAGCCGCGGGATAGCGGCGTTTTAGCAGGGGCACAAATGCCCCTGCTATTTAGGAGGTCTGAAGTGAGATTTATTCTCGCTTCAGACTCTCTTTAAAGGTAAGATTATCCTTACCGAAACTTACTTTTTGACAATTATCTTTCTATGAGCTCCTTCAGCAACTGTTTAATTGTATCTTAGTCAACCCTGATAGGGGTGTTGTACCGAACTACACCAGATCAGGCTCCTAGTTTCCCTGTGTTCTTTTTCTACAAGATTGACTGACCAGAAGTTCTAGACGATCAATATAGACATCTGTTGTTGTTGTTTTCTGAACACTAAGCATTTTTCTTCTAATTGATCAGAACTTCCACACCGTATTCTGTTACATACAAAATATAGCAGAGTATAGGGCACTGGGAAAAAAACACAAAGACAACAGGAGCCCAAATTGTGCAGTATATCACAGGTAGATGGATAAATAAAGTGTTTGAAAAGGGAATACTCACAAAGGTGGGTTGCACAGGGGGCAACCGACCACTTCAAGCAGGTGGAGTGTCTTATACCTGACTCCACTCAGGTAAGCCAGTGATCCTGGAGGTGGTCGCTCTCTTGGTAAAGAACCTCATGCACTCTAAAAACCATGAGGTGGTGTGGATTCCACCTCAAGTTTGGTGCATGGGACTCCCCTCACTGGAACGTGGAGGGGAGTATGACACAGAAGGGAGCAAAGAGGCGCCCAATGGTGTATAAAAGAATTAAAAACACTCAAAACTAAAAGGCCGAATGTGGCTATTAGACTGCAGTGGCACTTTATTTGGCCTGAGGAAGTGGGCTAGATCCCACGAAACATGTTGCCTGTGCTTATTAATAAACATTTCTACTCAAAATGAGTTGTCGTCTATGAGGTAAGCCACCTCAACCGTTTAGTTTTTAGTGTTTTTAACTCTTTTATGCTCCATGGGCACCTCTTTACTCCCTTCTAAGATATAGCAGAGACCCACGGAAGATATAAACTGTCAGAGGCAGATAGCTGAGTAGGAGGTGGGAGAGCTTGTACCTTTCTCTTTTGGGAAAATTACTGCATAGCTATAGGTCTGAAAGATTCCATTTATTAGTCTAACAAAAAGCCAAAATAGTGTTTAACTTGGTGTCACTTTTTACCATGTCAACCGCTTTTCTTTAAAGTCAGGGCTACAAGCTAGAGGCTTCAGCTGTTATGTGTAGCAGCACTGCAGGTCATTGAAGGGCTCTCAAAGAGGAGCTATCAAAGAAACTGTCATTCTATAAACCCCACATACCTATAGAGCGTTTAGCCAATAACAATATAAAGCTTTTCCTGTTCCTTTTATGACAGCCTATGTAACGCAATGCCTCCTGTATCAGGTCTCAGCCTTTTGTGTTGGTGACGGCTTGCAAGGCCGTACCATGTAGATAGGTGCCACTTCTTTGTCACTATTCACAGAAAAATGATTCACTGTTAATGTCTGCCCTTCTCACACACTGCTTTCTCACAGATCATATGAGAATAGATAAGAGATCTTTCAGCTACAGAGAAAGCATCTGAAGAGAAGGAGTTTAGAATGAGCTATGCCTGGTTGTAACACTTTAATATTTACTTAAAGGACTACTGTAGGGGGTGGGGGGAAAAGGAGTTGGACTTACCCAGGGCTTCTAATTGTCCCCCGCAGACATCCTGTGCCCGTGCAGCCACTCACGGATGCTCCAGTCCTTGCCTCCGGTTCACTTTAATGTCGGAAAACCACTGCACCTGTGCGGCCGTGTCCTTGCTCCCACTGACAGCACCAGAAGCATACTGCGCAGACGAAGATCATACTGGGCCTGTGCAATACACTCCTGGTGACGTCAGCGGGAGGGAGGGCGCGGCTGCACAGGCGCAGTGGTTTTCCGACTTTAAAGACAAAAATTCCAGAAGTGAACCAGAAGCGGGACTGGAGCATTAGTGAGTGGCTGCGCAGGCACAGGAAATCTGCGGGAGATCATTAGGAGTTCAACTCTTTTTCTCCCTACCCCCTACAGTAGTCTTTTAAAGGAAACCTAAACCCTATTGAAAAATAATGAGTTTCACTTACATGGGGATTCTACCAGCCCCCTGCAGCCATCCTGTGCCCTCGACGTCACTCCCGGATCCTCTGGTCCCCCACCGCCAGCTAGTTTTGTATTTGCCGACTTGGAGTCAGCGGGGTGCCACGCATATCATTACACACATTAAAACAGTTACAGGACACTACAGCGGGTGTCAATACGTACAAAGATACGTGTTGACACCCGCTATTGCATCCTGTAACTGCGGTAATGCATGTACAATACAATAACATTTCTATAGCGCTTTTCTCCCATAGGACTCAAAGCGCTTAGGCTCTCTCAGATTCAGTAATTGGTAGTATGTAATGCTACACAGTGTAATGCTACACCTGGCGACGTGCCAACTCCGAGTCAGAAAAAATGAAACTAGCTGGCGGTGGGGGGCTGGTAGAAGAACCAGGTGAGTGAAACTAATATTTTTTTAATTAGGTTTCCTTCAGGAACTGCCTGAGGCTGAAAGCAGAGACACAGGAGCAAGACATGCAGCTGGTCATTTATTTACACACTATTCAATATCTCTGCTATTCATGATTCTGAAAAAGACTTCACAGAATTTCAGCCAGTAAGTACTGTCTCTGTATGCTGAATGTGCTGGCTGCAGTCCTCCATAGTAATGCCCGCAGGGGAAACTGTTCTCTTTAAATGTCATATTTTCTTCACAAAAGAAAAAAAGACTTTTTTATTACTATTTGCTAGTAATTACTAGAAATATATGTGACATTTAGAATTTTAGTTAACTTCGATAGTTGTCCTTTAACCATTAGCCACGTTTGTGGCAGTATATCTGCGGAAGACTGTTCCCATTCCAGGGATATAGATATTCATCTGTTGATTCTAATGGGCGGCGTGCGCGACCCCTCCTCCGTGGCGGTGTGCTAGCCACCGATCAGTGAATGGGAACACAGTTCCCATTCACCAATCTATGTGCTGGTATCAATGATCATCGGCATCAATGAGATACTTGCGTTCATTGCAATAAAAACAGTTACACATCCACGCGTTACTTCCTGTTAGTGTACTACTAGTATGCACAGGAAGGTAATGCGGGGGACATTTTGTGGCCAAATAGTAAAATTATATCTACACACACTATTGAAATAAAAATATATACATTTACAATTAAAATTAACCCATTACCTCCCCCACTCTTCCATAGTAACCTCCCCAAAAGTGCATATATATATATATATATATCCTATATAATAAAACCCCTGTGTCTCTGCGTCCTGTCCCTGTGTGTGTGGGTGGGTGTGTGTGTGTGTGTCTGCTTCCAGACTTGACAGTTTGCTGTCTGAGAACCTCATTGCATTGTGGGAAATAACAGATTTTCACAACTGCCAAGCAAGCAACATCTCCCTGTGTGCATAAATTTTGGACAGTTGTAGGGGACGGGTGAGTGGGAAGCGTCAGTATGCACTTTGCCAGGCTTTAGCGGGAAGGCTTTTTTGCCTGTATAGTGTGATTTTGCTCTAATAAAAGAAGAGCTGTGTGCTGCAATCTCACGTCTGTTTTCTATATTACCTTGAGGGGATTGGGCACCCCTGATTGTGTGCACACCTTCCCAGTGGGGGACTCCTGTGACAGCTGCTGACCTCCTCTGGACCATATATATATATATATATATATATATATATATATATATATATATATATATATATACACACATATATTACAAACATCTAAAAAAAAGTCATAAATAGCTACCTTAGGAACTAAACTTTTTATAAATATGCATGTCACGAGGGGTATATTACAGTTTTTTTTTTGTTTGTTTGTTTTTTTCAAGTAGGGGCTTGTAATTACTGATGGACGCAAGGCTGAAAAAAAAAAACACCTTTTTTTCCAAATAAAATATTGTCGCCACACATTGTACTAGGGAAATATTTAAAATGTTGTAATAACTGAGACAAATGGGCAAACAGGATAGGTGGCTTTTAATTACAGCAGCATGTATTATTTTAAACCGATAATGGCCAAAAACTGAGAAACAATACATTTTTCATGTTTTTATTATTATTTCCTTTAAAATGCATGTACCATGAAATAATTCTTAAAATAACATACCACCCAAAGAAAGCCTATTTGGTGGCAAAAAAACAAACAAAAAAAAACAAGAGGAAAAGTGTTGAATAGCTTTAGTGGAGGTGACTATGGCCTCGGTTCATCAAGACTTATCGAATCAATTACCAACAGCTCGGTAAAATACCGAACTCGATAAGTTGATTTCAGGATTCATCAAAGTTATCTACAGCTGTTAGCGAGCATTCGGTAATCATTCAGTAAAGATGCGTTTAGCGTTAAAGGTGGATTAGTTATCTCCTTCACTGCTCTGTCATTATTCCTGTCAGATCATTGCTGGCAGAGAAGATGGAGCCATTTGAAGTGGTTATATATCAGCTGAGAGTGATTCAAAGGCGCAGAAGGGCATGAATAAGGTCTAGAACCATATCAATTTGCAAGAGAATGGATTTATTTGCTATACCAGGACATCAGCATTTCTCTTGAATCATCTTGTAAGAGAACACAGGCAGTGCCAGGGTTAACTAAATTGCTAGCTGCACTACATTTTTTTCTGAAAAAAAATTGTGGGATTGTCCCAAGCCACTTCCATAATCCTGGTCCAGGTGTTAAGCCCTATTCGGAATGTTGCTACGTGGTGTTCAAAGGACTGCCTTTTACCCACAATTCCACAGGAATCTTTTGGCCTTGTGTTAAATAACCGCTGTAAAATAGAAATATCGACACGTTACCGAATGGCTACCGCATTGTTATCGATATTTTATCTAAGTCACACCGAATGCGGAAAAAAACCTTGATGAATACAACTAGAAATCGATAAACTTCGAATTTGGTAAATAAACGAACTGGAAAAAGTTATCGCGAAGGCAATGATGAATCGAGGCCAATGTCTGAATGGTTGATTGAGCAGTGGAAGTCATTTGCCCAAGATTGAATAATTCTAAATTCATTTTAATGGGAATAATACAAAAACAAAGGAAAAATGATTATTTCTCAGTTTTCAGCAATTATAGTTTGAAAATAATACATGCTACTGTAACTGTGTTCCTGTTCACTGATTTGTGTACTAATGGCCAGCAACAATAATGCGTGCCTTAGCGGCGTAGATATACTGTTGAGAAGTGGTTAAAAGCACATTGAAAAACATACTTTATACCATATGTGTAAATCCAGAGTTGTCCAGAAGTAACTCATATCTCCACTTTTCAGTGTGTTAAATAAAAAAACTAACCATACAACAAATTCATCTTACAAATAATCTTCCATAACGGAACCTGTTTGAAAATAGGGAACCTCCTGTATAGATATACTGCTGATCAGAAAACATTTGAAAGTTCTGAAAAAAAAACTGTGAAAATCTACATTTTGGCTTGTACTGCATTATGTTTAAATAAATAATAATAAGATAAATTTAACATTATTTCTACAAATTTTCTATGTTACATTTTGTTGTGAAACTGAATTTGCTCATACCAAATCATTTCTACTCTCTTAGCATAGTGTGATTTCCACTGGCTTGTACTGCACTACATTTAAATAAATTAAATGATACAGTCAAAATTAATTCTACACATCTTCTATGGTACACTACATTCCTCTCTCTACATCCACAGGGTTTTCATTCAAACACATTTTCTAATTCCACTTCAAGTCCATTTTCATTGCAGTGATCTGGTGGCCTCAGGTATGTCTCCATGATAAACAGCCATTCTGTACAGCTAATTCCTCTATCCTTATACTGTTAATTTGTTTGATCTCCATGCTAGCTCTTTCCATTCTCACACTCTGCAACCAGGTCTTGTTAATTCCCAATTCCTCTATCTCAGTCTGTTCCATCATTAACCACTGGAAAGGAAATGAGGACAAGAGAAAAAAATAAAGGTGATTGATTTATAGAAGTACGCACTGAAAAAAGATGGTTAGAAAATACAGAGGATCAGTCTTGAAGAGTTAGCTAAGTGTCAGCCAAAAATGAAGTAGGGAGACAACTGAATTGTTCAATAATTAAGGCATTACACTTGCTTCCCTCACCTTGCCAGAAATGTTGCTGCACCTCTCCAGTGGGACCATGATACAATCTGAGAATACATGATTTCATGGATAACTGTCCTTTTACAATTTTTTGTTGTTGTTGCAGTTTAAGTACAGTTTAAAGCAAACCTGAGCTAAACATTATTTTACTTGATCGTATCTCTTCTATTTGTTTTATGTACCTAAATAGTCACACACAAATGGAACGGTTTTCATCTTCCAGAGGTCTCTCAAATAGACAAGGCAGATAGCAGGGTTTGGTCAAATCAGTTCCAGGCTCACATTAAAATTCTGCACATGATCATTCAGGAGATGAACACAGTTATATTTGTACATATTTCTTTGAAAGTCATGTGGCCTAGCTCTGGGTCTGCTGCTCCCTTAGGGCCAGTTCACACAGACGGCTTGAGCAATCGATAGCAAACAAAGGTAAACAATGTGACATGATTGCTCCCATTCATCTCAATTAGGATGTGGTGGATCCAGAGCAGTAAACAATGGGGACAATAACCAGCAGCCAGCAGTCTGAACCAACCCTAATTCCTTTGCCATTACAGGCCATTTTTTATGAATGGAGTGAGTGTGTGAGTCTACTGCTTCCTGGAAAAATTGTTTTGATGAATGATGCATGTGTTCCATTTGTCTTGAACGTTTGCAACCCTGCTATGCTCCCAATTTAAGTTTTGATGCATGAATGTCAACTTATTGTACTGATTGATGTTGGAAAGTTTAGAGACCAGTTCTACAGACAAGTCAGTGTAGTGTGGGTGAACTGGCTTGGCACAAAATATTGTTTTCGTTTTTATTAACTACCATCTTTATATTTATTTTACCCACAATTCCATATTTTTTCAGTTATATTATTTAAAGAGAATCTGTATTGTTAAAATCACACAAAAGTAAACATACCAGTGCGTTAGGGGACATCTCCTATTACCCTCTGTCACAATTTCGCCGCTCCCCGACGCATTAAAAGTGGTTAAAAACTGTTTTAAAAAGTTTGTTTATAAACAAACAAAATGGCCACCAAAACAGGAAGTAGGTTGATGTACAGTATGTCCACACATAGAAAATACATCCATACACAAGCAGGCTGTATACAGCCTTCCTTTTTAATCTCAAGAGATCACTTGTGTGTTTCTTTCCCCCTGCAGCTATCTTCCACTGAAGTGTCAGGCTGTTTCTTCCTGCAGTGTGCAGACAGCTCTGCCTGTATGTAATTCCTCAGTATGTGAAAGCCCAGCCAGCTCAGAGGAGGATTTATCCAGCTTGTAAGAGAGAAGCTGCCCTAATCTAAATAATACACAGGCAGTGTGCAGAGAGGGGCCTGGAGGGGGGAGATGCATCACAGAACCACAACACTGAAGAACTTGGCAGCCTTCCAGACACAGGCTGACAAGTCTGACAAGAGAGAGATAAGTTGATTTATTACAGAGATGGTGATAGTAGAACGTGCTGCAGTAAGCCAGAACACATTAGAATAGCTTTTGGAACTTGTAGGATGATAAAAAACAGGATGCAATTTTTGTTACGGAGTCTCTTTAACATGTAGTTCATCAACAAATTTCAAAATAAAAGGATGTATGCAAAACTTGCTTCACACTGTGGTTTAATTGTGTATTGATTTATAAATACATGATTGACATGATTAATAATGTAAGCCAACAGTGATATAGAATAAAACATAGGCAGTTTCATAGGAAATTGAGCATTTTGTATGATTGATTAAAGAGACATTTTGTATCTTTCTAATTCCAAGGCGTGTGAGACCTTGCATTCTGTTACTCTTTAAAACTTTTATAAAACGTTTTACACCTGCATCAGTCCACATGTAAAGTGGAATTACAGTCTGATATAGCATGCAATAAAAACTTGTTTTCCTTCTCTTTGCCCACAGAGTTGTTCTATTTGTATTTTCCCTATGGTAATGTAATTTATCCCTTCTTGGTTGTTACCTTGCCGTGGTGAACGGGCTTGTGTATCTCAATGAAGCGATAATCTATATTGTGTAGGGTCACCCAAGACAAGCAGGTCATTTCAGAGAAGTCAAACTTAATACAATTCACTGATCTACTGAATAACATCAAGAAATCTAGAGTCATATCATCTGCTCCAATGAACCTTCTGCAAATAGATGAGAAGGTTGCAACAGATTTAATCTCCCTGGAGCCGAAGAGCTCTTCAAATAGTGAATGTAAATGTATGCAATTGGATTAGCACACATTAATTATAAAAGTCCCAATTTCAAGACAGTCTTTGTATTGAAATCTTCCAAGTCGCGGGAGCTGAGAGACTCGTGAGTGAGAGACATGGGGCATTGGCGGTAGATCACTGAGTAACAACAAAGGAGCCAGTGGCAGTGCCTGATGAGGAGGCAACAGGGGAGAGCCCATAACCAAAACTCTGGGTGATATAATGTGATCAGAACAATATTTTAATAAAGCATTTACATTTTAAAGCAGTAAAATGCAATGGGAGCGTTTTCACTCTATCTTTGAGGCATACAGTGTATGGTGAATGGCTGGGAGAACCCTGGTATCTGATGAGCTGAGGTATCTAGGCACTTGAGCGATAAACAACCTATCTAATAGGGGTTGCATTACATTTGGCAAGTTTGTTCCCCTGCAGGTGCCCTGGAGGTGGGTGAAATCCCCAACAGATGTTTGCAAACTAAGCTTTATGGAAGATTGCAATACAGAGTCTTGTGATAGGAACTTTTATAATTGTTGTGCACTAATCCAACTGCATACATTTGAATTGAGTGGAATACCAACCGAGGAGATAGCACACTCCACTATTAATATATTTATGTTTTATGGTTTTTATATTCTCATTTTATGTTTTTGATTTTCTAATCATATGTATTTCTAATGCACTGCAGGGCCTTCATCCTTTGCATACATTATCAAATAGTGAATGTAACTATGAGATGAAGAGATGCTTGTTGCTTGGTAGGAGAGCCATGACAAATTTGGACAAAATACTAAAGTGACACCAACAAAGATTAAGATAGTTAAAGCTATGGCCTCCCTAGTAGTACAATATGGCTATTTTTCTATAGAGAAATCATTGATGCTTGGAAAAAATAACGGCAAAAGAAGGAAAGGACAACATGGATAGACAGCATATTTGTGAAGTTATGAACATGCATATGCAACTGCTGAAAGAAGCAGTGATTGACAGATACATGTTGTCACGGAACAGCCGTGAGGAACGAGAGCACAATCGGTTTATTGCACCGATTGCCAGTGACATGCTATATCTGGATTGATTGTGTAGGAGCATCTAGTCTTTTCTCCGCAGAGAGATAGCATCAGCTTAACTGCAGGATGGCTCTTTTGATTTACTAATGAACAGGAACAAACTCCTGTGTTCAGGAGGCTAGTGTTTACTTTTCATTACCTCAGATAGATGTCAATAGGCTCACCAAATGGTGAGTCTATTCAAAGCACTGCTTCCCACAGACTGGCCGGAGCCATATAGACAGAATAAGAAAGCATGGGTGGTATGATTTCCTGTCGGTATACGA
The DNA here is from genome assembly GCF_040937935.1 of Hyperolius riggenbachi. NCBI lineage: Eukaryota > Metazoa > Chordata > Amphibia > Anura > Hyperoliidae > Hyperolius > Hyperolius riggenbachi. The sequence goes on from NC_090651.1 coordinate 158,180,134, forward strand.
AAACCGTACATCGCACAGCTATGAAATTCATATAGTCTTATTCGGTAAAATCTGGTCATCGTGCTGATATGAAATTCATCGCGATAGCCCGTCCGGTTATTGAGGTATGACCCTTCTCAAGAACGGGGTCCGCTGCACTAGCCATGTCTGATGTCATATTAACCTATATTTTCCGACAAGTATGAATCTGTTATCTCCCTAAATATGACGTGTATCGTTTGTGAGTTACGGCAGTTTGTAGGTTTAAAACCTAAAATCTCTCAGAGGAAATGAACTGTCATTGGTTGGCATTGCCACACCCCCAAACCAGCTTCATCAAAAGTATCTGCGAGGCGGCCCTCCCCTCAGTCCTCCAACTTCCATCTGTATGAGAACGGTCTGCTGCCAGCCAGAGGACACATAGTTGGCGGCCATCTTGCTGAACTTGAATTTTGCTCTGAAACAAAGAACTTTGTGGAACTTGAAACCATTTTGCTTGGACTTTATGATTCTTCCCACAAAAGGAAATTTTTCCATGAAACTAAGTATTTTTTCTCCCTTTCTTTTATTTTTCATACTGGCTATTAATGTTTCAATAATTGTTGATTTTAATAATTGTCTGTATATATTAATTATTTATATTGCCCATGAATAAAGACTTAATCAAAGTCATTCACTGTTCGGCTACCCTGCTACTCAGCCACAAAAACTGAACCCAGACTTCTGAAGAGATGCTACTATTGTTGATATCTAGACAGAATAGAGTGTTTAACCGTTTTATTTGCAGTCAGTCAGTCAGTAGGGTCCACTGGCCCATACCAGTGGTGGTGGCAGATACCCTGAAATAGTGTGTAAGTTGTAATTACCGTACCTCACAGGCTCCCTTCTAGTCGGGCTGCTGCCCAAATTTCTGTCTGTTTCTGCACAAAGATCGTGACCAAAGCTTGCATGGTCTGTTTGCTGAAACCGATTGGAAGGCAATTTGCGGTCTGACCACTAGGGCTCCTGTGACACATGTGGTGTGCAAAAATTTATACGGTCACAAAAAGTCAGAGTTGATTTAACAAATCAGGATGAGGAGGAATGTCCCCCCACCCCATCCACACACACCAACTCAGAAAAAAATGACCCACTAAATAATTTGAATGAATTTGATGATGTACCATATGTACATTATCAAATTCATTCAAATTATTTAGTGGGTCATTTTTTGTGGTCAAATTCTCACAGTTGTGTGTGTTGGAGGGTGTTTACCAGCAGAGTTTTTATGGATCTTTAATCAGTGGTTACAAATATTCTACAAATTTAGGATTGGGATTATTTCTTAACAGGAACCTACGGAAAGAGGGATATAGGGGTAGCTATATTTATTTCATTTTAAACAATGCATATTGCCTGACTTGCTTGCTGATCCTCTGCATTTAACACTTTTAGCCATAGATCCTGAACAAGCATGCAGATCAGGTGCTCTGACTGAAGCCTGACTGGGTTAGTTGCATGCCTGTTTCAAGTGTGTGATTCTGACACTATTGCAGACAAAAAGATCAACAAGACTGCCAGGCAACTGGTATTGCTTAAAAGGAAATAAATATGGAAGCCTAGGTTTAGGTTCCCTTCAAAGGTAGAATTGTGTGCTCTAATTTATTTCATTTTTTATTCATGGCTATATTGATTTATTTGTATTGTGTGTGCAGCACCTTTGTTATGTTTTAATAATTATGTGGGCTTTCTTTAGATTGACTAGCATGAAAACATTGTTAAATATTTAATAGAAATGAATAAATGTATTAACATGAAATGTATGAGTTATGAGGCCTGTGGTCATAGTCAATATTGTTACTTGCTGCTTCTTACAAAAAAGTTTTTTTTTCTCCATAGTAGAGTTCCCTGTTGGTAAAATCACTTTTCATTGATTGTGGGTAGTGGCTTTGTAGTGGCTCTTTTATATGGACACTGGGTACATATTCATTATTCTCAGTCATGTGATCACATTTGTAGGATGTGACTTACATTTTACATGTGTATTTTTTTATTTGTTTGTTTTGTTTTTGTTGCATTGCACATCTGATGAAAAGCAAGAAGACCTGAAACATGTTGTGTGTGCTTCCTACTGTCATAAAATAAACTGTCTGTAGCCAGTGGTGTGCAGCCTCTTATTTCCCAGATTGTACACAGTGGATTCATGAAAAGTAATTTCGTTGTGTTACACAATGACAATAAAGTGAATTGAATTGAATTGGTGTCTATCCCTGTGCAGGCAAGACACCAGCTGTAGAGATGGCCCGAACGGTTCGCCGTCTAACGGTTCCCGGTAAACTTCCAGGGTTCGCAATCGCTGAAAACTGCAAACTTTTCCGGAAGTTTGATTCGCCCCCATAGTACATCATTAGGGTCAACTTTGACCCACTACATTACAGTCAGCGGGCACATTGTAGCCAATCAGGCTACACTCCCTCCTGGAGCCACTCCCCCCCTATAAAATGCAGGCAGCGTCAGGCATTGGAATCACTAGTGTGCCTACAGTAATTAGAGAAGTGAGAGCTGCTGCAGACTCTCATAGGGAAAGCTTAGTTAGGCTCTTGTAGGCTTGTTAGCTTGCTCCTTGCTGATTCTTATTGCTAAAAAAGCACCCCACAACAGCACTTTTGAGAGCTAATCTTGTTCTTGTGATCTATTTTTGTGTGTGTGTGTGTGTGGCCCACTTGCATTATATTTATATACAGCCTTGTCAGTCAGTCACAGCTGGCCTTTGGCCCCTTAATTCCTACTGTGCCACTGCCAGGCCCAGCACATTCAGTGACTACCTGTGTGTGTGACAGGCAGCTGCACACTGTTTAGTCCACCCACCTACCTACCTACCTACCTACCTACCTACCTACCTACCTACGTGAGCGCACGGATTGTTAATACCACCAGTCATTGCACCTGTTCATGGTACGTGTGTGTGTGTGTGTTTGTGTGTGTGTGACAGGTGCACATTTGTAATACCCAGTTTCACTGCATATACTTACCTACCTGTTGTTCAGTGCACCCACCTACCCACATGAGCGCACGCAGTGTGATATTTAATACCACCAGTCATTGTACCTGTTCACGGTACATGTGTGTGACAGGTGCACATTTGAAATACCCATCACTGCATATACCTACCTGTTGTTCAGTGCACCCTCCTACCTACGTGAGCGCACACAGTGTGATATACCACTCCGTGCATACCTGTTCACTGAACCTGTGTAACCGTACATTGTATTAGTCAAATCAGTGCATACCTGTCACTTCATCTCCCCCAATATGGACAAAACAAAAGGCAGAGACAGAGGAGGCCACCTGGCAGGTCTGTTCAAGGTCGTGCTGTCGTGATTTCGTGTGGCCCTCGACCAAAGTACAGTGTTCAGAAGAAGGCACGTGTCATCAACCCCCAATATTGTCAGGACGTAGTTGACTATTTAACTCAGAACACCTCAGCTGTCTCAGCTTCCGCACGGAAGCGTGACATATCTTCCTCCTCCTGCTCTGATTCTGGCACCCCACTTAACACTCAGTCGGCCACCACCACCAAAGTGCCATCACCCCAGGGCTCAGCGGTGTGGACATTTTTTTGTGTGTCTGCCTCAGATGAGAGCAATGCCATCTGTACTCTCTGCCACCAAAAATTGAGCCGTGGAAAGTCCAAGACCTGCGTAGGGACAACAACTACCTTATGAAGGCACATGATTACAAAGCACAAACTGCAATGGGATGACCACCTGAGGAAAAGCAGCACACAATAGCAAAGCCACACACCGCAGTGGAAGATCCCAGGCCGCAATTTTTTCTCAAAAAAGGTGATACCTAAACTGTACCGTGATGTTGAAAGGCAAGTGGTGACATCTCTGGCACACAGCGTTGGGTCAAGGGTCCATCTGACCACGGATGCCTGGTCTGCAAAGCAAGCTCAGGCCTGCCCTAAGACTCCGTCAGTCCCCACACACAGCATCTTTGCCTGCACGCCGTGTGACTGCCTGCCCCAAGACTAAGTCGCTCCCCACACCGCATCTCTGTCTGCAGGCCACTTGACTGCCTTCTCCGCCACCACCAACAGGGTCCACCAGGACTCCAGGTGGATTCCTGAATTTTTATATAATAATTTTTCTGGTGCGTGCACATGTCTGCCTAATTTTTCTGGCTGAACTGCAGCTGCAGCAACAAAACAAAAGGCATGTATATGTGTCAATTCCCCTTCGTGATCGTTACCTTGCCGTGGTGAAGGGACTTGCACATCACAATGAAGCAATGACCGTGGGCTATAAGAGTGTCTCGGGGGGTGGCACACCAAAGATAATAAGGTCATTGCATCATTGTGGACAGACCAAATTCGATCAGCTGGACAATCACTGTTGTTCTGTCATTGAGCTACCTCAGCCTGGCGACCATATGGGCTTGAAAACCACTATCGCCTGCACTCTCACCATGGTGCGAATCAGTCCAGCACGGCCATCACAACACAAACAGCTGTTTGCGGTTCGTTACACAGTGAGTTTGGTGTATCAGTGTGAAGTAGTACTCTAATTACACTCCCTGATTGATGTATATACATGCAAGATGTTTTAAAGCACTTTAGGCCTCCAATTTAGCATGCAATGTGATTTCTGCCCTTAAAACGCTGCTTTGCGTCAAATCCAGATTTTTCCCTGGGACTTTTGGCGTCTATCCCACTCATCCATGCAAAAACTCAGATGTTAGACCCCTTGAAACATGTTTTCCATCACTTTTGTGGCCAGCATAAATGTTTCTAGTTTTCAAAGTTCGCCTCCCCATTGAAGTCTATTGCGGTTTGCGAAAGTTTGCAAGTTCACAAATGTTTGCGGAGGTTCGCGAACCCGGTTTGTGAACCTAAAGTCGGAGGTTCGGGCCATCTCTAACCAGCTGTTGTCAAGACTGAGCTTTGTGTGGATACATCAGTGGATGTGATTTTGCAATATGAGATCTAACACTGATCCAACAAGTAATCATAATAGAGATTGAGGAGCACTGCTCTAAGCACACCACCGCACAATGAAACAACTCTGGTGCTATATAATTATTTTCTGCCACTCTTGAGCACATTTTTCATCCTTTCTCCTTTTAAAATGAATTGAATAATATCAATCATTCCACAGATTTCAAACATAACTGGTGAAAATGATTATATCTGCATTCATTTGATTAGACTTTGCATGTTGCTTTTAACAGGATCACACAGTGACCCAAGTATGTTCTCGAATTAAAATAAGAGGAATCCAATTTTTCAAAGTCATGCCGTTAGCTACTTATGTGACATCTTGCCGACAGCCAGCCAACTTCAAAATGGCTATGAGAAAAAATAGAACTACTTGTGTATTGTATCTCCTTAAACCTTTGACATACATGAGGAAATATCAAAAACGAATACTCAATGGTAAAGGCCCATGTCACAGCGATATATTTGCTAACCGAGAAGGGACCATGTGTATTTGTTGCCTTAAAAGAAGAGAATGCTTATGTGACCTCAGTGTCAAACTGACTTGTAATATAGACAGCTGTTTGCCTTTTGCTGTCTAATTCAAGTGATATATTATATATACAGATCTACCTAGAGCTGCTTCTAAGCAAGGTCAGTTACAAAATGAGTTTTCTTTTCTGTCATGTAAAAGAATAGCAACACAAAAACCTACAGCAGTAGTGTTCTTTAACCTGTTTGACCTGCTAGGTTTGTGTCAAGGGATGCTATACAATTCATTTCAAATAAAGGACAGATGAATAAAATGGACACAAAGGAGGGTATCATGTCTCTGCAAAGATCACAAATAATAAAGGAGATATCAAGAATGTCTGTGAAATTGCAAAGTCACATTTCCAAGCACTGTTTAAAAACGTGACCATAGAATCATTTCTGGAGTCTAAGCAAATATAAGTAACATGATGGGTTGATTTAGATTTTACTTTTGTTCACTCACTTAGTATTTTGTAAGTAGAGATGGCCCAAGCCTCCAATTTTAGGTTCGCAAATCGGGTTCGCGAACCTCTGCAAATGTTCGCGAACTTTCTCTAACCACAATAGACTTCAATGGGGAGGTGAACTTTGAAAACTAGAAACATTTATGCTGGCCACAAAAGTGATGGAAAACATGTTTCAAGGGGTCTAACATCTGAGTTTTTGCATGGATGAGTGAATAGACGCCAAAAGTAACGGGGAAAAATCTGGATTTGATGCAAAGCAGCGTTTTAAGGGCAGAAATCACAAAGTGCTTTAAAGAGACACTGAAGCGAGAATAAATCTCGCTTCAGTGCTTATATTCAGCAGGGGCATGTGTGCCCCTGCTAAAACGCCGCCATCCTGCGGCTAAACGGGGGTCCCTTCACCCCCAAACCCACCCCTGCAAAATCAACGACCAATTTGGTCATATATTTTGCTGCTCTTCAGGCAGGGCTAATGGCTGCAGCCCTGCCTCTCAGCGCCTTCAATCAGCGGCGCATCGCCACCTCTCCCCTGCCCCTCTCAGTGAAGGAAGACTGAGAGGGGCGGGGGAGAGGTGGAGATACGCGCTGACAGACGCGCGTGAGGCAGGGCTGCAGCGGTTAGCCCTGCCTCTATGCGAAAGAGGGGATGCGCTGCACGGAGGGGGATTTGGGGGTGAAGGGACCCCCATTTAGCGGCGCGATAGTGGCGGTTTAGCAGGGGCACGCATGCCCCTGCTATCTATGAGGTCTGAAGCGAGATTCATTCTCGCTTCAGACTCTCTTTAAAACATCCTGCATGTGTATACATCAATCAGGGAGTGTAATTAAAGTACTGCTTCACACTGACACACCAAACTCACTGTGTAACGCACCGCAAACAGCTGTTTGTGTTGTGATGGCCATGCTGGACTGGTGCGCACCATGGTGAGAGTGCAGGCGATAGCTGTTTTCAAGTCCATATGGTCGCCAGGCTGAGGTAGCTCAATGACAGAACAACAGTGACTATCCAGCTGATTGAATTGGTCTGTCCACAATGAAGCAACGATCTTATTATCTTTGGTGTGCCAACCCCCGAGACACTCATATAGCCGGTGGTCATTGCTTCATTGTGATATGCAAGCCCCTTCACCGCGGCAAGGTAATGATCACGAAGGGGAATTGACACATGTACATGCCTTTTGTCTTGTTGTTGCAGCCACAGTGCAGCCAGAAAAACTAGACAGGCATGTGCACACACCAGAAAAATTATTATTACGGCCGCTGCTAGCAGCGGCCTTAAAAATTCAGGAATCCACCTGGAGTCCTGGTGGACCCTGTTGGTGGTGGCAGAGAAGGCAGTCAAGCGGCCTGCAAGCAGAGATGCTGTGTGGGGAGCGACTTAGTCTTGGGCAGGCAGCCAGTCACACGGCGGGCAGGCAGAGATGCTGTGTGTGGGGACGGGCGGGCAGTAAACCTCCGGGATCCATGCCTCATTAATTTTGATAAAGATAAGGTACTGAACACTTTTGCGACTTCTCTTCTCAGTGACAATGCCTCCAGCTGTGCTAAAGGTCCTTTCTGACAGGACGCTTGAGGCAAGGCAAGACAGAAGTTGGAAGGCAAATTGTGACAGCTCTGGCCACAGGTCAAGCCTGCGCACCCACTGGTCCAAGGGTTCATCGCTGCTCACAGTGTCTACATCCACACTTAAGGTCAGGTAGTCGGCTACCTGCCGGTTGAAGCGTTGGTGGAGGGCGGACCCGGAAGCGCTAAGGCGAGGCATTGGACTAAAGAATGTCCACATGTCCGACATCACCATGAGATTGCTGGAGCATCCTGTCCTTGCCTGCGTGGACATGGGAGAAGAATTACTGGCAGTGATACCTTTATTGCATTGTGCTGTGACATCACTCTTAAACGCATTGTAAAGCATAGTTGCCGGCTTGTTCTGCAAGTGCTGCATCCTTTCTGCCTTCAGGTGAGTTGGTAACATCTCCACCATGTTATGCCTATACCAAGGGTCTAGTAGTGTGGCCGCCTAGTACAGCTCATTCTACTAGAGTTTTTTTTATACGGGGGTCCCTCAACAGCATGAAAGATGCCATCTGCACAAAGTTGGATGCAGACGTACTATCCATCTCCTCTTGCTCTTCCTCAGTGATGTCAGCAAAGTTCTCCTCCTCCCCCCAACCATACCACGGGAAAGTTGAGCAGCACGAGACCCCTGCGACGCCTGCTGCGGTTGTTCTTCCGCCTCATCCTCCTCCTCCAAAACAACACCTTCCTCATCATCTGACTCCTCTTCCCCACACAACTCTTCCTCCTCCTCCTCCCCCCTCTGTGCTGCCACAGGTGTTGAGGGATCATCTGCTTCTGCTGAGAATTGATCGCACAACTCTTCCTCCTGTTTCTGTTCCTGGTCACGCTCCTCCACAGCTCGATCCACATCTCTACGCACGGCACGCTCCAGGAAGAAGGCATACCGTATCAAGTAGCTGATGGCACCTTCACTGCGACTCACCAGGTTTGACACCTCCTCAAACGGCCGCATGATCCTGCAGGCATTTCCCATCATTGTCCAGTACTTTGGCCAGAACATCCCCATCTCCCCAGACTGTGTCCTTTGACTATAGTTTTACAGATACTGTTTGACGGCTTTCTCCTGTTGTAGCAGCCGGTCCAGCATCAGGAGGGTCGAATTCCAGCGAGTTGTGCTATCACAAATCAGGCGTCTCACCGGCAAGTTGTTTCTCCGCTCTATATCGGCAAAGCATGCCATGGCCGTGTAAGACTTTCTGAAATGCCCACACACCTTCCTGGACTGCTTTAGGACCTCCTGTAAGCCTGGGTACTTAGTCACAAACCTCTGAATTACAAGATTTAGCACATGTGCCATGCAAGGTACGTATCAACTTTCCCAAATTCAAAGCTAAAATTAGATTGCAGCCATTGTCACACACCACATTGCCGATCTCCAGTTGGTGCGGGGTCAGCTACCTGTTTGTTCAAAGTAGCCAGGAGAGCTGCTCCAGTGTGACTTTCTGGTTTGAGGCAAGACATGTCTAAGATGGCGTGACACCGTCGTACCTGGCATGCAGCATAGACCCTGGGGAGCTGGGTCTGAGTAGCTAGAGAGGAGATTGCAGCACCAGTAGAGTTGAACTGCCAATCAGCCAAGGAGGAGGAGAAGGACGACAGTGAAGAGGATGTAGCAGGAGGAGAGGAGGTGGCAGCAGGCCTGCCTGCAAGCCGTGGAGGTGTCACTAGGTCCGCTGCACAGCCACATACTCCCTGCTTGCCAGCGGTCACCAGGTTGACCCAATGGGCTGTGTAAGTAATGTACCTGCCCTGACCGTGCTTGGCAGACCAGGCATCCGTGGTCAGATGGACCCTTGACCCAACACTGTGTGCCAGAGATGACACCACTTGCCTCTCAACTTCATGGTACAGTTTGGGTATCGCCTTTTTGGAGAAATAATTATGGCCTGGTATCTTCCACTGCGGTGTCTAAAATGGCCACAAATTTTTGGAGGGCCTCAGAGTCCACCAGCTGGTATGGTAACAGCTGGCGATCTAAAAGTTCCACCAAGCCAGCTGTCAGACGCCGGGCAAGGGGGTGAGTGGCAGACATTGGCTTCTTCCGCTCAAAGATTTCCCTCACGGACACCTGGCTGCTGCAGTGGGCAGAGGAGCAGGAACCGCTCAAGGTGAGAGGCGGAGTGGAGGAGGGAGGCTGTGATTGTGAAGGTGCAAGGGAGAAAGCGACTGAAGATGATGCACCTGAAGGAGGAAAAGGAGAAGGAGGGTGGCTTTGCTTTTGTGTGCTGCTTTTCCTTAGGTGGTCTTCCCATTGCAATTTGTGCCTTTTCTGCAGGTGCCTTCGTAAGGCAGTTGTCCTTATGTGCAGGGTTGCTCGTAAACTACGCCAGCGCGAATCTACGCGTCGTAGTACGCAACTACGTAGTTCGTAGACGAAGTTTAAGAACTACACGTACGCATTTCCATGAAGTCGTAGTCCCGCTATGCAAAGCTTCGCCCGCTACGCGTAGTTGACGTATGTATTGCGAAGTCAACTACGCATGCGGTAACTGCATCTATATGGATCATTGCACATGCACAGAAATATTATTGTCCTTTTAGACGCATACAATTCCGCATTGGAAGGTTGAATGTATGCTTATTTTAGTTTATATTTTCAAATTGGTTGAAGATTATTGCGGAAATTTTCCCGCATAAGGGCATAAGCGGTCGCATCAACTACGCTTCGCACTACGCGAAGCTTGCGTAATTTAACACGTAGTCTACGAAATGCGAACGTAGTGAAGTTTATGATTACATAGCCGTAGATTGCGAAGCATATTTGTGTAAAAATATGCGTAGTTCCAGCGTAGCGAAGTTAGCTGACTACGACCATCCCTGCCTATGTGGGTGTTGGCCTTTCCACGGCTCAGTTTTTGGTAGCAGAGAGTACAGATGGCATTGCTCTGATCTTTGATATACACTTTAAAACATTTCTACACCGCTGAGCCACCCTGGGGTGTGGGCACTATGGTGGCCTCAGCAGCTGACGTTGAAGGGCATGTTGGCCGGCTGTCCATAGGTGGCGATAAATGGTGCCAAAAACCGCCACCAGCTGTTTCTGATGACGACACCTCATAAACTGCACCAACAGCAAGTACTTAATCATCCTCCTCCTCACACCTTACGTCCATAGTGTCGCCTAACTCAGACATATGAGGTGGTGTAACTTGTTTAGCGCCTTCATCTTGTTGTAACAATAATGGCTGTGCATCAGTGATTTCTCCACCAAGTAACTCCTGCAAAGTGTCAAATGCAGCGGATGTGGTGCTAGTAGTAGCGCTGATGGCTGCGGAAGATGAGGTGTTCTGTGTTAAATAGTCAACCACGCCCTGACAATCTTGGGAGTTGATGGGACATGCCTTCTTCTGAGCACTGTACTTTGGGCCAGGATCGCACAAAATCACATCAGCATGACCTCGAACAGACCTGCCGGGTGACCTGCTTCTGGGTCTGCCCCTGCCTCTGCCTCTGCCTGTTTTCTCGATATCGGTGGGATAAAGTGAAAGTTATGCACTGACCTGACTAATACAATGTGCAGTCACACAGGTGCAGTGAAAGGTATGCAGTGACTGGTTGTAACGTTTGCGGGTTTCTATTTCCGTGGTCAGCGCACAAGATGCGCGCTGACACATCGGAAATCCTCCACAAACGTGTAATTTGGAGAACCCAAGTTAGGTGCAATGCACCAGTAGAGGGCAATTCCCACCAGCGGATGGAGCTGTGGAGTGCAGACGAGTACAGCCTCTGCACGGCCACAGATGCCAGATGGGAATTGTACAGATAAGACAAAGTAGGGCACGATAGCCCTCTAAGAGAGAGAGCACAGAGACAGACTAAATGTGTGTTCCCCAATCTAGCCGCCACCCAGTGACGGTGAACACACATCTGCAGAAACAAAAGCAGGAATGCAATCACAGAAGAGAGGCGATTGCCAGAAGTGACACAAGGCAGAACAGAACATAGCACCAGAGTAGCAAAGGCACAGCAAACAACAATGAGAAGATAAGGAAAATAACAAACGCTAGCTAAACGCGAACACCGCACTCATTCGCAACACTGAACGTGTTTCTGCACGATCACCGCATGTTAGGCGCCCAGTGATAAGCGTGCCACCCTAACTGACCAATGACACACAAACACGAAATAGAGAACGCAAACGCTTGCTAAATGGTTACCACACCGAGCCTACAGCAAGCGTTCGCATCAGACAAGACAGACAGACAGGTGGGGCTGCAAGTAGCAACCGCTGCTCTGGCTAGCACCCCTAAGGCAGAAATACAGAAGGAAGCACTGCCACTACCACTAGGGCAAGTGTGATCCAGACAGATAAACAGAATGGGCCTCCAGTAGCAACCGTTGCTCTGGTTAACACCCCAAAGGCTGAGATACAGAAGGAGGCACTGCCACTACCACTAGGGCAAGTGCAATCCAGACAGATGGAGCAGCCAGCAGCAACCGCAGCTCTGGCCTACACTCCCAGACAAGACAGAACGATTCCCTGTTGACCGCCGCTGGCAACAAGGCAATCGAGGCACAGAAGGAAGCACTGCCACTACCATTAGGGCTAATGCAATCCAGACAGATGAACAGAAGGGTCTACCAGTAGCAACCGCTGGTCTGGTTAGCACCCCCAGACAGACAGAACGATTTCCTGTCGACCGCCGCTGGCGACAGGAAAATCGCAACAGAAGGACTGTACAGGCAAAACAGATAATACAATCTGACTGCACTAGAGGGAATGCCTAGTACAGTCCCAATAATTACTCTAAGATAATCTTTGACAAACAGGCAAGGCTAACACTCTAGGAGTGTTTATCAGTAACAAACCATGAGGATGACCAGCAAAGGATTCTGGGAGAACATGGTATATATACTGCCAGTGTAATGATCCGCTCAGCTGCCTGCGCAGGCAGGCAGCTTTTTGACCACTGTTCAGGTCTGCATTTTGCAGGTCTCTGGAAAAGAGACCTTTTGTCAGTTTTGCAGCTTGCTGCTGCTTAGGAATTTGCATACGTTTGTCATGCAATTTGCCTAGCCACATCCTTTGTAGGCTGGCTCTATATATACTATGTGATTCCACAGTACTTCGCTGGTCATAAGGGTTTGTCCTGTGAAACACTCCTGGAGTGTCAGCCATGCTTATTGTTTAAAGATTAGCTTAGAGTAATTCCTGGGACTGCACTAGGCATCCTTGCTAGAGCAGTCAGGATTGTATTATTTGTATTGCCTGTTCTGTCTGTCTGTGGGGTGCTAACCAGAGCAGCGGTTGTTACTGGTAGGCCCTTCTGTTCATCTGTCTGTCGTACTTGGATCGCACTTGCTCTGGCGGAAAGAGCAGTGGATCCAGCTCGCTCTGTTTCTATACTTGGATCACACTTGCTCTGGCGGAAAGAGCAGTGGATCCTGCTAAGCTCTCTTGCTATGCTCAGATCGCACTAGCCTCTAGCGGTAGCGGCTGTGGATCCTTCTGATCTGCTTCTTGGAGTATAGCTGGAGCAGCGGTTGCTACCAGCTATCTCATCACCCTGTTTCGATACTTGGATCGCACTCGCTCTGGCGGTAAGAGCAGTGGATCCTGCTAGCTCTGTTACTTTACCTGGATCTCACTCGCTCTGGTGGAAAGAGCAGTGGATCTTTCCTATCCTGTTTCCCGTTCATCTGTCTGTCTTGTCTGAGACCTACGCTTGCTGTAGCCTCGGTGAGGTAACCGTTAAGCAAGCGCTCGCGTTCTCTGTTTCATGTTTGGGTGGTGGGGGTTAGTTAGGCGTGCTTGTTTCTGTTGTGCTTAACACGCGGAGACCGCGCAGTAAACACGGTCGCTGTTGCGAATGAGTGCGGTGTTCGCGTTTAGTTAGCGTTTGTTATTTTCCTTATCTTCTCATTGTATGGTTTGCTGTGCCTTTGCTACTCTCGTCCCCTGTCTTCAATTCTTGGAATGATAAGCTGTATCAATTTCTTACATTGATCTTCTCCCACTGGTTTAAGCTGCCTTGCTTACCACCTGCTCTGTTTGGGTCTGTAGCTGTTAATGAGTCAGCTGATCTATCCCTTCCAGGCAAAACCATTCAGTATAGCAATCAGTTCAATATTTCTGTTGCCACTTCAGGTTCTAAACAAATGCAAGAGGAACGATTTGATTCTTCTCTTGCGTTTAAACAGCAGTCATCCAAAGTTGTTAAAAAGAAAAAAAATCTAAAAAACACAAACCTTTGAATAAAAAGTTTCCTAATGATGTTGCTCAGTGTCAGGATTTTTTGCCCCAATCTAAAGCATTTGTGGATCCTTTAATGGGCAAAATTATTTTCTACATTAAAGGAGTAAGAAAGTCTATGCATGTCCCTGACCCCAACCCGTATGAGAGCTACTTAGATACCGGGTTGTTTGAGCCCCCATTTGCTCCCTGGGATATTGGAGCTTTGGTTGAGGAATTCGAGATTTCTATATCGCAGAAAGCGCAGAGACACTAAACGCTTGTATAAATTCCGTGTGCACTTTGATAGATTCTGATGAGTGTGACAGATGTTTTGTGGATCCAGTGATGTGTGTGTGGCAGACAATTTTGGATGAATTGCACACACACCAATCAATTGATTCCAATAAAGAGACATAGTTATTGGATGATTGTTCCTGCTTTTCTGAGGTAAAGCATGTGAGTCTAGACATTGTGCGATCTGAAATGAATGGGTGTACCACTGTGGTTGACTCCTATGCGAATCCTGAAAGATTCTCTCCTGACTGTGTGCAGTTTGAATTTATGCGATCTAAAAACAGATCTTTAAGATCTTCCATCTATGATCCTGCTATGGAGAAAATTCCTAAATTATGCAGCATCAAAAGTAAAATGAATATGTCTAATAAACTTTCTCCTGTTGTTGTCGCTATTTCTTCTGCAAATGAGTCTTTGTGCCACCCTGTTCACACCTGTAAGGGCCCGTTGCCTAGTGACAGTTGCTCCAGTGTTTCTGTCCTGAACGCCTTACAGTCTGCTTCGCAGATCGCGGAGGTTTGCGCTATGGAAGCGTCAGTTTCACAACCTAAAGCGATTTTGGATTCGCAAGTTTTGCGTTCTGACTCCTCGGATTCGACATTGTTAGCCGAATCTAAGAGTGAGACAGCTGCCCTGTACCATGAATGAAAACATGATTTCCACTCGCACTGACATTTGTGAGTCCCTTTCTTGCTCTGAGGAAAGTGCTGATTCTGCACCCTGTACTCTCGATGAGTCAATGTGGCCTTGCTTAGAATCTCCTGCAGTGTCCCTAGAGGCTCATCTAGGTATTGCTACTATACTCACCTGTTTTTCTGCAGTTTTGGAGTTGCAAGCTAGTTTGACTGCTACGCAGAATTCTGGGTGCAGTGAAATGGAAGTTAGGGAGTCAGTGTGTGTTTCAGTAAATATTCCTGTACATCCGGTTCATGAAGAGAAAATTCAGTCTCAGCGGATGACAGAACCATCCCTGGGACAATTGCTCTGTCCGCAAAATGTATCTGATATTTTGCCCTGTAACATGGATAGTTCAGAACCCATCATAGGAAACTTGGAAAATTACATTTTTGAGGTCTTAGTTGATGTTTTGGAGGTTTCCAAGTCCCTCCTAAAGGGTGCAGAACTTCTAGGAGATACCTCCTGCCCCCCAGATCCATCTGAGGTTTTGCCCACTTCAGTGGGCATTGCTGTTGTGCTGACTACTGTTGCAGCTCTTAAGGAGCTTCAGTCTTGTGTAGTCAATGATGAATGTGGGTTAGATACCAGTACAGTCACAGAAATTTCTAGGGTTGAGTCCAAGCCTTCTTTTGAAAGTCCAGTGCTTGTGACCACTGCTCGTGATGGTTCTCTGCCTGGTTCTGGTTTTGGTCTTGTCGTGACGGACTCTGAGGTTGGCAGTTCCTCGACGTGTCCTGAGGTTCCCCTTGGGCTAGTGTACCCCGATGTGTTCTGTGATCCAGAAAGCCCAAGTGTGTCTCGGTTGCAAGCCTGCTCAGATGCTTCCTCGGTGGAAACCTGTTCTGATGTTGCCTGCCTGCCTGCATGCCCAGAGGTGGTCCCTGAAGGCCCTGATCTTGATGCTTGTCCTGGTAATTCTGAATCCGGAATTGTCATTGGTTCCATAGGGGTTCTTGATAGTTCTCCATGTGAGCCTGGTGATCGTTCTGCCCTCCTGGGATCTCTGCAGAGTTTTAAAGTGTTCTGGGAGATCCTGGGAGAACTATTTCCTGGTACCTTGGATGAGATCAGCAGTGGGTGCTTTGTGGAAAGGGACACTTCGAATGGGTATTGTGGCAGGTTTGGTATTTTTGGACGGTCCCTGGAAGGTGGTGGGCATGGCTCTGTAGGTGTCGATGGCTTCTTCTCTGGCATTTACAGTCCTGATGGTTGTTACACTGAGACTTGTGGTACTGATGGGCATGTTTCAGTGGCTTCTCCTTCCGATGAGGTCGGTTTCGGGTGGGCTGACTCTGGAATTGGGCCTTGTCGGGCTGTCCCAACCTTCATGAGTCTTTTGCTAATATCAGTTCAGAGGATCGTCTGGAATCCGACCCTAGAGGGGGGGGGGGGGGTACTGTAATGATCCGCTCAGCTGCCTGCGCAGGCAGGCAGCTTTTTGACCACTGTTCAGGTCTGCATTCTGCAGGTCTCTGGAAAAGAGACCTTTTGTCAGTTTTGCAGCTTGCTGCTGCTTAGAAATTTGCATACGTTTGTCATGCAAATTGCCTAGCCACATCCTTTGTATGCTGGCTCTATACATACTATGTGATTCCACAGTACTTCGCTGGTCATAAGGGTGTGTCCTGTGAAACACTCCTGGAGTGTCAGCCATGCTTATTGTTTAAAGATTAGCTTAGAGTAGTTCCTGGGACTGCACTAGGCATCCTTGCTAGAGCAGTTAGGATTGTATTATTTGTATTGCCTGTTCTGTCTGTTTGTGGGGTGCTAACCAGAGCAGTGGTTGTTACTGGTAGGCCCTTCTGTTCATCTGTCTGTCGTACTTGGATCGCACTTGCTCTGGCGGAAAGAGCAGTGGATCCAGTTCGCTCTGTTTCTATACTTGGATCACACTCGCTCTGGTGGAAAGTGCAGTGGATCCTGCTAAGCTCTCTTGCTATGCTCAGATTGCACTAGCCTCTAGCGGTAGCGGCTGTGGATCCTTCTGATCTGCTTCTTGGAGTATAGCTGGAGCAGCGGTTGCTACCAGCTATCTCATCACCCTGTTTCGATACTTTGATCGCACTCGCTCTGGCGGTAAGAGCAGTGGATCCTGCTAGCTCTGTTACTTTACCTGGATCTCACTCGCTCTGGCGGAAAGAGCAGTGGATCTTTCCTATCCTGTATCCCGTTCATCTGTCTGTCTTGTCTGAGACGAACGCTTGCTGTAGCCTCGGTGAGGTAACCGTTAAGCAAGCGCTCGCGTTCTCTGTTTCATGTTTGGGTGGTGGGGGTTAGTTAGGCGTGCTTGTCTCTGTTGTGCATAACATGCGGAGGCCGCGCAGTAAACACGTTCGCTGTTGCGAATGAGTGCGGTGTTCGCGTTTAGTTAGCGTTTGTTATTTTCCTTATCTTCTCATTGTATGGTTTGCTGTGCCTTTGCTACTTTCATCCCCTGTCTTGTTTAAACCTTGTGTCACCTCTGGCAATCGCCTCTCTCGCGATTGCGTTCCTACTTTGTTTCTGCTGTTGTGTGTGCACCGTCGCGGGTTGGCAACTAGTTTGGTGCACATACATACATTCTGTCCCTGTGCTCATTCTCATTCGCAATCGCTTCCCTTGCGATTGCGTTCTCGCTTGGTTTCCTCTGTTGTGTGTCCACCGTCGCAGGTTGGCGGCTAGATTGGTGGACATACATACATTCCTCATCTGTGCTTATTCGGTCTTGTGTCGCTGTTAGCAATCGCCATCTCTTGCGATTGCCTTCTCACTTGATCTTCATGGTTGTGTGTTCATCGTCGCAAGGTGGCGACTAGATTGGTGGACACACATACCCTCTGTCGCTTTGATCTCTCTCTTTCAGGGCTATCTTGCCCTGCGTTTCTTCCCTTCGTACAATTTCTGTCTGGCGTCAGTGGCAGGGCAGAGGAGCTGTTCCTCTGCACTCCACAGCTCCATCTGCTGACAGGAATCTCCCTCTACAGGTGCGTTGCACCTTTTGCTGGGATCCCTCAAATTATACGCTTGTGGAGGATTTCTGCAGTGTCAGCGCACGTCCTGTGCGCTGACCACGGAGAGAATTCCACAATCGTTACAGCCAGCCTTCAAACGAGGCAGCTAGGCAATCTGCATAACAAATATACTGTATGCAAATTCCTCAGCAGCAGAGGAGGTCTGAAACTTGCAAAGCAAAGACAGGTCTATTTTCCAGAGACTTGCAGCCCTCAGATTTAAGGAATGGTCAAACAGCTGTCTGTGTCCGTGCAGACAGCTGAGCGTATCATTACACTGGTATTACAATACAATGTGCAGCTGTCACAAAGGTGCAGTTAACAGGTATTTGATATATGTGGTATATTACACAGCGTGCAGTCACACAGGTAGTGTGAACAATTATGCAATGACTGGTATTACAAATATGCACCTGTCACACACAGACAGGTGCCGGACAGGCACAGTGACACTGCCTGCGCTCACGTAGGTAGGTGGGTGCACTGAAGGGAACAACAGGTTGGTATATGCAGTGATGGGTATTAGAATGTGCACCTGTCACACACAGACAGGTACCGGACAGGCACAGTGACACTGCGTGTGCTCACGTAGGTAGGTGGGTGCACTGAACAACAGGTAGGTATATGCAGTGATAGGTATTACAATGTGCACCTGTCACACACAGACAGGTACCGGACAGGCACAGTGACACTGTGTATGCTCACGTAGGTAGGTGGGTGCACTGAAGTGAACAACATGTAGGTATATGCAGTGATGGGTATTACAATGTGCACCTGTCACACACAGACAGGTACCGGGCAGGCACAGTCACACTGCGTGCGCTCACATAGGTAGATGGTTGCACTGAAGTGAACAACAGTTAGGTATATGCAGTGATGGGTATTACAATGTGCACCTGTCACACACAGACAGGTACCAGACAGGCACAGTGACACTGAGTGTGCTCACGTAAGTAGGTAGGTGCACTGAAGTGAACAACAGGTAGGTATATGCAGTGATGGGTATTACAATTAGGGATGGATGCTGCATTCCTGAATGGCTTCAGCATGTAGCATTGTAGTGTGTTGTGTTGGTGGTATAATGGTTAAGATAGCAGCCTACAGAGGGGTAGGCCTGGGTTCGATTCCCAGCCAATGCGAGTTGGCTTTTGACATGCTACAAATCCTTAAGCAAGCTAATTTTTCTCTTGGATATATCATAATGGTACATGCTAGGCTGGCTTCAGCATGTAGTGTTGTGGTGGTATAGTGGTGAAGTGAGCTACCTACCACTCAGACCTGGGTTTAATTCCCAGCCAAGGTATGTAAGCTGGCTTTTGAAATTCTACAATTCCCTGGAAAAAAAGTCCCTCCTCCCTCTGGGAGGAGAGAGAAGGAAGGGAGGAGAGGAGGAAGGAAGGGACAAAGGGAACAGTGTATAGGGTCTATGGGCTACCATATAGCATAAATAAGGTTCCATTTGCGATTATTTACATTTTTTCCGTCGGAATCCGGAATTCCGCGGAATTTCGTAAAAATTCGGCGGAATTTTCATAGCGACGGAAATTAGACCTGGCGAAATCCGTGAATTCCGGCAGAACAGAATTTGTTCGTTCCGATCATCCCTGATTACAATGTGCACCTGTCGCACACACATGTAGTCACTGAATGTGCTGGGCCTGGCAGTGGCACACACAGTAGGAATTACCAATTCTGTCTATGCGAAACAAGTGTCTGTGGGACACACACACAAAAAAAAATAGATCACAAGAACAAGATTAGCTCTCAGAAGAGCTGTTGAGGGGTTCTTTCTTAGCAATAAGAATCAGCAAGGAGCAAGCTAAGAAGCCTACTGTAACGTTAGGTGTCAGCAACCAGAGAGAGAATTTGATTCTTGGCGATCTGCAGTATCCCCAAGAATACAGATATACCTGATTATTGGGGATCTGCAGAATCGTCAATAATCAAATATGTCTAAACTCTAGACACCTGAGTGTGTAAGTGTTTTGGTGCAACAGTAACCTTTGGACCACCGGGGTAGCAGGTGGTCCAATAAGTAGAGAAGACTCTACAGCAGTCAAGGACACCTGGAGAGGGAGTCCCTGACTGATAAGGAGCAGTGTCCCCTCTGTAGAGCAGGGGACCCCTGCGGAAAGGCTGGACACCCTGCGGGGGGTGACATCCAGAAGGTCAGACAGGCCGGGTCGGCAACAGAGTATCAGATATGCAAAGTACCAAATCAGAGATCAGAAGAATAGTCAGGAACGCTACAGGTCATAACAGATATCAGAACAAGGCCTAGACTGAGGTGTGAGGTCCGTGATCACAACCCCCTGGAACTATGCTAGAGAATAACACAGAAGATATACAGTATTCCTAGTCTGGGGTGTGAGGGCCGTGATCTCAACACCCTGGAACTATGCTAGAGAATAACACAGATGATATACCGTATTCCTAGTCTGAGGTGTGAGGGCCGTGATCTCAACACCCTGGAACTATGCTAGAGAATAACACAGATGATATACAGTATTCCTAGTCTGGGGTGTGAGGGCCATGATCTCAACACCCTGGAACTATGCTAGAGAATAACACAGATGATATACAGTATTCCTAGTCTGGGGTGTGAGGGCCGTGATCTCAACACCCTGGAACTATGCTAGAGAATAACACAGATGATATACAGTAACTGGCTAAGTGTGGATTCCCAGGTCCTCCTGGTTCCACCACACTGAAGGATCTGACTAAGGTCTGAGCGCTAACACATAGGCATTCGCAACGCCAGACAACCAGCAGGAGATATATATAGTAAAGCGCTCCACAGCGCCGCCCAGCTCCCATCAACCAATCACTGACTAAGCAGGGATCAGCTGACCGCCCTGATCAGCTGATCTTCCTCCTATTGGTATAAAGAGCTTGTCTTGCAGCGCGCGCGCGCGTAGCTCTCCATCTGTGTGCACTACTAGGTCCAGACAGCCCAGACACATGTTGCTGCTGGGAAACCGCCGCACTGGACGCGGAATCCGCCGCCTTACCGTCAGAACACGCGGCAGCCCCCACACCATTCCTCCCATGTGCACCACCAGTTCCAGACAACCCAGACGCATGCTGACGCAGACAAACCGCCGCATCAGAAGCGGAATCAGCCGCCTTACTGTCAGAACATGTGGCGGCTTTTCCGCTATTCATCACACCTACAAGAGCCTAACTAAGCTTTCCCTATAGGTCTCTGCACAGCAGCTCTCCCTTCTCTAATTACTGCAGGCACATGAGTGAGTCCAATGCCTGATGCTGCCTGCCTTTTATAAGGGGGGAGTGGCTCCAGGAGGGAGTGTAGCCTGATTGGCTACAATGTGCCTGCTGACTGTGATGTAGAGGGTCAAAGTTAACCCTAATAATGCACTATGGGGCGAATCGAACTTCTGGAAAAGTTTGCAGTTCTCTGCGATCGCGAACACTGGAAGTTCGCCTGGAACCGTTCACCGGCGAACCATTCCGGCCATCTCTATTTGTAAATTGATAACAATAAATAATCATTATTTACATTTCCGAAAGCATTCTTTGCTTACAGCATTTTTTTACACCTGCCTTAAACTCCTGCACAGTACTGTATGTATGTGTATATACATACATACATACATATATACACACATATAGAGAGATACTGTATTTTTTGGACTCTAAGGGCCATATGCAATTCACTTTTTCACCTGAGTTTTCTCCTAGGTGATATTTTTAAATTTGTCAATAAAATGCCTGCTAAGCAACTAGCAAGCAAGAAAATACTCAAAATAATTTTGATAGTACTTTTTCACTTACTTTTCAGTAGTGTTGGGTGAACACCTGGATGTTCGGGTTCGTGAACGTTCGCCGAACATGGCCGCGATGTTCGGGTGTTCGCGCCGAACTCCGAACATAATGGAAGTCAATGGGGACCCGAACTTTCGTGCTTTGTAAAGCTTCCTTACATGCTACATACCCCAAATTTTCAGGGTATGTGCACCTTGGGAGTGGGTACAAGAGAAAAAAAAATTTGAACAAGAGCTTATAATTTTTGAGAAAATTGATTGTAAAGTTTCTAAGGAAAAACTGTCTTTGAAATGCGGAAAATGTCATTTTTCTTTGCACAGGTAGCATTCATTTTGCCGCCATGCAGTCATAAATGTAATAAAGATAAGAGGTTCCATAAACAGGGACCGTCAACGCTAACCCAGCAGCAGCACACGTGATGGAACAGGAGGAGGCGCAGGAGGAGAAGGCCACGCTTTCAGACACAACAACCCAGGCCTTGCATGAGGACAAGAAGCGTGCGGATAGTATGCTTTTTACCGCCATGCAGTCATAAATGTAATAAAGATAAGAGGTTCCATAAACAGGGACCGGCAACGCTAACCCAGCAGCAGCACACGTGATGGAACAGGAGGAGGCGCAGGAGGAGAAGGGCACGCTTTTTGAGACACAACAACCCAGGCCTTGCATGAGGACAAGAAGCGTGCGGATAGCATGCTTTTTACCGCCATGCAGTCATAAATGTAATAAAGATAAGAGGTTCCATAAACAGGGACCGGCAACGCTAACCCAGCAGCAGCACACGTGATGGAACAGGAGGAGGCGCAGGAGGAGAAAGCCACGCTTTCAGACACAACAACCCAGGCCTTGCATGAGGACAAGAAGCGTGCGGATAGCATGCTTTTTACCACCATGTAGTCATAAATGTAATAAGGATAAGAGGTTGCATAAACAGGGACCGGCAACGCTAACCCAGCAGCAGCACACGTGATGGAACAGGAGGAGGCGCAGGAGGAGAAGGCCACGCTTTGAGACACAACAACCCAGGCCTTGCATGAGGACAAGAAGCGTGCGGATAGCATGCTTTTTGCCGCCATGCAGTCATAAATGTAATACAGATAAGAGGTTCAATAAACAGGGACCGGAAATGCTAACCCATCACAGATGGTCATTGTTCATGTTATTTGGTTGGGGTCCAGGAGTGTTGCATAGTCGTTTCCAATCCAGGATTGATTCATTTTAATTTGAGTCAGACGGTCTGCATTTTCTGTGGAGAGGCGGATACGCCGATCTGTGACGATGCCTCCGGCAGCACTGAAACAGCGTTCCGACATAACGCTGGCTGGCAGGCAAGCCAGCATCTCTATTGCGTACATTGCCAGTTCGTGACAGGTGTCTAGCTTCGATACCCAATAGTTGAAGGGTGCAGATGGATTGTTCAACACAGCTACGCCATCTGACATGTAGTCCTTGACCATCTTCTCCAGGCGATCGGTGTTGGAGGTGGATCTGCACGCTTGCTGTTCTGTGGGCTGCTGCATCGGTGTCAGAAAATTTTCCCACTCCAAGGACACTGCCGATACCATTCCCTTTTGGGCACTAGCTGCGGCTTGTGTTGTTTGCTGCCCTCCTGGTCGTCCTGGGTTTGCTGAAGTCAGTCTGTCAGCGTACAATTGGCTAGAGGAGGGGGAGGGTGTCAATCTCCTCTCTAAAGTCTTCACAAGGGCCTGCTGGTATTCTTCCATTTTGACCTGTCTGACTCTTTCTTCAAGCAGTTTTGGAACATTGTGTTTGTACCATGGATCCAGAAGGGTATAAACCCAGTAATTGGCGCACAATGCGTGGGTCGCGTTCAATGCAGTCTAGCATGAATTGAGCCATGTGTGCCAGAGTCCTGCCAGAATCCTCATCATCCTCTTGTGAGCGTTGTGATAGTTGTTGTGATGCATCATAGTCGTCACCTTCTTCCTGGTCTGCTTCTGCTGACCATTCGCGCTGAATTGTGGAAGTCCAACGTGCACCGCTCTGGCCCTCGTCAGTGGTGGCATGAAATTCCTGCTCCAACTCCAGCTGTTCCTCCTCCTCTTCTTCGTCATAGCTGCTGGGGCCAGCGTTTCCTGAGCCGGATGGCCTGATGTTGGTACCATCACGCTGATCGTTTTCTCCTTCAGATTCCCCCAGTTGCATCATGACAGCTGTTTCCTTGATTTTCAACATTGACTTCTTCAGTAAACACAGCAGTGGTATGGTAATGCTGACTGAAGAGTTGTCACTGCTCACAAGCAACGTGGATTGCTCAAAATTTTGGAGGACTTGGCAGAGGTCCAACATGTTGGCCCAATCGGATCCACAGAAGCTTGGCAGCTGTCCGGATGCGCCTCGGTACTGCGCCGTCATGTACTGGACCACTGCACTCTTCTGCTCGCAAAAGCGGGCTAGCATGTGCAACGTAGAATTCCAGCGCGTAGGGACATCACACAGCAAGCGATGGTGGGGGAGATTGAAGCGCTCCTGCATCTTGGCGAGTGCCCCCGAAGCAGTACTGGAATTTCTACAATGTTTGGCCACTCGTCGCACCTTCAACAGAAGATCGGTCACGCCTGGGTATGTCCTCAGGAACCGCTGAACTACTAGGTTCATCACGTGCGCCAGGCAAGGGATGTGTGTCAGCTTAGCCAACCTTAAAGCGCGAATAAGATTACTCCCATTATCACACACAACCATGCCCGGTTTCAGGTCCAGCGGTGCCAGCCACAAATCCGTCTATTCCTTTATTCCCCTCCAAATTTCTTCCCCTGTGTGCTGCTTATCCCCAAGGCAGATCAGCTTAAGCAACGCTTGCTGACGCATGCCAACAGCTGTGCTGCACTGCTTCCACGATCCTACTGCTGCTGGGTTAGCGTTTCCGGATGAGGTACAGCTTTGAGATGCGTTGGAGGAGAAGGAGTCAGAGAGGTAGGTGCTGCTGTTGTTATCCAGTGGGAGGGACGGCGGTGCAGCTGTTTGCGGCGTGGGCAACACCCGCGCCGTAGCAGGTGAGGAATCGCTGCCAGGCTCCACAAGGTTCACCCAGTGCGCGGTAAGGGAGATGTATCGACCCTGGCCGAACGCACTCGTCCAGGTGTCAGTGGTGAGGTGAACCTTGCAGGCAACGGCATTCTTCAAGCTTCGGGTTATTTTGCTGACCACGTGCTCATGCAACTCAGGCACTGAAGAGCGCGCAAAGTGGTAGTGGCTGGGAACCACGTAACGTGGGATGGCCACTGACATCATGCCCTTGAAGCTGTTTGTCTCCACCACTCGATATGGCAGCATTTCGCAGGCCAGAAGCTTGGCTATGCTGGCTGTTAGTGCCACGGCCCGGGGGTCATTTGCTGGCAATTTCCTCTTGCGCTCAAGCATCTCCGAGACAGACAACTGAACCGTAGGGCTGCACACTGAACGGCTGTTGGTTGTTGTGTTTGATGACTGGGAGACCTCAAGAGCACTATTCCGGAAAGTGACAGTGTCAGCGTCGTGTGATGTTTGTGAATGTTGTTGTGAACCACGCAATGGCTGGGCTACTGCTGCTGCTGAGGAGGGTCTGGTGGTGAGTCTGGTGACCCCAAGGGAGGCAGTGTTGCTGGTACCCTGTCCTGGCGGCCACAGAGTGGAATGTTTGGATACCATGTGGCGGGTCATGCTGGTGGTGGAGAGGTTGTTAATATGTTTCCCCCTGCTCAGGCGGGTCTTGCACACCTTGCAAATCACCATGGTACCATCCTCACTGCAGTCTTCAAAGAAAGGCCAGACTTTGGAGCACCTGCCTTGCTGGCGATTTCTGTTTGTGCCTCTTTTGCGTCTCACTTGAACTTCCACGCTTGTGGTGCCTGAAATTTCGCGCCGCCTACCTTGTGGCACAAGGCGACCTCGTGCAGCAGTGGGTTCTTCAACAGACTCATCTGTGCTGCTACGACGGCGATTTTTCTCCTTCACATACAAAATCTGGGTCTCTGTCAACATTGTCCATACCCTCCTCCTCCTCTTCCATCTCCTCAAACTCGTCATATGTGATTGTGGGCCGCCGCCGTGGAGTAGAGCTCCCCACAACAACCTCTGCGCAGCACACTCCAACGTCATCTTCAAGATCTTCTCGGCCTACCTCCTGCAATTGAAACCCCTCCTGCCCAACTTGCTCTGGGATTTGGGTTTCAAAGTCCTCCTTGGACTCGCCTTGCATTTCAGTGCGCGGTGCATTTCCCACAGTCAATGGTTGTGAATCCGGGCACAAAATTTCTGGCTGTTCCATTGACCTTTGAAAGGTGGAAGTTTGTTGGGCTGGGAATAGCTCCTGCGAATACCCCATTGTGTCCTGAGGAAATTCTTCGGACTGGTTTGGCAGTTGTGTGCGTGGTGTCGCTGCCGGTTGTGTCAGCTTTGTGCCCACTGGCTCCTTGTAACTGGCTGAGGACTCGGACCTCGTGCGTGATGTGCTGGTGCTGCTTAACCCAATGCTGGACGCTTGAGAGGTCATCCAATTAATTATCTGGTCCTGTTCTTTTAGATTTGTGAGGGTTGATTTCCTGGACAACATGGCCGGTATTGAGTGGGTTTTCTTCGGTGCTCCACTGTGGCCTGTACGTGAACCGTCAGGGGAAACACCTCTTCCCTTGCCCCTCCCTCTTTCACAGGATTTCTTCTTCATTTCACTTATCCTTAAAATACACGCTGACTGGCAGCAGTACAGTGGCAGTACAGAAATGCTATACAGTGGCGGGTGAGCGGTGTACTACTATTCCCAGCAGCGACACAGAGCACAATGCTATACAGTGGTGGGTGAGCGGTGTACTACTATTCCCAGCAGCGACACAGAGCACAATGCTATACAGTGGTGGGTGAGCGGTGTACTACTATTCCCAGCAGCGACACAGAGCACAATGCTATACAGTGGTGGGTGAGCGGTGTACTACTATTCCCAGCAGCGACACAGAGCACAATGCTATACAGTGGTGGGTGAGCGGTGTACTACTGTTCCCAGCAGAGACACAGAGTGGCAGTAAACACAATGCTATACAGTGGTGGGTGAGCGGTGTACTACTGTTCCCAGCAGCGACACAGAGCACAATGCTATACAGTGGTGGGTGAGCGGTGTACTACTGTTCCCAGCAGAGACACAGAGTGGCAGTAAACACAATGCTATACAGTGGTGGCTGAGCGGTGTACTACTGTTCCCAGCAGCGACACAGAGCACAATGCTATACAGTGGTGGGTGAGCGGTGTACTACTGTTCCCAGCAGAGACACAGAGTGGCAGTAAACACAATGCTATATAGTGTGGGTGAGCGGTGTACTACTATTCCCAGCAGCGACACAGAGCACAATGCTATACAGTTGTGGGTGAGCGGTGTACTACTGTTCCCAGCAGAGACACAGAGTGGCAGTAAACACAATGCTATACAATGGTGGGTGAGCGGTGTACTACTGTTCCCAGCAGAGACACAGAGTGGCAGTAAACACAATGCTATATAGTGTGGCTGAGCGGTGTACTACTGTTCCCAGCAGCGACACAGAGTACAATGCTATACAGTGGTGTGTGAGCGGTGTACTACTGTTCCCAGCAGAGACACAGAGTGGCAGTAAACACAATGCTATATAGTGTGGGTGAGCGGTGTACTACTATTCCCAGCAGCGACACAGAGCACAATGCTATACAGTGGTGGATGAGCGGTGTACTACTGTTCCCAGCAGAGGCACAGAGTGGCAGTAAACAAAATGCTATACAGTGGTGGGTGAGCGGTGTACTACTGTTCCCAGCAGAGACACAGAGTGGCAGTAAACACAATGCTATACAGTGGTGGCTGAGCGGTGTACTACTGTTCCCAGCAGCGACACAGAGCACAATGCTATACAGTGGTGGGTGAGCGGTGTACTACTGTTCCCAGCAGAGACACAGAGTGGCAGTAAACACAATGCTATACAGTGGTGGCTGAGCAGTGTACTACTGTTCCCAGCAGCGACACAGAGCACAATGCTATACAGTGGTGGGTGAGCGGTGTACTACTGTTCCCAGCAGAGACACAGAGTGGCAGTAAACACAATGCTATATAGTGTGGCTGAGTGGTGTACTACTGTTCCCAGCAGCGACACAGAGTACAATGCTATACAGTGGTGTGTGAGCGGTGTACTACTGTTCCCAGCAGAGACACAGAGTGGCAGTAAACACAATGCTATATAGTGTGGGTGAGCGGTGTACTACTATTCCCAGCAGCGACACAGAGCACAATGCTATACAGGGTGAGCGTTGTACTACTGTTCCCAGCAGACACACAGAGTGGCAGTAAACACAATGCTATACAGTGGTGGCTGAGCGGTGTACTACTGTTCCCACCAGCTACACAGAGCACAATGCTATACAGTGGTGGGTGAGCGGTGTACTACTGTTCCCAGCAGAGACACAGAGTGGCAGTAAACACAATGCTATATAGTGTGGCTGAGTGGTGTACTACTGTTCCCAGCAGAGACACAGAGTGGCAGTAAACACAATGCTATATAGTGTGGGTGAGCGGTGTACTACTATTCCCAGCAGCGACACAGAGCACAATGCTATACAGGGTGAGCGTTGTACTACTGTTCCCAGCAGACACACAGAGTGGCAGTAAACACAATGCTATACAGTGGAGGCTGAGCGGTGTACTACTATTCCCAGCAGCGACACAGAGCACAATGCTATACAGGCTAAGCGGTGTACTACTGTTCCCAGCAGACACACAGAGTGGCAGTAATCACAAAGCTATATAGTGTGGGTGAGCGGTGTACTACTATTCCCAGCAGCGACACAGAGCACAATGCTATACAGGGTGAGCGGTGTACTACTGTTCCCAGCAGACACACAGATTGGCAGTAATCACAATGCTATATAGTGTGGGTGAGCGGTGTACTACTATTCCCAGCAGCAACACAATGACCGGGGGACCCTAGCTAGCCTGGCTGGAGAGAGAACTACCCTGCCTGCCTACCCAAAGCTAAACCCACAGACAAATGGCGGAGAAATGACGTGGATCGGGTATTTATTTACCCGAACCACGTGACCCGTTCGGCCAATCAGAGCGCGTTCGGGTCCGAACCACGTGACCCATTCAGCCAATCACAGCGCTAGCCGAACGTTCGGGTAACGTTCGGCCATGCGCTCTTAGTTCAGCCATATGGCCGAACAGTTTGGCCGAACACCATCAGGTGTTCGGCCGAACTCGAACATCACCCGAACAGGGTGATGTTCTGCAGAACCCGAACAGTGGTGAACACTGTTCGCCCAACACTACTTTTCAGTACTTTTTCAGTTGAAAAGTGCTGGAAAGGTATTTTAAATAGAAGATGAAAATTATCTCCTAGGAGAAAACTCAAGAGAAAAGTGGAATTGCATATGGCCCCAAGACTCCCTTTTTCTCCCCCAAAAGAGGTGAAAAAAAATACTGCGTCCAAATGCAGGGAGTTCCTGACTTGTGAACGCCAGCCAATATGAACCTCCAACCCGCCACAATGTCGGGGACTCCCTGCAATGTGCCCATGCAGAGGAGGACACAGGGGGACACAAAGGGGCATAGAGGAGGATACAGCGGGACACAAAGGGGCATAGAAGAGGACACAAGGAGGACAGAAGAGGACACATTGGGGGATACAGGAGGACACAAGGGGGACAGAGGAGGACACAGGGAGACACAAGAGGCACAAGGGGGCATTAGGTACATAGGGGGCATAATCTACAAGATGCCCCTTCACCATGGATGGTGGATGGATGATGGATGATGCCCCTTCACCAGGTTTAAGTTATATTTTATTGTTCCCCCTAGTTTTGTCCTCTAAACCTAGGTGCGTCTTATGGTCAGGAGCATCTTATAGTCCGAAAAATATGGTAAATAGATAGATAGATAGATAGAGTAAGCTCACAAGGACAGGGCTCCCTCACCCTTTTGTGACTTGAAATCTGTTATTCATGTCATAGCTTACACTCTATTATACATATTATTCATCACTAGATGAAAGCTGTTAGGGATGACAAGCTCACCGCAGCGCGAATCCGACTTCCGGGTCTAGTGTCACAGCAGCTGCGGCCACATCTTCCGACGCATCTCTCACAGGCCGGGGGAGATCGCGTCTGGCAGCTGCGTATCAAGGCAGATCTGTACGCTCGTCAGGACCTTTATGGTCTCAAGAGAAGGGTCAGCTGACTTTGCGGTCAGCTGACACTAGCCCGGCCGGTCCTCACTTCTGATTGGTGGTTTGTTCCTGGGTTGGTCTTCTGAGCTGACAGTCTGTATTTAAGCTCAGAGCCATCAGTTGCCCGTTGTCTGTTGTTGCTGAAACTTCGCAGTGAAAGCTCTCAGACCTAGTCAGTTCCTTGTGTGCTTTGATCCGGCAGGACCCCGGGGATTTCACACTAGACTAGCATTATATATTATTGTATTGATTATAGCTTTTGACTCCTTGCCTGATCTTCACTCTGATTTTGCCTAACGATTCTGTATCTCTGCTTATCTGATCTGTTGCCGACCTCTGCCTGAACATTCACTCTGATTTTGCCTGCTGATTCTGTACTTCTGCCTCTCTGTACTGTTGCCGACCCTGCCTGTCTGACCACTCTCTCACCAGTGGGCCCTTGCCACTGGGGATTATTGTCTCTATAGTGCTGCTGTGCTATTACTGTGTATACTGTGCACCAATCACGTCCGTTTTCACATTTATTAAAGTATACTGACATTTGTACGTTCTGATTCAGAGGAGCTGATCACTACTGATCATCACAAAAGCCCACCCATTTCAAAATAGCCTTTTTCCCCCAACGGCTACGATCACACTGGTGCGCACCCCGCTCGTGCCTGCATGCTGCACGCACATCCGCCCGCCCCTCTGCACTCGACCTCTGCTGTCCCAAGTCATGCGCAGTATGCCAAATGCACGGACACAGGGACAGAGGATGCAGGAAAAAAGCGGATTTATTATATAGGATGTTACATTTGTCATTGCAATTACTAGTGCCCATATTTGATGTGTATATCCTTATGTACCCCAAACCCCAAGTTTGTTTTTGTTACTCTGATCCAAATCAGTGTGTAGCAAGCGCCAAAGGAGAGATTTCAATGACGTGCTATGACCCCAGTCATCTGTGCACACTCAGATGTCTTCCAACATAAAATCAAAACGAGTCAGCATCGTCCTTAGTATTCACTCAGCTCTTTTATGCAATATCTGCTGTTTCGGGCTACATGCCCTTTCAAGCGATCTAGCATAACATCCTCTCTTACTTACACCACAGCATTTGTTTAAATAATGAGCTCTTTGTAAAGAAACCAATCATGTGGTCAGTGGCCAACCAATAAGAGGTCTGTAGCATCCAGCAGACCTGATGAGGAACTTACCCCCTTAATATGTTAAACATATGTAACGTACTCCACGCCCCTTGGGGAAATATCATATGAGTGCCACCCTCTCTAGCAATCTAATTCAATATGCATATGCATAAACTGGCAGCTCTACACTTGCCACAGCCCAATGATATGTACAGTGCTGCACATAATTATTCATACCCCTGGCAAATTTTGACTAAAAGCCACTTTTATTCAATTTTGATGGGAAATTACATAGTTGTCTCCCAAAAGATAATAAGACGATGTACAAGATGCATTATTGTGTGTGTGTGTGGGGGGGGGGGGTGGGGGGGGGCATTTCTCAGCTTTTATTTACATTTGCGAAAAACAGTGTCTAGTCCAAAATTATTCATACCCTTCTTAATAATCAATACAAAAGCCTTTATTGGCCATTACTAGAGATAGAACGTATTCGCGCGAACATCACTGGTTCGCGTTCGTGGCGAAACGCGAACTTTATGGCGAGTTTGACCCGCCCCTATACTACAACATTGGGCTAAACTTGGACCCTCTACATCACAGTCAGCAGACACTGCAGCCAATGAGGCTGCATTCCCTCCTGGAGCCCAGCCCCCCCCCCCCCCCATATAAGGCAGCAGCATCGGCCATGATCTCACTCTGTCTGCTGCTGTAGTTGTGAGAGAAGGGAGAGATTGCTGCAGAGACATAGGGAAAGCTTAGTTAGGCTCTTGTTAGGCTTGTTAGCTTGCTCGTTGCTGATACTTATTGCCAAAAAGCACCACCAAAACAGCTCTTTTGAGAGCTAATGTTCTTGTGATGTGTTTTTTTTTTTGTGGCCCACTGACACTTGCATATACAGCCCTGCCTGTCGCAGCTGGCCCTTGCTAATTACTATACTGTGCCAGGCCCAGCACATTCAGTGTATACTTTTCACTGCATCTGTGTGTGACTGCCCATTTGTGCTATTGACACTGCATATTACAGCCCTGTGTGTCGCAGCTGGCCCTTTCTTATTGCTATACTGTGGCAGGCTCAGCACAGTTCGTGTATACCTTTCCCTGCACCTGTGTAACCGCACATTGTTTTACCAGCAGTCACTGCAACCTTTTCACCGGATCAGCTGATTTCAATTTTGAAACTGGGTGCCCCATAGCAGCAACGCTATGCTGCGCGGGGTGCGTAGCGGTAATTCCGGACTCTGGCGGCTGCCAGACCCCGAATAACATCTCCCTCTGAGTTGCGACAACTTGGAGGGGGAATAGTATTTAACGCCGCCTCGGAGTTTAGCGGCAGCGGTGAGAGCTGTCATTCGGCTATTACCGCACCGAACTGAGCGGTGCCAAAATAATATGCATCCACCTTTTCACTGCACCTGCGCAACCGCACATTTTTGTACCAGTAGTCACCTTTTCACTGCACCTGTGTAACCACACATTGTTGTACCAGCAGTCACCTTCTCACTGCACCTGTGTGACCACGCATTGTTGTACCAGCAGTCACTGCAACCTTTTCACTGCACCTGACCTGTGGGCAGAGCTGTCAAATTTTGCCATCCAACTTCTGTCTTGCCCTGCCTCAAGCGCCCTGTCAGAAAGGACCTTCAGTGAAGCTGGAGGCATTGTCAGTGAGAAGAGAAGTCGCCTAGGTCACAAAAGTGTTCAGTACCTCACCTTTATCAAAATGAATGAGACATGGATCCCGTAGGGCTACTGCCTGCCCAAAGACTATGTCAGTCCTCACACACATCATCTCTGCCTGCACGCCGTGTGACTGCCTGCCCCAAGACTAAGTCGGTGCCCATAGTATCTCTGCCTGCAGGTCGCTTGACTGCCTTCTCCTCCACCACCAACAGGGTCCAGGACTCCAGGAGGATTCCTGAAGTGGTGTCCTCCTTGGTCTGCATCCGTGGAACCCAGCAGTGTGCAGTGTCTGTTGGGTTGTCTGCCTTGATACATTGCCACCAGCAAAGCTAGGATTCACCAAGATGGCCTTGGTGGTGATCCTTGGATTCTTTTTTACCTCTCTTACTATCCTCCTGGCCAGCAAAGGTGTAACTCTTGGCTTCCAAACAAGTCCTTTGAGATTTTCCACAGTCCGGAACATCTTGTATTTTTTTTTAATACTTTGCACTGTAGCCACTGGAATTTGAAAACATTTAGAAATGGCCTTGCAGCCCTTTCATGACTTGTGAGCAGCCACAATGTGCTGCCACATGTCCTCACTGAGCTCCTTTGTCTTAGCTATGACTGTCCACAAACCAACTGCAGAGAGCTGCTGTTTTTCACCTGTTGAGTTGATTAAAACAGCTGTTCCCAATTAATCAGGGTAATTAATATGCTTTAGAACAGCTTGGACTATTTGGAATGGTATAGAACTTTGGATTTCCCCATAGACTGGGACAGTTTGTGAAGGGTATGAATAATTTTGGACTGGACACTTTTTGCTCAAATGTAAATAAAAGCTGAGAATTTTTTTTTTATATTTTGTCCACAATAATGCCTCTTTTGGGAGACACCTATGTCATTTCCTGTCAAAAAATTACTTGCTGGTTGAATAAAAGTAACTTTAAGTCAAAATTTGCCAGGGATATGAATAATTATGGGCAGCACTGTAGGGGATTGATTCACTAAACCAAGATAACTGATATCACGGTCGCACTAGCATTTTGTGCGCGTTATAACGATGATTTTTGTGCTCAATCACAAATTTTCATGCAAAAACATGGCCACCTTTGCGCGAAAATTCACGATTGCGCACAAAAACCATTAAGTACATAAAACGCTAGCACGGCCGTGATATCAGTTATCATGGTTTAGTGAATCAAGCCCTATGAACGAGTGGCAGTGACATCGCTCAGCCCCTCTTCATCAACATCGCCTCACTGCTGAAGTCATCTTTCAACGCTGTGTATAAATGAGCAGCAGAGACATTCCCGCTCAGCTCCTCCTCCTAAACATCATGTCACCACCAACGGGAATGAGAATGCAAAGGGGTGATCGCCATAAATTATTACTTAAGAAAGAGGTGATGTATATCGAAAAATTGAGCACTCTATGGAGGGGAGAACTGAGTAAAGAGTATGATCTGTTACCGTGTATATAGGATTGCTGCTGCACGTTTTGTGTGACTGTATTGGGTTTAAATTATCTTGTACTGTTTTGCAGGTGGGGAGTGGATGGTCACGAGGATGCAAGCGGTGTCCAGCTCATCTAAATTGCCTAGGGTCCGTTATATGCCTGACGCTGTGGTGGGTGAGTTCTGGGCATAGCTTAGCTTATCCCCTGTTTGTATTGTATATGGTGACACTGAACTATATAAGCGGTTGCCTGGATAAAGTTTCTTTTTGACAACAAAAGCGTCAAAAGGAGAGCAAGGGCTGGATTGCCCAGATATGCTAGTGATGCTGTCTTTTGCTAAGTGACGATGTTTGGTAGGGTCATATCTATCATGCCCACTAACCACAATGTTCTATATGGCAATACATGTGATGTGCATCACGTGTTAGGAAACTTTGGTGGTGACATGATGTTGAGGAGCAGGGGCTGAGCGGCAATGTCTCTGCTGCTTGTTTATACATAGCGTTGAGCTGCGGTAAGTGTAGATATTGAATTTGATTACTAGAGAGGGTGGCACTCATTTGATAATTTCCTGAGGGGCATAGATGTAGAGTATTTTACATATGTTTTACATATTAAGGGAGTCATTTTTCATCAAGTCTGCTGGGTGCTACAGGCTCTGATTGGTTGGCCACTGACCACCACCTGATTGGTTTCTTTACAAAGAGCTCATTATTTAAACAAACATTGTGGTGTAGGTAAGAGTGGATGTTATGCTATATGGCTTGAAAAAGGGCATGTAGCCCAAAACAGCGGAGCTCTTGCTGTATTGCAGAAAACATCCTGCTGTCTTAACCTTTTATACCTTTCACTAAAGAGCTAAGTAAATACTCAAAATGGTGCTGACGCGTTTGGATCTTACGTCTTTCTTACTTTGCACAGCACCACAGAATATGTTGGCTCTTTATAAATAATATATATATATATATATATATAAAGTTGTGGACCTCTTACCAATAAGCCCCCATGAAATCCGCTACTGGCCAGAAAGATCTACAGCAAACATGCATAAATCATTATGTCCCTATTATCTTTAGAGGTGTAGCGAACGGTTCGCCTGCGAACGGTTCCAGGCGAACTTCCGTGGTTCGCGTTCGCCTGACTGTGTGTCAAACTGACACTTTTGTTGCATGCACAGCCTTGCTAATTGATAGTGTGTGTGCCACTGCCAGCAGCCCAGCACATTCAGTGACTGACTACCTGTGTGTGTGACGGGGAGCTGCACATTGTACTACCCAGTACTGCATATGCCCAGTACCTGTTGTGTTTACTTAACCCACCTCATCACTGCATATACCTAGCTTTGTGTTGAGTCAACCCAGCTCACTGCATCTAACTACCTGTTGTGTTGAGTGAACCCACCTCACTGCATCTAAGTACCTTTACTGTTCAGTGAACCCAGCTCACTTCATCCAACTATCTGTTGTGTTGAGTGAACCCACCTCACTGCATCTAAGTACCTTTACTGTTCAGTGAACCCAGCTCACTGCATCCTACTACCTGTTGTGTTCAGTGAACCCAGCTCACTGCATCTAAGTACCTTTATTGTTCAGTGAACCCAGCTCACTGCATCTTACTACCTGTTGTGTTCAGTGAAACCAGCTCACTGCGTCTAAGTACCTTTACTGTTCAGTGAACCCCCCTCACTGCATCCAACTACCTGTTGTGCTCAGTGAACCCAGTTCACTGCATCTAAGTACCTTTATTGTTCAGTGAACCCATCTCACTGCATCTTACTACCTGTTGTGTTCAGTGAACCCAGCTCACTGCATCTAAGTACCTTTATTGTTCAGTGAACCCAGCTCACTGCATCTTACTACCTGTTGTGTTCAGTGAACCCACCTCACTGCATCTAAGTACCTTTATTGTTCAGTGAACCCAGCTCACTGCATCCAATTACCTGTTGTGTTGAGTGAACCCACCTCACTGCATATACCTAGCATCCCCCCGAGATGGACAAAATGGACAAACCACGTAGAGGAAGAGGCAGACCTAGAGGTAGGCCACCAGGCACCGGCATGTCTGTGCGAAGTGGTGTTGCTGTGATTTCATGCGGACCTAGCCAAAAATACAGTGTTTAAAAGAAGGCACGTGCCATCACTTCCCAAAATCGTGAGGAGGTGTTTGAGTATTTAACACAGAACACCTCATCTCCCGCAGCCACCAGCGCTACAAGAAGCACCACATCCACTGCATTTGACACTTCGCAAGAGTTATTTGGTGGTGGTGGTGAAATCACCGATTCCCAGCCACTACTGCAACAACTAGAAGAAGGCACATGTACACCACCTCCTACGTCTGAGTTAGGTGGCGATAGTATGGAGGAGGGGGATAATGAACCACATGAAATTGGTGCAGTTGAGGAGGTGTCTGAGGAAAGCGCAGCTGGCCAGGAGGATTATGATGACGATTATATGGATACTACATTTGTTCCCGGTAGAGGAGATGACCAGGGGGACAGTTCAGAGGAGGAGTCAGAGAGGAGTAGGAGGAGACGACTCCATGATAGAGCCAGCTATGGCCAGCCAGCCAACATGCCCTTCAACGTCAGCTGCTGATGCCACCGTAGCGCCATCACCCCAGGGGGGCTCAGAGGTTTGGAAATTTTTTCACGTGTGTGTCTCAGATCGGAGCAAAGCCATCTGTTGTCTCTGCCAGCAAAAATTGAGCCGTGGAAAGGCCAACACTCACGTAGGGACAAGTGCCTTATGAAGGCACCTGGAGAGAAGGCACAAACATCTATGGCAAGAACACCTGAGGAAAAGCAGCACCCCTCAAAAGACAAGCCACCCTCCTTCTCCTCTTCCTCCTTCAGGTGCATCGTCTTCATCCACTTTCTCCCTTGCACCTTCACAGCCACCCTCCTCCACACCGCCTCTTCCCTTCAGCGGTTCCTTCTCCTCTGCCTACAGCAGTACCTAGCTGTCCGTGAAGGAAGTATTTGAGCGTAAGAAGCAAATGTCTGCCAGTCACCCTCTTGTCCGGCGTCTGACAGCTGGCGTGGCGGAACTATTAGCTCACCAGCTATTACCATACAAGCTGGTGGAGTCGGAGGCTTTCCGTAAGTTTGTGGCCATTGGTACACCGCAGTGGAAGATACCAGGCCGCAATTATTTTTCACAAAAGGCCATACCCAAACTGTACCGTGAAGTTGAGAGGCAAGTGGTGTCATCTCTGGCACACAGCGTTGGGTCAAGGGTCCACCTGACCACGGATGCCTGGTCTGCCAAGCACGGGCAGGGCCACTACATTACATACACAGCCCATTGGGTCAACCTGCAAGCAGGGAGTACGTGGCTGCGCAGCGGACCAACTTGTCACACCTCCACGGCTTGCAGACAGGCCTCCAGCCACCTCCTCTCCACCTGCTATCACCGCTTTGCTGTCGTCATCCTCCTCCTCCTCCTCCTTGGCTGGTGCCGCGATCTCCTCTCCAGCTACACAGCCCCAGGACCCCAGGGCCTATGCTGCATGCCAGGTACGACGGTGTCACGCAGTGTTAGACATGTCTTGCCTGAAAGCGGAGAGTCACACTGGAGCAGCTCTCCTGGCTGCTCTTAACAAACAGGTGGAGCAATGGCTGACCCCACACAAGCTTGAGATCGGCAACGTGGTGTGTGACAACTGAAGCAGTTGTGTGGGCATTTCAGGTGCTCTTACAAGGCCAAGCCACGCTTTGCGGACATTCAGCGTAGAAACAACTTGAAGGTGAGACGCCTGATTTGCGATAGCCCGACTCGCTGGAATTCCACCCTGCTGATGTTCTCTCGCCTGCTAGACCAGGAGAAAGCCGTCACCCAGTACCTGTATTATTACAGTACAAGGACACAATCTGGGAGGATGGGGATGTTGTGGCCCAACAACTGGACACTGATGCGAAATGCATGCAGGGTCATGGAGCCCTTTGAGGAGGTGACCAAACTGGTGAGTCACGATGAGGGCACCATCAGCGACTTGATCCCCTACGCCTACTTCCTGGAGCGTGCCGTGCGTAGAGTGGTGGATACAGCTGTGGAGGAGCGTGAACAAGAAGAGTTACGGCAGCAGGAGTCGTGGGAGCCATTTACACACAAACCCGATGTTTCCACAACACCTGCGGCAGCACAGAGGGGGAGGAGGAGGAGGAGGAAAAAGAGGAGTCGTGTGGGGAAGGAGAGGAGTCAGACTCTGATGATGGTGATGATGAGGAAGGTGTTTCTGTGGAGGAGGAAGAGGCGGCGGAAGGAGAACAACCGCAGCAGCCATCACAGGGGGCTTCTGCTGCTCCACGTTCCCGTGGTATTGTTCGTGTCTGGGGGGAGGAAGAGGAGTTGCGTCCCATCACTGAGGAAGAGCAAGAGGAGATGGAGAGTATGTCTGCATCCAGCTTTGTGCAGATGGCCTCTTTCATGTTGTCCAGCCTGTTGAGGGACCCCGTCAAAAAACTCAAGGCGAATGACCTGTACTGGGTGGCCACGCTACTAGACCCTCGGTACAGGCACAAAGTGGCGGACCTGTTAACAACTCAACAGAAGGCCGAAAGGATGCACCACTTGCAGAACAAGCTGTCGATGATGCTTTACAATGCGTTTAAGGGTGATGTGGCTGCACAAGGCAATCAAGGTACCACTGGCATTAACCCTCCTCCTCCCAAATCCACGCAGGCAAGGACAGGACGCTCCAGCGATCTCAGGGTGATGTCAGACATGCGGACGTTCTTTAGTCCAACTCCTCGCCATAGTCCTCCCGGATCCACCCTCCACCAACGCCTGGACTGCCAGGTAGCCGACTACCTGGCCTTGAGTGTGGATGTAGACACTGCGAAAAGCGACGATGAACCCTTGGAGTACTGGTTGCGCAGTGAAGTAGCCCTGTATGTTAATACCCCAACCTCCTCCCAGACATTGAAGTGGAGATGAGCCCCATTGGTCCATGTTAAGTGAGAAGAACCCCCTCCTCTTGTTCTATGACCCTAATGTTACAAATCTTTTGGGCTGGATTTACTAGAAATGGACACTGGCCCTACATTCTTGGCCAGGGCCGCATTTACCATAAGGCACTGTAGGCACGTGCCTACAGGTGCCTGATGATTAATAGGTGGCTTGCTCCCCTCCCTGAGAGCCTCGCTCCCTCCTTCCCTATGCAGAGTCCCAAGTGGAGTGTAAACAAGAAGTAACTCACCCAGATCTCGGCATACTGCTGATGAGATCTCCCATTAGTCAGGGTTGCCTCTAGCTACTTAATACTGAGGGTACCTCTAGCTACTTAATGCTAAGGGAAACCTGTAGCTAACTATGACTATTGAAGTAAGGGAGAAGTGACCAGGCCAGCCATCACACTTGCAGTGCAGTTCGGTGGAGGTTTGTAGGTTCATGGAGGGCAGAGTCTAGGATGCCAGGACATCTGTGCCTATAGGCTCCTGTGATGTAAATCCGGGCCTGTTCTTGGCCAATACCAACCTAGAGGGGTATAAGGGGTTATTAAGGTTTGTAGGAGGTAAACACTCATTTTACTATATATATATATATATATATATATATATATATATATATATATATATATATATATATATATATATATATATATATATGTATATATATATATATATATATATATATATATATATATATATATATATATACATATACATATACATATATATATATATATATATATATATATATCCGTAAACAGTGATAAATACAGCTTGTGGGCATGTTTTGCAAGTACTGCTTAATGTTCTGTCTTGTTCCCTCAAATTGCATCACTGAGGAAGTACATATTTTGCACTATGTACTATGGTAATGTTCTTATCACTGTGAGGATTAATCCTCTGTGTCAGTCTCTGTGCTGATATCCCCCTGATCTGCCCTTGGAAAATCTTTCTCAGGGCTGTATGTGGTGTCTGTACTATGAATTAAAGCAGACCTGAACTCAGAATTTCCTCTCTGATCTAAAAGATAAGCAACAGCATAATAACCTTTATAGAAAAACATTTATTTGCTACAGCTGATACAAATCCTGAAATAAATCTGCAGTGTACCTACTTCCTGCTTTAATGGAAGCAGACATATTGTTAACATCCTGTGTTTACCAGCTCTGCTGTGACAACCAGCTGACTCAGCTGAGATCAAATTACAACTTGTGATTAGTCACAAATGAGGGGGAATTAGAGAGGCTAAACTCTCTAAATACATACAGGGTGCATTTTGCTTTCCTTCTGTCCTGTGCAAGAGATCAGGTCCACTTTAACTTTAACCATTGTCACAATCACATCATTGATTTGGCATTAACCAGCTGAGCGGTCTGGACGAGCTCAGCTCGTCCAACACCGCCAGCGGCTGCCGCTCAGGCCCTGCTGGGCCGATTTTAATGAAATAAAAAGCAGCACACGCAGCCGGCACTTTGCCAGCCGCGTGTGCTGCCTGATCGCCGCCGCTCTGCGGCGATTCGCCGCGAGCAGCGGCGAAAGAGGGTCCCCCCAGCCGCCTGAGCCCAGCGTAGCCGGAACAAAAAGTTCCGGCCAGCGCTAAGGGCTGGATCGGAGGCGGCTGACGTCAGGACGTCGGCTGACGTCGATGACGTCACTCCGCTCGTCGCTATGGCGACGATATAAGCAAAACAAGGAAGGCCGCTCATTGCGGCCTTCCTTGTTTATTCTGGGCGCCGGAGGCGATCGGAAGATCGCCTCCGGAGCGCCCTCTAGTGGGCTTTCATGCAGCCAACTTTCAGTTGGCTGCAACAAATAGTTTTTTTTTTATTTAAAAAAAACCCTCCCGCAGCCACCCTGGCGATTTAATCAGAACGCCAGGGTGGTTAAAATGTAAATTTGTAGTTTTGCCAGTGAGTGAGGAGTTACTGGTAGATTGATCAGCGAGTGAGGGATTAGGTTATTTGAGTGAACTAGTAAGGAGTAGGGGGCACCTAGCATAATGTATAGCCTTACCGTTTTAGTTACCTTATTATTGTATGAATTTGCATTTTACAATGAAAATGAATTCAATGCAAAGCACCCTGATCTTGACTGCCTGTAAACCAAATCCCGATTTGGGCAAACTGATCTGTTCATCAATGAGTGTATGGTTAACACAAAGCATAGTTTCTATACCCTGAGAAATCTTTTCTCTTTTTCTGCAGTATAAGTAAAGTGCTGGTTTGATTCCATGTGACATCAAAGTGCTCAGTCATCAAATTAGTTTTACTGGCCAAACCTATTACTACGGTAATTCAATTGACTCAGCTATACATTTATAGGCTTTATGAATCAGAACCAATGTGCTGAAATCCATTAGTACTCAGTTAATCCACATGCCAAATAGAGCATACAGACACCCACATCCTGCAGCACTTGACAGATCTAATGTATTCCCTTCTGTAGCACTTGCAGTAACCAAATCAAATTGAAATCCCTTTATTGTATTTCTCTGTTTATGTTTGTACTATAGCAGAATTTGTATCTTATTCATTGAAAAATGAAAATTGTATGTGTAAAATGCTGAAAAAGTACTGTGTCAAATTGTTATGCAATGCACCCTGTGAAATCAGTAATCATTTCTTAGGAAACTCTTTTGCTACCCAGTTGCCTCCTTTATCACATTAGAAATCATACCTCTGACATATTGTTGAAGGTTTGTTTGTTTTGTTTTGTTTTGCTTTTCAACCAGTTCCCAAACTAAGAAAACTCAGGAAAATAAATTATATTGTTTATAAATGACAGTGTTAAAGCAAACCTGTCCTTAAAGGACAAGTGAAGCAGGATATGGAGGCTGCCCTATTTATTAAGCAATACCAGTTGCCTGGCTGTCTTGCTGATTAGAGATGAGCACACATTTTGCATAGATGTAATTTTGCATCATAATTCACAATTAGGATGTGAAATTTGAATGCAAAATGTTAGGGAAAATAAGAATGCATTTTGTCTGAAATTATAATAATTTGGAATTTTGCATTCATTTTCATATAATTTTTGTGTAATTTTGTACCGACTTTAGTG
This sequence comes from Hyperolius riggenbachi, assembly GCF_040937935.1. Lineage (NCBI taxonomy): Eukaryota > Metazoa > Chordata > Amphibia > Anura > Hyperoliidae > Hyperolius > Hyperolius riggenbachi. Next base: position 158,222,000 of record NC_090651.1, read on the forward strand.
GGTAATAGCAAAGTCCCCATACATGCTGTTGCCATCCAAAATGTTAAGGAGGATAGTGGGTAGTCAAAAAAAAAAAATCAAAAAGACCTTGTAGTTTTTGAGAAAATCGATTTTAAAAATATAAAGGAAAAATGGTTTTAAAACTGTCATTATTCTGAGTTTAAAAAAAAAACATTTTTCTTTTCATTTTTTGTGTCAATAGAAAGCTTGAGGGCTTTGCTATCCACTGTTAAATTGGCAGAAAATTATCCGAAAATTACACAAAAATGCACGTGAAATTACAAATGATTATACAAAATCAATTGAATTTACAAATTGTAATTACGTATAAACGTAACTGTGAAATTGTATTAAAAATGTTGCATAGTCGTAATTAGGTGATTACGATCATCACTGCTGCTGATCTTCAGTCCCATTTGCAATTCACATTTTCTCCTGAATTTTCTCATGGGTGATATTTTTACACCTTGTCATGAAATGCATTTTAAGCCACCAGCAAGCAAGAAAATACTCAAAATAACCCTGATAGTACTTTCTAACCTACTTTTAAGTACTTTTTCATAAAAATGCTTAAAAGTTATTTTAAAGAGAATATGAGAAAGTTCTCCTAGGACAAAACTCAGGAGAAAAAGTGAATTGCATATTTATCTATCCTACTACTCCTAAAAATTACTTTTAGATACCCCACAGTTTTATGTTATGATTTAAAAACTTAAAAAAAAACAAAAATAGATTTATTGTTTTGTTTAAGCTGAATTAAACAATTTTCCCTTGTGTCTCAGAGCACTAAAAATATGAACTGTTGTCCTTTTTTTATCTATCCTCTCCTGTCAGAGACATAAAGTATTTTATGGCTGTAATTCCTTATCAGTAGTCTGGCTGGGTCCCAACTGGAGAAAAAAACTGTCAGTTGCAAAGTAGAATATTAACTCTTTCAGGCAGAGAAAGAAGAAAAGCATCACAGCATATTCATTTGTGTACTAGGCACTGTACATACACATGTCTATCTCATCATGCCACATGTCACTTAAGGTTTCCTTTAAGGGTACAGTTTATCTTATAATGTGTCAGCTCTTAGATCCAACTGTCATTCTTTAGGAGGAAACTTTCTGGGCCAGAGGGGACCCTGATTTCTGATCAGTCAATGTGTTCTTCCATGCCACAATTAGACCTTTTCTATATGGTCAAAGTGAATTTCTGTTTATTACTTTTTTTTTCTTAGAAGCAAGTGCCTTTTTGTGCACCATTTTGCTTTCTGGGTTTTTTTTGTTTTATTATTATTATTTTTGTTTATTTTCTTTCTGCCATGTTCCACTTTTTGGGATATTAACCACTTCACCACTGAGGGGGTTTACCCCCTGACCACCAGAGCAATTTTCACCTTTCAGCGCTCCTTCCATTCATTTGTCTATAACTTTATCATTACTTATCACAATTAAACGATCTATATCTTGTTTTTTTCCACCACTAATTAGGATTTCTTTAGGTGGGACATTATGCCAAGAATTATTTTATTCTAAATGTGTTTTAATGGGAAAATAGGAAAAAATTAATTATTTTTCAGTTTTCGGCCATTATAGTTTTTAAATAATGCATGCTACTGTAATTAAAACCCATGAAATGTATTTGCCCTTTTGTCCCGGTTATAAAACCGTTTAAATTATGTCCCTATAACAATGTTTGGCGCCAATATTTTATTTGGAAATAAAGGTGCATTTTTTTCAGTTTTGCGTCCATCCCTAATTACAAGCCCATAGTTTATAAAGTAACAGTGTTGTACCCTCCTGACATAAATATTTAAAAAGTTCAGTCCCTAAGGTAACTATTTTTGTATTTTTTTATTGTACATTTTTTTATTGTACATTTTTTAATTTTTTTTAATTACAAAAAAAAATGGGAGTGTGGGAGGTAATGAGTTAATTTTTTGTGTAAAAGTAATTTATTTGTATGTGAAAAATGTGTAGGGTGTAGTTTTACTATTTGGCCACAAGATGGCCACAGTAACTTTTTGTTTTAATGCGACCTCCAAGCGTCCTTCCGGAAGCTTGGAGGAAGTACTTGGAGGCTGGGTAAGTGTTTACTTTTCACAATGATCGCGCTGCTCATCGGAGAGCAGCGGATCATTGCGGGGCTTAGATCAATGAACGGGAATGGATTTTCCCATTCATTGATCTCCGGGCGAGCGGGCGGCGGCGTGTTTACTAGCGGCGGGCGGCGTGTTTACGAACGGGAGTGCGGACAGCGGCTGGAACGCGGAAAGTACGGATTTCTCCGTCCCTGGGGGTTAAAGGATGGAAAAAGGGACGGAGAAATTTGTACGGGCGGGGGTAAAGTGGTTAAATAAGTTAATAATAATTGTATTAATAATAATAATGATAATGTCACCAGGGTTTCCTATTGGTTATTACACTATCAATATGATACCTTAAAATGAAGAGATCCCATTGGTTAGTGCAATAACCAAGGGGAAAACTCAATGGCAAATTAAAAGATGCTTTTGCCAGGTTCCCCAGTACTTTGGTGGCAGTGAGTGGCAGTGAGCACAAATGTCAGCAGTGAGGGGTGCTTGCAGGTGTTTTGAGTGCTGTAGATGCTGGTGGGGGGTGCTCTGGGTGCTGGTAAGGGGTGAGCTGCATGATGAGAGAGGGTGTTGGGAGCTGGCAGCAGCATACATGGGGTGAGGGTTTGGGGTGAGGGTTTGTGTAGCAAGCCCCAGCAAAGCATCTTTAAATGTGCCACCTGGGCTTCCCATGGGTCCCTTATCAGACCAGTGGCAATTCTCCTAATATTTCTAGCAAATTTGGTGATAATAGCATGTATGGAGGCTTTGTTACTAACCACAGTCAGCACCAAGGGCATAACAATAACCCCCTTGACCCCCACCATCAAGGGGGAGGGGCAGGAGTGGGAGTTTGGGATGGCAGCAGTGGAGCATTATACATTAACTGCTCTTGGTTACCAATCAAGTCTTTCTTCACTTCCTCTTCAGTTTACATGTGCTGTGTAGACAAACAATCACCATGCGGATTCCATCTCTGTCACACAACATGGGTAGAGATGTAGCGAACATCAGATTTTCAGTTCACAAACATCGAACGCAAATTTTCATAAAAGTTTGCGAACAAACTGTTCGCAGCGGGCTCCATAGACTTTAATGGCAGGTGAACCGCCGCCAACTTTAGCGGTTAATAGCAAAGTCCCCTTACGTGCCAGAAACATCAAATTTGCAGGGTATGTGGAGGGGAACAGTGACTACAAGAATTTTTTTTTAAAAAGACCTTATAGTTTTTGAGAAAATCAATTTTAACCACTTGCCGACCGCACGCTTATACCGTGCGTCGGCAAAGTGGCAGCTGCAGGACCAGCGACGCAGTACTGCGTCGCCAGCTGCAGGCTGATTAATCAGGAAGCAGCCGCTCGCGCGAGCGGCTGCTTCCTGTCAATTCACGGCGGGGGGCTCCGTGAATAGCCTGCGGGCCGCCGATGGCGGCTCGCAGGCTAAATGTAAACACAAGCGGAAATAATCCGCTTTGTTTACATTTGTACGGCGCTGCTGCGCAGCAGCGCCGTAAGGCAGATCGGCGATCCCCGGCCAATCAGCGGCCGGGGATCGCCGCCATGTGACAGGGGACGTCCTGTCACTGGCTGCACAGGACGGATAGCGTCCTGTGCAGCCCAGATCTCCCGGGGGAGCAGGTAGGAGAGGGAGGGGGGAGAATGTCGCCGCGGAGGGGGGCTTTGAGGTGCCCCCCCCCCCGCAACATGCCTGCAGGTAGGAGCGATCAGACCCCCCCTGCACATCATCCCCATAGGGGGAAAAAAAGGGGGGCGATCTGATCGCTCTGTGTGGCCGCGGATCTGTGCTGGGGGCTGCAGAGCCCACCCAGCACAGATCCAAACAAACAGCGCTGGTCCTTAAGGGGGGGTAAAGGGTGGGTCCTCAAGTGGTTAAAGTTCTTCTTATGACCATGGGAAAATTGAACGCCCGCCAAATTTAGTGGTTAATAGCAAAGCCCCCTTGAATGCCAGAAACACCAAATTTGCAGTTTATGTGAAGGGAGACAGTGACTACAAGAGTAATTTAAAAAAAAATGACTGGGATCATTTTTCTTAAAGAGGACTACCAGATACCACCATGAACCCACCCAGGGAGTCATCACCCTTGAAGAGCCCCTTGTCCATGGATTGGACAAGGGCTCGGGGGGAAAGGGGAAGGCTTTGCCGTTCCTCTCCCCCGGAGCCCCCCATACCATGGATGATGCGGGCTGGTATAGCTCAGGGTGTGAAGCCCCACGCGGCCGGTGCTCCGCATTCTGGCTATCCCAGCCTGCATGGGGGACAAGGGGTTAAATATGCTGGGTAGGGGGGACCCCATGTAATTTTTTTTTTATTTCCCACACTCTACACATACAAAAATAATAAAACATTTAGAAAAAAATGAAAACAATATTTTTCCCAATAACTTTTTAACATACCCTGCAAATTTGGTGTTTCTACCATGTAAGGGGGCTTTGCTATTAACCTCTAAAGTCGGCGGGTTTTGTTTCATTAAGAACTGTAATTTACCAAACTTAAAAGTATACTTTTTTCCTTTGAGATTTTAAAATCGATTTTCTCAAAAAATATAAGGTTTTCCTCTTTTTTTTCCTCTTGTAGTCACTGTCCCCCTCCACATAACCTGTAAATTTTGTGTTTCTGGCATTTAAGGGGGCTTTGCTATTAACCGCTAAAGTCTGTGGGCATTTAATTTTCTCAAAACTATAAGGTCTTTTTGATTTTTTTTCCTCTTGTATTCACTGTCCCCTTCCACATACCCTGCAAATTTGGTGTTTCTAGCACGTAAGTAGGCTTAGCTATTAACCGCTAAAGGCGGCGGGCACTCGCCTGCCATTAAAGTCTATGGGAAAAATGCGAACGCAAACTTTTTTCCCAAAAATTCACATTTGAGGCAGAAACTGTTTGGACCATCTCTAGACATAGGACTGAAACCGCATGGTGGTAATTGACTGGCTGCACAGCATGTGCAACAGAGGAAGTGAAGAAGGACCTGTATGACTGCTATGAACAGGTAAGGTATAACTCTCTGCTCTGCTGTTACTGTCCTACTGCTCTGCATTGTGTTCAGACCCCACCTCGCCACCCTTCCCAATGATGGAGGTTAGATTGCGGGGGGGGGGGGGAAGCTTGCCCAATATAATTATCCCCCTTGTTGGTGCCATTCATTTTAATGCATTTTGTGAAACGGTTTTGGTGAAAATTTGTGGAACTATCTGAAATTTGAGAAAACTCTTGCAAGACTACAGAGGCATTCTTGCTCATCCTTAGTAACAAAACTACACATGTGAGGGATGAAACGGCAATGCAGCTTTGGTAATTCACCAATGTAAGGGTGCTTGTTTAACCCCTCTCTCCCTCTGGTCCAAAAGGAATTACCAATATTCAGGGAAAATGTATCATGAATCAAAACCAAAGCATTGCTTTGTGCCAGTATTTGGTTTGCTATCTGGTGTTACATTTTACATGGAGAACAGACCTTACGCAGAATTGATTACCAAATAAAAAGAAAAACAATATCTAAAGACACTGTTGTTATTTATTTCATTTTCATACGTATGTAGTACTAGAACACTTCATGCAGCATTTTACAGAGAATATAGAATATTGGGCTGGTTACTGTATGTTACTCACAGAGACTCCAACTAATTCACAAACTAATGTCTCTAGTCCAGTTAGGAATCTGTTTATTCTTCAAATATGCCAATGAGAGTTTTATGACATTTTATACAAGTAAAACTGTGATGCTGATATTTTCATGTGACTGTTTTTGCTTATTTCTCTTTTATTTACTTGACACTAGACACTTTCCACACTAAAATAAATAGTTATCTATTAAATAAAATACATTCTTCACTCTACAGCCAAAATACTTAACACCCAGTGATGACATATTTGTGGATGAATAATCTCCCAGTCTTGCCATTACTAAAGTTGACTAATAAATCAGCCTCCATTTTCTAAAAAAAATTCTAAGTAAATGCCCCAAACTTTACCTTAGAAGGTTTCCAGTGGTTGATTAGAGGATCTGGTTTCCCCGAAAGCAGGCTATTTTGTAGTTTGCTTTAAAATTTCTGGTGAGTTTGACTATTTTGTCCTGTGTGTTCATCACCTCTTCTCTACAGAGGCTTTCAAATCAATTATTTAATACGTTCAAAGAGAAGACAACATATATTTGAATCACAGACAGATAAATGAATGAAAAGTAAAATGTCTGAGCGAAAAGTGATTTTTTCACAAATATACTGTTTTCAGCATTGTTTCCTACACACATTTATCTCTGCTGAAACTAGGCTCTGACAGCATTGTGTAATGATGAACACCCTGTCAAAATAACCAAAAGCTGCCTGCATTATTGCTGCTATAGCATAAAAAAAGCACAAGATATTCGGTGACTGGCCAATAATAAACAGTGCCACCAAGTACCATAAATCATAAATGATTTACTGCAGAAGTACAGAGCACAAAAGTAAATAATACGATTTGGAGGAGGGTCAGTTTAGGGATGAAGGGGTATCTCTACGAGAAGATTGCCTTTGAACGTTTCATATTTTTGTTTAGCTCCTTTTTCTTACATAATGCATGGTTTCCTTTACATTTATAGCATTAGGAAGATATTTAATACCAGGTACATACATTTAAAAATGTGTGGTTTTCCTGCAAAGCAACCAGGAAGAAGAAATGAATGTCTACAATGGCTGTAATCTCATTTCTGATTGCTAGGATTTAGCAATCAGAAATGAGATTACAGACATTGTAGACATTAATTTCTTCTTCATGATATATTCTTTGCTATATGTACAATTACTACAACTAGCATTGTGGGGGAAAATTGCCTTCTCTCATTATTCAAATAAGTGTTGCCCTAAATCAGTTGTAAGATGGATGCCATGTATGCATTTTAAAGATTGTACATATGATGAGGTGTGTGTGTGTGTGTGTGTGTGTCTGTGTGTGTGTGTGTGCGTGCGTGCGTGCGTGCGTGCGTGCGTGCGTGCGTGCGTGCGTGTGTGTGTGTGTGTGTGTGTGTGTGTGTGTGAAAAAGCAATGAATAACACTCACTATGGAATTTCCAACAGTATACACCACTTTTGGACCTATACATTTGTCTTAAAGAAATTCTCTACATAGATAATTGAATCCTGGGCATAATCCACACCATAATCCACACCTCTTGCCCTCTGCTTATTGCTGAGTCAAAAAAAAATCTCTCAATCTTATTATAGAAAATGTTTCATGTGACTTTGATAGCCATCACTTAGCTGTGTTACTATTTAGTCATCCATATTCTTTCATAAATATTATGGCTTTGGAACACTCGGCAATGAGGAGAAGGTAAAGGAACCACTACTTACTGTATTTCTCCTCTAAATAAGCTTTGTTATATGTAGTGATCAAAAATATTCCAAATGTCCAGCTGCCAAGGCAAACACAGGCCTCAATTCACGGAGCTTTATCAAACACTTTATCAAACGTTTGATAATTTATCTCATGGGTAAAATCTAATTTTGAATTCACTACCTTAGTGAATTAAAAATTAGATTTTACCCATGAGGAAAATTATCAAACGTTTGATAAAGTGTTTGATAAAGCTCCGTGAATTGAGGCCACAATGATAATGTTCTGTGTTTTATTAAGCTCTCTACCTCTAGGTATGGAACTTGAGGACAAAAACAAAACCTCTTCTTTGTCACTGCAATCACATATAATTCTCTGATAGACCAGATCATCCTGTAAAATCAGTAGCTTAGCTGTTTAAAGGTTTTGCTTATCTCTGAAGATCCATCCTTATGACTATGAAAATGAATAATCCAGAGTCAGTCAACTAAAGTCTCCTTCTTATTTTCTTCTTAATACCAAACACAGAACAGATGATGAATGGTAAGCCTTGATGAAAAAAATTCTCTGTATGCTCTCTTCTGCCAAAAAAACTGCTAAGTCAACACAGAGAAGTTAGAAGAATTAGCTCAGCATTCCATGGAGAGACTGTTGAGGGGGTAATCTAGATAACCTGAGGGAGTGGATGGAGACCTATCATAAATTGATGTCCACTCCTTACTTTGTTGTGAAGAGGAAGAGCAGAAAGACTTGCCAAAGGAGGAAGAGCTGGATGGGTCAGTGTCTGTGGTTGAGTCCTATGGGAGAAAAGCGCTATAGAAATGTTATTGTATTGTATTGTATTGTATCACAGTCCATACCTGAAGAGGGATTACATACAGCGAGAAGTGAAAATTTGGGCAACCTTGTTAATCCTCATGATTTTCCTGTATAAATTGGTGGTTGTTATGATTAAAAATGTCAGTTAAAGGGGCACTATGGTGAAAAATTGTAAAATTTAAAATATGTGCAGACATATAAGTATGTTTTTTTCCAGAGTAAAATGGGCCATACATTACATTTCTCCTATGTTGCTGTCACTTACAGTAGGTAGTAGAATTCTGACAGAAGCGACAGGTTTTGGGTTAGCCCATCTCTTCATGGGGGATTCTCAGCAAGGCTTTTATTCTTTATAAAGATATTCCCTAAAAAGGATTTAAACAATGATGCTGGCCAGCTTCCCTGCTCGCTGCACATTTTTTTGGCAGTTGGACAGAGCAACTGCCATTCACTTAGTGCTTTTGCAAATAAATAAATCCCTGAGAATCCCCCCATGAAGACTAGAGATGGACGATTACAAAACCTGTCACTACTGTCAGATTTCTACTACCTACTGTAAGTGACAGCAACATAGGAGAAAGGTAATTTATGGGTCAAACTTCAAAGAGGATCTAGTATATATTAATTTCATTCCCTTTTTGTGGTGCCCAAATTTATGCACTTGCCTAATTTTGTTTAAACAATTATTGCACACTTTCTGTAGATCCAATAAACTTCATTTCACTTCTTAAAGGATACCACAACTGACATGTGGCATAATGAGATAGACATGGGTATGTACAGTGCCTAGCACACAAATAACTATGCTGTGTTCCTTTTTTTTCTTTCTCTGCCTGAAAGAGGTAAATATCAGGTATGTAAGTGGCTGACTCAGTCCTGACTCAGACAGGAAGTGACTACAGTGTGACCTTCACTGATAAGAAATTCCAACTATAAAACACTTTCCTAGAAGAAAATGGCTTCTGAGAGCAAGAAAGAGATAAAAAAGGGGGACATTCTTATCAGTGAGGGTCACACTGTAGTCTCTTCCTGTCTGAGTCAGGACTGAGTCAGCCACTTACATACCTGATATTTACCTCTTTCAGGCAGAGAAAGAAAAAAAGGAACACAGCATAGTTATTTGTGTGCTAGGCACTGTACATACCCATGTCTATCTCATTATGCCACATGTCAGTTGTGGTATCCTTTAAATATCACTGTGTGTGTCTCCTATATGATATATTTAACTGACATTTTTTATCGTAACAACCAAAGATTTATACAGGAAAATCATGCCGATTAACAAGGTTGTCCAAACTTTCGCATCCCACTGTATCTATGCAGGAAAATAAATGCTATATCCTGCTACTTAATGTGAGGAAGGATGAGTGTGGTGAAAAAGAAGTGATAGATGATGATGTGTGATTCAGCATCAATTAAAGACCCAGGCAGGCAATGTGAGAGGGAGGAGTAGGCGGAAAGACAGGACAGCATCATGATCGGGGGAAATGAAGCAAGGTGTAAAGATACCCCAAACAAACAGGGTCTATTTCCAGGAGCCAACAGTTATCAGCCACACCAGACCATCTTCATCTATCAGATTAGATTCACACAAACATCTACAGCACAATGATTGGTATTCTGGATTAACAGGATTTAGATTTTCTCTTCCTCCAGCACCAAGGAGGGGCAGAATGGCAGAACCAGAGGCAGAAAAAAGAGGTTTGAAGTGGAGCCATACCAGTCATCCTCATTAGCTCAATTCAATTCATTTACTGCATATACGACATAAATAAAAATCACACCGGCCTGAATATGGACACACATCCACAACACCAGATCATTGCCAGTATGAGTGCACATTGTGAGCTAAATTTGATTACTTGTGTGCAGCTTTAAAACACAGGATGAGCAATAATTTATGTTTTTATATGCTATAAACGCATGGAATTATTTACTTCACCATGGACTTTACACTTCTTTTGTCTCATTTAGGTGTGTATTTGCTAAATATAAACTTTAGGTGTGCGGACAGCGAACAACATTTTTACTGGCCGCTATGCCTACTACATACACTACATACTACATACGCTATGCCTACAACATATATTTGCACAGTTTGCACAATTCCCATTATACACACAACATGTACACTGCTTGTATAATGTGTGCTATGATAGTTCCATAATGCACATTACCCAAGTAATTTGTTGTGTGTATAACGAGAGGTAAGCAAAACAAGTAACGTGTGTAATTTACATGTGCGGTCTGCACACGTAAAGTTTTGACAATATTCAGTGATACCTCTTATTATCTTTGTTCAAAACCAAATTTTAATAAAGAAGATTGATTTTATGAATCTGCTGGTGCTGGTTCTACTTTGGATATTGTCTAGAAACCTCGAGATGCCCAAGGAGGTTACAACTTGTGCACAATTCTCTCTTAGTAAAATACCTTCTCATCAGGAACAACAAAAGTTTTCTTTCTTTAAAAAGAAAGAATTTGCGATAATTCAGGTTGGAGTGAGCTTGAGATGTCTCCCAGTGCATCACTGCTGAATATATGCAAATTAACCATTGTTACCCTTAGAAGCTAAACACACCTCCAGAACCGCTGGAATGCAATGATGTGTCAGCTTGTTCATTTGTACAGAGCCATAATAATCCAGATTGTTTGATCCTCATCAGTGCATGGCATGGATTAATTTGGCTCTATGGAGTAGAGCTTGTAACACCAAGAGGTTCAGACTAACCACCAAGTTTATGGTGAACCAGAACTCATTGGAGCAGAAATAACAAAGAAAAAGGCTGCTGAAAGCACATGTAACAGACTATAAAAAATGACAAATAAAAGATACATATGCATGCGGAGAGACCAGAAATGACGTAAGTATAAAAGCCATGATGTTGTACCATGCACAGTGACAAACCGCTCTGTACAGCTCTGTACAAATAAAAAATGAATTTTATACTAGTTCATAAAGTCTAGATTGGACTAACCGAATAAGGCCAATACTGGATTAAAAATATATTTTTGTTCCAATGATAACAGCATAGCAGTGCCATACTGAAAATTCTTACTGAAAGGCAAATGCTGTGAGGAGGAGCAAGAGAAAAATACCACAAAATGCAAAGGAATCAGTGCAGAAACATTCCGGAGCGTTCATATTGTACATATATACTTTAGAAATGAGAATTCCTGCATGCTGGGTAAACCTTGAATGATGATTGCATAAAAGCTATAATGTTTGTCATTTCACTCATATAGTTTGTGCTCCATAATATGATCTTAAACTGCTGAAGAAAAAAATAAAATCTGCTGTGCGCCTTGTATTATTTATATTGTTACGAGTCAAATTGGCCACTGTACCTCACCTTGGGAATTACAATTACACTGTTTCAAAACAGCAGGAACATCAGTGAAACCAGGTCATCAAAACTTTAAAATAACTGTACTGACAATACTTTTTAGATTATGAAAAATGTCAGCAGGAGCTTTACAGTGGAAACTCAGCCAAAGTGATGCTCATTTCTCAAACTCCCACATCTTCACAGTATCCCATTGACTCTTTTTTTAAAGAAGCAAAATATATCACAAACCAAATACAAAGAGTGCAAACCAGGTAATGAACATCCACCTCCTCTTCAGTACAAACAGACAATTTTTTTTAGGACAATTAGATATAAACAATGGCATAAATCATAGTGTTTAATAGAACTTGAAAAGCAACACATTTTGTCACCAAACTTATCATAAAGGCAATATGTAATCATGTAATTTCACAAATTCTGTGCATCAATGTTTTTTTTTTTTTTTTAACCTATTTTGGTTCCTGGACGTAGTTTCTACGTCCAGGAACCATGCGCGCTACCGCGCGCTCCCGCGGCCGATCGCGCGCGTGCACGCGCACTCCCGGCCGCGGATTCGGTAGCCAGGGAATCAATGTATCGGGCTACGGTGCCCGATCATTGATTCCTCTTCCCCGCTGAAAAAGCGACAGCTTCTCTCAGAAGCTGCGCCTTTTCTGGCCGTTCCCTGCCCAATGCGCCACTCTAAGCGTGTGTTACGCTTAGAGTGACGTCATGTAAACAAACTCATGGCCACCATCTTGTGTCCAAAAAGTAATACTACACCTGTAAAAAAAAAAATTTAAAATTAACACACATTTACATTATAAATCTATTGTTTACCTCCCACCCTCCCAAAACTACCCAAATAAAATGTTTACAATGAAAAAAAAAAACCATTACAATTAAAAAAAAAAAACATGTAAATATTTACCTAAGGGTCTAAACTTTTTAAATATCAATTTAAAGATGAAATATTTCTATATTTTTTTTATTTTAAACTTGTAAATAGTGATAGATGCAAAACGGAAAAAATGCACCTTTATTTCCAAATAAAATATTGTCGCCATACTTTGTGATAGGGACATAATTTTAACAGTGTTATAACCGGGACATATGGGCAAATACAATACGTGAGTTTTAATTATGGAGGCATGTATTATTTTAAAGCTATAATGGCTGAAAACTGAGAAATAATGAATTTTTTCCGTTTTTTCTTATTCTTCCTGTTAAAATGCATTTACAGTAAAGTGGCTCTTAGCAAAATGTACCCCCCAAAGAAAACCTAATTGGTGGCGGAAAAAACAAGATATAGATCAATGCATTGTGATAAGTAGTGATACAGTTATAGGCTAATGAATGGGAGGTGAACATTTCTCACGTGAAAACGACGGAACCTGAATGGGTTAATCACAGCCTGACATGCATTTCATGGCTATAAGTTGCTTCCTCAGAGGCCGGTAATATTTGCAAAACAGAACCATATTATAGCATTCCATACAATGTTGAAAAAGTAAAATATATCTAGGTCTAAATATGCAGAGATAGAGATGATGGCAACTGGCAAACTGCTCGCCGGTAAACATCTATGGGCAGCATGGCCGGTACTACTTCCGGGTCGCAATGTCCTGCAGTAGTACGCATGCCCCAGCCCGGCCACAGGCGCACAATCAAGGACAAGCACCGCCGGGCCAGGGCATGCATACTAATGAACGCCCCTTCCCCCCCCCCCCCATTTTTTTCCCTGCGTTGTTCTCCTTCTTTCCCCTCCCCCCTCCCCCTTCCCTTCTCTTCCCATTTCCCTCCCTTTTCCTTCCCCATCCCTGTTTATGTCATCTTATGTGGGTGATATTGTATAAAGAGTGTGAGGGCTTACTACACCAATATAATAACTCCTCTTTGTACATTCTATTTATAGCAGGGGCTCTTTCCGTAGCCACCTACTCCCTTTTGGTTCATCCACTGATACCCTGTGGAGTTCCAATGTACGAGTTCATTTAAAAACATCTTGTGAAGCCTGAGAGATGTAAGTTCCCCAGGGTAAAATCTGCCATTCAGATAAATGGAATTTCTGTTCCAATCATGATTTACGGTATAGGAAAAGTTTCTTAAAGAGGAACTGTAACATGAAAAGATCCCCTGGGGGGTACTCACCTCGGGTGGGGGAAGCCTCCGGATCCTAATGAGGCTTCCCACGCCGTCCTGCGTCCCTCGGGGGTCTCGCTGCAGCCCTCCGGGGAGTCCGTGCAGCGGTGACGTCAATATTTACCTTCCTGGCTCCTGCGCAGGCGCTCTGACGGCTGTCGGCTCCGAACTACACGGAAATACCCGATCGCCGTCGGGTCTGCTCTACTGCGCAGGCGCAAGTTTCCGGCGCCTGCGCAGTAGAGCGGACCCGAATGAGATCGGGTATTTCCGTGTAGTTCAGAGAGGAAAGCCGCCACAGCGCCCCCGCTGGAGCCAGCAAAGGTAAATATTGAACTGACAGTCGGCACAGTCGCCGGCTGTTCGGAGGGCTGCGGCGAGACCCCCGTGGGACAGAGGACGGCGTGGGAAGCCTCATTAGGATCCGGAGGCTTCCCCCACCCGAGGTGAGTACCCCCCAGGGGATCTTTTTAATGTTACAGAGTCTCTTTAACACCTTGCAATTACAAATGTTTTTATAGAATGTTTTATGAGTTTTTATCTGTTTTTTTTAATTTAATTTTATTATTTTTTATTTTAATCGTGATAATTGTGTGCTAATTTACGACTATTGTATTCATACATTTTTTACACTGTTAATTTATGATTACTGAATTAATGCTTATGCTGTCATCAAACTGGCCTGTAAAATTGTTGCCCAGTGAGAGGTGACAAGTGACTGATATAAGTCTTTTAATTGAACAATATTCTTAAGGTTGATGTTTAAATTACATGCGGACATGCTTACATCCTTTATTCCACTGCACGCACTGTGAGCCAATGTTTATGCAGAGCGAACGTGCGCCTACTTTGAACTGGTAATTAGTGCTCTTTTGCCACTGTCCGGTGGACAATAAAGTTTTTTGAATGATACCAGCTATTGGTTGCTATGAACATGGCTCCAAAAGCATTTAAAGATGCATAACCATGTGCGTGACATCATCTGATGAAGGCACAGTGCACCAAAATGCGCAATGATGTTGCACGCGCATCATAACTAAGCCCCGCCAACCGCCTCGCAAGACGAGCCTCCCGGAAGATTGGACACTGCGCTGCTGGCCACAGTGCATGCATCATAGCCGCAGAGGGGTGTAGCGGTTGGCTTGCCGCTGATAGGCGAATTTTAATCTGTTATCCTGTAAGTATCCAATTTTATTTGTGCGCAATAAAGCTCCATCCTTGATAATGCACTTAGAGCACTCCTTTCTTTCTCAGATGTCTTTGCATTTCCCTACATTGGAGCAACACAGTGCATGATTGCCAAGACTGGACAGGCAGCTGGATTAGATGTGACGGGTTTCTTTTCCCTGGAGTGGAAGCGCAAGGAACACTTTTGTCGATACTAATGAACGCGTCTGAGCTAGGGAATACGTGCTATTGCGGGACATTGTGACCCGGAAGTAGTACAGGGCCAGGCTGCCCATAGCTATTTGCAATGAGCAGTTTGCCTATGCAGGCAAGCTGCTCGCATACATCAATAGGAAAAGTATGTCACACAGCCTGAATCCAAAAATTCTTGTACTTCAAAAGGAGAAAACAATCCACATAAAAGCAAACCATCCAATACTCACCTACGGCAATATATGCAACATTTTAAAGTGCACCAGTCAAGACACTACTATGGCCTCGATTCATAAAGCATTACCTCATGCGGTAATGCTGAAAACAGCAGACTTTACCGACCATTTAGCAAAATGTCAATTCATAAAGGCTGTTACCGCATGAAAAGCTGACATTACCGACCAGGGAGATAAATTACCAACTTGGCTGCAGTTACCGACAACACATGTCAGTAAATTGTCAGCAAATGTCAATTCATAAAGCCTTCAACAAGCGGTAAGACTGGCGGTAGTTACCGACACCTCTAGTGAGGCGATAACAAGTTACCGACAGCTCTGACAGCTCTGATGAATGCAAAAGCGCAGAGAGCCGAAGTCTGTTTGAGTCATCAGTGGAGAGAGCCAGAGAGCCCTCTGTGTGAATCATTTGAGCAGGCAGGGAAAGACTGTGTAACTCATCTGTCTGAGTCATCAGTGGAAAGAGCCGTCTGTGTGAGTCCTTTCTGCAGGCAGGGAAAGACTGTGTGACTCATCTGTCTGAGTCATCAGTGGGAGAGCCAGAGAGAGCCGTCTGTGTGATTCATTTCTGCAGGGCAAAGAGAGGATCGAGACACTGCTCTACTCTCCCGCTAATTGGGCTGCGGTAATTTACCGACCTCCAAGGGCAGCTGGGGAAATCTTTATGAATTAGCACACAGACCGGGAAAATACCGAGTGCGGTATTTTCCTGACAAGATTTTTTGATCGCACTGCTGTTTATGAATCGAGGCCTATGTAGAAAAGTGTTTAAACACAACCCACTTGGTGCAATATAGAAATTGAAAGACCTCAGCAACATCAGAATATCAAATTACATAACTCACCACAACCAGTTGTATTAGGTATAGCCACCAAAACAAACTGCAAATTGGCCAATCTTTTGTTTAACAAGATGACAGAGTAGCAGTAAACACTGGATGTGCACACAGAAGAATATTAGGGGGTGGTTTGCTGAAAAACTGATGCATTTTAACTGATCAGTTGGCCTGCAGCAGTTCATTGTGAAAAAGTTTTAGTTAAAATGTGCACATATTTTATGTGAACTGACACATAGGGAAACATGGACATTTCCTTCATCTGGGTTGTCGTTGCCTGTTGCATTACACTGGACAGCAACTGATTCAGTGTGAAAGGACCCAAAGAGAGTGTTGAATTATTTCCCCTAGATGTTAGACCATGTGTCTGAATAACGCCAAAAGTACATGTATAATTATCCTGATCATGTTTGTCTTATCTACTATAAACAGTCTTTATCCCATAATTAACTAATTGAGAGCCAGGGGCGTCGCTAGCCCTGTTTTAGGGGGGCACGTGCCCCCAATCTTTCCTGGGGTGCCACGGATCTCCGCCCGGCCGCCCCCTCTGTCAAGACTCAGCGGCTCCCTCCAGCCGCCGCGTCACTGACAGTCTCAGACCTCAGGATCAGGCGGCGAGCCGGCGACCAATCGTGCGGGCGCTAGGACCCAGCGCCCGCACTGATATGCGGAAGTGACATCACTTCCGCATATCGAGCGGGTGCGTCCAGCGCCCGCTCGTACATCTGGTCGGGTCGCCGCTGATCCTGAGGTCTGCTGAGAGGTAGGGGGGGAGCGGTGGCGGCTAGAGGGGGGGGGGCCTCCCTGTCACTCACTCACTCACTCCCTAAAGGGGCTCCCTGGCACGCACTCACTCCCTAAAAGGGCTCCCTGGCACGCACTCACTCCCTAAAGGGGCTCCCTGGCACGCACTCACTCCCTAAAGGGGCTCCCTGTCACTCACTCACTGCCTAAAGGGGCTCCCTGTCACTCACTCCCTAAAGGGGCTACCTGTCACTCACTCACTCCCTAAAGGGGCTCCCTGTCACTCACTCACTCCCTAAAGGGGCTCCCTGTCACTCACTCACTCCCTAAAGGGGCTCCCTGGCACTCACTCACTCCCTAAAGGGGCTCCCTGGCACGCACTCACTCCCTAAAGGGGCTCCCTGGCACGCACTCACTCACTAAAGGGGCTCCCTGGCACTCATTCACTTCATAAAGGGGCTCCCTGGCACTCACTCACTTCCTAAAGGGGCTCCCTGGCACTCACTCACTCCCTAAAGGGCCTCCCTGTCACTCACTCACTCCCTAAAGGGCCTCCCTGTCACTCACTCACTCCCTAAAGGGGCTCCCTGTCACTCACTCACTCCCTAAAGGGGCTCCCTGTCACTCACTCACTGCCTAAAGGGGCTCCCTGTCACTCACTCACTGCCTAAAGGGGCTCCCTGGCACTCACTCACTGCCTAAAGGGGCTCCCTGGCACTCACTCACTGCCTAAAGGGGCTTCCTGTCACTCACTCACTGCCTAAAGGGGCTCCCTGGCACTCACTCACTACCTAAAGGTGCTCCCTGTCACTCACTATCGGGGTCCCTGTCACTCACTACCTAACTGGAGGCGCCTGTCACTCACTAGCTAACCTGGGGGTCCCTGTCACTCACTACCTAACTTGGGGGGCTACCATATTAAGGGGGCATTCTGCCTATTTATGTGAAATGCTGTCTATTTATGTGCCTCATGACTGCTGAATGTGTCTTGTTGGGAGCCTTATGATTTGTTGGGGGCCTCATGATTGCTGAATTTGTCTTGTTGGGGGCCTCATGATTTGTTGGGGGCCTCATGATTGCTGAATTTGTCTTGTTGGGGGCCTCATGATTGCTGAATTTGTCTTGTTGGGGGCCTCATGATTTGTTGGAGGCCTCATGATTGCTGAATTTGTCTTGTTGGGGGCCTCCTGATTTGTTGGGGGCCTCATGATTGCTGAATATGTCTTGTTGGGGGTCACATGATTGCTAACTGCGAGACTATGGGAAAAGCTAAATCCTTATCATATGAGACAATAGCATTAAACCTACTTTTTTAGCGTTTTAAAACAGAAAATAAAACTGGGAGGTTCTAAAAAATTGAATACATTTTTCAGGAGTAGGATGGATGAAATTGTTTATCTTCACAGTTTATTTTCAACTTGGATTTTCCATAATGTTCATGTATGAGTTAAAACGTTTGTACAGTATTTAGTTTAAATTGCTGTTGCCACTTTGCGATAGATACCGGTAAGTGACTTTTGGGTTGCAGTTTGGGCACTCGGCCTCCAAAAGGTTCGCCACCACTGTCCTAATCTGATGTCCCACCATTGCTAGGTTCATGTAAATTTGTCTCCACCCGTTACCACACCTATATTCTGGTCCATGGCCCACCCATTTTTTGGTGCGGCGCGATAAGCACGCCGCACAACGTGATCGTCATATTTTTGGCACGCTAGCTGCAGTGTGCTGAATTCTGCTGCCTACAGTATGTACAGTATACGCTGTTCTCTAGTGCTTGCACTGTGTGCTGATTTACCTCCAGTGTGTACAGTGTAAGGTGTTACTCTGTGCCTTTATTGATTGTAAACCAGCTGTATTGTATGCTGATCCCTGCTACTTTCAGTATGTACAGTATTAGCTGTAAAGCCTGGTACACACATACAATTTTGATTAGCCAATTTTAGCTCTGTTCATAAAATTCATTGTCTGTTGGCCCACTTACTGCACGGGGGTGGGAAATTGGGGGTCAGTGATTGACCAATCAAAATTGTATGTGCGTATACATCTTTGATCTATGCCTATACTGATTGTAAATGATCGAAATAAAGGACAGGGGGCTCCGTCCAATATTTCGATGGGCAGGCCCGTTATCCGTAGCTTACACCGCTGCTAAGTTCATGTACATTTGGCCCCACCCATGGCCACGCCCACTCACCGCATGGCCACGCCCATCTTTTGCCGCATGTACCTTCCCGCCTGGTGCCCACAGGTGCCACTGATCTCCAAGGACCCTAGAAACGCCCCTGTTGAGAGCTCTGTATAAACTCAGTAAACTGCAAGCATGTGCTGCTTACCAGTGACTGACTAGGGCCTGTGTGGAATCAACAGCCAAGACCTAGTGGTTCCCCCTTCCACTACCTTACAATGTTCCCTGGTGTAGTGGCTGCCCTCCTTCTCCCATAGCATGTTCCCTTATGTCTAGTATACCCCTTTCATCTCCCATAGGATATTCCCTGGTGTATAGTGGCTGACTTCTATCTCCCATTGCATGTTCCTTGGTGTCTAGTGGCCCCGCTTTCTCTTCTATAGTATGTTCCTTTGTGTCTAGTGGTCACCTACCCTCTCCCGTATCATGTTCCCTGGTGTCTAGTGGCCGCCTGCCCTCACCCATAACATGTTCTCTGGCGTCTAGTGGCTGCCCTCTATCTCCCATAGCATGTTCCCTGGTGCCTATGACCACTAGACACCATGGAATGCTGTATAAGGGATCAGGGACCACTAGATACCAAGGGACACTATAAGGGGTGAAGACACTAGAGAAGTGATATGGGGATGTTAAAATGAACAGGTTGGATATCTACCATATGTTTAAACTTGAGTCAAACAATTGTTATGGTGTCTAAAGGGAAAACTAAGTAAGTACCTTGGTTTATACTCGGATCATTTCATATTTCAGTATACACTGTAGCAAAATCAAAATCCCTCCTATCATACCAACTAGGATGACCCTTGTGCTTATCATTAATTCTATATACTGTATATCTGCTTATCTGTTGTTTAAAATAACTTTCCAGCACCCAGCAATTGAAAAAGTACCAAAATGTAGGTGAAAAAGTACTTTCAACATTAATGTCTTGCTTGCGGGTGGGGTTAAAGGGCATTTTATTGATAAGCTGTAAACATAGCAGCAGAGAAAACTGAAAGAAAACCTGAACTGAAAATTAAAAGTCAAAATAAACATACACAAGTCATACTTACCTCGCATGTAGTCTACTCCTCAATCTCCTTCTCCTCTCCCGTGTCCTATTTGTCCACTGGGATCAAGGGAATTCTCCAGCCTCCATTTTACAAATGGCCATTACCCCATAACAGCTTTCTGGTCAGCACTCTGTTAAAATGTATCATCGCCCAGTTGAGCCATGGACACATTACCTGGCACATCAGTTGTCCTCTCAGCTACTGATATATAACTGACACCAACTGATATATTTCAGTTCTGACAAAATGTTGTCAGAACTGGAAGGAATCATTGCCAGAAGAAAATGGTGAGCTTCTGAGATGAACCGATGGCAAGGTAACTATGTAATGTTCATTTGAAATTATCTCATGTGTTTATGTTAAATAATTTTACTCAGTCCATGCTGCCTTTAAGAGAAAAAGTAAATTGATTGGGCCCATTGTGCTATATTATGAAATCATCCACATTATAGTTCTGGATTGGAGGGTAGAAGATAAGAATAGATTACGGATTGTAGAAACAGAAAAAAAAATGGATATTAACCTTGGTACATTTTTTCATTTGTTCCTCAATTCAGAGATTTATATAGGTTTGTTTCACATCCATAAATTAAACCTCCAGTAAAATGTGTGTACAATCCTTGAATCATGGGAAAAAATACAGGGCCCTCTCCCTTATTATTTTAGAGACAACCCAGAGTTCCCCCTTCATACTCTTGCTCCTGAGTCCTGGTTTATTAAAAACAGCATTAACAATGACTTAGGAATTAAAGTGGCCAGGTATACCAAAACTCCAAACGTCCTCTTTACTCTAAAATATAAGCCACAGCATAATAACCCTCAGGCCCTGTTCACAGTGATTAGTTGTGTTGCAGAATAATTCAGCATGTCAACTCACTGCCATTACCATTCTATGGGCCTGTTCATTCACAGTACTGTATTGTAATTGATCCCGATATTCTAACTCACTGCATGCAGGATTTGTACTAAAGTCTATGTCTATTCTCCAATGTAGTTCACACTCATTATAACACATTATAATGTGTGAGTTGTGCAAATGACCACGGTGTACATAGCCTTAACCACTTGAGGACCTAGGGCTTTCTACCCCTTAAGGACCGGCCACTTTTTTTCCATTCAGACCACTGCAGCTTTCACGGTTTATTGCTCGCTCATACAACCTACCACCTAAATGAATTTTGGCTCCTTTTCTTGTCACTAATAAAGCTTTCTTTTGATGCTATTTGATTGCTCCTGCGATTTTTACTTTTTATTATATTCATCAAAAAAGACATGAATTTTGGCAAAAAAATGATTTTTTTAACTTTCTGTGCTGACATTTTTCAAATAAAGTAAAATTTCTGTATACATGCAGCGCGAAAAATGTGGACAAACATGTTTTTGATAAAAAAAAACCCATTCAGTGTATATTTATTGGTTTGGGTAAAAGTTATAGCGTTTACAAACTATGGTGCCAAAAGTGAATTTTCCCATTTTCAAGCATCTCTGACTTTTCTGACCCCCTGTCATGTTTCATGAGGGGCTAGAATTCCAGGATAGTATAAATACCCCCCAAATGACCCCATTTTGGAAAGAAGACATCCCAAAGTATTCACTGAGAGGCATAGTGAGTTCATAGAAGATATTATTTTTTGTCACAAGTAAGCAGAAAATGACACTTTGTGAGAAAAAAAAAAAAAAAAAAAGTTTCCATTTCTTCTAACTTGCGACAAAAAAAAAATGAAATCTGCCACGGACTCACCATGCCCCTCTCTGAATACCTTGAAGGGTCTACTTTCCAAAATGGGATCATTTGTGGGGTGTGTTTACTGTCCTGACATTTTGGGGGGTGCTAAATTGTAAGCACCCCTGTAAAGCCTAAAGGTGCTCATTGGACTTTGGACCCCTTAGCGCAGTTAGGCTGCAAAAAAGTGCCACACATGTGGTATTGCCGTACTCAGGAGAAGTAGTATAATGTGTTTTGGGGTGTATTTTTACACATACCCATGCTGGGTGGGAGAAATATCTCTGTAAATGACAATTTGTTAATTTTTTTTACACACAATTGTCCATTTACAGAGATATTTCTCCCACTCAGCATGGGTATGTGTAAAAATACACCACAAAACACATTATACTACTTCTCCTGAGTACGGCGATACCACATGTGTGGCACTTTTTTGCACCCTAACTGCGCTAAAGGGCCCAAAGTCCAATGAGTACCTTTAGGATTTCACAGGTCATTTTGAGAAATTTCGTTTCAAGACTACTCCTCACGGTTTAGGGCCCCTAAAATGCCAGGGCAGTATAGGAACCCCACAAATGACCCCATTTTAGAAAGAAGACACCCCAAGGTATTCCGTTAGTAGTATGGCGAGTTCATAGAAGATTTTATTTTTTGTCACAAGTTAGCGGAAAATGACACTTTGTGAAAAAACACAATTAAAATCAATTTCCGCTAACTTTTGACAAAAAATAAAATCTTCTATGAACTCACCATACTCCTAACGGAATACCTTGGGGTGTCTTCTTTCTAAAATTGGGTCATTTGTGGGGTTCCTATACTGCCCTGGCATTTTAGGGGCCCTAAACCGTGAGGAG
Source organism: Hyperolius riggenbachi (assembly GCF_040937935.1). Taxonomy (NCBI): domain Eukaryota; kingdom Metazoa; phylum Chordata; class Amphibia; order Anura; family Hyperoliidae; genus Hyperolius; species Hyperolius riggenbachi. Next base: position 158,244,695 of record NC_090651.1, read on the forward strand.
TAGTCTTGAAACGAAATTTCTCAAAATGACCTGTGAAATCCTAAAGGTACTCATTGGACTTTGGGCCCTTTAGCGCAGTTAGGGTGCAAAAAAGTGCCACACATGTGGTATCGCCATACTCGGGAGAAGTAGTACAATGTGTTTTGGGGTGTATTTTTACACATACCCATGCTGGGTGGGAGAAATACCTCTGTAAATGGACAATTGTGTGTAAAAAAATCAAAAGATTGTCATTTACAGAGGTATTTCTCCCACCCAGCATGGGTATGTGTAAAAATACACCCCAAAACACATTGTACTACTTCTCCCGAGTACGGCGATACCACATGTGTGGCACTTTTTTGCACCCTAACTGCACTAAGGGGCTCAAAGTCCAATGAGTACCTTTAGGATTTCACAGGTCATTTTTGTTTCAAGACTACTCCTCACGGTTTAGGGCCCCTAAAATGCCAGGGCAGTATAGGAACCCCACTAATGACCCCATTTTAGAAAGAAGACACCCCAAGGTATTCCGTTAGGAGTATGGTGAGTTCATAGAAGTTTTTATTTTTTTGTCACAAGTTAGCGGAAATTGATTTTAATAGTTTTTTTTCACAAAGTGTCATTTTCCGCTAACTTGTGACAAAAAATAAAATCTTCTATGAACTCGCCATACTACTAACGGAATACCTTGGGGTGTCTTCTTTCTAGAATGGGGTCATTTGTGGGGTTCCTATACTGCCCTGGCATTTTAGGGGCCCTAAACCGTGAGGAGTAGTCTTGAAACCAAATGTCGCAAAATGACCTGTGAAATCCTAAAGGTACTCATTGGACTTTGGGCCCCTTAGCGTACTTAGGGTGTAAAAAAGTGCCACACATGTGGTACCGCTGTACTCAGGAGAAGTAGTATAATGCGTTTTGGGGTGTAGTTTTACACATACCCATGCTAAGTGGGAGAAATATCTCTGTAAATGACAATTGTTTGATTTTTTTACACACAATTGTCCATTTACATAGAAATTTCTCCCACCCAGCATGGGTATGTGTAAAAATACACCCCAAAACACATTATACTACTTTTCCTGAGTACGGCGGTACCACATGTGTGACACTTTTTTGCAGCCTAGGTGCGCTAAGGGGCCCAACGTCCTATTCACAGGTCATTTTGAAGCATTTGTTTTCTAGACTACTCCTCGCGGTTTAGGGCCCCTAAAATGCCAGGGCAGTATAGGAACCCCACAAGTGACCCCATTTTAGAAAGAAGACACCCCAAGGTATTCCGTTAGGTGTATGGCGAGTTCATAGAAGATTTTATTTTTTGTCACAAGTTAGTGAAAAATGACACTTTGTGAAAAAAAACCAATAAAAATTAATTTCCGCTAACTTTTGACAAAAAATTAAATCTTCTATGAACTCGTCATACACCTAACATAATACCTTGGGGTGTCTTTTTTTTTTTAAATGGGGTCACTTGTGGGGTTCCTATACCGCCCTGGCATTTTACAGGCCCAAAACCGTGAGTAGTCTGGAAACCAAATGTCTCAAAATGACTGTTCAGGGGTATAAGCATCTGCAAATTTTGATGACAGGTGGTCTATGAGGGGGCGAATTTTGTGGAACCGGTCATAAGCAGGGTGGCCTTTTAGATGACAGGTTGTATTGGGCCTGATCTGATGGATAGGAGTGCTAGGGGGGTGACAGGAGGTGATTGATGGGTGTCTCAGGGGGTGGTTAGAGGGGAAAATAGATGCAATCCATGCACTGGGGAGGTGATCGGAAGGGGGTCTGAGGGTTTGGCCGAGTGATCAGGAGCCCACACGGGGCAAATTGGGGCCTGATCTGATGGGTAGGTGTGCTAGGGGGTGACAGGAGGTGATTGATGGGTGTCTCAAGGTGTGATTAGAGGGGGGAATGGATGCAAGCAATGCACTGGCGAGGTGATCAGGGCTGGGGTCTGAGGGCATTCTGAGGGTGTGGGCGGGTGATTGAGTGCCCTAGGGGCAGATAGGGGTCTAATCTGATAGGTAGCAGTGACAGGGGGTGATTGATGGGTAATTAGTGGGTGTTTAGGGTAGAGAATAGATGGAAACACTGCGCTTGGGTGGTGATCTGATGTCGGATCTGCGGGCGATCTATTGGTGTGGGTGGGTGATCAGTTTGCCCGCAAGGGGCAGGTTAGGGGCTGATTGATGGGTGGCAGTGACAGCGGGTGATTGATGGGTGGCAGTGACAGGGAGTGATTGATGGGTGGCAGTGACAGGGGGTGATTGATGGGTGATTGACAGGTGATTGACAGGTAATCAGTGGGTTATTACAGGGGAGAACAGATGTAAATATTGCACTGGCGAATTGATAAGGGGGGGTCTGAGGGCAATCTGAGCGTGTAGGCGGTCGATTGGGTGCCCGCAAGGGGCAGATTAGGGTCTGATCTGATAGGTAACAGTGACAGGTGGTGATATGGAGTGATTGATGGGTGATTGATGGGTAATTAGTGGGTGTTTAGAGGAGAGAATAGATGGAAACACTGCGCTTGGGTGGTGATCTGATGTCGGATCTGCGGGCGATCTATTGGTGTGGGTGGGTGATCAGATTGCCCGCAAGGGGCAGGTTAGGGGCTGATTGTTGGGTGGCAGTGACAGGGGGTGATTGATGGGTGATAGGTGATTGGCAGGTGATTGACAGGTGATCAGTGGGTTATTACAGGGAAGGACAGATGTAATTAATGCACTGGCGAATTGATAAGGGGGGGGGGGGGGGGTCTGAGGGCAATCTGAGCGTGTGGGCGGGTGATTGGGTGCCCGCAAGGGGCAGATTAGGGTCTGATCTGATAGGTAACAGTGACAGGTGGTGATAGGGGGTGATTGATGGGTAATTAGTGGGTGTTTAGAGAAGATAACAGATGTAAACGATACATTTGGGAGGTAATCTGACGGCGGGTTTGCGGGCGATCTAATGGTGTGGGTGGGTGATCAGATTGCCCGCAAGGGGCAGGTTAGGGGCTGATTGATGGGTGGCAGTGACAGGGGGTGACAGGGGGTGATTGATGGGTGATAGGTGATTGGCAGGTGATTGACAGGTGATCAGTGGGTTATTACAGGGAAGAACAGATGTAATTAATGCACTGGTGAATTGATAAGGGGGGGTCAGAGGGCAATCTGAGCGTGTGGGCGGGTGATTGGGTGCCCGCAAGGGGCAGATTAGGGTCTGATCTGATAGGTAACAGTGACAGGTGGTGATAGGGGGTGATTGATGGGTAATTAGTGGGTGTTTAGAGAAGATAACAGATGTAAACGATACATTTGGGAGGTAATCTGACGGCGGGTTTGCGGGCGATCTAATGGTGTGGGTGGGTGATCAGATTGCCCGCAAGGGGCAGGTTAGGGGCTGATTGATGGGTGGCAGTGACAGGGGGTGACAGGGGGTGATTGATGGGTGATAGGTGATTGGCAGGTGATTGACAGGTGATCAGTGGGTTATTACAGGGAAGAACAGATGTAATTAATGCACTGGTGAATTGATAAGGGGGGGTCAGAGGGCAATCTGAGCGTGTGGGCGGGTGATTGGGTGCCCGCAAGGGGCAGATTAGGGTCTGATCTGATAGGTAAAAGTGACAAGTGGTGATAGGGGGTGATTGATGGGTGATTGATGGGTAATTAGTGGGTGTTTAGAGGAGAGAATAGATGTAAACAATGGATTTGGGAGGTGATCTGATGTCGGATCTGTGGGCGATCTATTGGTGTGGGGGGGTGATCAGATTGCCCGCAAGGGGCAGGTTAGGGGCTGATTGATGGGTGGCAGTGACAGGGGGTGATTGACGGGTGATTGATGGGTGATTGACGGGTGATTGACAGGTGATTGACAGGTGATTGACAGGTGATCAGGGGGATAGATGCATACAGTAAACAGGGGGGGGTGGTCTGGGGGGGGGTCTGGGGAGAATCTGAGGGGTGGGGGGTGATCAGGAGGGGGCAGGGAGCAGGGGGGGGGATAAAAAAAAAAATAGCGTTGACAGATAGTGACAGGGAGTGATTGATGGGTGATTAGGGGGGTGATTGGGTGCAAACAGGGGTCTGGGGGGTGGGCAGGGGGGGGGGGTCTGATGGGTGCTGTGGGCGATCTGGGGCAGGGGGGGGAGAAATCAGTGTGTTTGGGTGCAGACTAGGGTGGCTGCAGCCTGCCCTGGTGGTCCCTCGGACACTGGGACCACCAGGGCAGGAGGCAGCCTGTATAATACACTTTGTAAACATTACAAAGTGTATTATACACTTTGTATGCGGCGATCGCGGGGTTAACATCCCGCCGGCGCTTCCGTATAGCCGGCGGGATGTTGCGGCGAGCGAGCGGTGACAGGCGCCGGCGGAGGATCGCGTCACGGATGACACGATCGCTCCGCCCATGCCCTTAAATGGACCGCCGCCTCTGTGGGTGAGGCCGTCCTGCAGGGCTCCACTTCCCCGCCGCCCCTGTGTAGTGGGCGGTCGGGAAGTGGTTAAAGGAAAAAAAAATTTCTTTGTTACAACTTATCGAAATCCTAAAAAAAATCCTGAAGTGTTAACTAACTGGACATTCATGGGAGCATAGAAAGGGTTAATGTTCAGAGTTTACATATTATCAGAACAATTGCACGCCATGGCACAGCTGACAGCCCCCATACACACTTCCTGATAACTGCTTATTAGACAGGCTGATCTTTCTAAACACATGCACAGAGTGAATTTCTTAGCAACTATATGTGTTTTCATTGTATGATGTGCAAGAATTTGGGTCTGCTTTAACCATTTCCGGACCGAGGTGATAGAGATCTACGCCCTGTTTTGATGGGCTCCTGGCTGGCAGGGCGTAGATCTCTATCACCAGCGCCGCCGCTCCCCACCACGATCGTGCGCACCGAACCGGCTGCACTTAGCTGTCTTATGACAGCTAAGGCTTCCAGGTATCGGCAGGAGCCGTCACTGATTGGCTCCCTGCCGTGTGATCACTGTGAGCCAATCACAGCGATCTCCCTCCGAAAGGCAACATAGTTGCTGTTCCGCCTCCCTCTCTCTGTCACTGTGTGGATCTTGTGTGACAGGGAGAGACGCACAGCCTGCAGCCGTGACAGTCTGTGCGATTTTAGTGTAAAAAAACACTTTTTTATCCCGATCTCCCCCCCTTGTATCCCTTGATCCCCTCCCAACCACCTATATATAGATATATATCTATCTATATGTATCTATATATATCTATATATAGATATATAGATATATTTTACTGGATTGTGATTTTAACCACTTGCCGACAAAGTGGAGCCCGCAACGACCGCAATACGCCGATCGGCGGTGGCTCATTGCGGACTAGCTGGCCGGGGATCGCACGCTGAATGTGCCCACCCGCGACGTCTAGAAAATAAATGCCTCAAAATGACCTGTGAAATCCTAAAGGTACTCATAGGACTTTGGGCCCCTTAGCGCAGTTAGGGTGCAAAAAAGTGTCACACATGTGGTATCGCCGTACTCAGGAGAAGTAGTATAATGTGTTTTGGGGTGCATTTTTACACATACCCATGCTGGGTGGGAGAAATATCTCTGTAAATGGACAATTGTGTATAAAAAAAATTTAAAAAATCTCATTTACAGAGATATTTCTCCCACCCATCATGGGTATGTGTAAAAATACACCCCAAAACACATTATAATATTTCTCCTGAGTAGGGCGATACCACATGTGTGACACTTTTTTGCAGCCTAGGTGCGCTATGGGGCCCAAAGTCTTATGAGCACCTTTAGGCTTTACAGGGGTGCTTACAATTTAGCACCCCCCAAAATACCAGGACAGTAAACACACCCCACAAATGACCCCATTTTGGAAACTAGACACCCCAAAGTATTCAGAAAGGGGCATTGTGAGTCCGTGGCAGATTTCATTTTTTTTTGTCACCAGTTAGCAGAAATGGAAACTTTGTTTTATTTATTTTTTTGTCACAAAGTGTCATTTTCCGCTAACTTGTGACAAAAAATAAAATCTTCTATGAACTCACCATGCCTCTTAGTGAATACATGGGGTGTCTTCTTTCCAAAATGGGGTCATTTGGGGGGTATTTATACTATCCTGGAATTTTAGCACCTCATGAAACCTGACAGGTGCTCAGAAATGAGAGAGATGCTTCAAAATGGGAAAATTCACTTTTTGCACCATAGTTTGTAAACGCTATAACTTTTACCCAAACCAATAAATATACACTGAATGGGTTTTTTTTTAATCAAAAACATGTTTGTCCACATTTTTCGTGCTGCATGTATACAGAAATTTTACTTTATTTGAAAAATGTCAGCACAGAAAGTTAAAAAAAAATCATTTTTTTGACAAAATTCATGTCTTTTTTGATGAATATAATACAAAATAAAAATCGCAGCAGCAATCAAATAGCACTAAAAGAAAGCTTTATTAGTGACAAGAAAAGGAGGGAACATTCATTTAGATGGTAGCTTGTATGACTGAGCAATAAACCATTAAAGCTGCAGTGGTCTGAATGGAAAAAGGCTCTGATACTTAAGGGGTGAAAAGACTGCGGTCCTTAAGTGGTTAAACACTTACTAAGTAATAGTGAGGTTTAACTATTTTTTTTTTTTTTTTAAGAAGTAGAAAATAAACAAATCCGGTGGATATACTGTACCTAACTAAGTACTGCATAACATCCCTAAAAAAGAAAGATGAAGTATTAAGAACAGAACTTAACTACTCAGGGAAACTTTTTATCAATGCAAATGACCACATTGATTTTTATCTTCAATAAACTTGGCCAATGACATCAACAGGCACCCCCACAAAACCACTTAAAATGGGAAGAGAATCTAAAAAGATAATCTAAAAGAGAATACTTCTACCAACCACCCCCCTCCCCCCCCCCAGCTAATGCAATTTAGCTGCATTAGTAGTGACTAGATTGTACTTGATGCCATCTTGAAAAGCAAATATGACAAGAAACCCTAGCAGTAAATGCTGGAAATATGGGTTCAAGGAAGGGTCAGAGGTAAACATGCGGTGGCACTGTCCTCCAGTAATCTATCACTATTGGTTAACCAGCTCTCCATGTGGAGTATCATCCACACATCATATCTTTACAAAGATTATAAAATAGCCTCTAGCAGTGCTCAGACAAATGGTAATTTACCTAATCCCTTGCATAGATGTCCTGTTGATTTTAAGCAAAGTCTAGGGGAAATTTTTGGGGCATGCCCAGACTGTTTTGGATTTACTGATGCAAGCATGGATCCTCGGACTCAAGAAATCAGTCTTAGAACGTCATATTTTCTTAGGCAAGAATGTTTTTGGGGCTGGAGGTTGACAAAGTATCCCAAAATCTGATTACTACACTAAAAAAGGAAAGTTTTCTAATCACATTTTGGAACTACAGAACAATAATCTTCCTTCTCTCCACTAGGAGTCTAATAACGTTGGCATCACCCACATTTCCTTTGAAATGTGTGCAAAAAAGGACACTTTACGGCTACCTTTTGAGTTGCTGTAACAAAAACCATAAAGTGTGTGTCCCTGGACAAATGCTTTCCACGCAGGCTGTATAATTACTGTGTTTAGGTCAACAGGTTTGATTTGGGCAATCACTGAAATCAGTAAGGCTGAATGCAGGTTTGATTTGGCCAATCACTGAAATTAGTAAGCCTAAGAACTGCTTTAGGCCTCACTCACTTTAACTTCAGGATGTCTGCACAATACATGCTCAATCCTTTTCTAATCTTAGGCTGTTCTATAAATCTAAAATGTGCTGATAGCAGCTATCAACTAAGAACTGTGTCTAATTCTGTAAGTCTGTAAATGTCTCATTATAGGGAATTGCCATTTCTTGCTGAAGAAACAGAATTATAAAGAATTATTTAAACTTTGCAGTACTCTGGCATATAACAGAAGGATTTTTGAAAAAACTCAATCATGGATAATTAAACGGCACGAGATTTAATATAGATAAATGTGAGGTCATGTATTTAGGTCATGCTAATGGAATAACACTGTATATTTTAAATAGAACACAGCTGGGGAAAAGAAACCTGGATAAGAACGTATACTGCTAAGATAAGCTAAGCAAGTGTTCAATTAAACATAGAATAGTAGATAGGTTGGGTAAATTTATCTTGTTTATGTGAAGCACATCTATACTCATCTTGCTTCTCTTCATTGCAAATTTAGGATGTAGTAAAACCTGATAATAATAAACATTTTTTTCAATCTGGGAAGCACATGGAAAGCTATGCTATGGCAGTAATCACATTTTTACAGACTTGCTTCACCAATATATAAAAATAGAACAGGGACACCTTGATCTTACTAATCAGTTACAAAGCTGTAAAGTATATTTACAATACTTTTTCAGAAACCACCTGCTTGTTATTAAAATAAAGTGGACAGATTTTGTTTTCTTTAAAAAAAAAAAATATTTATAACATTTTGAACTTCAGTATTTTCAACAATGTTTTAATATCCCTTTAAAATGCTTTTTGTTTCATTGTTTAGCCCCCTCTCTTACAAATAACAAGAAAACACATCTATCATTTTCCACTTTTGTTTTGGTGTCCTTTAAAATGACCTTGACTATTCCATTATAAATATATGTCTCTCCCTGCTGGACGTCCAGGGACATCACCGTAAATTGAGAATTATGTCTGCTTAAAACTTCCTTTCTTTCATGAGTGGTTGAGCAGTGGCTTCAGAGTTCTAGTACAGTGCTTTAAATGTGTGACAAGCTTCAGTATAAATATATTGCTTGATGTTCCAAACAAAACTTCACTTTACTGAGCTTTTTTTTCTTAATTTGGCTGCAGTTAGTTCTGATGCAGACAAGGAGGTGACTATGGACAATTGTGCATTGATTAGAATGGATTTGATGATTGATTGAGTGATTAGTTATTGTTGTTGTTATAGTTATTGTTGTTGTTGTTTTCATTGTAATAATATTAATAACAGTAATCATCATTGTCCTCATCATTATTATTATTACCAATATAGTCTATTCTACTTTAAACGTGCAATTATACTAACTTTGTACATATTCTATAATATATTACTGACAAGATTAAAGCATACCTGAGGTGACATGTGGCATGATGAGTTAGACGTGTACATACAGTGAGACAGGTAATTTGGGTGCTGTATGGCACCTGTTAATATGGGCACTGCCATAGACTGCAGTGTTAATCGTGACTATCGTGACTATAGTGGTGTGCAGTAGGGGTGATCGGAACCAGCAAATTCCGTTCTGCGGATTTCGTCAGTGTTAACCACTTGAGGACCCACCCTTTACCCCCCCTTAAGGACCAGCGCTAGTTTGATTGATCTGTGCTGGGTGGGCTCTGCAGCCCCCAGCACAGATCAGGGTGCAGGCAGGGAGATCAGATTGCCCCCCTTTTTTTCCCCCTATGGGGATGATGTGCTGGGGGGGTCTGATCTCTGCTGCCTGCGAGTGGCTGGCGGGGGGGGCACCTCAAAGCCCCCCTCCGCGGCGAAATGCTCCCCCTCCCTCTCCTACCTGGCCCCCTTTGGTAAGCGGGCTGCACAGGACGCTATCCGTCCTGTGCAGCCAGTGACAGGCTGTCTCCTGTCACATGGCGGCGATCCCCGGCCGCTGATTGGCCGGGGATCGCCGATCTGCCTTACGGCGCTGCTGCGCAGCAGCGCCGTACAAATGTAAACAAAGCGGATTATTTCCGCTTGTGTTTACATCTAGCCTGCGAGCCGCCATCGGCGGCCCGCAGGCTATTCACGGAGCCCCCCGCCGTGATTTGACAGGAAGCAGCCGCTCGTACGAGCGGCTGCTTCCTGATTAATTAGGCTGCAGCTGGCGACGCAGTACTGCGTCGCTGGTCCTGCAGCTGCCACTTTGCCGACGCACGTTATGAGTGTGCGGTCGGCAAGTGGTTAAATTCCGTCGCTATGAAAATTCCGCTGGATTACTACAAAATTCCGGATTCCATCGGAAAAATTCAAATAATAATTTCTCCTATATGGTAGCCCATAGTCCCAATTAACTGTTCACTTAGTCCTTCCCTCCCTCCTCCCAGAGAGAGGAAGGGTCTCATCTTCCAGGGAATTGTAGTATTTCAAAAGCCAGCTTACATACCATGGCTGGAAATTGAACCCAGGCTGGGCTGGGAATTGAACCCAGGTCGCAGTGTGTGATAGGTATCTGACTTAACCACTATACCACCAACCACACTACATGCTGAAGCCAGCCGAGCATGTACCATTATGATTAATACAAGAGAAAAAGTAACGTGCTTCAGCATGTAGTGTGGTTGGTGGTATAGTGGTTAAGTCAGATACCTATCACACACTGCGACCTGGGTTCAATTCCCAGCCATGGTATGTTAGCTGGCTTTTGAAATACTACAATTCCCTGGAAGATGAGACCCTCCTCCCTCAGGGAGGAAGGGAGGATAGATAGGTGAGGAACTAAATGTCAAATTCCGTCAAATACCGCCGAGTTAAAAAAATTTCCGCGGAATTCCATTTTAGAAGTATAGCAATTCCGTTCCGACCGGCGGAATCGGAATTGGCCCAGTTCCGGCCAGAATCGCGGAATTCCAGTGAGCATCCCTAGTGTGCAGTGCGTTAGTTTGGCAATAGCAATAGACAGGGCCCAAATTACATAAAGTAGTATGTAATTTGGGTGCTGGCTCAACCAGAGCCTGAATCATGTTTAGGAGGGTTGGGCAGTGTTACACATAGGGTTATAGTAAGGGCTAGATTAGGAGTTTTGTTTAGGTTGCACATTATGTGTAGAAGGGATGGATGGTATTTTAAGCACAGGGTTTACAGGAGGGGATACATTAGGTAGTTGCTAGATATAGGATTAGTGTAGATGGACTTGCCATAGCAGAATAGTGGCAGTATTGCTGATATCCTGCTTCACCCAGCGCCTAAATTACCTGCCACCTTTATCCTATGTACGCATGTACAGTGCCAAATATTTATTTTTTGCCTCAAAGACTTTACATTTAGGTATGCAAGTCACAGTTTCTCTCCAGTCGGAACCCAGTCAGACTGTAACATAACCCTCACTGATAAGGAATTACAGCCACAAAACTGTTGCCTGGAAGAAAACGGCTTCTGAGTGCAGGGGATAGATAAAAAGATCAATAGTTGATATATTTTAGTTCTGGAGCACTTAAAAACCACGTTATTGAGCAGAGACAATAAATCATTATATATACTTTTTAAGTTTTAAACATAAAATAAAACTATGGGGATATCCTACCCAGGAGGAGAGAGCTGAAGAAATGACAAGAAAATATGCATCAGTCGTGTGATACAATAATAGAGTCATGTAATGCTCATAGAAACTTATGGTTTAAATGAATAAGTGGTTGAAACACAAGGTACGGGATATAATAAATTGTATATAAGTGTAGTGTTTGCAAAAGTGTACACAAACTATCAAATGCTCACAATCACTCAGAGACAGATTAAGATGTAATGGGGCCTTAGGCAATGTCCAAGGCAATGTAGTAAATTTGGTGCCCCCTTCTGGCCCTGTTGGTAAGTTGAAGTGGAGAGAGTACAGAGAAGGTGGCAGGTGGACCCCTGGACACCCACTAGGCCTCAGGCACCTGCCTAGATTGCCTGATGGATGATCCTGCTCTGAAATTATTAACACTAGTTAGTCAAATTGCCATGTAGAAGATTACTGCAAAGATGAGAATTATTCTCTGGCTTTCCCTTTTTTTCTGCAATTAGCTCAGTATGTCTTGGTACTCCATGGTTAGACAGAGGAAGCTATCTACCAAATATGAAGCTAGTAAGCAGGGTAGTTTAGAAAATCAGGACATGTAACTGTGCTTCTTTTCCTCAGCTATGTGGCCTAAAGCACATTTGATCATCAAGGCCAAGGTCTGTTGGGGGAGTATCCAGCTCCTAAATGGTAAGGCACCAGTTATTTCTGCCTTTGTGGAATTTCAATCCAGAAAATGTTGGCCTAACCTTAGCCTGATTGCCTGTTTCCCATGGGTACTCTTTGAGTAGTGACTAGTGTTGGGCGAACAGTGTTCGCCACTGTTCGGGTTCTGCAGAACATCACCCTGTTCGGGTGATGTTCGAGTTCGGCCGAACACCTCATGGTGTTCGGCCTTTTAAGTTCGGGTTCGCCCCGAACTTCTGTATGCCCCCGAACAGGGCCGAACAGGGCCCCTGTTCGGGCGAACAGGGCCCTGTTCGGCCGAACAGGCCGCAATACGGCCCCCCTATGGGGTCGCAGGCATAAGGGGGGAGCATGCCCCGATCGCGGGGGGGGGGGGGTCGGAAATTCCCCCCACCCCCTCCGCTAGCGCTCCCCCCTCTGCCCGCTTCCCCATTCAAAAGTTTCAAGAAGTACCTGTATAGCGGATGGCCTGGCAGTGGCACTGTGGAGTGAGGAGGAGGAGGAGTCCGGAGAGTGACGAGTTGAGGGAGGCCGGGCAGCGGGCGTGAGGTCAGAGAAAGGGCGAGTTCCGCCCTTTCTCTGACCTCACGCCCGCTGCCCGGCCTCCCTCAACTCGTCACTCTCCGGACTCCTCCTCACTCCACAGTGCCACTGCCAGGCCATCCGCTATACAGGTACTTCTTGAAACTTTTGAATGGGGAAGCGGGCAGAGGGGGGAGCGCTAGCGGAGGGGGTGGGGGGAATTTCCGACCCCCCCCCCGCGATCGGGGCATGCTCCCCCCTTATGCCTGCGACCCCATAGGGCCCCCAAAATAGGGATGTTCGGGAAGTTCGGGGTTCGGCCCGAACATGCCGAACATCTCGGCCATGTTCGGCGAACTTTCCCGAACCCGAACATCCAGGTGTTCGCCCATCACTAGTAGTGACTGCTGACTGAGCTCAACTTTGTAATTTTTTCCAATTGCGACCTCGTGATAAGGTAGAAGCATCTAAGTATTTTCTACCATTAAAGGGAGACTGAGTTTCTGGTGTCCAATCTTCTCAAGAATCTTGTCTTGGTCATTAATTGTAATAGTTGTGTTTGAATATAACCTAGTTCCTTGTAGCTGGACCACAGTAAAAATGAGGAAAGTAAGATTTAAGATTGCAACTGGTGATGTTGTGGGAAGGTGAGTGCTGGATAAATTATGGAAAGGGTTTTCCTTTTTAAGTCATTCAAAATGTTAATATTGTCAAATATCCAGTTGTTTAAATACAAACAGAAACTGCACATACTGAAATAGCATGCAATGGTAAATTAAAGTTGTGACACTTTTAATATATTTCATATCAAATGCATCATAACTAAAATACAGTGTCTCAATGTCTCAGTCTAGCAAAGGGTTAAAAAAATTCCAGCTGTCACTTTCAGCAGAACACAGTTACTTAACTCAGCTCTGTCAAGCATCCCTGTTTATTGGCCATAAATCAGTAGTTGACAAAACTCGTAAAATCAGGCTCTTGCCAGCCTGACAGTCTCCAAATGTCACACCTCTAAACTGTGCTAGATGCTTCAAAGAGATTGTTATATGTGTTTCCCCATGCAACTGGTCTGACAAGACACAGATGAATTCATTATAAACCAAAAAAATCATATTTCTTCATATTTAATGCATTTCTAGCTGCTAGGAATATGCTAGGTTATCCATCTTTACAGAAGTTGTTGGACTTGCTTTCTGGGTAATTATCAGGTGGATCAGACCTCCAGCAGCTGAGCAATACAAGCTTGCAACAATATTGTCCAGCTTCATACTTATGTTTGATATGTGTAAATTTAAAAAAGCCTTCCTGAATGCAAATATACCCTCCATTTATTGATGGTAATTATGTGCACAGAGGGATTGTTTTCTGCCAGATTTCAAACTTTCTGAAAGGGGGCTGGAGTTTCCCCCTTTGGCATTAGCTCTTATGTCAGCGCCCCCCATCAGAACGAGGGTTTTAAAAAGTCTGCTACAAACTTTTCTCTTGGTCCTTGTCTATCATCTTTATTGAACTCCATCTATCGACACACCAGCAGAACACTAGCCAAAATGCAATACTTTGGATTGCTCAGCACAAAGACTTTATCGCTTATCGGACACAGCTAAACATGGTATTTTTAACTTTTCAGACATTCTCTCATTTCTGTATTTCTATCCAACCAATATTCAACTGCTCAATATATTTATTTGGCAGTTTTAATGTATATTTTTGGAATATTTTCAAAAATTGTTCCAGTTTTGCCCTTGTTACCTGATTATTCCAATCCATGCTAGAACTCTGGCCTCACAAGAGACACACTACAGCATTACCTTATATTTAAAAAGTGTTGATTCACTAGTCATGTTTGCAAATAACTGTTTTTCTTCCTTTGAGGAATAGCTAGTCCAAGGTCACTCTACCTTGTTTCAATCTGGAGAGGGGTGGAAACAAATACCAGATTTTCAGCGAGAAGTTAATAACTTTTTAAAAATTGTACAAACAGTTGAGATTGTATTATGTATGGGCACACCATCCAATCTTAAACGTTTACTTTGCTCACAGTGTATTCACCTTCAAAAGTCTCTGGTGGATGAGACCTGAATGGCAACTGTGGTATAGTAAGATGGGATTGACGGGTGATTGTGACAAATGTTTTCAAAATGTTTTAAATTTTCTATATTTTAAAATGAACGTGAGCTAAAGACAATGGTCCTAAACATAGAAGTTATTCTATCAAATAATGCTTAAAGAAGAGTAAAGTGACTGCTCCTTTTCCATGCTGTGAAGAATAATGCTTTTATGGTTTACACGTAGGCTACATTTCCACCAGGGCGTCGAGTCCATTTCCAAATAGGATGTAGCACCCGGGCCTCGGTAAAAGTGCATGCAAATTCAATAGTCAATTCAATGCACAGCTATCTAAATTTAACTGTGTAATGGTTAAGGGTCTTGCCTCTGATGTAGGAAACCAGGGCCCATATGCAATTAACTTTTTTTCCAAGGTGATACATTCACACATTGTCAATAAAATGCATTTTAAACCACCAGCAGGCAGAGTGCTGAAAAGTTATTTTAAAGAGAAGATGAAAAAATTATCTCTTAGGAGATAACTCTAAAAAGTGAATTGCATATGGGCTTAGGATTCAAATCTTGGCTCTTCCTATTCAGTAAGCCAGCACCTTGGAGTTCTTGGGCAAGACTCCCTTACACCGCTATTGCCTAACACTGCTATTACCTACTGTGTGCACTCTAGTGGCTACCTCACAAGCGCTTTGAGTTTGGCAGGAGAAAAGCACTATACAAATCTATACATTTTGTTTGGTATATATCTTTTCTTATATATTGAAGTTTATTTGATATAGTGGAAAGGAGAGTGTAAGAATACTGGGTGTCAGTTGAATATTCTGTAGAGTGCTCTGGATACTAGTATTAGTAAGATATGCACAGTTCAATTACTCATAGAGGTTAGTCCAGCACTGCACTTTCAGGATAACACAGCTTTAATTTTCCACTCTTCATACACAGAATACAGCAAGCATGGGGTGAAAACAATGTGGCATACCCTGGTATTCCTCACGGTAAAAACCCGGGTATGTCACATTGTTTTCAATTCATGCTTGCTGTAGGACAGCATAGGAATGGCAGCAAGCCTAACTACTGTTTTATGCATTGCATATCTTCACTGAGAGCACTGTGGGAGGGCAATATTCCCTGGTCTAGGGTTTTAGTGTAAACGTGGACAAAAGAGAGTTTAATTACATGCCAAACCAAATTTGTGGTATATGTTGTATTGTGCCCCTGTTCTCATAACTACATTGGAATGACCACCAGAGAAATGGAAACATGAATAGGAACATGCACTCTCAACAGATTCAGACAAATTTTGCCCCAGATTAATTGAACACTTCAGGAGTGCACATGGAGAAGACCCTAGATGAATATCCTTTGCAGGACTGGAATGAGTACCAGCACCACCTTGTGGCATTTTGCTGAATCTTAATACATAGGATATGTTATGATGATGATATGAATGTAGGGGTTTTACTGTCATCAGTTGCAGCATTGTATTTTGTATACAAATGGATGCAAACAAACAAAGAGATCAAGAATGAAATCTTGAAAGAATCATGTTGGTTTTTTTCTTGAAAGAATCATGTTGGTTTTTTGAGTAACTGTCATTCCTTAAATGATTTTGAAAATAAAGAAAACCCTGAGACTCTTATCAATTTTTTTCCATAGTGGTCATGTAAGACCTGCCTGGATTATATTTTTATTTATAAACTGATAAATGGCACCCACACTACAATTATGTTTAGAAGACCAGTATTTTTAAACATATATGTACAGAAACCCCTCTTCACAAAATACTAGAACTTTTTATCCCTATCTGCTGCACACAGAAAAGGGAGGAAAAACTGATACAAAATGTGTGAAAAACATGAAGATACATCAGATTGAATCAGATGAAATAGAAAACAGAATCGTAGGCAACATCGAAGTTTTTACTCAGTTATAGTGTGGACCAAGCCTTTCTCTTTGAGTGTTTTTAAATGACCCTCATGTGCGCACATACATCCATACAAACACACACAAAATGTTTAACTACTTCAGGACCAAACACATTTTCACATATCAGCTCTGCTCCTATTCATTTGCCAATAACTTTATTACTACGAATCACACCTAAATGATCTATATATTGTTTTTTTTTCAGGACAAATAAGGCTTTTAGTGTGTGATTTTTTTTTTAGTAATTACCTTATTTTCAATGCATTTTAAAGGGAAAAGGAGGGAAAAAACAGGAAAACACACAATAAATTATTTACAATAAACAGTGCTAACTATAAGTTAAACCCACAAACTGTATTTCCTTATTCATCCTGGTTATAACAATGTTTAGATTATGTTCCTAGCACAATGTATGGTGATAATAATGTATTTGGAAACAAAAGTATCCTTTTTTCTGTTTTTCATTTTTTTGCTTTTTCATTGAACACTATTAATGATTATAAGACCTTATTTGCAAGAATAATAGTAATATACCCTAATGGCATATATATATTTAAAAAGTCAAGTTCTTAAGGTAACAATATATGTTGTTTCTTTCATATTCTGTCACTTCGTTTTAATTTTACAAGTCTTTTATTTTGGTACAGTATATGCAAAAATGTAATTGCCTTTGATTCAGTTTGTGACTAAAAAGAATACACAAGACATGGGCTTCAACCCTAAAACATTGTAAACTCTATTCTACCACTTATCATGGTTAAAATGTTACCACATATGTCTCTTGTAGTTTTGCTAAAACGTTCCCAAATTTGATCATAATTTTGAAAATGACTTTTATATGTTGGATTGAGTTTGTCCCTACCTACTTTTTATGTGATGTGTGTCCAAGCTTTAATACCCACCGAAATGTATTCTACAAATTGTCACGGTTAAAATCATACCATATGTGTCTCATTTAGTAACAAAGTGGAGGTGCACTCTCCACAAATACACTGGACGTTTATAAACATCCAGTTGTCATTAAGTGCTTAAATCCTCTTCCATTTTTGGAATCCAGATCTTCAGTCATGCCTTGAAGCGTGTTTCTTTTTTATAACTATTATACGTGAGCTTTTGTGTAGAGCATTTAAGAAAAAGACTGTTACTCTCTGAAATCTTTTATTTCATCATAACATTGTGCTTTATATGGAAGGTCTGAAGAAATGCTATCACTGCACCCCGTGTAGAGTTATTGAAGTGAACAGCAAAACAAACCGTATTGATTTTATTCAATTTTGAATGTTGGAAAACAACGGGTAATTTTGACATTATCTTGGCATTCAACCTGCTAAAGTGCACAGTGCTTTTAGAGCCAAGTGAAAAGGTCATTTCAATAATGTTACTAAGAGCACTTCCATTTATTCACCAAGTGCCTAGAACTCATAGCACAACAACAAACTTCATGTAAAAAAATATATATACAGTATATAAAATAACTGATCCTCAAAAGCATTATATTATTAAAAACTCGTAAATAAATGTAATTGTTACCCTTAGCTTATAGGCATGTTGAGTACACACATTTATATGTTTCTGTCATGCATTTAATATCTGATATAATGCACATGTGAGATGATGCACAAAAGTCGGGTTTGTTAAAGACCTATTTGGTGTCAGTGGCAACAAAATAGTTTCACTCCTCAACCCCCACCAACATCATCATACACATACACTTCAATACTAACACAGGGCAATAACTTACCGCACAGCACCACATATAAGCCAACTTTTTGACAAACAAACTTTGAGTGTAAAATGTGGGGAGGATGTCAGCTGCAGAACTGGCACTGGAGCATGCTGCAGCATATATATATCTACCTGTCCTCACTCCAGTTGAAATCTATATGTCCACTCGGAAACATCAATTCTAGTCACTATAGCTCCAGGCTCACTGCTGTTATATGTCAGTGAACTTGGAGCTCTAATGGTCAGTTCAGAAGCTGCCTGGGAGATGCGCGGTGTAGAACTGGAGCTGAGCTAATCAGCTGGTTAGGGCTTTAGGCAAAAAGTGGTGTTCAGTGTATGCATGGTTCGGCATATACATGAGTACATACAGTAAGCATTTAATTATAAAAGCTTATTTTTTCATAGCACAAAATAGCAATATAACAACTGAAGGTTTGTTTTTTTTACATGGTCGACTTATGCATCTTTCTTCTCGCTCTTCCTCTGCTGCTCCTCTGTGTAAAGCTCTTCATTGGCTGCCAATTAACAAAGGATCCATTTCAAACTCTTAATCCGTACAACACTCTTAATCCATCCAAACTCTTAATCCATACAACATACGATGCATAAAATACAACACTCTCCGCAATCTCTCTCTCTTGTACATCTCCTCCCAAGTTTCCAGTTACCAACCCAACCGCAATCTCAGCTCTGCACATGACCTTCTTTTGTTTATGTGCTTCACCCCTCCTCTGGAAACCTCTTTCACAACACATCTGTCACTCTCCAACCTTTTATATCTTTAAACACTTCCTCAAAACTCACTTTTTCCGACAAGCATACACTCAACCTTATGCCATTCCCCCTTTGAGTTCTTACCAAGTTGTACTCCTTGCTAGATTAGCTAAAAACACACTGCCTCTAGGTATGAATATTGTATAATACCCTACCTACCTCTTGCCCCACCTCCATTCCTTTAAATAGCAGTCATAAGCAAATATCAATATAAACTAATTCAAAATAGTTGCACTTTCTATGACTATTAAAGGACCAGTTTTGAAAAAACAACAAAAAACATGTAAGCAAAAACATCATCTCATCTGAATGCTATTTTAGCTTCACAACACCATAAAATCTGTCTGCCACATAAGAGAGCGTTGAGCAAGGCAACAACTAAACGTTTGAATTTCAGTAAAACAAAGTTTAAACAGCTCTAGTCAACATGGGTTATCTAACAATAGGTCTTGCCTAAACAGCATGTTAGGCAGCTTCCCACATTCGTGTTGCAGGAAAGCCAAGTGCCATTGCAATGCAATTTTCACAGATGCAGTTGTGATTTTCGTTCATCATTACAAAGAATGGAAATCGCAATGCATTTGTGGGAATTTGTGCGGGAATTAATTTCCCTGCGGATTACATTTAATTGCATAGCCAAAAATGCCAATGTGGATGAGAGACCTTAAAATTTTATGAAGTGGTAAATGGGAACTGAAATATTGGAGAAGCTGTAGACATCATATATTTGGACAGGAGTATGCATGTATAGATTAGGTGGAAAGTGTGTACTGTACATGGATAAAGTCAAAAGGCAAAGTAATAATAGTAGTAAATAGATCCTACTCAAAATTAATAACTTAGCAGTGGCACCCTGGAAAAAGTGAGCATTGGGTCTAGCTCTCAGTTTATTTATTTATTAACCAGTAATTTCCCCATTTATTTTAAGAATCCCCCTGCCATGCCCCCACCACAGAGCCTGCACCGCTCTCCTAGTGGCAGGCAAGTAGTAAATGGTACATTCTAGTCACAAGCAGTGACTTGTAGGTTTTAGTGACAGCAAGTGATTGGTCAATTCTAGTGGCAGACCAGTAGTAATAGGTAGATTCTAGTTGCAAGCAGTGACTAGACATTTTAGTTGCAGCAAGGTAATGATGGGTTGATTCTCCTTTTCCAAGGCTTTCCTCTGCAGACTGCTCTGGCTGCTCCCACTGCTGTCAGGCCTGCATGCAACGCTATAGTCGCTATTTACATAGTAGCATATAGCAGCGCCCAAATTTCACTATGGTGACAATATAGCCACTAATTATGTGGCAGTCGATTGCAGCAGCTAAATTAGCAGGTCTACGTGTCCACGTGTCGTCGTTACCTGCTTTGTATGTGTAGTACCCTAGCTGAGCTTTCTAAATTATATGAAAAACTGCTCTCTGATGTTTCTTCTATTGGAGAAGTAATATTGGCCAAATTTCTAGTGGCATGTACTGTGTTTGTGCCCAAGTGCTCTCCCTTTGCGTGCACAATTTTCATGTTACAGATGACATAACTCTCTCCCAATGTTACTGTGAAGCAGATTTGCAACTTTACCACCTAGCCAAGGTGCATGCAAACAGTCAGTGCACAGCTTAGCTTACATTCTTGTAACTTACACTGCACACATGTGATGTGCCTGCACCCAATGTGGGAACATTGCAGTGTTGCTATGTGATTCTGACTCGTGTTCTAACACACAGCAACATGCATAATGTGAATGTACTGTGAATAAAAAAACAAATGGTAAAGGTGGGACTATATGAAAATGCAGGGCCGGATTTAAGACAAAGCCACATAGGCCATGGCCTAGGGCACCACAGGATTAAGGACAGGTGGACAGTAGGCTATACTGGGGGAGGAGGAAGGGTCACCTGGCTACCTGTACTGGAGGGAGGGTGGGTCATCAGGCTATCTATTCGGAAGAGGGGGGAGAGCTCCTTATACTAGAGGGAAGGGGGGAAAGGGGTTATTAGGCTGTCTAAACTGGAGGAATTGAGGGAAGGGTTATCTGTCTACCTATACTGGGCGGGGGGAGATCATCTAGCTGCTTATAATAGAGGTAAGTGTCAACAGGGTACCTATAATGGAGGGAGGGAGAAAGGTTCTCTGGCTACCTATAGGGGGAAGGGGGGTCATCTGGCTACCTAAACTGAAGGGGGCAGCTGCTGACAGTGGCCTTGGGCAGTAAAGAGTACAAATCCAGCCCCGTGAAAATGGACAGAAAACGTTTTTAGAAAAATATACAAAAATACTTTATTCATTGCCGGCAGCATTTACCATTTGCACATGAACACACAGTGTATCTTTCAAAACATCTAGAGAACAGAAAAAAAGGCTGAATGGCTAACTGAATGGCCAACTCCCTGTATGGATAGAAAGGATCTATCATGGACTCACTGCTAGCATAACTGACAAAGTTCCTTGTTTCGAATTCCATGCAATATCATTGTCAGTTTATGAAATAGTAGTATCTGGCAACAACAGTCCAATATATGTTGTACAGTATACTTAGCATGATAGGGTCTCAGAAGATAGAGCATCAAAGTGGAATATCACAGATTGTAGACACGATGCAAAACACTTACAAGAAACGACATCCATATGGTAAATGCAAAGCTTGTACAGTCCACAATGGTCACCCAGTCGCAGTGTCTAATGGATATATGTACAGTAGACTCAACCTAAAGCATCTTGCCACCCAGTCGTAGTGTCCATCGCTAAGGCTCAGTATGAGCAGTCCAATATGGATAAGAAATAAAAGTCCAATGTGGGCGATATAGCAAAACAAAAGTTTAGTCTCACCAGTGTCTCACTTGTGCTGAGAATCCAGACAGTATAAATAGAGTGTGTTGTCCAGTAGCAGAAGGTGGTAGGGAGCACTGATGTGGAAAAAGATGACATGCCATGATCTCTTCCCCAGTTTCCCTTGAGGTACAAAAGTCAATAAGTCAAAAGGTTCAGCACTGCCAAAAGTAGTTTTTATAGTTCTTTATTATTCATCATTTTTTATTGCCTAATTGTGTAT
This sequence comes from Hyperolius riggenbachi, assembly GCF_040937935.1. Classification (NCBI taxonomy): domain Eukaryota; kingdom Metazoa; phylum Chordata; class Amphibia; order Anura; family Hyperoliidae; genus Hyperolius; species Hyperolius riggenbachi. The sequence goes on from NC_090651.1 coordinate 158,266,621, forward strand.
GCATAAAGAGCTATAAGACTATTTTTGGTGATATGTTTTCCAGTGCCAGAGACATTGAAGTGAGTTGTCACTTGGGAGACCATACAAGAACGATTACATCCAGGGGAGTAGTAGCCACTGGCCAGAGGGAATTCCTCCCCAGGTGCTGGTTGACATATTTTTTGCAGCTTGCAGCATTCCCAAGACCACGTGTGGCAAGAAAAGGTGTCTGCTGGGCAACAATTCAACCAACACCATGATATGTGTGGCAGGAAGGGAGTTTCTCCTCCCCATAATAACTCCATCGTTCCACCCACTGCCATGGCACAGAGCGCGTGGCACGGCTCGTATTCAAAGAGGAGAAAGCCGGTTAGGAGTCTATTTATGTAAGTAGAAACGAACATAGTCTAGGTATTTATGCAATAGCTTGTATTCCTCTTTTATATATGAATATTATGTTTTTAATGTGATGGATATATGTTTACACATAATGTGAACAGAGTTTTCCCCGATTTGTTGGGCACTGTATTTATATCCCTAAAACCTGGGGGTTATTTATAGCTGTAATTCCGCAGATAGGGTTTGGTGCGTATGAGCTAGAAATTTTTGACCAAGTACGAATTGAATATTAGCATTGGGGCATGGTTAAGAGCTGAAACGCAAAATGGTACGTATGACAGCACACATGCGCATTGGCATCTATAGGAGCAGGGGGCGGAAGTGAGGCCTGGAGCGCACATGGTACGTCTGGTTGTATGCATTGGGTTTGCCCATATGCGCATGACCAGTGGGGTAGTGTAGAGCTGGGTGGAACGCATATGCAGTAATGGAGCCTGGAAGTGCCTTCCTATTTGCTGGTTGGCAGCGGAAGAGAGGTGGGTTTACATTGGGGGGAGGGAATGCCGAGAGGTCTTTTAAGCTCTCAATCCGCATTGGACCCTTAGCTTCTGATGAGTCATTACGACAAAACATGTAAGGCGGGGTCTTGGATGCGGAAGTGAGAGTGGAGATTGACGTGGGCAAGCGAATGGCGTCCTGAGCTGTGACGGCAGTGGAGGTGCACTCCATCCCGCTCGCAGTGGAGGGGCTACAAGTGCCAACTGGGGCCCAACTAAACGGAGGAGAGCTCGTAATCAAGACTCTGTGCTAAAAACATAAAGAAAGCAATTTGTGAGTGCAATTCATTTTTTAATATAATAAATATTGCTGGTTTTACACTAAGGGCTCGATTCACAAAGCGGTGCTAACCCAGTTAGAGACTTTAGGCGTGATAACCATTGCACCACGCTTGTGAAAAGCCAGTTTAGGCGTGATAAGTTTAGGCATGATAAGTTTAGGCATGATAAGTTTAGATAAGTTTAGATCACGTGCAAAGTCCCGCATGCAAAGCAGCACCATTAAACTCTATGCAAAGTGCACCAGACTTTGCTAGCGCAAAACTTTTGATCAGCTGTGCACTGCGGTGCTAACCCAGTTGGTGCTTAAACTTATCACGCCTAAACTTATCACACCTAAACTTATCATACCTAAACTTATCACACCTAAACTTATCACACCTAAACTTATCATGCCTAAACTGAGTTTAGGCGTGATAAAGGGCTTTTCACCAGCGTGCTAACTGTTAGCACCACCCAATGAATCAGGCCCAATGTGAGGCATTTGTTTTGAGGTAATGTTTATATGGAAGTTGGTATCCAGTCTGCTAAAAGCAAAGAAGGAGTGTCTGTGGTGACCCTGTGGTGACATACATCATCTCGGTGTGGTGGGGGACAGCCCGAAGTGTCCCAAAGCGCTGATAGACCTAAGTGGAGGTCTTAGAATTTGGTGAGTGTCTGCTCACAGGGTGCTGGTGGAGGTGATAGAAGGATAGAAAGATGTGAACACCCTAACTTTGGCAGATGTGGACTTGGTTCATTTTAGCATGAACATTGTAGTATTGCTCATGTAGTGATAGTTGTGTATGTGCCACCTTCTGCAAGAGTCTATTATAAGGAGAAGGGGCAGCTCCAACTCATTGGATGCAATAGACACCTATTTTTGTGGTGTATCACTTTACTCCTTGTCTGTTTATAGGAGAGGGGCTAGCCCACATCAAAAACATGAGCAGAGATAAAAACTCAGCAGTGTCATCTTGTTTTTTTTTTTTTTCTTCCATAATTTTGTTGTTATTTGACATGATAATGTGAAAGTACCCTCTAGTAGCACATGGAGGGCACCTGTAGGTCCTTGTACAGAGTTTTCATTTTTTTTTTTTTTTGCATGCATTTTCCACAAGCCTCTGTATAAAAATCCCAAGACAATGTTGTGTTAAGCCCAACCAATTTACAAATTCTAGGTCTTAGCACTGGCAAGTTACTCTGCTGCATGAATAATAAAAACAACAGTAGCAAAGACTGGAAAGTGGAAGAGATCAGAATTAGTATTGCTTTCACTAGGAGAATCAGTGTCTGCATATTAATGCTCCCTGGGGCTGGATTTCCTTTTCAAACAAAAAATAAAGACAATTAATTAATTTGACTGTATTCAGCTGACACTTATCCTGTAGTCAAACTAAGAGAATAAAAAAGGTACCCTAAAGCCTGCAACTCTCAGTAGTTATGCATTATTGTCGAATTAAAATCAGTTCTACTATCAAGCAGGTATTCTGATGTGACAACAATCTTAAGTGCCGCATAGGAAAGCAATCTGATGGCAAGGCTTCTTAAGTAAAGTGTTACTGAATTTATAATTTAATTATCTCTCTGTGTTAGCCATGCAGTGAAGACAGGGATAAAGAATGATTGCATTCATTCCTAGGTCATTTCTTCAAGTTCTACTCCCACTGCAGTCTATTTAATAAAAATAAAGTCCTTGACCTGCTAATTGTTCATTTTCAATCTTATTAAGCAGAGAGTGAGATGAATAATTGCAGATCACTGCCACTGAACTTTGCTTTTTATGCTTTAGCTGGCATTACCGCCTGAGAGCAGAGGATTGTTCTCTTAATAATTAAAATATTTTAGGAATTCATACTGGAAACATGATGGTTATACATTTTAAATTCACTAGGGTAATATGGATTTAGGTACCTTGGTTTCTATGCAGTCTACAAAGCCATTAATATTGCTTAACCTATTCCCGTTACTATGCTATAAATTAACATGTTCCCATCAAGTTCTCCTATTAATTCATTTTCCCTTTTCTGTACAGTGTTGTACATGTTTTGTGCACCAGGACTAGATTGCTACTAATACCCCAAATCCCATATTTTCTTTTGAGATCTAGAGCGGTTTCTGGGAACAGAACACTCTTATAGGCCAGCACACATATGAACACAATTGGCCAGTAATCATTCTATGTAAAATTGCTGCAGTTCATGTGTTTCATTCTGCACAATTTGTAAACTAAAACCCTGTAGAGCAGCACAAATTCAAGTAATCCTGAGTAATGTCTTATGCTCAATCTTTTTATTGTAAGGAAAAGAGGGTGCCCCTCTTGAGATGCATTAGTACCCCTATAACATTGTTGAAATTGTTGTTTTTTTATTTATTTATTTATTTATTTATTTTATGCTATAGAATAACCTATAACAATGAGCGGTCAGCACAGTGTCTTAGTGGTTATCACTCTTGCCTTGCAACACTGGGTCCCCGGCTCAAATCCCAGCCAGGGCAATATCTGCACAGGGTTTGTATGTTCGCCCGGTGTCTGTGTGGGTTTCCTCTGGGCACTCTGGTTTCCTTCCACATCCAAAAAAAACCTACAGATAACATAATCGGCTTCCCCTAAATTGTCCCTAGACTACGATACATACACTACATGATATACACATAGAAATATGACTATGGTAAGGATTAGGTTAAGAGCCCCTCTGAGGGACAGTTAGTGACAAGACAATATACTCTGTACAGCACTGTGGAAGATGTGGGTGCTTTGAAAATAGTAAATAATAATAATAATAATATCAATGTGCCACAGTTTAAACCCACTTTCATATTAATGCCCATTGCCTGTCTCATGCTGCCACATGCTACTATTACAGCTAGCTACTAGGCACACAGGGGCCTACTAGGCAATGATACCTAATGAAGTATCACTAACCTTTGCAAAATGTTGTTTTATGTGCCCAATAAATATATCTTCCAATTAATTACAGTCCTTCTTCAGGAGGTGTGTGGTTGTGCTTGTAGTCCTTTTTAGACTTTACCCAATTTTATTTCTTGGATGAAGGTGATTCTTCTTCTACATGTGTCCTCCTTTTGTTCTGTATCCCTCTTTTTTTTTATTTTTCAAACTCAGCACACCATCCCGGACTAGAGAGTATTCAACTGATGGCGTAACAGCAGGGTTTCTCCCTTGCCGCACCCCTGAGTTGACTTGTGTGATCATCATAGTTTGAAAGAAAAATGAATGGGTTTTCAATGTTCACTTTTAATCAATACTCTTTTAAAAAGAAGAAGAAAAAAATGACCCTATTAATTTGAGATTTCGCATTAAGGAGTGGGTCAACAAAAAAACAACAAGCAGATGGAAGTAAAGACAAAGGAGCACAAAAGAAAAATACCAATGTAGCGCATGGGGAGAAAAGTAAACAAATCTACCAACAGCCCACCAAGTACAGTTCACTGATGCAGGATACTCTTCTTCTCTGTCTTTTTCATCTGTACATATCATTCTTATTTCTTCAGGTGCTTATATTCTTCTGTCTTCTTTTTCAGTCCCCTACCCCTATTCATCTATTCTACTGTTCTTTATAAAGCTGCTTGAAAGAGTTGTACACCAACTCTTTTCCTATTCTATCCACTTCCAAAATGATCAGGAACTCCATTAATGATCATTTAAATTTCCCACTGGGGCTTTCTATTGGTTCAAGGCTTAGGCCAACTTTAATTCAATGTAAAAACTAAAGTAATGCCCAAATCCCAGCAAGAAATTTAATATTTGATTTCTTACTGGGATTGATCTGCCAGTCATCCTTATTAGCCCATTCATTTACATGAGGTAAGTCTAGAAAAGAGAGAAGTTAAGTCATTTTTTTTTTAGATTTTCCTTAATGTTATTGATCACGTAGATATTGCGCAAGGGAGATGTTAACAGGCTAGACCAGAATACACAAGGGAGATAGCGCTGTGGGAGGAGCTTTGAAAAGCAATATTGAAAAAATGTTTTATCGAAATTTTACAAAAATAGTTTACTAAGTCCCACTTTTGACATTGCACATCTCTGACCATCACACTGCCTGGCCTGTGCAGGTTTACTTGATAAATGCGTGAAGGGACAACCTTCTTGTAAGTACGATGGCCGGCACTGTATAGGGAAATGTACATACACATACAGTGTTTTCCTGTTCACATTAATACCAGTTTGTGTCCACTGCAGCTCAACCTACTGTTAAAGCAGCACTGTCAAAGCAGCACTATGACAAGAGACTGCAATATGCTACCACTCACCTTAGTGGAGCACAGTCCACTTTCAGTCAAGATTATATGAATTGAAATGTTTTTTTTTCTTTACTCATATATGGTATTTAGTATATTTTAATGCTATTTGACTACAAGTAAACCCTTATCATTGCAAAATACCTTGTAAATTATGTAGACAGATTAACAAATTAATGTCACCTTAGCACTTCAGAAAGAACTACACAATATTTTAGTTGGAAATACTGAGAGCAAGGTCATAGTATTCTCAGACAGATGGACCTTTGTTGGAGCCAGGTAGGAAAACTTCAGAAGGTGACCTGAACGCATTTTAAGAAATGACTGAAAGGCCTAATGTTGGCATATCTCCATCCCTTTTTCCATCCTTTCACCCCCAGGGACGGAGATATCCGCACCTCCCGCGCTCCCGCCGCTGCCCGTGCTCCCGCTCGCTCGTGCACGCGCTCCCGCTCTCGTGCACGATGCCGCCCGCTCACCTGGAGATTAATGAACGGGAAAAAATGTTCCCGTTCGTTGATCTAAGCCCCTGCAATGATCGGCTGCTTTTATGAGAAGCAGCGACCATTGTGAAAAAAAAAACAGTTTCCCAGCCTCATAACACTTCCTGCAAGCGTACTTCCTGTACTAGTGCAAACAAATGAAATAAACATGACAAGCAATACCGAAACATTTGTAATTACTTTTTAAGTGCTTTTTCTCTACTGGTAAATGTCTTTGGTCATGTTGACTGTATGTGGGATTGTCATAAAACTTCTTATATCAAAGTATTTAAACAGCATTATTTCATTTGTATCAGCAAATTTACTTAAAGAATGAATTCAGTTCATGTTGTTTTACTAAAATAGCTCATTGTATGATTTCTTATTTTATTAAAGTCATTTTATAGTCCCCATGCTGCAGTCCTTATTTGTTTTGCATGAAAACAATGACAATGAGAACATACGTTTTCAGTTGAAAATGTTCACTGAATAATTACCTATAATTTTCATCTTGCTTGTCCTAACAATATTTTTTCAATAAAGAAATATACCGGAACACTTTACGAGCTGCATCTGATGTGCTATCTCGTTAATTTACTTTTGATTATCTTTTTATCAAAACGGTAACCTATTTCAAAACAAATTATTTCCATTTTGCTTCGTACTTTTTGAATAATGAAAACAGCATAATGAATAATGAAATGGCACTGTTATATCTGATATTCAACTAAAATGCGTGAAAAAGCTTTGGGTCTCCTAATGGCACTCTAACCAAAAAGCATCGCCACTGCGTGCAATTTTGCACTCTCCAGGGCGCCCCTTCGGTTATGTGTGGGCCTTTAACTCAGATATTTAATCTGCTATAGCTACAACCGCATAAAAAAGTTTAAACAGACTTCCGGTTCCGGCGCCTGGATGAGCGGTTGATAATCTCCGCGCTCCGCTAAAGTGCTCCGGCTCTCAGACTGCCATATCTCCGCAAGCGCCTACCACACGCTGAGATACCTCTGAGCAGGAAGGGGACACAATAGCGAGACCCCACGGCAGTATGGACAGATACCTCACCTCTGAGAGGAAGAAAGGCAGCCACGAGCAGCGGGGGATTTCCAAGATGGCCGCGACCTCACGCAGCAGAGAGGACTCGGACAGCTCATCGCAACCCGGGAAGCCCTCCGCACAGCAAGGGCAAGACTGGGACACGGACGGAGAGGAACAATCCGACACACACAGTGAGTGTAATGCCGCCCTAGATCCCTCTAGCCTCAATGACCTAGCCACAGCGGTAGTGCAGAAACTGACACCTCAGTTACAGGCAATGATTCAAGCGGCCATGACGCAGACGCTTAAACAAATACAGAAAGACGTCCAGGCCCACACCCGCCGCATACAACAAGCAGAGAAAAGAATCTCCAACATAGAAGACGAGCACTCCCAATGCAAACTTAAAATAGGCAGATTAGAGATGGACAACACCTCTATGTATAACAAATTACAAGATCTAGAAAATAGATCGCGCAGGAGCAACCTCAGAGTTGTAGGCCTTCCAGAATCACACGCAGCCTCCTCACTACACCAGTTCAGCTCCGCAGATCTGCCACAACTACTAGGCCTGGAACCCCCCTGCAAAGTAGAGCGGGCACACAGAGTGGGGCCACCACCAAATGGAGAGTCCAATAAGCCCCCTAGAGTGGTCATGATAAAATATCTAGACTATTATGAAAAAGAACAAATTATAAAGGCATATCGTCAACTAAAACACCCGTTGGAATACCAAGGTTCATCTATTAAACTCTTTAATGACTATTCTTTAGAAGTCTCTCGCCAGCGCCAAACCTTTAATAAAGCGTGCGCCTCCTGCATAGAGAAGAAGTGGCGTTTCACACTAGCCTACCCTGCAATCCTAAGGGTCACTGACCCATAAGGAAAACAGCACACATTCAAAGAAGCAAAAGATGCAGAAACTTTCTTGACAAATTACAACGGTGAGGAACCAGCAGAGGGAGCCGAAGATACATCATAACTCTGAAGCTTTTGTTTTGAGTGGTAGGCGCTGACACTCATAGAATCTATATCCCTGCTTAATGCAGGATATCTAGCAGTCTGGCATAAGAGCCGGGCTCGAGCGAAGTTAAATTTATGTTCACTGAACATAAACACAGGGAAGAAGAGAAGTCCCAAAGCATGATAAGTTCTAGGCTGATTCTCAGCCTTACGTGTTTATTTCTTTACATATCGTTTAGAAACTCTGGGAATGTTAGTGTTGAGGGGAGGGGGGAGGGTTTTCAGAATGTTCTGCCGATCTGTACTTTTGTATATATGACTAGTCTTTTATATATGGTCGTCTCTACTTTGATACATCCTAATTCTGAATCATGACCATTCGCATTATATCCTGGAATGTAAAGGGACTACACACACCTAACAAAAGATCCATGATCCTGAGACACCTAAAGAAATTAAGAGCAGATATAGCTCTCCTACAGGAGACACATTTAAATGGGCAACAAGCCAATTATCTAAAGAAGTGGTGGGTAGGGGAGGTCTATTGCTCACCAGCACAAAACAAAAAAGCGGGAGTAATCACCTTAATTCACAAACGACTTACACAAAAAGCAATCAGTTCCAGTCATGATTCGGAAGGCAGGTGGATCACGGTTAGACTACAACAAGCTTCTGACACCATTGATATCTTCAATGTCTATGCCCCCAACGAAGACAATGCAGATTTTCTCCAATCTTTAAGTGACACAATAATCACAAGCGCTACAAGGAACTATGTTATAGGGGGAGACCATAACTCAGTTTTAAACCTAGCGGAAGATAGAACTCAAAAAAAAGGTAAAATAATCCACTCACTATATAAGAAAAAGGCGAATCAATGCCAAACATTCAAGGATAACTTACAATTATACGATGTCTGGAGAGTGATCCATCCATGCGAACGCCAATATACATACTATTCACCCCCACACGATATATGGTCAAGGATAGACTTTTTCCTACTATCCAAAACTTTATTCAATAAAGTCGTCAGCACAGAAATAAACGATATGATTATCTCTGACCATTCCCCTATATCGTTAGATATACTTGAAACTACCCCAAAAGGTAACGACATATTGTGGAGATTCCCAACCCACTTATATGATGACGATGAATTTAAGGCATTAATTAAGCAATGGTGGATGGAATACTCTTCAGACAATAAAATACACTCTAAACAACATTTCCTGTTCTGGGAAGCGTCCAAATCAGTAATGAGAGGAAAAATCATCTCCCATCTAGCTGGAAAAAAAAACAAGCACAGACACACTATTTAGAAGCAGCCACCAAACTGAGAAACACAAACACCCAATTTTTGCTAGACCCAACAGAGAACAACCGAAAACTCTGGCAGACAGCCAAGTCAGAACTAGAGAGCTGGTTAACAGCTAAAGAAAAACTAAATTCATCCTTTATCACACTACAATATCATAAGTTTGGGAACAAGATGGGCAAGATACTCAGTAGACTGGCCAGGGGCCCCAGACAAACAGCGGACATCCCTGTACTTAAAAGCAAAGCAGGCACCCTGACACATGATCCAAATCAAATAAACCTAATCTTTAAAACATTTTACTCCCAACTATATCAGGATAACTCCCCCCCGCCAGACACTGCCAAAATACAGACACTACTGCAGGAAGCTGCTCTTCCCGCACTTTCAGAAACAGATTTAGCCTTGTTAAGCTCAGAAATTACTGAAGAAGAGATCACCCGCACCATTAAAGGTTTAGCAAACGGGCAAGCACCAGGTCCAGATGGACTAAGTGCTGAATACTATAAACTCCTATGCCTAGATGTCACACCAACACTACAAAAACTATTTAACCACATTCTACAATCAGGCACTCTTCCGGAATCATCAAATAATGCACACATAAAAGTACTACACAAAACAGGAAAAGACCCATCACTACCAGAATCTTATCGTCCCATATCACTATTAAATCAGGACTTGAAATTATTAACAAAAATCATGGCTGACCGACTTTCCATAATCCTTCCATCATTAATAGGCCCTCATCAGACAGGCTTCATGAAAAACAGAGCAGCAGTGGCAAATGTAAGAAAAGTGCTTTTAGCACTGGACTACGCCAAACTATATCCTAAAACCACAAAGAACTATGCCCTGCTACTACTAGACGCCGAAAAGGCCTTTGATAATGTAAACTGGAATTGGTTAAGGGAGGTACTCAGACACATGAATTTCTCAGGCCCCTTTATGTCGCTTATAAGCGCCCTACAAAAATCACCCACAGCTCAGATACACACCCAAGGATTCCTCTCTCCTCGATTTCACTTAACAAAAGGGACAAGACAGGGGTGTCCGCTATCCCCCCTTTTATTTAATTTAGCCCTGGAACCCCTGGCCAGACTGTTTTCTTTAAGGATACAAGGCATCAAAATAGTATCTGAAACTCTAGTGCAAACTATGTTTGCTGATGATGTTCTGCTTTTCTTATCCCATCCACAAACACAACTGAACACAGTGTTCCAATTACTAACAGAAATTGGTACAATAAGTGGCTTCAAAATCAACAGAAATAAAAGTGAGTTACTATGGTTATCTCCACAAGCACCAATGCAATCACCATCTGAAAGCACAGGAATTAAAGTAGCCAAAACTATACGATATCTGGGAATCTTTCTGTCTAGGGACCCCTCTCAAACATACTCTTTAAATTATAACCCACTACTACAGTCACTTAAACAGCAGTTAAAAAATTGGGAATCTCTCCCGATTAACGTCATAGGGAGGGTAGCATTGCTAAAATCAGTCACTTTTGGCAGGTTGTTATACCCGCTCCAAACAATCCCACTTTTAATCAAACATCAAGATGTTAAAGAACTAGAGAAGGCCATGACCAGATTCTTATGGACTGGCAGGAAACCCAGGATAGCCCTAGCTAAATTGAAACAACCAAAAGACCAAGCCGGATTAGGGGTCCCCGATATCAGAAACTACAACCTGGCGTGTCTTTTTAGACATGCCAGAGATTGGGTATGTAGCACAAATATATTTTCTAACACAATTTTAGAAAGTGCTTTTTCTGAACCGTGGTCCCTCCCGGCTATCCTTCACACTAAATACTCACTATTACCTACAAAAATAAAACAAAGTAAAATTATTATGGATACTTGGGTTTCATGGAAAGAAATACGCAAAAAATACAAGCTACCCATGCACATATCGAAGTTTATGCCATTATGGGGACATCCGGGTTTTCCTGCCAGTATATCACATGCAGGGTTTGGGATATGGGAAGATACCGGCCTGACTAAATTGGGGCAACTGTTTGATCTCACCAAAACCAAATGGAAATCGTTTACACAACTGAGACAGGAATATAGTCTGCCCAGACACCATTTTCTTTTTTATGCCCAAGTAAAATCATATGTGACCAAATCCTTGAGGATCCTAAATGAAGAGCTCTGCCCGAATGATTTTGACAGATTCATGAGCCCAGGAGTACACAAAATCCCATTGTCTGAATTACAAAAACGAATAAACAACAAACAGAGAGAGCACCTAGCAACTAATAATTTTAAAGCCTGGATTAAGGACCTGAACGACCAAAATATATCAAAACATATAATAGATGGAAACAACACCTTTAGACAAATAATCAAAAATGAAATCTGGCGCGAGTCACATCTCAAGCTCATACATAGAGCAAAATTTGCCTTTGATATAAAGTATAAGCATCCACCGCAACACTATCAACCTCAGTGTCCAAAATGTCAAGCTCCCTCTGCTAGCCTCTTTCACTGCATTTGGGACTGCCACATCATTCAAAAGTTCTGGAAGGAAGTACAACAATTCATAAAACATATAAGTAGAAAAGAATTACCAGTTAATCCACAATTGTACTTGTTCAACTCTTCAGCAATGGACAATCCAACTCCACAGGCAGACAAAGACTCAAAAGGAATACCAAACCCATTCAGCCACTTGATACTAATGGCAGCTCGAAAAACCATCTACAACAAATGGATTTATTCGTCACCACCAACCATATGGGACCTCAAACAAGAACTACTTCACCTATTCCATATAGACAAAACTGATGCCTTAATTCACAAAGACCTAAAATCTAAATCATTCTTTAAAAAGTGGAAACTTTTCATTGGTTCATACTTCTCAGTAGTCGAGATACAAGAAATAATGACACCATTTAAATACACCGAATGGTATGCCACAATGGATCTATTGGATAAACTAGGACCTTTACGTATCTAGTAAACGGACTTTTCATTGGAATGGTACAGGGGTCGGCAGAACAAAGGGGAGAAGGGAGGTGGGAGGAGGGTGGGAAGGGTGAAATGAGGATGAGAATCAGTACGCCTTTGAGATAATACAACCTCACTTTTATTGTTAATTTATATCTTTGTACATGTTCTTGTTCCTCGGAAAACCAATAAAAAATGTTTATAAAAAAAAAGTTTAAACAGGCCTCACTTGCCAGTATCAATTCTTACTTTATTTGTGAACAGAGCAATCAGAAATGTGTAACAAAATAACTATTTATAAAAACCATTAAAAACACTTTAGGAGCCCCAGAAATTGCACAGCGTGCCCCCACTTCAGTACCCACTCCATCCATACACACACGCCATTCATTCCACAGAGAGATAATGCCTGCACTTGTGCTGACTGTCAGAGCTCTGAGTATCAATGCACGTGCTGATCAAAAAAATCACTATTTGTTTGCAAAGCTTCCAGGCCTAGAAAATCCAGTAAAACAAATGCTGTCTCCAGGTTTAAGGAAGGTTATTGGTTGCTTGTGTCCATAGACTTTAAGCCAAACGTTAGCACTATATGTGCATCACAAAGGCAGTCCAGCTTCCACTTTAAACAGACTCAGTACATAGCACAGCATTCTGGACTAGTAAGCCTGAATAAGCAGCAGTTAGTTTTCCAGCATAGCGTTAGAATAGCATGCAAAATATGCTAACGTTTGGCTTAAAGTCTGTGGACACAAGCAACCAAAAACCTTCCTTAAACCTGGTGACAGCATTTTTTTTACTGGATTTTCTAGGCCTGGAAGCTTTGCAAACAAATAGTGATTTTTTTTGATCAGCACGTGCATTGATACTCAGAGCTCTGACAGTCACCACAAGTGCAGGCATTATCTCTCTGTGGAATGAATGGCGTGTGTGTATGGATGGAGTGGGTACTGAAGAGGGGGCACGCTGTGCAATTTCTGAGGCTCCTAAAGTGTTTTTAATGGTTTTTATAAATAGTGCTTTTGTTACACATTTCTGATTGCTCTGTTCACAAATAAAGTAAGAATTGATACTGGCAAGTGAGGCCTGTTTAAACTTTTTTATGTGGTTGTAGCTCTAGCAGATTCAACTAAAATGCTGCAAGACATCAATAACAAATGTCTGTAATTAGCGTTTTTGAAAAATGTCATAGCCATGTTGACTCTTAAATAGTTTTACAATGGCCCCAGCCTGTTCTACCTATAGTATTTACACAAAATATAGACAGTTTTATAGATTTTTCTGTTTTCCTTTTTCTTCCCCTCTTAATAAGTCATATAGGGCATATATACGAATAAAAAAACTGAAAAATAAGTAACAGTTATACTGTGCCCCAACATTGCAATTGTATGATCTAAGCAGGGCTATAAAAATGTTTTTGTGAAAGTGTGTCTTTCTTTCTCTCCTTCCCAACTGTCTGTTTTAGTTTTCTGGAAACATAGACATTTTGGAGGTGGGTCTTGCATTACAAGAAAGAACTCCTTATAAGCACACGCAGTTACTGCGTCACCGTTTTTGTACCTTGTTTGAGTATTTTTTTACACATTGTATGACAGCACTGTGTGCAATTGTGTTACTGATCACTAATTTTTGTGTGATTTATGTGCATTTATGACAGCAATTGTCCCCACTGATTGATTTTAAATTGTTTTTAACAAGAGATGCTGATTCAGATTTTGCAAAATTGAAATGTTTCCACATTTCCGATCAGAAATTGGCATTTCAGATTGGAAAACTACAGAAATCGGATTCCTGGCAGATCGGAAAATGGAAGTTTGAAATCGACGGAATTGGTAACTAGCATTGGCAGATGTCGGAATTTCTGTGGAATTGGAATTAGCATTTCCAACCATCCCTACTTTTAACTAGGGATACATCTCTTTTCAATAAACATTTTGGTGTTGCATAATGGAGTCTATATACTTATATACACTTCTCTGCCAGTTGGATGCCTTTTCTCTTGTGTAGTGTACTGTATTTATTCCATGGCGACCTATCAGATTTTTTGGCTTTGTTTGTTAATATATTTAATTCTGGAAATGTAAAACACTTGTTAAAGCAAGTCTGAAGCTATTTTTAAAATAAAAAAACAAATAAAAAACCAGATACTCACCTAAGGAGAGGGAAGGCTCTGGATCCTATAGAGCCTTCCCGTTCTCCTGCTGGTCTCCTTGTTCCCCCACAGGCTCCTCCATTTGAATCTCGAGCCATGGGAGACTTTGGCAGTCTTTGGAAGCACTCAGGCAGGCAGCTCTGTACTGAACACGCTCAAGTACCCTTCTAAACTTTCCTTCTACCCATCCCCTTCCCTTTTCACCTCCCACCCCATCACCTTGGTGCATGGGCAGTGTTGCTCGGATACCCCCCGATCACTGATTCGACTTATTCGGCCGTGGTTGAAAAAAAATCCAGAAATGTTGTGATTAATTTCCGGATTTGAAACTGACCCACAAATTCGACACAGATTTTTCCCGTGAATGAGGCAGTCATGGAAGAACTTTTTGCTTTTGAGAAAATGAATTTTAAAATTTCAAACCAAAAAGTATTTGTGATTAAAAAGCCGCCAAAACCTGTCGACTTTAGTAGTTCATAGCAAAGCCCCCTTACATGGTGGGAACACCAAATTTGCCAGAAATGTTAAGAAGAACAATGGGTACAAGAAAAATGTATACATTTAAATGCAGTAAAGGACAGTTCTTAGTGAAACAATTCCCGCCAACTTTAGCAGTTAATAGCAAAGGCCCCTTACATCCTAGCAACAAATAATTTGCAGGATATGTTAAAAAGATAGTGGGAAACAATATTTTAAAAATCTATATATATAATAGAGTAAGTACCTCAACCTTCAAGCAAGAAGGGGACCCCAGATGCCCGCTTGCCCTCCCAGGAGTAATGAGTATAGGGGTACAAAGTACCCCATACTCATTTCCATAAAAAAAAATGCAACAATGAAAAAAGTATTTTATTATTCTTAATTAACCAGAAATACTTACCTGTACCTTTAAAAATGTTCCTATGCCAATATCCTCAGAAAAGGTCCCACGCCAATATCCTCTGTCTTGGCCGCCCCTCTCCCCAGAGCCCCACCATACCATGGACAATGCGGGCTGGTATAGTACAGGGTGCAAAGCCCCAGTTGGCCTGGGCTCAGCATTCTGGCTATCCCAGCCTGCATGGGGAACAAGGGGTTAAAGAGGCTCGGGAGGGGGGACCCAACGTCATTTTTTTTATTTCCCACTTTAAGCACAAAATTATTATTAGTTTTTTAAAATATTGTTTCCCACTATATTTTTAACATATCCTGCAAATTTGGTGTTGCTAGAATGTAAGGGGCCTTTGTTATTAACTGCTAAAGTCGGCGGGAATTGTTTCACTAAGAACTGCCATTTACCACTTTTAAATGTATACTTTTTTCCTTTGAAATTTTAAAATCGATTTTCTCAAAAACTATAAGGTCTTTTTGAAAACAAAAATTCTTTTGTTCCCACTGTTCTTCTTAACATATCCGACAAATTTGGTGTTCCTACCATGTAAGGGGGCTTTGCTATTAACTGCTAAAGTCGGCGGGCGATAATCATGAATTCTTTTTTACCGTGATCATGACTGTGAGTGCATTCCGAATATTTGGCCGATTTCCGTGATCCAGAATCAATCACAGATTCGGATTCAGAAGTCGAATAGTGAAAAAGTGCTCGTGAAACGCGGCTACTCTGTGAAAATATCTGCCCATCACTGTGCATGGCATCGCTTGATCTGCTTTGGACTAATTATGTCTGGGACTGACAATACTATCTATATATATAATAGAGTAAGTGCCTCAACCTTCAAGCAAGAAGAAGAAGTAGCGCCCTGCCCCCAGGGCCGGTCCAAGCAAGAAGAAGGGGCTGGTCCAAGCAAGAAGAAGAAGTAGTGTCATATCAAACCAAGGGCAAAGAGGGATAATTTGCATATTCAGTAGCAGTGCATTGTGGGTAACCACAACTGTTCACTTATAGCTGAATTATTGCAGATTTGCTTCTGTTTTAAGAAGGAAGATTACACCAAGCGTTGCTTTTTTTTTTAGTAGGAGGGCTTTTTGGTCTCTTTTATCCTCCTTTACCTTCTTAGTAGTTTGCGTCACCCTGAGCTGCTTGGTTACTCTGTTGTACTGGTCCAAGCCCTATCTCATACAGCCATATCAATCCCTGCTATGTCCTGATGAGGACCAAATGGCTGACATAGACTGTCACATGTGGGTTTGATATGACTGTATAAAACTTAAAGCTATAGGCTTACTTCACTTGCAAAGGGTGAAAAGGAATAATTTGCATATTTAGTAGTGGTGCATTGTGGGTAATCACAAATGTTCACTTATAGCTGAATTATTGCAGATTTTCTTCTGTTTTAACAAGGCAAAGTACACCAAGCTTTGATTTTTTTAATAGAAGGTCTTTTTTGTCCCTTAAATCCACCTATACATTTCGAGTGGTTTGGGTCACCCTGAGCTGCTTGGTTACTCTGTTGTTCGGGTCTAAGCCCTATCTCATACAGCCATATCAATCCTTGCCATGTACAGATTTTTCAATATCATTTTGATAGCACTTTTTCACCTACTTTTTAGAATTATTTTAGTTGAAAAGTGCTTGAAAGTTATTTTAAATCAAAGATAAAAAATTATCTCCTAGGAAAAAACTCAGGTGAAAAAGTGAATTGCATATGGTCCCCGGTGCGGATAATTTACCGACCCCCCCCCCAAAAAAAAAAAAGCAAAGCACACGGCGGCAAAAAAATGGGTGTGGACATGACATCACATGGGTGGGGGTAACTCTAGTGTAACTGTAAGGCAGTGGGCTAATATAGGTAGCCAGAATAGTTGCCCCCAGCATGGGTTAGATAGGTAGGCGCAGGGTTGCCAACTCATTCCTTTAAATACTGACACATCTAAGTTATACAGGTTCTGGGGCTTCTCACAGATAATCAGTGCCTAAACTACATCTAACTGTCCACAAGACATGTATAATTCATAAGCGTCCGTATTTAAAGGGATGAGTTGGCAACACTGGGTAGGTGCCCCCAGTATAGGTTAGTTAGGTAGGTGCCTCCAATATAGGTAGCCAGTATAGTTGCCACCCAGTATAGGCTAGCTAGGTAGGTAGGTAGGTGCCCCCAATACAGGTTAGATAGGTAGGTGCCCCAGTATAGATTACATAGGTAGCTGCCCCAGTATAAGTTAGATAGGTAGGTGCCTCCAGTATAGGTTAGATAGGTAGCTGCCCCCCAGTATAGGTTAGATTAGGTAGGTGCCTCCCAGCAAAGGTTAGATAGGTAGCTGCCCCCCATTATAGGTTAGATTAGGTAGGTGCCCCCAGTATAGGTTAGATAGGTAGCTGCCCCCAGTATAGATTAGGTAGATTCCCCCCAGTATAGGTTAGATTAGGTAGGTGCCCCCCATTATAGGTTAGATTAGGTAGGTGCCCCCAGTATAGGTTACATAGGTAGCTGCCCCCCACTATAGATTAGGTAGGTTCCCCCCAGTATAGGCTAGATTAGGTAGGTGCCCCCCAGTATAGGTTAGATTAGGTAGCTGCCCCCCATTATAGGTTAGATTAGGTAGGTGCCCCCAGTATAGGTTAGATAGGTAGCTGCCGCCCAGTATAGATTACATAGGTAGCTGCCCCCAGTATAAGTTAGATAGGTAGGTGCCTCCAGTATAGGTTAGATAGGTAGCTGCCCCCCAGTATAGGTTAGATTAGGTAGGTGCCTCCCAGCAAAGGTTAGATAGGTAGCTGCCCCCCATTATAGGTTAGATTAGGTAGGTGCCCCCAGTATAGGTTAGATAGGTAGCTGCCCCAGTATAGATTAGGTAGGTTCCCCCCAGTATAGGTTAGATTAGGTAGGTGCCCCCCATTATAGGTTAGATTAGGTAGGTGCCCCCAGTATAGGTTAGATAGGTAGCTGCCCCCCACTATAGATTAGGTAGGTTCCCCCCAGTATAGGCTAGATTAGGTAGGTGCCCCCCAGTATAGGTTAGATTAGGTAGCTGCCCCCCATTATAGGTTAGATAGGTAGGTGCCCCCAGTATAGGTTAGATAGGTAGCTGCCACCCACTATAGATTAGGTAGGTGCCCCCCAGTATAGGCTAGATTAGGTAGGTGCCCCCCAGTATAGGCTAGATAGGTAGCTGCCCCCCCCCCAGTATTAGGAGGGGGGAGCCGCGGGGAGGGCAGCCCGACCTCTCCCTCCCTCTCCCCGGGCCGCCCTCCATGCTCCTCCCTCCCAGTGCTGAGTGAGCACGCAGCCACAGGGAAGCGCTGTAGTAAACTACACACCTCCCTGGTTCCAATCGCTGCACTCGCCGCCAGTCTCCTCCCGCTCTGCATAGATGCTGATACACACGCTGCTTCCTGTTTAGCCAGAAGCAGCGTGTGTATCAGCATCTATGCAAAGAAGGGAAGACCGGCGGCGAGTGCAGCGATTGGATCCAGGGAGGTGAGTAGTTTACTACAGCGCTTCCCTGCGGCTGCGTGCTCACTCTGCACTGGGAGGGGGAGCATGGAGGGTGGCCCGGGGAGAGGGAGGGAGAGGTCGGGCTGCCCTCCCCGCGGCTCCCCCCTCCATTAAAGCGCACCCCCTCTAGGGCGGCTGGGGGCACCCCACCTGGTGCGGGTCGCACCCCCCGCAACCCTCTCACGACGCTACAGATTGTGTTCACTCATACAGCCGTATCAATCCCTGCCATGTACTGATGAGGACCAAAAGTCTGAAACAGGCTGTCTACATGTGGGTTTGAAATGACTGTGTAAAATTTAAAGCTATATGCTTGCTATACACCAGCGGCTCTGGATGCTTGCTTGGCTTACCAAGGGGGAAAAGGGGTAATTTGCATATTTAGAAGCAGTGCATTGTGGGTAACCACAAATGTTCACTTATAGCTGAAGTATTGCAGATTTCCTTCTGTTTTAAAAAGGCAAATTACACCAATACAGTGTGCGGCATTGCAGGAAGTGACGACAGTGGATTGCACGATAGAACACGGAAGAGGTGAGTCATCCCCGCTCGCTGCCTCTGACTAATAGTGGCGGCTGCTACTGTGCTTAAGCAGGAGGGGGGGGCGCACATGGGGGACCCAGGTGAGAGGAGGGGGGAGGGTTCTGCTAAGCTTAAGCTGGAGGTAAAGCACACATGGGGGACCCAGTTGAGGGGGGGTCCAACCCCCCTCCCTGCCGCTGTGCCCAATACCCCCTTCCTGCCCTCTACCCTCGTATGCGGCGTATGCTATGCCGCGGGTCGGCTAGTATTTTTATATTTCAGGAGATGATGATATACTTCTCAAGAGCCAAACAATTCCTGAGGAAGTAAAGCTTTGTCAAGCCATATGCGGGGCCTTGATGTATGTATTCCTACTATTCAATTTCTGATGATTGTATGAGACATTTAGGCCTGGAACCCACTGAAAACCACAAATGCAAAACGCAACCGCTAGCGTTTTGTCTGAGCGGTTTGCAAGCGGATTCATGCGTGTTTTTGGTCATGTTTTGCAACATTGTATTTTTTTCCCCAGCGGGTGCGTAGCGTTTTGCGTTTTTATCCTCATTGGTCCTGTGAATTATTTTTCATTTTGTTACAGTGTGCTGAACCGCAAACGCTAGCAAAACCGCTCAGTTTAGGTTTTGCTGAGCGTTTCCGCTAGCGGTTCAATACTTTACATTGAAGCGCTAACGCTCCCAAAATGCTGCACGTCCTGCGTTTGCGTTTCTGAGAAACGCAAACGCTCCTGTGGAAGTTGCCCCATCCATTAACATTAGCCCAGCGTTTTGGCAAACTGCTAGCGTATCGCAGTGCTGCCAAAACGCTGCCAAAAGCGCTCCTGTGGGTTCCAGCCCTCATGGTCTTTATGTCATTCAGACAGAAAAATCTGTCTAATTAGATTTGTTGGCATTTTTATTTATATTTGATTAGTATGGTGTAGATACAGTATGAATTGTATTGAAGTTACGGCATCTAGATGTTCCAGATTCTTCTCTTTTTTATATATGTTTGTACTTCTGTGATTTTAAAGATGTTAAAATAAAGAATGTTTTTTATATGCTGAGCAATGACATGTGATTTCTTTCATATTTGAATTATCTCTCCCTAACAAGCTCCCATAGACCCTTCCATTGAATTTAGATGAATATGGTGGATCTTAATCTGAGATATTTTTGCAATATCGTTTTACGGTTATACAAAGCTATGAGACTGTCAAAGGGCAACAAATCCATAAACTTCCAATTGCTGGTTATTGTGCACTAGTCTACCTAAGCCCGTTTAAAAAACGGGCTCTTGGTAGTGATTTAACCGCGCAACCGCCGCCAGTCATTGCGCGCGAGCCCGCCGCCCTGCTCCCTGGCCTCACCTCCTGTCCCAACGGCTGTCTGTACTGCGCACATGCACAGTACAAAAAAGCTTCGGACGGACAGACAGGGAAAGATGATGACGCAGGGACAGTTAGGTTTTATTGTATAGGATTCAGTTGCCATGATTAAAGAGACTCTGTAGCACATTTTTCAGCCTTAGTTCTTCTATCCTATAAGTTCCTATGCCTTTTCTAATCTGCTCTGGCTTACTGCAGTCTTTCCTAACTGCACTGTCTCTGTAATAAATCAATGTATCTTTCCTCTGTCCTGTTTGTCGGGCTAAAGCTTGATTGTGTGGAATGTGCAGGGCTGCTTGTGATTGGTAGAAGCGATACACACCCTCTGCAGGCCCCCTGCATACTCTGAATGACTCATACACTATGCTTAGCTGAGCCTATTAGAAGCTAGTTAGTTTGTTTGTAAACACTGCCTAAAACTGTTAATTACAAGCCAGGATTGCAGCAGAGAGTGGCAGAAACAGCACAGAGGGGCACAGGAGAAAATAATGAATAGAATGGTATGCTTTTTATTGTAAGAATATTAGAGTACAGATTCTCTTTAAATGACAAATTGGAAAGCAGTAAGTTGAGTCAATCTTATCTAAATCCAAACAAAGATGGGTGTGATGATCTCCCCTGTGGTGTCCGTTCTGCTTTCAGACACTACTGCAGCCAGGCAATGCTGACTGCTGTTTGCATGGCTTTTCTGGCATTCACAGTGAGTGTTCTGTCAATTTGCAATTCTTCCGCATTCCATTATAGTCTGGCCTGCTATACTGACTCCAAATGTTATGCTGTTTGCATAATTATGCATGAGTTTATGAGATGCAGTTCTTGCTCTCAGCCTGCAGTCGGCAGGCTGAGTGAATGCAGATTGTTTCTTTGGCTTTTTGTATGTTTGTTTCTAATTGGTGCTTGCATGCATAAATGTCACTTCCTGAGTCTGCTTCGTTGCCCAACATACTGTCAGACCAGCTTGGATTGTAGTCCCGGGTCCTTGACTCCCAGAATACTTATATATTGGTAAAGCCAATATATAAGTACTGGAGAATATTGTATTGTGATTTATATTTCCTAGTCCTGTTCCTGTTGCCTTGTATGCTGGTCTGTGTTGGACGCTTGCTGTCGCTGAGTCAGTGACTCCATTGGCAAGCGTTCATTCTGTTTATCTCAAGTCCTTGTTTATGTTTAGTCAGATCCATGGTACATTTGAACTGGCAGGACCCCAGGGATTTTGTACAATAGTCAGTTTTGTTATACTGTTTAATACTACCTGTGATAATCTGTGTTTGACCTATTTCCTGTTTATATTCTTACTCACTCCTGCTCTGCCAGTTTTGTCTATTGGATTTCAACCTCCCAGCACTGGGCAGGCGAATCCATATTGTCTTGCTTTGCGAAGTGAGCATCACTGCGGTTGTGATTTGCTACATCACTCTATCTGCTCTGTGTGTGAATGCCTGTCCTTGTAAGGCCTACGATCAGGTTGACAGACATTTATTTAATCTGTTTCCATTCTACTCTGTTTCTATGCTGCTTTAGTATTACTCATTGCTGCACTCGCACTGAGCGATTTCTATCTGATTTCTGTGGAACATTCAGAGGTATTGACTCTCTGTGCTCCACAGCTCCTCCTGCTGGTTGGTCTGTTCCTCCACAGGTGCATTTGCACCATAACTGGGGTCCTCTGTCTGAGCGCTTGTGGGAGATTTCCTCAGTGTCAGCGTACACGTTGTGCGCTGACCGTGGAGATTATTCCCCAATCGTTACCATATGTCGGGCCAAACCCATATTCCCAGTGTCGAGGGAACTTCTGATCTGTATGATTTTGTTGAATATGGGTCCTGTACCTTTAAGAGATTTAAAGAATTAAACTCTGAAACAAGAGATGATTTCTTGTCTGAATGTGTTAAATTTTTGGCTAACCCAGAATTTCAAGCCACTAATATTTCCACCTGGGCTTCCCAGAGTGCTTATATCCTATTTCAAGGAGATCTGTTTCAGTGGGCTTATGAGATTTTGAATCACAGTACCCTGAAAGATAAACCCCATCAATTTCTCACTTTTATAGTTTATCACTGGTTTAAAATATCTTCTTTACCATCCATTTTCAATGATTTTTTTCCCTGCTAATCAATCAGCTGTTTCATTCACTCCATGCAAAATCATTCCGTTTGCAAATGAATGCATTGACAGCTCCCTTACATCTAAGCAGCAGCCACCAAAAGCTGCTAAACATAAATGGAAAAAGTCCAGAAAGGCTTCTCAACTGAAAGATCCGTTGCCCATAGCAACTACAAGTGAAAAAATTATTTCTGTAAAGTTTGAAATTTTGAACACAGTTGAATGTGATACATCTAGACACATTTCTCAGTGTAATGTTTCATTACCCAAAACAACAGAATGTGTGGGGTCTGAGTGCAGGGACGGATCAAGACCAAGTTGCGCCTGGGGCAAGGTCAGGTTTTGGCGCCTAAAGGTCAGGTTTTGGCGCCTAAACTGCCATTCATTTTGCCGCCTTTTTAAGAATTCAACAAACTGCGCCTGGGGCAAGATACCCGCTTGCCCCCCCCCCCCCCCAGATCCGTCCCTGAGTGTGTGAGATCTGAAACTGTTCCCCATGGCAACAGTATGTGTGAAGTTTGACTTTGTGCGATCTGAATTTCCCTTGTCTATGGAAATCAGACTCTTCTTTCCCAGCAATTGTTTGAGAAGTTCCATTTGTGATTCTGCTATGGGAAAAATTCCTAGGCAATGCAATTTAAAGAAGAGTGTTAATTTACTGCAAAATAAATCTATTCATGTTTCTGCCTCAGCTTTTCCTGCAAACCATGATCAGTATGAGTGTGCAACTTTTGTCAAAAGTATGTGGGTACCTCCGTTTGAAAAATGGGAGGTCGAAGCTCTGGTTTATGAATTGCAGCGTGATTGGAAATCGTTTTGCAATTGCTATATTGTGAAGAGTGAAGCTGCCCTGAATGTTTGTATTAAGTCTGTTAACACTTTGATTGAAACTGGTGTGTGTGTACATGACCTTGTGATTCCATTGATTGAGGTTTGGGAGATGATTTTGTCTGAAATGCATACAATTCAATCAGCTCATTCATGTAAAAGCACATTGTCAGCTGGCGATTGTTTCAGCTTTTCAGTTTCTGAGGGTCAGCGATTTAGTCTGGAGACCTCAGAATCTCTGTCCTTGAAACTTCCAGCTTCACAATCGAATGTGAGTTCAGATTCGCAGATTTTGTGTTCTGACTCTCCTGATTCAGCACACTTGGCTGAGTTTTGGGGTGATACTGAGCTCCTGTTATGTGAACCTGATGCTGAAAAATCCTTGCCTTGTCCAGAGAGTGTTTCTGTGACTTCTCCCTGTGTCATGGATAGCTTAATGATAATTCCCAGCTAAACTGAAGTTTCTAGGTCTTTGCATTCTTCAGTGAATGCTTCTGTCATCCTGCCCTGTACCATGAATAAAACAATGCTTTCCAATAAAATTGAAACTTTTGAGTCTCTTTCTTGCCCCAAAGAAGTTTTGGCGATTGCACCCTGCACTCTGTATAACTCAATGTTATGTTCCAGTGAAATGGATGCTGCAGGTGCTTCCGATGTATTGCCCTGTATAACATTTCCAGCAGAGGGCTCTGAAGCTCTTCTTGGTGTTGCAGTTACACTCACCTCTTTTTCTGTCATTTTGGAATTGCAGTCCAGTTTAGCTGCCACGCAAGATTCTGTGTTCAGTGAAACAGAAATCAAAGAGTCATTGCTTATTCCAGCAAACACTTCTGTGCAGTTAACCTGTGTGCATCCTGCTCATGTGAATAAGTCAGTCCCTGTCTGTTTCAGAAATATCCATGGAGCTTCAGCTCTGTCCTCTGGAAGTTTTTTAAGGTTCTGCCCTGTGACATGGATGGTTCTGACCCATTGATGAGTTTAACAGAAACCTTAGAAATTTGTTCTCCTGATTTCCTTTCCAAGTGTGCAGAAGCCTTGGGGTATCTTTCCTGCTCCCCAGGTCCCTTGGAAGTGTTGCCTACATCAGTGGGCATTGCTATTGTGCTGGCCACTTTTGCAGCTCTTTTGGAGCTCTACTCATATGTAGCCAATGATGAGTCTCTGTTTAATACAGAAGAAATCACGGAGACTCTGCATATATCTGAAAAAATGTCATGTCCTGTGAATATGTCTGAAATTGTATTGTCCTTTGTCCCAGTTGAATCTGTGACTTCTAAGTCTGATTCTGAGTCTCCTTTTGAAGGTCCAGTGGTCTCAACCACTGGTCATGATGATTCCTTGCTCTGTTTTGGTTCTGGTCTGGCTGTGGCGGTTTCTGAGGTCTACAGTTCCTCAGCATGCCCAGAAGTTGCTCTTGTGCCAATGTGCCCAGATGTGTTCCGTGATCCAGCGTGCCCGGAGGTGCCCTCTGTGTTTATGTGCCCTGATATTCCCCTGGTGGTGCCATGTTCAGATGGCGTCGGTGACGCTACATGCCCTGATACGGTTCTGATCACTGAAAACTCTGTTCGTGACAATTGTCCTCATGAGTCTGGCCTGGGAATTTCTCTGAGTGATGTGGGGGGTCCTGTTGGATCACCATGTGACTGTCGGGGATCTTCTAAACGCTCGGGGTCTCTTTGGAACTGCGAGATGTTCTGGGAGATTTCTGAGGGTTCTTGCCTTGGTACTCTGAACTGGTTCAGACAATAAGTGTTTTGGTAAAGACCGTTGTGGTGGGCATAGCTCTGAAAGCTTCAGGTTCTGTGGACATGGCCTGGGGGATTGTGTGTATCATGCCTAGGGTCTCAGTGGGCATTGTTCTGGAAATCATGGTGCTGATGGGTATCATCCTGAAACTTGTAGTACTGATGGTCATGGCTTTTGGGGTTCTGGGGCTGACTGTTTCCGTCATGGTTTGGCCAGTTCTGGAATTCTGCCTGGTTGGGCTACTTCAGCCTTCTTGAATCCTCAATCTGATCGTTTTACAGAAGGTGTTCGTTTTGGAAGGCATCTGGAAACCGCCTTTAAAGGGGGGGGGGGGGGGGGGGTACTGTGATGATCTCCCCTGTGGATGTCCGTTCTGCTTTCAGACACTACTGCAGCCAGGCAATGCTGACTGCTGTTTGCATGGCCTTTATGCCATTCACAGTGAGTGTTCTGTCCATTTGCAATTCCTCCACATTCCATTATAGTCTGGCCTGCTATACTGAATCCAAATGTTATGCTGTTTGCATAATTATGCATGAGTTTATGAGATGCAGTTCTTGCTCTCAGCCTGCAGTCGGTATTGACCCTCTGTGCTCCACAGCTCCTCCTGCTGGTTGGTCTGTTCCTCCACAGGTGCATTTGCACCATAACTGGGGTCCTCTGTCTGAGTGCTTGTGGGAGATTTCCTCAGTGTCAGCGTACACGTTGTGCGCTGACCATAGAGATTATTCCCCAATCGTTACAATGGGCCAATTGAGGTGATATCTCAAATTTTAAGTGCGCTCACCAGTCAAAATAATAATATTAATAATATAAAATAAATTGATAACCTCACAAGAACATATACTTTGTACCGCTTTAAAGTTCATTCAAATCCACAAAATCTGACACGGATCACAGGGTCAGTTCAGCAAGCATATGATGTATAGATTTATATTTTCCAGACACTGCGCTCACGTGTGTAGTAGACTCCAACTGTGGTGATATCACTCAAAACAAAAAGGGAAACGTAAAAAAAACATAGCGTGATACTGCATCAAAATTGCAATGCCTTTTTCCCAATCACCAGTGTATAAACACCCAACTTAGTGTAAGCTCCCAAACAGAGTATCACAGGTGCTCACCAGATGATATGGCTGCCACAGTCACAGACAGCAAAAAAAACCTCCACTCCCCAAGAGATAGGTTTCTCCTTAGTGTATAGACGCTCCACACAATCACACGATGGCCTCTCACCTTTAA
This sequence comes from Hyperolius riggenbachi, assembly GCF_040937935.1. Lineage (NCBI taxonomy): Eukaryota > Metazoa > Chordata > Amphibia > Anura > Hyperoliidae > Hyperolius > Hyperolius riggenbachi. The sequence goes on from NC_090651.1 coordinate 158,293,125, forward strand.
CATATGCCATCCAGATTATAAGACAGCTTGCTCACTTTATCCCTGCATCTTGATACAGAGCAGCATACCTCCACAGATAGTTTTCTGATAATACAGCCTCTTGATCCACCTACCAAAATATTCCATGTAAAAACAAGCATATCACAGATAAGTCGCTCCACGCCGATTGCTCCCTGCCTTAGGCTCCGCCCTACACTTTTCGTGCATGCGCACTCATCAGGGGCTGAAGGCGTGTGTCCAGTCGGCAGTTAAATACATTCAATACTTCTACTAAACCCAATGGGTTGTCTCGCCATGCTTAAAGATGGCCGCTAATAGCTCCTGCCCTCACGTGTATCCGGAAGAGCAGATACAGCTCCTAAATTCCAATGGGCAAAGCCACTACCCTATTCCAAATGGTCAATGAGGTAATAGATAGAAATGTGGTAAAATGTGCGGTCTTATATAGCATTCTGTTGATCTCCATATATCTGAAACCAATGGGCATTCCCATGGCATATGTAACTTAGCACCCAAATATAGAGAGCATTTCCAGCAGGTTGAGGTGGCATTGGAAGAAAAGGATGCTACTTTTCTATGGGTTATATAGCAGCATGTGAAAATTTTAAGGAATTGTTCAGAATGCAAGTTGTATGTAGACAACTGCATCAATCTTTTATTTGCTGTAACTATTTGAGGACTAGTGATGTAGTGAACATCAAACTTTGCATTTGCAAATGCAAATTTTCTGCAAATGTTTTGTGGCGGGCTCCATAGACTTAAATGGCAGGTGAACGGCTACATACTTTAGTAGTTAATATTAATGCCCTTGTACGTGGAGGAGGAGGCTTGGCTGCCCTGATCCCCGGAGCCCCCCATACCATTGACCATGCGAGCTGGTATAGCTCAGGGTGTGAAGCCCCACGCAGTCAGGGCTCCACAAATTTCTGACTATCCCAGCCTGTATGGAGGACAAGGGGTTAAAGAGGCTCAGGAAGAGGGACCCCGTGTCATTTTTTTTATATTTCCCACACTCTGAACATATATATATATATATAAATAAATACATTTATATAAATGTTAATACATTATCTGTCATTTTACCGCATTTAAATTGTGACTTTTTTCCTTTAACTTTAACATCGATTTTCTCAAAAACTATAAGGTCTTTATGACAAAAAAAAGCACATTGGGGGGCTTTGCTATTAACCGCTAAGTCGGCGGCCATTAAACATTTCCCACACTCAGAACTAGAACTTTAAAAACATTTTTTTTCCAAAACGATAAGGTTTTGATTTTGTTTCTCTTGTTCCCACTGTCCCGTAACATACCCTGCAAATTTGGTGTTCCTAGCATGTATGGGGGCTTTGATATTAACTATTAAAGTCCTTGGATAGTGACTTTAACCATTTCAGCCCACGGGGATTTTTCACCTTATGCATCAGAGCAATTTTCACCTCCCATTTATTTGCTAATAAGTTTATCACTACTTATCACAATTTATTGATCTATATCTTGTTTTTTTCCGCCACTAATTAGGCTTTCTTTGGGTGGTAAATTTTGCTAAGAATTTTGTTTTTATAAATGCATTTTAACAGGATTAATAAGAAAAAAATGGAAAAAAATTCATTATTTCTCAGTTTTTGTCCATTATAGCTTTAAAATAATCCACACTACCATAATTAAAACCTATGTATTTTATTTGCCCATTTGTCTCGGTTATGACACCATTTAAATTTTGTCCCTATCACAATGTATGGCGCCAATATTTTATTTGGAAATAAAGGTGCTTTTTTCCGTTTTGCGGCCATCACTATTTACAAGCTTATAATTTTAAAAATGTTCATAGTATACCCCCTTCAAATGCATATTTAAAAAGTTCAAATTCTTAGGTAACTATTTATGTCTTTTTTTTTATTGTAATATTTTGGTGTGGGAAATAAAAAGTTAATTTTTAATGTTATTATCAGGGATGAGCAGAAACTACGCCAGTGCGAATTTAGGCATCGTAGTTCGCATCTACGCATTGTAGTTCGTAGATGAAGTTTCAAAACTATGCTTACGGATATTCACATAGCGAAGTACCGTTACGCGTAGCTTACGCCCACTATGCATAGTTAACATGTGTATTGCGTAGTGAACTACGAATGCGTTACTCGCGTCTAATTTTCCGCGTGCGATTGTTTGCTTACAAATTTAAGCATTGCAAAGGGGAATGTACGCATAGAAGAGTTCCCGGTATCAGCATTTAAAGAGGAATTAATGTGTAAAATTTTCTGCATGCAGGCATAAGCATCCGCATACACACCGCTTCGCACTACGCATAATTGCGTATTTTAACGCGTATTCTACGAAATGCATACAAAGCGAATATTTTATTTTGAAGCCGTACTTTGGCAAAGCGTAATTGCATAAAACTATGCGTAGTACCAGCGTAGCGAAGCTGGCTGACTACAACCATCCCTGGTTATTATTATATGTGTAAATTGTAATGTAAAAAATATGTAGATGTAGTTTTACTATCTGGCCACAAGATGGTTACCTTGAGTTTTTTTTCTCCTTGTGCTTTTTGCTTAACGAAAACACAAGGATGACGCGGAAAATTTTACGTGCAGAAAGACTAAAGCCTCTTGTAAGAGCGCTATGGTTTTTCTGCTGGGGACACGGATCGGTGATCGGGAACCATGTTCCCGTTCACTGATCCCAGGGCTACCAGGGGACAGCACGGGGGCGCGCCGAAGCAGAGCAGCCACCTAGCCGTGAGCTTCACATCCGGGCAGCAGAAATGGTCAATGTAAAAAAATGCGAACGGAATTTTTTTTTATTGCAACAAATTTGAATGGCAAACAGTCAAAGTTCACCAGGAACTGTCTGTCTGTGAATGTTCGGGCCATTTCTATTGAGCAACTGAAATTTTGATTTCCAGGTTATATGACCATGTTGGACATATTTAGAGAGAGGTGGGTGTTTGGTGGATTTTTTTTCTCATTTTTAAATTTATTTGCACACCATAAGAGGTGAACAAAGGTTTACTTCACTTTACCTGATAACTTTATGAATTTTTAAATTTAAACTATTTTTTTTAACCAATTTTATGTTTCTGTACTGCCTCTATTGATGTATTTTTTTCTACCTGGTTTTCAGTTTTCTGCTGTTTCAGATTATTTTACAGCCTGGCTATTGCATATTGTTATGGCCACTACAATCCAGTATTTTGCACACTGGATACACTGCTCTGCTTATTGTTGTCCTAACCTTACACTTGTAATCAATCCTTATACTAGTCTTATTAGAGCATCACATATATTTAGCCATTTTTTGTTCTTTAACCTCTTCCTGCTAAATGGTGAAGACTGTTACATAACAGTTATTTTTTGCTTTTTTCACAACATCACATTTTTATTTGAGACAAAACATTTTCTCACCTAAGGCCGGTTACACACTCAAAACGTGCAGGAGAACGGCTCCTGCAGGCGTTGCGGCGTGTCGTCGGAATCTGCGGTGCGACGCTGAGTAGCGGCGGTAGTAGTTAATTTACCCGAAGGGGAAGCGCCGATTACCGACGATAAAATGCGCCAGGATGCATCGTACCGCAACACATTGAAACGCAGCGTCGGGTGTTAAAGGTAAAAGGAAAGTCTATGGACTTTCCTTTTACCTTGGTTAACGCAAAGTATAGACTTAGCGTTAAAACGCCAAAAGAGGACTCTGGTGTGAAAGAGCCCATCTTGCAGCTCATCTTCTTTCTGTCATCTCAAGATTTTCTCATAACTGAATGTCAACACCTGGAAGAGTGCTGACAGATCACAGCTACAGGTTGCCCTATAAGGAAGTTGCTGCATCTACAGCAGTAAGGCCCCATTCACACCAGCAAAACACAAAACTCTTTTGGTAGCGTTTTGCTTTGGCGATTGTTGGCAATTAACGCGAAAAAAATCACCATTCACACTTGGTGATTTTTTCGCGATCGCGATTAGCGCTTTCATAGCACTAAACGCATTTGCCAGAAAATTGCCTGGAAGTGGTGCAGGATACAAATTTGCGTTTGTCAATTTGCGTCAATTGCTAGCGATTAACACAAATCGCCCAAGTGAGAATGGGCCCATACGGTATTATGACACTAGCTCTTTAAAAAGCGCTAGCGTTTGAGCGTTTTGCCAAAATCGCCGGCAAAACATTCAGATGTGATCGGGGCCTAATTCACTCTCTTCTGAACCAGCTGCAATCTGCTGCAACATAGATTATTTGCTCATAAAAATAAATGCAATTGCATGTAAAGAGAGCAGGAACTTCCACTTAATTCAAAAAATTAATTTGGCAGAAAAAAGGGCGTACATGCAAAATGGGTGCCCAGGACATTTGGGTGCCTTAAATAGCCACTAGTAGAAAATATATGAAAATATTTATTTATATAAATAATTATATAAATAAAAATAAAATGTATTTATATAAATAAAAATATACTGATTCAGGTCTTTGTTTATGAGTATTTATTTGTGATCTCTACATGGTACAGCATACATTTATATAGTGTGTGGGGTGTTTTTATCTAAGGAGATTTTCAGGATTTGTGTTGTGATTTTCTTATCATTTATCTGTGATTATTATCTTGGGTCCACTATTTGATTTTAAATCTTTGACTATACTAGCGCTTGGAAAACTATGGCTCGCAGGCCATATCCGGCTCATGTACACTGTACATCCAGCCCACAGATAGGCGGACGGATTCCTCTCCTTCACCCCTCCCTCCCTGGAGAGTCACGAGTGGGCAATAGCAGATGGTTAAAACTCACCTGCTCGCCAATTCCTGTGACGTGTCTTAAATAGAAGATGTAAATACACCTGATAGGAGAATAATCAGGAGAAAATGACATACATACCGTATGTCCATACGCAATTATTTTTTTCCCCCTAGGTTTTCTCCTAGGAGATTATTTTTCACCTTCTTATCAAAAATAAGTTTACAGCACTTTGCAACTGCAAAATTACCAAAAAGTAGGTGAACGAGTACAGTCAAAGGTTATTATTATCAAAGATTATTTTGAGTATTTAACTACCTGAAGACCGCTTTACGCCAATTGGCATGGATGCGGCGGCAGCGCCAGGACTGCCTTACACCAAGCAGTCCTGGTGGCAGAGTTTGCAGGTAATTGCACTCGCTGATGCGCGCGCATCCACTGCTTCAATGACGGAGCTCTTCTCTGCCTTCAGTCTCCCAGTGGTGTTCGCCGCTATGAGACTGTTAGACGGTGAAACCGCTGTCTATTAATAAGGTACATCACTGGCACGGCTGTCCCCTCTGGACCCACAGGAGTGATTGGCTGTCATAGGCTGAAGCCTATAACAGCTGATCACGGGGATTGGCTGGCAGAGGGAGGGTTTTTGAAAATAAATAAATAAATAAGGAAATGTATTTTTTTTAAAAATAGAAAAAATATTTATAAAAAAAATTAAACATCCTTGCAGGGATCATACCCCACCAACAGAGCTTTCTGTTGGTGGGGAGAAAAGTAAGGTGGAATCACTAGTGTGCTGAGTTGTACAGCTCTGCAGCTAAACATTAAAGCTGTAGTGGCCAAGTCACGGAAAAATGGCATGGTCTTTGGGGGGGGGGGGGTAACACTGCGGTCCTCAAGTGGTTAAAAGGTATGTTATCGACACGGTGGGAAAATATTACCCAGGAGAAAACTCAGGAGAAAAGGTTAATTCCATATGGACCCTAGTCTCATGGTTTAATATTCATAGGGGCAGATGAGCTCATATCCAATGCCCCTTTTCTACTTGGATTTGGCCTATAATACGCCTGATCCAATTCAGGAGATATTTTTTCCTCTCCTGAATAAAATAATTTTGTACTCTGCAATTTAAAAAGTACTGCTAATATTATTCTGAGTATTTGCCTGCTTGCTGGTGGTTTAAAAGGCATTTAATTAATAAAGTATAAAAATATTACCCAGGAACTCTGCCTCAAGAGAACAGTGCTAGTAAATAATGTTGCCATTGGGAATTAAACCTCCCCAAGGGCCTCCCTTCTGTGCTACACTGGTAGTCATATATTATCCCTCTCCCTTAACTAACAGATGCTAGTTAAATTCTATTGAAATGTATCTAAATTATATATATATATTTTTTACATAAGTGCTTAGAAAAAAAAGTCAGTTTTTAAGCCAAGGTGTTGCCTAAATCATACATCGAGTATTGAGCGTTAACTGGAATTGATAGTTTACAGTGCTGTGGCCTAACTGGTCTAGTGCAGAATTTCCCAGCCTAGTTTCTTCAGTTTTCATTATTTCATACCTGATAGTGAGAGAGGCTGAGTGCAACTGAACTACCACAGCGGTAGGTGGTTTACCTAGTTTGTTAAACAAAATATAGCTTTATCTGTAGTCGCATGACCCTCAGTACTAAACTGCTAAGGAGGCCTGAAGTTAAACAGTTTTTACGGCCATTGTTTTAGCGTAGTCATGCTGAGCCATCACAATTATACTAATTTTGCATAGTGGATATTAGCTCTCTTAGAGCAGTGGAACATTCAAGGATATTCCTCTCTTTCAATGATGCTTGGCTGCAAGCTGCTTTAGCAGTAAACCTACTCATCCACACATCCATTTAAGGCTATAATTATTTCTTCGACTATGCTGAATTTGTTCATAGGCTTAGCACAGAGCAGTTTTCATCACCTTCCAGCAAGTCCATAGCCATTTTGGAGGGTGCTCCCTTAGTTTTTCAATTTAATTTGCACACATTCCAGATCCTCTCAGCTCTGCCTCACTGTGTACCAACACTTGTGCTTATCACTGCCACATCATTCATGTGCTAGCTGCCATTTTATAGAGCTGCAGGGTGATCACAATTCTATCTAGTATTACTCCATATTGTATATTGAATATGTTAGAAACTAGCTAGCAGTTACTTGTTTTACTGGCATCTAATTACTCCTTTAGTGATATATGTTCTACTATATACAAAGTGTAGCAGTGACTGAAATGGGTATGAAGTTAGGATTAGAAAATCAAAGCTTACAAACTGTAATAAAACTGTTGCTCAAGCCTAAAGGACTGGGCTAGGATAGTCTCTCTAAGTGCATGCAAATGTTTATTCAATAAAAGAAAAATTAAAAACAAATAAAAAAAAAAACTGTGTAGAAGTTAACATGCTTGCTGAGGCAAAAACAAATCACTCATGAGAAATAACTGTTTTGTTAGTCTATTTTCTAATTAACCACTTCACCTCCCGCAGGACGAGTAACTACATCCCTGAAAAATGTCATAACTCTGTGCAGAGACGTAGCTACTACGCCCCTCCCTGCTGCGCACTCTTTACCCTCACCAATCATTAGCCACTAGATCACTAAATAGGAACATGGCACTATCATTCACAAAAGCCGTCCATGCATTGCTTCTTGTTTGCATAGTAATACTATGAAGTCAGCAGTGAGGACTTGTGGATTTTGTGGCCAAATAGTAAAATGACATCTACATTTTTTTTTCAATAAAAGCCCTATTTTGACCTTTTTTTTACCTTTTTATATTAACCCCTGCCTCCCACACTCCCCAATAATTACCCCCAAATTTTTTTTGAAAAACAAAAATTCCCAAAAACATTTACCCCAAAAAAATACATACATAGTTACCTTAGGGACTAAACTTTTCAAATATGTATGTCAAGATGGTATATTACTATTACGTTATAGATTATGGGCTTTTAAATAGGCGTGGATGCAAAACTGAAAATATGCACTTTTATTAAAAAAAAAAAATATTGGCGCCATACACTGTACTAAGGAAAAATAACCAGGACAAATAGGCAAATAAAATATGTGGGTTTTAATTACAGTAGCATGTATTATTTTGGCCAAAAACTGCGAAATAATGCATTTTTTCAATTTTTTCTTATTTTTACTGGTAAAACACTTTTAGAATAAAATAATTGTTAGCAAAAAGTATCCCCCAAAGAAAGCCTAATTGGTGGCAAAAAAAGATATAAATTGTTTTGTTGTGATTAGTAGTAATTAAGTTATAAGCAAATGAATGGAAGGAGCCCTGACAGGTGAAAATTGCTCTGGTTTCTTAAGGAGAAAAAAGTAGTTAAAGTGGCAAAACCTCAGCATTTCCTCTGCGTTCTAAAAGATTATTTACTGCATAAAATCTACTACTATTAAAACAAATATTTTTGTATTTTATGTAAATTTGTAGCAGAACAGAATTCAAACAGTTAAACACAGTACTCTTCAGTGAAAAGCTCCTTACTTCAGTGGAAAGTTTCTGGCCATGTTTGAAGAGGTGATAGCAAACTGATGAAACTGAACTTTACAAAGTTGAGAAGCACAAGGAACTGAGAAGTGATCACTGGATATACTTCAATATATACATACAGCAGCTATGCAATGGCAGCTTTCAAATTTGTAAACAGAAAATATTTTTTGTGCCCAAAAGCAAATATGATAACTGTATAATACTTAATAATTGCAGTATTTGTATAGCGCCTTTCTCCTGTCGGACTCAAAGCGCTTGCGAGGCAGCCACTAGAGCACACTCAGTAGGCAGTAGCAGTGTTAAGGAGACTTGCCCAAGAAACTCCTCACTGAATAGGTGCAGCTTACTGAACAGGCAGAGCCAAGATTTGAACCCAGGTCTCCTGTGTCAGAGGCAGAGCCCTTAAAACACATTTTTATTTAATAATATTAAAAACTTAATGCAGGAAGAAGTGAAGGCAAGACTCAATAAATTAAAAATAGACAAGGCACTTGGCCCGGATGGCATACATCCTTGGGTACTAAGGGAATTAAGTTCTATTATCGACAAACCCCTTTACCTTATATTTTGTGACTCTCTTTCAACTGGCAGAGTTCCGGTAGATTGGCGTACAGCCCACATTTTCCCATTATTTAAGAAGGGCAAAAAATCAGATCTGGGAAATTATAGACCTCTAAGCTTAACACCAGTTGTGTGCAAACTATTTGAGGGGTTACTAAGAGATACTATACAAGACTTCATAATAGAAAATAGTCTTATTTCTCAGCATCAGCATGGGTTTGCTAAAGACAGGTCCTGTTTGACTAACATGCTCAGCTTTTATGAGGTAGTGAACGCTAATGTGGATATTGGGAATGCTATAGATGTGATATACTTGGACTTTGCAAAGGCTTTCAACACTGTTCCCCACAAAAGTCTGCTTCAAAAGTTGAGCATGCAAGGACTGGGGAAGAGTCTGTGTGCATGAATAGGGAACTGGTTAATGGACAGAAAACAAAGAGTTGTAGTCAATGGATGCTATTCAAAATGGGTGACTGTTAGCAGTGGGATCCCACAGGGGTCACTACTGGGTCCAGTGCTCTTCAATTGATTTATTAATGATCTAGTAGATGCAGTAGAAAGCAATGTTGCTATTTTTGCAAATGATACAAAATTGTGCAGAATCATCAACTCTCAGGAAGATAGTGTGAAACCAGTTTTTTTTTGTCAACCAGAATTGATCCAACAGACACCAATGCAGTACAAATAAAAGCAAAAATTGTATTAACAAAAATTGAGTGAAATAACATCTACTTCTCGCAACCAATGAAAATTACACAGTATGAAATCTCTAGCACAACAGTCTTCTTAGAATCGTCTTCTCTTCTCTCTCAGTATTCTTCTTGGAGCTAAAAAGGAATACCAAGTTACATTCAAGCAACAGCCTTCAAAATATGGTAAGTATCTTCCCTGATTTACCACCCACTTCTTGTTCTGAGTTAAATAGGTCAAAAATGTGTCCCTTCTTCGCACTTAATAAAACTCTAATATCAGATTTTTAAAGTGTAAACCAATATATGACACTCCTCTAAACAAATTAATAATAAAATAAAAAAAAATTCTAATTATGCTGATCAGCAAAAACCTACTAGGTATTAGAAGAGAAAAACTTTAATTTCACCAAGCCAAGTTTGTCCCAATACAGGATCTTCTCAAAAAATTAGCATATTGTGATAAAGTTCATTATTTTCTGTAATGTACTGATAAACATTAGACTTTCATATATTTTAGATTCAAATACACACAACTGAAGTAGTTCAAGCCTTTTATTGTTTTAATATTGATGATTTTGGCATACAGTTAATGAAAACCCAAATTTCCTATCTCAAAAAATTAGCATATTTCATTCGACCAATAAAAGAAAAGTGTTTTTAAAACAAAAAAAGTCAACCTTCAAATAATCATGCTTAGTTATGCACTCAATACTTGGTCGGGAATCCTTTTGCAGAAATGATTGCTTCAATGTGGCGTGGCATGGAGGCAATCAGCCTGTGGCACTGCTCAGGTGTTATGGAGGCCCAGGATGCTTCGATAGCGGCCTTAAGCTCATCCAGAGTGTTGGGTCTTGCGTCTCTCTACTTTCTCTTCACAATATCCCTCAGATTCAGTGTTATACCCTCTTGACACAAATATTTAAAAAGTTCAGTCCCTAAGGTAACTATTTATGTATTTTTTTTTAATTGTAATTTTTTTTTTAATTACAAAAAAAAAAAAAAAATCAGGAGTGTGGGAGGTAAGGAGTTAATTTTTGGTGTAAAACTAATTTATTTCTATGTGAAAAATGCTTTAGGGTGTAGTTTTACTATTTGGCCACAAGATGGCAATAGTAACTTTTTGTTTAATGTGACCTGCAAGCGTCCCAAAGGACGCTTGCAGGAAGTACTAGGAGGCTGGGAATGTTTTTTTTCACAATGATCGCGCTGCTTATCGGAGAAGCAGCGGATCATTGCGGGGCTTAGATCAAGAAACGGGAATGGATTTTCCCGTTCATTGATCTCCAGGCGAGCGGCTGGCGGCGTGTTTACGAGCGGGAGTGCGCGCTAGAGCGAGCGGGAGCGCGGGCGGCGGCAGGAGCGTGGAAAGTACGCATTTCTCCGTCCCGGGGGGTGAAAGGATGGAAAAAGGGACGGAGAAATGCGTACGCGTGGGGGTAAAGTGGTTAAATACATCAGGCACAATAGGCCATCCCGGTAAGAGAGAATAAATCCTGCTCAATAAATAAGTAAATAATGGTAGACAGATAGTTCCTTAAGTTCAATGCGGTAAAAAAAAAAAAACCTGTCCTTGCCACCCTTAGCTGTGAATATAGGCTGCCAGATCCTTCCTCTCTCTCCTAACTGAGTGGCCTGATGTGTATATATATATATATATATATATATATATATATATATATATATATATATATATATATATATGTATGTTTATACTCAGTAGTTCTGTAAAATAATCCTTTCTAGGTTCAGGGTTACTGATCCCGTTTTCTGCTTATACCTCATGGCTTCCCCCTACTTTCATAGGCCTTAGTCTCCCCTCTTGGGTATCCTGGCCATCCTGGACCACCAGTCTTTCCGCCGCTGCCCCTTTACAGCAGTATCTTGCCGCTGTGTCTCTCTGTGTCCGTCTCTTCTCCTCTCACCGCCGTACTGCGCCACAAACTGAGGAGAGACTGGTTAAAACCAGTTCTCCTAATGGCTCCCCGCGCGCTGACTCTCACCGTCCCCTGGTCGCGCATCTGGTCACCAAGCATTGCAACCTAGGAGGAGTGCACACGTCATAGATCATGTGTGCACTCCCTGCTTGCGCGTCCCCTTTATTTTCTCGTGCTCCTTCACACGAACGCTCCAGCCCTCCCCGCCGCCTTGCGTCATGGTTGCCAAGCGACCAGGAGGAGTGCACGTGGCAACAAATACACGTGCACTCTCTCCCTATCCTCCCCGCAGCCACCAAACCCGCCTGTCAGCCGTACAGGCTACCAGTGGTGCTCAGCAGAGCTCGAATATTCGAGTAGCTCGAATATTCGAGCTCTTTCTCAGCTATTCGAGCTCGGTATTCGAGCTCCGAATAGCTAGAGCTATTCGAATGGGGTATTCGAGTACACTCGAATAGCCCATTCACTATTCGAGCAAAACGGCGCTATTCGAGCTCGGTACCGAGCTCGAATAGCGTCATAGCCCAGATTGATGTCCTTAGAGCCAATCAGAGGGCTCCCAGGCCCTCTGACGGCAGCCAATCACAGAGGGGGACCCTGGCCAGCCCCTACCCTATAAATAGCGGCCGCCATGTTAGGTTTCTCCGTGCTTGCCTGGCTGAGACTTGTACAGAGAGAGAGTTGCTCCTTTGTGCTTTGGCTTAGCAAGAGCTCTATTGTGTTCATTTACCTAGCGTTTTTGCTCACATACACCTCCTATATACACCTATATTGTTGTTAGTTAGATAGACATTGTATTTTAGTTAGTAGCTTTTGTGTTACATAGACAGAGACACAGCTGCTGCAGGCTTACACAGCTTTAGGCCTCAGGGCCTGCCTGTGTGGGCAGCTGTTCTCTCTCCTGTCCTCTGTTAGTTTATTTCTCTCATCTATACCAGTATTTCTGCTGCTGTCCTTTACTACTGATTGATTCTGTATTTAGTATTGTAGTTAGGCTAGGACACTCACTGTCACTGTTCATAGGCTAAGGCTAAGGCTACTAGCTAGCTCCTGCGTGTGTGCACTCACTGTCTGAGTACACACTACACACACTCTATTTCCTTCTGATTAGTGATTGATTATTGTAATTAGTTAGTTACTTACTGTTACTACTTGTTATACTCTTACTGTACTAGGAGTCTAGGACACTCAGTCACTGTTCATCGGCTACTACTAGCTCCTGCGTGTGTGCACTCACTGTCTTAGTACACACTACACACACTCTATTTCCTTCTGATTACTGATTGATTATTGTAATTAGTTAGTTACTTACTGTTACTACTTGTTACTCTTACTGTACTAGGAGTCTAGGACACTCAGTCACTGTTCATCGGCTACTAGCTCCTGCGTGTGTGCACTCACTGTCTGTGTACACACTACACACACTCTATTTCCTTCTGATTACTGATTGATTATTGTAATTAGTTAGTTACTTACTATTACTACTTGTTACTCTTACTGTACTAGGAGTCTAGGACACTCAGTCACTGTTCATCGGCTACTAGCTCCTGCGTGTGTGCACTCACTGTCTGAGTACACACTACACACACTCTATTTCCTTCTGATTACTGATTGATTATTGTAATTAGTTAGTTACTTACTGTTACTACTTGTTACTCTTACTGTACTAGGAGTCTAGGACACTCAGTCACTGTTCATCGGCTACTAGCTCCTGCGTGTGTGCACTCACTGTCTGAGTACACACTACACACACTCTATTTCCTTCTGATTAGTGATTGATTATTGTAATTAGTTAGTTACTTACTGTTACTACTTGTTACTCTTACTGTACTAGGAGTCTAGGACACTCAGTCACTGTTCATAGGCTACTAGCTCCTGCGTGTGTGCACTCACTGTCTGAGTACACACTACACACACTCTATTTCCTTCTGATTACTGATTGATTATTGTAATTAGTTAGTTACTTACTGTTACTACTTGTTACTCTTACTGTACTAGGAGTCTAGGACACTCAGTCACTGTTCATAGGCTACTAGCTCCTGCGTGTGTGCACTCACTGCCTGAGTACACACTACACACACTCTATTTCCTTCTGATTACTGATTGATTATTGTAATTAGTTAGTTACTTACTGTTACTACTTGTTACTCTTACTGTACTAGGAGTCTAGGACACTCAGTCACTGTTCATCGGCTACTAGCTCCTGCGTGTGTGCACTCACTGTCTGAGTACACACTACACACACTCTATTTCCTTCTGATTAGTGATTGATTATTGTAATTAGTTAGTTACTTACTGTTACTACTTGTTACTCTTACTGTACTAGGAGTCTAGGACACTCAGTCACTGTTCATAGGCTACTAGCTCCTGCGTGTGTGCACTCACTGTCTGAGTACACACTACACACACTCTATTTCCTTCTGATTACTGATTGATTATTGTAATTAGTTAGTTACTTACTGTTACTACTTGTTACTCTTACTGTACTAGGAGTGTAGGACACTCAGTCACTGTTCATAGGCTACTAGCTCCTGCGTGTGTGCACTCACTGTCTGAGTACACACTACACACACTCTATTTCCTTCTGATTACTGATTGATTATTGTAATTAGTTAGTTACTTACTGTTACTACTTGTTACTCTTACTGTACTAGGAGTCTAGGACACTCAGTCACTGTTCATCGGCTACTAGCTCCTGCGTGTGTGCACTCACTGTCTGTGTACACACAACACACACTCTATTTCCTTCTGATTACTGATTGATTATTGTAACTGCTAGTTGTACTTCCTGACTGTTACTACTTACTTACTGTACTAGGGACACTCACTCAGTCACCTCACCCACCAACCCACTCCATTAAAGTACCCCACTATTTACCCGCCCTTTTAAAAAACTTTTGTCTATACGCCCAAAACATCGAAGATGTCTGGAAGTGGCAGCCAGCGCGGTTTGGGCAAGGGGAAGGGCAGCAAGGGAATCAGGAGGAGAGGGAGCAGCATTGTGGCAGGCCGCGGCCGCGCCACCATGCACAGTTCCGCAGCAGCAGCAGCAGCAGCAGCGTCAGTGGCTAACATTCCTCCCATAGCCACTGGCCGTGGACGCCTTGGGCGCCGCCCAGCAGGAGCATCTGCAACTCACGCTGCAGAGACACAGCAGCAGCAGCAGCGTGTAGCACCTGCTCCGATTTTCCTCCAGCCGGGTCGGAAACGTCCCATTGAGGAAAAGGATGCAGACACTGTGGTGCAACTCATGACGGAGGATGAGCAGCCCGCCATCAGCTCTGCATCCGAGGCCTCCACCCTCACCACCACCACCACCACCCCTGTTCGCAGCAGCCGCCCAGCAGGGCCTGGAGAGGAGGCCAGTTCACCGTCAGTCGCCGACCTGTCATTCAGCACTCTTTTGACCCCAGGCATGATGAGTCAATTGTCTGCTGTTGTTGGCGATTTGGAGGAGGAGATGCTGATGGGCACTTTGGGGGATGAGGGATTGGACAGCAAGACTGTGGCGACAGTCAAGCAGCCCATCCATGCATCAGGAGAGGAGTTTGGGGGGTCATCATCCCAGCAGGACATGTTTCAGGAGGGGGAGGATGATGGTGATGACCCGGTGACAGACAGAGACTGGGTGCCACCACCTCCAGGGGATGTCGTCCTCAGCAGCTCGGAGGAGGAGGAGGATGCGCTTGTGGGCCTTGCAAGGAGGCGCATCATTGCAAGCATTGGCAGCAGTAGGCAGGTCCCACAGCCTGCTGGTGTCTCAGGCTCAGCAGCAGCAGCAGCAGCATCTGCCAGTACCACCACCAGCCGCACCCAAGCCCCCCCCCCCCCAACCACCACAGGGAGACAGGCAGCAGCGCTTCCATGCCGTAGGGGGATGTTTTTGTCACCAATCTGGCGATTTTTCACGATGCCCACTGTGTACAGCAAGTACGCCACTTGCAACCACTGCCAGCGGAAGTTGAGCAGAGGTGCAGACCCCTTAAAGTTCTGCACCAGCTCGCTCATAAACCACCTTGCTGCGAAACATTTCCACCAGCATGAGGAGTTCCAGAGGCTGAAGGCATCTGGTGCTGGCAGTGGCACCACACCCATCACTGCACAGCCTTCAGCAGCAGCAGCAGCAGCAACAGCAGCCACCCGCCCTCCTGCTCCTCCAGCAGCACCAGCAGGAGTGCGGAAACGCACTGCTCCTCCCCCCTCTGCAACTCCAGCCGCCGACACTGAGGCCTGTTCTGGCAGCCAGTCCTCAGTGGCCTCCTCTGCTGTGTCTGCTGATTCCCGTGCCAGCAAAAGGCCACGCCAGAGCCTTTTGAGCGAGTCCTTCCAGGGGGTGGTTAGGGCTCTGCCTCCCAGCAGCCGTCGCGTGCGGCAGCTGAACGGCTTGCTGGCACGGGCCATGTGCTCCCAACTCCTGCCGTACACGCTCGTGCAGGAGGGGAGCGACATTCGTGCGCTGCTTGCTTGCGCAGCCCCAGACTGGCAGCTCCCCAGCAGACACTTCTTTGCCCGCAAGGCCATTCCTGCACTGCACCGCTTTGTGATGGCCAATGTGGAGCGAGGGCTGGAGCACGCGGTTGGTGAAAGGGTCCACGTCACCATGGACTCCTGGAGCAGCCGCTTCGGGACAGGCCGCTACCTGTCCTTCACTGTCCACTGGGTCAGCTTGGTGGAAGGGGGTGAGGATGGGAGAGCAGCAGCGGGCACAGCAGCAGCAGCAACACAGTGGGTGGTGCCACCCCGCAGGGTCAGGGGAACTGCAGCAGGTTCCTCCGATCCTCTGCCATCCTCCGGCACACCTGGCCAAACCCCCCGCCTCAGCAGCAGCGTGAAGGCCCGCCACTGCCAAGCGCTGCTGCACTTGGTCAGCCTTGGGAAGACCAAGCTGACGGCAACCCATGTGTTGGCCAAACTCCAGGAGCAGGAGAGGATTTGGCTGACCCCCAGAGGCCTCAGAGTCGGAGAGGTGGTGGCCGACAATGGGGCCAATCTGGTTGCCGCAATAGACAGGGGAAGCCTGACCCACATCCCCTGTCTTGCCCACGTGCTGAACCTGGTGGTGCAGAAGTTCCTGCGCACCTACCAGGGGATGGGCGAACTGCTGGAAACGGCAAGGAACGTTGTGCGTCACTTCCGGCGCTCGGCTGCAGCCTGTGCGAGCCTGGAAGACGTGCAAAAGGAGCTGGATCTGCCACGCCATCGGCTGATCATTGACGTTCCGACTCGCTGGAACTCCACCCTGGCGATGTTGGAGCGTCTGGTTGAACAGAAGCACGCTGTCAACCAGTACCTTGCCCTGGCCACTGTTTCCGCCGCTCAGAGAAGGGACAAGACCAGCAACATCCCGTCCATCGTCCCCGATGATGACTGGAGGCACATGCAGCAGGTGTGCTTAGTGCTGGCTCCCTTTCTGCAGGCCACCAACATGGTGAGCAGGGACCATGCTATGGTCTGCGAGTGGGTGCCCCTGGTTTGTCTGCTGAACAGGGCCCTCGATGCTTTGCTGGAACAGGGAGCGGCAGCCTTGGACCAGCAGGAGCGGCAAGCAGCTGCACAGTCCACCTCTGAGGGGGAGGAGGAGGAGGACTTGGTGGAGGTCCCTGACCTTGCTGCTGATGAGGGGGAGCAGCACAGTGCAGCTGAGTTGGTGCGGGGGTGGAGAGAGGATGAGGACAGCAGCACTGCCGTCGATGTGCCAGCAGACGTGGCCCGCCTCTTCCCAATGGCAGCGCACATGGTGACGTGCCTGCGCAGGGACCCCAGGGTGATCCAGATGAAGCAGAGGGAGGACATCTGGATCAGCATGATGTTGGACCCACGCCTCAAGGGGAAGTTGAGCCAGTTCCTGCCGCCTGCAGGAGGAGACCCAGCGCAACAAATAAGGAGCTTGCAGCAGGCCCTTGTTGAGCGCTTGGAGGAAGCCTTCCCCCAGCCTTCCACCCCCACTGTCCAGCAGCCAGCACAGAGGCAGCAGCAGGTGCCTGCATCCAGCAGCAGCAAGCGCCCCACAGACCTGCTGTCTCTCAGCCACGAGCTCTACAGGACTGTAGAGGCTCCGGCAGCAGTGACTAGAGAGGAGGTGCATGCAGCAGCATCCTCCTCCGGTCACAGCCAGCGCCTGACCCGCATGGTGGCTGACTACATGGGGTCCTACAGCGGGCTTGACAGCGATGCCCCTGTTGATCCCATGGAGTATTGGGTCAAGCGCATGGAGATCTGGAGCGAGCTGGCGCAGTACGCCCTGGAAGTGCTGTCCTGCCCCCCTTCCAGCGTGCTGTCCGAGCGCTGCTTCAGTGCAGCTGGTGGCGTGGTCACCGAGAAACGCTCACGTCTGTCTCACAAGTCTGTGGACAGACTGACGTTTCTCAAGATGAACCAGGCGTGGGTGGAAGGCGAGTTCCTGGCCCCTGTTGTCGGCGAGAGGGGGACATGAACTGGCTAAGAACCATCGTTAATGTGCCTTACCACCCTTTACCACCTCCTGGCTCCTGCTCACTAAGCCAGCCTGGTTCACTCTTTGACTATTACGTCGCCTGCAGCCACACATTTTACACCTACAGTGGGCTGCTGTGTGCTGCTGCTGCTGTCTGTCTGTGTTTCCCACCGCCAGGGTACACAGAATTACCTTCTGCTGCCACACTGCCACCAGCTATTACGTCAAACAATAGCTGCTCACATAATTACTCCTCCATTCCTCCTCCTGCTGCTGCTGCTGTCTGTCTGTGTTTCCCACCGCCAGGGTACACAGATTTACCTTCTGCTGCCACTCTGCCACCAGCTATTGCGTCAAACAATAGCTATATATCTGTGTAATTGGTTGTTAAACCAAAACCAAAAAACCATTAAAAAAAAAAAGGTTTAATTTTTCTGAGGTGCCCGGGTTGAAAACTGTGTTGTCCCAGTTGTGTATTGGACACAATGTGGGCTGCACGACCGCTGTCTGGGACCTCCTGTTGTGTTTATTTACGGCCTGGTATCACCGCTAGGTACCAGGGCTATGATGTCACGCTGCCTACCTGCTGCCACACTCACACTACTCCTCCATTCCTCCTGCTGCTGCTTTCTGTCTTTGTTTCCCACTGCTAGGGTACACAGAATTACCTTCTGCTGCCACACTGCCACCAGCTATTACGTCAAACAATAGCTGCTCACAACAATACTCCTCCATTCCTCCTGCTGCTGCTGCTGTCTGTCTGTGTTTCCCACCGCCAGGGTACACAGATTTACCTTCTGCTGCCACTCTGCCACCAGCTATTATTACGTCAAACAATAGCTATATATCTGTGTAATTGGTTGTAAAACCAAAACTACAAAACCATTACAAAAAAAGGTTTAATTTTTCTGAGGTGCCCGGGTTGAAAACTGTGTTGTCCCAGTTGTGTATTGGACACAATGTGGGCTGCACGACCGCTGTCTGGGACCTCCGGTTGTGTTTATTTACAGCCCTGGTATCACCGCTAGGTACCAGGGCTATTATGTCACGCTGCCTACCTGCTGCCACACTCACACTACTCCTCCATTCCTCCTGCTGCTGCTGTCTGTCTGTGTTTCCCACCGCCAGGGTACACAGAATTACCTTCTGCTGCCACACTGCCACCAGCTATTACGTCAAACAATAGCTGCTCACATAATTACTCCTCCATTCCTCCTCCTGCTGCTGCTGCTGTCTGTCTGTGTTTCCCACCGCCAGGGTACACAGATTTACCTTCTGCTGCCACTCTGCCACCAGCTATTACGTCAAACAATAGCTATATATCTGTGTAATTGGTTGTTAAACCAAAACCAAAAAACCATTAAAAAAAAAAAAGGTTTAATTTTTCTGAGGTGCCCGGGTTGAAAACTGTGTTGTCCCAGTTGTGTATTGGACACAATGTGGGCTGCACGACCGCTGTCTGGGACCTCCTGTTGTGTTTATTTACAGCCCTGGTATCACCGCTAGGTACCAGGGCTATTATGTCACGCTGCCTGCCTCATTGACTGCATGCTGCCACACACTCATCCTCCTCCTCCTGCTGCTGAATTTACCTCCTGCTGTCTGTGTGTTTCCACTGCCAGGGAGCACATACAATGGCGCTTCCAACATGCGTGCGCCACCAGCTATTTGTTGTTACGCTCAAAAATAGCTGCATTTCTTTAAAAAAAAAATATGAAGAGAGAGATAAGTGAAGAAGAAGACGATATAGAAGAAGATGAAGAAGATGAAGAAGATGAAGAAGAAGAAGAAGAAGAAGAAGAAGATGAAGAAGAAGAAGAAGAAGAAGAAGATGAAGAAGATGAAGAAGATGAAGATGAAGAAGAAGATGAAGAAGATGATGAAGAAGAAGAAGATGAAGAAGATGAAGATGAAGAAGAAGATGAAGAAGATGATGAAGAAGAAGAAGATGAAGAAGATGAAGATGAAGAAGATGAAGAAGAAGAAGATGAAGAAGATGAAGAAGAAGAAGATGAAGAAGATGAAGATGAAGAAGATGAAGAAGATGAAGAAGAAGATGAAGAAGATGAAGATGAAGAAGAAGATGAAGAAGATGAAGAAGATGAAGATGAAGAAGATGAAGAAGATGAAGAAGAAGATGAAGAAGATGAAGATGAAGAAGATGAAGAAGAAGAAGATGAAGAAGAAGAAGAAGAAGAAGAAGAAGATATAGAAGAAGATATAGAAGAAGATATAGAAGAAGAAGAAGAAGATATAGAAGATAAAGAAGAAGAAGAAGAAGAAGTATATACAGTACTGAACAAAATTCTGGACACAACTTCTCTTTTCACCTTTTTTTTTTTAAAGGAACATCCCCACATAATCACTTGCTGTTGTTACTTGGAAAAAAAGATGTTTCTTGCATCATTCACCCTCAAAACAAGTGTTGGGAAGCTATTTAAGGCCTATTCGAATAGTCAGCTCGAATAATGAGCTCGAATACCGACTCGAATAGTGAGCTCGAAGTCCGAGGTCGAATCGAATAGTAAAATTTATTCGACTCGAATATTCGACTGACCTCGAATAATTTACTATTCGAATTCGACCAAACTCGAATTTTAAAAAGGGGTATTTGAGCACCACTGCAGGCTACAAGTGACATATTGCAACAGGATCTGGATCGGAGGCTATATGCGCACATAAATGGCAGATACCAGCCACTCCACCTGCCCCCCTCCGTCTGCCGCCGTTCTTAGTGTATACATGACAGTGCCCGGGACTTTGTTGAACTTTGACATGGACATACTGTGCCCTGTGTGCGTAGTATGTCCTTCCCTCTTCACTTCTGGCTGGACATAGTGCGAGGCTCAGAAGCACGCTGACCCCTCCGGGTTGCGTGTGCGCTCCACTAAACCAAGCGTCATATAATTAGCATGATTAGCTCTTTTAGTTTGAAGAGGACACCGACATGTATACACTAAGAATGGCGGCAGACGGAGGGGGGCAGGAGGAGTGGCTGGTATGTGCTGTTTACACCCTTCACAGTGCAGCTATCATTTTTACAAGTCTTTAGATTTCCATGGACACTGCGCTCTCAATGGATTCCCAAAGCTTTCAATCCTCTGTGCCTTTATGCTCCTTTTACAAATGCTGCAAAACTATAGGTCAGGTATAGCGCTTAATGAGTTCCACTCTCGTTGTTTCCTCACCATTTTTTTACCTCCATCACAGCAATGATCCATCAAGCTTACAACCTATTGACTAAAGAGAAGTCTTCATAGCGTAAAACTGTTGCTTTAATTTAAAAGTTAAAAGGAATTGCACTCACATGTTCCCATAAAATTATGCGCATATAGTATCCACAAGACGAGCTGTAGTCCACGTCCTTAAGCTCCGCCCATAGTGTTTCGTATCAAATACTCATCAGGGGCATTTTTACCAGAACCATTCAGTTCTGATATCCTTTAAATGGGGCTTAGATGCTTTTCATGCATTGAAAGACATCCATGGCTATAATTACTAGGTAATGCCCAGTGATCTTGATCCAGGGATTTTATCTGATTGCCATCTGGAGTCGGGAAGGAATTTTTTTCCCTTTAGGGGCTAATTGGACCATGCCATGTAAGGCTTTTTCGCCTTCCTCTGGAACAACGGGGATATGTGAGGGAGCAGGCTGGAGTTGTACTTTGTTCTCTGGTTGAACTCGATGGACGTATGTCTTTTTTTAACCCAAATAACTATGTAGCTATGTTATGTCAGAGTTTTATCCCACTTTAAATTAGTGTTTTGGGGGTTTTAGATTAGGGAGACATCCTTTCTTATAAAAAACTGAGGGCAGAAGGTAAAAGTTTTCCACCTGCTCTGCCTTATGGTAGTTATGTTTGTTTATTATTATTTATTTGTTGTTGTTGTCATTTTTTTAATAATTATTACTATTATTATTATGTATATAAATATATATATATATATATATATATATATATATATATATATATATATATATCTGACATTCTCCACAGTTTCCATAGTTTATGTATTGTCATTTCACATGTAATGTCAATTAAAGCAGCTTGACCTTTATTGTCAATCCATTTAACATTTTGTAATTTAATATTAGACAAAAGTATATCTCCAACTAGCTTAAAAGTGTGTTCATTTGGCATAAAATTATTAGAAAGAGATTGTAGGACCTGTATGGATTAATTCACTATAACATAGTTAAGATCTGTGATCCTCGATAGCATCTGTAATATAGGAGAAGGGCTCCCCTCCAAGCACCAAGCCGCATCAAAAAGCAAACTAGGTATCCTCAAAAAATCTCACCTACAATCAAACAATGACATATGTGTCTATATAGTAATACAATTTGGGAGTGTGCAGAAAGGAATATAGGGCAAAAGTACAGACAATGCTATACAATACAATATACAATACAATAACATTTCTATAGCGCTTTTCTCCCATAGGACTCAAAGCGCTTAGGCTCTCTCAGATTCAGTAATTAGTAGGATGAAGTTTTCACACAACAAAAGTTATATTTCTGCAAATGCCAGACTGAACAGGTGGGTTTTCAGTCTGGATTTAAACACGTCCAGGGATGGGGCTGTCCTGATCTGTTGAGGTAAGAAGTTCCAAAACGTAGGGGCAGCATGACAGAAGGCTCTGGGACCAAAAGTTTCCAAGTGGACTCTGGGTATGACTAGATTATTAGAACCTGTGGATCTGAGAATGCGGGGATTGCTACGCAGCTGTAACATATCTTTCATGTATTCAGGGCCTAGATTATTCAGGGATTTAAATGTCAGTAGGCCGATCTTAAATAGGACCCTCCATTCTATAGGTAGCCAGTGAAGGGAGTGCAGGACTGGCATTATGTGGCAGTGACGGGGTTGGTTGGTTAGCAGTCTGGCAGCAGTATTCTGTATCAGCTGTAGGCGGTACAAGACCTTTTTTGGAAGGCCAGTGTAGAGAGCATTGCAGTAGTCCAGTCGGGATGTGATGAAGGCGTGGACTAAGGTTGGCAGATCTTCTGGGGGTATGAGGTGCTTGATTTTTGCAATGTTCTTCAGGTGAAAATAGGATGATTTCACCACAGCAGAGATTTGAGTTCTGAAGTTTAAATCCCCATCAATTAGAACTCCCAGGCTACGCACATGATCAGAGCTGCGTAGATCCGTGCCTCCTATTCCCAGTGGTGAAGACTGCAAGTTAAGTTGTTTTGTTATCATGCTCTGCCCTCCAATCAGAAGGACTTCAGTTTTGTCTGCATTTAGTTTCAGCCAGTTGTCATTCATCCATTGCTGTAGTTCACGTAAGCAGGCGTTTAGAGTTAGAGTTGGGTCTGTAAAAAATTAAACCACTGAGCCCATGTACAAATATAAAAAAAATGAACTCTATTGGTTAGCTTGAATGATAAATACATAATCTTTTAATTTTATAAATCAATTTTCTTAAAAACTACAAGGTCTTTTTGTAAAAAAAAATTGGTGACAATATCATGTTTGGTGACTTTGCAACTTACCGCTAAAGCACAAAATTTTCATAATTACACTTAATTGTAAAATTACGGATTCTGATTATGGGTACAAATCAAATTATTTACGTTTTCTTTCAAAATGTAGTATTTCAAATCTGCATTATAATTGTGAATTATGATAATGCCAAATTCATGCTCATCACTAATTGACACAATGGGCTACTTTTTTCGAACACACAACAATGCACACCTAGCACCATTTTCTACAGTGATACCAAGTTCATCCTACTGTATATGGGAAATGCCTTTCATTTTGGCTGACATGTCAGATTAATATTTGCAATAGCCCATCAACTTTGACTAAAATGCTAATGCAAAAAAACATACAGATAGGTTAATTAGTTCCTCCCAAATTAACCTAGACTCTAGTAGGGATCAGGAAAGTGGAAAAGCAGCTGACCTCATGTGGCCATGCAGACTATATTCACTCACTGTCAGGGGCGTACATCAGGGGCCGCCCGTTTTTTTTTTTAACCTGTTTTATTTAAAAAATAAATAAAAATCATATGGTCCTTAAAGAGGATCTGTAACATCAAAAGATCCCCTGGGGGGTACTCACCTCGGGTGGGGGAAGCCTCCGGATCCTAATGAGGCTTTCCACGCCGTCCTCTGTCCCACGGGGGGTCTCGCTGCAGCCCTCCGTACAAGATGACGTCATTATTTACCTTCCCGGCTCCTGCGCAGGCGCTCTGACGGCTGTCGGCTCCGAACTACACGGAAATACCCGATCGCCGTCGGGTCTGCTCTACTGCGCAGGCGCAAGTTTCCGGCGCCTGCGCAGTAGAGCGGACCCGACTGAGATCGGGTATTTCCGTGTAGTTCGGAGCGGAAAGCAGCAACAGCGCCCCCGCTGGAGCCAGCAAAGGTAAATATTGATTTTACAGTCGGGTCTGTCGCTGGCTGTTCTAAGCGCTGCAGCGAGACCCCCGTGGGACAGAGGACGGCGTGGGAAGCCTCAATAGGATCCGGAGGCTTCCCCCACCCGAGGTGAGTACCCCCCAGGGGATGTTTTTGAGGTTACAGAGTCTCTTTAACATGGGAGTGCTCTGCAAGAGGGAGGGCAAACAATTAAAAAAACTATATAAAGCGCTTTCTCCCTTAGAACCCAAAGCTCATGTGCTTGTCTCAGATCAGTGTATCACACAGAATTAATGCTAGGATACTATGTAGTAGAGGACCCTCTGCATGGTGTGTGTGTGACAACAAACATGATTCATGTTTCTGTAAACCAATTCTGTTTTTTTAACTGACTCTTAGATGGTCTGCCTTTTTTGGTCACTATTCACTAAGTCTCTAAATATAGCATGTAAAAAAGGATACAAGAACTGTTATGCCTGGCCATACCTCTTTAGCATATTCCCCCAATTGTATCTTTGTAGTGTATTTGTAAGGGAAATAAGGCCACATCTCTGTATGTGCATGTTGATGAAGTCTGTCATTTCAGTGCACAACTTAAAATATATATACTTTATTAATTTATTTAAAAAGCAAACATTGTCATTGGCTTCAGATCACAACTCCTCCCCCACCCATCCTTCTGCTGCTGCGTTCATCTTCTCTGCATGTTCTTATTATGAAAATGTCCCTCTGTATTACTTGGAAGACCTAAAAGTAGTAGGAATTAAAGTAGAAAAAGTGAAACATTGCATCCGTAACCTGAGATTACTTTTTTCATTCCAGGCATAGGAAGGAATTATCCTCACAGCAAAGTCAGCAGATATATGGAGCTAAGATATTTATGCACCATTAAGCTGTCATTTTGACAAAGTTTATTTTTGTACTAGGGAGACACTTCAATATCATAGAAAGAATATAAACTAATACTCATTTTCTTTAATCCGGCCAAGTGCACAGTTGATGCTTATTTTTTTCTGTTCTGTCTAGATGAGGCTTCTACTTTTCTGAAAGTTTTATATATTGAATTGCATTTTCTCCTGTTCTAGTTACCAGACCTGAAGTATGTGGATTTTATTGACTTGTTTAACCACTTAATTTCCAAAATCGCATTCCCCTTGTGAAGATATACAAGTTTGTGGATCTTTTTCTCATAGGAATGAACTGACATTTTATTCTTTGTATACATTTTAATTTTAACACTTATGGCAAACTGGCTAGCAGTCACATTTTGCCACACTTAAAGAGAGTCTGAAGCGAGAATAAAACTCGCTTCAGCTCTTATATTCAGCAGGGGCATGTGTGCCCCTGCTAAAACGCCGCTATCCCGCGGCTAAATGGGGGTCCCTTACCTCCCAAATCCCCTCCGTGGTGCCCGGGGATCTCTTCCTGGTGAGGCAGGGCTAATGGCCGCAGCCCCTGCCCTCACACGCGTCTATCAGCGCATATCTCCGCCTTTCCCCCGCCCCTCTCAGTCTTCCTTCACTGAGAGGGGCGGGGGAGAGGCGGCAATGCGCCGCTGATAGATGCGCTGGCCCTGCCTCACCAAGTAGAGATCCCCGGGCACCACGGAGGGGATTTGGGAGGTAAGGGACCCCCGTTCAGCAGCGGGATAGCGGCATTTTAGCAGGGGCACACATGCCGCTGCTGAATATAAGAGCTGAAGTGAGTTTTATTCTCGCTTCAGACTCTCTTTAACCACTTGAGGACCCAGCCTTTACCCCCCCTTAAGGACCAGCGCTGATTACTGAGATCTGTGCTGGGTGGGCTCTACAGCCCCCAGCACAGATCAAACATTAGGCAGAGCGACCAGATCGCCCCCCTTCTTTCCCCACTAGGGGGATGATGTGCCTGGGGGGTCTGATCGCTCCTGCGTGTGGTTAGCGGGGGGGGCACCTCAAAGCCCCCTCCACCGCAGGATTCCCCCTCTTCCCTCCCTGCCCCGGAGATCGGAGGCTGCACAGGAACGGATCTGTCCTGTGCAGCCTCTAACAGGCTCCTGCCTGTCATGTGACAGGCTGACAGCAGTGGTGCTCACCGCCAGGCAGGGCCTGGCCGAGGCATAGGCTGGAGAGGCTCCAGCCTCAGGGCGCAGGGTGGGAGGGGGCGCAGAATTCATTCAGCTGTCATTCCTAATTGTGTTTGAAGCAGAAAGAAATAAGAAAAGGGGATACATGGCAGTGACTGCAAGCCAGATAACTAGATATTAAGGTGTTGGGGAGGTTGTGGGCCCTGTGGCACCTCTTAGTCTAATAGCAATCAGTGTGTGACTGCTGGGGTGGGAGGGATGAAGGGGCGCACTTTGGTGTCTCAGCCTTGGGTGCTGGAGGACCTTGTCCCGGCTCTGCCGCCAGGTCGTGATCACGCTTACGCGTGGATTCACGACCATTTTGACGCATTCCGCCTCGGACACGCTAAGCCGTGAATAGATTTTCAACCACGAAAATCTGCTTCGGCTTCGCGTGAATGCGGACAGAATTCCGCATTCACGCTCGTGAAACCCGGCGCTGCACTTGTGGTTAGCGGAAATGCGTCAAACTATGCGGTAGTGACACATTGCAGGCCAATCAGAGGGCCCCAGCCAGGCCCTAGCAACCAATCACAGGAGGGGAGCTATGCCCTCCCCTCCTGAATATAAAGTGCCGGCCATGATGGAAAAGCTCTGTCCTTGCTAGACTGTGGTGCTGAGAGGATTATCTGCAGGCCATTGTTGTTTGAGCAAGTGCATTTATTGTGTTAAAAACAAAGCGTTTTTTTTTTTTTTGCTAACACTGCTCTTATACTGTACACAGTTAGCTAGTCAGTGAGTGATTGCTGTAGTTAGTTGTAGTCAGTGTAGTGTAGTAGGAGTGTGGGAGTCTAGTGATTATTTAACTGTGTGTAGTGCAGGCAGGTTCAGTGCTGCAGTGTAGTCAGTGTAGTGGGAGTGGGGATTATCTGTGTGTAGTGCAGGCAGGCAGGTTAGTGCAGCTGCAGTGTTCACTTGTATATTCCAGTGACAGTTATACACTTGTACTATTTTCAGGCAGCCAGTCACACCGCCGCCACTCTCTGCCAGCGCTGTTCATTCATTCTGTCAGTGACCTTGTGCCGTGCCCAGTGCCCACTGCTCGCTCGCTGGCATATAAGCATCTTATTACACACTTGTATATTATTTCAGTGACAGTTATACACTTCACTTGTACTATTTGCAGGCAGCCAGTCACACCGCCGGCACCGCCACTCTCTGCCAGCGCTGTTCATTCATTCTGTCAGTGACCTTGTGCCGTGCCCAGTGCCCACTGCTCGCTCGCTGGCATATAAGCATCTCATTACACAGTGTGACATCCTTGTGTGCCCACTGCATCCTTCAGTGACCTAGTTGTATATCCAGTGCCCACTGCTGTGCCCACTGCATCCTTCAGTGACCTTGTACTGTGCCCACTGCATCCTTCAGTGACCTA
The DNA here is from genome assembly GCF_040937935.1 of Hyperolius riggenbachi. Classification (NCBI taxonomy): domain Eukaryota; kingdom Metazoa; phylum Chordata; class Amphibia; order Anura; family Hyperoliidae; genus Hyperolius; species Hyperolius riggenbachi. Next base: position 158,320,831 of record NC_090651.1, read on the forward strand.
GTTGTATATCCAGTGCCCACTGCTGTGGCCACTGCATCCTTCAGTGACCTTGTACTGTGCCCACTGCATCCTTCAGTGACCTAGTTGTATATCCAGTGCCCACTGCTGTGCCCACTGCATCCTTCAGTGACCTTGTACTGTGCCCACTGCATCCTTCAGTGACCTAGTTGTATATCCAGTGCCCACTGCTGTGCCCACTGCATCCTTCAGTGACCTTGTACTGTGCCCACTGCATCCTTCAGTGACCTAGTTGTATATCCAGTGCCCACTGCTGTGCCCACTGCATCCTTCAGTGACCTTCAGTGACCGGGTCACCGGGTGCATTTCATTTTTTGGCCAGCACTATGACGCTGTGCTGCTACTACTACCACCAGTATTTTGCCATGGTCCTTCTGTGCTGCTGCTGCTGCTGAACTGAACGCTCGCTTTGTCCTCCTCCGCCTGACTCAGTCGCTACCACGGTACCACCAATGCACTCTGTCTGCGTTATCACTGCCCGGGTCACCGGTAGGGATGCTCATTCGGATTCCACGAAATTCCGATCGGAAATTGCATTTCCGCATCGGAATGCGGAAATCGGTAATGCAAGTGTGTTAGGCGGAGTTCCGCCGGAAATCGTGGAAATTTCCGCCGGAAATCGCGGAAATTCCGCCCGACTTTAACATCGATTTTCTCAAAAACTATAAGGTCTTTTTGAAAACTTTTTTTTTGCATCTTGTTCAGGAGATTCTGCTTAATAAACCCTAAAATTTGGTGTTTCTAGGACTTAAGGGGGATTTGCTATTAACTGCTAAAGTCAGCGGATTTTTACTGTAATGTAAAATGCAGAAAATCCGCATCTGCCTATTTTCTGCATTTACATTACAGTAAAAATCCGCCGAATTTAGCGGTTAATAGCAAAGCCCCCGTAAGTCCTAGAAACACCAAATTTTCAGGGTTTATTAAGCAGGATCTCCTGAACAAGATGCAAAAAAAAAGTTTTCAAAAAGACCTTATAGTTTTTGAGAAAATCGATGTTAAAGTCGGGCGGAATTTCCGCGATTTCCGGCGGAAATTCCGCATTGGAATGCGGAAATTGGTAGCGGAAAGCGGAATCGGTATTTGGCAATGTCGGAATGCGGATTTACCGCGGAATCGGAAATTGGCATTTCCGACCATCCCTAGTCACCGGGTGCATTTAATTTTTTGGCCAGCACTATGACACTGTGCTACTACTACTACCACCAGTATGTTGGCATGGTCCTTCTGTGCTGCTGGTGCTGAACTGACCGCCCGCATTGTCCTCCTCCTTCTGACTCAGTCGCTTCCCGCTGCTGCACTCTGCGTTCACACTGCCCGGGTCACTGGGTGCATTTAATTTTTTGGCCAGCACTATGACACTGTGCTACTACTACTACCACCAGTATGTTGCCATGGTCCTTCTGTTCTGTGCTGCTGAACTGACCGCCCGCATTGTCCTCCTCCTCCTGACTCAATCGCTTCCAACAATGTACTCTGTCTGCGTTCACACTGCCCGGGTCACCGAGTGCATTTAATTTTTTGGCCAGCACTATGACGCTGTGCTGCTACTACTACTACCAGTATGTTGCCGTGGTCCTTCTGTGCTGCTGAACTGACTGCCAGCATAGTCCTTCTCCTGACTCAGTCGCTACCACCACTGCACTCTGCGTTCACACTGCCCGTGTCCACTGACAACTCTGCTGCGATGTCATTGCTAATTGCTGCAAAAAAAAAAAAAAAAAAAAATTACAAAAACCTCTCTGGGGCCTTTTTGGCGTCAGCCACTCATCCTCCTCCAGCGGTACCTTCGCCGCCAAGTGCCATTGGAACTCGCCTTCACCTCTTTGATTGCTTAACGCGTATATCCCTTTTTAAAACCACGTATTACCAATTAATAGCCCCATTTACAGTAGTGATTTGTCTTTAAAAGCCATTAAAAAAAAAAAATTGGAATTTTTTATGTTGAAGTTATGTTGCTTCTTATCACCTCGATAATTCATGCAATTTGGGGGATTGTAGCATGTATGGGGGCTTTGTTATTAACGTTAAAAGAAATTCCACCTCCGGGCGGGAATCCACGCGTGATTACGCCATTCACGGCAGAAAATCCGCGTGGTTGCGTGGACGCGGACGAAAATCCGCATGCGGAGGGGCCGAATGCGGATTTTTTTTTGCAACCACACGGATTGCCGAATTCGTGGATGAGGCACATCCGAGCACCCCTGGCTGACAGCGATCCCCGGCTGCTGATTGGCCGGGGATCGCTGATCTAGTACAACGCTGCTACTGTTAGCAGCGTTGTACAAATGTAAACAAAGTGGATTATTTCCGCTTGTGTTTACATTTAGCCTGCGAGCCGCGATCGGCGGCCCGCATGCTATTCACGGAGCCCCCCGCCGTGAATTGACAGGAAGCAGCCGCTCGCGCGAGCGGCTGTTTTCTGATTAATTAGCCTGCAGCCGGCGACGCAGATGTGCGGCGCTGGTCCTGCAGCTGCCACTTTGCCGATGCGCGTTATGAGTGCGCGGTCGGCAAGTGGTTAAGTGGCAAAATGTGACTGCTAGCCAGTTTGCCATAAGTGTTAAAATTAAAATGTATACAAAGAATAAAATGTCAGTTCATTCCTATGAGAAAAAGATCCACAAACTTGTATATCTTCACAAGGGGAATACGATTTTGGAAATTAAGTGGTTAAACAAGTCAATAAAATCCACATTCTTCAGGTCTGGTAACTAGAACAGGAGAAAATGCAATTCAATATATAAAACTTTCAGAAAAGTAGAAGCCTCATCTAGACAGAACAGAGAAAAATATTGGGGCCTTAAAAATTTAGGAATCCACTTGGAGTCCTGGACCCTGTTGGTGGTGGTGGAGAAGGCAGTCAAGCGGCCTGCAGGCAGAGATGCTGTGTGGAGACTGACTTAGTCTTGGGGCAGGCAGCAGCGGCCGGCAGGAAGGCAGAGATGCTGTGGGTGGGGACTGACTTAGTCTTGGAGCAGGCAGTCACACAGAGTGCAGGCAGAGATGCTGTGTGTGGGGACTGACTTAGTCTTCGCGCAGGCAGTAGCCCTCCGGGATCCATGCCTCATTCATTTTGATAAAGGTGAGGTACTGAACACTTTTGTGACCTAGGTGACTTCTCTTCTCACTGACAATGCCTCCAGTTGCACTGAAGGTCCTTTCTGACAGGACGTTTGAGGCAGGGCAAGCCAGAAGTTGGCTGGCAAATTGGGACAGCTCTGGCCACAGGTCAAGCCTGCGCATCCAGAAGTCCAGGGATTCATCACTGCTCAGGCTTTTGATGGTTCTTTCTCTATCATTGTTAAAGCTTACATCTATTTTTTTAAATTACTTTTTCTGCTGTCTGTGCAGTTTCTTCAACAATAATCTGTTATGCAGGGCAAGTCTACCATTTATTCAACTGTGTGATAAACTTTCCAAGGAGACCATGGGTAATGGACCGGGTATAAGGGTTCGATTCTGGTCCGAAGTGGAAGCCTGAGAAACGGCTACCACCACACATCCAAGAAAGGCAAGCAAGTCCCGACTCAGGGAGGTAGTGACGAAAAATAACATTACAGCAGGACATTTTTTTTTGTGTGTCTGCTTCAGATTACAGCGATGCCATCTGTAATCTCTGCCAACAAAAATAGATGTGGAAAAGCAACACATACCTAGCAACATCAGCCTTACGAAGGCACTTGATGAAGAAGCACAAACACTAATGGGATGAGCACATTAGTGTCGATCGAACAGTGCTTGGCACTGTTCGTTATTTCCCGAACATTGGCGGGTTCGGGTCAAGCACACCCGAGCACCGCATGGTGCTCAGCCGCGCTGTTCGGTCTCCTCCTCTCGCTTATTGGTGCCTTTGCAGGCAGCCAATACGCGGCGATGATGCTTTTTCCACAGCTATGGTCACACAGCCTAGCTGGCTGTGACCATAGCTGTGATTGGTTGAGCGGGTCATGTGTTCGGGTATATAAATACCAGAATGCGTGGCTGGTTCCGCCATTCGCATTGGGGGTTTAGCTTGGGGTAGGTAGGAGACAGAGCTAGCGGTTAGGTGCCAGCACTGCCAGCCAGGCCAGCCACAAGGCCCCAGCCTCACCACCACTGCCAGCAGCAGCCACAGTGCCCAAGCCTCACCACTGCCAGCAGCAGCCACAGAGCCCCTGCCTCACCACTGCCAGGCATTGGCAGCAGCCACAGTGACCCAGCCTCACCACTGCCAGCAGCCACAGTGCCCCTGCCTCACCACTGCCAGCAGGCACTGCCAGCCCACTGCCAAAAGGCACTGCTAGCAGCCGCTGTGCCCATTTTTTTTGTTGCCAGGCCAGCCAGAGTGCACCTGCCTCACCACTGCCAGCAGGCACTGCCAGCCCACTGCCAGCAGGCACTGTGCCCATTTTTTTTTGTTGCCAGGCCAGCCACAGTGCACCTGCCTCACCACTGAAAGCAGGCACTGCCAGCAACCACAGTGCCAATCTTTTTTGTTGCCAGCCACAGTGCACCTACCTCACCACTTCCAGCAGGCACTGCCAGCAGCCACCGTGCCCATCATATTTGATCCCAGGCCAACCACTGTCGGCGTGTTTGTGCCAGGACACTGAGGGCAGCCTTTTTCCTGCTGCCAGCTGCGAAAACTTGTGCCCATCATAAAAAGCACAGTTTATTGCATTTTAACGGTTACTTTGTGTTGTTAAAAAAATAGTACTTTCAGTGCCAGCTGGGAAAACTAAAAAAAATAATAAAATGTTATTGCATTTTATGTTTGCTTACTGTTGTATAAAAAATAAAGAATTTTACTCTTGCTTATTGTTGAAAAAAAACAAACAGTACTTTCAGTGCCAGCTGGGAACAGTTGTGCCAAATAAAAAACACAGTTTATTGAATTTTACTCTTGCTTATTGTTGAAAAAAAAAAACAGTACTTTCAATGCCAGCTGGGAACAGTTGTGCCAATAAAAAAAACACAGTTTATTGAATTTTACTCTTGCTTATTATTGAAAAAAACAGTACTTTTAGTGCCAGCTGGGAACAGTTGTGCCAATAAAAAAACACAGTTTATTGAATTTTACTCTTGCGTATTGTTGAAAAAAAAAACAGTACTTTCAGTTCCAGCTGGGAACAGTTGTGCCCATAAAAACACAGTTTATTGAATCTTACTCTTGCATATTGTATAAAAAAAACAGTACTTTCGGTGCCAGCTGGGAACAGTTGTGCCCATAAAAAAACACAGTTTATTGAATTTTACTCTTGCCTAATATTGAAAAAAACGGTACTTTCAGTACCAGCTGGGAACAGTTGTGCCCATAAAAAACACAGTTTATTGAATTTTACTCTTGCTTATTGTTGAAAAAAACAGTACTTTCAGTGCCAGCTGGGAACTGTTGTCCCCATAAAAAACACAGTTTATTGAATTGTACTCTTGCTTATTGTTGAAAAAAAAACTGTATTTTCAGTGCCAGTTGGGAACAGTTGTGCCCATAAAAAACACAGTTTATTAAATTTTACTCTTGCTTATTGTTGAAAAAACCCTGTATTTGCAGTGCCAGCTGGGAACAGTTGTGCCCATAAAAAAACACAGTTGAATGAATGTTACTCTTGCTTATTGTTGAAAAAAACACAGTACTTTAAGTGCCAGCTGGGAACAGTTGGGCCCATGAAAAACACAGTTTATTGAATTGTACTCTTGCTTATTATTGAAAAAAAAACGGTACTTTCAGTGCCAGCTGGGAACAGTTGTGCCCATAAAAAACACAGTTTATTGAATTTTACTCTTGCTTATTGTTGAAAAAAACAGTACTTTCAGTGCCAGCTGGGAACTGTTGTCCCCATAAAAAACACAGTTTATTGAATTGTACTCTTGCTTATTGTTGAAAAAAAACAGTACTTTCAATGCCAGCTGGGAACAGTTTTGCCCATAAAAACACAGTTTATTGAATTGTACTCTTGCTTATTGTTGAAAAAAACAGTACTTTCAGTGCCAGCTGGGAACAGTTGTGCCCATAAAAAAACACAGTTTATTGAATTTTACTCTTGCTTATTGCTGAAAAAAAACAGTAGTTTCAGTGCCAGCTGGGAACAGTTATGCCCATAAAAAAACACAGTTTATTGAATTTTACTCTTGCTTATTGTTGAAAAAAACAGTACTTTCAGTGCCAGCTGGGAACTGTTGTCCCCATAAAAAACACAGTTTATTGAATTGTACTCTTGCTTATTGTTGAAAAAAAACTGTATTTTCAGTGCCAGTTGGGAACAGTTGTGCCCATAAAAAAACACATTTTTTTGAATTTTACTCTTGCTTATTGTTGAAAAAACCCTGTATTTTCAGTGCCAGCTGGGAACAGGTGTGCCCATAAAAAAACACAGTTGAATGAATTTTACTCTTGCTTATTGATGAAAAAAAAACAGTACTTTCAGTACCAGCTGGGAACAGTTGGGCCCATGAAAAACACAGTTTATTGAATTTTACTCTTGCTTATTATTGAAAAAAAACGGTACTTTCAGTGCCAGCTGGGAACAGTTGTGCCCATAAAAAACACAGTTTATTGAATTGTACTCTTGCTTATTGTTGAAAAAAACAGTACTTTCAGTGCCAGCTGGGAACTGTTGTCCCCATAAAAAACACAGTTTATTGAATTGTACTCTTGCTTATTGTTAAAAAAAACTGTATTTTCAGTGCCAGTTGGGAACAGTTGTGCCCATGAAAAACACAGCTTATTGAATCTTACTCTTGCTTATTGTTGAAAAAAAAACAGTACTTTCAGTGCCAGCTGGGAACAGTTGTGCCCATAAAAAAACACAGTTTATTGAATTTTACTCTTGCCTAATATTGAAAAAAAAAACGGTACTTTCAGTACCAGCTGGGAACAGTTGTGCTCATAAAAAACACAGTTTATTGAATTGTACTCCTGCTTATTGTTGAAAAAAACTGTATTTTCAGTGCCAGTTGGGAACAGTTGTGCCCATAAAAAACACAGTTTATTGAATTTTACTCTTGCTTATTGTTGAAAAAAACCTGTATTTTCAGTGCCAGCTGGGAACAGTTGTGCCCATAAAAAACACAGTTGAATGAATGTAACTCTTGCTTATTGTTGAAAAAAACACAGTACTTTCAGTGCCAGCTGGGAACAGTTGGGCCCATGAAAAACACAGTTTATTGAATTTTACTCTTGCTTATTGTTGAAAAAAACACAGTACTTTCAGTGCCAGCTGGAAACAGCTGTGCCCATAAAAAACACAGTTTATTGAATTTTACTCTTGCTTATTGTTGAAAAAAAAACAGTACTTTCAGTGCCAGCTGGGAATAGTTGTGCCAATGAAAAACACAGTTTATTGAATTTTACTCTTGCTTATTGTTGAAAAAAAAAACACAGTACTTTCTGTGCCAGCTGGGAACAGTTGTGCCCATAAAAAACACAGTTTATTGAATTGTACTCTTGCTTATTGTTGAAAAAAAACAGTATTTTCAGTGCCAGTTGGGAACAGTTGTGCCCATAAAAAACACAGTTTATTGAATGTTACTCTTGCATATTGTTAAAAAAAACAGTACTTTCGGTGCCAGCTGGGAACAGTTGTGCCCATAAAAACACAGTTTATTGAATTTTACTCTTGCTTATTGTTGAAAAAAGAACACAGGTTATTTAATTTTACTTTTGCTTATTGTTGAAAAAAAACAGTACTTTCAGTGCCAGCTGGGAACAGTTGTGCCCATAAAAAACACAGTTTATTGAATTTTACTCTTGCATATTGTAAAAAAAAAAACAACAGTACTTTCAGTGCCAGCTGGGAACAGTTGTGCCCATAAAAAACACAGTTTATTGAATTTTACTCTTGCTTATTGTTGAAAATAGAACACAGTTTATTGAATTGTACTTTTGCTTATTGTTGAAAAAAAAAACAGTACTTTCAGGGCCAGCTGGGAACAGTTGTGTCCATAAAAAAACACAGTTTATTGAATCTTACTCTTGCTTATTGTTGAAAAAAAAACCAGTACTTTCATCGCCAGCGTGCACATAAAAAACACAGTTTTTGCATTTTACTCTTGCTTAGTGTTGTATAAAAAAAGCAGTACTTTCAGGGCTAGCTGGGAAAACTTGTGCCCATAAGGAAAAAAAAAAGTTTATTTAATGTTTCTTTGTGACAAGTAACGACTGCTATGAAGAAATCCAGTGAAAGAGGGAGGGGCAGGGAAAGTGGTGTTTCCCCTGACGGTTCCCGTAGAGGCCGTGTTCGCGCACCAAAGAAAATCCACTTAATACCGCCCATCTTGTACGGTAGTAGTTAATTGGTTGACCTCTCAAGCGTCCAGCAGCGGGTTAAGCACCAGCCCATCCTTGTCAGGCACGAGGTCCTCTACCAGTTACAAAGAGCCAGTGGGCACAAACGTGAAACAATGCACACAACAGCCACATACCGAGTCCGACCAATTGTTCCACGACACAATGGGATATTCGCAGGAGCTATTCTCCCCCCAGATGTGCAACCTTGCATCTGTGAAAGGTCAATGGAACAGCCACAAATCTTGTGCCTGGATTCACAAGCAGTGGATGCTGAAAATGCACCAATTACTGAAAGGCAAAGTGACACGTCGTTGGTGGCGGTATGGCGTGTGTACGCGCCTTAGGGCCCGTTTCCACTGTTGCGACGTGATTTCGCCGGCATCCCGATGCTTGTAAAAACGCATGCGGATGCGTTTCCGCATGCGTTTTTACCCGCGATTTCGCGTGCGATTTCCATGACTCTGCCAGGGCAAAATAACATTGAAAAAGGTGTGAAATCACACGCGAATCGCGGGTAAAAACGCATGTAAAAAATGCATGCGTTTTTCCTATTAAATACATTAGCGGCGATTCGCATGGATTCCCGACGCAGGCGAATTTTGTGGGTCCCGTCGTGCAGATTTGGCCCGCCGCCAAATCGCTCCCGCACGCCGCACATATGGAAACAGCCCTGGCCACTTCAATGTACCAAGCGAATCCGCATGTCGGCGCCGCATGCGGATTCGCTATGGTGGAAACGAGCCCTTAAAGGTAACTGTGCGCATAAAATAAATTGTTTTTGCATTAAACCTCCCCATAAGGAAGGTTTGGAACAATGCATGTCATAAGAGGTGCCTGGGGGTTAGAGGTAGTGCAATTGGCTACCTACGTGTGGGGGGGGGAGGGGGTTAGCTTGCATAGCCCACCGTTCCTATGATGGTTACCACCCATCCTGTCTACAGCTGGCCACACTTCGAAGGACTGCATCTGGAGCTTGCTCACCGTCTCATTGGTAATGCATGCCAGGAGCAGCTAGATTGTGATCTCATCTGAGGACAGTAAATTACATGACTATGTACTCAGTAAAGTGCTGCAAAAGATGTCAGTGCTATATAAATACATAATAATATGGTAGACTATGACTATGGTAGGATTAGATTGTGAGCTCCTCTGAGTACAGTCAGTGACATGACTATGTACTCTGTAAAGTGCTGCAGATGGCAGTGCTATAACGTCTTGTAACGCTGGATTCCTGGTTTGAATCCCAGCCAGGGAAACATCTGCAAGCAGTTTGTATGTTCTCCCGTGTCTGCATAGGTTTCCCCGGGCACCCCAGTTTCCTCCCACATCCCAAAAACATAAAGATAAGTTAATTGGCTTCCCCCTAAATTGGCCCTAGACTACAATACATACACTACACGATACATATATAGATATGACTCTGGAAGGTATTAGATTGTAAGCTCCTCTGAGGGAAAGTTAAGTGACATGACAATATACTCTGTACAGCACTGCGGAAGATGTTGGGGCTATATAAATACTAAATAATAATTTTATGCAGGGTTGGGGAGCAGAGAGGGCTAAGGGAGGGGGGGGTCCAAATCTGCTACTTTGCTTAGGGCCCCATTTGGCCGTAATCCGGCTTTGCTTGTTCCCAGTCTTTCATAGTATTATGCATGCATTGTTTCATTCTAATGTTCTGCTGAGTATACAATTTATTGTTATAGTACCCTTTTAATATGTGATTCATTAATTACATTCTCCTCCAAGAAATAAGAATAATATACTTTCAAGATTTATAACAACTTCAGAAGAATTAGAATCCAAGACACAAGACAAACACTATATGACCGGTCATTTTTCTGACTGTAAAAACATAAGGAAAAATTACATGGGTTGGGGTAAAATGACAAGGCGATATAGGTTTGGCTAGGTGGCACAGATATTGAAATGGCAGCAATAATTATTGCCATGACAGCGGCATGTGGCTAGACTTAGCATTGAATAAAGAGCAGCACAGGGGACAGGTGTCTCTGCATTAGTGCTGCCTCTGGGCAGAAGTCTCCACATGTCTGCTGAGACTAATAGGAGATCTTGCACTGCCTGCATATATGATAATTTCCTTCCATCACTTTATTAAGAAAAACTTCCTTACTAATATAATTGTCATTTGTATGTATTTGGCAGTACAGTATGTGTGCATTTCAGTGCAATGTACAGTGAGCATAACATATTATAATTGTATAGATTACATACATCTGATTTTCATGCAACCTTTCTAAGTTTTTCAGTTGTTTAAAGTGAATGGGAACCGCATTTAAAAAAAATGAGACAGATACTTACTCTGGGTCCTATAGAGCCTTCCCGCTCCTCTCCTGGTCCCCTCGTTCCAGTGCTGGCTCGCCCGGTAGCGGTATTTGACTAATTTAGTCAAATACTGCTTTACCCGGCCAAAGGAGGCTTTAGAAGTCTTCAGGGAGCCCCAATGCTCCTGAGGAAGGGCAGCCCCGTACTGCACATGGGCAAGCACTCTCTCTTGCACGCTCATGCCTGTGCAGTATGGAGCCGCACGTCTTCTGGAGGACACGGCTCCTGAAGACTTCCAAATACCCTTTCGGTGATGGATTGAAACAGAATAAAGAGCACCGAGAGAGCAGACGGAAGGCTCTATACAACCCAGAGCCTTCCCTCTCCTTATGTAAGTATTTGCTTCATTTTTTAAAAAATGCGGTTCCCATTCACTTTAAAAAGGGGGTGGATGCAGGAGGGGTGTGCTCAAAGTATTACAGCAAGTGGATCAATTAGATGAATAGCAGTTTTATGATGAGAAGAACTAGCAGTGATAGTATTCATGTTTCACATACGACAGTCATACTTAATTTCATGCATACATTATTTTTATAATTTAGATTTAAATTAATTTAGCATGTTAACATTGATTTTAGTCATCCTGAAGATCTGCATAGGCAAAGTAACCAAATTATATATAAACACCTAAAATGTACAGGTTTATTGCAACGAGAACATCAAAAGATCAAAGTTTAAATGTGTGTTTATCTTTAGAGCAGATTGAGTATTCATCAGGCTCTTACTTTTTTTTTAATCTGAAACAGTGCCACCTTACACGTGGTTATTCTGGAGACTATGGGGACTCATAATACATTAAATATACTATGTGATTTACTTCTAATTTATTCTCTTTTTGTTTCCAGCTGCAAATGGCAATTTTTCTAAGCCACAGGCTGTAAGGTGATGTTATCTCTCTTTTGAATTATTTCTTTTTCTGGTAAATTAGGTGTACATAATAACTAGCTGTCAACCTCCAATTGTACTACAGTCAAAAAAGACACCTTTTTATGTGAATAGGCAGCGGTACTATATGTCTAGTCCAATAATGAACTTTACATGTTCCACAAATAATTTCACACTGTGCAACCCAATTTCACGCAAGCTTTGCTTTTATTTATTTAATCAATCAAATAAAAGAAACATTTTCATTCTGAACTGAATAAATCTGTCTGACTTTGGATGTTTAAAATACGGATTAACATAAATTAGCATTTCATTTTTCCTTAAAATATATATATATATATATATATATATATATATATATATATATATACCGCGAACGTTACCGGAAGTTCGGTTCGCCCCCATAGTGCACCATTAGGGTCAGCTTTGACCTTTTACATCACAGTCAGCAGGCACATTGTAGCCAATCAGGCTACACTCCCTCCTGGAGCCACCCCCCCTTATAAAAGGCAGGCATCAGCGGCCATTTTACTCACTTGTGTGCCTGCAGTAAATAGAGGAGGGACAGCTGCTGCAGTGCAGACTCTCTCATAGGGAAAGATTAGTTAGACTCTTGCAGGCTTCTTAGCTTGCTCCTTGCTGATTCTTATTGCTAAAAAAACACCCCACAACAGCTCTATTGAGAGCTACTCTTGTTCTTGTGATCTATTTTTTTTTCTGTGTGTCCCACTGACACTTATGTTGCATAGACAGCCTTGATAATTCATACTGTGTGTGCCACTGCCAGGCCCAACACATTCAGTGACTACCTGTGTGTGTGACAGGTGCACATTACCCATCACTGCATATACCTACCTGCTGTTCACTGTGCACCCACCCACCTACGTGAGCGCACGCAGTGTCACTGTGCCTGTCCGGTACCTGTCTGTGTGTGACAGGTGCACATTGCAATACCCATCACTGCATATACCTACCTACCTGTTGTTCACAGTGCACCCACCTACCTACGTGAGCTGAGTGCATGCAGTATCACTGTGCCTGTCCGTTACCTGTCTGTGTGTGACAGGTGCACATTGTAATACCCATTACTGCATATACCTACCTACCTGTTGTTCACAGTGCACCCACTTACCTACGTGAGCTGAAGGCATGCAGTGTCACTGTGCCAGTCCGCCCCCTGTCTGTGTGTGACAAGTGCACATTGTAATACCCATTACTGCATATACCTACCTACCTGTTGTTCACAGTGCACCCACCTACCTACGTGAGTTGAGCGCATACAGCGTCACTGTGCCTGTCTGCTACCTATCTGTGTGTGACAGGTGCACATTGTAATACCCATTACTGCATATACCTACCTCCTGTTGTTCTCAGTAGGTGGGTGCCACCTACCTATGCGAGTTGAGCGCACGCAGTGTCACTGTGCCTGTCCGCTACCTGTCTGTGTGTGACAGTTGCACATTGTAATACCCATCACTGCATATACCTACCTGTCTGTTGTGTTCAATGCACCCACCTCATCACTGCATATGCCTACCTGGTGTGTTCAGTGCACCCACCTCATCACTGCATATACCTACCTGTTGTGTTCAGTGCACCCACCTCATCACTGCATATACCTACCTGTTGTGTTCAGTGAACCCACATACCTACGTGAGTGCACGCAGTGTGATATACCACTCCGTGCATACCTGTTAACTGCACCTGTGACTGCACATTATATTAGTCAAGTCAGTGCATACCTTTCACTTCATCCTCCCGATATGGACAACACTGACAAAACAGGTAGAGGCAGAGGTAGAGGCAGACCCAGAGGAAGGCCACCCGGCAGGTCTGTGTGAGGTCATGGTGATGTGATTTAGGACCAAAGTACAGTGCTCAGAAGAAGGCACGTCCCATCAACTCCCAAGATTGTCAGGACGTGGTTGACTATTTAACACAGAACACCTCATCTTCCGCAGCCACCAGTGCTACTCTAAGTACCACATCCGCTACATTTGACAGTTCGCAGGAGTTATTTGGTTAGGAAATAACTGATGCACAGCCATTATTGTTAGAACCAGATGAAGGTGCTAAGCAAGTTACACCACCTCATATGTCTGAGTTAGGCGACACTATGGACGTAACGTGTGTGGAGGGGCATGATGAAGTACCTGCTGTTGGTGGCAGTTTTGGAGGTGTCTGAGGCAAACAAAGCTGGGCAGGATGATTATGATGATGACGCTGATACGGATCCCACGTATGTTTCCAATAGAGGAGATGAACAGGGGGACAGTTCAGAGGGGGAGTCAGAGAGGAGTAGGAGGAGACGAGTTCCTGAAAGAAGCAGGGGGAGCTCGTCACCAGAAACAGCTGATGGCAGTGACCGGCGGCATGCATCGCCACCTATGGACAGCCAGCCAACATGTCCTTTAGTGTCAGCTGCTGATGCCACCATAGTGCCATCACCCCTGGGGGGCTCACCGGAGTGGAAATTTTTTAGTGTGTCTGCCTCGGAGCAATGCCTAGAGATGAGCGTAATGACTTAATTACGATTTCGCGAAATTTTGCCTAATTAGTGTAATTACGATTATGGCCGTAAGTACATAATCGTAATGAAGAAGGATTCGCGAAATTTCGCGTAAGTGTAATTTTCGCGTAATTTTCGCATTACAGTGGGTATCGCGAAATTACGTTTGCCTTGCATGCAACCGTTTGTAAGCGTAGTTACATAACGTAATTTCATGATAGTTCATATTACTGTAAGCGTTAATTTTCGCGTCGTTTTCGCGTTACGGTGGGTATCGCGAAATTACTTTTGCCTTGCATGCAAACGTTTGTAAGCGTAGTTTACGCCCTTGAACTGCGCATGCTTAGTTTTTACATTATTTAATGCGAAAAAGCGTTTATATGCGAAAATTTGTTAGCGTTCGTCTGACTACCGCTGATTCGCTTCTGATTTGCTAATGCGAACAAGTAATTTTTTATAGCTAACAAGTAATTACGAAATTCGCGAAATTACGAAGAAATGTGAAATTACGGGATGGTTTAACGCGAAATTACCTTATGGTTTTAACGCGAAATTACGTTATGAACGAAACGCAAAATTACGCGTTGAAAATTACGCTTACGGTATTTTCAATTACGATTTTAATGGCAATTATGCTACCATAATTTCGCATCATAATAGCAAATTTCGCATGCGTAATTATAGTAACGCAAAATTTCGGTTCAACCCTAGCAATGCCATCTGTTCTCTCTGCCTCCAAAAATTGAGCCGTAGAAAGGCCAACAAGGCACATGGAGAAAAGGCACAAACTGCAATGGGGAGAGCACCTGAGCAAAAGCAGCACACAAAAGAAAAGCCACCCTCCTTCTCCTATTCCTCTTTCAGGTGCAGCATCTTCAGCCGCTTTCTCCCTTGCACCTTCACAGCCACCCTCCTCCACTCCGCCTCTGCCCTTGAGCGGTTCCTGCTCTTCTGCCCACAGCAGCCAGGTGTCCGTGAAGGAAATCTTTGAGCGGAAGAAGCCAATTTCTGCCAGTCACACCTTGCCCGGCATCTGTCAACCTGGTGACCTAGGGCAAGCAGGGAGAACGTGGCTGTGCAGCGGACCAACTTGTGACACCTCCACGGCTTGCAGGCAGGCCTTCTGCCACCTCCTCTCCTTTTCCTCCTGCTACATCCTCTTCGCTATTGTCCTCCTCCTCCTCTTTGGCTGAATGGCAGTTCAACTCTACTGGTGCTGAGATCTCCTCTCCAGCTACACAGCCCCATCTCCCCAGGGCCTCTGCTGCATGCCAGGTACGATGGTGTCACGCCATCTTAGACATGTCTTGCCTCAAAGCGGAGAGTCACACTGGACCAGCTCTCCTGGCTGCTCTTAACAAACAGGTGGATCAGTGGCTGACCCCGCACCAGCTGGAGATTGGCAACTTTGTGTGTGACAACAGCAGCAATCTCCTTTCCGCGTTGAATTTTGGAAAGCTGACACATGTACCCTGCATGGCACATGTGCTGAATCTAGTCATTCAAAGATTTGTGTCAAAGTACCCAGGCTTAGAGGACTTCCTGAAGTAGGCCAGGAAGTTGCGTGGGCATTTCAGGCGGTCTTACATGGCCATGGCATGCTTTGCGGACAATCAGAGGAGATACAATTTGCCGGTGAGACACTTGATATGTGATAGCCCGACTCGCTGGAATTCGACCCTGGTCATGTTCTCTCACCTGCTAGAACAGGAGAAAGCCATCACCCAGTACCTGTACAATTACAGTAAAAGGACACAATCTGGGGAGATGGGGATGTTCTGGCCCAACAACTGGATACTGATGCAAAATGCATGCAGGCTCATGCAGCCGTTTGAGGAGGTGACCAACCAGGTGAGTCGCAGTGAAGGCACCATCAGCGACTTGATCCCGTATGCTTACTTCCTGGAGCGTACCTTGCGCAGAGTGGTGGATCAAGCTGTGGAGGAACATGAAGAGGAACAGTTACGGAAGGAACAGTTGTGGGAGCAATTTTCAACAGAACCAGATGTATCCTCAACACGTGCGGCAGCACAGAGGGGGGAGGAGGAGCAAGAGTCGTGTGGGGAAGAGGAGTCAGACTCGGATGATGAGGAAAGTGTTTCTTTGGAGGAGGAGGAGGCAGTGGCTGAAGAACAAGCGCAGCAGGCGTCGCAGGGGCTTGTGCTGCTCGACGTTCCCGTGGTATTGTTCGTGGCTAGGGGTAAGAGGAGGACTTACCTGACGTCACTGAGGAAGAGCAAGAGGAGATGGATAGTACGTCTGGATCCAACTTTGTGCAGATGGCGTCTTTCATGCTGTCCAGCCTGCTGAGGGACCCCCGTATAAAAAAACTCAAGGGGAATTAGCTGTACTGGGTGGCCACACTACTAGACCCTCGGTATATGCACAAAGTGCCGGACATGTTACCAACTCACCTGAAGGCAGAAAGGATGCAGCACTTGCAGAACAAGCTGGTAACTATGCTTTACAATGCGTTTAAGGGTGATGTCACAGCACAATGCAATAAAGGTACCATTGCCAGTAATCCTTCTACCATGTCCACGCAGGCAAGGACAGGACGCTCCAGCGATCTCATGGTGATGTCGGACATGCAGACATTCTTTAGTCCAATGCCTCGACTTAGCCCTTCCGGATCCACCCTCCACCAACACCTGGACCAGCAGGTAGCCGACTACCTGGCCTTAAGTGTGGATGTAGACACTGTGAGCAGCAATGCACCCTTGGACTACTGGGTGTGCAGGCTTGACCTATGGCCAGAGCTGTCCCAATTTGCCATCCTACTTCTGTCTTGCACTGCCTCAAGCGTCCTGTCAGAAAGGACCTTCAGCGCAGCTGGAGGCATTGCCACTGAGAAGAGAAGTTGCCTAAGTAACAAAAGTGTTCAGTACCTCACCTTTATCAAAATGAATGAGGCATGGATCCCGGAGGGCTTCTGCCCACCCAAAGACTAAGTCAGTCCCCACACACAGCATCTCTGCCTGCACTCTGTGTGACTGGCTGCCTGCCCCAAGAGTAAGTCGCTCCCTACACAGCACCTCTGCCTGCAGGCCGCTTGCCTGCCTTCTCCGCCACCACCAACAGGGTCCAGGAATCCAGGCGGATTCCTGCTAGCTGCGGCCGCTATAATGATTTTTCTGGTGTGTGTACATGCCTGCCTACTTTTTCTGGCTGCAGGGCAGCTGCAACAACAAAACAATAGGCATGTACATGTGCCCATTCCCCTTCGTGATCATTACCTTGCCGCGGTGAAGGGGCTTGCGTATCACAATGAAGCAATGACCGCCGGCTATATGAGTTTCTCTAGGGGCTGCACACCAAAGATAATAAGGTTGTTGCTTCATTGTGGACAGACCAAATTTGATCAGCTGGACAGTCACTGTTCTGTCATTCAGCTACCTCAGCCCGGCGACCATATAGGTGGAAAGCCACCATCACCTGCACTGTCATCATGGTGCGCACCAGTCCAGCACGGCCATCACTACCCAAACAGCTGTTTGCAGTCACTGCATACCTTTAACTGCATCTTTGACTGCACATTGTATTATACCTGGCAGTCAGTGCATACCTTTCACTTGAATGGATGGCAGACTTGCCCTCCATAACAGATTCTCGTTAAAGGATTTAAAGTTGATTCATTTCATATACAGCAGGGCCTCAAAAGTCCTCCTGTATTGTTATTTTTGGTCACTACCTTGGGACGTGCATGCCATGCCTGCTGCCTTCCTTGGATGTGTGGTAGCCGTTCCTGCTCCTTTGCCCACAGCATGCCTGCTGCCTTCCTTGGATGTGTGGTAGTAACCATTCCTGCTCCTTTGCCCACAGTGTGGGGTGGGGGGTTGAGATAATCCCCTGTACATCAGTAAAGGCTCATGTTGCCCCCCAAAAGCACACATCGTGTGCAAACCTACCTTGGGGAGAGGTTTGTTTCAAATATTGGTGCTCAGGTCCCTTTAAGGTTCTAGTAGCATGCATGTTTGTAGAATGGGGGAGGGGGAACACTACAATGTGACTACTAGAAAATAGGATGCAGGCAGCTCACCAGCATGTACAACACATAGGGCCAGATTTATCAAGAGCATCTGAGACAAAATATTAGTAGGTTTTCAGAAATCCGTGCAGAACTGTCTCAGACATCCTAAGAAATCACTAGATAGTGCAGATTCCTTTTTAAACTGTAAGGAATAGAAGGAGCTAGGAAGGTCTCTCAGGCAGTGCAGTGTGTGAGGGGAATTGCTGTTGCTGAGGTAAACAACACACCTGCTGTCAGCAGGCTCTGAGTGAGGGGGGGAGGAGCCCTTCACAAATCACATCTAGCCTGCACTATCTGTAGAACTGCTAATGAGCACTTCTTAATCTGCAGCAGCTAAGGAATTGATTTGCAATTTTCTTAACTGTAGTGCAGCTCTAGAAATCCACGCTAAACTGCCGCTATTACATAGGCTTTGGGAAGTTTCTTACTATCATGCAGAACTGGTCTTCTGCTGGTTAGATCAGTTTTAGAAGAAAAAACTGTCGGTAATGCTTTGATAAATCTGGCCCACAGACTTGAAAGCAGCTGCCTGCCTGAAGGAGGGAGACACAGCAGACAGAGTGGAAGTGATTTCCCCTTCAGAGCAATGCACTTTTTTTACCTGCAGTTCAGCAAACGAGCAATGCACAGCACACAGTGACAGGCTGTCTCCAAGGCAGCATGCTATGCATTGCTTATCTGCTCTGCTGCTCAAAGTAAAAAATAAAAGTGCTCTGATTTCAAATCACCTCTGCTACTCTGTAGGCCAGATTTATCAAAGCATTACTGAAATTTGTTTTCTTCTTAAACCATTCTAACCAGAAGGGGAACTGTTCTGCATGATAATAAGAAGATTCCTAAATTCTACTTAATAGGTGCAGTTTAAAAAATGTCAATAATGCTTTGATAAATCTGGCCTTGTGTTCTTTTCTGTGTAGGCCTCATTCTGTTTTCGGTAAACAGTAGAGTTATGTTCTTTACCAAAAAAGCTCTATCTTGGTCTCATCTGCCCACAAGACGTTATCTCAGAAGGAGTTTGGCTTTCTCAAGTACATTTTGATAAACTGTAGTCTTGATTTTTTACCTCTCTGTGCCAGCAGTGGGGTCCCCCTGGGTCTACTGCCATAGCATTTCATTTAACCTCCTTAGCGATAACCCCGTGTGTGACACGGGGTTAGCTGCCGGAGGGTGCCGCTCAGGCCCTGCTGGGCCGATTTAAATAATTTTTTTTTTGCTGGACGCAGCTAGCACTTTGCTAGCTGCGCCAGCACCCCGATCGCTGCCGCCGCGTGCCCGATTGCCGCTATCCGGTGCGGCGCGTGCCCCCCCCCCCCTCCCCAGACCCCTGCGCTGCCTGGCCAATCAGTGCCAGGCAGCGCCAAGGGGTGGATCGGGTCTCCCAATGACGTCCCGACGTCGCTGACGTCGGTGACGTCATCCCGCCCCGTCGCCATGGCGACGGGGGAAGCCCTCCAGGAAATCCCGTTCTTTGAACGGGATTTCCTGATCGCCTATCGCCGGAGGCGATCGGCGGGGCTAGGGGGAAGCCGCTGAGCAGCGGCTATCATGTAGCGAGCCCTGGGCTCGCTACATGATTTAAAAAAAAAAATAAAAAAAAAAACTGCTGCGCTGCCCCCTAGCGGTATATTTCATACCGCCAAGGGGGTTCAATGTCAACAGATATTTCACATTGACACTGATGATCCCTGAGCCTGCAGGATAGCTTGAATTTCTATGGAACTTGTTTGGGGCTGCTTATCCACCATCCGGACTATCCTACGTTGCAACCTTTTATCAATTTTCTTTTCTGTCCAGATCCACGTAGATGAGCTACAGTGCCATGAGTTGCAAACTTCTTGATAATGTTGTGCACCCTGGACAAGGGCAAATCTAGATCTCTGGAGTTGGACTTGTAACCTTGAGATTGTTAATATTTTTCCACAATTTTGGTTCTCAGACCGTTCTTGTCTCCTCTTTCTGTTGTCCATGCTTAGTGTGGCATACACAGATACAAAAAGCAAAGACTTAGGGCTCGTTTCCACTAGGAGCGATGTGATGCGGCTACATAGCCACGTCGCACAGCAGGTGTGCTGAAACACATGCACACCAGAGGAACAGTTTCCACTGCGTGCATGGTGTGTGGAGCGGTGCGATCCGATAAGCTGCAGCATGCTGCAGATTTTCATACGGCCGCATCCGCCCGCAGCCGTGTCCCATCTCCTCAATACACTTCCGCATCGGAGATGCGGAATTGATGCGGCCGGCGGCGGAAGTGATGCGATGCGGCTGCGTAGCCACACTCGCATCATTTCGCAAATGGAAACCCGCCCTAAGTGAACTTTTTTCCTGTGTCATTTTAAATTGCCCACACCTGTTACTTGTCCCAGGTGAGTTTAACCACTTCACCTCCAAGGGCTTTTCCACTTAAAAAAACAGCAGTTTTCACCTGTCAGCGCTCCTTCCATGCATTTGCCTATAACTTTATTGTTACTTATCACAACAAAATGATCTGAGCCTTGTTTTTTTGCCGCCAATTAGGCTTTCTTAGGGGGTACTTTTTGCTAAGAATTATTTTATTCTAAAGTGTTTTAACAGGAAAAATAAGATTTTTTTAAAAATGTTTTATTTCTCAGGTTTCAGCCATTGTAGTTTTAAAATAATACATGCTACTGTAATTAAAACCTACACATTGTATTTACCCATTTGTCTTGGTTATTGCAACATTTAACATTTGTCCCTAGTACAATGTATGGCACCAATATTTTATTTTGAAATAAAGGTGCATTTTTTCAGTTTTTTGGCCATCCCTAATTACAAGCCCATAATTTACAAAGTAACAGTAATATATCCTCTTGACATACATATAAAAAAAAGTTAAGTCCCTAAGGTAACTTTAGTTTTTATTGTCATTTTTCCTTATTTTTTTTCTACACAAATAAATAAATAAATAAATTGGTAACTAATAGGAAGTGTAGGAGATAAGGGGTTCATTTAAAATGTATAAATAGGTATTTTTATTTAAAAAAATGTTTTTAGATGTAATTTTACTTTTTGGCCACAAGATGTCCTTGCGCAAAACTTTCCTATGCGTATTATTACTACGCAAAGAGGAAGCAATGGATATGTAATGTGACAAAGTCGATACCCAGGAGGTAATCGATTTGTCCCAGGTTGTGTTGGATGGGAGGTACATTCCACCTGGGATCAGACGCTACATCCAGTAGCAGCTCCGGAATAAAAAGGTTTTGGCTGTCTGTCACATGGACAGAGGTTAATAACCTTACTTGGGTCCGGAGCTGACCAGATGCAGAGTGGGCGGGCGCATCTGGTCGCCAGATCCTGGGTGGATCGTTTGCTCTGTGTATGTGGGCTTCTGCTGGAGTCAGGACACACAGGGTTAACAGAGCAGCTTTGAAAGGCTGGAGTAGGAGGAGAGAGAGTGGGTGTGACCAGCAAGGTCTGACAGTCTGCTAAGAAAGACTTCACGTTTGAATCCAGGAAGCTGGTTTTGCTCTGGAGAGAAAGTGCAGGCTGCACATGGAGTTTGGTGTGTTCCTGATATTGAAAGCTGAATGTAAGCTGCTGGCCTGGACTGGCCTTTTTGTTTTCATTTGAACTGTACTTTACAAACTGCCAAAAGACTGCTGTTTAAGAAGCCTGCTGTCCAATAAACTGTTGTTTGTTTTGGAAAATACACCTGTCTGTGCTGCTATCTCCCGCTGAGTACTCACCATTTGCAGCTGATCCCTCACAATTGGTGCTCGGATGCGGGCAACTTAGCATGCCTACAGCGACAGTGTGTTTGGCGTAAGATTTAAAAGTTTGAACAGCAGCATGGATGAAATGGTGAAGCAGCTGGTGTTAGCGAATGCGGCCTTGCAACAGGCTAATGCTGAGCAGCGGAAAACAAACACAGCCCTGCAACAACATACAGAGGCAGTACAGCAGCAAGCGGTGGCCCTGTGTGAGAGTCTGGCTGCAGCTGCGGAGGCCGATCGTCAGACTGCTGAGGCTGACAGGAAAGCAGTGAGTGAGTTGGTGCAACAACTTGTGGCTCGGAACCAAGAGGGACAGCTGCTGGTACCTGGCAGTGGAGGCACCATCCGCGCAAGCCACTTCTTGCAGAAGCTGACTCCCCATGATGATGTCGAGGCGTTCCTCCATACCTTTGAGAGGACAGCGGAGAGGGAAGCCTGGCCTAAAACGCAATGGGCAGGATTGGTAGCTCCGTTCCTGACTGGGGATGCTCAAAAGGCCTACTTCGACCTTGCCCTAGAGGATGCTAAAGACTACGACAAGCTGAAGGAGGAGATCCTGCGTAGACTTGGTGTCACCCCGGCGGTGCGAGCCCAGCGAGTTCACCAGTGGTCCTATTCAGCCGGATGCTCTCCAAGGTCCCAGATGCACGATCTAATCCACTTGGTAAAGAAGTGGTTGGAACCTGAGAAGTTAACAGCTCCGGAGGTCGTCGAAAGAGTTACCATTGACCGTTTCTTGCGCTCCCTACCGCCGGCTTTGCGAAGGTGGGTGAGTCATGCAGATCCACAGTCAGCTGATGAACTAATTGCGCTGCTGGAACGTTATCTGGCTGCAGAGGACTCTTTGGCTTGGGCCACAGGACAGCGCTCAGCTACCCGGAGACTGGCAGCACCCCAGGGAACTGGTAAGACAAAAGCTGACTTTGTGGGGGGTGTGGTCAGTGAGCCAAGCTCTGCAGGCCGAGGTCGACCAGGCACAATGGTAAGAAGTCGATCCCCGGTACAATGTTGGCAATGTAAAGAGTGGGGACATATTGCTGCTAACTGTCCTCAGGCAGTTGAACCCATGGAGTGCGATTACACTCGTCGCAGGTCCTTGTTTGCGCGACCTGTGTATATCGCAAGCTGTGACTCTCATTTGGCGGTGGTAAAAATTGCTGGAAAAACTGTCCAGGCTCTCTTAGACTCTGGTAGCTTGGTGACCCTGGTGCATTCCAGTTTAGTGGACCCGGCCTGGCTGGGGAATCGTCGGGTCACAGTACAATGTGTTCATGGGGACTCTAAACAATACCCCACCGCCCTTCTCACCATTGAAACAAACTGTGGACCTGCCACTCAGGAAATAGTGGTGAGCCCGAACTTGGCACATAGTGTCATCCTGGGGAGGGACTTTCCACTGTTCTGGAACTTGTGGGAAGGGGATAACTGTGGAGGCTCAAGAGAGCTGGAATCTAAAAATAATACAGAAATTGATGGTAATGAAATGTTTTCTCCCTTGGAGGTGTTTGCTGGGGACTCTGAGTTATCCCCAGAGACCTCTGAGGGCTCGGTCCTACCAGAGCTGGAGGTGTCTCGGGATAACTTTGGGACTGCCCAGTTAAGGGATCCTACGCTGGCAAAAGCGTGGGAAAATGTCAAGGTGTTGAACGGTGAACCCCAAGTGGTCGGGGCTGAGAAAGTATTTCCTCATTTGGCGGTACAGTCAGACTTGCTGTACCAGGTTTGTAAAATTCAGGGTGAGGTTGTGGAACAACTCGTGGTCCCCAAGTCGTATCGCCCAATGGTCCTAGACCTAGCGCACAAACATGCCCTGGGGGGACATTTGGGTACCGAAAAAACTAGGGACCGAGTCCTGCAGCGATTCTTTTGGCCTGGGGTACATGGAGATGTAAAAGCTTACTGTGAATCCTGTCCCGAGTGCCAAAGATGTGCTCCGGCTCCCCATTTTCGAAGTCCGCTCGTCCCCTTGCCCATTATCGAAGTTCCCTTCGAAAGGATAGCCATGGACCTAGTGGGGCCATTGGTTCGATCAGCGCGTGGTCACCAGTACATTCTGGTGGTAGTGGACTATGCCACTCGCTACCCAGAAGCGGTTCCCCTCAGAAATACGTCGTCTAAAGTGATTGCACGTGAGTTGTTCCACATGTTCACCAGAGTAGGTTTGCCAAAGGAAATTTTGACAGACCAGGGTACCCCATTTATGTCTAAATTGATGAAAGAAGTGTGTAAACTGATGAAGATCGATCAGATTCGTACTTCAGTGTACCACCCTCAAACAGACGGGCTTGTGGAAAGATTCAACAAAACCTTAAAAAATATGTTAAAGAAAATAGTGGACAAGGATGGCAAAGATTGGGATTGCCTTTTGCCCTACCTAATGTTTGCAATTCGGGAGGTCCCTCAGTCTTCCACAGGTTTTTCGCCGTTTGAGTTGTTGTATGGGCGATGCCCACGGGGAATTCTGGATATAGCCAAAGAAACCTGGGAGCAAGAGGCCACCCCCTACAGAAGTATTGTTGAACATGTGTCTGGTATGCAAGATAGGATTGCAGCGGTGATGCCTTTAGTCAGAGAGCATTTGCAACATGCCCAGGAGGCACAGTCTCGTGTTTATAATAAATCAGCAAAGGTTCGAGCTTTCAGTCCTGGGGATCGGGTCCTGGTGTTGGTTCCCACGGTTGAAAGCAAGTTTTTGGCTAAGTGGCAAGGTCCATATGAGATTATTGAAAAGGTCGGGGAGGTGAATTACCGGGTTTACCAGCCTGGCCGGAGGAAGCCAGAACAGATATATCATGTGAATTTACTGAAACCCTGGAAAGAGAGGGTGGCCCTTGCAGCTTCCCAGGTTACTCAAGAGTCCACCAAGGGTGGAATAGAGCTGGTACAGGTGGCTGAGACGCTGTCTGTTTCACAGAAACGGGAGGTCCGAGAGTTCCTCTTACGGAATCGAGAGGTGTTCTCGGAACTTCCAGGTTGTACCCAAGTCATCAGGCATGATGTTGTGACTGAGCCCCAGGTACAGGTCCGCCTTAAACCTTATAGAATACCTGAAGCTCGCAGACAGGCCATAGCAGGGGAAGTAGAAAGAATGCTGGAACTGGGGGTTATTGAGGAGTCCAACAGCGAATGGAATAGCCCCATAGTGCTAGTTCCAAAGCCTGACGGTTCCATTCGTTTCTGTAATGACTTCAGAAAGTTGAATGAGGTATCAAAATTTGATGCCTACCCTATGCCAAGGGTAGATGAGTTAGTCGAAAGGCTGGGCCCCGCAAGATATGTCACCACCTTAGATCTGACCCGGGGATATTGGCAGGTGCCCTTAACTGAATCAGCCAAGGAGAAGACAGCCTTCTCGACTCCCCAAGGGCTGTTTCAGTATGTCAGGATGCCGTTTGGGTTGCAAGGGGCCCCAGCCACCTTTCAAAGGATGATGGACAAGATCCTCAGGCCGCATCAGCGGTATGCTGCGGCTTATTTGGACGACGTGGTCGTCTTCAGTACAGATTGGGAAAGCCACCTTCCGAAAGTCCAGGCGGTCCTGGATGCCATTAGAAAGGCGGGACTGACAGCGAACCCCAAGAAGTGTGCAGTAGGGTTGGAGGAGGCTCGTTACCTGGGGTACACAATTGGGAGAGGTCTGATTAAGCCCCAAGTGCAGAAAGTGGAGGCCATAAGGGACTGGCCTAGGCCTACCACGAAAAAGCAGGTCAGGACCTTCTTAGGTTTGGTGGGCTATTATAGGAGGTTCATTCCAAATTTTGCCACTTTGGCCACTCCCATTACAAACCTCACAAAAGGGAAAAGTTCCTCCATGGGTCCATGGGGACAGGAGGCTGAAGAAGCCTTTCAAGGTCTTAAGGAGGCATTGTGCAGGGGTCCAGTCTTGGTCACGCCTGATTTTAAAAAAGAGTTTCTGGTACAGACAGATGCTTCAGCTGTGGGGTTAGGAGCAGTCCTATCCCAAATCGTCAATGGAGAGGAGCACCCAGTTGTGTATCTGAGTCGAAGGCTGACCGCAGCCGAAGAAAGATATAGTATCGTGGAGCGGGAGTGTCTGGCCATCAAGTGGGCACTCGAGGCTCTACGGTACTATCTCTTGGGCCGTCGCTTTCGCCTCATTACCGACCATGCTCCTCTCACATGGATGTCTCAAAACAAGGAGAAAAATGCAAGGGTAACGCGCTGGTTTCTGGCATTACAGCCCTTTAATTTTTCTGTGGAGCACAGAGCTGGAAGACTGCATGGCAATGCAGATGCTCTATCAAGGGCATTCTGTCTTGCCGCAGACTGTGTCCGATCCCACGGGATCGAACAGAGGGGGGGAGTATGTGACAAAGTCGATACCCAGGAGGTAATCGATTTGTCCCAGGTTGTGTTGGATGGGAGGTACATTCCACCTGGGATCAGACGCTACATCCAGTAGCAGCTCCGGAATAAAAAGGTTTTGGCTGTCTGTCACATGGACAGAGGTTAATAACCTTACTTGGGTCCGGAGCTGACCAGATGCAGAGTGGGCGGGCGCATCTGGTCGCCAGATCCTGGGTGGATCGTTTGCTCTGTGTATGTGGGCTTCTGCTGGAGTCAGGACACACAGGGTTAACAGAGCAGCTTTGAAAGGCTGGAGTAGGAGGAGAGAGAGTGGGTGTGACCAGCAAGGTCTGACAGTCTGCTAAGAAAGACTTCACGTTTGAATCCAGGAAGCTGGTTTTGCTCTGGAGAGAAAGTGCAGGCTGCACATGGAGTTTGGTGTGTTCCTGATATTGAAAGCTGAATGTAAGCTGCTGGCCTGGACTGGCCTTTTTGTTTTCATTTGAACTGTACTTTACAAACTGCCAAAAGACTGCTGTTTAAGAAGCCTGCTGTCCAATAAACTGTTGTTTGTTTTGGAAAATACACCTGTCTGTGCTGCTATCTCCCGCTGAGTACTCACCATTTGCAGCTGATCCCTCACAGTAAGTATCAGGTTTTGTGAATGATGGCACCATCTCATAGATGGCAGCATTCATTCACACGGGGACTTAGATCTATGAATGGGAACTATATTCCCATTTATTGATCTCCTGGCTAATGATCGCGAGGAACGTGGGGGGGGGGGGGGACGTAATAGCTACATCCCTACAAGAAAATATGGGGATATGGGGAAATGCAGGGAGTTAGTTACTCGTCCTGTGGAAAGGGAAGTAGTTAAATTTTATCTGCATTTTTGAAAGGATGTCAATAATTTTGTCCAGCCCATTTTTTTAGGTTTTTGTGACATTATGTCCAATTTGTTTTTGCTTTTGTTCCCTCCCTTTTTTGTTTTGTTCCAATACACACAAAAGGAATACACATGTGTATAGCAAAACATGTGTTACTGCAATACTTGTCTGTGAGAAATACTTGATTTTCTGGAAAAAAATTCTGGGTTGCCAACAATTTCAGCCATGGAAGATAATGGCTCAATAAATAAATGTTGTATATTACAGCGGATATGCCAACATTTTGACACCCAAATTTTAAGTGTCAAGATTATCTAAACACAGAAGTTATTATAATATATATATTTTAATAATGTTTAAATTTAAAATTTAATTTTACACATGATAACGGTATTTGGGAGTTTCTACAAGATACTAGTTTTACAACTTTGTTGCAATCTATATCTTCGAGTCAAGCAATTGAAAAGCAATAGATTTCTGGTTTTGATTGGCTGTTGAATGCAGTTCGGAATAAATGTGCAAGAAAGTCAGAAAATTGCACCTAATCGATCATCTCTATTTTGGAATAATGGGCTCTATTCACAAAACTTCTCAAAAATGACTTATTAATCACTTAATTGATAACAATAATCTGTCAGCACATTTACATGCAAAATAATCATTCAAAGTAAGTTGCTCCTGATTAACTTAATTTCAATATTATTTTTCTTACCTTAATTATATTATATTTTTGCTCTTTGTAAGCTTAAAAATGTCACATAGATAAGGTGAAAACAGAGAAAAAAAGGTGGAAAGCTTTGTGAATCATGCCAAATGGGTCTTTTTTCCTATTTTATCTGGAGTATCTTTTAATAATAATTGATTTGATTATTATATCATCAAGAAACTGCCGGGTGCTCTAGGTGCCAGCATGGGTGGGTGTGATCAGTGTGGGGATGGGGAGGACATCGGGATCCAGCAACGTTGGGAGTAGCGTGGCTCTCAGCTATACTTAGTATAGTTGAGAGCTGTGGTGGAGAGCGGAGTGTGTGGTAGTGGTCAGCAGAGATCTTCAGTTAAACTCCCAGCATTAGAGAACATTGATGTAAAATATTTCTGAGGATATTGGCATGGGGACTTTCTTTAAAGGTATGTATTCATGGTTAATTAAGAACATTAAAGGAATTCTCTCTTTGTTGTGTTTTTATTTAATTTTAACTCTTTGTGGAAATGGGTAATGGGTACTCTGGAGAGGGGGGGCTTGGCTGTCCCATAACATGGACCATGCGGGCTGTTATAGCTTAGGGGTGCGAAGTTCCGCACAGCTGGGGCTCTGCATTCTGGCTATCTCAGCCTGCATGGGGGACAAGGGGTAAAAGGAAGGGGGGACTGCATGCCCTTTTTTTAATTTCCCACAATCTGAGCAAATAAAATAAATAAATACATGTAGAATTATTTGTTATTTTAACGCATTTAAATAGAGATGGTCCGCCTCAGGGCGGACCTGATGGGGAACTGGCCGCACAATGCGAAGGACGGCAGAGCGCATGCTCCGCCGTCTCGCATCAGTCAGATGTCCAATGACGTCCGCGGGGAGAAACACCCCCCGCAGAACGTCACGAAGATGGCAGGCGGTGTCAGCGGCAGGCGGCCAATGAGAGAGCTAAATTATGTAAACAACGTCACATGGCAAAGTTGTTATCCATGACCACACCGGCACCCCCTTGTCCGCAGGCATGATAGTTAATGATGGATTGGCCATAAGTTCCTTCAGGGCCATTAGTTTTACTCTAGAAATAGAGGTTGGGCTTTTTTTTTTAGCAAATTATCCATTTCACTTTGAAGTTCAAAGTTTGAACCTTCTTCATATAAACATCAATAATTGACATGATGGTGGTTGAAATTTGCTCTTAATTCATAGGTTAGTGTCCTGCAGCTGCAATTTATCTTATGTCAAGTAATGTTGCGCCCACACCTAGAGATGCAAGTGCTGTTAAGGGATTCCAATTCCTTGTGTATTGAAACAAAAAACAACTAACAGACTGCGCTAATAAAAATTAAAAGATTTTAATTGATGAGTTTAAAATCAACCTGAGGTAGATAAGGGGATATTAACTCCCTATGGTGGCTAGAATGTCAATAAAATTCATATGGGTTTAAAAAGTATTGCACATGTATATTGTTGTAGTTTGCAGTACACAATATAACTGGATAGTTAAGGGCATGTAAGTTCCTCCTAGAAGATGGGGATTCACAGATTCTTAATAGATCAAAGTCCAGAGACTGATGTCAGTAAGACAATTGCAAATAGTAATGCTGGTATATGTTGAAGATGCAATGATCTCTGAGGGATAACAATAAATAATATAACCTGATGTTAAAATCGGCGGATGAGCCGTGAAATTGAAGATGGATTGAGTCTCACCTGTCTTGATCCATAAAACGGCAGTGCAGAAATCTTCCAGGGAGCCGCTCGATCTCACCCGCCCCGGCCGGCGGTGCAGTGAGAGAGACTGGACGGCTTGGCAACGTCGGGCTGGTTAGCCTGGCTCCCCTAGAGGGCGGAGGTGGTGTGGGGTAGTGCGACCTGACGATGGTCGAGCTTCTGTCCTGAGTGCGGTGCAAACAGCCGCGTAGCTCCAACGCGCCTCCTTCCCCTCTGTTTTGTGATGTCACAGCAGCAGCCACTGCTGAGGTTTCGGGAGGAACGCCCCCCTTTCTCAAAGCTAGGCTGCTGAGGGGAATCGGAGGCTCGCTTATGAAGCCTCGCCTGATTGGAAGATCTTCTGTTATTCAAAAGCATACAAATCTAGATCTTTAATTTAGTCGGTGTGGTATGAGAGTATTGAGATTAAATATCCACATCGTTTCTTGCCGGGACATTTCCAATAAATAATCCCCACCTCTCCACGATCTATTAACCTGTTCTATAACACACTGTTTGGTTCCCTTAAAGGAACATCCGTGTTCCATCTTATAATGTGCTGAAACCCAGCTCACTGCATCTAACTACCTGTTGTGTTGAGTGAACCCAGCTCACTGCATCTAACTACCTGTTGTGTTGAGTGAACCCATCTCACTGCATCTAACTACCTGTTGTGTTCAGTGAACCCACCTCACTGCATCTAACTACCTGTTGTGTTGCGTGAACCCAGCTCACTGCATCTAACTACCTGTTGTGTTGAGTGAACCCAGCTCACTGCATCTAACTACCTGTTGTGTTCAGTGAACCCACCTCACTGCATCTAACTACCTGTTGTGTTGAGTGAACCCAGCTCACTGCATCTAACTACATGTTGTGTTGAGTGAACCCACCTCACTGCATCTAACTACCTTTACTGTTCAGTGAACCCACCTCACTGCATATAACTACCTTTACTGTTCAGTGAACACACCTCACTGCATCTAACTACCTGTTGTGTTCAGTGAACCCAGCTCACTGCATCTAACTACCTTTACTGTTCAGTGAACCCACCTCACTGCATCTAACTACCTGTTGTGTTCAGTGAACCCAGCTCACTGCATCTAACTACCTTTATTGTTCAGTGAACCCAGCTCACTGCATCTAACTACCTGTTGTGTTGAGTGAACCCACCTCACTGCATATAACTACCTTTACTGTTCAGTGAACCCAGCTCACTGCATCTAACTACCTGCTGTGTTGAGTGAACCCAGCTCACTGCATCTAACTACCTGTTGTGTTGAGTGAACCCACCTCACTGCATCTAACTACCTTTACTGTTCAGTGAACCCACCTCACTGCATCTAACTACCTGTTGTGTTGAGTGTACCCACCTCACTGCATCTAACTACCTGTTGTGTTGAGTGAACCCAGTTCACTGCATCTAACTACCTTTATTGTTCAGTGAACCCAGCTCACTGCATTTAACTACCTGCTGTGTTGAGTGAACCCAGCTCATTGCATCTAACTACCTGTTGTGTTGAGTGAACCCACCTCACTGCATATAACTACCTTTACTGTTCAGTGAACCCACCTCACTGCATCTAACTACCTGCTGTGTTGAGTGAACCCAGCTCATTGCATCTAACTACCTGTTGTGTTGAGTGAACCCACCTCACTGCATATAACTACCTTTACTGTTCAGTGAACCCACCTCACTGCATCTAACTACCTGTTGTGTTCAGTGAACCCAGCTCACTGCATCTAACTACCTTTACTGTTCAGTGAACCCACCTCACTGCATATAACTACCTGTTGTGTTGAGTGAACCCAGCTCACTGCATCTAACTACCTTTATTGTTCAGTGAACCCAGCTCACTGCATCTAACTACCTGTTGTGTTGAGTGAACCCAGCTCACTGCATCTAACTACCTGTTGTGTTGAGTGAACCCAGCTCACTGCATCTAACTACCTGTTGTGTTGAGTGAACCCACCTCACTGCATATAACTACCTTTACTGTTCAGTGAACCCGCCTCACTGCATATAACTACCTTTACTGTTCAGTGAACACACCTCACTGCATCTAACTACCTGTTGTGTTGAGTGAACCCAGCTCACTGCATCTAACTACCTTTATTGTTCAGTGAACCCAGCTCACTGCATCTAACTACCTTTATTGTTCAGTGAACCCAGCTCACAGCATCTAACTACCTGTTGTGTTGAGTGAACCCAGCTCACTGCATCTAACTACCTGTTGTGCTGAGTGAACCCACCTCACTGCATACTGTTCAGTGAACCCACCTCACTGCATCTAACTACCTGTTGTGTTCAGTGAACCCAGCTCACTGCATCTAACTACCTTTACTGTTCAGTGAACCCACCTCACTGCATATAACTACCTGTTGTGTTGAGTGAACCCAGCTCACTGCATCTAACTACCTTTATTGTTCAGTGAACCCAGCTCACTGCATCTAACTACCTTTATTGTTCAGTGAACCCAGCTCACTACATCTAACTACCTGTTGTGTTGAGTGAACCCAGCTCACTGCATCTAACTACCTGTTGTGTTCAGTGAACCCAGCTCACTGCATCTAACTACCTGTTGTGTTCAGTGAACCCAGCTCACTGCATCCAACTACCTGTTGTGTTCAGTGAACCCACCTCACTGCATATAACTACCTTTACTGTTCAGTGAACCCACCTCACTGCATCTAACTACCTGTTGTGTTGAGTGTACCCACCTCACTGCATCTAACTACCTGTTGTGTTGAGTGAACCCAGTTCACTGCATCTAACTACCTTTATTGTTCAGTGAACCCAGCTCACTGCATCTAACTACCTGCTGTGTTGAGTGAACCCAGCTCATTGCATCTAACTACCTGTTGTGTTGAGTGAACCCACCTCACTGCATACTGTTCAGTGAACCCACCTCACTGCATCTAACTACCTGTTGTGTTCAGTGAACCCAGCTCACTGCATCTAACTACCTTTACTGTTCAGTGAACCCACCTCACTGCATATAACTTCCTGTTGTGTTGAGTGAACCCAGCTCTCTGCATCTAACTACCTTTATTGTTCAGTGAACCCAGCTCACTGCATCTAACTACCTTTATTGTTCAGTGAACCCAGCTCACTACATCTAACTACCTGTTGTGTTGAGTGAACCCAGCTCACTGCATCTAACTACCTGTTGTGTTCAGTGAACCCAGCTCACTGCATCCAACTACCTGTTGTGTTCAGTGAACCCAGCTCACTGCATCTAACTACCTTTACTGTTCAGTGAACCCAGCTCACTGCATCTAACTACCTGTTGTGTTGAGTGAACCCACCTCATTGCATATAACTACCTGTTGTGTTGAGTGAACCAAGCTCATTGCATATACCTAGCATCCCCACGAGATGGACAAAATGGACAAACCAGGTAGACAAAGAGGTAGAGGCAGACCCAGAGGAAGGCCACCAGGCACCGGCAGGTCTGTGCGAGGTGGTGTTGCTGTGATTTTGTGCGGACCTGGCCCAAAATACAGTGCTCAGAAGAAGGCACGTGCCATCACTTCCCAAGATCAGGACGTGCTTGACTATTTAACACAGAACACCTCATCTCCCGCAGCCAGTGCCACCAGCGCTAGTACAAGCACCACAGCTGCTGCATTTGACACCTGCTGTGTTGAGTGAACCCAGCTCATTGCATCTAACTACCTGTTGTGTTGAGTGAACCCACCTCACTGCATATAACTACCTTTACTGTTCAGTGAACCCACCTCACTGCATCTAACTACCTGTTGTGTTCAGTGAACCCAGCTCACTGCATCTAACTACCTTTACTGTTCAGTGAACCCACCTCACTGCATATAACTACCTGTTGTGTTGAGTGAACCCAGCTCACTGCATCTAACTACCTTTATTGTTCAGTGAACCCACCTCACTGCATCTAACTACCTTTATTGTTCAGTGAACCCAGCTCACTACATCTAACTACCTGTTGTGTTGAGTGAACCCAGCTCACTGCATCTAACTACCTGTTGTGTTGAGTGAACCCAGCTCACTGCATCTAACTACCTGTTGTGTTGAGTGAACCCACCTCACTGCATATAACTACCTTTACTGTTCAGTGAACCCGCCTCACTGCATATAACTACCTTTACTGTTCAGTGAACACACCTCACTGCATCTAACTACCTGTTGTGTTGAGTGAACCCAGCTCACTGCATCTAACTACCTTTATTGTTCAGTGAACCCAGCTCACTGCATCTAACTACCTTTATTGTTCAGTGAACCCAGCTCACAGCATCTAACTACCTGTTGTGTTGAGTGAACCCAGCTCACTGCATCTAACTACCTGTTGTGCTGAGTGAACCCACCTCACTGCATACTGTTCAGTGAACCCACCTCACTGCATCTAACTACCTGTTGTGTTCAGTGAACCCAGCTCACTGCATCTAACTACCTTTACTGTTCAGTGAACCCACCTCACTGCATATAACTACCTGTTGTGTTGAGTGAACCCAGCTCACTGCATCTAACTACCTTTATTGTTCAGTGAACCCAGCTCACTGCATCTAACTACCTTTATTGTTCAGTGAACCCAGCTCACTACATCTAACTACCTGTTGTGTTGAGTGAACCCAGCTCACTGCATCTAACTACCTGTTGTGTTCAGTGAACCCAGCTCACTGCATCCAACTACCTGTTGTGTTCAGTGAACCCACCTCACTGCATATAACTACCTTTACTGTTCAGTGAACCCACCTCACTGCATCTAACTACCTGTTGTGTTGAGTGTACCCACCTCACTGCATCTAACTACCTGTTGTGTTGAGTGAACCCAGTTCACTGCATCTAACTACCTTTATTGTTCAGTGAACCCAGCTCACTGCATCTAACTACCTGCTGTGTTGAGTGAACCCAGCTCATTGCATCTAACTACCTGTTGTGTTGAGTGAACCCACCTCACTGCATACTGTTCAGTGAACCCACCTCACTGCATCTAACTACCTGTTGTGTTCAGTGAACCCAGCTCACTGCATCTAACTACCTTTACTGTTCAGTGAACCCACCTCACTGCATATAACTTCCTGTTGTGTTGAGTGAACCCAGCTCACTGCATCTAACTACCTTTATTGTTCAGTGAACCCAGCTCACTACATCTAACTACCTGTTGTGTTGAGTGAACCCAGCTCACTGCATCTAACTACCTGTTGTGTTCAGTGAACCCATCTCACTGCATCCAACTACCTGTTGTGTTCAGTGAACCCAGCTCACTGCATCTAACTACCTTTACTGTTCAGTGAACCCAGCTCACTGCATCTAACTACCTGTTGTGTTGAGTGAACCCACCTCATTGCATATAACTACCTGTTGTGTTGAGTGAACCAAGCTCATTGCATATACCTAGCATCCCCACGAGATGGACAAAATGGACAAACCAGGTAGACAAAGAGGTAGAGGCAGACCCAGAGGAAGGCCACCAGGCACCGGCAGGTCTGTGCGAGGTGGTGTTGCTGTGATTTTGTGCGGACCTGGCCCAAAATACAGTGCTCAGAAGAAGGCACGTGCCATCACTTCCCAAGATCAGGACGTGCTTGACTATTTAACACAGAACACCTCATCTCCCGCAGCCAGTGCCACCAGCGCTAGTACAAGCACCACAGCTGCTGCATTTGACACTTCGCAGTAGTTATTTGGTGGTGGTGGTGGTGAAATCACTGATTCACAGCCACTACTGCAACAACAAGAAGAAGGCGCAGGTACACCACCTCATACGTCTGAGTTAGGTGGTGATAGTATGGACATAACGTGTGAGGAGGGGGTTGATGAACCACCTGAAGTTGGTGCAGTTGAGGAGGTGCCTGAGGAAAGCGAAGCTGGCCAGGAGGATTAGGATGACGATTATATGGATGCCACGTATGTTCCCAGTAGAGGAGATGACCAGGGGGACAGTTCAGAGGGGGAGTCAGAGAGTAGTAGGAGGAGACAATTCCATGATAGAAGCAGAGGGAGCTCATCCTCAGAAACAGCTGGGGGCAGTGTCCGGCGCCATGTATCGCCAGCTATGGACAGCCAGCCAACATGCCCTTCAACGTCAGCTGCTGATGCCACCGTAGAACCATCCCCCCAGGGGGGCTCAGCGGTTTGGAAATTTTTTAACATGTGTGTCTCAAATTGGAGCAAAGCCATCTGTTCTCTCTGCCAGCAAAAATTGAGCCATGGAAAGGCCAACTCTCACGTAGGGACAAGTGCCTTACGAAGGCACCTGGAGAAAAGGCACAAACAGCTATGGCAAGAACACCTGAGGAGAAGCAGCACCCAAAAGACAAGCCACCCTCCTTCTCCTCTTACTCCTTCAGGTGCATCGTCTTCATCCACTTTCTCCCTTGCACCGTCACAGCCACCCTCCTCCACACCGCCTCTTCCCTTGAGCGGTTCCTTCTCTTCTGCCCACAGCAGTACCCAGCTGTCCGTAAAGGAAGTATTTGAGCGTAAGAATCAAATGTCTGCCAGTCACCCTCTTGCCCAGCGTCTGACAGCTGGCGTGGCGTAACTATTAGCTCGCCAGCTATTACCATAGAAGCTGGTGGAGTCAGAGGCTTTCCATAAGTTTGTGGCCATTGGTACACCGCAGTGGAAGATACCAGGCCGCAATTATTTTTCAAAAAAGGCCATACCCAAACTGTACCGTGCAGTTGAGAGGCAAGTGGTGTCATCTATTGCGAAGAGCGTTGGGTCAAGGGTCCACCTGACCACGGATGCCTGGTCTGCCAAGTACGGGCATGGCCGCTACATTACATACACAGCCCATTCGGTCAACCTGGTGACCGATGGCAGCAAGCAGGGAGTACGTGGCTGCGCAGCGGACCGACTTGTCACACCTCCATGGCTTGCAGGAAGACCTCCAGCCACCTCCTCTCCACCTGATACATCCTCTTCACTGTCGTCATCCTCCTCCTCCTTGGCTGGTGCCGCGATCTCCACTCCAGCTACACAGCCCCCGCACCCCAGGGCCTATGCTGCATGCCAGGTACGATGGTGTCACGCAGTGCTATGCATGTCTTGCCTCAAAGCGGAGAGTCACACTGGAGCAGCTCTCCTGGCTGCTCTTAACAAACAGGTGGAGCAATGGCTGACCCGGCACAAGCTTGAGATCGGCAACATGGTATGTGACAACGGCAGCAATCTCATTTCCGCGTTGAATTTGGGAAAGCTGAAACATGTACCCTGCATGGCACATGTGCAGAATCTGGTCGTGCAAAGATTTGTGTCCAAGTACCCAGGCTTAGAGGACGTCCTGAAGCAGGCCAGGAAGTTGTGTGGGCATTTCAGGCGGTCTTACACGGCCATGGCACGCTTTGCAGACATTCAGAGTAGAAACAACTTGCCGGTGAGACGCCTGATTTGCGATAGCCCGACTCGCTGGAATTCCACCCTGCTGATGTTCTCTCGCCTGCTACACCAGGAGAAAGCCATCACCCAGTACCTGTATCATTACAGTACAAGGACACAATCTGGGAGGATGGGGATGTTGTGGCCCAACAACTGGACACTGATGCAAAATGCATGCAGGGTCATGGAGTCCTTTGAGGAGGTGACCAAACTGGTGAGTCGCGCTGAGGGCACCATCAGCGACTTGATCCCCTACGCTTACTTCCTGGAGCGTGCCGTGCGTAGAGTGGTGGATACAGCTGTGGAGGAGCGTGAACGAGAACAGTTATGGCAGCAGGAGTAGTGGGAGCGATTTACATCCGAACCAGATGTTTCCACAACACCTGCGGCAGCACAGAGGGGGGAGGAGGAGGAGGAGGAGGAAGAAGAAGAGTTGTGTGGGGAAGGAGAGGAGTCAGACTCTGATGATGATGATGAGGAAGGTGTTTCTGTGGAGGAGGAAGAGGCGGCAGAAGAAAAACAACGGCGGCAGCCGTCACAGGGGGCTTCTGTTGCTCCACGTTCCTGTGGTATTGTTCGTGGCTGGGGGGAGGAAGAGGAGTTGCGTCCCATCCCTGAGTAAGAGCAAGAGGAGATGGAGAGTACGTCTGCATCCAGCTTTGTGCAGATGGCCTTTTTCATGTTGTCCAGTCTGTTGAGGGACCCCTGTATCAAAAAACTCAAGGCGAATGACCTGTACTGGGTGGCCACGCTACTAGACCCTCGGTACAGGCACAAAGTGACGGACCTGTTACCAACTTAACACAAGGCGGAAAGGATGCAGCACTTGCAGAACAAGCTGTCGATGATGCTTTACAATGCGTTTAAGGGTGATGTGGCTGCACAACGCAATCAAGGTACCACTGGCAGTAACCCTCCTCCTCCCAAGTCCATGCAGGCAAGGACAGGACGCTCCAGCGATCTCAGGTTGATGTCAGACATGCGGACATTCGTTAGTCCAACTCTTCGCCACCCTCCACCAATGCCTGGACCGGCAGGTAGCCGACTACCTGGCCTTGAGTGTGGATGTAGACACTGCGAACAGCAACGATGAACCCTTGGACTACTGGTTGCGCAGGCTTGACCTGTGGCCAGAACTGTCCCAATTTGCCATCCAACTTCTCTCTTGCCCTGCCGCAAGCATCCTGTCAGAAAGGACCTTCAGTGCAGCTGGAGGCATAGTTACTGAGAAGAGAAGTCGCCTAAGTCACGACAGTGTTCAGTACCTGACCTTTATCAAAATGAATGAGGCATGGATCACGGAGGGCTACTGCACGACCTAAGACTAAGTCAGTCCCCACACACAGCATCTTTGCCTGCAGGCCACTTGCCTTCTCCGCCACCACCAACAGGGTCCAGGACTCTAGTCGGATTCCTGAATTTTTAAGGCCGCTGCTAGCAGCGTCCGCTACACTAATTTTTCTGGTGCGTGTACATGCCTGCCTAATTTTTCTGGCTGCACTGCGGGCGGCTGCAACAACAAAAAAACAAAGGCATGTACATGTGCCCATCCCCCTTCGTGATCATTACCTTGCCGCGGTGAAGGGGCTTGCATATCACAATGAAGCAATGACTGCCGGCTATTTGAGTGTCTCGGGTGGGGGTGGGACACAAAAGATAATAAAGGTAGCCATACACTGGTCGATTTGCCATCAGATTCGACCAACAGATAGATCCCTCACTGATCGAATCTGATCAGAGAGGGATCGTATGGCCACCTTTACTGCAAACAGATTGTGAACCGATTTCAGCCTGAAACCGTTCACAATCTGTTGTGGTGGTGCTGCTGCCGCCGCTCCCGCCCACATACATTACCTGCTCCACCGGCATGACTGCCCCCGGTCACGGCTGCTCCGTCTCCGCTCTGGTCTCCAGGTCAGGCATGCTTTACTTCTTCCTGCCCGGCAGGAAGTTTAAACAGTAGAGCGCCCTCTACTGTTTAAACTTCCTGCCGGGCAGGAGGAACTGAAGCATGCCGGAGACCAGAGCGGAGACGGAGCAGCGGTGACCGGGGGCAGTCGCGCTGGCGGAGCAGGTAATGTATTGCCGCTCTATTGCGTCAGTCGTCGGGCACTCGAACGTCGCTAGCGACGCGCTCCCTACCCGCGGGCGATCGACGGTAATTTTCCGCACGGAGCGATCGACGGGATCGGACGAAATGGATCGAAATTCGGCGTGTAGCGCGAACGGTTGGCAGCAGATTCGATCCCAGTGATCGAATCTGCTGTCGAAATGGCGGCAAATCGGGCCAGTGTATGGCCAGCTTTAGGTCATTGCCTCATTGTGGTCAGACAAAATTTGATCAGCTGGACAGTCACTGTTCTATCATTGAGCTACCACAGCCCGGCGACCATATGGGCTTGAAAACCGCCACGGCCTACACTCTCGCCACGGTGTGCACTAGTCCAGCATGGCTGTCACTACGCAAACAGCTGTTTGCGGTGCGTTTCACAGTGAGTTTGGTGTGTCAGTGTGAAGCAGAACTCTAATTACACTCCCCGATTGATGTATACACATGCAAGATGTTTTAAAGCACTTTAGGCCTGCAATTTTGCATTCAATGTGATTTCTGCCCTTAAAACGCTGCTTTGTGTCACATCCAGATTTTTCCCCGGGACTTTGGGCATGTATCCCACTCCGCCATGCCCCCCTCCAGGTGTTAGACCCCTTGAAACATCTTTTCCATCACTTTTGTGGCCAGCATAATTTTTCTATTTTTCAAAGTTCGCATCCCCTTTGAAGTCTATTGCGGTTCGCAAACTTTTCCACGAACCGAACCTTCCGCGAAGGTTTGCGAAAGGGGTTCGCGAACCGAAAATCTGAGGTTCCCGACATCACTAGTAGTCAGTTCAATTAGTTTTAAATCAGGATGATACCATTTATTGGCTAGCTAAAAATGAATAAAAATAAGCAAGCGTTCGGCCTTGCAGCCTTCGTCGGGCTTATATCCTGTTAGTTTGCAGGCTGGTGGTACAGACAGCTTATATGCATGCAACATCGAAAGGGAAAACAGATATTTTTTTCAAGCATAAATACATGTCATTAAGATGCCTTAATTCAAATAGACCATCTGAATTGGGTTAGAGGTTATTAGCTAAAATAAGGATCCTTGTTTACGCCATGCTCACAGACCTGGGATTAGGATTGACCCAGAGGTATCATAAATTCTTAGTTCACAAGTTCAGCTAGAATGGCTGAGAAAGTTTAAATATCATCAGTCTCATACCAATATAAAAAAATTATTGTCCTTATTCAAACCGTTCTGCACAGCTTTAAACCAATTTATAAATTTTGTTTCTGCTATTAATCAATCATTTGACGTTTTGAAGCCACCCTTCAGGGCAATAGAGGTGTACCGAACGGTTCGCCGGCGAACGGTTCCAGGCGAACATTGGGGGTTCGCGTTCGCCTGCGCCAGGCGAACTTTTCCGGAAGTTCGATTCGCCCCATAATGCACTATGAGGGTCAACTTTGACCCTCTGCATCACAGTCAGCAGGCACATTGTAGCCATTCAGGCTACAGTAAGCCCTGGAGCCCCACCCCCCCTTATATAAGGCAGCCTCCGGCGGCCATTACAGTCACTTGTGTGCCTGCTAGAGAGAGGAAAGGGACAGCTGCTGCAGACTTTTTCTTTTAGGGACAGATTAGTTAGGTTCTAGGCTGCTTTGCTTGTTCCTGACTGATTAATATTGCTTTTAAAGCACCCAGCAACAGCTCTTTCAGAGCTCAACCTGTACATTTTTTTTTTCTGACACTTTTGTTGCATGCACAGCCTTGCTAATTGATAGTGTGTGTGCCACTGCCAGCAGCCCAGCACATTCAGTGACTGACTGCCTGTGTGTGTGATAGGAAGCTGCACATTGTACTACCCAGTACTGCATATACCCCAGTACCTGTTGTGTTTACTTAACCCACCTCATCACTGCATATACCTAGCTTTGTGTTGAGTGAACCCAGCTCACTGCATCTAACTACCCAGTACCTGTTGTGTTTACTTAACCCACCTCATCACTGCATATACCTAGCGTTGTGTTGAGTGAACCCAGCTCACTGCATCTAAGTCTAACTAGTGATGCTCAAATACCCCTTTTCAAAATTTGAGTTAGGTCGAATTCGAATAGTAAATTATTCGAGGTCAGTCGAATATTCGAGTCGAATAATTTTTACTATTCGATTCGACCTCGGACTTCGAGCTCACTATTCGAGTCGGTATTCGAGCTCACTATTCGAGCTGACTATTCGAATTGGCCTTAAATAGCTTCCAACACTTGTTTTGAGGGTGAATGATGCAAGAAACATCTTTTTTTCCAAGTAACAACAGCAAGTGATTATGTGGGGATGTTCCTTTAAAAAAAAATGTGGAAAGATAAGTTGTGTCCTTAATTTTGTTCAGTAGTGTTACTGTATATACTTGTTCTTCTTCTTCTTTATCTTTCTTCTTCTTCTTCTAGATCTTCTTCTTCTATATCATCTTCTTCTTCTTCTATATTGTCTTCTTCTTCTTCTTCTTCTTCATCATCTTCTTCTTCTTCTTCATCATCTTCTTCTTCTTCTTCTTCATCATCTTCTTCTTCTTCTTCATCATCTTCTTCTTCATCTTCATCTTCTTCATCTTCTTCTTCTTCTTCATCTTCATCTTCTTCATCTTCTTCTTCTTCATCTTCTTCTTCTTCTTCATCTTCTTCTTCTTCTTCTTCTTCATCTTCTTCTTCTTCTTCTTCTTCTTCTTCTTCTTCTTCTTCTTCTTCATCTTCTTCATCATCTTCTTCATCTTCTTCATCTTCTTCTTCTTCATCTTCTTCTTCTTCATCTTCTTCATCTTCTTCTTCTTTTTCATCTTCTTCTTCATCATCTTCTTCATCTTCTTCTTCATTTTCTTCTTCATCTTCATCTTCTCCTTCTCCTTCTTTTTCAATATCGTCTTCTTCTTCTTCACGTATTTCTCTTTTCAATTTTTTTTTTAAAGAAATGCAGCTATTTTTGAGCGTAACAAATAGCTGGTGGGCGCACGCATGTTGGAAGCGCCATTGTATGTGCTCCCTGGCAGTGGAAACACAAAGACAGCAGGAGGTAAATTCAGCAGCAGGAGGAGGAGGATGAGTGTGTGGCAGCAGGCAGTCAATGAGGCAGGCAGCTCGCCGTGACATAATAGCCCTGGTACCTAGCGGTGATACCAGGGCTGTAAATAAACACAACAGGAGGTCCCAGACAGCGGTCGTGCAGCCCACATTGTGTCCAATACACAACTGGGACAACACAGTTTTCAACCCGGGCACCTCAGAAAAATTAAACCTTTTTTTTTTTTTTAATGGTTTGTTTGGTTTTGGTTTTG
Source organism: Hyperolius riggenbachi (assembly GCF_040937935.1). Lineage (NCBI taxonomy): Eukaryota > Metazoa > Chordata > Amphibia > Anura > Hyperoliidae > Hyperolius > Hyperolius riggenbachi. The sequence continues at coordinate 158,362,956 of NC_090651.1, forward strand.
CAACCAATATAGCTATTGTTTGACGTAATAGCTGGTGGCAGAGTGGCAGCAGAAGGTAATTCTGTGTACCCTGGCAGTGGGAAACACAGACAGACAGCAACAGCAGCAGGAGGAATGGAGGAGTAATGTGAGCAGCTATTGTTTGACGTAATAGCTGGTGGCAGAGTGGCAGCAGAAGGTAAATCATCTGTGTAGTGTACCCTGGCAGTGGGAAACACAGACAGACAGCAGCAGCAGCAGCAGGAGGAGGTATGGAGGAGTAGTGTGAGTGTGGCAGCAGGTAGGCAGCGTGACATAATAGCCCTGGTACCTAGCGGTGATACCAGGGCTGTAAATAAACACAACAGGAGGTCCCAGACAGCGGTCGTGCAGCCCACATTGTGTCCAATACACAACTGGGACAACACAGTTTTCAACCCGGGCACCTCAGAAAAATTAAACCTTTTTTTTTTTTTTAATGGTTTGTTTGGTTTTGGTTTTGCAACCAATATAGCTATTGTTTGACGTAATAGCTGGTGGCAGAGTGGCAGCAGAAGAAGGTAATTCTGTGTACCCTGGCAGTGGGAAACACAGACAGACAGCAGCAGCAGGAGGAGGAATGGAGGAGTAGGCGAGCAGCTATTGTTTGACGTAATAGCTGGTGGCAGAGTGGCAGCAGAAGGTAAATCATCTGTGTACCCTGGCAGTGGGAAACACAGACAGAAAGCAGCAGCAGCAGGAGGAGGTATGGAGGAGCAGTGTGAGTGTGGCAGCAGGTAGGCAGCGTGACATAATAGCCCTGGTACCTAGCGGTGATACCAGGGCTATAAATAAACACAACAGGAGGTCCCAGACAGCGGTCGTGCAGCCCACATTGTGTCCAATACACAACTGGGACAACACAGTTTTCAACCCGGGCACCTCAGAAAAATTAAACCTTTTTTTTTTTTTTATGGTTTTTTGGTTTTTGGTTTTACAACCAATATAGCTATTGTTTGACGTAATAGCTGGTGGCAGAGTGGCAGCAGAAGAAGGTCATTCTGTGTACCCTGGCAGTGGGAAACACAGACAGACAGCAGAAGGGCAGTACACAGCAGCCCACTGTAGGTGTAAAATGTGTGGCTGCAGGCGACGTAATAGTCAAAGTGAACCAGGCTGGCTTAGTGAGCAGGAGCCAGGAGGTGGTAAAGGGTGGTAAGGCACATTAACGATGGTTCCGGCAGCCAGTTCATGTCCCCCTCTCGCCGACAACAGGGGCCAGGAACTCGCCTTCCACCCACGCCTGGTTCATCTTGAGAAACGTCAGTCTGTCCACAGACTTGTGAGACAGACGTGAGCGTTTCTCGGTGACCACGCCACCAGCTGCACTGAAGCAGCGCTCGGACAGCACGCTGGAAGGGGGGCAGGACAGCACTTCCAGGGCGTACTGCGCCAGCTCGCTCCAGATCTCCATGCGCTTGACCCAATACTCCATGGGATCAACAGGGGCATCGCTGTCAAGCCCGCTGTACGACCCCATGTAGTCAGCCACCATGCGGGTCAGGCGCTGGCTGTGACCGGAGGAGGATGCTGCTGCATGCATCTCCTCTCTAGTCACTGCTGCCGGAGCCTCTACAGTCCTGTAGAGCTCGTGGCTGAGAGACAGCAGGTCTGTGGGGCGCTTGCTGCTGCTGGATGCAGGCACCTGCTGCTGCCTCTGTGCTGGCTGCTGGACAGTGGGGGTGGAAGGCTGGGGGAAGGCTTCCTCCAAGCGCTCAACAAGGGCCTGCTGCAAGCTCCTTATTTGTTGCGCTGGGTCTCCTCCTGCAGGCGGCAGGAACTGGCTCAACTTCCCCTTGAGGCGTGGGTCCAACATCATGCTGATCCAGATGTCCTCCCTCTGCTTCATCTGGATCACCCTGGGGTCCCTGCGCAGGCACGTCAGCATGTGCGCTGCCATTGGGAAGAGGCGGGCCACGTCTGCTGGCACATCGACATCAGTGCTGTCCTCATCCTCCTCCTCTGCCGCCTCATCCTCTCTCCACCCCCGCACCAACTCAGCTGCGCTGTGCTGATCCCCCCTCATCAGCAGCCAGGTCAGGGACCTCCACCAAGTCCTCCTCCTCCCCCTCAGAGGTGGACTGCGCAGCTGGTTGCCGCTCCTGCTGGTCCAAGGCTGCCGCTCCCTGTTCCAGCAAAGCATCGAGGGCCCTGTTCAGCAGAGAAACCAGGGGCACCCACTCGCAGACCATAGCATGGTCCCTGCTCACCATGTTTGTGGCCTGCAGGAAGGGAGCCAGCACAAAGCACACCTGCTGCATGTGCCTCCAGTCATCATCGGGGACGATGGACGGGATGTTGCTGGTCTTGTCCCTTCTCTGAGCGGCGGAAACAGTGGCCAGGGCAAGGTACTGTTTGACAGCGCGCCTCTGTTCAACTAGACGCTCCAACATCGCCAGGGTGGAGTTCCAGCGAGTCGGAACGTCAAGGATCAGCCGATGGCGTGGCAGATCCAGCTCCTTTTGCACGTCTTCCAGGCTCGCACAGGCTGCAGCCGAGCGCCGGAAGTGACGCACAACATTCCTTGCCGTTTCCAGCAGTTCGCCCATCCCCTGGTAGGTGCGCAGGAACTTCTGCACCACCAGGTTCAGCACGTGGGCAAGACAGGGGATGTGGGTCAGGTTTCCCCTGTCTATTGCGGCAACCAGATTGGCCCCATTGTCGGCCACCACCTCTCCGACTCTGAGGCCTCTGGGGGTCAGCCAAATCCTCTCCTGCTCCTGGAGTTTGGCCAACACATGGGTTGCCGTCAGCTTGGTCTTCCCAAGACTGACCAAGTGCAGCAGCGCTTGGCAGTGGCGGGCCTTCACGCTGCTGCTGAGGCGGGGGGTTTGGCCAGGTGTGCCGGAGGATGGCAGAGGATCGGAGGAACCTGCTGCAGTTCCCCTGACCCTGCGGGGTGGCACCACCCACTGTGTTGCTGCTGCTGCTGTGCCCGCTGCTGCTCTCCCATCCTCACCCCCTTCCACCAAGCTGACCCAGTGGACAGTGAAGGACAGGTAGCGGCCTGTCCCGAAGCGGCTGCTCCAGGAGTCCATGGTGACGTGGACCCTTTCACCAACCGCGTGCTCCAGCCCTCGCTCCACATTGGCCATCACAAAGCGGTGCAGTGCAGGAATGGCCTTGCGGGCAAAGAAGTGTCTGCTGGGGAGCTGCCAGTCTGGGGCTGCGCAAGCAAGCAGCGCACGAATGTCGCTCCCCTCCTGCACGAGCGTGTACGGCAGGAGTTGGGAGCACATGGCCCGTGCCAGCAAGCCGTTCAGCTGCCGCACGCGACGGCTGCTGGGAGGCAGAGCCCTAACCACCCCCTGGAAGGACTCGCTCAAAAGGCTCTGGCGTGGCCTTTTGCTGACACGGGAATCAGCAGACACAGCAGAGGAGGCCACTGAGGACTGGCTGCCAGAACAGGCCTCAGTGTCGGCGGCAGGAGTTGCAGAGGGGGGAGGAGCAGTGCGTTTCCGCACTCCTGCTGGTGCTGCTGGAGGAGCAGGAGGGCGGGTGGCTGCTGTTGCTGCTGCTGCTGAAGGCTGTGCAGTGATGGGTGTGGTGCCACTGCCAGCACCAGATGCCTTCAGCCTCTGGAACTCCTCATGCTGGTGGAAATGTTTAGCCGCAAGGTGGTTGATGAGCGAGCTGGTGCAGAACTTTAAGGGGTCTGCACCTCTGCTCAACTTCCGCTGACAGTGGTTGCAAGTGGCGTACTTGCTGTACACAGTGGGCATGGTGAAATATCGCCAGATTGGTGACTTAAACATCCCCCTACGGCATGGAAGCGCTGCTGCCTGTCTCCCTGTGGTGGTTGGGGGGGGGGCTTGGGTGCGGCTGGTGGTGGTACTGGCAGATGCTGCTGCTGCTGCTGCTGAGCCTGAGACACCAGCAGGCTGTGGGACCTGCCTACTGCTGCTGCCAATGCTTGCAATGATGCGCCTCCTTGCAAGGCCCACAAGAGCATCCTCCTCCTCCTCCTCAGAGCTGCTGAGGACGACATCCCCTGGAGGTGGTGGCACCCAGTCTCTGTCTGTCACCGGGTCATCATCATCCTCCCCCTCCTGAAACATGTCCTGCTGGGATGAGGACCCCCCAAACTCCTCTCCTGATGCATGGATGGGCTGCTTGACTGTCGCCACAGTCTTGCTGTCCAATCCCTCATCCCCCAAAGTGCCCATCAGCATCTCCTCCTCAAAATCGCCAACAACAGCAGACAATTGACTCATGATGCCTGGGGTCAAAAGACTGCTGAATGACAGGTCGCCAACTGACGGTGAACTGGCCTCCTCCCCAGGCCCTGCTGGGCGGCTGCTGCGAACAGGGGTGGTGGTGGTGGTGGTGGTGGTGGTGAGGGTGGAGGCCTCGGATGCAGAGCTGATGGCGGGCTGCTTATCCTCTGTCATGAGTTGCACCACAGTGTCTGCATCCTTTTCCTCAATGGGACGTTTCCGACCCGGCTGGAGGAAAATGGGAGCAGGTGCTACACGCTGCTGCTGCTGTGTCTCTGCAGCGTGAGTTGCAGATGCTCCTGCTGGGCGGCGCCCAAGGCGTCCACGGCCAGTGGCTATGGGAGGAATGTTAGCCACTGACGCTGCTGCTGCTGCTGCGGAACTGTGCATGGTGGCGCGCCCGCGGCCGCGGCTTGCCACAATGCTGCTCCCTCTCCTCCTGATTCCCTTGCTGCCCTTGCCCTTGCCCAAACCGCGCTGGCTGCCACTTCCAGACATCTTCAATGTTTTGGGCGTATAGACAAAAGTTTTTTAAAAGGGCGGGTGAAAAGTGGGGTACTTTAATGGAGTGGGTTGGTTGGTGAGGTGACTGAGTGAGTGTCCCCTAGTACAGTAAGTAAGTAGTAACAGTCAGGAAGTACAACTAGCAGTTACAATAATCAGTAGTAATCACAAGTAAATTTAGTGTGTGTACACTCAGACAGTGAGTGCACGCACGCAGGAGCTAGTAGCCTATGAACACAGTGACTGAGTGTCCTAGACTCCTAGTACAGTAAGAGTAAGTAGTAACAGTAAGTAGAACTAACTAATTACAATAATCAATCAGCGATCAGAAGGAAATAGAGTGTGGGTGGTGTGTGTACACTCAGACAGTGAGTGCACGCACGCAGGAGCTAGTAGCCTATGGACAGTGACTGAGTGTCCTAGACTCCTAGTACAGTAAGAGTAAGTAGTAACAGTAAGTAGAACTAACTAATTACAATAATCAATCAGCGATCAGAAGGAAATGGAGTGTGGGTGTGTGTACACTCAGACAGTGAGTGCACGCACGCAGGAGCTAGTAGCCTATGGACAATGACTGAGTGTCCTAGACTCCTAGTACAGTAAGAGTAAGTAGTAACAGTAAGTACAACTAACTAATTACGATAATCAATCAGCGATCAGAAGGAAATGGAGTGTGGGTGTGTGTACACTCAGACAGTGAGTGCACGCACGCAGGAGCTAGTAGCCTATGAACACAGTGACTGAGTGTCCTAGACTCCTAGTACAGTAAGAGTAAGTAGTAACAGTAAGTAGAACTAACTAATTACAATAATCAATCAGCGATCAGAAGGAAATGGAGTGTGGGTGTTTGTACACTCAGACAGTGAGTGCACGCACGCAGGAGCTAGTAGCCTATGAACACAGTGACTGAGTGTCCTAGACTCCTAGTACAGTAAGAGTAAGTAGTAACAGTAAGTAGAACTAACTAATTACAATAATCAATCAGCGATCAGAAGGAAATAGAGTGTGGGTGGTGTGTGTACACTCAGACAGTGAGTGCACGCACGCAGGAGCTAGTAGCCTATGGACAGTGACTGAGTGTCCTAGACTCCTAGTACAGTAAGAGTAAGTAGTAACAGTAAGTAGAACTAACTAATTACGATAATCAATCAGCGATCAGAAGGAAATAGAGTGTGTGTTGTGTGTGTACACTCAGACAGTGAGTGCAGTGCGCACACGCAGGAGCTAGTAGCCTATATGAACAGTGACAGTGAGTGTCCCTACGGGTAAGTACAACTAACAATAATCTATCAGTAATCAGAAGGAAATAGAGTGTGTGTACACACAGACAGTGAGTGAGTGCACACACGCAGGAGCTAGCTAGTAGCCTATAAACAGTGACAGTCAGTGAGTGTCCTACTCCTAGTACAGTATAACTACAATACTATTAGTAAAGGACAGCAGAAATACTGGTATAGATGAGAGAAATAAACAGAGGACAGCTGCCCACAGAGGCAAGGCCCCCCTGAGGCCTAAACCTGTAAGCTTGCAGCAGCTGCCTGTCTCTAATGTAACACACAAGCTACTAACTAAAATACAATGTCTAACTAACTAACAACAATATAGGTGTGTATAGGAGGTGTATGTGAGCAAAAACGCTAGGTAAATGACCACAATAGAGCTCTTGCTAAGCCAAAGCACAAAGGAGCAACTCTCTCTCTGTACAAGTCTCAGGCAAGCACGGAGAAACGTAACATGGCGGCCGCTATTTATAGGGTAGGGGCTGGCCAGGGTCCCCCTCTGTGATTGGCTGCCGTCAGAGGGCCTGGGAGCCCTCTGATTGGCTCTAAGGACATCAATCTGGGCTATGACGCTATTCGAGCTCGGTACCGAGCTCGAATAGCGCCGGGTTGCTCGAATAGCTCGAATAGTGAATGGGCTATTCGAGTGTACTCGGATAGCCCATTCGAATAGCTCCAGCTATTCGGAGCTCGAATACCGAGCTCGAATAGCTGAAAAAGAGCTCGAATATTCGAGCTACTCGAATATTCGAGCTCTGCTGAGCACCACTGAGTCTAACTACCTGTTGTGTTGAGTGAGAACCCACCTCACTGCATCTTAAGTACCTTTACTGTATACTGTTCAGTGAACCCAGCTCACTGCATCTAACTACCCAGTACCTGTTGTGTTTACTTAACCCACATCATCACTGCATATACCTAGCGTTGTGTTGAGTGAACCCAGCTCACTGCATCTAACTACCTGTTGTGTTGAGTGTGAACCCACCTGGCCACCTCACTGCATCTAACTACCTGTTGTGTTGAGTGAGAACCCACCTCACTGCATCTTAAGTACCTTTACTGTTGAGTGAACCCAGCTCACTGCATCTAACTACCTGTTGTGTTGAGTGTGAACCCACCTGGCCACCTCACTGCATCTAACTACCTGTTGTGTTGATTGAGAACTAACCTCACTGCATCTTAAGTACCTTTACTGTTGAGTGAACCCAGCTCACTGCATCTAACTACCTGTTGTGTTGAGTGTGAACCCACCTGGCCACCTCACTGCATCTAACTACCTCTTGTGTTGATTGAGAACTAACCTCACTGCATCTTAAGTACCTTTACTGTTGAGTGAACCCAGCTCACTGCATCTAACTACCTGTTGTGTTGAGTGTGAACCCACCTGGCCACCTCACTGCATCTAACTACCTGTTGTGTTGAGTGAGAACCCACCTCACTGCATCTTAAGTACCTTTACTGTTGAGTGAACCCAGCTCACTGCATCTAACTACCCAGTACCTGTTGTGTTTACTTAACCCACCTCATCACTGCCTATACCTAGCCTTGTGTTGAGTGAACCCAGCTCACTGCATCTAACTACCTGTTGTGTTGAGTGTGAACTCACCTGGCCACCTCACTGCATCTAACTACATGTTGTGTTGAGTGAGAACCCACCTCACTGCATCTTAAGTACCTTTACTGTTGAGTGAACCCATCTCACTGCATCTAACTACCTGTTGTGTTGAGTGTGAACCCACCTGGCCACCTCACTGCATCTAACTACCTGTTGTGTTGAGTGAGAACCCACCTCACTGCATCTTAAGTACCTTTACTGTTGAGTGAACCCAGCTCACTGCATCTAACTACCCAGTACCTGTTGTGTTTACTTAACCCACCTCATCACTGCATATACCTAGCCTTGTGTTGAGTGAACCCAGCTCACTGCATCTAACTACCTGTTGTGTTGAGTGTGAACCCACCTGGCCACCTCACTGCATCTAACTACCTGTTGTGTTTAGTGAAAACCCACCTCACTGCATCTTAAGTACCTTTACTGTTGAGTGAACCCAGCTCACTGCATCTAACTACCTGTTGTGTTGAGTGTGAACCCACCTGGCCACCTCACTGCATCTAACTACCTGTTGTGTTGAGTGAGAACCCACCTCACTGCATCTTAAGTACCTTTACTGTTGAGTGAACCCAGCTCACTGCATCTAACTACCTGTTGTGTTGAATGTGAACCCACCTGGCCACCTCACTGCATCTAACTACCTGTTGTGTTGAGTGAGAACTAACCTCACTGCATCTTAAGTACCTTTACTGTTGAGTGAACCCAGCTCACTGCATCTAACTACCTGTTGTGTTGAGTGTGAACCCACCTGGCCACCTCACTGCATCTAACTACCTGTTGTGTTGAGTGAGAACCCACCTCACTGCATCTTAAGTACCTTTACTGTTGAGTGAACCCAGCTCACTGCATCTAACTACCTGTTGTGTTGAGTGTGAACCCACCTGGCCACCTCACTGCATCTAACTACCTGTTGTGTTGAGTGAGAACCCACCTCACTGCATCTTAAGTACCTTTACTGTTGAGTGAACCCAGCTCACTGCATCTAACTACCCAGTACCTGTTGTGTTTACTTAACCCACCTCATCACTGCCTATACCTAGCCTTGTGTTGAGTGAACCCAGCTCACTGCATCTAACTACCTGTTGTGTTGAGTGTGAACTCACCTGGCCACCTCACTGCATCTAACTACCTGTTGTGTTGAGTGAGAACCCACCTCACTGCATCTTAAGTACCTTTACTGTTGAGTGAACCCAGCTCACTGCATCTAACTACCCAGTACCTGTTGTGTTTACTTAACCCACCTCATCACTGCCTATACCTAGCCTTGTGTTGAGTGAACCCAGCTCACTGCATCTAACTACCTGTTGTGTTGAGTGTGAACTCACCTGGCCACCTCACTGCATCTAACTACCTGTTGTGTTGAGTGAGAACCCACCTCACTGCATCTTAAGTACCTTTACTGTTGAGTGAACCCAGCTCACTGCATCTAACTACCTGTTGTGTTGAGTGTGAACCCACCTGGCCACCTCACTGCATCTAACTACCTGTTGTGTTGAGTGAGAACTCACCTCACTGCATCTTAAGTACCTTTACTGTTGAGTGAACCCAGCTCACTGCATCTAACTACCCAGTACCTGTTGTGTTTACTTAACCCACCTGTGTGAGTGAGAACCCACCTCACTGCATATAGCTAGCATACCCCCGAGATGGACAAAATGGACAAACCAGGTAGAGGAAGAGGTAGAGGCAGACCCAGAGGAAGGCCACCAGGCACCGGCAGGTCTGTGGCTGTGCGAGGTGGTGTTGCTGTGATTTCATGCGGACCTGCCCCAAAATACAGTGCTCAGAAGAAGGCACATGCCATCACTTCCCAAAATCGTGAGGAGGTGATTGAGTATTTAACACAGAACACCTCATCTCTCGCAGCCACCAGCGCTACAACAAGCACCACATCCGCTGCATTTGACACTTTGCAGGAGTTATTTGGTGGTGGTGGTGAAATCACTGATTCCCAGCCACTACTGCAACAACAACAAGAAGGCGCAGGTACACCACCTCATACGTCTGAGTTAGGTGGCGATAGTATGGACGTAACGTGTGTGGATGGGGATGATGGTGGACCACCTGAAGTTGGTGCACTTGAGGAGGTGTCTGAGGAAAGCGCAGCTGGCCAGGAGGATTATGATGACGATTATACGGATACCACATATGTTCCCGGTAGAGGAGATGACCAGGGGGACAGTTCAGAGGAGGAGTCATAGAGGAGTAGGAGGAGACGACTCCATGATAGAAGCAGAGGGAGCTCGTCCTCAGAAACAGCTGGGGGCAGTGTCCGGTGCCATGTATCGCCAGCTATGGCCAGGGAGCACACATGCCCTTCAACGTCAGCTGCTGCTGATGCCACCGTAGCGCCATCACCCCAGGGGGGCTCAGCGGTTTGGAAATTTTTTCATGTGTGTGTCTCAGATCGGAGCAAAGCCATCTGTTGTCTCTGCCAGCAAAAATTGAGCCGTGGAAAGGCCAACTCTCACGTAGGGACAAGTGCCTTACGAAGGCACCTGGAGAGAAGGCACAAACAGCTATGGCAAGAACACCTGAGGAAAAGAAGCACCCCTCAAAAGACAAGCAGCGGAGAATAACTGTGGCAGCCGTCACAGGGGGCTTCTGCTGCTCCACGTTCCCATGGTATTGTTCGTGGCTGGGGGGAGGAAGAATGGATACACTTTTAAACAATTTAAAAATACAACCATCTAAACTTTCAAACAATTTAAAAATACAACCATCTAAACTTTCAAACAATTTAAAAATACAACCATCTAAACTTTCAAACAATTAAAAAATACAACCATCTAAACTTTCAAACAATTTAAAAATACAACCATCTATCATTTTCAAAAAAATTAAAAAAAGGGCAAAAAAACTTGCCCTCCGTAAAACATTCTTGGCAAATGCTTTCGACTTGGTTTGTCTTCCGCTGGCTCAAGGGTCCATCTGACCACAGATGCCTGGTCTGCAAAGCACGGTCAGGGCAGCTACAGCATGGGTCTCAGCAGGCTCCCACTTCGGGCCGCAATCCAACCTTCATTCCCCGCGGTGACAATGGCAGACTTGCCCTCCATAACGGATTCCCGTTAAAGGATTTAAAGTTAATTCATTTCAAATACACAGCAGGGCCTCAAAAGTCCGCCTCCTGTATTGTTATTTTTGGTCACTACCTCGGGGCGGGCGTGCATGCCTACTTGCTGCCCTCCTTGGATGTGTAGTGGTAGCCGTTTCTCAGGCTCCACACCGGATTCCATCCCTCATTCCCCGGCCATTACCCGGGGTCACAAATGACAGACTTGCCCGCCTCCATATGATTCTCGTGAAAGGAATGTGGTGTCATCTTTGCCCGCCATAACTGGTTCTCGTTAAAGGATTTAAAGTACATTCATTTCAAATACACAGCAGGGCCTCAAAAGTCCGCCTCCTGTATTGTTATTTTTGGTCACTACCTCGGGGCGGGCGTGCATGCCTACCTGCTGCCCTCCTTGGATGTGTAGTGGTAGCCGTTTCTCAGGCTCCACACCGGATTCCATCCCTCATTCCCCGGCCATTACCCGGGGTCACAAATGACAGACTTGCCCGCCTCCATATGATTCTCGTGAAAGGAATGTGGTGTCATCTTTGCCCGCCATAACTGGTTCTCGTTAAAGGATTTAAAGTACATTTATTTCAAATACACAGCAGGGCCTCGAAAGTCCTCCTCCTGTATTGTTATTTTTGGTCACTACCTCGGGGCGGGCGGGCGTGCATGCCTGCCCGCTGCCCTCCTTGGATGTGTAGTGGTAGCCGTTGCTCAGGCTCCACACCGGATTCAAACCTCTCATTCCCCGGCCATTACCCGGGGTCACAACGGCAGACTTGCCCGCCTCCACAGGATTCTCATTGTAGCGGTACTGAACAAGTACACAGCAAGTAGAAAATGTAAATTAAAAACAAAACGTAAGCTTTTTAACAATGCCATGGAAAGTTGAGAAGGAAGTCACACATTACCTGACATCACTGAGTGAGGAAGAGCAATCACGCCATGTTGCGCAGTAGTCCAGCATGGCCGTCACTACACAAACAGCTGTTTGCGGTGCGTTACACAGTGAGTTTGGTGTGTCAGTGTGAAGCAGTACTCTAATTACACTCCCTGTTTGATGTATACACATGCAAGATGTTTGAAAGCATGTTAGGCCTGCAATTTAGCATTCAATGTGATTTCTGCCCTTAAAACGCTGCTTTGCGTCACATCCAGATTTTTCACCGGGACTTTTGGCATGTATCCCACTCCGCCATGCCCCCCTCCAGGTGTTAGACCCCTTGAAACATCTTTTCCATCACTTTTGTGGCCAGCATAATTTTTTCTATTTTTCAAAGTTCGCCTCCCCATTGAAGTCTATTGCGGTTCGCAAATTTTTCCGCGAACCGAACCTTCTGCGGAAGTTCGCGAACCCGGTTCGCGAACCGAAAATCTGAGGTTCGCGACATCTCTACAGGGCAGTGACACGAAGATCATCCATGCTGTGTCTGTTGGACCGAAACCCCATTCAGATGGTCTGTTTGAATTAAGACATCTTAATGACATGTATTTATGCTTGAAAAAAATATCTGTTTTCCCTTTTGATGTTGCATGTATATAAGCTGTCTGTACCACCAGGCTGCAAACTAACAGGATATAAGCCTGATGAGGGCTGCAAGGCCGAAAACTTGCTTATTTTTATTCATTTTTATTTAGCCAATAAATGGTATCATCCTGACTTAAAACTTCTTGCTTTTACTGATGGCTAACACGGTACAATACCCTACTGTTACTTCAGTTCAATTAGGAAGCTTTCATAGTCCTCCAATGAGATAAGTTCTTTTAATTTGGCCTTGAGGTCTATACGTTGTTGTGTCAGTTTAGGCAATTCCTCCTGAATTCTTTCGATGGTAAGTACCATGCTGTCAAAAGCAGCCTTATTCCAGATAACAATCCAGCATTGACAAAACGCCTTATCAGTCGGGAACATGATAGGTGATACATTTGATCTCATGCCCCTGGGCATTCGCTTGACCCTGTGGTATTCAGCTAGGGTTCTTGCATGTAGGTCCAATGTAATATGAGTCTTAGCCACCGTAAAGATCTGTTTACAAATTGCTTTGTCATATGCCATGTTCAGAAAAGCCACCTCCGCAGAGACTCGGGATATAATTCTCGTGGTCTCTTCCAAGATGTATGCAAAGGTGGGGGCATCCACTTCCGGCTGCTCCATGTTATGAATGAGGGTGCACCAACACTGTGCTGTAGAAGTAACTTGAAAAGATGGTTGTATAGCACTCCTCAATGTATCCAATTCAATGTGTCAGGCGGGTTCCAGCAGCACTCCGGACCATTCAATCAGTGTAAACAGATAAGCTGGCACCATCCAAAATAATCTTTATGCTCTTTTATTTCATCAGAACATCACAGCAGAAATATGCAACGTTTCGAGGCATACGCCTCTTTATCAAGCCATGCTGTGAGTGATCCAAACAATAAATGACAACAAGCAGCTTTATATACAAGACATGGATCACAGAGCCCAATCATACAACATTTTACTACTAGCCAATCGTCTACACACATATAAGTGCGGACCTGATGGGAAAGTTTTACCTTAGTCTGTGATTGCACAGTTCAAAAGTAGGAACCTCCTCCCCACGCGCACACCTCTCTCCAAGTGATCGCCTCCGTTATGACAACATTGTGGACTCTGACACTGCAGTTGTCCCTCCCACAGGCCGCCTCAGGGCGGACCTGATGGGGTTTCGGCTGCACAATACGAAGGACGGCAGAGCGCATGCTCCGCCCTCTCGCATCAGTCAGATGTCCAATGACGTCCGCGGGTAGAAACACCCCCTGCAGAACGTCACGAAGATAGCAGGTGGTGTCAGCGGCAGGCGGCCAATGAGAGAGCTAAATTATGTAAACAACGTCACATGGCAAAGTTGTTAAACAAAGTCTGGTGATCGTGGCTAAACATACAAGACACAGTCTCAGGATAATGGCATATCTTATTTCGCAGAGATGGACTAAGAGTATAGAGGTTATAAACAATGTTAATAGCATTGACTCAGATGTTTCGCAACATGATAGATGAAGAGGCAGCGCCCCAAAGGGACGGATCCTACCAAGACACAGTAAAACAGGATAAATGAATACATAATAATGAAAAAATGATAAGAAAATAAAGTAAAATAATCAAAATAATAAAACTTATCTAGTTCATTAGTCACTGCATAGCTGTTCACTGCACCTGTGTGACTGCACATTGTATTAGTCAAGTCAGTACATACCTTTCACGTCATCCCCCCCAATATGGGAAAAACAGGCAGAGGCAGGCCACCCGGCTGCTCTGTTCGAGGTCGTGCTGTCGTGATTTAGTGCAGCTTTGGACCAAAGTATAGTATTCAGAAGGCACGTGCCATCAATCCCCAAGATTGTCAGGACATAATTAACTATTTAACACAGAACACCTCATCTTCCTCAGCTTCTACACGTAACCGTGACATATCTTCCTCCTCCTGCTCTGATTCTGGCACCCCACTTAATACCCACCACCACCAAGGTGCCATCATTCCAGGGCTCAGCGGTGTGGACATTTTTTGTGTGTCTGCCTCAGATGAGAGCAATTCCATCTGTACTCTCTGCCACCAAAAATTGAGCCGTGGAAAGACCAACTTCCTTACGAAGGCACATGATGACAAAGCACAAACTGCAATGGGATGACCACCTGAGGAAAAGCAGCACACAAAAGCAAAGCCACACACCACAGTGGAAGATACCAGGCCACAAGTATTTCTCAAAAACGGTGATACACAAACTTTACTGTGATGTTGAAAGGCAAGTGGTGTCATCTCTGGCACACAGCATTGAGTCAAGGGTCCATCTGACCACGTGGTCTGCAAAGCACAGTCAGGCCTGCCCGAAGACTAAGTCAGTCCCCACACCCAGCATCTCTGCCTGCAGGCCGCTTGACTGCCTTCTCCACCACCACCAACAGGGTCCAGGACTCCAGGCGGATTCCTGAATTTTTGTTAGGATTCCTCCTGTGACGTGTTCTGTCCATTGCAGGTGGAGCCGTGAATGGACAGTTCTGGCTTGTCAGTCTGCGTTCGGTTGTGCATTCGCAGTGAGTCATATTGTCACTTGCAATTGCTCTGCAGTTATGAACAGCTCAGAATACTGTCATTATTCCACTAAAGGTTTGCTGCAGCTGAGCTGCGGCCAGATAGCCCTGGATTCCCTGCATGCATGTTCTTGCATAGAACTGCATGCATTTGTTATGATGGTCTTTCAGCTAGCAAATGGGATTCAGGCCAGCACGGGATTGAGTGATTACCATTCAGCTGTTTGGAGATTTGCATGCTTGCATCCATTGGCTGATGCAAGCATAAGAGCCTGCCTCTGCTGCTAGACTACGCCCGTCATAGTTTCAGTCTTAGCCTATCTAGCTGTTACTACTGGGCCCTTGTTCCTGTTCCTGTTACCTTGCGTGGATTGCGCTGATTCCTGCGTAGGAGTACCGAATCCTTCCTAGTCCTGTTCCTGTTACCTTGCATGGATTGCGCTGATTCCTGCATGGGAGTAGCAAATCCTTCCTAGTCCTGTTCCTGTTGCCTTGTATGTTGGTCTGTGTGTGGACGCTTGCTGTCGCTGGGTCAGTGACTGGATTAGCAAGCGTTCATTCTGTTTGTCTCAAGTCCTTGTTTATGTTTAGTCAGATCCGTGGTACATTTGAACTGGCAGGACCCCAGGGATTTTGTACAATAGATAGTTCTGTTATGCTGTTTAATACTACCTGTGATTATCTGTGTTTGACCTATTGCCTGTTTATCTTGCTCTGTCTGTCCTGCCTTGTGGATTACGCCATCTCCGGTGTAGGAGTAGCGAATCCTCAAGTCCTGCTCTTGTGAGGTACGCCATCGCTGCAGTCGTGATTGGCTGCCTCATTCCAGTCTGTCTTATATCTGTCTGTATGATTGCTATCGCAAGAGCAGCGCAACATCGCACTGCGCTGCCATTGCGTTTTATCAGAGACCCAGAGCTGCAGTTGCTCTGGGCAGCCTGTGTAGCCTCTTCCATAATTCAGCTCTCAGTCTTGTTCTGCTGGCTGGTCAGAAAGTATGACCCCCCCAGAGTAACAATTTATAAGGCCGCTGTTCAGCTACCTCAACCTAACCATATGGGCTTGCCTGCACTCTCGCTGCACGGCTGTCACTACACAAACAGCTGTTTGTGGTGTGTTACACAGTGAGTTTGGTCTGTCAGTGTGAAGCAGTACACTAATAAAACTTAATAAGATTTTTTAAGGCACTTTAAGACTACAATTTAGCATGGAATGTGATTTCTGCCCTTAAACGCTGCTGTATGTAAAATATCCGTGACTTTTGGCATCTATCCCACTCCGCCATGCCCCCCTCCAGGTGTTAGACCCCTTGAAACATCTTTTCCATCACTTTTGTGGCCAGCATAAATGTTTCTAGTTTTCAAAGTTGACATCCCCATTGAAGTCTATTGCTGTTCGCGAAAGATTGCGCGAACCAAACTTTTGTGGAAGTTCGCGTTCGAGGTTCACGAACTGAAAATCAGAGGTTCGAGACATCTCTGCATTTACATATAGACTTTTTTTCCTCTAACTTTAACATCGATTATCTTAAAAACTACGAAATCTTTTTGAAATGCTTTTCCTTCTTGTTCCCACTGTCCTAAACATACCCTGAAAATCTGGTGTTAGAAATATGGTGTCTTTGCTATAAACCACTAAATGTGGCAGTCATGTACAGAACTTCCACTGGGCGCATTACATTGGATCACCAGGGAAGGGGGAAGGGGGGACAGAGAGTGAGAGGCAGACACTATTTAGGTTGTGGTAAGTGGGAGGAAGGAGCCAGGGAAGCTAACAGCTTCTGTGTTACTGGGAGAGGTTTTTGCAAGGGAAAGAGGGGGACAGTGAGAGGGGGTTAGGTCTTTAGGTGGTGATGGGTGCGGGGGTGTCAGAGAATCAGACAACTTTAGCACTGTAAAGAGTTTGCAAAAAGGGGTGGGGGCTACAGTGAGAGGCAGCAAACCTTTAGGTGATGGAAGGGGGGTCAGAAAAACTGACAATTGGCACTGCGCGGAGGGGGGTTTACGTAGGGGGGAAGCAGCATTCCTTTAGGTGGTGGGAGGGGAGTCAGAGAAGCTGGCATTGCATGGGAGGGGGGGTTACACAGGGGGACAGCAGCACTTTAGGTCATGGTGGGTGGGGGAGTGAAAGCAGGAGAGGGTTAAAGCGGAATATAACCCTGCATTTCAACTTTGCTCTAAAACATTATTTACAGCATATTATATGCAACCAGCATTTCTTTTTACTAGACCAGCATTGGAAGGGTTACACACAGAGTTTTAAAGTTCTGTGGAGAGATATGCAGACGCATCCGAAGTTTAGATAGATACATTTATCTAAACAGAATGTAACAAGTGGTGAATGTTACACACTCTTTGGCTGTCATCTAGCTCCTGCACAGTCAGAGAGAGTGAGTCACATTCCACACTTAGATACATTTAAGTAAACAAAATGTATCTATCTGAACGTCGGATGTGTCTGCATTTCTCTCCAGGAACTTTAAAGCTCTGTGTGTAACCCTTCCAATGCTGGTCTAGTAAAAAAAAAATGCTGGTTGCATATAATATACTGTAAATAATGTTTTAGAGCAAAGTTGAAATGCAGGGTTATATTCCGCTTTAATGGCAGCATGTGGGGGCCTGGAGGAGTTATTGGCTGCACTTGGGGATTAGAAGGGGTTAATAGCTGCAATATTTTATGAACTGCAACCATTGAAAAATGTCAGGTTAAAGAGACTCGGAGGCAGATTGACGTGCATGGAGACAGAGCTGCTGCCCTAAGCTCTCCCTCCATGGGCAGAAGAATCCATGACCAAGAATGTCGTGGATTTTGCAGAGGGAATTTGGGGGTATAAACCCCTCGTTTTGCTGCGGGGATGCGGCGGTTTAGCAGGGCTTTTAGTGCTTAACATTAATAAAAATTAACAAAGTGGATTTAGACTCGCTTCAGAGTCTCTTTATGAGGGTCAAATATTGGGCTCAACCTATACACAAAGTCAACGTTTATACGATAATACATATGACATAGATCAAATTTGTGGCTTTTACCATTGATGAATCTGGTTGCATTTAAATAAAAGTGAGCAAATGTAATTGACTGTTTCTCAGATTATACTTTTTTGCTCCCTATACATGTGAAAATTAAATATAATGCCACTTTAGCATGTGTGGCCAGATTAAGGCTAATTTAACACTGACACATTGCATTGGACAACATTGCATGGCAAATGTAATGAAACGTACACATAGGTGCATTAGTAGTGTGGCGTGACACAATTCTAAGAATAACGCCATGCATGCTGTGCGGTATCAGACAACATGTGCATTTACAGTCAAGCATACTTTTCATGCACTGTATCACGTCTCTTGCACAATTTAACTTTTTTCCCTGCACAATCCTGTTTTTACAAGGCAAGCAACTCCCCAGTGCGAAACCAGCCTAAGAAGAGCGCATCTGAAGTATAAAAAGTTTACAAAGGTCACTAATTTGGTTACATCACTGTATAGAAATGCACTTTTATCTGCCATGTACATTTTCCTTTTAAAACTGCAGCCCACAATTGACAAGCTCTGTATAACAATCTAAATATCAATAATTATATAGAGTAAACTATGTCCAAGGGCAAATAACAAAATATTTCTTTTCATGATAGATAAATTTCACATCAAAACATTTATGTAGCAACTGGCAAATTAATTTCAAAATAAATACAATTTAGTGTTATTAATTTACGCATGTTCAAGACTCCCAGCCAGGCTCGAAGCTCACAGATGGCATATAGAAAGTGTTTATTGTGTTAGGAAACCAAGACATTTGAAGCTGCCCAAGGGCTGACTGAACTGTAAGTGTACAATAAAGCTGTATATATAATGGCCATGTGACTCCTGTTACTGCTTGTACTTGTTGATAATTGGTTCATGACTCACTATTCTGGGCCCTACATGTTTCCATGCTCTTTCAGATCAGCAGCAATTTTCTAATACGTCTTTCATGCTATAATTGGATGGTGCTTTTTTTTATTGTATGACATTATCTCACAGCAGGATTTACTCTCAAAGAAACCTGGCATTAAAACAACACAGTTTCTCTGGTGTAATTCTGTGCAGAACATTAATCCTAGTAAATTAGATATTAATGGCAATGAGGTCCAATATAATATCAGTAAACTGACAGACTGTTATTTTTCTATCTCTTTTTTTTTTTTTTTTAAGCCAGGGCAATATAAGAGAACAGGAGCAATGTGCTTTATCTACACTAGGATTTGACCTGGATGTGTTGAACTTTTGGATACTTATGCAAATATGATTTGTTTTTATGTGTAGCTCCTGGTGCTTTGCATGCCTTTCTCTATATTTAAAGAGGAGTTGTTAGCCATACTACCTCAGAAAAAAACCCACATATATTAGTAGATAAATACTTGCTCTACCTACATAACATACTGTATGTATTGCACTGTCCACATTTTGATTTCGGTAAGTTTTATATAGTAAATAAAGAGAATTATGTTTCTGTCAGTTTCCATCCTAGAATCCCTGTGTCTAAAGCCAAGCCTGATGTCATTTCCTCCCTTACTCTGCTTCCTCTCATCTGCCTGATTGAGTATGTATGTATGTATGTATGTATGTATGATCCCCCCTCAGTTTTCAGGCACTCCCACACAGCTCTGCAGCTGCGTGCATCCTCACAAATCATTGTGTGACTTCACAGAAGACATGGTTTATCTGTATGTATCAGATTTCAGCTGAGTCACTTTCTCAGCTTCTCCGCACAGGGAATATTGGCCAATCAGAGAGGAACAGAGGTGTGGGAGGGGAAACTGGGAGTGAAAGAAACTTCAGCCAATCAGGCTGCATTAGTTATGTATTAGGAGAACAGGGGAGGAAGAAAAAAAAAAACAACCAGCATGCACTGCAACTTCTCTTTTGCGGCAGATTTACCAAATAAGAGCCAGGGGAACTGGTAAATGATATTCTATTGGGAAGAAAATTAAGAGATATTTTTAACTTTTGGATTCCTTGGTTAGCATGCTTATTATCTGTGTACCATATAAAAACAGAGAATTGATTTTTGATTTTATGCCTAACAGTTACTCTTTAACCCTTTCTGGACCAGCACCCTCTGCCCCCTTAAGGACCAGAGGATGCTGGTCCAGCAAACCGCTGCTTCCCGACGAATCGCCGCAAGTTACCATCGCTCCCGCCGTACACGCCGCTCTGTTCCCGCCGCAGGCTGCTCTCTCTGCCGTCGCTATGACGACAGAACGGTGTGCGCCGGTCAGGAGCCGCTTTCATTGGCTCCTGACCCTGTCATTCCATGTAAGCCAATGGGAACGGCTTACATGAATGACAGGGCCAGGAGCCAATGAAAACGGCTCCTGCCCGGCTCACAGTGCTCTGCCGTCATAGAGGGGGCAGGGCATCACATTGCGGCGGGGGCAGAGCGGACCGAGCAACGGGGACGGGCTGGGGCCGCGCGGTCAATGGGACATAGAGTTTACGTCCGGTCAGGACCGCAGCGCCCCCTGCCCGCCGCAGATTTACACTCGCTCGGTCCGCAGGTAGTTAAGAACATTTTTTGTATAAAAGAGTTGTCATTATTTTCAGAGTTTATTGGTGCTAATCAATTGATGCCAATGTCATCATAAAGCTAGGTCTACATTTCACTTTAGGGCCTGGCATCTCTGGCCCCTTAAGGAGCAGAGACTTCAAAAAAAAAAAAAAAGAGCTGTGATCATTGCGATTGTCTCATGGATATGAAGCCAAGCTGCAGGGTTGCCGTATTGGCATTAACAACAGGAGAAGGCAGGAGCGCTAAAGCAAGGAAGTTGAAATCTATGCCCTGGCAAAAACAAGCGGCCACAAAGTGGGCATAGATTTCAACTACGGCCGTCTGGAAAATGTTAACTTTTGGAAAAGATTGGGGGAAACAAAAACAATGTGGCATTGCCATTACTGCACATTTTACTGCAGCATCAGTCTCTAACATCCAACTGATATTATTATTATTGATTTATATAGAGTATAGAGCATCTTTCATGGTGCTGTACAACAGCATACAGGGTATAACAGTACAAAATGAACAATACAACAGTTAACAATACAAGACAATGGTGGAGTGCAACTGATACAGTGAACAAATTAACTACAGGTTTTTACATAGGGGTGAGAGATATGTCTGAGCCACTCCGTATAAAAAACTGTAGTTAATTTGTTCACTGTATGAGTTGTACTCCACCAATGTTTTGTATTGTTGCGTTAGTCAAAGAAGCACAATGAATGTAAGGTTTCACTCACTTAGTATTAATATCAACACCATCGTCATCACATCTTCACCATCCTCAGGGCTGGTTCTACATTTTTTGCTGCCTGAGGCAAACTTTTGAGGATGCACCCCCTGATTTGGCATGATCATACAAATGTAACTGTTTCACCCTGCTTCATGAGAGAACCAGCACTGATCATCCTTGTGATCCTTATCACAGCACCGCTTGAGTGGCACTCATATTGCAAGAGGCTTCAGCTGTTATGACATATAACCTGAGGAAGTGGGCCTTGACCCATAAAACGTGCTATTTCAACTGATAATAAATAGCCTTTAACATATCCTGTGACTCCCATCCTTTGTGTGGTAAGATAGAACTATAGCAAAATGTAATCCACAGCGCTATTTGCAAAGTATTAACACTTCTTTATTGTTAAAACAACAAGCAACATGTGTCTCCTGGGTCCTTAACCCTTTTTAAACCATCTACAATTAACATGCATGCGTTACCCACACACATACAATTCACTGCAGTGAATGAATATGAAATGGAAAGAGAGATTGTTGTGCCCAAAAGAGACTGCATGCATATACAATCAATTACCAATGCAATTTTATGGAATGAATACTCTTGCCTCTGATAGACTGGATGCCTCCAGTTTTGTGACAGGAGACTGTCCTAATAGTTGTGGAATGCTAATTTTTTTTCGCTGTTGATTTAATAATTTTTAATTTTTTATAATATTTATGTTTTGAACTAGCGCATGTCTTTGTTTTGGGCCCAACAATCTCTCTTTCCATTTAATATTCATTCACTGCAGTGAATTGTATGTGTGTGGGTAATGCATGCATGTTAATTGTAGACGGTTTAATAAGGGTTAAGGACCCAGGAGACACATGTTGCTTGTTGTTTTAACAATAAAGAAGTTTTAATACTTTGCAAATAGCACTGTGTATTCAATTTTACTATAGGCACTTATTCAGTAATACAAGGATACTGTTATCCATTCAGCAGCTGATAGGCCTCACTGGCGCTAGTGATGGCCCGAACGGTTCGCCGGCGAATGGCTCCCGGTGAACTTTTCCGGGAAATTCGATTCACCCCCATAATGCACCATTAGGGTCAACTTTGACCCTCTACATCACAGTCAGCAGGCACATTGTAGCCAATCAGGCTACACTCCCTCCTGGAGCCCCACCCCCCTTATAAAAGGCAGGCATTGCCGGCCATTTTACTCACTCGTGCAGTACATAGAGAAGGGACAGCTGCTGCTGCTGCAGACTCTCATAGGGAAAGTTTAGTTAGGCTCTTGTAGGCTTGTTAGCTTGCTACTTGCTGATTCTTATTGCTAAAATAGCACCCCACAACAGCTCTTTTGAGAGATAATCTTGTTCTTGTGATCTATTTTTTTTCTGTGTGTCCCACTGACACTTGTGTTGCAAAGACAGCATTGATAATTCATACTGTGTGTGTGCCACTGCCAGGCCCAGCACATTCAGTGACCTGTGTGTGTGACTGGTGCACATTGTAATACCCAATACTGCATATACCTACCTACCTGTTGTTCACAATGCACCCACCTACCTATGGGAGCTGAGTGCACACATTGTCACTGTGCCTGTCCGCTACCTGTCTGTGTGTGACAGGTGCACATTGTAATACCCATCACTGCATATACCTACCTGTTCTTCACTTCAGTGCACCAACCTATCTACGTGAGCACACGCAGTGTCACTGTGCCTGTTCGCTACCTGTCTGTGTGTGGCAGGTGCACATTGTAATACCCATCACTGCATATACCTACCTGTTGTGTTCAGTGCACCCACCTACCTACATGAGTGCACACAGTGTGATTATACCACTCTGTGCATACCTGTTAACTGCACCTGTGTGAATGCACATTGCATTAGTCAAGTCAGTGCACACCTTTCACTTCGTCCCCCCCGATATGGGTACAACGGACAAAACAGGTAGAGGCAGAGGTAGAGGCAGACCCAGAGGAAGGCCACCTGGCAGGTCTGTGTGAGGTCGTGTTGATGTGATTTCGTGCAGCCCTGGCCCAAAGTACAGGGCTCAGAAGAAGGCACGTCCCATCAACTCCCAAGATTGTCAGGATGTGGTTGACTATTAAACACAGAACACCTCATCTTCTGCAACCACCAGCGCTACTACAAGCACCACATCCGCAGCATTTTCTCACTTCGCAGGAGTTAATTGGTGGGGAATTAACTGATTCACAGCCATCATTGTTACAACCAGATGAAGGTGCTAAGCAAATTACACCACCTCATATGTCTGAGTTCGGTGGCGACACTATGGACGTAACATGTGAGTAGGAGTATGATGAAGTACCTGCTATTGGTGCATTTTTGGAGGTGTCTGAGGCAAGCGAAGCTGGGCAGGATGATTATGATGATGATGATGATACGGATCCCACATGGGTTCCTAAGAGACAAGATGACTGAGGGGACAGTTCAGAGAGGAGTCAGAGAGGAGTAGAAGGAGACAAGTTCCTGAAAGAAGAAGGGGGTGATCGTCATCAGAAACAGCTGGTGGCAGTGTCTGCCACCTATGTACAGCCAGCCAACATGCCCTTCAATATCAGCTGCTGATGCCACCATAGTGCCATCACCCCAGGGGGGCTCAGCGGTTTGGAAATTTTTTAATGTGTCTGCCTCAGATCGGAGCAATGCCATCTGTTCTCTCTGCCTCCAAAAATTGAGTCGTGGAAAGGCTAACACTCACGTAGGGACAAGTGCCTTACAAAGGCACATGGAGAAAAGGCACAAACTGCAATGTGAAGATCACCTGAGCAAAAGCAGCACACAAAAGAAAAGCCACCCTCCTTCCCCTCTTCCTCCTTCAGGTGCAGCATCTTCAGCCGCTTTCTCCCTTGCACCTTCACAGCCACTCTCCTCCACTCCGTCTCAGACCTTGAGCGCTTCCTGCTTCTCTGTCCACAGCAGCCAGGTGTCCATGAAGGAAATCTTTGAGTGAAAGAAGCCAATTTCTGCCAGTCACCCCCTTGCCCGGTGTCTGACAGCTGGCTTGGTGGAACTGTTAGCTCGCCAGCTGTTACCATACAAGCTGGTGGACTCTGAGGCCTTCCGTAAATTTGTGGCCATTGGGACACCGCAGTGGAAGATACCAGGCCGCAATTATTTCTCTAAAAAGGCAATACCCAAACTGTACCATGAAGTTGAGAGGCAAGTGGTGTCATCTCTGGCACACAGCGTTGGGTCAAGGGTCCACCTGACCACGGATGCCTGGTCTGCCAAGCATGGTCAGGGCAGGTACATAACTTACACAGCCCATTGGGTCAACCTGGTGACCTATGGCAAGCAGGGAGAACGTGGCTGTGCAGCGGACCAACTTGTGACACCTCCACAGCTTGCAGGCAGGCCTCCTGCTACCTCCTCTCCTCCTGCTACATCCTCTTCGCTGTCGTCGTCCTCCTCCTCATTGGCTGAGTGTCAGTTCAACTCTACTGGTGCTGCAATCTCCTCTCCAGCTACACATCCCCAGCTCCCCAGGGCCTATGCTGCATGCCAGGTATGACGGTGTCACGCCATCTTAGATATGTCTTGCCTCAAAGTGGAGAGTCACACTGGACCAGCTCTCCTGGCTGCTCTTAACAAACAGGTGGATCAGCGGCTGACCCCACACCAGCTGGAGATTGGCAACGTGGTATGTGACAATGGCAGCAATCTCCTTTCCGCGTTGAATTTGGGAAAGCTGACACATGTACCCTGCATGGCACATGTGCTGAATCTAGTCATTCAAAGATTTGTGTCAAAGTACCCAGGCTTAGAGGACATCCTAAAGTAGGCCAGGAAGTTGTGTGGGCATTTCAGGTGGTCTTACACGGCCATGGCACGCTTTGCGGACATTCAGCGGAGAAACAACTTGCTGGTGAGACGCTTGATATGTGATAGCCCGACTCGCTGGAATTCGACCCTGGTCATGTTCTCTCGCCTGCTAGAACAGGAGAAAACCATCACCCAGTACCTGTACAATTACAGTAAAAGGACACAATCTGGGGAGATGGGGATGTTCCGGCCCAAAAACTGGACACTGATGCGAAATGCATGCAGGCTCATGTGGCCGTTTGAGGAGGTGACCAACCTGGTGAGTCGCAGTGAAGGAACCATCAGCGACTTGATCCCGTACGCTTACTTCCTGGAGCATGCCGTGCGTACAGTGGCGGATCAAGCTGTGGAAGAGCATGAAGAGGAACAGTTACAGTTACGGCAGGAACAGTTGTGGGAGCAATTTACATCAGAATCAGATGTTTCCTCAACACCTGCGGCAGCACAGACGGGGGAGGAGAAGGAAGAGTCATGTGGGGAAGAGGAGTCAGGATAGCTGCCTTCCAAGCGGTAGGCCTGGGTTCGATTCCTGGCCAATGTATGTGAGCTGGCTTTTGACATCCTACAATTCCCTAAGTAAGCTCATTTTTCTCTTGGGTATATCACAATGGTACATGCTAGGCTGGCTTCAGCATGTAGCATTGTAGTGTGTAGTGTTGGTGGTATAATGGTGAGGAGAGCTTCCTTCCAAGCACTAGGCCTGGGTTTGATTCCTGGTCAATGTATGGGAGCTGGCTTTTGACATCCTACAATTCCCTAGAAGAGAAGACAAGACAAGACAGGAGGAGGAGGGAGGAGGGAGTAAAGTTTGGGTGAAAGTCTGTCGAGCAGAAATTCTTATTTTTAGGCAGAAATCCGTTTAATGGCAAAAAAAATGGCATTCCGCGGAATTCCAAATTTTTTTCGCGGAAATTCTGCCATAGCGCTATAGCAATTCCATTCCGTCGAAATGGAGCCGGAATCACCAAATTCCGGCCGAAATCGCAGAAATTTTAATTCCGCGGACTCCAGCAACCATCCCTAGTGGTGATTGAGGTCAGAAGGATATTCGCCCTTAATTATCACAAGCCCACACACAGCGCAGCTCCGCGTCCCTCTGTGTGCAGTGGATCATAAGGGGAACTATAGCGGCAAGTGGAGAGGGCTGGATAATGGACGGGCAGAGGGGAGAAAGAACTGCAACTTCTTCCCCACCCATATTCAACGTTCTGCTCAGTCGAAGATTACGACTGAGCAGAACTGGGGCTACAGAGCGCACTGGAGGGGGTAGCTAGTCACACAGCCCCAGTAACAAAAACAATATTAAATATATTGGGGCCAAGGTCTGGGACAGGGGTACTTTAAGCCTAATACACATACAATTTTGACTTGCCAATTTTAACACTTTCATGTATTGTGAGGGTCATCAGAGTTTGAATACTATGAACAGATTCATACGAAATTAAAGTGATAATATTGGCCAATCAAAATTGGATGTGTGTACCAGGCTTGAGACCATTTTCCTGAGTAAAATAAATGCTTAATGCTTAATGAAGGTCTCATGATTTCATTTTAGAACAGATTACGTTTTATATCATAAAGATTAAAAAGGGTTTTGTCAGGATGGAGAGCGGTAGTTCGCCAGCGGGCAGCAGCGTGACTGACTACTGCGCCCGTACCTGACGTCATCATCGCCGCCGGCCTGGCGTGTCAGGGCTCCGGCGGCGCTTGTTAGCAGGACGGGGCTCTCAGCTTTGCACAGGGCTAGAGCAGCCCACGCGCGCGCGAGGCGACAGAATATTTATGAGCTTAGGAGATGGGTCAGCTGACAGACTGGTCAGCTGACTCCAGTCTTCCTGTTCCCTCTACTGATTGATTGGAGCAGTCCTGGTCGGGCAGTTTGAACTGCCCTGGGATACTTAAGGCTGAATTTGGCAGTGCTTCCTTGTCTGTTGTTGCGAACACTTCTGTGCTAAGGCTCAGACTTTAGTTAGATCCTTGTGTGTTTGAACCGGCAGGACCCCGGGAATTTGCACTTAGTTTAGGATTATTATTATTACTGTGTTTCTTGATATTACTGTGTATGACCTTTTGCTTGAACCTCTGATTGCTCTCCTGCCTCACGATTCTGTACCTTCGCCAATCTGATCTGTTACCGACCTCTGCCTGTCTATAGACTCTGACTCTTGCCTCACGATTCTGTACCTCATAATCCTGATCTGCTGCCGACCTCTGCCTGTATGACCTCGATCCCACCAGTGGGCCCTTGCCACTGGTGGGCTGCAGCTACTAGGTGCCTGGGTATACCCTCTCTGAAAGTGTGCACCAATCACCTGTTTTTACACTGTGCATAAAATACTGACGTCAGCTAAGTTCTGAGCCTTACACTGATAATTGTTACAGGTTTATAGACTTCCAAGTTCACTTGTAATTATCATAACAGTATATTTTTAGAGAAGCATAGAAGTCTGAGCATTTTCAAACAACAGGATGTCTGACATGGCTTCAAGTGAAAAAAAATCAAATGTATATGAAACATGACAGATTGTATTTGCTTTTTACTGGTAGTTATAAACATAGATGAGTAAACCAATGTGGTTTAATTTCATGTTGACTTTATGACATTTATTGTACATTAAATGAACTATAAATAGATCACTTAGTTGCAGTGCTGAATCACATTTTTTAAAAGGTGAATGTAACACTTCCTTTATTGCACTTATCAAGCTTCAGAATAAATTCCCATGGAGGAGACCAGACAGCCGCACAGCAGCAGCAGCATTTTCACTCAGTGTGAGAGCAGTGTACAAGTTATTTCCGTGACTAACCCAGACATATTTTAGAAATCGATTGGAAAAAAACACCTTCCCTATATGCTCTTTAGCTACATTAAATTTCTATCCTATTTCATCACTTAGGCCTTGTTCACATTGCCAGAACATCCCCATCTCCCCAGATTGTGTCCTTTTACTGTAATTGTACAGGTACTGGGTGACGGCATTCTCCTGTTCTAGCAGGCGAGAGAACATGACCAGGGTCGAATTCCAGTGAGTTGGGCTATCACATATCAAGCGTCTCACCGGCAAGTTTCTCCGCTGAATGTCCGCAAAGCGTGCCATGGCCGTGTAAGACCACCTGAAATTCCCAGACAACTTCCTGGCCTGCTTCAGGACGTCCTCTAAGCCTGGGTACTTTGACACAAATCTTTGAATGACTAGACTCAGCACATGTGCCCTGCAGGGTACATGTGTCAGCTTTCCCAAATTCAACGCGGAAAGGAGATTGCTGCCGTTGTCATACACCATGTTGCCGATCTCCAGCTGGTGCGGGGTCAGCCACTGATCCACCTGTTTGTTAAGAGCAGCCAGGAGAGCTGGTCCAGTGTGACTCTTCGCTTTGAGGCAAGACATGTCTAATATGGCGTGACACTGTCGTACCTGGCATGCAGCATATGCCCTGGGGAGATGGGGCTGTGTGTAGCTGGAAAGGAGATTGCAGCACCAGTAGAGTTGAACTGCCACTCAGCCAAGGAGGAGAAGGAGCACAACAGTGAAATGGATGTAGCAGGAGGAGAGGAGGTGGCAGCAGGCCTGCCTGCAAGCCATGGAGGTTTCACAAGTTGGTCTGCTGCACAGCCACGTACTCCTTGCTTGCCATAGGTCACCAGGTTGGCCCAATGGGCTGTGTAAGTAATGTAGCTGCCCTGACTGTGCTTGGCAGACCAGGCATCCGTGGTCAGGTGGACCCTTGACCCAATGCTGTGTGCCATAGATGACACCACTTGCCTCTCAACTTCACGGTACAGTCTGGGTATCGCTTTTTTAGAGAAATAATTGCAGCCTGGTATCTTCCACTGTGGTGTCTCAATGGCCACAAATTTACGGAAGGCCTCAGAGTCCACCAGCTGGTATGGTAACAGCTGGCGAGCTAACAGTTCTGCCATGCCAGCTGTCAGACGCCGGATGGAGGAGGGTGGCTGTGAAGGTGCAAGGGAGAAAGCAGCTGAAGATAATGCACCTGAAGGAGAAAAAGGAGAAGGAAAGTGGCTTTTATTTTGTGTGCTGCTTTTGTTAAGGTGCTTTGCCCATTGCAGTTTTTGCCTTTTCTCCATGTGCCTACGTAAGGCACTTGTCCCTACATGAGTGTTGGCCTTTCCACAGCTCAATTTTTAGAGGCAGAGAGAACAGATGGCATTGCTCCGATCTGAGGCAGACACATTAAAAAATGTCCAAACCGCTGAGCCACCCTGGGGTGATGGCACTATGGCGGCATGAGCAGCTGACGTTGAAGGACATGTTGGCTGGCTGTACATAGGCGGCAATATCTGGCGCCGAACACTGCCACCAGCTATTTCTGATGATGAGCTCCCCCTGCTTCTTTCAGGAACTGGTCTCCTCCTACTCCTCTCTGACTCCCCCTCTGAACTGTCCCCTTGGTCATCTTTTTGAGGATATATTGGGGTGAAGATGATATGTACGGTAATATGCAGAATATAGCCGCCGTATGGTATCGCACAGAAGCCATATTTTTTAATTTTCCTGTCTGCTGTGTACTTCAGATGTGTATGCCTGCTACAAGCAAGTCTGGCTTTGGGGGAAGCTACTAATTGTATATAGTACATTTGTGAACAGGAGAGCAGGAACTTCTGAATGGATTTGCTAATGTGTCAATAGACCAATGTTTGCATTAAATTCCTCTGGAAGCAGGGAGCTTGGACATTAGCATACAGTTCCTCTGGCCATCAAGGATACAGGTAATTAGGTAACAATCCCCTTTTGTCTGGCATCGTGCAAAGGTGTTGCATTGCTTTGATCTTTGTATTCATGTAAACAGCCCCCTTGTCCCACTAGACAAATCAGGACTGAGTCTGGACTGTTGAGGAAGGCTTAATCAAGTTTTCACCTGGAGTAGAGAAGCCTTTTGATGTCTGTTAGGATACAATCTTACCTGTTGAAATCTACAACCTTCAAAAAGCTAAAACAGGTACCCTTTGAAGTTCGCATATCACAGGAAGGATGACAAGTATTCTGTGATGTCACCATCTAGGAGATTGCACTAGTTCCTGGGGGCTGGACATTAAATGCCCCAGGGGACACTTCGGACTATTTAAGTTGGTCCAGGACAGTCACAGGGATCTTCTCCTGGAGGTAGCCCATAGCTAGGGATGATCTTGACTCCTGGTCAAAAAACGGCGTTCTCCCGTCAAACAACGTTCTAACCTACGCTGGTAACGTTCTTTTTTCCCCCGTTTATTTTACGCAACTGTCCTTGTGTGTAACTTTGGTTTTTAACTCTGTAATGTTTGTTTTGTTTTTTGTAATCTTTTGTATATATTATTTTCTGCATTGTTCCACTTTTTTCCTGGAATATTAAATTGTTATTTAACCACCCTGGCCCCAGAATAAACAAGGAAGGCCGCAATGAGCGGCCTTCCTTGTTTTGCTTATATCGTCGCCATAGCGACGAGCGGAGTGACGTCATCGATGTCAGCCGACGTCGTGACGTCAGCCGCCTCCGATCCAGCCCTTAGCGCTGGCCGGAACTTTTTGTTCCGGCTACGCTGGGCTCAGGCGGCTGGGGGGACCCTCTTTCGCCGCTGCTCGCGGCGAATCGCCGCAGAGCGGCGGCGATCAGGCAGCACACGCGGCTGGCAAAGTGCCGGCTGCGTGTGCTGCTTTTTATTTCATTAAAATCGGCCCAGCAGGGCCTGAGCGGCAGCCGCTGGCGGTGTTGGACGAGCTGAGCTCGTCCAGACCGCTCAGCTGGTTAATAAGCTTGACTTCTGCTGTACTAAACTAACACTCATAGCCTAGAAGAGACTGAAGTGCAACTGTGTATAAGTCCATGCCTAATTGTATGTTTGAGCAACCCTACCATATAAGATTGTGATTGCATTGTGTGTGGGGCGTTTGTCATACGTTGGCCTAAAGCGAGCAGCTGACCCAACGTACGAAAACGGCAGTGCAAGTAGCTCGACAGCAGAGTGGCTAACAGTATCGTTCGGAACAACTGTTAGTGGTTTTGCTTCACTACAGTGTAAGATTGCAATTGTGCATGTGCGTGTGTGGCATTCCCGTATTCGGCCTAAGCGCAAAGCTGACCCGAATACAAAAACACGGATTGCATGAGCACTCGACCGCAGAGTGGACGTTTCTAGCAACAGCTAGTGGTGGCAGTAACGAGCGTTTGAGGGGTCCCAGCCTTGTCTGTAGCTTGAATAAGGCTGTTCCCCGCTTGATCTGGTCAAACCCGCAGTCGGCAACCGTATACGCAGGCGTGCCGCGGGCCGGTTCCTGACAATCTTGTCTATTAGGAACCCATGTGGGATCTGTATCATCATAATCATCATAATCATCCTGCTCAGCTTCGCTTGCCTCAGACACCTCCAAAACTGCACCAACAGCAGGTACTTCATCATCCTCCTCCTCACACATTACGTCCATAGTGTCGCCACCTAACACAGACATATGAGGTGGTGTAACTTGCTTAGCGCCTCCATCTGGTTGTAACAATGATGGCTGTGAATCAGTTAATTCTCCACCAATTAACTCCTGCGAACTGTCAAATGCAACGGATGTGGTGCTTGTAGTAGCACTGGTGGCTGCGGAAGATGAGGTGTTCTGTGTTAAATAGTCAACCACGTCCTGACCATCTTGGGAGTTGATGGGATGTGCCTTCTTCTGAGCCATGTACTTTGGGCCAGGGCTGTACGAAATCACATCAACACGACCTCGCACAGACCTGCCGGGTGGCCTTCCTCTGGGTCTGCCTCTACCTCTGCCTGTTTTGTCAGTTGTGTCCATATCAGGGGGATGAAGTGAAAGGTGTGCACTGACTTGACTAATGCAATGTGAAGTCACACAGGTGCAGTTAACAGGTATGCACGGAGTGGTATATCACACTGCGTGCACTCACGTAGGTAGGTGGGTGCACTGAACACAACAGGTAGGTATATGCAGTGATGAGGTGGGTGCACTGAACACAACAGGTAGGTATACTTTTTTATTAATGGAAAACTTAAGCATACTAAGAAATAAATAGGGTAAAAGTATGCCAATAATTCAAATAATCGTCACGTAGCATCTATATATATAATAGAGTAAGTGCCTCAACCTTCAAGCAAGAAGAAGAAGTAGCGCCCTGCCCCCAGGGCCGGTCCAAGCAAGAAGAAGGGGCTGCTCCAAGCAAGAAGATGTAGTAGTGTCATATCAAACCAAGGGCAAAGAGGGACAATTTGCATATTCAGTAGCAGTGCATTATGGGTAACCACAAATGTTCACTTATAGCTGAATTATTGCAGATTTGCTTCTGTTTTAAGAAGGAAAATTACACCAAGCTTTGCTTTTTTTTAGTAGGAGGGCTTTTTGGTCTCTTTTATCCTCCTATACATTCTTAGTAGTTTGGGTCACCCTGAGCTGCTTGGTTACTCTGTTGTACTGGTCCAAGCCCTATCTCATACAGCCATATCAATCCCTGCTATGTACTGATGAGGACCAAATGTCTGAAATAAGCTGTCACATGTGTGTTTGATATGACTGTATAAAACTTAAAGCTATAGGCTTGCTTGACTTACCAAGGGTGAAAAGGAATAATTTGCATATTTAGTAGCGGTGCGTTATGGGTAATCACAAATGTTCACTTATAGCTGAATTATTGCAGATTTTCTTCTGTTTTAAGAAGGCAAATTACACCAAGCTTTGATTTTTTTTTCAATAGAAGGTCTTTTTGGTCCCTTCTATCCACCTATACATTCCGAGTGGTTTGGGTCACCCTGAGCTGCTTGGTTACTCTGTTGTACTGGTCCAATCCCTATCTCATACAGCCATATCAATCCTTGCCATGTACAGATGAGGACCAAAAGTCTGAAACAGGCTGTCACATGTGGGTTTGATATGGCTGTGTAAAATTTAAAGCTATAGGCCTGCTATACACCAGTGGTTCTGGATGCTTGCTTGGCTTACTAAGGGTGAAAAGGAATTATTTGCATATTTAGTAGCAGTGCATTGTGGGTAACGACAAATGTTCACTTATAGCTGAATTATTGCATATTTCCTTCTGTTTTAGGAAGGCAAAGTACACCAAGCTTTGCTTTTTTTAGTAGGAGGTCTTTTTGGTCCATTTTATCCCCCTATACATTCCGAGTGGTTTGTGTCACCCTGAGCTGCTTGGTTACTCTGTTGTACTGGTCCAAGCCCTATCTCATACAGCCTTATCAATCCCTGCTATGTACTGGGGAGGACCAAAAGTCTGAAATAAGCTGTCACATGTGGGTTTGATATGACTGTGTAAAATTTAAAGCTATATGCTTGCTATACACCAAGGGGGAAAAGGGGGAATTTGCATATTTAGTAGCAGTGCATTGTGGGTAACCACAAATGTTCACTTATAGCTGAATTATTGCAGATTTCCTTCTGTTTTAAAAAGGCAAATTATACCAATACAGTGTGCAGCATTGCAGGAAGTGACAACAGTGGAACGCACGATGGAACACGGAAGAGGTGAGTCATCCCCGCCCGCTGCCTCTTACTTATAGTGGCAGCTGATACTGTGCTTAAGCAGGAGGGGGAGTGCACATGGGGGACCCAGGTGAGGGGGGGGGGTTCCTGCTGAGCTTAAGCAGGAGGGGGAGTGCACATGGGCAACCCAGGTGAGCGGGGGTCCAACCCCCCTCCCTGCCGCTGTGCCCAATACCCCCTTCTTGCCCTCTACCCTCTTATGCGGCGTATGGTACGCCGCGGGTTGGCTAGTACAATATAATAAATAAAGTAAAAGTATGCAAAGCCAGTAATAACCTAAATGACCAGGGAATAATCCATCCCAAATTATGCCACAAATATACAATGTTATAGGCACAAGATATTTTGCAACATAAACTGAAAACAATGTGCACCAAATATTTCTGCACAAAATAGGAACAACTGTTCCGCACAAAACAGTAATCAGAATAACCACATATCTGATGAGCGGACATCATACACTCTCAGTCAAACAACTGGACAACCAGACAAAAAAGAAATAAAAACATAAAACATCAACCACCACCCAAAAGGACAAAAGACGACACCTACACCACAACATCCAAGCAGCAGGACAAAAAAGAAAAGAAAAAAAAAGAAAAACATACAACATACCCTCCACCTAAAAAGTGAAAACAACACCTACATTACACCATACACTACACATGTATACCATGGGACTTTTATGCCCATGAGAAAATAATAAACAGACATGTAAGACTAAGGACGCTACATAGACACGGGATTAAAATAAACTAAACCCACAAGATGGGACAAATCCACCCCAACAAGCAGGAAGAAGCACAAAGGGATACTCCCCTTGTGCCTGCGGTCAGACTTCAAAAATATCAATAAAAAATCAAAAATCTACTGTGGAAAGAGAAGAGACAGAAAAGCTCACACCCAGGAGAGGCATCCACCAGTTTAAGGAGGCTTGATGTTCTGCCACGCCAGAACCCAAGCCCCTCTCCCCAGCTTCTTCCTCTCCAAGAACCGAATTTTCCACACCTCACCCAGAATGTTGCTCACCACCACCTGGACGGGCAATACTTTCTTCCTAATGGCTACATCACACCGTGCTAACTATACGTGTCTCCTAACCACTGAACTAACTATGTATAACGTGCACAAATCATAACCCTGGCGCTGATTGAAAGCCTCATACGCCCACTCGGCATAACTGAGATGCGCCAGAAATGGGATATTGAGGGCCCTCCCCACCTGTTCGTACATCTCTACGTTGAAAGGACACAAAATCAGGAAATGATCCATGGTCTCCTCAACAGTGCACTCCTGCCGAGGACAGCCACGAACCGCCACCTCCCGACGCTTCAAGTTCCCCCCAACATAAAGTTTGCCCTAGAAGGTAAGCCGGGCTATGTCCCACAATTTGTTTGGTACCCTCGGTGAATTTAACAAACGCAAACTGTCCTCCAAAATTGTACCTGGGCAATCCCTCAAGGCCAGTGAGTCATGAAAATGGGAGTCCACCACCCTAGCCAACAGGACCTTCCT
This sequence comes from Hyperolius riggenbachi, assembly GCF_040937935.1. Taxonomy (NCBI): domain Eukaryota; kingdom Metazoa; phylum Chordata; class Amphibia; order Anura; family Hyperoliidae; genus Hyperolius; species Hyperolius riggenbachi. The sequence goes on from NC_090651.1 coordinate 158,397,822, forward strand.
GTCGACCGATTTGATGTCCTCCACCGTCAATCCCCACTGCCACAGTTTTTTCATGCAAGGCAAGACATAGGCCGGAAGATAGCCGTGACGTGCCCTCAGATTCTTCACTGGGCCACCACTTTTCCATTCCCCAAGGAAAGGCTCACTCCAAGTCTGGAAGATCTCTACCCAACCAGGCGGGCTCTCTAACAACAGGCTACCAAGATTGTATTTGATAAAAATTAGAGAGAAAAAGACAATTGACCATGCCTAAGCTACCCTCCCGCCTGGTTTTGTAAGTGATATTCCTACGCACAGGGTTCATCCTGTTTCCCCACAACATCAGGAAAAACAGGGCATTGACCCTGGTATACAGGGATGCTGGCAAAATTGCGACATAGCTGACATACAACAAAATTGGCACCAGATAGGTTTTGGTCAGGTCAATCCTTTCCCTATAGGTCAAACTCCAACCTTTCCAGTGTACTACTTTGCTGTCGACATCAGACAGCTTGCTTTCCCAATTTCGCAAGCCGTAGTCGCCTGGGCCGAATTTGATGCTGAGAATCTTGATTTCCTCTTGAGGCGTGGGAAAGGACCCGGGAAGTCTAAAGCAGAGGTCCCCAACCTGGGGGCCGCGGCCCCCTGGGGGTCCGTGGGCAAATTTCTGGGGGGCCGCGGCGGATCTGGCCTTTCTTCCTCTCACCCCCCCCGCGGCCGCCATTTCTGTTACCTTAAGAGCGGCGGCCGCTTCCTCCCTTATATTCCCCATAGCCCCTCTCCTATCTCGTATTACAGCAGCGCTTCCTGTGTGGCTGCTGTAAGGAGGGAAGGGGGCGGGGCAGCGGTTCCCATGGTAACGGCGATGGCCACTACAGGAAGCCGCTGCCCTGTTTCCTTCCCTTCTTTACAGCAGCCGCGCGGGAAGCGTTGCTGTATTACGAGATGGCGATGCTGCAACCGAGGAGAGAAGCACCTGGGGGAATATAAGGAAGGAAGCGACCGCCCGCTCATAAGGTAACAGGAGCAGCGGCCGCGGGGGGGAGAGGGCACCTATCCTGGCTACACTGGGGCACTATACTGGGGTAACTACTGGCTACACTGGAGCAGCTATACTGGGCTAACTGTACTAGCTATACTGGGCTAACTGTACTTGCTATACTGGGCTAACTGTACTTGCTATACTGGGCTAACTGTACTTGCTATTCTGGGCTAACTATACTTGATATACTGTGGTAACTACTGGCTATACTGGGGTAACTATACTTGCTATACTGGGCTAACTGTACTTGCTATACTGGGCTAGCTGTACTTGCTATAGTGTGGTAACTGTACTTGCTATACTGGGCTAACTGTACTTGCTATACTGGGCTAACTGTACTTGCTATACTGGGCTAACTATACTTGCTATACTGTGGTAACTGTACTAGCTATACTGGGCTAACTATACTTGTTTTACTGGGCTAACTGTACTAGCTATACTGGGCTAACTGTACTTGCTATACTGGGCTAACTGTACTTGCTACACTGGGCTAACTATACTTGCTATACTGTGGTAACTGTACTAGCTATACTGGGCTAACTATACTTGCTATACTGTGGTAACTGTACTTGCTATACTGGGCTAACTGTACTAGCTATACTGGGCTAACTGTACTAGCTATACTGGGCTAACTGTACTAGCTATACTGGGCTAACTGTACTAGCTATACTGGGCTAACTGGGCTAACTGTGCTGGCTAACTGGGCTAACTGTACTTGCTATACTGGGCTAACTTTACTTGCCAAACTGGGCTAACTGTACTTGCTATACTGGGCTAACTGTACTTGCTATACTGTGGTAACTGCCGCCGCCACTAGCCACGCCCCTCCCCCCCAGGGGGGCCCCGGAGAAAATTTTGGGCGGGACAGTGGGCCCCGGGCTCAAAAAGGTTGGGGACCCCTGGTCTAAAGGACTCACCAACTTTTCCCAACCAAAACGTCTCACATTTATCAGGATTGATCTTTGAACCTGACACCACCGAGTACCTAGTGATCTCTTCAGCAACCACCAATGCATATTTAGTAGCGGTGCATTATGGGTAATCACAAATGTTCACTTATAGCTGAATTATTGCAGATTTTCTTCTGTTTTAAGAAGGCAAATTACACCAAGCTTTGATTTTTTTTTTTAATAGAAGGTCTTTTTGGTCCCTTCTATCCACCTATACATTCCGAGTGGTTTGGGTCACCCTGAGCTGCTTGGTTACTCTGTTGTACTGGTCCAATCCCTATCTCATACTGTGCTGCCACGCAGCCTCTTATTTTCTAGCAGTTGTGGTTTCATGTTATGTTACAGTTATTTAGTATCTTCCTTACACCCCTGCTGTTTCTTGCTAGTTGGTAGCTCCCACCCCTTCTCTTCCTGCTGTAACTCCATTTTGCATATTTGTTATGTAGAGACTGCAGAGTTAGGGAGCTGTGTAACTTCATTGGAAATTTACCTATGAGAAAGACTATGAAAAAGCCTGATGTTTGTACCCTTTGTTACCTTGAAGCATAAAGAAGCATTGGAAAACACCTCAGGAGTCTTTATTCATTGAGTAAGCTGCCTGTTAAAGCGTTATTAACCTGCTGCACACATCCATACAGACTGGGTCTACAGGAGCTTGTGGCAGGTACAACAGATGCTGAGACAGAACAGTAAATTTCCAGAAGAATCCAATCGCATGGCTATCTCTGCAGCTTCAGAACCGTGAGTAACCATTGCCTGTGTGAAGAACAAAGGCCCTAAGACAGGAATTCTTCATACTGTGCACTGAATGACACTTGCCTGTGTGTTACAAGCCATCAGAAGCATTGCACTGCATTAGAATACAGCTACCTACTGAATATTCCCCTACAGTGCCAACCTATCACTACCAGGGATTGCTGATCTGTGCTATGGGCTCATCTCTCTAGGAATACCAGCTTACACAAGTTTGCTTTCTTGGTGAGCCATAAGCTCCTTCTCAACTGTGCAAAGATTGTGTATCATTGCTGTACAAGTCACAAGGATTCATTACTATACAAGTCACAAGGATTCATTATTGTCAAGCTGTTTGGACTGTGAATTTAATGCCTGCATTTATTGAAAGAGCTGTATTTCTGCCTTCTATAGTGATTTTGAACTGTTTCTGTGTGCATTGCTGAGAAATCCAGCTAAAACCGGTCTGCAGCCTTAGCTGGCTCATTGTAACAAACATTCAGCTCCACCCAGCTCAGCTTGTTTGTAAACAAAAAGTATCAATTCACACAGCACTGAGCCTTGGCAGACTTCCAACAAGACTCTGAAACTACAGCACTTGTCATTATGTCTGACAGAGATTCCACCTATGAGTTGCCTGCATTTAATCCAGATGAAGCAGACACCTTGCTTCATTCTGCCCGTCCAGTTAGAGCTCCTCATCCATCCTCAAAGGCAAGAGAAGCTTATGAGTCAAATAAAGAAGAAAAGTCTAGCAGCTTGAATGCATTATGGGAGAAAACTTTAAGTTGTATAACAGCCGCTAATGAAACCAGCAACAATACTGAGCAATTGAACACTGCTTTTTCAAGGGTTAAGAAGGCATTTGAGAACTATAAAAGACTTTCTGAAAAATACTTTTCCCTTTTGTCACGTTCCAGCACAGAGGAAGCTTCACTAGAATTAACGGACTTTTCTTCTACTGACCAGCAAAGATATAGCACATATCTTGAAGCAAAGACACAGATAGAGGGTAGATTAGCACAGCTACATGAAACTGCATCCTGTATATCTGCTTCTTCCAGACACTCAGGAAAATCATCTAGATCTGCCCGCTCGCATCATAAAGCATCTTCTAAGTCATTGCGATCCTGCTCTGTTAGGTCAACACTGAGCGACCAGATACTCAAAGCTCGCCAAAAGGTTGCAGTAGCCCAGGTTCAAGCCACCTGTTCTGAAAGAGAAGCAGCCTTTAAGGCAGAAGCTAAACTCATGGAAGCTGAAGCACAGGCAGAAGCTAAACGCAAGGAAGCTGAAGCACAGGCAGAAGCTAAACGCATGGAAGCTGAAGCTAAACGCATTCAAGCAAGAATACAAGCTGAAACAGAGGCCCAGCTAGAAATCCTTCAGAAGAAAAGAGAGAAGGAAGTAGCCTTAGCAGAGCTATCTGTCTTAGAACAAGCTCTATTGGAAGAGGAAGGAGCGTCTTTTCCTAGCTTGGCTGCCCATCAAGACCCTGTTGAAAGGACTCTACAGTTTGTCTTGACCCAGAACCATGAAGATACAGTCCCACCTACAGTTGGAGATTCTTTTCATAATCATTCAGCAAGTCAAGCAAACGACAACACATCACCGAAGCAACCTGAACTAGACGCACCATCCAACAGAAACACTCCACAACTACCGCGTGCCACAAGATCAAGTGTACCAACCTATCCACCTCATGTGCCACCACAACCCTCTGTGGACAGAGATTACAAGGGCAGAGCAGAAGACGACCGAGTGAACTCTACACCTCCTGTAATACAGCGCAATTCAACTTCAAATGCACAGAGATCTTCTGATGCCAGACCCATACCTGGATTGAACCCATCTGCAACACCTTTCTCTCCACCTTCCAGCCAGCATCAGATACCAACTGTGATCCAAGATGGTGCACCATCACTATCACCTGCGCATGTAAAAACTGAAACTGTTGACATCGCAGAGTTCAGCAAGTATATGATTCGACGAGAGTTGATTACTACTGGACTGTCTAGATTTGACGACCGCCCAGAGAACTATAGGAGTTGGAGATCTACATTTAAGGCGGTAACCAAGAACTTGGACATTGAACCTCAAGCAGAACTTGACTTACTAATAAGGTGGTTGGGGCGTCAATCTTCAGAACAAGTAAAGAGACTTAAATCTGTCTACATTTATAACTTTGAAGCAGGCCTTCAGGCTGCCTGGGAACGTCTGGAACAAGACTATGGGAGCCCTGAAGTCATTGAATCTGCCTTACTTCAGAAACTAAAAGACTTTCCTGAGATCTCTGTTAAGGACAATCATAAGCTTAGAGAGTTAGGTGACCTTCTTCATGAACTTGAAATTGCTAAGTCAGATCCTAGTTTGCCAGGCCTTAGCTATTTAGACACTGCTCAGGGCGTTAATCCTATTGTTGCAAAGTTGCCTATTCATCTCCAAGGAAAGTGGACTAGTATAGGATCAAAGTATAAATATGAACACCATGTTTCCTTCCCCCCATTTTCTTATTTTTCTGAGTTCATAAGGAAGATCGCAAGATCCAAGAGCGATCCAAGCTTCTTGTATCCAGACACAACCACCCTTCCTTCTACTACTTCAAAGGGTTTTGCCACCAACAATAAATTGAAGGACTTAAGGCATCCTACTGCCGTGAGGAAAACTGCGATCACCTCCAATGTCTTGGCCACAGACACTAAATTAGAAGATACCAAGGCAAGCAATCTTGATCAACGGTGTCCCATTCATAATGCACCTCATTCCCTCGCCATATGTCGTGCATTTAAGGACAAGCCTATTGAAAAACGCAAGACATTTCTCAAGGAACATAATATCTGTTTCAAGTGTTGTGCATCCTCCAAACATTTAGCTAGAGACTGTAAGATCGCCATCAGATGTTCCCTGTGTAACAGTGCCAAACACATGGATGCTCTTCATTCAGACCTGTTCAAAAATAAATCTTCACCCGACAGCAAACCCAAGACTACATCAGATGATGGCGGGGAGAAGACTGAGCAACATACCAACACCGTAACTACAAGGTGTACAGAGGTGTGTGGAGAAGGCCGTTATAACAAGTCTTGCAGCAAGATATGTCTCGTAAGAGTTTTTCCTGAAGGATGTCCACAAAATGCCATAAAAATGTATGCCATACTTGACGATCAGAGCAATCGCTCATTGGCAAGTACAGAGTTCTTTGACTTATTCAACATTCATGGAGAGACTTGGCCCTATACCTTGCAGACATGCGCAGGACAAGTCAATACTTCTGGAAGAATAGCCCACGGTTTCATAGTGGCATCAGAATATGAGAACATAGAGTTTCCTCTTCCAACTCTAATTGAATGTGATCAGCTACCGAACAACATAGAGGAGATACCCACACCTGAGGTTGCACGATATCACTCTCATTTGAACTTCATTGCTGACTGCATACCACCACTTAACAAGGATGCGAAGATCTTGATTCTTCTTGGGAGAGTCATTCCCAGAGTTCATAAAATAAGAGAGTTATGCAATGGTCCAGATGATGCTCCTCATGCTCAAAAACTTGATCTTGGATGGGTGATAATAGGAGAAGTCTGTTTAGATAAATCGCACAAGCTCTTGGACGTAGCTTCCTACAAAACGAATGTGGAGGAATTCTGTACCTATCAATCGATGAAATGTAAATTGCACTATCATGTGAAGGAAAGACTGGATTTCAAATCTGAAGTTCCATATCAAGCTCTCCAAAGTATTACTTGCAAGCTTACTTCTCACAAGGACCTTGGTGATTCAGTGTACCAGACTACCGGTGATGACAACAAGATTGCCCCTTCAATTGAAGACAAGGAGTTCATCAAGATTATGAATGAAGAGTTCTTCAAGGACAACTCCAACAGTTGGGTAGCTCCATTACCCTTCCGTTTACCAAGGCTTACTCTCCCTAACAATCGAGAACAAGCTTTAACTAGATTTGCTGCACTCAAGAGAACTCTCCGTAGCAAGCCTGAGATGCAAGAGCACTTTCTAGCATTCATGCAGAAGATTCTAGATAACCATCATGCTGAGCCAGCACCAGACCTTAAGGAAGGTGAAGAATGCTGGTACCTTCCATCCTTTGGAGTCTACCATCCTCGTAAACCAGGACAAATCAGAATTGTCTTTGACTCAAGTGCTCAATTCAAGGGAACCTCCTTAAATAATGTTCTTCTAACAGGCCCAAATTTAACAAACAACCTTGTAGGAGTGTTGATGCGGTTCAGGAAGGAACCCTTTGCCGTGACAGCTGACATCCAACAAATGTTCCACTGTTTCATTGTCAGAGAGGACCACAGAGATTATCTCCGATTCTTGTGGCACCGCAACAATGACATCAAGGATCAGGTGATAGATTATCGCATGAGAGTCCATGTCTTTGGAAATAGTCCATCTCCTGCAGTGGCAACTTACGGCCTGAGAAGAACAGCACAGGAAGGAGAAAGAGAATTTGGATCTGACACCAGGCAGTTCATTGAGAGAGATTTCTATGTAGATGATGGCCTCAAATCCTTCTCAACACCTGAAGAAGCTGTCAGTCTCATAAAACAAACTCAACAGCTCTTGTTGACTGCTAATTTAAGGCTTCACAAGATTGCATCTAATAGCAGTGAAGTAATGAAGGCTTTCAATCCAGAAGATCATGCTAAGGATTTGAAAGATTTGGACTTGGGAGTAGATGCCCTACCCACACAAAGGAGTCTCGGTCTTCTTTGGAATGGAACTTCAGACACATTCACCTTTCAGGTCTCTGATACAGAGAAGCCATTCACCAGACGAGGAGTCCTGTCAACTGTCAATAGCCTTTACGATCCCCTAGGCTTTGTGACACCAGTTACTGTCCAAGGGAGATCCATACTTCGTCAGCTTACTGAGAGAGTCACAGATTGGGATGCCCCTTTGCCAGCAGACCTACTGCCTAAATGGGAGAAATGGAGAAACTCCTTGAAGGTTTTGGAAGAACTTTATATTCCACGCTGCTATTCTCCCACTTCACTTTCAAAAGGTCAGAGGAAAGAGATTCACATCTTCTGTGATGCATCCACTGAAGCTATAGCGGCTGTGGCTTATCTCAAGATCATAGATCCCTCTGGAAGATCCCATGTTGGTTTCCTACTAGGAAAAGCCAAGTTAGCTCCAAAACCTGTTCATACTATTCCAAGACTGGAATTGTGTGGCGCAACCCTAGCAGTCGAAGTTGCAGAATTCCTGAAAAATGAAATGGACACTGAAATTGATCAGATTAAGTACTACACTGACAGCAAGATTGTACTTGGCTACATATGCAACAGCGTAAGAAGATTCTACGTGTATGTGGCTAACAGGGTGGAACGGATAAGAAGAATCAGTAGACTTAAACAATGGAACTATGTCCCGACTGATTTGAATCCCGCAGACATCGCCACAAGGTCAGTGCCAGCAGCTGCCCTCACGCGAACCATTTGGTTTTCAGGGCCCAAGTTTTTAACTGATCAGTCTTCCACAAACTCAGAAGAAGATATTGATTTCCACTTGGTGGATCCAGATACTGATCCAGAAATCCGCCCTGAAGTTATAACATTGAGTTCCAACATCTGCTCAAGAAGAAACTTGGAGGTGAGATTGAACGTTTCTCTACCTGGAAAAGATTGGTGAGGACTATAGCAAGATTAAGCCATATTGCACAGAGTTTCCGCAAGCCCAATCAGACATCATCCTGCCATGGATGGCACACCTGCAAAGAGTTACCCAATGCATTAGAGTATGAGAAGGCAGAGTTATTCATCATACGTCGTGTGCAAGAAGAGGTCTATGCAGACGAGATCAAGTGTTTGAGAGGCAATAGACCAGTCTCAAAGAGTAGTCCGCTATTCACACTGAACCCAGTAATCGACAATGAGGGTATGCTTAGAGTCGGTGGACGTCTGAATAAGTCCAACCTGCTAAGAGGAGAACAGAACCCGTTGATAGTACCAGGAAACCACCATCTGGCAACTTTGATTATCCGGCATTACCATGAGACGGTCAGACATCAAGGAAGACATTACACAGAAGGTGCCATTAAAGTTGCAGGGTTCTGGATAGTTGGAGTGAAAAGACAAATAGCCACGATCATTCACAACTGTGTCAAATGTCAGAAGTTAAGAGGTAGACAGCAGTATCAGCAGATGGCTGACCTACCCGCAGACAGACTGAGCGAAGATGCACCCTTTTCATATGTCGGGATTGATGTATTTGGACCATGGACAGTAACGACCAGAAGAACCCGTGGTGGTCAAGTCAACAGCAAAAGATGGGCTGTAATGTTCACTTGCTTAAGTGTAAGAGCTGTACATATCGAAGTGATTGAGTCTATGGACACTTCAAGTTTCATCAATGCTCTTAGGAGATTTCTCGCACTAAGAGGTCCTGTGAAGATGTTGAGATCGGACTGTGGCACTAACTTCATTGGTGCGTGTAGAGAGTTACAGATAGACCGACAACAAGTTGGAAAGTATTTGAGTGATCAAGGTTGTGTGTGGAAGTTTAACCCACCACACTCTTCACACATGGGCGGAGTATGGGAACGCATGATTGGCATGGCAAGGCGAATACTGGATTCAATGTTGCTTGATGTGAGTTCTTCACGGCTTACCCACGAGGTGCTCACCACATTCCTTGCTGAGGTTGCAGCAATAATAAACTCAAGACCACTGACTGCCGTATCCACAGATCCAGAATTTCCGACTATCTTAACTCCAGCTACATTATTGAGCCGGAAAATTGGACAGATTCCAGCACCAAAGGGTATCTTTGATGAAAAGGACATGTATAAACGTCAGTGGAGACACGCTCAATACCTTGCAGATCGGTTCTGGGACAGATGGAGGAAGGAATACCTCACACTTTTGCAAGGACGTAAAAAGTGGCAAACCCAGAAGCCCAACTTAAAGGAAGGGGATTTGGTCCTGCTAAAAGACCAGCAAACTCACCGGATCCAGTGGCCAGTTGGACTTATTACAAAGGCCGTCGCCAGTGATGATGGAAGGGTCCGAAGTGTGGAAGTCAGGATCGTGAAGAACGGGGACTCAAAAACTTTCCTCAGACCAGTCACTGAGACTGTCCTTATTATGCCTGCTTCTAAAGGTTCTGATCCAGTCTTATGTGAGGGAGTCACTCAAGCCCCTAACATAGATAGCCAATAGACTTGAGAAGGCTAGGTTAAGAATGCTAGATAGCATTTTACTCCATGCAGTGTTGAAAAGAAAAATAATTGAGTAGTGGTATCTCACGATACCAGGCGGGGAGTGTGCTGCCACGCAGCCTCTTATTTTCTAGCAGTTGTGATTTCATGTTATGTTACAGTTATTTAGTATCTTCCTTACACCCCTGCTGTTTCTTGCTAGTTGGTAGCTCCCACCCCTTCTCTTCCTGCTGTAACTCCATTTTGCATATTTGTTATGTAGAGACTGCAGAGTTAGGGAGCTGTGTAACTTCATTGGAAATTTACCTATGAGAAAGACTATGAAAAAGCCTGATGTTTGTACCCTTTGTTACCTTGAAGCATAAAGAAGCATTGGAAAACACCTCAGGAGTCTTTATTCATTGAGTAAGCTGCCTGTTAAAGCGTTATTAACCTGCTGCACACATCCATACAGACTGGGTCTACAGGAGCTTGTGGCAGGTACAACAGATGCTGAGACAGAACACATACAGCCATACCAATCCTTGCCATGTACAGATGAGGACCAAAAGTCTGAAACAGGCTGTCACATGTGGGTTTGATATGGCTGTGTAAAATTTAAAGCTATAGGCCTGCTATACACCAGTGGTTCTGGATGCTTGCTTGGCTTACTAAGGGTGAAAAGGAATTATTTGCATATTTAGTAGCAGTGCATTGTGGGTAACGACAAATGTTCACTTATAGCTGAATTATTGCATATTTCCTTCTGTTTTAGGAAGGCAAAGTACACCAAGCTTTGCTTTTTTTAGTAGGAGGTCTTTTTGGTCCATTTTATCCCCCTATACATTCCGAGTGGTTTGTGTCACCCTGAGCTGCTTGGTTACTCTGTTGTACTGGTCCAAGCCCTATCTCATACAGCCTTATCAATCCCTGCTATGTACTGGGGAGGACCAAAAGTCTGAAATAAGCTGTCACATGTGGGTTTGATATGACTGTGTAAAATTTAAAGCTATATGCTTGCTATACACCAAGGGGGAAAAGGGGGAATTTGCATATTTAGTAGCAGTGCATTGTGGGTAACCACAAATGTTCACTTATAGCTGAATTATTGCAGATTTCCTTCTGTTTTAAAAAGGCAAATTATACCAATACAGTGTGCAGCATTGCAGGAAGTGACAACAGTGGAACGCACGATGGAACACGGAAGAGGTGAGTCATCCCCGCCCGCTGCCTCTTACTTATAGTGGCGGCTGATACTGTGCTTAAGCAGGAGGGGGAGTGCACATGGGGGACCCAGGTGAGGGGGGGGTTCCTGCTGAGCTTAAGCAGGAGGGGGAGTGCACATGGGCAACCCAGGTGAGCGGGGGTCCAACCCCCCTCCCTGCCGCTGTGCCCAATACCCCCTTCTTGCCCTCTACCCTCTTATGCGGCGTATGGTACGCCGCGGGTTGGCTAGTACAATATAATAAATAAAGTAAAAGTACGCAAAGCCAGTAATAACCTAAATGACCAGGGAATAATCCATCCCAAATTATGCCACAAATATACAATGTTATAGGCACAAGATATTTTGCAACATAAACTGAAAACAATGTGCACCAAATATTTCTGCACAAAATAGGAACAACTGTTCCGCACAAAACAGTAATCAGAATAACCACATATCTGATGAGCGGACATCATACACTCTCAGTCAAACAACTGGACAAGCAGACAAAAAAGAAATAAAAACATAAAACATCAACCACCACCCAAAAGGACAAAAGACGACACCTACACCACAACATCCAAGCAGCAGGACAAAAAAGAAAAGAAAAAAAAAGAAAAACATACAACATACCCTCCACCTAAAAAGTGAAAACAACACCTACATTACACCATACACTACACATGTATACCATGGGACTTTTATGCCCATGAGAAAATAATAAACAGACATGTAAGACTAAGGACGCTACATAGACACGGGATTAAAATAAACTAAACCCACAAGATGGGACAAATCCACCCCAACAAGCAGGAAGAAGCACAAAGGGATACTCCCCTTGTGCCTGCGGTCAGACTTCAAAAATATCAATAAAAAATCAAAAATCTACTGTGGAAAGAGAAGAGACAGAAAAGCTCACACCCAGGAGAGGCATCCACCAGTTTAAGGAGGCTTGATGTTCTGCCACGCCAGAACCCAAGCCCCTCTCCCCAGCTTCTTCCTCTCCAAGAACCGAATTTTCCACACCTCACCCAGAATGTTGCTCACCACCACCTGGACGGGCAATACTTTCTTCCTAATGGCTACATCACACCGTGCTAACTATACGTGTCTCCTAACCACTGAACTAACTATGTATAACGTGCACAAATCATAACCCTGGCGCTGATTGAAAGCCTCATACGCCCACTCGGCATAACTGAGATGCGCCAGAAATGGGATATTGAGGGCCCTCCCCACCTGTTCGTACATCTCTACGTTGAAAGGACACAAAATCAGGAAATGATCCATGGTCTCCTCAACAGTGCACTCCTGCCGAGGACAGCCACGAACCGCCACCTCCCGACGCTTCAAGTTCCCCCCAACATAAAGTTTGCCCTAGAAGGTAAGCCGGGCTATGTCCCACAATTTGTTTGGTACCCGCGGTGAATTTAACAAACGCAAACTGTCCTCCAAAATTGTACCTGGGCAATCCCTCAAGGCCAGTGAGTCATGAAAATGGGAGTCCACCACCCTAGCCAACAGGACCTTCCTGTCGACCGATTTGATGTCCTCCACCGTCAATCCCCACTGCCACAGTTTTTTCATGCAAGGCAAGACATAGGCCGGAAGATAGCCGTGACGTGCCCTCAGATTCTTCACTGGGCCACCACTTTTCCATTCCCCAAGGAAAGGCTCACTCCAAGTCTGGAAGATCTCTACCCAACCAGGCGGGCTCTCTAACAACAGGCTACCAAGATTGTATTTGATAAAAATTAGAGAGAAAAAGACAATTGACCATGCCTAAGCTACCCTCCCGCCTGGTTTTGTAAGTGATATTCCTACGCACAGGGTTCATCCTGTTTCCCCACAACATCAGGAAAAACAGGGCATTGACCCTGGTATACAGGGATGCTGGCAAAATTGCGACATAGCTGACATACAACAAAATTGGCACCAGATAGGTTTTGGTCAGGTCAATCCTTTCCCTATAGGTCAAACTCCAACCTTTCCAGTGTACTACTTTGCTGTCGACATCAGACAGCTTGCTTTCCCAATTTCGCAAGCCGTAGTCGCCTGGGCCGAATTTGATGCTGAGAATCTTGATTTCCTCTTGAGGCGTGGGAAAGGACCCGGGAAGTCTAAAGGACTCACCAACTTTTCCCAACCAAAACGTCTCACATTTATCAGGATTGATCTTTGAACCTGACACCACCGAGTACCTAGTGATCTCTTCAGCAACCACCAATGCCTCCTCTGCATCTGAGACCACCACAGTAACATCGTCGGCGTATGCCACCACCTTCAAGGATGAGCCACCAGAAATGCCAGTCGTAACCCCACTAAGCACGCCGCCATCTAGCCTCCTCACGAAGGGGTCGATGGCAAACACGTACAGCAGGGAACTCAACGGACACCCCTGGCGGACCCCCGAGCTCACCTTGATAGGCTGGCCGACCCATCCATTGATCAACATGAAACTTTCAGCCTCTCTGTATAAAGTTCGCAGCCAATTAACAAACCTCCCCTGCAAACCATACACAGTAAGTACTCGCCAAAGGTACTTATGGTTGACCCGGTCAAAAGCCTTAGACTGGTCCAACGTCAGCAGGTACTTTCCCCAACCCTCAGCCCTGCAACGCTCCAGGACTTCCCGGACAGCTAACAGTGCTGAGAGCGTACTCCTACCTGCAACAGAGCAGTGCTGATGGCGAGAAAGCACATCTGTCACCTGGGACAATAGCCAGAACAAAATCTTTGCCAGGATCTTCCTGTCGACGTTGAGAAGGCTGATGGGACGCCAGTTTTCAATCATCTCAGGATCACGACCCTTTGACAACAGGATCACCGCAGATTGCCTCATGGAGGGCGGTAACTGGCCCTCAGCAAGACAATCATTAAAGGCACCGGCCAATTGAGGGGCCAGGATGGACACGAAAGCCTTGTAAAACTCGGCCATCAGACCATCCGGACCCGGAGTCTTTTTGGGCGCAAGGCCACCAATGGCTCTCGCTACTTCGTCTGCAGTGATCTCTGTTGTCAAATCTGTGGCAGAGATATCAGCATCTCCCAGACCTGGAGTGGAAGCCAAGAAATCTTTCATCCTCGCCTGATCAAGTGGCTTCTCCCCAAGCAGATCAGCGTAAAACCCTCTAGCGATGTCCAGGATCTCCGACCTGGACTTTTCCAGAGACCCCGAGGCATCCCTGAGACCGATGACCTTCTTAAGTGCTGCACTTTGTTTGAAACTTTGGTAAGGATCAGGCGAGCGGTATTTACCATGATCCCTCTCCAAAGCCAAAGAAGCCAGCCGGTCCTACTGCTGCTGCTTAAGGTGAAGTTTGACCTCGGAGATCTCCCCAGGATCCCCGCCCTCAGAGACAAGGACAGTCAATCTCTCCCTTAGGCGCCGGTAAGCCAGATTTCTATCAAAACTCCTACGAGACGCTAGACCCTTGAAGAATCTGACAACACGTTTTTTGACCTCTTCCCACCACTCAGACCTATTGTCAAAGCAGTCCAGGATGGATACCTGTGCCTGAAAAAACTCCTCAAAGGATTGTCTTACCTCATCTTCCAGTAGCAGGGTCGAATTCATCCTCCAACTACCCCGACCCCTGGGAGGGACATCTGAAGCATTCAAGCCCACCGACAGAATAAGGTGATCAGAGAACTCCACCGCCAACAACTTGGGGGTTGAAGTGATGAGGCTCTCTGAAACAAAAAACCTATCTATCCTAGACCTACTACTACCTCTGTAAAAGGTGAACCCCGTGAGACCTGGGGAGTGGCGAATGTGCACATCCACCAGGTCAGCCTCACTAGCCAATCTAACTAAATAACTGCTATCTGTGCCTATCTGGACCTGGGCCCTTGCCCTGTCCATGGCCCTAGTGACGGTGTTAAAATCACCACCCAGGATCACAGGATAGGCTGAAAAAAGGAATGGCCTGATCTGCATAAAGAGGCGCTTTCTCGCCCCCAAGCATTGAGGGCTGGCATAGATGTTAATTAACCTGAGATCCTGCCCCCTCATGCAGACGTCTAAGACCAGGCACCTACCCATCTCTACCTCAATTACTCGCCGGCACGTTACCATGTCGGTCCTAAAAAGGACCGCCACACCACTACCAGGCTCTCCCGCAAGAGACCAAAAACTCGGACCAGGACACCCAGTCCCTCTCGGCCAACCAAAGGTCAGCCGCAGAGGTGAGCCTGGTCTCCTGCAGGAAAAACACGTCAGCCTCATGGGCAGCCAATATCGAGAAAGCCACTTTTCGAGCTCTGGTCATTTTAATGCTGGCAACGTTGATCGTTGCCAGCATAAGTGGTGGGGAAACAGCCATCAGAATAATTAAGGTTTCCCTTTATGCTTCTTTTGACGCATTACAAAACCAAACAATAGAGACAACATCTATAAAAATAAATCACACAAACACACGGGACTATGCCCCCTCAAGCAGTTTCAGGAGCCTCGACCACCATCTCTTCCTCCTCTGAATGAAGAGGGGAGATAGTCAGGGGGTCGAACCTATTAGAAAGTTTTAACTCTTCTTTTTTGTCAAGTCTCCTCTGAGCCATCTCCTGCCTCCGAATCTCCCTCTCCTCTTCGGAGAGAGCATGAGGCACGACCTTAGGCCCAGATTTCTTCTTGACCTTAAACCTTTCGTCTAAGTATTCTCTTTCTTCAGCCGACAGCTGCTCCCTCGCACATGAGGTGGAAGCAGCACCCGTCGGCCCAGGAGGCTTAAAGACATAAGCAGTGGGAGGGGAAGGAGTCCCCTCGTCAATAGGAGAAATAAGGGGAGGGACAGGGGAAGGGAGGGTGGGGTCAGGAGAAGGACTTTCAAAAGGGACAGGGAGGGTAGGGGTGGTGGGGGGGGGGGGAAGATTAGCAGAAGGGGGGGGAGGGGGAGGGGCCGGGGCGGGGGAAGGACGGGAAGAGGAAGCAGCCCTGGGGGGATTGCTCCTCCTGGGTGCTAGAGTGGAGATTTTGGTTAGGGGATTTTCTAGAGTAGGTGGAGGGGCCTTGGCCCCGCCACCTCTCTTATCCCCACCAGACCTGGTAGGCCTGGCTCGCTGCTCCTTGGGAGAAGAATCCCCGCCACGAGCAGCATCCCGGATGTAAGTCGATGGCCCTGGTCCAGATTGCCCTACAAGGGCCACGTCGGCTGGAGGAGGAACAGAGGAAGGGACAACAGAGGAAGGGACGACAGCACAATCCAACAATTCAAGGATGGACATAGACTGGGGAGAAACACTGGGACTAGACGTAGAGACATCCTGTCCCTCCTCCATACGGGCCAACATGGCCCTCTTGAGATCCTAGGGCATAGTGTTCCAGGAGACCGGGCATGCCGTGTACGGGTGACCGTATTCAAAACAAAAGTTGCATTTAATGCGTTTGCACGCAGAAGCAACATGCCCGAACTCCTGGCACCTGCCGCACCTCGGATTTGGGCACCCGCTCGCCAAATGACCCCGCTTGCCCCACTTATTACAGGTCCTGGGCTGACCGGGGTAAAAGGTAATAACCTTGTCCCGCCCTATAAGGGCGGAACGGGGAATATGGGTGACGACCCCCTCCTTAATGCAGAGTTTGATCGCCACCTCATACTCCCCCCACCAGATCCCCAGGTCATCCAGGACCCTGTGGGGCGGGGACATGAGGTCCGCGTAGTGCTGGACCCAGGTCACCAGGTCACGCACCGGGATGCTCTCGTTCTGCACCACTATGTGCGCCTTCCTTTCTAATGACTGCCTAGAGAGAGGTACTAATGTGAACCCATTCCACTGTCCATTTAGAGATTCTGCTAGTCTTTTCTCCAAAAAGGCCTCCATTCCCTGCTGTGAAAGGAAGGACACATCATAGTAGGGTGGCGGATCCCCTGGAGCCAGGATCGCGAATAAATCGGCGGGCCTAAACCCCAGTTCGAACAGATAGCGCACAAATTCCCTCTTTGTGGGAACCGCAGAGGCGTGTTCCCACTTCAGGCATACTACATTCCGCCGGCCTGGGGTATAGGCCTCCCTCTCTGTCTCCAGGGGAGCCAGGACCCTCCTCCCAGAAGCAGCATTTCTGACCACCCTAGAGTATGAAAATGGCCTAGTGGAAGACACACCCCCAGCTGGGGCTGCCATAGAGGCAAGGGCCTCTGGTCTTGCGGCAGGCCCCAGTTCTGGGAAGCCACCCCTTGTCACGCTTTCTAGTTCAGGAAGTACTACATCACCACTTTCAGCTGTTGCCGAACCCACCTCAGCCCCCCCACTGACCATCCCCACAACCTCGTCAGAGGTAGAAGCAGGGGCGGGAGCAGGGGTGGAAACGGGGGGGGGGGGGAGGGAGGCTTACACCTGGGGGCATTAGGGCCCAACACGAATATGGCCGCCATGAAATTCTGATTTCCCTTGAAATCAAAGACGTTAAAGTGGAATATAACCCTGCATTTCAACTTTGCTCTAAAATATTATTTACAGCATATTATATGCAAAAAGCATTTTTTTTTTACTAGCCCAGCATTGGAAGGGTTAAACACAGAGGTTTAAAGTTCCATGGAGAGATATGCAGAAGTTCAGATAGATACACTCTATTTAGTTGAATGTATCTATTGATAAATGTTACACACTTTTTGGCTGTCCTCCAAGCTCCTTCTCAGTCAGAGAGATGAGTCACATTCAACACTTAGATACATTTATGTAAACAAAATGTATCTATTTCAGCTTCGGATGCGTCTGCAGAAATCTCCAGGAACTTTAAAGGCCTGTGTAACCCTTCCAATGCTGGTCTAGTAAAAAAAAAAATGCTGGTTGCATATAATATACTGTAAATAATGTTTTAGAGCAAAGTTGAAATGCAGGGTTATATTCCGCTTTAAGCATCTCATTTTCAACCAGCATCCTCCTCCCACCTGCCCTGAATTCCAATTGGCGGCCACAGTCGGGGTCACCCATGCCCACCAGATGTAAGCCTGAAAAGTCTCCCCCCGGTTCCACCTCCTGGATCACCACCTCCTGAGTGTGAGCGTCAATGACGATCAACCGTTTTTTTTCCAACCTAACAATTAAGTCAGCAGTATGAAATTCGGTGATCAATGTATCTTTGTCCACCGGTGGTGGCTCTATGTGCTTACTCTTTTGCTTCTTTTTCTTCTTTTTTTCCCTTTTTTTCTTTCTCCTCCCCCTTTCTCCTTCACTTAAATCATTATCAGAGTCTGAGCAGGAAAGAAAATTTCTCTCAAACATAACATCCAACATGGTGTTGTGTGGTGTTTTTACTAATCCCCCCTTCTGAACTAAGAGTACTTCTCCTCTCTCCTCCATCTGAACTAGTGACCCACTCTGAACATTATCTCCTTCTAAGTCTGACTCTTCAACTATCTGCTAAACCTCTTTGCTTACATCACCAAGCGGTAGCTTTACGTATTTACTGATCTTGTTTCTACCTTTTTTTGGTCTCTTATTGTCAGAAATTAAAGGAGAAGTAATCCCACCCTCCGAAGTCCTGGAATCCACCACCAGGGATCTTTGCTTCTCTTCAGTATTCTCCCCTGAAAAAAGTTCTTGAGCTAATTGCTCCAAACCAGTATTCTGGGGGGTCCAGCGTCCAAGAGAATTTATTTTTTCTTCATTGGCGGAGTCCCCCTTAAACAAGTCCTCTTGAGATATATCCAAGGATGAAGGTCCCGCTCCCTGAACTCCCCTCATGAGTTTTGCCTCCTCCTGGGCTCCTTGAGCCTGCTTAGTGCCATTCTCACTCGTTTCCATGTTCCCAGTGGCCATTGGTAACTCCTCCCCCATATTTACATGGTCTTCCTTAAGTTCCGCCTCTGATTGCGGATTTCTGTATTCCTCTTGGGCATGCGTGTCATCAGGCGCTTTCTCCGCATTGAGAACAGCGCTGGGAGCCTGCGCATGCGTACTTTCGTCCGTTTCAGTCTTACTTCCACGTTGCGTTCCACCGGTCGCGCCAATTTGGTTTGCATTTCCGCGTGGCATCGGCGCATGCGGATTTGCGTCCGCATCCACCATGTTGGTTTCTCCGTGTGGCAAGCGTGCATGCGTGCTAACGGCCGCATTCTTCATGCATATAAAAGTCCGCTAGCGTCACTTCCTGCGGTTCCACCGGAAGTAGGCTCGGCGTCTCTTCCCCTCTATTCTGGATCCCGGCGCCATCTTGCCTGACCACGCTGACAACAGGTAGGCCTTCCCCGGAGCCCTGGGTGCACTTCACCTCCCCCATCCTCACCCCAGACCCCACAGGAGCCACAGGTAGTGACCCCAATGCAGGCCCCGGGGTTCCGACAGGGGGGGACTCCATGCAGGTGCCCGGGGAGGCCACCACAGCCCCAGCCACTCCACCACCTCCAGATGACATAGAGGGGGGGCACAGTAGCCACATTGTGAGTGCCAGAGGCACCCGCACCACCACCTCCAGCCCCACCGGAGACCCCAGCAGCAACCATGCCACCCGGACCCCCGGCAGTAGAGGCGACAGCACAAGCACCCCCAGCAAGCAATCCGGGCACCCACCACAGGGCTGGGTACTAACCCCTCCGCACCCTCAGTCACATCCATAGGCTCACCTTCACTGTATCCACTGAAGGCCTTCCCCTGTCCCAAAGGTATCGGGGACTGGGTATCCTCTTCCTTTACCCAAGGGGGTCTCTCCTGTGGGGTGCACTGCTCCTCTAGGATAATACAGTCATCATCAGTATCATCATCTGAGTCTATATCTGTCTCTGGATTTAACATCCTCTTGAAGTGACTTCTATAGCGCATTTGCTGTACAAAAGGCCCACCAACCTCCTCAAGCTCGGCTAGTTTGGCCTTCTGCACACGGATGTCCTTACGAAGCTCGACCAGGTTCCCATTTGTTTTCAAGAACTCTGGCCTCCAGCTCATCCCATAACGGTATTTCAAGGTGTTGAAATTCCTTTTTAGTTCTGTTATTGTTTCTTCACAGGCCTTGACTTCTTTGATCCACCGAACCACGTCATCTGCCACGGATCCCTCTGAAGAGGACCCATCCCCCGGGTGAGTTGGTGAAGCAGTAGGGGGGGTATGAGCTGGCCACTCCATGCTTGGAGCGGCCAGTTAGCACAGGGAAAGTCCCTGCCTGGCACAGGCCCTGGAGCAGGGACCTCAGGTGAAAAGTCTCTCCGAAAAAGGTGCTTGAAGATCGGATCCAGACCTTTAACTTCTCCACCTTCCAGGTAGGTATATGCAGTGATGGGTATTACAATGTGCACCTGTCACACACACACACAGGTACCGGACAGGCACAGTGACACTGCGTGCGCTCACATAGGTAAGTGGGTGCACTGAAGTGAACAACAGATGGTAGGTATATGCAGTGATGGGTATTACAATGTGCACCTGTCACACACAGACAGGTACCAGACAGGCACAGTGACACTGCGTGCGCTCACGTAGGTAGGTGGGTGCACTGAAGTGAACAACAGATGGTAGGTATATGCAGTGATGGGTATAACAATATGCACCTGTCACACACAGACAGGTAGCAGACAGGCACAGTGACACTGCGTGCACTCAACTCACTTAGGTAGATGGGTGCACTGTGAACAACAGGTAGGTAGGTATATGCAGTGATGGGTATTACAATGTGCACCTGTCACACACACAGGTAGTCATTGAATGTGCTGGGCCTGGCAGTGATACACACACACAGTATGAATTGTCAAGGCTGTCTATGCAACACAAGCGTCAGTGGGACACACAGAGAAAAAAAATAGATCACAAGAACAAGATCAACTCTCAAAAGAGCTATTGTGGGGTGCTATTTTAGCAATAAGAATTAGCAAGGAGCAAGCTAACAAGCCTACAAGAGCCTAACTAATCTTTCCCTATGAGAGTCTGCAGCAGCAGCTGCAAAAAATGGCCAGCGATGCCTGCCTTTTATAAGGGGGGGAGTGGCTCCAGGAGGGAGTGTCGCCTGATTGGCTACAATGTGCCTGCTGACTGTGATGTAGAGGGACAAAGTTGACCCTAATGGTGCATTATTGGGGGAACCGAACTTCGGGAAAAACTTGCGGTTCTCCGCGATCGCGAACCCCCGGAAGTTCACCAGGAACCGTTCGCCGGTGAACAATTCTGGCCATCTCTACTGCTTAGGCACCATAATACCAAACAGATATGCAGTGTCAATTTAACTTATTGAAAGTGTAATAAACTACACCTGTCTTCTTCTTAATAAACATTTTAAAGAGTCTACATGCATCCTTATTTTAATATTTAATATCCAAATACACTATTGTTATTGCAAAAAATGCTGGTAGCCTTACTCTACAATTTATTTTACCCCAAAGCTTTTTATGCATCACTTGTAGGTAGCATACAAATCTTCAAATACAGTTATTTCCTACATAAAATAACTCACTGCGCAGCAAATATTAGAAACATAATTAAGTCTCCAAGATAATGATGAATATATTTTTGCAGTACATACATTTTCAGATTTGAAAGAAGAAACCAGGTTTTCTTGTCAACAGCCAGAGCATGGTACTAAGTGTTATTTGCATTTGTAAAATATAACCATCAGCAAACTTAATTTTAAAGAGAACCCGAGGTGTGTTTAAAGAATGTTATCTGCATACAGAGGCTGGATCTGCCTATACAGCCCAGCCTCTGTTGCTATCCCAAACCCCACTAAGGTCCCCCTGCACTCTGCAATCCCTCATAAATCACAGCCGTGCTGTGAGGCTGTGTTTACATCTGTAGTGTCAATCTCAGCTGCTCCCCCGCCTCCTGCATAGCTCCGGTCCCTGCCCCCGTCCCTTCCCTCCAATCAGCAGGGAGGGAAGGGATGCAGGCGGGGACTGGAGTTCTGCAGGAGGCGGGGAGAGCAGCAGACTGACACTATAGAGATAAACACAGCCAGCTCTGACAAGCTGTTTGTCAGCAGCGCGGCTGTGATTTATGAGGGATTGCAGAGTGCAGGGGGACCTTAGGGGGGGTTTGGGATAGCAACAGAGGCTGGGCTGTATAGGCAGATCCAGCCTCTGTATGCACATAATATTCTTCAAACCCACCTCGGGTTCTCTTTAAATCTGTGTAGTACCCATAGACTTAATTTTCTATGGAAAGCCTCTGAACTGCTCACTAACTGAGTCATAAACTTGTAATATTGACAGATACTGTTGCAAACACTGTGCAAAATGTACTCTTTCTTTTTGTTCTTATTTAAATGGATGCATTTTGGTAACTTATGGATGGTCTTTAATAGAAGTTTTTCAGCCACTGCATTATTTTAAATAGAATGTGCTGCCTTGAAATAAATCATTAATGGTTGTTCATTAAATTTGCTCCAACATTGACTGTTTACTGATTAATAATTAACTTTGTTTATGTTTACAGCCCTTTGTATTACTCAGGAACATGAATACCCACAGTGAATGAACATTATTATTATCAGACATGATGTTATTACAGTGAATTTAACTTGTTGTTTTTTCAACCAGCTTTGTAATTAACACTTTTAATGCATTATAGTTCTATTCTAAACTCTAGTAGAAGATCTGTGAGAGCATGAACAAATCTCAACAGATTTCTTGCTTTTATGTTATCTTGATTTTTTGTTTGTTTGTTTGTTTTTTTTGTTTGCTTGTTTTTTTGTTTGCTTGTTTTTTTGTTTTGTTGTTTTGTTTTTTTGTTGTGGCTTAATAAATATATATAAGGTGCAGGAATCTGCAGTGGAAAAACAGCACTGTCGATGAGTTAAGCTCAGAATTGGGGTAAAAGCCAGGGATGAGGTAGTTAGAGGTGGCCAGAATGGTTCGCCGGAGAACCGATTCGAGCGAACATCGGTGGTTCACGTTCGCAGTGAACCGCAAACTATATGCGAGTTCGACATGCCCCCTATACTACATCATTAGGCTAAACTTTGACCTTCTACATCACAGTCAGCAGACACATGGTAGTCAATCAGGCTGCACTCCTTCCTGCAGCCCCCCCCCCCTTTCCTCATACAAGGCAGCTGCAGTGAGGCTGCAGTAATTAGAGAAGGGAGAGCTTGCTGCAGAGACATTAGGGAAAGCTTAGTTAGGCTCTTGTTAGGCTTGTTAGCTTGCTCCTTGATGATACTTATTGCTAAAAAGCACCCACAACAACTCTTTTGAGAGCTAATGTTGTTCTTGTGATCTGTTTATCTGTTTTTTTGTGTCCCACTGACACTTGCATATACAGCCCTGTCAGTCAGTCGCAGCTGGCCCTTGCTAGTTCCTACTGTGCCACTGCCAGACCCTGCACATTCAGTGACTACCTTTTCACTGCACGTGTGTGACAGCTGAACATTTGTAATACCAGTCACTGCATACCTGTTCATGGTACCTGTGTGTGGGACAGCTGCACCTTGTATTGATACCAGTCATTGCATACCTGTTCAGTGCACCTGCATGACAGCACGCAGTGTTATATTATATACCAGTCACTGCATACCTGTTTGCGGTACCTGTGTGTGTGACAGCAGCACATTTGTAATACCAATCACTGCATACCTGTTTACTTCACCTGTGTGACAGCACTCAGTATTATATTATATAACAGTCAATGCATACCTGTTCACGGTACCTGTGTGTGTGACAGCTGAACATTGTATTGATACAAGTCACTGCATACCTGTTCACTGCACCTGTGTGTGTAACAGCTGCACATTTGTAATACTAGTTACTGCATACCTGTTCAGTGCACCTGCGTGACAGCACGCAGTGTTATATTATATACCAGTCACTGCATACCTGTTCACAGTACCTGCACATTTGTAATACCAGTCACTGCATACCTGTTTACTGCATTATATACCAGTCTTTGCATACCTGTTCACAGTACCTGTGTGTGTGAAAGCTGCACATTGCATTGATATCAGTCACTGCCTACCTGTTCAGTGCACCTGTGTGACAGCACACAATGTTATATTATATAACAGTCACTGCATACCTGTTCATGGTACCTGTGTGTGAGACAGCTGCACATTTCTAATACCAGTCACTGCATACCTGTTCAATGCACCTGTGTGACCGCACACAGTGTTATATTATATACCAGTCACTGCATACCTGTTCACGATACCTGTGTATGTGACAGCTGCACATTTGTAATACCAGTCACTGCATACCTGTTCACGGTACCTATGTGTGTGACAGCTGCACATTGTATTGATACCAGTCATTGCATACCTGTTCAGTGCACCTGTGTGACAGCACACAGTGTTATATTATATACCAGTCACTGCATACCTGTTCACTGTACCTGTGTGTGTGACAGCTGCACATTTGTAATACCAGTCACTGCATACCTGTTCACTGCACCTGTGTGACTGCACTCAGTGTTATATTATATACCAGCCAATGCATACCTGTTCACGGTACCTGTGTGTGTGACAGCTGAACATTGTATTGATACCAGTCACTGCATACCAGTTCACTGTTCCCCTGTGTGTGTGACAGCTGCACATTTGTAATACCAGTCACTGCATACCTGTTCAGTGCACCTGCGTGACAGCACACAGTGTTATATACCAGTCACTGCATAACTGTTCACTGCACCTGTGTGACCGCACTCAGTGTTATATTATATACCAGCCAATGCATACCTGTTCACGGTACCTGTGTGTGTGACAGCTGCACATTGTATTGATACCAGTCACTGCATACCAGTTCACTGTTCCCCTGTGTGTGTGACAGCTGCACAATTGTAATACCAGTCACTGCATACCTGTTCACTGCACCTGTGTGACCTCACACTGTTTTATATACCAGTCCGTGCATACCTGTTCACTGCACCTGTGTGACCGCACACTGTTTTATATACCAGTCTGTGCATACCTGTTAACTGCACCTGTGTGACAGCTGCACATTGTATTTTAATACTAGTCACTGCATACCTTTCACTGCACCTGTGCGACTGCACATTGTATTAGTCCAGTCAGTGCATAACTTTCACTTCATCCCCCCCGATATGGACAAAACAGGCAGAGGCAGAGCCAGAGGCAGGCCACCCAGCAGGTCTGTTCGAGGTCGTGCTGACGTGACTTTGTGTGGCCCTGGACCAAAGTACAGTGCTCAGAAGAAGGCACATGCCATCAACTCCCAAGATTGTCAGGACGTAGTTGACTATTTAACACAGAACACCTCATCTTCCGCAGCCACCAGCGCTACTACAAGCACCAAATCTGCTACATTTGACACTTCGCAGGAGTTATTTGGTGGGGAATTCACTGATTTACAGCAATTATTGTTACAACAAGATGAAGGCGCTAAGCAAGTTACACCACCTCATATGTCTGAGTTAGGTGGCATTATGGACGTAAGGTGTGAGGAGGAGGATGATGAAGTACCTGCTGTTGGTGCAGTTTTGGAGGTGTCTGAGGCAAGCGAAGCTGGAGAGGATGATTATGATGATGATGAATATGATGATATGGATGTCACGTGGGTTCCCAATAGAGGAGATGAACAAAGGGACAGTTCAGAGGGGGAGTCAGAAAGGAGTAGGAGGAAACGAGTTGCTAAAAAGAAACAGGGGGAGCTCGTTTTCAGAAACAGCTCGTAGCAGTGTCTAGCGCCATGTATCGCCACCTATGGACAGCCAGCCAACATGCCCTTCAATGTCAGCTACTGACGCCACCATAGTGCCATCACCCCAGGGCTCAGCGGTGTGGAATTTTTTGTGTGTGTCTGCCTCAGATGAGAGCAATGCCATCTGTACTCTCTGCCACCAAAAACTGAACCGTGGGAAGGCCAAATCCTGCATAGGGACAACTGCCTTACGAAGGCACATGGAAAAAAAGCACAAACTGCAATGGGAAGACCACCTGAGGAAAAAGCAGCACACAAAAGCACAGCCACCCTCCTTCTCCTCTTCCTCCTTCAGGTGCATTATCTTCAGCCGTTTTCTCCCTTGCACCTTCACAGCCACCCTCCTCCACTCTGCCTCTCACCTTGAGTGGTTCTTGCTCCTCTGCCCACAGCAGCAGACAGGTGTCCATGAGGGAAATCTTTGAGTGGAAGAAGCCAATGTCTGCCAGTTACCCCCTTGCCCGGCGTCTGACAGCTGGCTCGGCGGAACTGTTAGCCTGCCAGCTGTTACCATACCAGCTGGTGGACTCTGAGGCCTTCTGAAAATTTGTGGCGATTGGGACACCGCCGTGGAAGATACCAGGCTGCAATTATTTCTTTTAAAAGGTGATACCCAAACTGTACCATGAAGTTGCAAGGCAAGCGGTGTCATCTCTGGCACACAGCGTAGGGTCAAGTGTCCATCTGACCACGGATGCCACATCTGCAAAGCATGGTCAGGGCAGGTACATTACTTACACAGCCCATTGGGTCAACCAGGTGACCACTGGCAAGCAGGGAGTACGTGGCTCTGCAGCGGACCTAGTTGTGACAGCTCCACCACTTGCAGGCAGGCCTGCTGCCACCTCCTCTCCTTCTCCTCCTACTCCTCCTGCTACATCCTCTTTGCTGTCATCTTCCTCCTCCTCGGCTGAGTGGCAGTGCTACTCTACTGGTGCTGCGATCTCCTCTCCAGCTACACAGTCCCAGCTTCCCAGGGCCTATGCTGCATGCCAGGTATGACGGTGTCACACCATCTTAGATATGTCTTGCCTCAAAGAGGAGAGTCACATTGGAGCAGCTCTCCTGGCTGCTCTGAACAAATAGGTGGATTAGTGGCTGACCCCGCACCAACTGGAGATCGGCAACATGGTGTGTGACAACGGCAGCAATCTCATTTCGGCTTTGAGTTTGGGAAGGTTGACACATGTACCCTGCACGGCACATGTGCTGAATCTAATAATTCAGAGATTTGTGTGTAAGTACCCAGGCTTACAGGATGTCCCGAAGCAGTCCAGGAAGGTGTGTGGGCATTTCAGGCAGTCTTACACGGCCATGGCATGCTTGGCCGATATTCAGCGGAGGAACAACTTGCCGGTGAGATGCTTAATTTGCGATAGCCCGACTCACTGGAATTCAACACTCCAGATGTTTAGCCGCCTGCTACAACAGGAGAAAGCCGTCAACCTGTATCTTTACAACTACAGTAAAAGGACATGCTATGGGGAGATGGGGTTGTTCTGGCCAAAGTACTGGACACTCATGCGAAATGCCTGCAGGCTCATGCCGCCATTTGAGGAGGTGACAAACATGGTGAGTAGCAGTGAAGGCGCCATCAGCGACTTGATCCTGTTTGCTTTCTTCCTGGAGCGTGCCGTACGTAGAGTGGTGAATCAAGCTTTGGAGGAGCGTGAACAGAATAGGAACAGGAGGAAGAGTTGTGGGATCAATTACCAGCAGAACCAGATGTTTACTCCACACCTGTGCCAGCACAGAGGAGGGGGGAGGAGGAGGAGAAGGAAGAGTTGTGTGGGAAAGAGGAGTCAGATGGGCTTGTGCTCATCTTTCCCGTGGTATTCTTCGTGTATGGGGGAAGGAGAACTTACCTGACATCACTGAGGAAGAGCAAGAGGAGATGGATAGTACGTTTGCATCCAAATTTGTGCAGATGGCGGCTTTCATGCTGTCCAGCCTGTTGAGGGACCCTCGTATAAAAAACTCAAGGGAAATGACCTGTACTGGGTGGCAATGCTACTAGACCCTTGGTATAAGCACAAAGTGGTGGAGATGTTACCAACTCACAAGAAGGCAGAAAGGATGCAGCACTTGCACAACAAGCCGGCAAGTATGCTTTACGGTGCATTTAAAGAGAATCTTAACTGAGAGGAATATGGATGTTTCCTTTTAAACAATACCAGTTGCTTGGCAGTCCTGCTGATGTCTTTGGCTGACTGCAGCTAAATAACACACCCGAAACAAGCATGCAGCTAATCCAGTCTGACTTCAGTCAGAGCACCTGACATGCATGCTTGTTAAGGGGCTGAGGCTAAAAGTATTAGAGACACATGATCAGCAGGAGAGTCAGGAAACTGGTATCATTTTAAAAGAAAGAATACATATCCTTCTCAGTTTAGGTTCCCTTTAAGGGTGATGTCACAGCGCAACGGAATAAAGGTGCCACTGCCAGTAATCCTTTTCCCATGTCCACGCAGGCAAGGACAGGACTTTCCAGCGATCTCATGGTGATGTCGGACATGCGGACATTCTTTAGTCCAATGCCTCGCCTTAGCCCTTGTGGATCTACCCTCAACCAACGCCTCGACCGGCAAGTAGCCGACTACCTGGCCTTAACTGCAGATGTAGACTACAGCGATGAACCCCTGGACTACTGGGTGCACAGGCTTGACCTGTGGCCAGAGCTGTCACAATTTGCCATCCAATTTCTGTCTTGCCCTGCCTCAAGCGTCCTGTCAGAAAGCACCTTCAGCACAGCTGGAGGCATTGTCACTGAGAAGCGAAGTTGCCTAGGTCAAAAAAGTGTTCAGTACCTCACTTTATCAAAATGAATGAGGCATGGATCCCAGAGGGCTACTGCCCGCCCGAAGACTAAGTCAGTCCCCGTACACAGCATCTCTTCCTGCACGCCGTGTGACTGCCTGCTTCAAGACTAAGTCAGTCCCCAGTCCCCACACACCATCTTTGCCTGCAGGCTGCTTGAGTGCCTTCTTCGCCAACACCAACAAGGTCCAGGACTCCAGGCGGATTCCTGAATTTTTAAGGTCGCTGCTAACAGTGGCTGCTAACAAAACCAATAACATTTTTTTCTGGTGTGTGTACATGCCTGCCTCATTTTTCTGGCTGCACTGCAGCTGCAAAAACAAAACAAGAGACATGTACATGTGTCAATTCCCCTTCGTGATTGTTACCTTGCCGCAGTGAAGGGGCTTGCGTATCACAATGCAGCAATAACTGCCGGCTATATGAGTGTGTCGGGGGGGGGGGGGCAAACCCAAGATAAAAAAGTAATTGCTTCATTGTGGACAGACCAAATTTGATCATCTGGACAGTCACTGTTGTTCTATCATTGAGCTACCTCAGCCCGGCGACCATATGGGCTTGAAAACCGCTATCGCCTGCACTCTGGCCATGGTGAGCACCAGTCCAGCACAGCTGTCACTACACAAACAGCTGTTTGCGGTGCGTTACACAGTGAGTTTGGTTTGTCAGTGGGAAGCAGTACACTAATTACACTACCTGATTGATGTATACACATGCAAGATGTTTGAAAGCACTTAAGGCCTCCAATTTAGCATTCAATGGGCTTGATTCACAAAGCGGTGCTAACCTACTTAGCATGTCTAAAGTCTTTAGACGCGCTAACCAGGGTGCTAAGTAGGTTAGCACCGGATTTCTCAATCAGATCGCGCGCTAATTTTGCACGCGCAAAGTGTTAGGCACGCAAAGCTTTACGCGCGCTAAGTCCCATAGGCTTTAATGGACACTTCGCGCGGAGCGCCCTGCGCTCTGTGCAGTACGCGCGTAAAGTTTTATGTGCGAAAAGCTTGTTTAGACGTGCTAAGGGGGTTTTCACAGGCGTGCTAACAGTTAGCACCACTTTGTGAATCAAGCCCAATGTGATTTCTGCCCATAAAACGCTGCTATGCGTCAATCCTGATTTTTCCCCGGGACTTTTGGCGTGTATCCCACTCCGCCTACCCCTCTCCAGGTGTTAGACCCCTTAAAACATCTTTGCCATCACTTTTGTGGGCAGCATAAATGTTTGTAGTTTTCAAAGTTCGCCTCCCCATCGAAGTCTATTGCGGTTCGCGAAGTTCGCGCAAACCCGAAGTTCGCATTCGAGGTTCGCGAACCTAAAATTGGAGATTCCAGCCATCTCTAGAGGTAGTTCGTAAGTATTGAAAACCAAATTGGAACATACACAGGCGTTCATCATCCAAGTAGCATTCAACAGAGGTGATAATGCTGCTTAGCAAATTAACTTTAGAAACATGAATTACTTTTAAGCTAGCTGTATAGTAGATATTTTAGTTTAGTGGTGTTGTTTTTACTAATGCATGTCTCCTATGCTATTACATAGTTCCCACTGGCAATAAACTCAGCTGTCTAAAGATGGCCAGGGGCTCCTGCCCTTGTGATCACTGTAAGCCAGTCACAGTGATCACAAAGAAAATAATACTATGGTCCTTAAAGGAAACCTGAAATGAGCAAAAAAACAAAAACAAATTTAAATTAGGGATGGGACGAATACACAATTTCTTCGACTCCGAATCCGGATCCGAATCTAAAAAGGTTCTCGAATATCTCGAACCTTTCGAATCCCGAATCTAACGAATCCTGCACATAAAAATTGTGTACCCAGGCATAGGTAGCGAGGTAAAGGTGCCTTCAGTATAGCTAGCTAGGTATGGGTGCCTTCAATATTGGTAGCTTTCAGTATAGGTAGCAAGGTATAGGGGCCTTCAGTATAGGTAGCAGGGTTTATGGGCCTTCAGTATAGGTAGCAGGGTATATGGGCCTTCAGTATAGGTAGCAGGGTATATAGGCCTTCAGTATAGGTAGCAGGGTATATGGGCCTTCAGTATAGGTAGCAGGGTATATGGGCCTTCAGTATAGGTAGCAGGGTATATGGGCCTTCAGTATAGGTAGCAGGGTATATGGGCCTTCAGTATAGGTAGCAGGGTATATGGGCCTTCAGTATAGGTAGCAGGGTATATGGGCCTTCAGTATAGGTAGCAGGGTATATGGGCCTTCAGTATCGGTAGCAAGGTACATGTGCCTTCAGTATCGGTAGCAAGGTATAGGGGCCTTCAGTATAGGTAGCACAGTACATGTGCTTTCAGTATTGGTAGGTAACTAGGTATAGGGGCCTTCAGTATAGGTAGCAGGGTATATGTGCCTTCAGTATAGGTAGCAGGGTATATGTGCCTTCAGTATAGGTAGGTAGCTAGGTATAGGGGCCTTCAGTATAGGTAGTAAGGTACATGTGCCTTCAGTGTAGGTAGGTAGGTAGGTAGGTAGGTAGGTAAAGGGACCTTCAGTATAGGTAGCAGGGTATAGGGCCTTAAGTATAGGTAGGTATGTAGGTAGGTAGGTATAGGGGCCTTTAGGTAGGTAGGTAGGTAAAGGGACCTTCAGTATAGGTAGCAGGGTATAGGGCCTTAAGTATAGGTAAGTATGTAGGTAGGCAGGTATAGGTGCCTTTAGGTAGGTAGGTACGTATAGGGGGCCTGTAGGTAGGTAGGTAGGTATTGAGGCCTGTAGGTAGGTATAGTGGCCTGTAGGTAGGTATAGGGGCCTTTAGGTAGGTAGGTAGGTATAGGGGCCTTTAGGTAGGTAGGTACGTACGTATAGGGGGCCTTTAGGTAGGTATAGGGGGCCTTTAGGTAGGTGGGTATAGCGCCCTGTAGGTAGGTAGGTAGGTAGGTATAGCAGCCTGTAGGTAGGTAAGGATAGTGGCCGGTAGGTAGGTAGGTAGGTATAGTGGCCTGTAGGTAGGTAGGTATAGCAGCCTGTAGGTAGGTATAGCAGCCTGTAGGTAGGTAAGGATAGTGGCCGGTAGGTAGGTATAGTGGCCTGTAGGTAGGTATAGTTGCCTGTAGGTAGGTATAGTGTCCGGTAGGTAGGTAGGTATAGGTGCCTTTAGGTAGGTAGGTATGTATAGGGGGCCTGTAGGTAGGTGGGTAGGTAGGTAGGTATTGAGGCCTGTAGGTAGGTATAGTGGCCTGTAGGTAGGTAGGTATAGGGGCCATTAGGTAGGTAGGTAGGTAGGTAGGTATAGGGGCCTTTAGGTAGGTAGGTATAGGGGCCTTTAGGTAGGTATAGGGGCCTTTAGGTAGGCAGGTAGGTGCGTATAGGGGGCCTTTAGGTAGGTATAGGGGCCTGTAGGTAAGTAGGTATAGCGGCCTGTAGGTAGGTAGGTATAGCGGCCTGTAGGTAGGTAGGGATAGTGTTAGGTCGGTAGGTAGGTAGGTAGATAGAACCCCCCTCCCCCGCCAACCCCCCCACGGCCCCCTCCGTCCCCCCGTGCCTCCTCCGCTCACCCCTGCATAAGAATCTACTCACCTTTCCCGTGGAGCGCAGAGCGGCAGACCTCTTCATTACTTCCCTGTTCCCTCTAGTGGCCGGACCGGCTCTTACTAATGACGTCATTGTAAGAGCCGGTCACTAGGGGGAACCAGGAAGTCGGCGAGAGGTCTGCCGCTCTGCGCTCCGCTATGGATAGGTGAGTGGATGCGGGCAGGGGGGGCGAGCGGAGGAGGCGCGGGGGGGTCGGAGGAGGTCGGAGGAGGACGAGTGCGAGCGGCGGATGCGCGGCGATGCGGCGTCGGGATTTGGCGGATTCGTATAGTGGAAAATGGCGTCGGGATTCGAATCCACGAATCTCGAATATTTCCTAATATTCGAGGGATTCGTGGATTCGCCGGATTCGTTGTCCCACCCCTAATTTAAATTTACAGTGGGTTGCAAAAGTATTCGGCCCCCTTGAAGTTTTCCACATTTTGTCACATTACTGCCACAAATATGCATCAGTTTTATTGGAATTTCAAATGAAAGACCAATACAAAGTGGTGTACACGTGAGAAGTGGAATGAAAATCATACATGTTTCCAAACATTTTTTACAAATCAATAACTGCAAAGTGGGGTGTGCATAATTATTCAGCCCCCTGAGTCAATACTTTGTAGAACCACCTTTTGCTGCAATTACAGCGGCCAGTGTTTTAGGGTATGTCTCTAACAGCTTTGCACATCTAGAGACTGAAATCCTTGCCCATTCTTCTTTGCAAAACAGCTCCAGCTCAGTCAGATTAGATGGACAGGGTTTGTGAACAGCAGTTTTCAGATCTTGCCACAGATTCTCGATTAGATTTAGATCTGGACTTTGACAAGGCCATTCTAACACATAGATATGTTTTGTTTTAAACCATTCCATTGTTGCCCTGGCTTTATGTTTAGGGTCATTGTCCTGCTGGAAGGTGAACCTCCACCCCAGTCTCAAGTCTTTTGCAGACTCCAAGAGGCTTTCTTCCAAGATTGCCTATATTTGGCTCCATCCATCTTCCCATCAACTCTGACCAGCTTCCCTGTCCCTGCTAAAGAGATGCATGATGCTGCCACCACCATATTTGACAGTGGGGATGTTGTGTTCAGAGTGATGTGCAGTGTTAGTTTTCTGCCACACATAGCGTTTTGCATTTTGGCCAAAAAGTTCAATTTTGGTCTTATCTGACCAGAGCACCATCTTCCACATGGTTGCTGTGTCCCCCACATTAGTTGTGGCAAACTGCAAACGGGACTTCTTATGCTTTCTGTTAACAATGCCTTTCTTCTTGCCACTCTTCCATAAAGGCCAACTTTGTACAGTGCATGACTAATAGTTGTGCCATGGACACAGTCTCCCACCTGAGCTGTAGATCTCTGCAGCTCATCCAGAGTCACCATGGGCCTCCTCCCCCCCCCCCCCCCCCCATGTTTAGTGCCCAAAAAGAAGACCCTAACTAATGCCTAAACTCCTTGTACGTGCCTAACTTTCACCCCCCACCTAATGCCTAAAATTAATCCCTCATGGTAGTTGTCTAAAACTAACCTAGAGCCCAGCACCAATGGACCAATAGTTGTTGCCAAGTGAACAGCAAACCCGAATTTCCACAAATGTTCACGAACAGGCGAATTTGGCGAACCACCATAGACTTCAATGGGCAGGCAAATTTTAAAACCTACAAAGACTGTTTCTGGTCACAAAAGTGATGGAAAAGTTGTTTCAAGCGGTCTAACACCTAGACTGTGGCATGCCGGAGAGAGATCCATGCCAAAAGTCACACCAAAAATTACGGATTAGATGCAGTCGTGTTTTAATCACTAAAGGGCAGAAATCCCATTACATTCCTACAAATAATGCACTGGAGTGGTACTCCATGCCTGCAACTAAATCTGGTCACAATATAAGTAGTGTGCACAGCTCTGGGTGACAGTGGGCTGTGGAGTGTCACGCACTGCAATAGTACTATAAAAATATAGCGTAAAATAATGCACTGGAGTTGTACTCTGTGCCTGCAACTTAATGTGGCAACAAATAGCAGTAGTGTGCACAGCTATGGGTGTCAGTGGGCTGTGGAGTGTTACACACACACAAAAAAACACAGGAGACCTATGTACTAGCCCTCAAAAGGCCTTCAAAATTTGATTTGGGGTGCTTTCAGCAAGTAGTCAGTGAGGAGAAAAATCCCGGCCTAGCTAATGCTTTCCCTACCTATCTACAACAAGCAATATTAGAGGGACCCACCTAGCTAACCTGTACTGGGGCACCTACCAATCAAACTTATACCGGGGGCGCCTGCCTATCTAACCTATACTGGGGGCAACTATACTGGCTACCTATACTGGAGGCACCTACCTGGCTAACCTATAGCGGGGGCAACTATACGGAAATTTTACACCCTCGCCCTGGCTGCATTTTAGCCTAGAAACTGCACTGCCCCTTAAGTAGCTTTGTGCACACTAAAAGATGCACAAAGCTACATCACGCACTGCACCGCGCACAGCGTAATGCGTCAATCTTTGTTGCTATGATAACGTCGCACCCGCTATACTGTATATGATGCAACCATAAGTTTGCATAGGATGCGACGATAACGGGGCACTGATACACTGTCGCATCCTATATGACCTTAAGGTCGCATCATGTACAGTATAGCGGGTGCGATGTTATCGTGCAGTGCGCGATGTAGCTTTTTGCATCTTTTAGTGTGCACAAAGCTACTTAAGGGGTACTAAGTTCAAATAAGTCACACTAACTCCGATAAGGCACACTAACTGCAATAAGGCACACTAACTCCGATAAGGCACACTAACCTCAGATAAGGCACCCTAACCTCAGATAAGGCACACTAACTCAGATAAGGTACACTAACTCCGATAAGGCACACTAACTCAGATAAGGCACACTAGCCTCAGATAAGGCACACTAACCTCATATAAGGCACACTAACTCCGATAAGGCACACTAACTCCGATAAGGCACACTAACTCAGATAAGGCACACTAACCTCAGTTAAGGCACACTAACCAGCTTAGCGCCGGTTAGTGAATCAAGCCTTAGGTCTACAAAAAAAAAAGATAGACCAGTATAGTCAGTACAGATATGTCACACTAATTCAATTAAAGGGTCATGTGCACTGGGAGACATTTCAGAACTCACTCCAACCTGAATTGTCGCAAATACTTTCTGTTTTAAGAAAGCAAACTTTTGTTTTCTATAGCATTTTATTAAGGGGGCTTTTTGGACCATTGTAGCCCCTTACATGAGCTTGCTGATTAGTCTGTACCTCTGCACCAGTGGTGCTCAGCAGAGCTCGAATATTCGAGTAGCTCGAATATTCGAGCTCTTTTCCAGCTATTCGAGCTCGGTATTCGAGCTCCGAATAGCTGTAGCTATTCGAATGGGCTATTCGCGTACACTCGAATAGCCCATTCACTATTCGAGCTATTCGAGCAAACGGCGCTATTCGAGCTCGGTACCGAGCTCGAATAGCGTCATAGCCCAGATTGATGTCCTTAGAGCCAATCAGAGGGCTCCCAGGCCCTCTGACGGCAGCCAATCACAGAGGGGGACCCTGGCCAGCCCCTACCCTATAAATAGCGGCCGCCATGTTACGTTTCTCCGTCCTTGCCTGAGACTTGCATAGAGAGAGAGTTGCTCCTTTGTGCTTTGGCTTAGCAAGAGCTTTATTGTGGTCATTTACCTAGCGTTTTTGCTCACATACACCTCCTATACACACCTATATTGTTGTTAGTTAGTTAGACATTGTATTTTAGTTAGTAGCTTTTGTGTTACATAGAGACAGGCCAGCTGCTGCAGGCTTACAGCTTTAGGCCTCAGGGCCTGCCTGTGTGGGCAGCTGTCCTCCTGTCCTCTGTTTATTTCTCTCTATTCTATACCAGTATTTCTGCTGTCCTTTACTACTGATTGTATTAGTATTGTAGTTATATACTGTAACTGTACTAGGACACTCACTGTCACTGTTCATAGGCTACTAGCTGCTCCTGCGTGTGTGCACTCACTGTCTGTGTACACACTACACACACTCTATTTCCTTCTGATAACTGATTGATTATTGTAATTGAATATTGTAATTAGTTAGTTGTACTCACTGTTACTACTTACTGTACTAGGAGTCTAGGACACTCAGTCACTGTTCATAGGCTACTAGCTCCTGCGTGTGTGCACTCACTGTCTGTGTACACACTACACACACTCTATTTCCTTCTGATAACTGATTGATTATTGTAATTAGTTAGTTGTACTTACTGTTACTACTTACTGTACTAGGAGTCTAGGACACTCAGTCACTGTTCATAGGCTACTAGCTCCTGCGTGTGTGCACTCACTGTCTGTGTACACACTACACACACTCTATTTCTTTCTGATAACTGATTGCTTATTGTAATTAGTTACTTGTACTTACTGTTACTACTTACTCTTACTGTACTAGGAGTCTAGGACACTCAGTCACTGTTCATAGGCTACTAGCTCCTGCGTGTGTGCACTCACTGTCTGTGTACACACACTACACACACTCTATTTCCTTCTGATAACTGATTGCTTATTGTAATTAGTTAGTTGTACTTACTTTTACTACTTACTCTTACTGTACTAGGAGTCTAGGACACTCAGTCACTGTTCATAGGCTACTAGCTCCTGCGTGTGTGCACTCACTGTCTGTGTACACACTACACACACTCTATTTCCTTCTGATAACTGATTGATTATTGTAATTAGTTAGTTGTACTTACTGTTACTACTTACTGTACTAGGAGTCTAGGACACTTAGTCACTGTTCATAGGCTACTAGCTCCTGCGTGTGTGCACTCACTGTCTGTGTACACACACTACACACACTCTATTTCCTTCTGATAACTGATTGCTTATTGTAATTAGTTAGTTGTACTTACTGTTACTACTTACTCTTACTGTACTAGGAGTCTAGGACACTCAGTCACTGTTCATAGGCTACTAGCTCCTGCGTGTGTGCACTCACTGTCTGTGTACACACTACACACACTCTATTTCCTTCTGATAACTGATTGCTTATTGTAATTAGTTAGTTGTACTTACTGTTACTACTTACTCTTACTGTACTAGGAGTCTAGGACACTCAGTCACTGTTCATAGGCTACTAGCTCCTGCGTGTGTGCACTCACTGTCTGTGTACACACACTACACACACTCTATTTCCTTCTGATAACTGATTGCTTATTGTAATTAGTTAGTTGTACTTACTGTTACTACTTACTGTACTAGGAGTCTAGGACACTCAGTCACTGTTCATAGGCTACTAGCTCCTGCGTGTGTGCACTCACTGTCTGTGTACACACACTACACACACTCTATTTCCTTCTGATAACTGATTGATTATTGTAATTAGTTAGTTGTACTTACTGTTACTACTTACTCTTACTGTACTAGGAGTCTAGGACACTCAGTCACTGTTCATAGGCTACTAGCTCCTGCGTGTGTGCACTCACTGTCTGTGTACACACACTACACACACTCTATTTCCTTCTGATAACTGATTGCTTATTGTAATTAGTTAGTTGTACTTACTGACTGTTACTACTTACTTACTTACTGTACTAGGGACACTCACTCAGTCACTGTTCATAGGCTAGCTCCTGCGCGTGTTTGCGCGTGCGTGCACTCACTGTCTGTAGTGTACACACACTAAATTTACTTGTGATTACTACTGATTATTGTAACTGCTAGTTGTACTTCCTGACTGTTACTACTTACTTACTGTACTAGGGACACTCACTCAGTCACCTCACCCACCAACCCACTCCATTAAAGTACCCCACTTTTCACCCGCCCTTTTAAAAAACTTTTGTCTATACGCCCAAAACATCGAAGATGTCTGGAAGTGGCAGCCAGCGCGGTTTGGGCAAGGGGAAGGGCAGCAAGGGAATCAGGAGGAGAGGGAGCAGCATTGTGGCAAGCCGCGGGCGCGCCACCATGCACAGTTCCGCAGCAGCAGCAGCAGCGTCAGTGGCTAACATTCCTCCCATAGCCACTGGCCGTGGACGCCTTGGGCGCCGCCCAGCAGGAGCATCTGCAACTCACGCTGCAGAGACACAGCAGCAGCAGCGTGTAGCACCTGCTCCGATTTTCCTCCAGCCGGGTCGGAAACGACCCATTGAGGAAAAGGATGCAGACACTGTGGTGCAACTGATGACGGAGGATGAGCAGCCCGCCATCAGCTCTGCATCCGAGGCCTCCACCCTCACCACCACCACCACCACCACCCCTGTTCGCAGCAGCCGCCCAGCAGGGCCTGGGGAGGAGGCCAGTTCACCGTCACTCGCCGACCTGTCATTCAGCAGTCTTTTGACCCCAGGCATCATGAGTAAATTGTCTGCTGTTGTTGGCGATCTTGAGGAGGAGATGCTGATGGGCACTTTGGGGGATGAGGGATTGGACAGCAAGACTGTGGCGACAGTCAAGCAGCCCATCCATGCATCAGGAGAGGAGTTTGGGGGGTCCTCATCCCAGCAGGACATGTTTCAGGAGGGGGAGGATGATGATGACCCGGTGACAGACAGAGACTGGGTGCCACCACCTCCAGGGGATGTCGTCCTCAGCAGCTCTGAGGAGGAGGAGGAGGATGCTCTTGTGGGCCTTGCAAGGAGGCGCATCATTGCAAGCATTGGCAGCAGCAGTAGGCAGGTCCCACAGCCTGCTGGTGTCTCAGGCTCAGCAGCAGCAGCAGCAGCATCTGCCAGTACCACCACCAGCCGCACCCAAGCCCCCCAAGCCCCCCCCCCAACCACCACAGGGAGACAGGCAGCAGCGCTTCCATGCCGTAGGGGGATGTTTCTGTCACCAATCTGGCGCTTTTTCACCATGCCCACAGTGTACAGCAAGTACGCCACTTGCAACCACTGTCAGCGGAAGTTGAGCAGAGGTGCAGACCCCTTAAAGTTCTGCACCAGCTCGCTCATCAACCACCTTGCTGCGAAACATTTCCACCAGCATCAGGAGTTCCAGAGGCTGAAGGCATCTGGTGCTGGCAGTGGCACCACACCCATCACTGCACAGCCTTCAGCAGCAGCAGCAACAGCAGCCACCCGCCCTCCTGCTCCTCCAGCAGCACCAGCAGGAGTGCGGAAACGCACTGCTCCTCCCCCCTCTGCAACTCCTGCCGCCGACACTGAGGCCTGTTCTGGCAGCCAGTCCTCAGTGGCCTCCTCCGCTGTGTCTGCTGATTCCCGTGCCAGCAAAAGGCCACGCCAGAGCCTTTTGAGCGAGTCCTTCCAGGGGGTGGTTAGGGCTCTGCCTCCCAGCAGCCGTCGCGTGCGGCAGCTGAACGGCTTGCTGGCACGGGCCATGTGCTCCCAACTCCTGCCGTACACGCTCGTGCAGGAGGGGAGCGACATTCGTGCGCTGCTTGCTTGCGCAGCCCCAGACTGGCAGCTCCCCAGCAGACACTTTTTCTCCCGCAAGGCCATTCCTGCACTGCACCGCTTTGTGATGGCCAATGTGGAGCGAGGGCTGGAGCACGCGGTTGGTGAAAGGGTCCACGTCACCATGGACTCCTGGAGCAGCCGCTTCGGGACAGGCCGCTACCTGTCCTTCACTGTCCACTGGGTCAGCTTGGTGGAAGGGGGTGAGGATGGGAGAGCAGCAGCGGGCACAGCAGCAGCAGCAACACAGTGGGTGGTGCCACCCCGCAGGGTCAGGGGAACTGCAGCAGGTTCCTCCGATCCTCTGCCATCCTCCGGCACACCTGGCCAAACCCCCCGCCTCAGCAGCAGCGTGAAGGCCCGCCACTGCCAAGCGCTGCTGCACTTGGTCAGCCTTGGGAAGACCAAGCTGACGGCAACCCATGTGTTGGCCAAACTCCAGGAGCAGGAGAGGATTTGGCTGACCCCCAGAGGCCTCAGAGTCGGAGAGGTGGTGGCCGACAATGGGGCCAATCTGGTTGCCGCAATAGACAGGGGAAACCTGACCCACATCCCCTGTCTTGCCCACGTGCTGAACCTGGTGGTGCAGAAGTTCCTGCGCACCTACCAGGGGATGGGCGAACTGCTGGAAATGGCAAGGAACGTTGTGCGTCACTTCCGGCGCTCGGCTGCAGCCTGTGCGAGCCTGGAAGACGTGCAAAAGGAGCTGGATCTGCCACGCCATCAGCTGATCCTTGACGTTCCGACTCGCTGGAACTCCACCCTGGCGATGTTGGAGCGTCTGGTTGAACAGAAGCGCGCTGTCAAACAGTACCTTGCCCTGGCCACTGTTTCCGCCGCTCAGAGAAGGGACAAGACCAGCAACATCCCATCCATCGTCCCCGATGATGACTGGAGGCACATGCAGCAGGTGTGCTTAGTGCTGGCTCCCTTTCTGCAGGCCACTAACATGGTGAGCAGGGACCATGCTATGGTCTGCGAGTGGGTGCCCCTGGTTTGTCTGCTGAACAGGGCCCTCGATGCTTTGCTGGAACAGGGAGCGGCAGCCTTGGACCAGCAGGAGCGGCAAGCAGCTGCACAGTCCACCTCTGAGGGGGAGGAGGAGGAGGACTTGGTGGAGGTCCCTGACCTTGCTGCTGATGAGGGGGATCAGCACAGTGCAGCTGAGTTGGTGCGGGGGTGGAGAGAGGATGAGGCTGACGAGGCAGAGGAGGAGGATGAGGACAGCAGCACTGCCGTCGATGTGCCAGCAGACGTGGCCCGCCTCTTCCCAATGGCAGCGCACATGCTGACGTGCCTGCGCAGAGACCCCAGGGTGATCCAGATGAAGCAGAGGGAGGACATCTGGATCAGCATGATGTTGGACCCACGCCTCAAGGGGAAGTTGAGCCAGTTCCTGCCGCCTGCAGGAGGAGACCCAGCGCAACAAATAAGGAGCTTGCAGCAGGCCCTTGTTGAGCGCTTGGAGGAAGCCTTCCCCCAGCCTTCCACCCCCACTGTCCAGCAGCCAGCACAGAGGCAGCAGCAGGTGCCTGCATCCAGCAGCAAGCGCCCCACAGACCTGCTGTCTCTCAGCCACGAGCTCTACAGGACTGTAGAGGCTCCGGCAGCAGTGACTAGAGAGGAGGTGCATGCAGCAGCATCCTCCACCGGTCACAGCCAGCGCCTGACCCGCATGGTGGCTGACTACATGGGGTCCTACAGCGGGCTTGACAGCGATGCCCCTGTTGATCCCATGGAGTATTGGGTCAAGCGCCTGGAGATCTGGAGCGAGCTGGCGCGGTACGCCCTGGAAGTGCTGTCCTGCCCCCCTTCCAGCGTGCTGTCCGAGCGCTGCTTCAGTGCAGCTGGTGGTGTGGTCACCGAGAAACGCTCACGTCTGTCTCACAAGTCTGTGGACAGACTGACGTTTCTCAAGATGAACCAGGCGTGGGTGGAAGGCGAGTTCCTGGCCCCTGTTGTCGGCGAGAGGGGGACATGAACTGGCTAAGAACCATCGTTAATGTGCCTTACCACCCTTTACCACCCTTTACCACCTCCTGGCTCCTGCTCACTAAGCCAGCCTGGTTCACTTTGACTATTACGTCGCCTGCAGCCACACATTTTACACCTACAGTGGGCTGCTGTGTACTGCCCTTCTGCTGTCTGTCTGTGTTTCCCACTGCCAGGGTACACAGATTTACCTTCTGCTGCCACTCTGCCACCAGCTATTACGTCAAACAATAGCTATATATCTGTGTAATTTGTTTTACAAACAAAACCAAAAAACCATTAAAAAAAAAAAAAAAAGGTTTAATTTTTCTGAGGTGCCCGGGTTGAAAACTGTGTTGTCCCAGTTGTGTATTGGACACGATGTGGGCTGCACGACCGCTGTCTGGGACCTCCTGTTGTGTTCATTTACGGCCTGGTATCACCGCTAGGTACCAGGGCTATTATGTCACGCTGCCTGCCTGCTGCCACACTCACACTACTCCTCCATTCCTCCTGCTGATGCTAATGTCTGTCTGTGTTTCCCAACGCCAGGGTACACAGATTTACCTTCTGCTGCCACTCTGCCACCAGCTATTACGTCAAACAATAGATGCTCACATTACTCCTCCATTCCTCCTGCTGCTGCTGCTGCTGTCTGTCTGTCTGTGTTTCCCAACGCCAGGGTACACAGATTTACCTTCTGCTGCCACTCTGCCACCAGCTATTACGTCAAAAAATAGCTATATCTGTCTGTGTAATTTGTTGTAAAAACAAAACTACAAAACCATAAAAAAAAAAAAAAAGGTTTAATTTTTCTGAGGTGCCCGGGTTGAAAACTGTGTTGTCCCAGTT
Organism: Hyperolius riggenbachi; assembly: GCF_040937935.1. Classification (NCBI taxonomy): domain Eukaryota; kingdom Metazoa; phylum Chordata; class Amphibia; order Anura; family Hyperoliidae; genus Hyperolius; species Hyperolius riggenbachi. The sequence goes on from NC_090651.1 coordinate 158,440,023, forward strand.
GTGTATTGGACACAATATGGGCTGCACGACCGCTGTCTGGGACCTCCTGCCTGCTGTGTTTATTTACAGCCCTGGTATCACCGCTAGGTACCAGGGCTATTATGTCACGCTGCCTGCCTGCTGCCACACTCACACTACTCCTCCATTCCTCCTGCTGATGCTGCTGTCTTTCTGTGTTTCCCAACGCCAGGGTACACAGATTTACCTTCTGCTGCCACTCTGCCACCAGCTATTACGTCAAACAATAGCTGCCCACATTACTCCTCCATTCCTCCTGCTGCTGCTGCTGCTGTCTGTCTGTCTGTGTTTCCCAACGCCAGGGTACACAGATTTACCTTCTGCTGCCACTCTGCCACCAGCTATTACGTCAAACAATAGCTGCTCACATTACTCCTCCATTCCTCCTGCTGCTGCTGCTGCTGTCTGTCTGTCTGTGTTTCCCAACGCCAGGGTACACAGATTTACCTTCTGCTGCCACTCTGCCACCAGCTATTACGTCAAAAAATAGCTATATCTGTCTGTGTAATTTGTTGTAAAAACAAAACTAAAAAACCATAAAAAAAAAAAGGTTTAATTTTTCTGAGGTGCCCGGGTTGAAAACTGTGTTGTCCCAGTTGTGTATTGGACACAATGTGGGCTGCACGACCGCTGTCTGGGACCTCCTGCCTGCTGTGTTTATTTACAGCCCTGGTATCACCGCTAGGTACCAGGGCTATTATGTCACGCTGCCTGCCTCATTGACTGCCTGCTGCCACACACTCATCCTCCTCCTCCTGCTGCTGAATTTACCTCCTGCTGTCTGTGTGTTTCCACTGCCAGGGAGCACATACAATGGCGCTTCCAACATGCGTGCGCCACCAGCTATTTGTTACGCTCAAAAATAGCTGCATTTCTTTAAAAAAAAAAATTGAAAAGAGAAATAAGTGAAGAAGAAGACGATATAGAAGAAGATGAAGAAGATGAAGAAGAAGAAGATGAAGAAGAAGAAGAAGAAGAAGATGAAGAAGAAGAAGAAGAAGAAGAAGGAGAAGAAGATGAAGATGAAGAAGAAGAAGATGAAGAAGAAGAAGATGAAGAAGATGAAGAAGAAGAAGATGAAGAAGAAGAAGATGAAGATGATGAAGAAGAAGAAGATGAAGAAGAAGATGAAGATGATGAAGAAGAAGAAGATGAAGAAGATGAAGAAGATGAAGATGAAGAAGATGAAGAAGATGAAGAAGAAGAAGATGATGAAGAAGAAGAAGAAGATGAAGAAGAAGATGAAGAAGATGAAGAAGAAGAAGAAGAAGATGAAGAAGATGAAGATGAAGAAGATGAAGAAGATGAAGAAGAAGAAGATGAAGATGATGAAGAAGAAGAAGATGAAGAAGAAGATGAAGATGATGAAGAAGAAGAAGATGAAGAAGATGAAGAAGATGAAGATGAAGAAGATGAAGAAGATGAAGAAGAAGAAGATGATGAAGAAGAAGAAGAAGATGAAGAAGAAGATGAAGAAGATGAAGAAGATGAAGAAGAAGAAGAAGATGAAGAAGATGAAGATGAAGAAGATGAAGAAGAAGAAGAAGATGAAGAAGATGAAGAAGATGAAGAAGAAGATGAAGAAGAAGATGAAGAAGATGAAGAAAAAGAAGATGATGAAGAAGAAGATGATGATGAAGAAGATGAAGAAGAAGAAGAAGAAGACAATATAAAAGAAGAAGAAGATATAGAAGAAGATATAGAAGAAGAAGATATAGAAGAAGAAGATATAGAAGAAGAAGAAGAAGAAGAAGAAGATATAGAAGATAAAGAAGAAGAAGAAGAAGTATATACAGTACTGAACAAATTTCTGGACACAACTTCTCTTTTCAACTTTTTTTTTTTTAAAGGAACATCCCCACATAATCACTTGCTGTTGTTACTTGGAAAAAAAGAGGTTTCTTGCATCATTCACCCTCAAAACAAGTGTTGGAAGCTATTTAAGGCCATTTCGAATAGTCAGCTCGAATAATGAGCTCGAATACCGACTCGAATAGTGAGCTCGAATTCCGAGGTCGAATCGAATAGTAAAAATTATTCGACTCGAATATTCGACTGATCTCGAATAATTTACTATTCGAATTCGACCTAACTCGAATTTTGAAAAGGGGTATTTGAGCACCACTACTCTGCACTAAAGTGCAAACCTTGAATACTTTACTAAGGCCCCGTTCACACTTGCGGTTCTCTGCCAAACGGACCGGATGACCTGACCGGATCCGGACCGGATCCGGATCGGAACCGTACGGTTCTGATCCGGATCCGGTCAGGTTGCATCAGGTGTTCATCAGGATGCGATCCGAATCTGTTTGGCAAAAGATAGTAGAAATAAAATAAAAATGTTGGGATCTGGGAGGTCAGCAGAAGGTGGACCTGTGGAATCAGGCCCTCCGCTGTTTAGCACTCACCTCCACCTCCGACATACTGCCAACATCTCCAGCACGTTTAAAGTCACTGCTGCTCCACTCCAAAATGCTTGCCCATGTGTCCCCATCCAAAATCGCCGCTACAATACGTATAGGAAGTGGGGTAGAACGTCCGTTTTTTATAGCCAGTGTGTTGTGCGCTCTCCGTTTCTCATTAGTTTCTATTGGCCGGATGCAACAGTCCGGCTCCACTCCGGATACGTCAGCCGGAGGAGCCGGACCAAAAAATAGCGCATGTTGGGTCTTAGGCCCGGTTCACACTTGCGGTGGCCCTCCGGAATCGCCGTGCCGGAGCCGCACCGCTTGCAGAACGGACGGAACGGACGCACGGCATAGCAATGAAAGCCTATGCGTCTGTTCACATGCGTCCGTTCTGCCGAACCGGAGCCGGACCGGATCCGGGCCGGATCCGGACTCCGGCCTCCGTTCCAACATGCGCTATTTTTTCATCTGGCTCCTCCGGCAGCCGTATCCGGGGCGGAGCCGGACTGCACCATCCGGTGAATACAAACCAATGGGAACCGGAGAGCGCACAACACACTGGCTGAGAAATCCGGATGTTCTACCCCACTTCCTATGGGGATTGTTGCGGCGATATTGGATGGGGACACATGGGCAAGCATTTTGGAGTGGAGCAGCACAGCTGGATCCGGATCCGGAGATGTTGGCAGCATGTCGGAGGTGGAGGTGAGTGCTAAACAGCAGAGGGCCTGATTCCACAGGTCCCCCTTCTGCTGACCTCCCAGACCCCAACATTTTTTTTGTTTTTAACGTTCTTTTGCCAAACGGATCCGGATCGCATCCTGATGGACACCTGATGCAACCTGACCGGATCCGGATCGGATCCGGATCAGAACCGTACGGTTCCGATCCGGATCTGGTCCGGATCCGGTCAGGTCATCCGGTCCGTTTGGCAAACAACCGCTAATGTGAACCGGGCCTTACGCCGGAGTCCGGATCCGGTCCGGCTCCGGTCCGGACGGAACGGACGCATGTGAACGGACGCATAGACTTTCATTGCTATGCCGTGCGTCCGTTCCGTCCGTTCCACATGCGGTCCGGCTCCGGCACGGCGATTCCGGACGGCGACCGCCAATGTGAACCGGGCCTAAGGATGGGGTACATTAAGAAGAGATAAAAGGTTTTGTAAAAGAAAATGGAATGAGAAAACCCAAAAAATGGAAGAGAAAGGTGATAGCTAATTCAATTATAAGTGAATGGAAACAATACACAAATCCATTATTCTATCACTGCTAGAGTAAGTAAAAAAATGAAGATAATAACTGGTGGCTACATTCCTGGAGGAACTAGAGCCAAGAGAAAAGCCTATCCAACAATGTACATGTTTGGAAATTAAGTTATTAAAGGTAATGGCAATAGCAAAAAAAAGTCATAAAATATGAAATAATTATAATTTAAATGGCCCAAATTAGAGTTAGAATGTGTCCCTCAGCCAAGGAAAATGTGATATATATGTATATTCATACACACAAAGAATATGGGATAAATGATTTAGAAATACAGAGTGGAACTACTGAAATCAAAGAGCTGATGACTCAATAACAAGATTCAGAATATGTGTACTTATGTCTGACAAGGGTAGAACAAAAGCTAATCTCAGTACAAGAACAAGTTGAAAAGATAAAAATTAGAAAAATAAATTAGACTGTTTAGATGTAGACCATGAGGAGATATAATTACAGACACAAGAGGAATCAAAAGAATGACAAGAAAAATCAACACCAAACACTACACAGATTTAGAGTCTCTCTGTTTCCTTGGTAGCGCTTTTAATTCAGGCAAAAATGAGGATACCTCTTCTGAACAGAATGTCATTTGAAATAATTACATTCTGTATTTGTATCATTGTTGTGCTTTTAGCGGTTTTTCATAAAATAGCATTTTAAATAATTCAGTTCTGTATTTGTATTATTGTGCTTTTATCAGTTCTTAATACAAATGTAAGTTTTAGAGTTTTGGATTCTGCTCTCACATTGTGGACTTCCTCTCACCCACCTTGACCTTCAGTCTGTGATTCTTACTGGGCATGAATGCTGACTTGATTATGGATATGACTGAAGACACCAACAAGAAATGACCATCCAGATCACATTGTGTTGCAGCAGTGTTGATAAAAAGAAAGATGATGCATACTGACTGTGCTTCAGTAAAATCCACATGCTTTTATTTACAACAGGACAGACATTAGAAACCAGATAATATGTTTTGGAAGTTTTCTGGTTTTTAAAGGGAACAGGTGAGAGGAATATGGAGGCTGCCACCTTCATTCCATTAGAATATGGACAATACAATTTCCGTTGCCTGGCTGTTATCATCATGAGCTTTTGACTTTAATTGTTTTTCAGTGACACACCTGCAACAAGCATCAGAACATTCAGTACAGCAAAATCAGCTCTCACGTATCAATCAGTCCACTAGGAGAATGCATCCCAAACCAAAACCAAAAACAATTCTGAGATGGGTAAGCGTGGACTGGCTTGGTCACCCTAAGGGAAGTGCATGGATAAATATACTACAGTTACTCTTTTTGCCTATTGTCAAGCCATGCTCTCCCTGTGACTGATGATGGGAGTTGTGATTACACTGCTCTTCCTCAGCCTTACAATGGACTTTGTTCATCTCCATGTATTAAAGGAACATTGTAAAGATGGCCTCCCTGGTCCCTTTCACTGATGAAATGTTAAGATTATCTTGAAACACTCTCATGTTCTCTTGCTTACATCCCTACCTTATTATTAGTTACATAATTAGTTGGGTTAAAAAAGGACAAGGACATTTGTTTCATCAAGTTCAACCAGAAAGCATGGTACAAACACTAACCTGCACCCTTACATATCCCAGTGGAAAACTCCTTACAAAGTTTCAACCAATTATCCCTAAAAATGAGAAGAAAAAAACATCCTGACTACAGATGGCAATCAGATACAATTAGGGATGGTCAAAAATGCCGATTTCCGATTCCGCGGTAACTCCGCATTCCGCCATTGCCAAATACCAATTCCGCTTTCCGCTACCAATTTCCGCATTCCAATGCGGAATTTCCGCCAGAAATCACGGAAATTCCGCCCGACTTTAACATCAATTTTCTCAAAAACTATAAGGTCTTTTTGAAAACTTTTTTTTGCATCTTGTTCAGAAGATTCTGTTTAAGAAAACACTGAAAATTTGGTGTTTCTAGGATGTACGGGGGCTTTGCTATTAACCGTTAAAGTCAGCGGTCAGTTTTTCCTGTAATGTAAATGCAGAAAATAGGCAGAAGCAGATTTTCTGCATTTTACATTACAGTAAAAATCCGCGACTTTAGCGGTTAATAGCAAAGCCGCCTTAGGGCCTAGAAACATAAAATTTTTAGGGGTTATTAAACTGAGTCTTATGAACAAGATGCAAAAAAAAAGTTTTCAAAAAGACCTTATAGTTTTTGAGAAAATCAATGTTAAAGTCGGGCGGAATTTCTGCAATTTCCGGCGGAAATTTCCGCGATTTCCGGCGGAAATCTGCCTAATGCACTTGCATTACCGATTTCCGCATTCCGATGCGGAAATGCAATTTCCGATCGGAATTTCGGAAATTGCATTTACGCGGAATCCGAATGAGCATCCCTAGATAAAATCCCTAGATTAACACTGCCAGAAATTACCTAGTAATTAGTACTTATAGCCATGGATGTCCTTCAGTGCAAGGAAAGCATCCATGCCCCCTTTAAAGTGGGATTGTCACCATAAAAATAACATTTCAACAGCAACTGGTCTGAGTGATTTAAGTGATAAAGATGCTAATCCTGCTTTCAAAACTTTCAAAACTTTTTCTGCCATTATGGTTTGGAGCTATCACATACCTTAGAAGCACTGGCCCCTTAATTGCCATTGCCATCGGCTGGCAAAGCAATTGCATGCTGGGGGTCTTTTTATCTATAATATATTCCTCCTCTTCCCTTTATTTCCTCCTCCTTCTAATGACATAAGACAGTGAACTTCCAAGTATAGAACTTAGTGGGAGTGTCTGAAGACTCTGGGAGTAGTGCGGATAACAAATACACAATTACCAAGAGGAGAAAAAAGAGTAACTGAGGAAATTATGTCAGGATTAGCTTAATTCAAAGTTAACCAAGATGGAAACTATCTAGACTAGGATTCTCTGCTTTTCCTTTATAAAATTCATAGGAATCCTAACGTGGACAGTGCAATACATCTGCTGTGTAAGGAGAACTAGTATTTATCTACCTACATAGGTGTTTTTTATTTCTAGATTAGCATGGGTGTCAATTGTTCTTTAAACTCAGACTATTTCCTGTGGTTATATATTCCACATTTTACCCCCTCTTACTGTAAATAACCCCTTCTTGAATATGTTTTCTTCTCCTCTTTCCTACTCTTTCTTTGTACACGTCTAGTGGCCAAGGGGATAATCTTCACCCAAATGCACCCACATTTAATTAATACAAATAATTGGCTCTGACTGTAAATAATTACCCATGCCATTTAATTTCCCTTAATGTACAGGTATTTAAAGTCCTTCATTATTCTTAATTAACCAGAAATACTTACCTGTACCTTTTAAAAAATGTCCCCATGGCAATATGCTCGGAAATGATGCCACAACAATATCCTCTATCTTGCGACCTTGATTGAAGACCTCAATTGAAGATCTCCACCGGCTGCTACCACACACGTCACCGTTCTCAGCTAAACTAAGTATAGCTGAAAGCGATGTCCACCCGAAGCTGCACTGCCGGCTCTGTCCTATGTGCACGCATTACCACTGGCTCCCCATATCCTCCCCGACCCCCACACCCATGCTGGCACCCAGTGGCGCCGCGAGGCATAAAGCGAACCAAGCGGTCGCTTGGGGCCTCACGATCTTAGGGGCCTCGGCGGCTCCGTGACGTCGGCGTGATGTCACTTTTTCCCCGCAGCCCCGCGGGGCTGGCACTGGCAGAGCAGAGCAGGGCTACAGGAAGATGGCCGCCGCCGAAGCCCTGCTCTGGAGACTATGTCTCCAGTACAGGGCTTCGGGTGGCCATCTTCCCGTAGCCCTGCATGAATCAGCGCGGGAGATTGGAGGAGGAAGCCAGGGAGGGAGCTCCGTGGGAACTGCGCGCCTGAGGAGCCGGCCGGGAGAGGAGACGGGGAGAGAAGACTTCTGCCAGTGCCAGCCTGCCAGGTGAGTAAATTCTTTTCTTTTTGCAGCCCTAATTGCGATTGATTTCTGCTGAACTGTGCCCTAATTGCGTTTGATATCTGCTGAAAATGTGGCCCTAATTGCGATTGATTTCTGCTGAACTGTGCCCTAATTGCGTTTGATATCTGCTGAAAATGTGGCCCTAATTGCGATTGATTTCTGCTGAACTGTGCCCTAATTGCGTTTGATATCTGCTGAAAATGTGGCCCTAATTGCGATTGATTTCTGCTGAACTGTGCCCTAATTGCGTTTGATATCTGCTGAAAATGTGGCCCTAATTGTGATTGATTTCTGCTGAACTGTGCCCTAATTGCGTTTGATATCTGCTGAAAATGTGGCCCTAATTGCGATTGATTTCTGCTGAACTGTGCCCTAAATGCGTTTGATATCTGCTGAAAATGTGGCCCTAATTGCGATTGATTTCTGCTGAACTGTGCCCTAATTGCGTTTGATATCTGCTGAAAATGTGGCCCTAATTGCGATTGATTTCTGCTGAACTGTGCCCTAATTGCGTTTGATATCTGCTGAAAATGTGCCCTAATTGCGATTGATATCTGCTGAACTGTGCCCTAATTGCGTTTGATATCTGCTGAAAATGTGGCCCAAATTGCGATTGATTTCTGCTGAACTGTGCCCTAATTGCGTTTGATATCTGCTGAAAATGTGGCCCTAATTGCGATTGATTTCTGCTGAACTGTGCCCTAATTGCGTTTGATATCTGCTGAAAATGTGGCCCTAATTGCGATTGATTTCTGCTGAACTGTGCCCTAATTGCGTTTGATATCTGCTGAAAATGTGGCCCTAATTGCGATTGATTTCTGCTGAACTGTGCCCTAATTGCGTTTGATATCTGCTGAAAATGTGCCCTAATTGCGATTGATATCTGCTGAACTGTGCCCTAATTGCGTTTGATATCTGCTGAAAATGTGGCCCAAATTGCGATTGATTTCTGCTGAACTGTGCCCTAATTGCGTTTGATATCTGCTGAAAATGTGGCCCTAATTGCGATTGATTTCTGCTGAACTGTGCCCTAATTGCGTTTGATATCTGCTGAAAATGTGGCCCTAATTGTGATTGATTTCTGCTGAACTGTGCCCTAATTGCGTTTGATATCTGCTGAAAATGTGGCCCTAATTGCGATTGATATCTGCTGAACTGTGCCCTAATTGCGTTCGATATCTGCTGAAAATGTGGCCCTAATTGCGATTGATTTCTGCTGAACTGTGCCCTAATTGCGTTTGATATCTGCTGAAAATGTGGCCCTAATTGCGTTTGATTCCTGCTGAACTGTGCCCTAATTGCGTTTGATTTCTGCTGAAAATGTGCCCTAATTGCGTTTGATTTCGGCTGAAAATGTGCCCTAATTGCATTTGATTTCTGCTGAAAATGTGCCCTAATTGCGTTTGATTTCTGCTGAAATGTGGCCCAAATTGCGTTTTTATTTTCTGGTGTCTGCGGTAACTGTTGCTGCATTTATTATTTAATGGTCATAGTTGGCTATATTTGCTGTGCTACGGTTAAGCTTCGCCCATACAATGGCATGGCCGCGCCCATCTTTCGGCGCGCTACGCGCGCCTCAATCACCCCAACATCCATTTTTTCCCCGCAAACAGCCCCGCCCCAATCCGCCCTCCTGCTCCACCCACATGTCATGGCCACGCCCACTTATGCGGGATAACCACACCCATTTTTCGACGCGGCGCCTCTTGCTACAGTCCGCTTGGGGCCACAAAAACCTTAGCTGCACCCCTGCTGGCACCTAGTGCACCCATAAGTGTGGTCAGGCGGGGGAGTACAGGGGGAGCCAGCGGTAAAGCATCTGCATAGGACAGCGCTCTCAGCTATACTGAATATATCTGAGAGCAAAATGCATCTTTGCATTTTCCTAGGCTCCCTATTAGTTCCTTAACCGACTAATGGGGATCAGGTGGATACTTTGTACCCCTATATTAATTTCTCCTGGGGATAGGACAGGCATCTGGTGGTCCCCTTCTTAAACGGGACTCCCAGATTTCACCATGAACCCCCCAGGACGTTGGTGGTGCCCACCTCCCACTGAATTACCGGAGATGGGGAAGAGCCCCTTGTCATGGATTGGACAAGGGCTCTGGGGGAGAGGGGGAGGCTTGACCAGCTCCCCCCCCCCACAGAATGTGCAGTATTTACAGAAGCAACTCACGGACTAATGGGGATCAGGTGGATACTTTGTACCCCTATACTCATTTTTCCTGGGGAGAGGGTGGGCATCTGGTGGTCCACTTCTTAAAGGGGACTCCCAGATTTCACCATGAACCCCCCCCCCCCCGAGACATTGGTGGCCCCCACCTCCTCCTGAATTACTGGAGATGGGTAAGAGCCCCCTGCCATGGATTGGACAAGATCTCTTGAGGAAAGAGGGAGACTTGACCACCTCCCCCCAAGAGCCCCCCCCCTCCCACACACACACACACTGCATGTGCAGTATTTACAGTAGCACCTTATGGAATTCTTTCAATTCAATGAATGTGATTCTGCTAATCCCACTAGCATTTGGAATGCCCATAAGTCATTCTCTAGATGTCTCTTGATCAAACTGAGAGCCAACTGTAAAAAAAAAATACCAAACAAACAGTTTCTTTGACCAAATTCAAATCCTGGAAGCTTTAGATGCTATTAACCCCTCTTCCGAAATCCAAACTAATCTCTTTAATCTAAAATGGAAGTATAACTAGTTCATGTGGATAGATGGATCTGGAACATCATCACTTAATCTATTCCCAATAAGGCTGGCAAACTGCTAGCCCAGACGATAAAAAAAACAAGGTTAAACACACTATCCCAGGCATGGGCAAACTTGGCCCTCCAGCTGTTAAGGAACTACAAGTTCCACAATGCATTGCAGGAGTCTTACAGCCACAGTCATGACTCTTAAAGGCAAATGCATTCTGGGACTTGTAGTTCCTTAACAGCTGGAGGGCCAAGTTTGCCCATGCCTGCACTATTAGGAATCAGGAATCAGGAATTCTTTATTTCGCCAAGCATGACTGGGTCATGCCCCGAATTGGGTTTGGCACAGTACATATAGCTCTGAATAGACAGCGATAGGTAGCATAGAACAGCAGAACTGAACAGAAGTTTCATTACACTTATACACAGAGGTCAAGCATTAACAATCACATTATATTGCACTAACATTTGCATTACAGGCAAGAGCAGCAGTTATACAGTACCCGTAACAGGTCAAAAGACAAGAATGGCCTCCATTAGTTATTGTGTGCAGATGGGAGTATGTGGGGGGAATTTAGGAGGCTGACGGCCGCGGGAAAGAAAGAGTTACTGTGTCTGGAAGTCCTTGTGGAGATGGCCCGAAGCCTCCGTCCCAGTGGGAGCTGACAGAAGTAGCGGTGGCCCGGGTGAGTGGAATCGTTGGTGATCCTCAGCGCCCTCGATCTCAGCCTTCTCTTGTGTAGGAGGTCAAGTGGGGGAAGAGGTTTCCCAATGACCCTCTCCGCTGCCCTGATGACCCTCTGAAGTGTGAGCCTGTCGCTGGCGGTGGCGCCGGTGTACCAGACCAGGATGGAGGAGCAGAGGATCGATTCATTGGTGGTGGAGTTGAAGCTGGTCAAGATCTCTGGGGCCATGCCAAACTTCCTCAGCTGACGAAGGAAGTAGAGTCTCTGCTGGGCTTTCCTTTGGATGGCAGTGATGTTATGCCTCCAGCTGAGGTCACTGGAGATGGTAGTGCCCAGGAGGCGGACACAAAGGCACTCTGGCCACTTCCGTACCGTCAATGTGAATTGGTGGTGGGATGGGTGCGGACTTCCTGAAGTCAACGTTTAGCCCGACAGTTTTTGCAGTGTTCAGTACTAGCTTGTTCTCCTTGCACCATTGGGAGATTCTTTCCACCTGCTGACCATACTCCTGGATGTTGTCCTTGGTGATGAGACAATGGTGGTGTCATCGGCGAACTTGATAACCTTGACTGAGTCCGCCTTGGATCTGCAGGTGTTGTCCACTCAGTCTCCCACTCCCATACTGCTAAATTAACTACTAACCCCAAACAGGTCGCTGACACATTTATCAACATTTATAGCATTCTATATAATCTTGCTGATGACACCAGCACCCTGCAACCTACTAAACAGACTATCAATGCCTTTCTGAACCCCTTGTCCTTACCCAAGGTATGTGATTTTCAACTAACCCAACTTAATGTCCCTATCTCTCTCACAGCGGTACTATCAACGTTAAAGGACACTAAAGTGAGAAGAATATGGAGGCTTCCATTTTTCTTTCCTTTTAAGCAACACCAGTTGCCTGGCAGCCCGACTGATCTATTTGGCTGTAGTAGTGTCTGAATCATACAAGAAACAAGCATGCAGCTAATCTTGTCAGTTCTGACAATATCGGCAGAAACACATTATTTGCTGCATGAGATTCACAGAGATTCAGCAGGCTAGCCAGGCAACTGGTAATATTTAAAAAGAAAAAAATACGGCAGCCTCCATATTCCTCTCACTTCAGTTGTCCTTTAAAATACCTGAAAAGCCAAGAAGCACCAGGGTCTAATGGCTATACTAACAAATTCTACCACACCTTTGGTAACACCTTGGCTCCCAGGCTGGCTACACTGTTTAACACTATAAGTTTCTTCTAGCATATATCTCTGTAATACCAACATCAGGGAAGGATCCTTCTTGTCTGTCTAACTATAGACCCATATTTCCTTTAAACTCTGACACCAAATCTATGCTAAGCTTCTATCTAACAGATTGTTTCACATCCACCCAGAAATTATAGGCCTAGAACAAGTAGGTTTTGTTAAAGGTGCCTAAGATTATTAAGCAGGTGCCTTCTCTGTATTTAACCCTAGATGCAGAGAAGGAATTTGACGACTGATGAGTTCCACTTGATTTTTTTGCAAAAAATCTTTTTGAAGTTTGGCATCGCTAGTATCTTAGCTACAGCTATTATGGTTCTATAAAAGTCCCTCTGCCACAGTCAACCATGCAGAATTTCACTCTCATCCCTTCAAGATAACCAATGGCACCTGCCAAGGCTGCCCCCTATCACCTATTACCTTCACTTTAATGATGAAATCCATGAAGCCATTTGTTCAAATAAGCAAATCTCAGGTCTACAAATTGACAGCTATCACAACGATGATGTGATCCTGACACTCACTGACCCAATACAATCATTAGCAAGTGTACTCCTCATGCTGTCCTCTTTTGCTAAAGCTTCATACTATAAAGTAAATGATAGAAAGTACCTGTTACTACTACTGGGAGGGACCAAAACTTTAACCATCCTGATCTTTTTTGGTAAAGTGGCATCTCTATCTTGTCCAAATTTGCCAAAGCTTTCCTCCCAAGTAACAAGTGTCTCTTAATCTCATGGATCAAATTATCGAACAATTGCACTTACCTCAAATTCTAGCAAGGTAATGCTCAAAATTCTACAAGGCAGACTGCACTTATATATGGAGCAAAAACTGCCAGATGTGCAAGCTGGGTTTAGATGAGGGAGAGGCACAAGGGATCACATTTTCAACATTCAATGGATAATAGGTAAAGAAAGGAAATTCCAGAAGAATGTCCAACTTTTGCTTTATTGACTACTTAAAAGCTTTTGACTGTGTAGATCGTGATAGATTGAGGCAGATTCTAATGGAAATGGGGTTACCAGGCCATCTCATTTCCTTTATGAGGAATCTATATGCAAACCTGGAAGCAACAGCTAGAATTGGCAAGGAATAACTGACTGGTTCACAACTGGCAGCAGTGAGGCAAGGTTGCATATTGTCTCTTTATTTATTTAACTTATATGCTGAATATGTAATGTGGAAAGCTGGTTTGGATAAGTCACATGCTGGAATTAAAAGATCTGTCAGGAATATTAAGAAATAACAATCTGAGATTTTCGGATATTACTACTCTTATGGCTAAAACTGAGGAATAAATATAGAAACTAGTCATGAATGTCAGACAAGACTGTGCCAAAGCTTGTCTACTGTTTAAAGGATACCTTAGATTTCCCTCATTTTCAAAATGGGGAGCAGGCATGTTTAGCAAGCAAACCTGATGCACACTGCTCCCCCCATTCTTTTCTGTTCAGGTCCATTATGCTCTAATTGCCCTCCGAACGACTTCCTGGTCGGGAGAGTTGGCGAGCAACTTCTCGGTGATGCAGGTCCTTGGTTGGGAGCCCTTGGACGGGAGAGAACAAAAACAAGCAGGAAAAGAAAACTTATAAAAGTAATATGTAGAAGCCTTGCAGCAACTTCAGCAAACCCCTTATTCTGACACTAAGAGAGCATTACACAAGGCTAAAGAAGCTCTGGGTTTGGCAAATATTCAAAACTAAATATAAATAATATACAGTATTAAGGCCAGCTACTAATGTTCTATTTACTATCAGTACTGCACATATAATTTAATATCTCATAAATTTATCCAGTTCACGATTGCTTTAATACCAGCCTTGGTCTAGAGTGTGGGTCACATTTTACCCGTGTTGCCTTTTCTTGTTCCTCTATATCCAGGGTTATTCATGCAGTGTATTCTACAAAAAGGAACTTAATTATTTATCATTATTTAGCATTTTAATAGCGCCAAAATCTTCTGCAGCACTTTACAGAGTATTTATACATACTGTATATATAGGAGGACCTCACAATCTAATCCCTACCTAGTCATATGTCTACAATGTGTAGTGTATGTATCATATTCTAGAGCCAATTTTTTTATGGGGAAGCCAATTAACTTAACTGCATGGCTTTGTTGTCGGAGGAAACTGGAGTGCCCTGAGGAAAACCACGCAGACACAGGGAGACCATACAAACTCCTTGCAGATGTTGGCCTGGCTGGGATACCAAACAGGGACCCAGCAATGCAAGGCAAGAGTGCTATCCACTACGCCACCGTGCTGCCATTATTTGCCTTAACCACTTAAGTACCAGCTGTTTCTGCCCCCTTAAGGACCAGAGACCGCTGGTGCAATAACGACGGAATCCTGACAAATCAATGCGCATACCTGCCACAATCGCCGTCACTGCTGCACGCCAGGAGCCTTCTAACATCCACTCTGCCTCCTCTATGACGGCAGAGTCATGTGAGCCGGTCAGGAGCCTCTTTCATTGGCTCCTAACCGTGTCTATCAATGTAAGCCAATGGGAGCGGCTTACATTGATAGACACGGCCAGAAGCCAATGAAATCGGCTCCTGACCGACACACGTGGCTCTGCCATCATAGAGACAGGCAGAGCCAGTGAGCTACAGTGAGAGACGTCGGGTTTGAGCAGCGCGATTGGCGGGAAGCGACGGAAATGGCAGATGCGCGCTGTGGGCGGTGATTGAAATCTACACCCTGCCAGCCAGGAGCCCACCAAAACAGGGCATAGATTTCAATCATTATGGTGCTTAAGTAGCTAAGCAAGTTGGTTTTCCTTTGTAAAATATTAAACTATTATTTTAGTTATTGCTTACTGCAAGAAATGTTGTTGTTGCAATGTGAATTGTAAACAAAGTCAATGGAGCATATTCATGAAGGAACACTAACATTTACATTAACGTTACTTGAATCAGTTACATAGCATGCGTTTCACCTAGGTAGTGTGCGTGTTGTCAGTGAAGTGTGATTATTTGCATGACGTGTTATCTAGATAACATGGGTTGCACAATTTGCGCAATTCCAATGTCACTGGCATATATAAATTTAAAATTGCTGGGTGCTGCCTGTGTAGGGAAGATGCAAAGTCACTTGTACATGCAAAGCTTGAAAGCAATCATTGATGCAGGGTTATGCATGAGCATAGGAGGCAAAGCTCGTTACAAGGTCTCTGATAGGCCAGATAAAGGCTTTCCTATCAAGCATCCAAGTCTGTATATGGTTTGGCAAGGAAGCATATAGGCATAGTGCATAAGCTCAAAGCACAGTTTATAGCACAGTTCAATGCGAAAGCTAAGTGTGCAGAGAAATGTAGATATACTTTCAAATGTCCTTCAGTGTAGTTATCCCAGTGGCTGCATGTCTGGGCCATAGATCCAAGGAGTAGATCCAGGAGAAAGAGCCATGGATAGAGTCCAAACACAGGGGAGAAATCTCAGCAAATAGAGACACGCTGGAGACCCTTAAACATTTCACCATATATACAGGATCATCAGTGATTAACAGCATGAAATACTTTGTGTGTATAGAGGGTTGGATTTGTACTTTTTACCGCCCAAGGCCACTGTCAGCAGCCGCCCCCTTCAGTTTAGATAACCAGATGACCCCCCCCCCCCCCAGCCTTCCAGTATAGTTAGCCAGATGACGCTTCCCCCTTCCTTCAGTATAGGTAGCCCGTTGACCCTTCCCTCCAGCATATGTAGCCAGATGACCCTCTCCCTCTCCTCCAATTAAGATAGCCTGATGATGAATACCCCCTTCTCTCTAGTTTAGGTATCCTGATGACCCCTCCCTTCATCTATAAAAAGCCAAACGACCCTCCCCCCTTCCGTATAGATAGCCTGATGACCCTCGATCCATCCAGTATAGATAGCTAGCTCACCTTTCCCTTCCCCCTACTATAGCCTGCTGCCAACCTGCCCTTGATCCTGTGGTGCCCTAGGCCATGGCCTATGTGGCCTTGGCTTAAATCCAGCCCTGTGTGTATGCATGCTTACAAATGTGTTATATGGAACTTTCTCGATGTTTAATAATGTATTACTCTGTGGCATGATGACTGCTTTTACCCTCTACTCAAAAGTAATGGGTATTGTTTCTGAAATATGAAATATTCTGTACCACCATATAAAATGTATGTGTTTTGTATACAAAAAGAAATGGAATTTTCTCTATTATCATAAGATCGTTTCCTACATTGTATCACCTGTATATAATGTTCCATAAAAACTGTTGTCCCTTAACTGGTAAGCAAACATACAGACAAGTTAATTGGCTTCACTCCAAACTAACTCTAGACTAGGATACATACACTACATAATACATGACACATAGACATATGACAATAGTAGTGATTAGATTGTGAGCCCTCTGAGGGACAGTTAAGCGACAAGACAATATACTCTCTACAGTGCTGTGTAAGATGTCAGCACTACATATGAATATTAAATAATTACTGTATAATAACAATAATAATAATAATCAACTTTTTTTTTCTATCCCTGCTTACTGTTCTTCCACAATTTGAAAAAAAAAATCTAATACATAATGTATGTAGTTGTGTTCCTTACTACTGGCAAGCTAATTATATTCCCTTTTCTTTCATTTATTATTTTTCCTGTAAAATAATATAATGTATATTACTGTTTCATGATTTATTCACCCATTTAGGAAATTAAGCGTATTTGTGTGAGGATACTGTGAAAGAGAAAAGTTAATAAAAATGCATGGAAGATAGGGAAGCCAGGTGTAGTCTGGTATTAGTCATGGAATGAATCAAGAAATAGTCTGTGTCAACATAATAAAAGATGTAGGTTATACATTTTAGTACCTACCGGTAGTTTCTAAGATGATAAATTCACCTTTGTCATGGTACATATCAAAAGCTACCAAGACAGTAAAATAGGAAATGTAAGATGATAGTTAGAAGAATTTTGTAAGAATTCTTATTTTGATGCTGTGTGAAAACATTAGCCAAAGCTTGAATCTGCCTCAGTGAGATTCAAGAGCATTTCTACAAAATTGATCAAAATGATAAGAATCCAATAGGCTTGAAATATGAACTCCACTGAATTATTTGGGGAAAAAGTCTGGTATTTTGTTGTGATGTCCATAGCAGACAAATGCAACCCAATGCCTTGAAAAGATGACCAAATGGAAGAAACATGTTACTATAAAAAAGTGGGGAGAAGACATGAAAGGAGGAAATTAGGAGATATTTTATACAGCTTGAAGACCAAAATGGAAAAGTTGTCTATTCTTCAGTTCAGAGGTGTACGATGTCCCAACCCTTCATTTTTATCACATTGTTAAAGAATACCCAAGGCGAGTTACTGGGACATTCAACAGTAACAAATAAAAGTGGCAATGCATACTTTGCACTACAGTACATACCAACAATTTTAATTCTAAATATTGTGGATTGAACGCATCATCAGTAGCACCCCCAAAAGCATTTTATCAAGGAATGTCAGTCAAATAAAATACATCAGACCAAAAGCTGAAAGCGCAACATGTAACTATATAAAATACTTTTTCTTCTTTTCTTATTCCATGGAAGAGTTCTCCAATGGCTGTCTGTCTCTGTTTTCAGGCCTGTCTCAGTTTTTGAGATAACACCTCCAACAGGGTTGCTTATTTTTCCTGCACAAATACACACACAAAGGCAGGCCTGACTCCACACAATGGCAGGTCTGACTCCAGTGTGCAGTAAAAGTTCCCCCACCCCTTGCTGGCCCGCCCCCCACATAGCATTCAATTTTCAGGCATAGGGCCCAGACAGGAATGATGGAGCTGGCCCTGGAGGATATTCCTTACTGCCGGTCATCTCTCAGGGTCCAGGGAGTGGGCAGGCTCTGAGAGGTGAGTGTCCCTGACTCGGTCGGGTAGTTGTGCTGCTGCTGCATGCCATGGTGGGGGCTGGTGGCAGCCTGGCAGTCAGGACAGGAGGTTACAGTTGCATCAGGCTCAGGGAGGGAGAGAGAGAGGCTCTGTCAGAGTGCACCCAGCTCTCTCTGCCCCCTACACAGCTGCTGCTAAATTCATCTCTATATCACTGCAGGAAAGTCCTTTGTTATCAGCTGCCAGGGTCACTACACTTAGCATATTTTCATTGCCCTCTTGTACCACTTTATTGAGCTCTGCTGGTATGTTTGGCTTCAGACCCATGTATTTATTAGTGTCAAGTAAATCATGCTGCTCTTAAACATTTCATCCTAAACTTCCAATAAACTTGTATTAGTCCCCAGTTATGTATTGACTGATGTATCCACAGCCTGCAGCAGCTAGCAGGGAGTTCACAAGCATGAAAGAGGATAAGTGACACAAGTTTTACCTTCAGAAAAGTCGATAAGTCCCAACAAATGTAAGAGCTTGAGTTGAGATAAGCACAATTCATCATCATTACCCCGACGATCTGCAGTCCTTCTGACTCCCACTCTGCCGTTATCATCCTTGGCATAGACAAGGCATTCCTGGAGAAAACTTTGCAGCTGTGTTAGATGGCTTGTGCAGGAAGGCTAGCCTGGGCTACATTTATTGAAAGAGGAGAAGAGGCAGCCCTTCTGCCTGCTGAGGAGGAGAGCAGTTCCTACTTCCTGGACTGGAGTTGTCATGGGAGGCGAGTTCTCTTGCCTGCTTCTCTTTGGCTCTGTCATTGGCTGGAGAGAAGCAGAAGCAGCAGAAAGAGCTCTTCTGATTGGAGGGCGGGAGGGCCTGGGGCTTCTTACACAGCTGCCCGGCGTGCCACTCAGGGACCAGTGGCACGCCTGTAGCATATCTGCACACAAGATCGCGGCATGTTTGAATGGACACCTGATTAAAAATACAGGCAACTACGGACAGGGGAACTTTTCTGTCTGTAGTACGGACTGCTCGTACTTTCATGGACGGTTGGCAACACTGGCCACCAAGTGTCTTCTCAGACCCATGGTACAAGGCAAACATGGTGGCTGCTTGGCTTGCTAGCACCCAAAATGTGTGTTTCCTTGTAGTATATCTATAAAAGAGTACTTTACACTTGTAAAATAAATACTAAAACCTTAAGCATATTAAATCTTTGAAAACATTATATCGTGAAACAATACAACTATATGCACTTTCAAAGTGTCCACTGATCAATATGAGGTAACCCATAAGCTGTGTAGTACTCCGCCCCCTAAAACTCCACATGTTGGTATCCAGGATCAGTGCTGTGAAGCCCTAAACAGTGCTTATTTACTGGTCTGCATTTCAGTTTGAAAGAGTGGTTTTACTAAAGACTGGTCCTGTCTCTCAAACATGCTCAGCTTTTTTGAAGTGGTGAATGAATAGATGTAGTATACTTGGACTCTGCTAAAGCTTTTGGCACTGTTCCCCACAATAGTCTGGGGCAGAAGCTGAGTATACAGGGACTAGGAGAAAATAAGTGTATGTGGATAGAGGACTGGTTAAAGAGGAACTCCAGTGAAAATAATGTAATAAAAAAGTGCTTCATTTTTACAATAATTATGTATAAATGATTTAGTCAGTGTTTGCTCATTGTAAAATCTTTCCTCTCCCGATTTACATTCGGACATTTATTACATGGTGACATTTTTACTGTGGGCAGGTTATGTAGCTGCTGCTAGCTGTTTTGGCTGTTAGAGACAGCTGTAAACAGCTAATTCCTGTCTGTGAACCTTGTTACATTGTGCCAAACTGCCAAAAGTACCGCGGTCCCAGAGCTTCTTGTGGGAGGGGTTTCAGCACAAAATCAGTCATACAGAGCTCCCTGATGGTCTGTTTGTGAAAAGCAATATATTTCTCATGTAAAAGGGGGTATCAGCTACTTATTGGGATAAAGTTCAATTCTTGGTTGGAGTTTCTCTTTAACCACTTGCCGATCGCACACTCATACCGCGCTGCGGCAAAGTGGTAGCTGGAGGACCAGCGACACAACTGTGCGTCGCCAGGTGCCTCCCTAATTAATCAGGAAAGGCCTGATTGCGGCTCGCAGACTAAATGTAAACGTAGGAGACATTTGTCTCCTTTGTTTACATTGTACGGCGCTGCTGCGCAGCAGCGCCGTAAGGCAGATCGGCGATCCCTGGCCAATCAGTGGCCGGGGATCGCCGCCATGTGACAGGGGACAGCCTGTCACTGGCTGCACAGGACGGATAGCGTCCTGTGCAGCCCCGATCACCGGGGATGAGCAGGTAGGAGAGGGAGGGGGGAATTTCGCCACGGAGGGGGGCTTTGAGGTGCCCCCCCCCCGCAACATGCCAGCCAGGAGGAGCGATCAGACCCCCCCTGCACATCATCCCCATAGGGGGGAAAAAAGGGGGGCGATCTGATCGCTCTGCGTGCCAGCTGATCTGTGCTGGGGGCTGCAGAGCCCACCCAGCACAGATCACAAAAAATATTGCTGGTCCTTAAGGGGGGGTAAAGGGTGGGTCCTCAAGTGGTTAAGGAGAAAGGAGAGGAGCGGGCACTGCTGCATAAAATCCCTTTATTGTGGCCGGGTTACAGAGTGGTTGCAGTGGGGGGAGAGGGTTGCCTGACAGCTGTTTCGCAGGTATGCAACCTGCTTCTTCAGAAGCCTCTGAAGAAGCAGGTTGCATACCTGCGAAACAGCTGTCAGGCAACCCTCTCCCCCCACTGCAACCACTCTGTAACCCGGCCACAATAAAGGGATTTTATGCAGCAGTGCCCGCTCCTCTCCTTTCTTCATGACGCTTCTGCATATCGGTGCACGTTGCAGGTAAGCCCATCTGTGGCCGTTCCATCCCTGCCGCATACTGGTGCCAGTTTTTTCTGTTTTCTTTTCTCAAGATTATCAAGTGGTTAAGGGATAGAAGGTGGTAGTGGCGGTAAACAGAACATACCCGAAAAGGGAAACTGTTAAGCAGTGTGGTACCGCAGGGATCAGCACTTGGTCCAATTATTTTTTATTTATTTATTAATGATTTAATAGACAAAATGCAGAGTAATGTAGCCATCTTTGCAGATGATACAAATTGATGCAGAATTAACAACACTAAGAAGGATAGTGACCAATTATAACAGGATCTTGACAACATAACCATATGGTCAGACACATGGCAGATTAAATTTAATGTTTATGTTAATGTTTATACATTTAAAGTCATGCACCTTGGTTGTACCAATGTTCAAGCACCATATAAAATACATAGCATAAAGCTGGGAACATTAGACTTGGAGAAGGACTTGGCAATACTGGTTTATAAAAAGTTGAACAATCATATACAATGCCAAGCAGCGGTAGCAAAAAAACAATAAAATTTGAGGATGCATACAACGGGAAATAACATCTCGAGATCTAGTTGCTTTAAGAACATTTTTGAGGGTAAATGAGGCATGTAGCATCATTATTTTTTAAAGGGAAACAATAATTGATGATGTGGGGACTTAAATTCCCGCAAAAAACAAACAAAAATGGCAGTCAATTAACATCAGGCCTAGGTCCCAGACAGCGGTTGTGCAGCCCAAATTGTGTCCAAAGTGCAAAGTGCAAAGTGCCAAGTGCAAAGTGCCAAGTGCCATGTGCAAAGTGCCATGTGCAAAGTGCCAAGTGCAAAGTGCAAACACGTGCAAAGTGCAAACACGTGCAAAGTGCCACGTGCAAACACGTGCAAACATGTGCAAAGTGCAAAGTGCCACATGCAAAGTGCCAAATGCAAAGTGCAAAGTGCCATGTGCACTCCGATCCGGATAGGCCTAAAAAGTTTGGATAATCGGGTTGCCCGGATATCCAGAATCCGGATGAGCAACCCTGTTAGTGATAAAGTTATTGGCAGATGAATGGATGCAGCGATGAAATGTGAACATTGCCCTGGTGTCTAAGGGGAAAAATACTTAGGCCCTGTTCACAGTGGTCAGTTGCATTGCATTGTATAGGTGTGTTCACAGTACCAGATTGCCTTCTTCTAACTCACTGCATGCAGGCTTTGCATAAAAGCCTATGTCCAGTCTTCATTGCAGTTCACACACATTTTAACGCTTGCAGTATCCAACTGACCACCGTGAACTTAGCCTAAGAGATGAAGTGGTTAAACAGGGGTTGATGTAAATACATAGTGGTTCCAGATCCGAGAATTCATCTTCATGTTGTGGTAGTGCAGAGGTAAGAGGGAAGGTACATTATTAAGATGTTTCAGTGATGAAGAATTTGAGGCTGGAAGTATTGAGTGGATGCTTAAAATGAATAAAAATAATAATAATAAAAAGAAACAATAAAACTTTAGATAAAGAAGTGAAGAAACTTAAACTTCAGGGTATCCTGCATAGTTTGAAATTAAAAGAAGATTAAATATTTCATCGGCATATTTTACACCTGACTGCACAGTTAAACATAAACCATGAACAAATGAGGAGTCCTTTTTATAGAAACTTGAGGAAAGATAGATTGTGAAACATTTCTTAGTCAGAGATAGTCAAAAGTGAGATCTCTTTTTTTGTTTTACAGTTAACCTATAGTCAGGAAATACAGTTTACATATACTAATAGTCTAATAGCCTAATATCAGTAATATTAGTCTAATAGCTTATATATCAGTATTTCCAAATCGTTATTCTTTTAATTAAAAATATTCTTATGATCTAAAAGAAAATCATTTTTCTTGCTGAGTATAAAAACATTTTTTCTATGTTTCTTCTTCTTAGTCCTGCATGATTGTGGAAGTAAAAACTGGGCCAGGATTAAGATTTTTATTTGTTTTTTCTTCGATGTGCTCAGAAAGTGTATTGCTGAAAATTGACTGTTGAAAAATCTGTTTCTGTAATAAAGCAATCATTACTTTAAGGACAACTACTGCAAGCCATTTTATAATGTGTATAATGTTTTATAATGTAAAAAAAAAAATAATAATGTTAAATACATAGACATAAATTGCAAAATTCTCAATGAATAAAATTAAAGGGGCACTATGGCGAAAAACTGTAACATTTAAAATATGTGCAAACATATACAAATAAGAAGTACATTCTTTTCCAGAGTAAAATAAGCCATAAATTACTTTTCTCCTACTTGTAACGAGATAAAGGGAGGGGGGACGCCAAGAGCCTGAGCGCCTCTGTGTGGTTTTGATGCTGATAAGCTGTATGCTCCTTTTTGATTGGCCTGATGATGCCGGATTGAGCCCGTGAAACGCGTTGCCTATTTTTACTGAGGAGTATAAATAAATTGTTGTTTGACTGTTGATGCCACAGTCCTTCCTTTGTTTGCTTTGTCCGCATGGATGGGATAGACCCGCCCCATCGGTTTTAAGCTCGTTTAAGTGACTTTTATTCTATTGGCGCCTCTGGAAAGCTTCTACATAATACTTTTCTCCTACGTTGCTGTCACTTACAGTAGGTAGTAGAAATATGACAGAAGTGACAGGTTTTGTACTAGTCCATCTCTTCATAGGGGATTCTCAGGGATTTATTTATTTTCAAAAGCACTTAGCGAATGGCAATTTCTCTGTCCAACTGCCAAAAAACTGTGTAATGAGCAGGGAGGCTGGCCAGCATCATTGTTTAAATGCTTTTTTAGGGAATATCTTTATAAAGAATAAAAGACTTGCTGAGAATCCTCTATGAAGAGATGGACTAGTCCTAAACCTGTTACTTCTGTCAGATTTCTACTGACTACTGTAAGTGACAGCAGCATAGGAGAAAAGTAATTGATGGCTCATTTTACTCTGGAAAAAACATACTTTTTATTTGTTTATATTTGCACATATTTAAAATGTTAGAATTTTTCGCCACAGAGCCCCTTTAACTATAAATTACTTTTTTTCCTATGTGGCTGTCACTTACAATAAAGTAAATCAACTATGACTAAGGGCAGATTGTAAGCCTGACACGCATCAGTTGAACCTTGTGGTTTTATTGCATTTGCTATGTGGAATTTTTGAATAAAGAACAACAGCGGTTTTCAACCAGTGCTTGGTTTGCGGATCCTTCTGTGTTCACTTGTGGATTGGCTTGGCTCTCCTGATTCTGCACCTACCGGCTTGAATTGCGGGGGTAGAGCGTTTTGAACTTTCCATTTGTCACTTACAATAGGTAGTGAAAATCTGACAAGTTGTAGACTAATTGAACTCCTTATGGGAGAGTCTCAGGTATTTCTTTATTTACAAAAGCACTTAGGGAATGGCAGTTGTCTAGTCCAACTGCCAAAATAGTGTGCAAAGAAGTAGGGTGGCCACCCAACATATTTTGTATACAGCCTTTCCAGGGAGCGTTTGTGTAAACAATAAAAGAGATACTGAAAATCCCCCGTGAGGAGATGGATTAGTCGAAAATCAGTCATCTTTCTACTTTACTTTAAGCGAAAGTCCCACAGGAAAAAAAAAAAATTTATAGCTCATTTTACTCTAGATGAAATGTACATTTTATATGGATGTATTTTAAATCCTACAATTTTTCACGCCAGTTGTCCTTTAAGTTAAAGCAAGGCAGCGTGCCCTGAGTTGGGTGCTGCTCTGGCAGTACCCGTTTGCTATAGTGTGCGTTCCGTACAAGGACAATTCGGGCTTCCAACAATCGTCATACCCTAATTACTTCTCTCTCCAAGTTGCTACAACTTGGAGGGGGAATAGTTTTTGTGCAGCCAGGAATCTCAGTGGCAGCAGAGTGAGCCATCTTTCAGCTCACCCTGCGCCCATCTGACCAGCAGCATAACCATATGCATGCCCTCTGCTTGCCACGGGGAAGCATGAAGACTTGTGGCGCCATTTAGCAAGCATGAACTGTGCCACTTATTTCCATCACCAATAAATGAATACACATCCTTCTCCCACTTTTTAACATTTAAAAACAGAAGCAATACAGCAAGAGATAAAAGTTCAGAAAACACCACCCAACACGTCTATAAGAATATAATGTATTAATGTGAATTAGTTCAAATCAAGAAACATAGTCTCCATCGATGAAGATTTAATGTTCAGGAGTCAAGGAATAAAATCACTGGATGTATTATAATTTTGGCAGTATAATATAACATCTATTATGTTCTAAGGAAAACTATTTCTTCTGTCTCTTCTCACATTGAGTAAAGTAAGATATTGAAGCCATGCCAAAAGTAGTTTGATTCTGAAGTGTTATGATAATCTTTTTTCCCTTGGGCTTCTGGTAATTTTTGAGAATCTGTAAATTTCACTTTTGAAGCAAGATAGAATAATTGTAAGATAGCTTCCATTGCTGCTTGTGTTAGAATAATGCAAATCACATCATTTATACTGCTATGTGAGGTAGAAAAAATGGGATGTAGTGAGCCATACAAATCCTAGCATTCAGCAATTCACTATAACATTAAAATGTTTTCAAATTGGTGTACTAGGTCAAAATCTGGGATTTTATTTTTAAAATTTTTGCTATAGCTTGGAAAAAAAAACATATTATAAATTACTGGATTTCCTTAACATTTTTTTCTGGACAATTCATACAAACTTTCCGTAATGAAAAAAGTACTACTGGCAAGAAAAAAAATGTATCTACTCAAAGTGCACAATAACCTATAACAAGTTTCAGTGCAAGTAACTAGAGATGGCCCAAACGGTTCGCCCGCGAACGGTTCCAGGTGAACTTTATGTGGTTTGTGTTTGCCGGCGAAGGCGAACTTTTGCGGAAGTTCGATTCGCTCCCATAATGCTCCATTGAGCAGAACTTTGACCCTCTACATCACAGTCAGCAGGCACATTGTCACCAATCACACTGCACTCACTCCTGGAGCCCCATCCCCCCTTATAAAAGGCAAGGTTCTCCTGTCGTTTTAATCACTCGTCTGCCTACAGTAATTAGTTAAGGGACAGCTGCTGACAGACTCTGCTAGGGAGAGTTTAGTTAGGGTCTTGTAGGTTTGTTCCTAGCTGATGGTTGTTCCTTATATTCCTCCCTCACTCCCTCCTCCCGGAGGGAGGAGGGTCTTGTCTTCCAGGGAATTGTAGAATTTCAAAAGCCAGCTTACATACCTTGGCTGGGAATTGAACCCAGGTCTGAGTGCATGGTAGGTAGCTCACTTCATCACTATACCACCACCAACACTAAATGCTGAAGCCAGCCAAGCATGTACCATTATGATATATCCAAGAGAAAATTGCTTAAGGATTTGTAGTATGTCAAAAGCTAACTCACATTGGCCAGGAATAGAACCCAGGCCTACCACTCTGTAGGCTGCTATCCTAACCATTATACCACCAACACCACACACTACAATGCTACATGCTGAAGCCAGCCTAGCATGTACCATTATGATATATCCAAGAGAAAATTGCTTAAGGATTTGTAGTATGTCAAAAGCTAGCTCACATTGGCCAGGAATAGAACCCAGGCCTACCGCTCTATAGGCTGCTAGCCCAACCATTATACTATCAACACTACATGCTGAAGCTTCTTGGAGCAGACTTACTTCCTCCCCCCAAAAGACACACATACATCCCCATAATATCATTCAACTGCAACTGCGTGCACAGTCTTTGTGGTACACAGTCTTTGTGGTACAATTGGTTAGCGTGTTTGGCTGTTAACTGAAAGGTTGGTGGTTCAAGCCCACCGCACCCAGGCATGGCCTTGCCTTTTGTGTTCAACAGTTGTCCGCAGAGAAGCCAAGATAGCCATGTAGATACATCTCTCTCTCTCTCGCTCTCTCTCGCTCTCTCTCTCTCTCTCTCTCTCTTGGTCACCGCTTTCCGCGGAATTGTATTTTCCGCAATTTTGGGCGGAAATTGGTCATTCCATTCCGTTTGGTCAGAACGGAATTGCTTTTTCAATCCGGCGGAACTCCGAAATTGCCTGTGAAATTCTGCCGGTATCCGTTATTATTATTTATTGTATTTATAAAGCGCCAACATATTACGCAGTGCTGATGGTTGATCGTTGAAGCTGAAAATTCACTTCCAAAATCTCCTTCAGATCCAAGATTCCCAATAGGAGGAATAAATGTTCTTGGGTACCCTGAATAGCTACCCCATCATATTTTATATCAAATGATTCATAAAATTATGCTGATTGTGAATATGCAGTCTAAGTTTTAATTGACCCTATGGGCACCGAACGACGGGCAGAAAAAGAATCCTGACAGTTTTAGGCTCTTTCAGTACAGGACAGCCCCTGTTCCAATTTCACAAGGCTGGACTTGTACCCCTCCCAACTAGAGTGATGGTAAAACACAATGACACACTGAGACCAGCATCCTATACCTTTAATCTGTGTCTCTGTGTTGACTACCATCCGACAAGCCAGCTGGAGTCTAGCAAGAGGCCATCTTGGCATTTCCTTCTCACAAAGGCCTCAGGCTACAAGGCAATTGGCCATCTTGGACTTTCCTCCAAAGATTTTTGATTGCTGCATGGACGACCAATAACGGTATTTTGAACTGTATTATAAGACATTCTATTTCCTTTTTCATCTCTACTCTTTTTCTCTCAACCCAATCTGTTCTGACTGACAGGCATATTTACCTGTTGGTTGTAAAATATATTTGTGTGTATAGTTTTAGAATAAAACAGATGATTGAATCGTTCAGTCTTGTGCCTGTTCTGGTAATCTGATTTTTGCTCCAAAGGGTCTGCCCTCAGGGGAGTCATACTACCACACTGTATTATTTCTTATAAATTGTTGATTGGCTAGCTAGGTCCCTCTAGGAATAGCTAGTACCCGATTTCCTTCTTGAAATCGATAATTTTAGTTTAGT
Organism: Hyperolius riggenbachi; assembly: GCF_040937935.1. NCBI lineage: Eukaryota > Metazoa > Chordata > Amphibia > Anura > Hyperoliidae > Hyperolius > Hyperolius riggenbachi. The sequence goes on from NC_090651.1 coordinate 158,467,964, forward strand.
TTAGTTTATCGATTGTACATACAATCAAGATTGCTTCATATATGGACCCAGTAACCCTTTTTTAACATCATGCAGCTCACAGTCTTCAGGCCTTCGGGAAGCGACTATTCCCCCGAATGGTGACTGGAGCACATTGGACATGAATGGACTGGTTGCCATATTATGATAGCGTTGGGATTAATACGTCCCATTAAAATCTCAGAGGATGGTGGCAGTGATTACCTCAATTTTCAAGCAAAATCGACTACTCTGACCGACTTGCGCCAATTTGATCATTTCAACTGAATAACGCAAAGTCGATCATTTTCCTTTTTGATAGCACAGACCATTGATATTGTACATGTATGGGCACTATCAACCAAACTTAACCGTTTAAGGTGCACACACAGTGGATTAGCCTCCAGAAGTCTCTAGTGCTCGAGACCTGAATGGCAACTGTGGCCTAGTAACACGGAATTGGTGGGTGGTTCTCACATTACATTGTCGGCTGCAGTGCGACCAATCCTTAGCGTCTGTTCACTGTGTTTCAAGCCTTCAGTCGCAACTATCCCCTGAATGGTAACAGTAGCAGATTAGACGGAATTGGTGCGCTTTGCAACGTTATCATCTGCGATTCAGCAATCTGTCTTTTTAACGCCATTTAGATGGGACTGGGGTGCGGAATTTTCACAGGGACCCCACATCATTTTTTTATACTTCTCACACTCTAAACATATATATATATATATATATATATATATATATATATATATAATACATTTATATAAAAAAAATAATACATTATCTGTCATTTTCGCGTATTACCTTTGCTACTTTTTTCTTCTAAATTTAACATCATTTTTCTCAAAAAATATAAGGTTTTTTTTTATTTTATTTTTCTTGTTGTTCCCACTGCCCTCCTTGACATATCCTGAAAATTTGGTGTTTCTAGCATGTAAGGGGGCTATACTATTAACCACCAAATCAGCGACCATTGACTTTAATGTAAAAAGCGAACACCCATTTTTTTTAATTTGTATTAAATGCGAACGGCGAACAATCTAAGTTCTCCGGGAACTATCTTCTGGCGAACTGTTCGGGTCATCTCAATCACACATTACTGTATTTACTTGTCTCAATGGTATCAGCATAAGCATCCTAAAGATATCACAGTTCTGACTCTTCAGATCAAACCACTACTTAACCACTTGAGGACCACAGTGTTAAACTCACCTAGTGACCAGGACATTTTTTACTAAAATGGCCACTGCAGCTTTAAGGCATAGCTGCAGGGCCGCACAACTTCAGATTCTTCCCTCCCCATTTTCTCCCCATCAACAGAGCACTCTGTTGGTGAGATCAGATCCCCCCAGTGTTTATTTATTTTTTTATAAATATTTATGTTATTTATTTTTAAATAAATCTGCCTATTTTTATTTTTACTCTCCCCCTTCCCTCCCGCCGCCAGCCAATCAGCATGATCTGCTGTCATAGGCTTCAGTCTATGACAGCCGATCACTGTCAGGTCTCCCAGGGGGACAGCCGCAGCACTGTACATGTATATTAGATGCCTTCCAAGCAGGGATGCGTGTGCAGCAGCGCACAGCAGCGATCGCGATATCCTGCTAGCCCCATAGAAAGCTGTTCATGCCAATCTTCTTGGGGGGTCTTGGGGCTGCCGCCGCGTCCACGCCGTTTGGCATGGAGTGGTCGGCAATAGTGTTGGGCGAACAGTTTTCGCCACTGTTCGGGTTCGCCCGGATTTCGGGCTGTTCGAGTTCGATTCGGGCTTCGCCGGACACCTCGTGGTTTTCGGCCATGTGTTCAGCCATGCGGTCGAACGTATGTTCGGCCTGACAGCGCATGACCGAACATTCCCCGAATGTGTCTGTGATTGGCCGAGCGGGTCACGTGGCTCGGGCACGAACACACGGCTCGCGCCGCGATTGGCCGAGTGGGTCACGTGGTTCGGGTAAATAAATACCTGAACCGCGTCATTTCTCCGCCACTTGCATTTGGGTTTAGCTTTGGGTAGGCAGGCAGGTTAGACTCTCTCTCACCAGCTAGGCTAGCCAGGGCCCCCCAGCCTCCTATACTATATTTGCCACTGCACTGTAGTGCCAGTCAGCTCAGCGTGCGTTTACTGCTGGGATCAGTAGTACTTCCGTCCATCACAAGTATATAGCATAGTATATAGCATTGTCTTCTATTGCCACTGTACTGCCGGTCAGCGTGTACTGCTGGGATCAGTAGTACTTCCGTACGTCACCAGTATATAGCATAGTATATAGCATTGTCTTCTATTGCCACTGTACTGTCGGTCAGCGTGTACTGCTGGGATCAGTAGTACATCCGTCCATCACCAGTGTATAACATAGTATATAGCACTGTCTTCTATTGCCACTGTACTGCTGGAATCAGTAGTACTTCCGTCCATCACCAGTGTATAACATAGTATATAGCACTGTCTTCTATTGCCACTGTACTGCTGGAATCAGTAGTACTTGCGTCCATCACCAGTGTATAACATAGTATATAGCACTGTCTTCTATTGCCACTGTACTGCTGGAATCAGTAGTACTTCCGTCCATCACCAGTGTATAACATAGTATATAGCACTGTCTTCTATTGCCACTGTACTGCTGGAATCAGTAGTACTTCTGTCCATCCCCAGTGTATAACATAGTATATAGCACTGTCTTCTATTGCCACTGTACTGCTGGGATCAGTAGTACTTCCGTCCATCACCAGTGTATAATATAGTATATAGCACTGTCTTCTATTGCCACTGTACTGCTGGGATCAGTAGTACTTCCGTCCATCACCAGTGTATAACATAGTATATAGCACTGTCTTCTATTGCCACTGTACTGCTGGGATCAGTAGTACTTCCGTCCATCACCAGTGTATAACATAGTATATAGCATTGTCTTCTATTGCCACTGTACTGCCAGTCAGCTTGTACTGCTGGGATCAGTAGTACATCTGTCCATCACCAGTGTATAATATAGTATATAGCACTGTCTTCTATTGCCACTGTACTGCTGGGATCAGTAGTACTTCCGTCCTTCACCAGTGTATAATATAGTATATAGCATTGTCTTCTATTGCCACTGTACTGCTGGGATCAGTAGTACTTCCGTCCATCACTAGTGTATAACATAGTATATAGCATTGTCTTCTATTGCCACTGTACTGCTGGGATCAGTAGTACTTCCGTCCATCACCAGTTTATAACATACTATATAGCATTGTCTATTGCCACTGTACTGCCAGTCAGTGTGCGTGTACTGCTGGGATCAGTACAACCATAATGAAGAAATCCAGTGAAAGAGGGAGGGGCAAGGGAAGAGGTGTTTCCCCTGACGGTTCACGTAGAGGCCGCAGTGGAGCACCTAAGAAAACCCACTCAATACCACCCATGTGTGCCAGACAAACAACCCTCACTGATCCACAAGAGCAGGAACGGATAATGAATTGGATGACCTCTCAAGCGTCCAGCAGCGGGTTAAGCAGCAGCAGCACCAGCACATCCTTGTTGTCACGCACGAGGTCCTCTGCCAGTTACAAGGAGCCAGTGGGCACAACGGTGACACAACCAGCAGCTACACCATGCACACAATGGCCGAATAACCAGTCCGAACAATTATTTCCGGACACAATGGCCTCTTCGGAGGAGCTATTCCCACTCCTACCCCCACAAACAATGCAACAGCCAGAAATGTTGTGCCCGGATTCACAACCATTGTGCGAGGTAAATGCACCACGCACTGAAATGCAAGGCGAGGTCGAAGACACCCAAATCCCTGAGCAATGTGCGCAGGAATTGGAATTGCAGGAGGTCCACCAAGAACATCTTGAAGACATGGGAGTGAGGTGCGCAGAGGGTGTTCTGTGGAGCTCTAGTCCACTGCACACACACACAGTCACAGATGACGAGATGGAAGAGGAGGTTTTGGACGATGTGGACACAGACCCGGATTATTGAGTACAACCTCGCTGTCAGGATAGCAGCAGTACAGATGAGTCTGCTGCAGAACCCACTACTGCAAGAGTTCACCGTGTGCCACAAAGTAGGCGAGGGCGGGGTATTTCGGACACAACAGGCATAGCCGTAGAAGTGAGACGCCAAAGAGGCACGAAAGAAACTCGCCAGCAAAGCAGGAGCTCAAAAGTATGGGCTTTCTTCGACGACTGCAGGGAGGATGTTACCATGGTGATTTGCAAGGTGTGCAGGACCCGACTGAGCAGGGGGAAAAATATCAACAACCTCTCCACCACCAGCATGCGCCGCCACATGGTAGCCAAACATAGCACTCTGTGGTCAAACACGCAAGGCCAGGGTAGCGGCTCGCTTCCAGCCCCAGCAACACTGCCTCCGTTGTCACCAGACCCTCCTCAGCAGCAGCCCAGCCATTACGTGGTACACAAACATCCGTAGTAGACGATGATGTCAGTTTCCGCAACAGTCCTCTTGACGTTTCCCAGTCTTCAACGACCACAACAACAACAACCAACTGTCCTTCGGTGTGCGATCCTACAGTTCAGTTGTCTGTCCTGGAGATGTTAGAGCGCAAGAGAAAATTGCCAGCAAATGACCCCCGGGCCGTGGCACTAACAGCCAGCATAGCCAAGTTTGTGGCCTGCGAAATGCTGCCATATCGCGTGGTGGAGACAAACAGCTTCAAGCGCATGATGGCGCTGGCCATCCCACGTTACGTGGTTCCCAGCCGATACTATTTTGCACGGTCTGCAGTGCCAGCGTTACATGAGCACGTGGTTAGCAAAATAACCAGAAGCTTGAAAAATGCCATTGCCTGCAAGGTTCACCTCACCACAGGCACCTGGACGAGTGCCTTTGGCCAGGGTCGATACATCTCCCTGACGGCGCACTGGGTGAACCTTGTGGAGCCTGGCAGCGACTCCTCACCGGCTACGGCGCGGGTGTTGCCCACGCCACAAACTGCTGGACCGGCGTCCCTCAGAGATAACAGCAGCACCTACCTCGACTCTGACTCCTTCTCCTCCAACGCCTCTCAAAGCGGTACCTCATCCGGCATCGGTAACCCAGCAATAGGGTTGTGGAAGCAGTGCAGCACAGCTGTTGCCATGCGTCAGCAAGCCTTACTGAAGCTGATCTGCCTTGAAGATAAGCAGCACACAGGTGAAGAAATTTGGAAGGGAATCAAGGAACAGACCGATTTGTGGCTGGCACCGCTGGACCTGAAACCAGGCATGGTTGTGTGTGACAATGGGAGCAATCTCATTCGCGCTTTAAAGTTGGCTAAGCTGAGACACATCCCTTGCCTGGCACACGTTATGAACCTAGTTGTTCAGCGGTTCCTGAGGACATACCCAGGCGTGGCAGATCTTCTGCTGAAGGTGCGACGAGTGGCCAAATATTTCCGAAAGTCCAGTACCGCTTCGGACGGACTCACCAAGGTGCAGGAGCAGTTCAATCTACCAAAACGTCACTTGGTGTGTGATGTACGCACGTGCTGGAATTCGACGCTGCACATGCTAGCACGCTTTTGCGAACAGAAGAGTACAGTGGTCTAGTACATGACGGCGCAGTACCGAGGCGCATCCGGACAGCTACCAAGCTTCTGTGGATCTGATTGGGCCACCATGTTGGACCTCTGCCAAGTCCTCCAAAATTTTGAGCAATCCACATTGCTTGTGAGCGGTGACAACTCTTCAGTCAGCATTACGATACCACTGCTGTGTTTGCTGAAAAAAAATCAATGCTGCAGATCAAGGAAGCCGCAGTCAGGATGCAAGTGGGGGAATCTCAAGAGGACAACGATCAGCGTGATGATGATACCAACATCAGGCAATCTGCCTCAGGAAACGCTGGTCCTCCCGGCAGCTATGCTGAAGAAGAGGACGAGGAACAGCTGGAGTTGGAGCAGGACTTGGACGCCCCCACTGCCGAGAGACAGAGCGGTGCACGTTGGACTTCCATGATTCAGCGGGAATGGACAGCAGAAGAAGACGAGGAAGAAGGTGGGCGACGGCGTGATGCTGGTGATGATGATGAGGGTGCGTCAAGCTCAGAAGAACATGATGAGGATTCTGTTAGAACTGTGGCAGACATGGCTCAATTCATGCTAGACTGCATCGAACGCGACCCGCGCGTTGTTCGAATTCTGGACGACGTGGATTACTGGGTTTATACCCTTCTGGATCCACGGTACAAAGACAATGTTCCCAAACTCATTGGAGAAACTGTCAGACAGGTCACAATGGAAGAATACCAGCAGGCCCTTGTGGAGACATTAGAGAGGAGAGTGACATCCTCCTCCTCTAGCCAGTTCCACGCCGACAGACTGACTTCCGCAAACACAGGACGAGGAGGGGAACAAAGAACGCAAGCTGCAGCTAGTGCCCACAAGGGAATGGTATCGGCAGTGTCCTTGGAGTGGCAAAATTTTCTGACACCCATGCAGCAGCCCACAGAACAGCAATCGCCCACTTCCACCTACAACACCGCTCGCCTGCAGAAGATGGTCAAGGAGGACTACATGTCAGATGGCGTAGCCGTGTTGAACAATCCATCTGCACCCTTCAACTATTGGGTCTCTAAGCTACACACCTGGCACGAACTGGCAATGTACGCAATAGAGGTGCTGGCTTGCCCGGCAGCCAGCGTTATGTCGGAACGCTGTTTCAGTGCTGCCGGAGGCATCATCACAGATCGGCGTATCCTCCTCTCCACAGAAAATGCAGACAGTCTGACTGAAATTAAAATGAATCAATCCTGGATTGGAAACGACTACGCAACACTCCCGGACCCCAACCAAGTAACATGAACAGTGAACATCTGTGATGGGTTAGCGTTTCCGGTCCCTGTTTATTGAACCTCTTATCTGTATTACATTTCTGACTGCATGGCGGCAAAATGCATTGCTATCCGCACGCTTCTTGTCCTCATGCAAGGCCTGGGTTGTTGTGTCTCAAAGCGTGGCCTTCTCCTCCTGCGCCACCCTCCTCCTGTTCCATCACGTGTGCTGCTGCTGGGTTAGCGTTGCCGGTCCCTTTTTACGGAACCTCTCATCTGTATTACATTTCTGACTGCATGGCGGCAAAATGCATTGCTATCCGCACGCTTCTTGTCCTCATGCAAGGCCTGGGTTGTTGTGTCTCAAAGCGTGGCCTTCTCCTCCTGCGCCTCATCCTGTTCCGTCACGTGTGCTGCTGCTGGGTTAGCGTTGCCGGTCGCTTTTTACGGAACCTCTCATCTGTATTACATTTCTGACTGCATGGCGGCAAAATGCATTGCTATCCGCACGCTTCTTGTCCTCATGCAAGGCCTGGGTTGTTGTGTCTCAAAGCGTGGCCTTCTCCTGTGCCTCCTCCTGTTCCATCACGTGTGCTGCTGCTGGGTTAGCGTTGCCGGTCCCTTTTTACGGAACCTCTCATCTGTATTACATTTCTGACTGCATGGCGGCAAAATGCATTGCTATCCGCACACTTCTTGTCCTCATGCAAGGCCTGGGTTGTTGTGTCTCAAAGCATGGCCTTCTCCTCCTGCGCCTCCTCCTGTTCCATCACGTGTGCTGCTGCTGGGTTAGCGTTGCCGGTCCCTTTTTATGGAACCTCTCATCTGTATTACATTTATGACTGCATGGCGGCAAAATGCATTGCTATTCGCACGCTTCTTGTCCTCGTGCAAGGCCTGGGTTGTTGTGTCTCAAAGCGTGGCCTTCTCCTCCTGTGCCTCCTCCTGTTCCATCACGTGTGCTGCTGCTGGGTTAGCGTTGCCGGTCCCTTTTTACGGAACCTCTCATCTGTATTACATTTATGACTGCATGGCGGCAAAATGCAAATTGCTATCCACACGCTTCTTGTCCTCATGCAAGGCCTGGGTTGTTGTGTCTCAAAGCGTGGCCTTCTCCTCCTGCGCCGCCCTCCTCCTGTTCCATCACGTGTGCTGCTGCTGGGTTAGCGTCACCGGTCCCTTTTCCTGGAACCTCTTATCTGTATTACATTTATGACTGCATGGCGACAAAAAGCATGTTACCTGTGCAAAGAAAAATTACATTTTCCGCATTTAAAAGACATTTTTTCCTTTGAAACTTTACAATCAATTTTCTCAAAAACTATAAGCTTTTTTTCAAATATTTTTTTTTCCTCTTGTACCCACTCCCAAGGTGCACATACTCTGCAAATTTGGGGTATGTAGCATGTAAGAAAGCTTTACAAAGCACGAAAGTTTGGGCCCCCATTGACTTCCATTATGTTCGGAGTTCGGCGCGAACACCCGAACATCGCGGCCATGTTCGGCGAACGTTCGCGAACCCGAACATCCAGGTGTTCGCCCAACACTAGTTGGCAAGCAGTTAATGACTGTGTGCCTACTTCTATTACTGGCCTGTAGTGTGTCTTGGAGCACCTAAATGATGGGCCAACAATGTGTTTCCTGGCATGAACCACTTGCTCAGGTTGAGTTTTGTGCCTCTTGCAGAAGAGCTAGAGTCTCGGGCACTTGTGTCACAGACACTCGAGACTCCAGTTCTTCTGAAAGAGGCCCAAAACTCAACCTGAGGAAGCGGGTCATGCCGTGAAATGCGTTGTCTAAATAAAGTGCCTAATTAAGGTTGTTTCCTGCTCTTAATAAAGTACTACTTATTTAAGGTATGACCAACATACTACTTTATCTTATTTTTTATTATTTATATCCTACATTTTGCATACACCTACTTTTTTGGACCACCCCTGGCACCACCTAACCTACCACAATCACCTAAATATCCCCTACCAGGGGATTCCACCATCATTAGTGGATTTTCCAAGGATCTGCGTCTGCGACCATGACCATACTCCTACTCCTACAAGGCCGAGTGGAGACGGCACTTCTCCCACATGCTTCTCTGAGTGGTTGCCACTCGTGAATCCCAGCCTTGTGAGTATAATCATCTTCTTTTCTATATATCGATTTTGGAATCAACGATACACCAGATTCGGCTTCCAGTGCCCCTTTGTCTCTCTTTCTCTCCTCTACAAGTGCTGATAAAATTGTCTGTCACAAAGACAAAACAATCCTGCAGTTATTCATATACTTTCATATTTCAATAGGGACAGAATCAATGTGACGTGTAAGAGAAAATGGTCATTCAGTAACATGCAAAGATTCACTACATCTTTAAAGAGACACTGAAGCTAAAAAAAAAATTATGATATAATGATTTGTATGTGTAGTACAGCTAGGGAAAAAAACATTAGCAGCAGAGACACAAGTCTAATATTGTTTCCACTAAAGGAAGAGCTAAGAAAGTCCAGTTATCTATGCAAATTAGCCATTGAGCTCCACGACTTTCAAAGTCGCAGAGAACTCTGACAGACACTTGAGATAATAAGATTTAAAAGACATTGGCTATCATTCATAAAAGTGTTGTCGGTAAAGTAAATCCATGCGGGAAAACACAGCTGGTGGTATTTTAGACATCAGGCTGCTCATTCATAAAAATGTATATAGTTGCGATAGCAGTGCGGAGATTCCCCGAACTAGGCTGGCGGTAGGGAGGCGGTAGGTTTGCGGAAGCACAGAAAGCTGCTGATTTGATACATTTCTCCAGGTTCCGCTCTGCTGCAGCTGCCTGGGAGGTCTGTGTCTCCATTAACTTAACATTGTTATCGCCACATCCAAGGGAGCTGTACTTCCCGACCTCACACCGCTTGCGGTAATCTTTATGAATTAACATTTTGTTACATTTTTTACGATAATCACAGCACAAGGAGGTGATTTATCGCTCTGCTCGGTAATGTCAGCTTTTCCTGCGGAAAGAGCCTTTACGAATGCAGAATTTGCTAAGTGTTCGGTAAAGTCAGCTGTTTTAAGCATTTCCGCATGCGGAAATGCTTTGTAAATGATAGCCAATGTATCTTTTTTACCTCTGCAGGGAAGATTTTTCAGAGCAGGCTAGTGAACTTTTGAACCCATTTAGAATGCTGAGTAGTGTCTAAACTGCACATATTAGAGAATGATGCAATGTTATAAAAAAACACTATATAACTGAAAATAAAAAATATTAGAATATTTCCTTTGCTACTAAAATTCTAGTAATTATCCGTATTACACAACCAATTCATTATATCATATTTTTTTTCGCTTCAGTGTCTCTTCAAGGCCGCCCTGACAGTGTGTACAGTCTCTCGTTGCTGATGTCTCACGAAAGGAGTACAGCCGCTCCTTTCCACTACCTCAATGCCATGGAAAATAAACTATGGAACTCCAATAGCCAGTCTATGATTGCCTTTAGCATTCACTGTCAGGATTTGCAAAGCTGAAAAAAAGTGTCTAAAAACAGTGAGGCCAGATTCACAGTGGTCAGTTTCATAATGCGCGTGCTACAATGCATTAAAATGTGTGTGAACTGCAATGGAGACTGGACAGAGATTTTAATGCAAAGTGTGCATGCAGTGAGAGTTAGAATAACACAATCAGTTACAACGCTTTGCAATGCTTTACTGTGAACAGCCCCATAGAATTGTTTGGGTAGTAAGTTGAGCTGTAGTCTCACCCTCTCAGTGATGTTTAGCCTAGGCTTTTTAGCATAGCTCCCAACTGTCCCTTTTTCGGAGGGACAGTCCCTTTTTGGAAGCCCTGTCCCTCTGTCCCCTTTTCCCTCTCATTTGTCCCTCTTTCAGGACTTTGTCCCTCTTTCGAAATAAATATATATATTTCTATACTAAAAATGTGTTTGATTGACTCTAAACTTTATTCACATCCTTTAAATTGATATATTACTAATTTTAAAATGTTACTATGAAGGAAACTGAACCAGGATAGAGAGGACCAGTGTGGTTTGAATTATAAAAAACATATTTTTCTTATGAAATCTTTATGGTATGCGTGACTAGAGATGTGGTGGAGCGTGCCCAGGGGTGTGGCAGGGGCGTGGCTTAAGTGTCCCTTTTTCTCATCTCAAAAAGTTGGGAGGTATGTTTTTAGCTATGTGGAATTCTAGTTTCAGAGCATTCTGGGAAACCAAGCATCATTTTCACTGGCTTTGGAGTTCTCAGAAACAAATGTTCCGCAGAGCTGCACAAGACTAAAGATGTTGTCATCTGTAATACATTTCAGGATGTAAATCAGGGTGAAGAAAGATTTTACAATGGCCAAACACTAAATAATTTATAACTGAAAATTGTATTCATTATGCTATTTTCACTGTCGTTCCTCCCCAAATATACAAAATTATAAATTTGAACCTAAAATTGACTCAGACTCGACCATAAATAGCATAAACTGCAAGACTAAAATTACTATTTTTAAATTGCTCTGTACCGTTTTGCTTTATGTTTGATATCACGTTTTCACCTTAATAATATACAGTGACTTATTTTAAAACCGTGTTTCTTCCATTAACAGTAAATCATAGAAGAAATCCATGTAGTCACTATATAAAGTAATGGTCAGATTTGCCCTGAGCTATCATAAAAATATGATATTAAAGTTTCATAAGATGGAATATTGATGTGTTTACAGTAAAAGAATTAGTTTTAGCAAAAATGCATTCATTTGGCAGGCAAAACATCAATGTCCAATAATTAGCTCATAATAGCCAAAAATGCTAGAGGCAGATTTAATCTAATATCTAATCAATATCCACTTTATGTCCAGTAAAATGCAAAGCTCTACAAAAATGTCATGTGCAACTTCACTTTTTAAATAATAATAGTTATTTGGATAATCAAATCAGCTGCTCTTAGCACCAACAACTAGAAAAGGGGCAACAGCTTCAGCTAATATTAAATAGGTGCAAAGCTGTCAAGTTAAAAGTGGCAGTGCCACAGTCCGTGACAGTATGATAGCACTGACAGAAAGAGCTGTGCTCCTAATGGTATCAACTTGGAAAGCTAGTTTTCATTGGTTATAGGCCGCTGGGAATGTTATGTAATCCACCACTAGTTTGTTTTTAATGATAATTAAATTGTTCATGCTGAGTGAGAATAGGTTAGTGGACTTATCTAAAATAATAATTGACACTTTACTGATCAGTATTTTGGAACAAACAACACAGAGTGAATAGGGGTGGTTTGGATGGTACAATTGGCCTGGTCAGAAATATTGTATAAATGCATCAACTGTAAAATATATAACGATATCGTATACGTACCATATACTGATGTATATATATATATATATGGTACTTCCAGAGCAGCGCATAGCCCTAGCGGTAGGCTGCAGTAAAATGCCGCACCACACCAGTGTAAAAAAAAGGCCCTCAAAGCAGTGATGCTCATCATGAGCTCGTGATCACAAACTGTTTTTTTTTTGTGATCACGAGTTTGTAATTGGCATCAGTGACCGGATCTTGATCATGAATGCACTCGTGATCACACTCGTTACCCAACTCGTGATCACGAGTTACTCAAGATCACAAGTCGGTATTTGTGATTAAAAATCCGCCGACTTTAGTGGTTAATAGCAAAGCCCCCTTACATGCTAGAAACACCCCTTAGCCATTTCCACAAAGGGTTAAATTAAATAAAGACACAACAATGAAAAAAGTCCTTTATTAATCTTAATTAACCAGAAATACTTACCTATACCTTTAAAAAAATGTCCCCACGCCAATACCCTCGGAAAGGTCTTGCAATCTTCTTGATACATTGATTGAAGATCTATACGCACCACCGCCACACACGCCGCCCCTGCCGCACCGCTCTCAGCTATACCAGGTATAGCTGGGAGGGGGGGCATCCTATGTGGTGCTGGGCTGTGAGCACAACCCCCACCTATGGATGTCGAGCCCTCATACCACCTTCAAGAAGTCTGTTTCTGACCATTTGAGCAGACATATGCACATTTGTGGCCCGCTGAAGGCCATTTTGCAGGGCTCAGGAAATGCTCCACCTGTTCCTCCTTTCACAAAGGCAGAGGTAGTGGTCATGCTGCTTGGTTGTTGCCCTCCTACTGCCTCACCCACGTCTCCTGATCTACTGGCCTGTCTCCTGGTAGTGCCTCCATGTTCTGGATACTACGCTAACAGACACAGGAAACCTTCTTGCCACAACTCACATTTATGTGCCATTCTGGATCAGCTGCACTATTTGAGCCTCTTGTGTGCTGTAGCCTCCATCCCATGCTACCACTAGCACTACCACTAGTGAAAGCACCACCAGCATTCAAAAGTGACCAAAACATCAGCCAGAACTATTCCTTTATTGGGGATGTCTTGCTAATTGCCTAGAATTTACATCTGTTGTTTATTCCATTTGCACAACAGCATGTAAAATTGATTGTCAATTAATATTGTTACCTAAGTGGACAGTTTGATTTCACAGCAGTGTGATTAACTTGGAGTTAACATTGTGTTGTTTAAAGGACCTTTGTCGCGAAAATCTTGAAATTTTAAATACTGTACATGTATACAAATAAGAAGTACATTTCTTCCAGAGTAAAATGAGCCATAAATTACTTTTCTCCAATGTTGCTATCACTTACAGTAAGAAGTAGAAATCAGACATTACCAACAGATTTTGGACTAGCCCATCTTCTCCTAGGATGTTTCTCAGGGTTTTCTTTATTGTTAAAAGTACTTAGTGAATGGCAGATGCTCCGTCCAACTGCCAAAAAAGTGTGCAGCGAGCAGGGAGGCTGGCTAGCATCTTCGCATAAATCTTTTTCAGGGAATGTAGTGGCTGTACGGTGTAATAGTTAAGGGCTCTGCCTCTGACACAGGAGACCAGGGTTGAATCTCAGCTCTGCCTGTTCAGTAAGCTAGCACCTATTCAGTAGGAGACCTTGAGCCAGTCTCCCTAACACTGCTACTGCCTATAGAGCGTGTCCTAGTGACTGCAGCTCTGGCGCTTTGAGTCCTCCAGGAGAAAAACGTGATATAAGTGTTCTGTGTTTGTTTGTTTGTTTTGTTTGAATGTCTTTATAAAGAATAAAGGCCATACTGAGAATCCCCTATGGAGAGATGGACTAGCCCAAAATCTGTTGGTAATGTCAGATTTCTAATACTTACCGTAAGTGACAGCAACATAGGAGAAAAGTAATTCATGGCTCATTTTACTCTGGAAGAAATGAACTTCTTATTTGTATGTGTTTTAAATTTTAAGATTTTTCGTGACAGTTTCTCTTTAAGTGTTCCCTTTCTTTTTTTGAGTGGTGTATACATATATGTGTGTGTGTGTGTGTATGTGTAAGCAATTTTTGTACCTCCAATCTTATTTTTTTAATTACAGTATGATTTGGCTTTGAACTGTTGGTCTCGATAATGTAATGGTATGATTTTTAAAGTCATCATACACCTCCTCCCTTTACTGTCATGAAACTGTGTCAACCCAGAAATTGTTCCTGGCTTTAACATATATGTATATATATTTGACAGTGGGGATGGTGTGTTCAGAGTGATGTGCAGTGTTATTTTTCCGCCACACATAGCATTTTGCATTTTGGCAAAATAAATGTTGGTCTCATCTAACCAGAGCACCTTCTTCCACATGTTTGCTGTGTCCCCCACATGGCTTGTGGCAAACTGCAAACAGGACTTTTTATGCTTTTATGTTAACAATGGCTTTCTTCTTGCCACTCTTCCATAAAGGCCAACTGTGTACAGTGCATGACTAATAGTTGTCCTATGGACAGATTCCTCCACCTGAGCTGTAGATCTCTGCAGCTCGTCCAGAGTCACCATGGGCCTCTTGCTGCATTTCTGATCAGCGCTCTCCTTGTTCAGCCTGTGAGTTTAGGTGGACGGCCTTGTCTTGGTAGGTTTACAGTTGTACCATACTCCTTCCATGTCTGAATGATCACTTGAACAATGCTCTGTGGGATGTTAAAGGCTTTGGAAATCTTTTTGTAGCCTAAGCCTGCTTTAAATTTCTCAATAACTTTATCCCTGACCTGTCTGGTGTGTTCTTTGGACTTCATGGTGTTGTTGCTCCCAATATGAGGCCATCACAGAGCAACTGTATTTGTGCTGACATTAGATTACACACAGGTGCACTCTATTTAGTCATTAGCACTCATCACGCAATGTCTATGGGCAACTGAATGTACTTAGACCAAAGGGGGCTGAATAATTATGCACACCCCACTTTGGAGTTTTTTTTTTTTTTTTAATGTTTGGAATCATGTATGATTTTCGTTCAGCTTCTCACGTGTACACCACTTTGTGTTGGTCTTTCATGGGGAATTCCAATAAAATTGATTCATGTTTGTGGCAGTAATATGACAAAATGTGGAAAACTTCAACGGGGCCGAACCACTGTATATGTGGTGGAATGGCCTATTCAAAGTCCAGACCTCAATCCAATAGAGAATATGTAGTCAGACTTTGGGTTTACTGTTCACAAGCAAAATCCATGCAACATGAAGCATGGAGCGGCGTTACGTCTGACGTCACCGGATGCGGTGCTTGGTCGGCACACGCAATCTCGTTTGTGTTCCTTCGGGGAATGTAACTGGGTGATATATGCTACAGGCTGCTGACCTTAAAGGGGAACTGAAGAGAGAGGTATATGGAGGCTGTCCTGTTTATTTCCTTTTAATCAATACCAGTTGCCTGGCAGCCCTGCTGGTCTATTTCTCTGCAGTAGTATCTGATTAAAACCAGAAACAAGCATGCAGCTTGTCTTGTCAGATCAGACTTATAAGTCTGAACCACTGAAACACCTGATCTGCTGCATGCTTGTTCAGGGGCTATGGCTAATAGTATTAGAGGCAGAGGATCAGCAGGGCTGCCAGGCAACTGGTATTGTCTAAAAGGAAATAAACATGACAGCCTCCATATACCTCTCTCTTCAGTTCCCCTTTAAGGCTTACGGCTGCTTGCTATTTCCCAGTCCCAAACTGCGCTAGGCCATTTTGTACAACTAGCTGCTTATGCTGTTTTTAGTTGTTTTTTAATTTTTAATAAACCTGGGATGCCATCCCTTTTACGCTCTCTGAAGCATCTTTATCTTTGGAGGTAATCTAATCACAATGGAGGAAGTGAAGCCCAGCAGTGGAGTTTCCAGAGAGGCTGAGGGGTGGCCTATACCCCTGATGCGCAGTCGGGCCCGGCTTGACCGCTCCATTTGGTGAGTCTCTTAATATTGGGGGAGGGACACTGCTGTGTTATACTATTACTCCCCATGAGGTGAACCGCTTATTGTCATAAACTCCATGAGATCAACTGGAAACTTTGAAGCTTTTTGACTTCTTAAGTTACAAGACTGGACTAGAGTGCTTACCTATTTATTATTACTTTGTCATGGAGCCGTTTTGCCTTGAGGAATATGCAAATATCTCAGGGACAAATTCATAGAGACTTATCCAACTTGACTTGCAGCTGCAATTGCTACACAAGGTGGCTCCACAAAGTGACTTACTGACTTTGAGGGGGAATGGATTTGAATAGTTATGCATGCTGAAGTTATCAGTTATTTTGTCCTATTTGTTGACTGTTTTGCAATAAACTGGATAAGGTGTCTTCAAAGTTGTAGACATGTTCTGCAAACTTTCACATAATCAATTTTAATTCCCGATATGCATAAGGATGGAGGTGCTCAAGTGTAAAAATATAAACCTCTAATACTTAGAATTAGCATTGGAGGTAATCTCTTACCACTCCTGAAGACAATAACAGCAGTAGTACTAAAAAAGTATTCATCCAAAACAAAAAATAAACAATGCATTTTACAGGTACTATCCCACTTCCAAAGGTCAATACACAGCGCCTTGCATCAAGTTGAATAAGATATGGATGCCTCTGATCACCCATATCCTATTCACCTTGCTGCAAGGCACTGTGTATTGACCTGAGGAAGCGGGCTAGTACCCCTGAAACAGATTGTCTATTTTGTGTTTTAGATAAATACTTTCCCAATACTGCTAGTGTTTTTGTCTTCAGGAGAGGTAAGATATTACTTATCATTCTATTTTACTAAGTTTATATTTTTAAAATTGGGCACCTCCTTCCTTGCAAGTATCTAGTTAAACCTCCTTTGGAGGTAATCGGTTTTTTTTCTCAAAAAAATTACAAACCCAGGAGAGCAACCATCCAGCTTCTGGCAGGTCCTGGAAAACTGGGCAGGAATGGTTAATTTTCTTCTGGCTTATACGGGGGTTAGGAAAACACCCCTGATTCTTATTATATAACACAGTTACCCTAATCAAAGAGGACTAATTGGTTAAATTTAACTTATAATATTCTACATTAAAAAAGACCTAGGTTTGTCATACCGATAGAAGGTGATGTCTGGGCGGGGGGACACGTATCAGTGTTACAAAGGACCGTCCACCCCTTTTCCCATTCCCAACTTAGTTAACTCTACACAAAACTCGACATGTTTCATTTCCTAAATTGGAAATTTCGTCAGGAGTGAACGTGCTCAGTGCTAGAGTGCCATAGTGCTAAAAACGAGTTACAAAAAATACATTATCACATTTCTAATATGACAAACAGACAGAGTACCGGCCGTGAAAACACAGCCTGCTAAAATGCCTCCATTCAAGCTGCCCTTATATAGTGTATTGGTGAGCCCAGGGGTTGTTGGGTAGGGCGGATACCCACTCCTCCTTCCTGGGGGGTGTGACCCTGGACCGGATTGGTCCACAAAAGGATCCATCACCAATAACAGCCAATCAAGGAAATTGGCCATAGATACTCATATAGTTTAGAGTAAGGCTGCATCAAGCCTATGCAAGTGTTTATAGGCCTTACGGGGGCTTTGCTATTAACCGCTAAAGTTGGCGGATTTTTACTGTAATGTAAAATGCAGGAAATGGGCAGATGCAGATTTTCTGCATTTTACATTACAGTAAAAATCCGCCGACTTTAGCGGTTAATAGCAAAGCCCCCTTACGTCCTAGAAAAAATCAATGTTAAAGTCGGGCGGAATTTTCGCGATTTCCGGCGGAAATCCGCCTACGGCGCTTGCATTACCGATTTCCGCATTCCGATGCGGAAATGCAATTTCCGATCGGAATTTCGGAAATTGCATTTCCGCGGAATCCGAATGAGCATCCCTATGGATAAGTGTGCTTTCTGGTTGATTGAGACTGAATGTTAAAAATAGGCCTAGTTAATACAGTACAATCCCCGACTCTGTATACATACCATGAACTCTGTATTAAATGTTAAAATAAAGTAATTGAAAGTATGTTAACCTTGTGAGGGCCATGGAACCCAATCTTTAAGCACAGCAGAGCCTACAAAAAAAATCTCTTTTTAGGTTTTTTTTTTGTTTGTTTGTTTGTTTTTTGGGGGGAGGGGCGGTATGTGCGTTATTTGCTAATGTTGATAATATGTGTTTACAAACTACAGAAATATAACATTCCAATACCTTGCAATAAAATTTAAGATCTCCCTTAAATGTTTTTACCAGAAAAGGTGTAAAATATAATTCCCTGACTTGCTGCACTATACGATGGTGCCCTTGAGAGCAATTTGGATCATTTTTTTTAACAAGTCTCTCACTTGAAGCATGCAAGTATGCAGCTGACTATAAGGAATCAATAATGAAAAACCATCAGTTAGAAAACATCTCACCTGCTCCTTTGTGTATGAGCATAAGAGGCAGTTTATCTACCTACTGGTTCACAGTATAGCAATGGTGTTACGTCTCTGTACTATATTTGGAAAGTCACTTATAAAAGTATTCATCTCTTTTTTCACGTTTTGTAGCATTAAAACATAGACTTTATTTTTTCCTGGGTGTTAGCACCATTTAATTTACACAATATGCCTACCACTTTAAACGTATAACATATTTTTAGTGTGACACAAACAATAATTAAGAAAAAAAAATAACAGCATTGTGATTTTGCATAGGTATTTACTACCCAAAGTCAATACTTTGCAGAGACACTTTCTGTGGCAATTACAGCGGCAACTCTCCTGAGGTATTGCAGTATATGCTTGGCATATCTCGCCACTTGGATTTTTGCTACTCCCCTACTGCCCCATATCGTTCGTGTAAGATGGGTTGTGTTGGTGTACAGCAATCATCACATTATGCCACAGATTTTCAATGAGACTGAATTCTGAAGTTTGACCATTTCAATATATTTAAATGCAAAAATACATTTTAATTTAACAGACCAATGGGAATCCTACCAAAATAGACCAATAGAGGTCACTGGAGGGGATTTTAAAGATGCTCTGGGGCTTGCTATATTTAGTATAGCAACTCCAGGGCTGGAAATTGGTTCAACATGTCCATCTGTCATTAGGGAGGAATAGACGCATGCAACATGGGGAAGAGCACAGATTGGACAAGTTCTATGGGGTAAAGGGGGAAGCTTGGCCACCCCTTTCTTCCAGAGCCCCCTCATACCATGAACCATGACTAGTATAGCTCATGGTGCAGAGCCTGACACAGCTGGGGCTCTGCATTATGGCTATCCCAGCCTGCATGGGTGACAAGGGGTTAAATTAGGCTTGGGAGAGGACACCACACATTTTTTCCCTCAAATGTAAACATTTAATGGCTAAATCATAGCTAAATTTGCTAGGGATCCTTACACCACAATATTGTATCTGTATAGCAATCCTTGGCCAAGCATTGGAAGTTCCACCGGGTTTCCAGGTGGTCATTACACGTTGCGCACTGAACACCTGGAAACCCCCCGGCATGAAATTCAGTCTTCTTTCTATTGATACATGTAGATGTACACTACCGATGGGTTGATACATTATCTGTCATTTAACCACATAAAAAAAAGAAAAAAACATTTTCTTATCTAAACTTTAAAATTGATTTTCTTAAAAATATGGCAGCCTCCATATCCCTCCATAAAGGTTCCCTTGAAATGCTTACGTCAGTGGCTAATGACATTTCCTGAAAAAAAATTAACAAAAGCATTCAGGTAAGATACTTATTTTCTGGTGACTATGTTGCCATTGATTCCCACCCGCCATGACACTGTCTGGGTTTTTGGACACTTTGTGCACCTTTTTTGATTAACTCTCTTTGCCTGGTCTGTGAGTTTTGGTAGGTGGATTTCTCTAGTCAGGTTTGTAGAGAGGTATTTTATTTCTATTTTGTTATAATGGATTTAATCATGCTTAGCAGAATATTTTATGGTGAACTATCAGTTTACATTCTTAACAGAAGAAAATATCACCATGCAATTCATGAGGATGCAGTGAGCACATTGCTAGAGCTGTGTTGCTTCTTTACCATCAACAATGTCACAGCAATGCACAACCCCATTGGTAGACATTTGCTTAGCCTTGCAATGCAAGTTATGCAACAGCTCAGCAGCTAAACATGTCATACAGTATATGCAGCATGCAGAATTTTAGAAGTGTGATTAATCATTGTGGTTGAGTTGACTAATGCCATTGCAACCATGGATGAGACTGTATTTTTATTGCTTCTCTAGGAATGCAATAGGAAAACAGTGGGTCAACCGTTCTACAGCTGTCAGTTCATAATGGACACTATTACTATTTACCTGCTGGTGAATCATTGAATCTCTACAGTCTGTATTGGGCATCATATAGATCAGAAATACTACCTTTAAAGTGGGTTCATTTGGTAAAGGTTTTGACTTGAAACTGAGTACCTTTGTTGTACAGCATCTAAAATTGCACTGATTAAATCCCCATTGACTTTAATGGTGTTTGGACCCATGTTCTATGTAAACATGACAAATTTGCAATTATAAAGATGATGCAGTTCCCATTCACTGATCTAAGTCTTCCGCAGAAAAAAACTACGATCTCTCATCAGAGACCGCCGTCTTTTTGCCAAAAAAAAAAGTTCCCCATCCTCTTTCTAGTTCCTGGATGTGAGATCGTTCACATGCAGGTCTTTTTTGACTGTAGTAAACTACACCCACATATATTTTTTATTAAACAATTACATTATTTTACATGTAAAATTAGCTGTTTCTCTCCCACACCAAAAATTACCCAAATACATTTAAAAAAATTAAAATAAAAAAAACAAAAACAACATAAATAGTTACCTAAGGGTCTGAACTTTTTAAATATGTATGTCAAGAGAGTATATTATTATATTATTTTAAATTATAAACTTGTAAATAGTGATGGACGAAAATTGAAAAAATGCACCTTTCTTTCTAAATAAAATATCGGTGCCATAAATTGTGATAGGGACATTATTTAAATGGTGTAATAACCGGAACAAATGGGCAAATAAAATGCATGCATTTTAATTACTGTAGCGTATATTAATTTCAAACTATAACGGCCAAAATCTGAGAAATAATGATTTTTTTTCATTTCTTTCTTAATCTTCCTGTTAAAATGGATTTAAAAAAAAAATAATTCTTAGCAAAATGTACCACCCAAAGAAAGCCTAATTGGTGGCGGAAAAAACGAGATATAGATCAATTCATTGTGATAAGTAGTGATAAGGTTATTGGCGAATGAATGGGAGGTGAGTGTTGCTTGGATGCATGAGGTTTTTGACACTGTGGGGCTGAACAGGTTAAACAAAATAAAACAATTAAAGTAGCTAAGGACTTTTTCACCAGGACTGAGTAGACTGTTCCTGAAATGTACTTGGAGAAACAGGACGCCTAAGAGAATGTAAAAACAATTATTAGACCAAAAAAAGGAAGTCATGAGATGGGAAAACACATACAGGACCTCCAACGTGTGCAGTAAAGGTATAATAGATATAGAAAAGTCAGTAGTAGACAGTAAAGCCTCGTTCACAGGCTAGATGAAACTTGGTCAAAGCAGCTGAAATTGACTCTGCAAAGAATCAAGCATGTGTACAGCGGCTCGGTGCTCCCCGATGCCTCGGCTAGAAATCAGCCTGGGGAATTAATTTGGCTGAGCCATGGCCAAGAGCATTGTCCTCCCCACTCACCCTGCCCACTGCATAACATCACTCCCACACCACTCCATTGGCCCTCCCCACCATATAGCAGCAGAACATATCGCTAGCTGTCTGTACAGCTACAGCTCTGCAATGTCGCCCGAGGGATCCTTGCTAAGGAATTAGAGGGAATGTTGGTTGATTATCGCTGAAGTGGAGAGCTGGAGGTAGGTCACATACTTTAACTCTCCTCTGGATCACCCCTCCACAACACATCTGTCACTCTCCAACCTTTGAAACCTAGGTATTAATGATGTATATTACCCCACTTCTTGCACCCCCCCTCCCCTGCCCATTCCTTTAGATTGTAAGCTCACAAGGCAGGGCTCTCACACCCTTTTCTGTCTTGGAATTTGTTATTAATTTTGTATCTTGATATTTGTTATATACATGTTTTACGTCATGTTACATTTGTCACTGTAATTACCAATTCTGCATTTTGTACCAATGTCCATATTTGGTATACACCATTGGCTGTATTATTATGCACCCTTTGTTTGTTCCTTACTTTGTACAGTGCCATTAAATATGTTGAATTTGTATAAATCAATTATAATACTAAAGGATGCAAAGCGTTTTGGTTGAAAAGACCCTAGTTTGTTCTAAACTTTAAATAAATTCATTGGCTTTACAATCTTATTATTAACATCTATTTTTAAAAAAGTTCCATAGTGTATACTGGCTTAGCTCAGCATGTTTTTAAGACAGAAAACGACTTATTGTAATACACTTATTTGTTATCAGACATTTCCAATATGATATAGGCAAAAGTTATTGCAATACACCGTCCATAAAATACACATTTTTCCCAGACAGTGCAGTATAATCTTTCCAGTTAAATTGACAACACTACACACTATGGAATACTCCAAAATTCCTTCCAGAACGGAACACTTTCCATTCAACAGTGAATTTATTAGCACTTGGACTGAACTGCTGACAGAGTAAAGCATTATACAAGATGATTAAATAGTGCTTGAGTATCAGATAAGGACATCAGGCAAGAAAGAAAGAAAGACATATGGTCTGGTATATTTTCTTTAACCTAGAGCTTTAGCGGGCCAGAGATTTTCTGTTGATTTGTACAAAATCCTCTGATTAGATTCTTCAACCATCTGCAGCTGATCTGCAACACATGATAATGCCTGGTGCAAAGAGGAAGCATTTCTATTTTATAAAGAGTTCCAGGAGAAGACACACTATGACATTAAAACAATTTAGAGAACTGGCATTTAAAAATTAGCCTTAATCTGCATGCCAACTGTAGTCTTTCTAGTAATGATATCCTCCTATTAAAGCATGTTGTAACACCAGTCACACTCTGTAGAACATAATTTGGCTGTGTACCTTATTTAGCAATTGTCAGAACAACATGCTCAGCTGCCCATGGACATAATAGTTTTAAGACAAGACAATGGCAAGCTGGCAGATAATTTGCAGATTTGTTTTAAAGCAAATTCTATGAGAAAATACAGGTTGTCTTCTGAAACAGTGATGCTAACACAACTCCTTTGTGAAAAAGCTTATTTGCCAAATCAAGTTTCTGGCAGATATTTGTTATTTGCTATTTGTCACATATAGGGGTGATCATTTGCAATAAGAAAAAGTCCTAATTAGCCTGTTTTGGAGTAGCATTTACTGATGTTTCTGCTTGCAAGACACTGAACTGCCACTAGAGGCTGCCTTATATACCTTTTCTGCAAACTTCCAGACACACCGGGAGTTTGATTTGCAAATAAACTGTAAAGGTGCAATGTTCAAAACTGGTTATACCAGCTGGCATGTGTGAGGAAACGCGGAAAAACAGCCGCAAACACTCAGGGTAAGGCGGCTGTTTCCGCGTCTGACATGGCAGCGCAACGCGGAGAAACCGCCGCTTGCCGCATGGGCAGAGCGGCAGCAATCCGCGTTGGATGCGGCGTAATCCGCGTTGGATGCGGCGGAATCCGCGTTGGGTGCAGCGGATTTTGCGAAAGACAAGGTTACTGACAGCATGGGGGAATGCGGGGAAGCTGCCGCCTGCTCAGAAAGCAGTGCGGCGGGCCCCGCGTCCAATTCAGTGCATACATTGCAAGACATGTCGGGTGTGGCTGGGACTGATAGTCCACACAGGCTCAGAAGGACATGCGCGCGCGCTGAGAGGCAGAACTTATATGGCAGCAAGAAAAGGGTCAGCTGACCAAGCTGGTCAGCTGACAGCTCTGCTCCCTTTCATTGGTCCAGCACTTAGGGAGGGGCTGGAGAATGTTTTAGTATATATACTGCTGGCTGTTCATTTGCTGGTTGTCTGGCGTTGTGATCACAACGTGGTAGCACTCCGACCTGTCTGTATTTGTGTTCTAGCATAGTTTCCAAAGGTGTTGACGGCCAAGGATCTCACACCTTAGCGTTAGGAAATTATACTGTATTATCTGTTATGACCTTCTGCTTGCCTGACTACTCTTCTGAACTCTGATCCTGTACCTTGCTATTCTGATACTCTGTTGCCAAACCCGGCTTACCCTTAGACTCTGCATCTGCCTCCTGATTCTGTACCCCGATATGTCTGATACCCTGTTGCCGAACCCTGCCTGTTTACTAGACTCCGCTTCTGCCTTCTGTATCTGTACCGTATCTGTCTGTGTGGTAACGACTTGGCTTGTCCGACCTCGAGAACCGACCTTACTGTTAGAGGTGGTTCCCAGTCCTGGTAGTGACACTTCCTCCTAAGTGTCACTCTTGTTTTTGTCCTTCCTACTTCCAGCCGGACTCCCCCCCCCCCCGGGAGAGTCCAGGTCCTCTGAAGGAATTGTGCAGTACTCCTTACTGCTCTGAGGGTTAGTCCTCTAAGTATTACTGTTGCACCAAACACTCAGGTGTCCAGAGGTTAGCAAATATATCTGATTATCGGTGATACTGCAGATCATCAATAATCGGGTATATATCTGTATTCCCAGTGATACTGCAGATCACCGGTAATCAGATCCTCTCTGTGTTTCACTGATCGTTACAGAACGCCAGACCAGACCAATATGGACGTACACTCTGACCGTCTGGGGGCAATTGTCTCCTCCATGGACGACATCAATCGAGTGCTGGGTGGCCACCAGACACTGATTGATTCATTATCTGGGTCTTTACAAACCCTCCGGATGGCTGTTGACGAGGTACGATCCCCTCCTAGTTCTGATATACGTATGCCAGTGCCTGAGAAATTTACTGGCCACAGATCTGACTTCCGCAATTTTAGGAGTAGAGTGTTGTCATACTTCGAGTTGAGACCTCAAACCTCAGGTACTGTTGCCCAAAGGGTCACATTTATTAAAACGTTACTTTCGGGCGATTCTCAGACCTGGGCATACAGTTTACCTGAGGGAGACTTAGCCCTGACGTCAGTCGACGAATTCTTTAAAGCAATGGCAGTAATTTACGACGACCCACATTTTGCCTCGACTTTGGAGCGGAAGCTCAAGTTGTTGCGTCAAGGCAAGGGTCCGGTCGAGGATTACGCCTCTGAATTTAGAAGGTGGTCAGTGCCAGCCAGGTGGGACACATACGTTAGACTGCTTCTTATCTGGGTTGTCGGACGAAGTCTCTAATCTCATGTTGAGTCAGCCCGAGTCCACAACACTTGATGCAGCCA
Organism: Hyperolius riggenbachi; assembly: GCF_040937935.1. Lineage (NCBI taxonomy): Eukaryota > Metazoa > Chordata > Amphibia > Anura > Hyperoliidae > Hyperolius > Hyperolius riggenbachi. The sequence goes on from NC_090651.1 coordinate 158,493,363, forward strand.
TTTCATCAACCATCAGAATCGATCGCAGATTACGCTATGACCGCCAAACCCGGGGCAAGGACCAGGTTAAGCTTGTGTCCTACGCAGCACCCCCTGAGACACCACCTCCACCTGCTTTACCTTCACCCGAACCGATGCAGATAGGTCAGTCAAAACTATCTCAGGTAGAGCGGAGACGTAGAATATCAGAGCAGTTGTGCCTGTATTGTGCGGAGAAAGGTCATAGAGTGCGAAATTGCCCCAATAAGCCGGAAAACGAGCTTGCCTAGGAGTTGTGGGGGGTGACACCCTGGGCACACAATTTTCGCCCCTTAAAGAAAAGAAATTGCTTCTCCCTTGTACGATTACATGGGAGAACGAGTCTGTAGCCACTGAGGCTTTTGTTGATTCTGGCTCAGCGGCTAATTTTATGAACTATGAATTCGCTCAGAAATTGGGTATTCCTCTCACCCCAGTAAAACCTCCCATCCAAGTCACGGCAGTGGACGATTCTCCCCTGCAACGGAATCATTCTCTGTCACAGACACCAGAGGTGAGGGTCACTATAGGGGTACTGCATGGGGAACAACTAAAGTTTTTTGTATTACATATGTCAACCTCCACTATCATCCTAGGCATGCCGTGGTTACAAGTCCATTCACCACACATAGATTGGGCCACTGGTCAGCTAACAAAATGGTCAGCTCATTGTTTCCAGCAGTGTTTAGGGAAGGTGACATTGGGTCAAACCAGGGTTCAGGTGGAGGGTGTACCAGAACAGTACTCTGAATATTCTGATGTGTTCTGTCCCAAGGCTGCTGATAAGTTACCTCCACATCGCCCTTTCGATTGCCCCATCGATCTCCGTTCTGGTTGTATGCCCCCACGGGGCCATCTGTACAATTTATCTGGACCTGAAAAATTGGCCATGCAGGAGTATATCCGTGAAAATTTGGCCAAGGGCTTCATTCGCCCATCCCGAACGCCGGCCGGGGCAGGCTTCTTTTTCGCAAAGAAAAAAGATGGGGGTGTTCTGTTTTGAATTCCCGCTTTATGTGTGAGGCATACTCCAGAAGACCCAGTCTGTATAGCAGTATAACTCCACACTGATTTAGAAACCTCCACAGGCAGTTTACTCGATGAAATAATGACTCCAAGTATAATCTGTAGTATCTTTACTTGCGTTGAAAGCATACAAAGATGTTTTCTAGAGCATATTCATAGGTAAAAATACGATGCGACTACAAGCACAGCAGGATCTCCTCACTAACTGAACTCAACTGTTGCAGAAACATCTAGACAAGGCTGTTGAGCAGGGAGTTACAGTTGGGAAATGCTAAATAACTAAATCTTGCAGGGGGACTGGAATATACTAATACAAAGAATATAAATAATGTTAAATAACATTAAAGGAGGCTGTTGTGACAGCACACTCCCCGCTTGGTATCGGTAGATACCACTATATATAATACAATTTAGCATTGAAAACTATATGTATAATTAAGACTTGTAGAGAAGAGAGAAAACATAAAACATAAACATTAATTCTTGAATGCAGATCTTTGAAGAATCTTCCATCACTGGAGAAAGGATGTAACTCACTAGACTCGAAGGCATATCAGGCTGTTCCCTTGGATCGAGTAGATAAGACATCTTCATTTGAAGGCAGGAGTAAGACTGTCTCCGTGATGGGTCTAAACAAAGTCTTAACACTACCATTTCTTGCTGTCTTCACTTTCACCTTGCGAACCTTTCCATCATCGCTAGTGATTGCCTTTATAAAGTGATCATTCATATCGGGTTTAGTTCTTCAGAATTTTTTTAAGTGAAGTTAGCCTAGAAATAACTTGTTTCTTGTTATTTGTAAGTCTAATTCTTGGTGAACGAAACGGTAAAGGAGCTACCCAACTGTTAGTTTCATCCTTGAAGAATTCATTATTCAAGATGTTTATGAACTCTTTATCCTCAATGGAAGGAACTGTCTTATTGACATCACGAGTTATTTGGAATATAGTGTCACCGAAGTCTTGATGAGAACTGTTCTTACAATTGATTTGCTTTTGTACATCGCATGAAGTCTTTAAACTGAAACTCTCCTGAACTTGAAAGTTAAAAGGATGTTTAAGTGAATGGAAGGTGCATTCAGATTCTCTGATGCTGGTCTTGCATGAGAACACATCATAAGACTCTTGAAATGTATTTAAGCAAATATCTCCTATTATGACCCATCCAAAATCTAATTTCTGTGCATAAGGGGCATCATTTGGTCCATTGCATTGTTGTCGCACCTTATGGACTCTTGGGATATCTCTGCCTAAAAGAAGGAGAATCTTTGCATCATCATCAAGTGGTGGAATGTAACTGGCTATGTGTTTCATATGAGAATGATAAAGAGCCGCTTCTGGTGTAGGGATCTCTTCTCGATTGTTTGGCAACTGATCACATTTGATAAGTGTTGGAAGTGAAAATTCTGTGTTTCCATACTCAGATGCTACCACAAAACCATGTGCTCTTCTTCCAGATACCTTAACCAGGCCTGAGCAAGTTCGTAAAGTATAGGGCCAGGTTTCTCCTTTAATATTGAACACGTTGAAGAATTCTGGACTTGCTAATGAACGATTGCTCTGGTCGTCAAGGATAGCATACATCTTCACTGCGCTCTGTGGTCGTCCTTCTGGATATACCTTGACCAGACATATTTTACTGCATGACTTTCTGTGGAATCCTTCTTCACATACCTCAGTACATTTTGTGGATACAGATGCTGTCATTGCCTCAGTACTCTCCCCGCCATAACTTGGTGTGGTCTTTGAGGCTTGAGCAGTTTGAAGCACTTCTTTGGGAGAACTAGGATGATAAGCCGTTATGTGTTTATCACTGTTGCAGTCAAAACATTTGACAGGAACTTTACAGTCTTTAGCAAAGTGGTCTGTAGATGCACAACATCTATAACAAATATCGTGTTCTCTGAGGAAAGACTTGCGCTCTTCAAAGGGCATTTGTTTAAACACATGACAATTTCTAAGAGGGTGTGGCTTGTTATGAATAGAACATTGATACCTAGGATCATTTTCCTTGACTTGCTGTGGTTTAAAATCAGAGTCTTGAGAACTTGAGAAGATTCCAGTCTTCCTGACATAGATAGAGTTCCGTGAGTCCTTAAACTTGCCTTGAGTATCGCAATTTAAAGGTGTTGAAGGAAGAACTATAGTATCAAAAAATAAAAAGCTTGGGTCATTCTTTAAGTAGCTATGTCTCTAATGAATTTGGAGAAAAAAAGAAAAAGGTGGAAAGGATACTTTATAGTCCTGTTTATATTTAGATCCTTTCTTTGCCCATTCACTCTGAATATTCAGTGGCAACTTCTGTACAATTGGGTTTACACCATGAGCTGTATCCAAGTAGACAAGACCTGGAAGGTGTGGGTCTGCCTTGGCTCTTTCTACTTCAAGAAGAAGGTCGCTTAATTCTTGAAACTTGTGGTTGTCCTTGTTAGACAGTTTTGGGAAGTTTCGAAGTCTCTTGAATAAGGCAAGCTCAATAGCTTCAGAACATCCATAAACTCTCTCTAATCTCTCCCAAACTATGTTAAGACCCGTTGCTGGATCATCGCAATGAACAGATTTCAGTCTTTTAACTTGTTCTGATGACTGCGGTCCCAACCATTTGATAAGTAGGTCAAGTTCTCCTATAGGTTCAATCTCCAGGTTCTGGATTATAGTCTTGAATGTAGCTCGCCAACCTCTGTAGTTTTCTGGTTGATCATCAAATTTCGTTAGTCCAGAGTTAAGAAGCTCTCGGCGAATCATATACTTGCCAACTTCTACAATTTCAGACTTTTCTGATTTTATTTCTGTACGTGGAAATGCGTCACCACTGCAGACAGTATGTGGCTTGTGCTGTTCCTGTGGTGATGGAGAAAATGGAGATGCAGATGTGTTTACTCCAGGCGAGGGTTTGATCTGTGTGATGTTTGGAGCATGGAAGCTTGAAAAAGACTGTGTTATGAGATTCATGGGATTTGTTCCAATTGGTTGTGATATTTCTTTGTGATTATATCTTGCTGAGGTCTGACAAGGTGTATAGATTTGTTCTCTTGGACTTGTAGTGTTGGACAGCATAGCAGAATCCTTCAAAGGTACAGTTTTAAACTGAGATTTATGTTTTAACGGTATGCATTCTGGCTGTTTACTTGCTGAACAGGTAGGTGCAGAGACTTCAGCTGTATGCAGGGAAGTATATCCATTGTTCTCGTTCAGAACAAATTGCAAAGTTCGTTTAGCAGGATCGTCAGCAGACTTTAGGCTAGGGTAATTAATTCCTTCTTCCTCTTCCACAGCTTGTTCGAAGACCTTTAACCTTGCTAGAGCTGCTGCTTCTTCTCTTTTCTTTTGCAGAAGTTCTAACTGGGCCTCTGTCTCTGCCTGTACACGTGTTGCTTCAGCCTGTGCTTCTGCCTGCACACGTGTTGCTTCTGCCTGTGCTTCTGCCTGCACACGTGTTGCTTCTGCCTGTGCTTCTGCCTGCACACGTGTTGCTTCTACCTGTGCTTCTGCCTGCACACGTGTTGCTTCTGCCTGCACACGTGTTGCTTCTGCCTGTGCTTCTGCCTGCACACGTGTTGCTTCTGCCTGTGCTTCAGCCTGTTTGCGTGCTGCGTCCGCCTGTTTGCGTGCTGCGTCTGCTTTAAGAGTCGATTCTTGTTCAAAGCAATAAGATTGTGCTTTCGCAGCCTCTGCTTCTGCACGGGCTTTGACTAACTGAATGCTTAATGATGACCTCTGGGAGAGTGACTGCAGCGATTTGCATGATCTAGTAAATCTGTGAGAGGATGCTTGCACTGACAGTTTTTTTGAGTGTCTAGAAGAAATAGAGGTACAGGATGTAGTTTCGATCAAATTTGCTATCCTATTCTCTAACTGTAACTTCGCTTCCATAAATGTAACATGTCTCTGTTGATCAGCGGTGGTAAAGTCATTCAACTCTTTTGACGCTTGTTCTGTACTAACTTGCGATAGAAAGGAACAATATTTTTCAGAGAGTTTCCTGTAATTTTCAGATGTCTTCTTAAGTCTTGTAAGTGCATTGTTTAATTGCTCTCCATTAATGCCAGTCTTCTCAATATCAGATATGTGTTGCAGCGTTTTTATCCACAATTCAGACAGACTATGGGACATTTCTTCACATTCTGCTTCATACCTCTTTCTTGCCTTTAGAGAAAGATGTATTGACCGCCTTGGTCTCTCAGGTAGTACAACATGTTTATCTGAATCATCTTGACCGAGAATTAATTCATCTTCCATGTTAAAAGAATGTGCATAATTAGACATGCTCTATGGCTGCAGATATGATGCTTATGAATCTTATCACTAGCAGGTTATTTTTTTTTTTTAAACTTAATAGCGATAGTCCCAAACAGAAGAAATGTACAATTTCTGAAGCAGTCTGTACTCACTGTATTCACTGTAGGAAGGCAGACAGGCAATTTTTGTACTTAGATTTGTGTTTGATGTGTAGCTAGGTAATCCTTTATCGTATTGCAGATCAGTCCTTTACTGATGAGTTGACAGGAAATCCCATTACCTTCTTGCAGATATCGTATTTTTACTGTTCTGTTTCGAATTCCCGCTTTATGTGTGAGGCATACTCCAGAAGACCCAGTCTGTATAGCAGTATAACTCCACACTGATTTAGAAACCTCCACAGGCAGTTTACTCGATGAAATAATGACTCCAAGTATAATCTGTAGTATCTTTACTTGCGTTGAAAGCATACAAAGATGTTTTCTAGAGCATATTCATAGGTAAAAATACGATGTGACTACAAGCACAGCAGGATCTCCTCACTAACTGAACTCAACTGTTGCAGAAACATCTAGACAAGGCTGTTGAGCAGGGAGTTACAGTTGGGAAATGCTAAATAACTAAATCTTGCAGGGGGACTGGAATATACTAATACAAAGAATATAAATAATGTTAAATAACATTAAAGGAGGCTGTTGGTCTGCGGCCATGTATTGATTACCGGGGCCTGAATAAGATCACAGTGAAGAATCGCTATCCGTTGCCATTAATAGACGATTTATTCACACAGGTCACCGATGCTAAGATTTTTTCAAAATTAGATTTACGGGGAGCATACAACCTGGTGCGTATACGAAAGGGCGATGAATGGAAAACGGCCTTTAACACACCCGACGGGCACTACGAGTACCTGGTGATGCCCTTCGGGTTATGTAATGCTCCGGCCGTTTTCCAAGAACTCATCAATGAGGTCTTCAGGGAGGTATTAGGGAGTTTCGTTTTAGTCTATCTAGACGATATACTTATTTTTTCTAACAATCTCTCTGAGCATAGGACCCATGTCAGATTTGTACTGGACAAACTGAGGCAGAATTCACTTTACGCTAAAGTGGAGAAGTGTATCTTTGAGGTTATATCTGTCGCCTTTCTCAGGTACATAATTTCCACCTCGGGCCTGTCTATGGACCCTGCCAAGGTCTCCGCTGTTCTGGAATGGCCTCAGCCAGTGGGGTTGAAGTCTTTGCAGCGTTTCTTAGGCTTTGCGAATTACTATAGAAGGTTCATAAAGGGGTACTCCACAGTTATCGCACCACTCACCAGTCTCACAAAGAAAGGGGCAGATACTACTCACTGGTCTCCTGAGGCTCTACATGCATTCTCCACTTTGAAGGAGCTGTTCTGCTCAGCACCCATACTAAGACATGTGGACACTTCCTTCCCTTTTGTTGTTGAGGTAGACGCCTCAGAGGTCGGGGTGGGGGCTGTGCTGTCCCAACGCTCAGGCTTACAGGGTAGATTGCACCCATGTGCCTATTTCTCTTGGAGGTTCTCTCCAGCAGAGAGAAACTACGATATAGGCAACAGAGAGCTCCTTGCTATTAAATTGGCCTTTGAAGAATGGTGTCATTGGTTAGAAGGAGCAGAGCATACGATCACGGTTTATACCAATCACAAGAATCTGGAATACATCGAGGGGGCTAAGAGGTTAAGCCCTCGTCAGGCTTGATGGTCCCTGTTTTTCTCAAGGTTCAGATTCATAATTACGTACACTACGGGCAGTAAGAATACCAAAGCAGATGCGCTCTCCAGGTGCTTTGAGCCAGAGACAGCACAGCCCTCCGTCCCAGAAACCATTGTCCCACAGAAATTGGTGTTAGCCACAACCGAGACTTGGGAAGACTGGAAGGAGACTTTAAGTCCTTTTCAGCAGGACATTCCGGAAGGAAAACCAGATGGGGTTATGTTTATCCCATTACCATTCAGTCTTCAGATACTAGAAATGGTCCATTCACATAAGAATGCTGCACACCCTGGGGCGTCCAGAATGCAAGATCTGCTGGCCAGATGTGCTTGGTGGCCTTCTCTGGCAGCAAATTGCAAGGAGTTTGTTAGGGAGTGTCCGGTATGTGCAAAAAGCAAGCCCTCCCGGCTGGCACCTGTAGGTACGTTGCAACCTTTGCCCACCCCGAGTGAGCCATGGACCCACTTGTCCATGGATTTTGTGGGTGAGCTTCCTAGGTCTGAGGGCATGTCGGTCATTTGGGTGGTGGTCGACCGCTTCAGTAAAATGGCCCATTTTGTGCCCTTGAGAGGACTCCCCTCGGCCCAGGAACTGGCCGATTTATTCATTATCCACGTTTTCCGACTGCATGGCATTCCGGAAAACATAGTGTCCGATCGGGGAGTCCAATTTGTCTCAAGATTTTGGAGGGCATTCTGTCACCAAATGGGCATGAAACTGTCATTTTCGTCGGGCTACCACCCACAGACCAATGGTCAGACTGAGAGGGTCAACCAATCATTAGAACAGTTTCTGAGATGTTACGTTGCTGAAGCGCAGAATGATTGGGTTAAGTTTTTGCCCTACGCAGAATTCGCGCACAAAGGCCTCGATTCATAAACAGCAGTGCGATAACAAAAATCTTGTCGGGAAAATACCGCACTCGGTATTTTCCCGGTCTGTGTGCTAATTCATAAAGATTTCCCCAGCTGCCCTTGGAGGTCGGTAAATTACCGCAGCCCATTGAGCGGTAGAGTAGAGCAGTGTCCTGATTCCCTCTTTGCCCTGCAGAAATGAATCACACAGACGGCTCTCTCTGGCTCTCCCACTGATGACTCAGACAGATGAGTCACACAGTCTTTCCCTGCCTGCAAAAATTACTCACACAGCCGTCTCTTTCCACTGATGATTCAGACAGATGAGTCACACAGTCTTTCCCTGCCTGCTGAAATGATTCACACAGACGGCTCACTGGCTCTCTCCACAGATGAATCAAACAGACTTTCGGATCTCTGCACTTTGCATTAATTAGAGCTGTCAGAGCTGTCGGTAACTTGTTAAGACCTCACCAGAGGTGTCGGTAACTACCGCCAGGCTTACCGCATGTTGAAGGCTTTATGAATTGACATTTGCTGACAATTTACTGACATGTGTTGTCGGTAACTGCAGCCAAGTCGGTAATTTATCTCCCTGGTCGGTAATGTCAGCTTTTCATGCGGTAACAGCCTTTATGAATTGACATTTTGCTAAGTGGTCGGTAAAGTCTGCTGTTTTCAGCATTACCGCATGAGGTAATGCTTTATGAATCGAGGCCAATAACTTAAAAAGTTCCTCTTCAGGATTTTGTCCGTTTCAGATAGTAACCGGGAAACTGCCTAAATTCTCCCCGTTGCCAGTCGCCTCCACTCCGTTTCCAGCTCTGGAGGCCTGGCAAAGGTCATTCAAGGACATGTGGTGGATCATAAAAAATAATTTGGAGAAGGCTTTTCAGAGTCAGAAAGGTCAAGCTGACAAGAGACGTTCCTTAGAGTGGAGATTTCAACCGGGAGACTTAGTCTGGGTGTCTACTCGCCACTTGACCTTAAAACAGCCTTCACCCAAGCTGGGGCCCAGGTTTGTGGGTCTGTTTCGGGTAACGAGAAAGATCAATAATGTGACTTATGCCATCGATCTGCCTGCCAGCATGCGTGGCGTGAGGTCCTTCCATGTGTCCCTGCTTAAACCGGCAGTTCATGTGGGTCCCACTCCTCCTCCTCCTGTGATGATAGATGATCGACCTGAGTATGAAGTGGAGAAGGTTTTAGACTCACGCATAGTACAAAACTCAGTACAATATTTGGTACACTGGAAGGGGTATGGCATTGAGGAGAGATCATGGGTACCTGAAGGCCGCATGCACGCAGACAAATTAAGAAAGGAGTTCCACGCATTGCATCCTGATAAACCTGGTAGGAGCTATCCGGAGTCCACTCCTCAGGGGGGGGTACTGTGAGGAAACGCGGAAAAACAGCCGCAAACACTCAGGGTAAGGCGGCTGTTTCCGCGTCTGACATGGCAGCGCAACGCGGAGAAACCGCCGCTTGCCGCATGGGCAGAGCGGCGGAATCCGCGTTGGATGCGGCGGAATTCGCGTTGGGTGCAGCGGATTACGCGAAAGACAAGGTTACTGACAGCATGGGGGAACGCGGGGAAGCTGCCGCCTGCTCGGAAAGCAGTGCGCCGGGCCCCGCATCCAATTCAGCGCATACATTGCAAGACATGTCTGGTGTGGCTGGGACTGATAGTCCACACAGGTTCAGAAGGACACGCGCGCGCGCTGAGAGGCAGAACTTATATGGCAGCAAGAAAAGGGTCAGCTGACCAAGCTGGTCAGCTGACATCTCTGCTCCCTTTCATTGGTCCAGCACTTAGGGAGGGGCTGGACAATGTTTTAGTATATATACTGCTGGCTATTAATTTGCTGGTTGTCTGGCGTTGCGATCACAACGTGGTAGCACTCCGACCTGTCTGTATTTGTGTTCTAGCATAGTTTCCAAAGGTGTTGACGGCCAAGGATCTCACACCTTAGCGTTAGGAAATTATACTGTATTATCTGTTATGACCTTCTGCTTGCCTGACTACTCTTCTGAACTCTGATCCTGTACCTTGCTATTCTGATACTCTGTTGCCGAACCCCGGCTTACCCTTAGACTCTGCATCTGCCTCCTGATTCTGTACCCCGATATATCTGGTACCCTGTTGCCGAACCCTGCCTGTTTACTAGACTCCGCTTCTGCCTTCTGTATCTGTACCGTATCTGTCTGTGTGGTAACGACTTGGCTTGTCCGACCTTGAGGACCGACCTTACTGTTAGAGGCGGTTCCCAGTCCTGGTAGTGACACTTCCTCCTAAGTGTCTCTCTTGTTTTTGTCCTTCCTACTTCCAGCCGGACTCCTCCCCCCCGGGAGAGTCCAGGTCTTCTGAAGGAATTGTGCAGTACTCCTTACTGCTTTGAGGGTTAGTCCTCTAAGTATTACTGTTGCACCAAACACTCAGGTGTCCAGAGGTTAGCAAATATATCTGATTATCGGTGATACTGCAGATCATCAATAATCGGGTATATATCTGTATTCCCAGTGGTACTGCAGATCACCGGTAATCAGATCCTCTCTGTGTTTCACCGATCATTACAGCATGGGAAAGAAAGGATTAACCACTTCACAACTGAGGGGTTTTACCCCTTCAGCATACGAGCAATTTTCACCTTTCAGCTCTCCTTCCATATATTCGCCTATAACTTTATCATTACTTATCACAATGAAATGAACTATATCTTGTTTTTTTTTCGACACTAATTACGCTTTCTTTAGGTGGGACATTATGCCAAGAATTATTTTATTCTAAATGTGTTTCAATGGGAAAATAGGAAAAAATTGGGAAAAAATCATTATTTTTCAGTTTTCGGCCATTATAGTTTTTAAATAATGCATGCTACCGTTATTAAAATCCATGTAATTTATCTGCCCATTTGTCCTGGTTATTACACTGTTTAAATTATGTCCCTATCACAATGTTTGGCGCCAATATTTAATTTGGAAATAAAGGTGCATTTTTTTTCAGTTGTGTCCATCCCTAATTACAAGGCCATCATTTATAAAGTAACAGTGTTATACCCCCTTGACATAAATATTTAAAGAGTTCAGTCCCTAAGGTAACTATTTATGTATATTTTTTTTTTAAATGTTAACAATTGGGGAGTGTAGGAGGTAATGAGTTAATTTAAAATGTTAAAATATGTATTTGTATATAAAAAATGCTTTAGACTTTAGTTTTACTATTTGGCCACAAGATGGTCACAGCAATTTTTTTGTGAATGATCCTGTAAGCGTAGTAAGTACGCTTACAGGAAGTGCAGTGAGGATGGGAAAAAAAACATTTTCACACAATGATCGGCAGTTAAAATGGCTTGGGGAAAGGTACTCAGTGTGTGGTTCTGAAGACAGCTCCTCACACAGCACCTCCCTTCAAAATCACCCAACATCTCTTATGTATCGCTCAAGATGATGTCTGCATGAGACTACCCTCAAATATCAGGAATGAGGAAACAGTAAATGAGTTTACATTTAAAGCGGAATATAACCCTGCATTTCAACTTTGCTCTAAAACATTATTTACAGTATATTATATGCAACCAGCATTTTTTTTTTACTTGACCAGCATTGGAAGGGTTACACAGTGCTTTAAAGTTCCTGGAGATTTCTGCAGACGCATCCGAAGCTGACATAGATACATTTTGTTTACATAAATGTATCTAAGTGTTGAATGTGACTCATCTCTCTGACTGAGAAGCAGTGCTGGGCGTAATGGAAAAAACTACGCTTACGGATCATTACGCGTAATTTTACGCTATTACGCATTACGAAATTACGCTTACGGCGTAGACATTTAATTACGGTACATGTCTGTAATTACGCATAGACCTTACGCAATTACGCGTAAGAATACTGTAATTCAGGTTGTTACGTTATAGGCTTACGCGTAAAATCCTACTGGCAATTAATGCGTAAGGTCATGCTGCCAAGCGGAAAAGTTGACGCATGGATCAATGTTAGGTAGCCGCCGACTTTAAGTGTTAATAGCAAAGCCCCCTTAATTGCTAAGAGCCTCAAATTTGGAGAATATATTAAGGAGATCAGAAGGAATAAGAGGAACATTTTTTTTTCAAAAAGACCTTATAGTTTTTGAGAAAATCGATGTTAAAGTTTCAAAGGAAAAATATATACATTTAAAAACCCGCCGACTTTAACGGTTAATAGCAAAGCCTGCTTAAAATTTAGGAACACCAAATTCACAGGATATATTAAGTGGATCAATGGGAATAAGAGGAAAATTTTTTTTTCAAAAAGACCTTATAGTTTTTGAGAAAATCGATTTTTAAGTTTCAAGGGCAAAAATGTCTTTTAAATGCAGAAAATGTCAGGTTTTTTTGCACAGGTAACAATAGTGTTTTATTTTCATAGATTCCCCCAAGTGGGAAGAGTTTTACTTACTTCGTTCTGAGTGTGGGAAATATTAAAAAAAATGACGTGGGGTCCCCCCTCCCAGACCTCTTTGTCCCCCATGCAGACTGGGATAGCCAGAATGCAGAGCACCGGCCGCGTGGGGCTCCGCACCCTGACTATACCAGCCCGCATGGTCCATGGATTGGGGGGTCTCGGAAGGGGAGGGGCAGCCAAGCTTTCCCCTCCCCCTCCGAGCCCTTGTCCAATCCAAGGACAAGGGGCTCTTCTCCACCTCCGATGGGCGGTGGAGGTGGAGGCCGCGATTTCCTGGGGGGGGGGGGGGTCATGGTGGCATCTGGGAGTCCCCTTTAAAAAGGGGTCCCCCAGATGCCCACCCCCCCTCCCAGGAGAAATGAGTATAGAGATACTTGTACCCCTTGTACCCCTAAACCCGACAGAGCTCTGAGCTATATAGCTCAGAGCTCTCGAAAGCATCTTTGTATTTGGGCTCCAAGGAGCCCCATTGGTCCTTAGCAGACCAATGGGGTTCCTTCTGATTTGAAGGAACCACATTGGTCTGCTAAGGACCAATGGGGCTCCTTGGAGCCCAAATACAAAGATGCTTTCGAGAGCTCTGAGCTATATAGCTCAGAGCTCTGTCGGGTTTAGGACGCTAAGTCCTCGCCGGCTCCGCTGCCCTCCCCGCCTCTCCCACATGTCACCTATATACATGCTGGCACCCATGGGTGCCAGCATGTATATGGGTGACAGGTGTGGGCGGGCGGAGTGGACGGCGGGACTTAGAGTGTATGCGGCGGCCGGCGGGTGAGCGGCGAGTGACGTCGGGTGCGGTGGTGTTACAAAGTAACAAAGTTGTTACATTGTAACAACTTTGTTACATTGTAACTGATTAGTATATTTCCGAGGATATTGCGTGGGAACTGGCTTTTAAAGGGACAGGTAAGTATTAATGGTTAATTAAGAATATTAAAGGACTTTTTTCGTGGTTCTGTTTTTTGTTCAATTAAAATACTTTTTCTATGTGTTTGTGTGTTTATTTACTTTTAACTCTTAAAGGAAATGGGTAAGGGGTACAAGTACCTCTATACTCATTTCTCCTGGGAGGGGGGGGTGGGCATCTGGGGGACCCCTTTTTAAAGGGGACTCCCAGATGCCACCATGAACCCCCCCCCCAGGAAATCGCGGCCTCCACCTCCACCGCCCATCGGAGGTGGAGAAGAGCCCCTTGTCATTGGATTGGACAAGGGCTCGGAGGGGGAGGGGAAAGCTTGGCTGCCCCTCCCCTTCCGAGACCCCCCAATCCATGGACCATGCGGGCTGGTATTGTAAGGGTGCGGAGCCCCACGCGGCCGGTGCTCCGCATTCTGGCTATCCCAGTCTGCATGGGGGACAAGGGGTTAAAGAGGTCTGGGAGGGGGGACCCCACGTCGTTTTTTTAATATTTCCCACACTCAGAACGAAGTAAGTAAAACTCTTCCCACTTGGGGGAATCTATGAAAATAAAACACTATTGTTACCTGTGCAAAAAAAACTGACATTTTCCGCATTTAAAAGACATTTTTGCCCTTGAAACTTAAAAATCGATTTTCTCAAAAACTATAAGGTCTTTTTGAAAAAAAAAAATTTCCTCTTATTCCCACTGATCCCCTTAATATATCCTGTGAATTTGGTGTTCCTAAATTTTAAGCAGGCTTTGCTATTAACCGTTAAAGTCGGCGGGTTTTTAAATGTATATATTTTTCCTTTGAAACTTTAACATCGATTTTCTCAAAAACTATAAGGTCTTTTTGAAAAAAAAAATTGTCCTCTTATTCCTTCTGATCTCCTTAATATATTCTCCAAATTTGAGGCTCTTAGCACTTAAGGGGGCTTTGCTATTAACCCTTAAAGTCGTCGGCTTTTTTATATTATACGGGAGCGTAATATTACGCAATTACGGCAGACTGTGTAATTTCAATGGGAGTTTACTGTCTTACGCGTAATTTGTTATGCGTAATAACGTAACCTACGGTCTACGCGTAATTAATTACGCATAATACCGTAACCTTACACGTAACGCTTACGGTGCATTTGTAGTGAATTACGATGCGTAATTACGCTAATGCGTAATTTCGGCCCAGCACTGCTGAGAAGTAGTGTAGGGCGAACAGTGTTCGCCACTGTTCAGGTTCTGCAGAACATCACCCTGTTCGGGTGATGTTCGAGTTCGGCCGAACACATGATGGTGTTCGGCCAAACTGTTCGGCCATATGGCCGAACTAAGAGCGCATGGCCGAACGTTACCCGAACGTTCGGCTAGCGCTGTGATTGGCCGAACGGGTCACGTGTAGTGTTGGGCGAACATCTAGATGTTCGGGTTCGGGCCGAACATGGCCGCGATGTTCGGGTGTTCGAGCCGAACTCCGAACATAATGGAAGTCAATGGGGACCCGAACTTTTGTGCTTTGTAAAGCTTCCTTACATGCTACATACCCCAAATTTACAGAGTATGTGCACATTGGGAGTGGGTACAAGAGGAAAAAAATTTAGTAAAAAGAGCTTATAGTTTTTGAGAAAATCGATTTTAAAGTTTCAAAGGGAAAACTGTCTTTTAAATGCGGGAAATGTCTGTTTTCTTTGCACAGGTAACATGCTTTTTGTCGGCATGCAGTCATAAATGTAATACATATAAGAGGTTCCAGGAAAAGGGACCGGTAACGCTAACCCAGCAGCAGCACACGTGATGGAACAGGAGGAGGGTGGCGCAGGAGGAGAAGGCCACGCTTTGAGACACAACAACCCAGGCCTTGCATGAGGACAAGAAGCGTGAGGATAGCAATTTGCATTTTGTCGCCATGCAGTCATAAATGTAATACAGATGAGAGGTTCAATAAACAGGGACCGGAAACGCTAACCCATCACAGATGTTCATTGTTCATGTTACTTGGTTGGGGTCCGGGAGTGTTGCGTAGTCGTTTCCAATCCAGGATTGATTCATTTTAATTTGAGTCAGACGGTCTGCATTTTCTGTGGAGAGGCGGATACGCCGATCTGTGACGATGCCTCCGGCAGCACTGAAACAGCGTTCCGACATAACGCTGGCTGCCGGGCAAGCCAGCACCTCTATTGCGTACATTGCCAGTTTGTGCCAGGTGTCTAGCTTCGATACCCAATAGTTGAAGGGTGCAGATGGATTGTTCAACACAGCTATGCCATCTGACATGTAGTCCTTGACCATCTTCTCCAGGCGATCGGTGTTGGAGGTGGATCTGCACGCTTGCTGTTCTGTGTGCTGCTGCATGGGTGTCAGAAAATTTTCCCACTCCAAGGACACTGCCGATACCATTCCCTTTTGGGCACTAGCTGCGGCTTGTGTTTTTTGCTGCCCTCCTGGTCGTCCTGGGTTTGCGGAAGTCAGTCTGTCGGCGTACAACTGGCTAGAGGAGGGGGAGGATGTCAATCTCCTCTCTAAAGTCTCCACAAGGGCCTGCTAGTATTCTTCCATTTTGACCTGTCTGACTCTTTCTTCAAGCAGTTTTGGAACATTGTGTTTGTACCGTGGATCCAGAAGGGTATAAACCCAGTAATTGGTGTTGTCCAGAATGCGCACAATGCGTGGGTCGCGTTCAATGCAGTCCTAGGCCGAAGAGGTCATAGCCTAGGGTCACAAAAACCTGTTTATTTGGGCAATTTCAATGGTAGTGATGCTGACGTACATAAATCTCAGCCATGGCCGTTAGCAACGTCTGAATTTCACGAAATGTCTCATGCAGGTAGAAGACATATTGTTAGACTTGGATTCCAAAGATGGGGTCCCTACATCTCTGCAAACCAGAGTTACAGGGGTCCAAAATTGGTAAAATCCCCCATAGGCTTTCATTGCCTCCCTATTTCACTTTCCAAAATCTCACATCTTTTCAGAGGGCAATTGCTCAGCAGTGGCAAATTTTCTAGCATTGTAGGGACCCTTAGGGGGGACATGACTGGTGAGTTTCGGGCCCCTAGGCCAAAGAGGTCATAGCCTAGGGTCACAAAAACCTGTTTATTTGGGCTATTTCAATGGTAGTGATGGTGACGTACATAAATCTCAGCCATGGCCGTTAGCAACGTCTGAATTTTACGAAATGTCTCATGCAGGTAGAAGACATATTGTTAGACTTGGATTCCAAAGATGGGTTCCCTACATCTCTGCAAACCAGAGTTACAGGGGTCCAAAATTGGTAAAATCCCCCATAGGCTTTCATTGCCTCCCTATTTCACTTTCCAAAATCTCACAACTTTTCAAAGGGCAATTGCTCAGCAGTGGCAAATTTTCTAGCATTGTAGGCACCCTTAGGGGGAACATGACTGGTGAGTTTCGGGCCCCTAGGCCGAAGAGGTCATAGCCTAGGGTCACAAAAACCTGTTTATTTGGGCTATTTCAATGGTAGTGATGGTGACGTACATAAATCTCAGCCATGGCCGTTAGCAACGTCTGAATCTCACGAAATGTCTCATGCAGGTAGAAGACATATTGTTAGACTTGGATTCCAAAGATGGGGTCCCTACATCTCTGCAAACCAGAGTTACAGGGGTCCAACATTGAAAAAATACCCCATAGGCTTTCATTGCCTCCCTATTTCACTTTCCAAAATCTCACATCTTTTCAAAGGGCAATTGCTCAGCAGTGGCAAATTTTCTAGCATTGTAGGGACCCTTAGGGGGGACATGACTGGTGAGTTTCGGGCCCCTAGGCCAAAGAGATCATAGCCTAGGGTCACAAAAACCTGTTTATTTGGGCTATTTCAATGGTAGTGATGGTGACGTACATAAATCTCAGCCATGGCCGTTAGCAACGTCTGAATTTCACGAAATGTCTCATGCAGGTAGAAGACATATTGTTAGACTTGGATTCCAAAGATGGGGTCCCTACATCTCTGCAAACCAGAGTTACAGGGGTGCAAAATTGGTAAAATCCCCCATAGGCTTTCATTGCCTCCCTATTTTACTTTCCAAAATCTCACATCTTTTCAAATGGCAATTGCTCAGCAGTGGCAAATTTTCTAGCATTGTAGGGACCCTTAGGGGGGACATGACTGGTGAGTTTCGGGCCCCTAGGCCAAAGAGGTCATAGCCTAGGGTCACAAATCCCCCATAGGCTTTCATTGCCTCCCTATTTCACTTTCCAAAATCTCACATCTTTTCAAAGGGCAATTGCTCAGCAGTGGCAAATTTTCTAGCATTGTAGGGACCCTTAGGGGGAACATGACTGGTGAGTTTAGGGCCCCTAGGCCGAAGAGGTCATAGCCTAGGGTCACAAAAACCTGTTTATTTGGGCAATTTCAATGGTGGCGAGTCTGACGTACATAAATCGCAGCAATGGCCGTTAGCAACGTCTAAATCTCACGAAATGTCTCATGCAGGTAGAAGACATATTGTTAGACTTGGATTCCAAAGATGGGGTCTCTACATCTCTGCAAACCAGAGATACAGGGCTCCAAAATTGGTAAAATCCCCCATAGGCTTTCATTGGGCCTACTATTTACGGTTCCAAAATCTCACACCATTTCAAAGGGTCATAGCCTAGGGTCACAAAAACCTGTTTATTTGGGCAATTTCAATAGTAGTGATGCTGACGTACATAAATCTCAGCCATGGCCATTAGCAACCTCTGAATTTCATGAAATGTCTCATGCAGGTAGAAGACATATTGTTAGACTTGGATTCCAAAGATGGGGTCCCTACATCTCTGCAAACCAGAGTTACAGGGGTGCAAAATTGGTAAAATCCCCCATAGGCTTTCATTGCCTCCCTATTTCACTTTCCAAAATCTCACATCTTTTCAAAGGGCAATTGCTCAGCAGTGGCAAATTTTCTAGCATTGTAGGGACCCTTAGGGGGGACATGACTGGTGAGTTTAGGGCCCCTAGGCCAAAGAGGTCATAGTCTAGGGTCACAAAAACCTGTTTATTTGGGCAATTTCAATAGTAGTGATGCTGACGTACATAAATCTCAGCCATGGCCATTAGCAACCTCTGAATTTCACGAAATGTCTCATGCAGGTAGAATACATATTGTTAGACTTGGATTCCAAAGATGGGGTCCCTACATCTCTGCAAACCAGAGTTACAGGGGTGCAAAATTGGTAAAATCCCCCATAGGCTTTCATTGCCTCCCTATTTCACTTTCCAAAATCTCACATCTTTTCAAAGGGCAATGGCTCAGCAGTACCAAATTTTCTAGCATTGTAGGGACTCTTAGGGGGATCATGACTGGTGAGTTTTGCCACTGCTGAGCCATTGCCCTTTGAAATGGTGTGAGATTTTGGAACCGTAAATAGTAGGCCCAATGAAAGCCTATGGGGGATTTTACCAATTTTGGAGCCCTGTATCTCTGGTTTGCAGAGATGTAGAGACCCCATCTTTGGAATCCAAGTCTAACAATATGTCTTCTACCTGCATGAGACATTTCGTGAGATTTAGACGTTGCTAACGGCCATTGCTGCGATTTATGTACGTCAGACTCGCCACCATTGAAATTGCCCAAATAAACAGGTTTTTGTGACCCTAGGCTATGACCTCTTCGGCCTAGGGGCCCTAAACTCACCAGTCATGTTCCCCCTAAGGGTCCCTACAATGCTAGAAAATTTGCCACTGCTGAGCAATTGCCCTTTGAAAAGATGTGAGATTTTGGAAAGTGAAATAGGGAGGCAATGAAAGCCTATGGGGGATTTTACCAATTTTGGACCCCTGTAACTCTGGTTTGCAGAGATGTAGGGACCCCATCTTTGGAATCCAAGTCTAACAATATGTCTTCTACCTGCATGAGACATTTCGTGAAATTCAGACGTTGCTAACGGCCATGGCTGAGATTTATGTACGTCAGCATCACTACCATTGAAATTGCCCAAATAAACAGGTTTTTGTGACCCTAGGCTATGACCTCTTCGGCCTAGGACTGCATTGAACGCGACCCACGCATTGTGCGCATTCTGGACAACTCCAATTACTGGGTTTATACCCTTCTGGATCCACGGTACAAACACAATGTTCCAAAACTGCTTGAAGAAAGAGTCAGACAGGTCAAAATGGAAGAATACCAGCAGGCCCTTGTGGAGACTTTAGAGAGGAGATTGACATCCTCCCCCTCCTCTAGCCAGTTGTACGCCGACAGACTGACTTCCGCAAACCCAGGACGACCAGGAGGGCAGCAAAAAACACAAGCCGCAGCTAGTGCCCAAAAGGGAATGGTATCGGCAGTGTCCTTGGAGTGGGAAAATTTTCTGACACCCATGCAGCAGCACACAGAACAGCAAGCGTGCAGATCCACCTCCAACACCGATCGCCTGGAGAAGATGGTCAAGGACTACATGTCAGATGGCATAGCTGTGTTGAACAATCCATCTGCACCCTTCAACTATTGGGTATCGAAGCTAGACACCTGGCACAAACTGGCAATGTACGCAATAGAGGTGCTGGCTTGCCCGGCAGCCAGCGTTATGTCGGAACGCTGTTTCAGTGCTGCCGGAGGCATCGTCACAGATCGGCGTATCCGCCTCTCCACAGAAAATGCAGACCGTCTGACTCAAATTAAAATGAATCAATCCTGGATTGGAAACGACTACGCAACACTCCCGGACCCCAACCAAGTAACATGAACAATGAACATCTGTGATGGGTTAGCGTTTCCGGTCCCTGTTTATTGAACCTCTCATCTGTATTACATTTATGACTGCATGGCGACAAAATGCAAATTGCTATCCTCACGCTTCTTGTCCTCATGCAAGGCCTGGGTTGTTGTGTCTCAAAGCGTGGCCTTCTCCTCCTGCGCCACCCTCCTCCTGTTCCATCACGTGTGCTGCTGCTGGGTTAGCGTTACCGGTCCCTTTTCCTGGAACCTCTTATATGTATTACATTTATGACTGCATGCCGACAAAAAGCATGTTACCTGTGCAAAGAAAACAGACATTTCTCGCATTTAAAAGACAGTTTTCCCTTTGAAACTTTAAAATCGATTTTCTCAAAAACTATAAGCTCTTTTTGCTAATTTTTTTCCCTCTTGTACCCACTCCCAATGTGCACATACCCTGTAAATTTGGGGTATGTAGCATGTAAGGAGGCTTTACAAAGCACGAAAGTTCGGGTCCCCATTGACTTCCATTATGTTCGGAGTTCGGCTCGAACACCCGAACATCGCGGCCATGTTCGACCTGTTCGTCCCGAACCCGAACATCTAGATGTTCGCCCAACACTACTGAGAAGGAGTTGGGGGACAGCCAAAGAGTGTGTAACATTTCTCAATAGATACATATAACTAAATAGAATGTAACAATCTGAACTTCTGCATATCTCTCCACGGAACTTTAAACCTTTGTGTTTAACCCTTCCAATGCTGGTCTAGTAAAAAAAATGCTTTTTGCATATAATATGCTGTAAATAATGTTTTAGAGCAAAGTTGAAATGCAGGGTTATATTCCGCTTTAAAGTGGAGCTAAACTCAGAACTGCTCTAAAAGATTATCCACAGCAGGATAATCTGTATGAAAAAAAAAATCTTCATTACAATTTATGAAAGTCCTAAAAAAAAAAATTTTTTTTGCTAAGCTTCACTTTCCAGGGAACACGAAAAGGGCTAGGCCTCATTGTTTACTGTGCAGGGAGACAGCCTCAGCAGAGCTCCTCTGCAGTCTATTCACAGCTTCTGATATAAACAAATCAGAGACCTTGATCTCGCTAAACAAGCACAGAACACAGAGCAGCAACTATATGTCGAATAAGGACTGTTCATTGTACACCGTGCAAAAGTTTAGGTTCACTTTAATTTGAATGCAGTGATTCTTTTTGTTATGGGATTGCGTGGGGCTCTTGGTGTCATCTAAAAAAAATCATGTTCCATCATGTGGCTTTTGGGTGCTACAGTTTCTCTACAGAGGGTCGACTTTCTCACATTTGTCCTCAGTTCTGCATAAAATGTTGCCAGCCAGGGGCGTACCTAGAAATCCCCGGGCCCTCCTGCAAAAAAAAAAATCCGCCCTCCCACCCCCCTAGGGCCCGCTCAGGGACTTTTGGGGGGCAGGAGGGGTTGCAGCATAAGAGGAGAGTGTGGCAGATCGGTGGGGAGGGGGGACATTCCCCCCCACTCCCTCACCTTGGGCTCTCCTCTCAGCACTCCTCCTCCTGCAATCATTGGAGGCAGCGGGCAGCGGCGGCGGCGGCAGGCTGAACACATTACCTCCTTGAAAACTACAAAAAAGTAAACTATAATAATATTAAAATAAAGTTCTGCAGCCCATAAGCAGGGAAGTCAGTTTGGCAATTGGCTTTTTTGATTACTGACTCCATACAACACTTTTTAGGGAGGTCCAAACCCCTTCCAGATTTGCCCTACAGAAATCCAAACAAGCCACCAGACTTGCTCCCATCTATGGTGTTTGGATTCAAATACTCAACGTTTTTATGTGTTGAGTTGACATGCCTTTAAATTAAACAGAAGTAAACTGGTCAGTTATGTTAGCTACACACATATAGATTTTTTTTAACACTTTTTAAAAAATAGATTTTAAAAGCATTGCAAAATATTATACAACTGTCATTTTAATATTTTAAAGTTATCAAGCAAAGTGATACACATTTTCACATTATAAAATACTCACATTAAATTGAAAACTGTTACAATTTTTGCCTTGTTTATTTACTATAATTGAGATCAAATGTTGAATTAAAATTTCAATGAAAAAAATTGCATATAACAGAATAACGTTGTATGGAAAAAAAAAATTGCAACTGAAATGTGTATGGCCAGTATTACAGCAGACCAGTAGTATAAAAACTAAATAAAAGGGTAGAAGGAGGAGCGCTCCATAGTGTATTAAAACTTTTAATAAAAAATATGCAAAGATTAAAAACACTTACTAGACAATAATGAAAGCAGGCATATCTTGGGTAAAAACCCAAACGTGACCCTGGGTGGCAACCTGTTCCTCCTCTGTGGCCAGCAGTGGGGAATGCCCTGAATGGTAATGGACAATCAGTGCCTCTCCTTTGGTCAGTGTTTGCAGTAACCTCACGATGCATTTCGGCGCATCCACGCCTTTGTCAAGCGTAGCACTGCACACATCGGTTTAAATACATAAAGATGACAAGAAATTGATTGCATGAACTTTTCAGGAAACATGGTAACCGTTGTTAGTACTTCCGGGTTACCCATGACAGATCTGCTTACTGGGTATTACCTCCTTCAGAGTGTGTAATAAATTATATAAATGTATATCTAAGAAAGCCTCTTTACGGGAAAGAGCTGTTATTTTTACTCCAACTAAGGAAAAACATAAGCACCTACAATTGGGGGGGGGGGGGGGGGGAAGGGTAAGGAGAGGAAAGCATTGTCTTGCCAGACCTCTGCCTGTGCTGCCTGTGACGTCAATTCTCTAAGGAACTGGGAGCGCACATAGTATCTTCTTGAATAGTGCTGCTCTCACATCATGCATGTTTCAATCATATTGTACCCACTTATTCCGAATGGATGCCGCCTAAAAGAGGAATTTCTCCAGCGCGATATAGCCAGCCTAACTGCGTTTGTGAGCACTGAGTAAAGGGCGCTGCGTTCCAGTGATGCATTCACGCTGGAACGCAGTAAAGCCGAGCGAATCACAGGGGAGAGGTGTGGCACTCTAGCCCTTGGAGTCACCGTTCTGCTCGCTGTGCTATATGTTGCTCAGCAGCAGGGAAACTTTGCATACAGTTTGTCTGAAGTCTGTCGTGGGATGGATCCGTTAGAAAATACTACTGGAAGGCTGAAGAGCCTGTCAGCTGTATTACTGAAGTTTTTAGTTTCATTTTTTTTCGGGAAAATGGATTAGGTATAAGGTTAAAAGTAAAAATAAATTTAAATTTAAAATGAAAATATGAAAATAAAAAAATAAAATGAAAATTGAGATGACGAATGTTTAGTGTCAATTGGGGGTTATTTTAAGGGTTATAAACAGAACCAAACAGAGGAGGAAAGTCAGCCACCATCATACATATTATTGCATAGAACTACTCCAAGTAACACAATGCCCATAAATTTTGTGATCTGACCCATACACAAATAAAGTATTCACTCACTTGAGAATGCTGAAGATATCTCAGCACTAGAGATGGCCCGAACAGTTCGGCGAACTTTCCCAGAAGTTCGATTCGCCCCATAATGCTCCATTAGGGTCAACTTTGACCCTCTACATCACAGTCAGCAGGCACATTTTAGCCAATCAGGCTACACTCAGTCCTAGAGCCACTCCCCCCCTTTTATAAGGCAGGCACCGCCGGCCATTACACTCGCTCGTGTGCCTGCAATAGTGAGAGTAGGGCGAGCTGCTGCTGACTGTTTCTCCTAGGGAAAGATTAGTTAGGCTCTTGTTGGCTTGTTAGCTTGCTCCTGGCTGAATCTTACTGCTATAATAGCACCCAGCAACAGCTCTTTTCAGAGCTAATCCTGTTCTTGTGATTTTTTTTTCTGTGTGCGTCACCGACTGACACTTGTGTTGTATAGACAGCTTTTGTAATTCATACTCTGTGCCACTGCCAGCCCAGGCCAATCACAATCACACACCTGTGTCAGCTGCACATTGTGCAATACCCATTACTGCACTTGTGTTGCATGGACAGCTTTTGAAATAAGTATATATATATATATATATATATATATATATATATATATATATATATACCTACCTAGCTGTTGTGTTCAGTGAAACCACCTCATCACAGCATATACCTTTACCTAACTGTTGTGTTCAGTGAAACCACCTCATCACAGCTTATACCTGACTGTCGTGTTCAGTGAAACCACCTCATCACAGCATACACCTGACTGTTGTGTTCAGTGAAACCACCTCATCATTGCATATACCTGACTGTTGTGTTCAGTGAAACCACCTGATCACAGCATATACCTGACTGCTGTGTTCAGTGAAACCACCTCATCACAGCATATACCTTTACCTAACTGTTGTGTTCAGTAAAACCACTTCATCACAGAATATACCTGACTGTTGTGTTCAGTAAACCCACCTACCTACGTAAGTGCACGCAGTGTGATATACCACTCTGTGCATACCTGTTAACTGCTGCACCTTTGTGACTGCACATTGTATTAGTCAAAACAGTGCATACCTTTCACTTCATCCCCCCCCCCCCCCCGATATTGACAAAACGGACAAAACAGGTAGAGGAAGAGGTAGAGGCAGACCCAGAGGAAGGTCACCTGGCAGGTGTGCGCGAGGTCGTGTTGATGTGATTTTGTGCGGCCGTGGCCCAAAGTACAGTGCTCAGAAGAAGGCACGTCCCATAACTTCCCAAGATTTTCAGGACGTGGTTGACTATTTAACACAGAACACCTCATCTCTCACAGCCACCATCACTACTACAAGCACCACATCCGCTGCATTTGACACTTCGCAGGAGTTATTTGGTGTGGAAATCACTGATTCACAGCCAATACTGCTACAACAAGATAAGGGCGCTAAGCAAGTTACACCACCTCATACGTCTGAGTTAGGTGGCGATAGTATGGACGTAACGTGTGAGGAGGGGGATGATGAAGTACCTGGTGTTGGTGTAGTTTTGGAGGTGTCTGAGGAAAGCGAAGCTGGGCAGGATGATTATGATGATGATTATACGGATGCCACGTATGTTTCCAATAGAGGAGATGACCAGGGGACAGTTCAGAGGGGGAGTCAGAGTGGAGTAGGAGGAGATGAGTCCCTGAAAGAAGCAGAGGGAGCTCGTCCTCAGAAACAGCTGGTGGCAGTGTCCGGCGCCATGTATCGCCAGCTATGGACAGCCAGCCAACATGCCCTTCAACGTCAGCTGCTGATGCCACCATAGTGCCATCACTCCAGGGGGGCTCAGCGGTTTGGAAATGTTTTCATGTGTGTGCCTCAGATCAGAGCAATGCCATCTGTTGTCTCTGCCTCCAAAAATTAAGTCGTGGAAAGGCAAACTCTCACGTAGGGACAAGTGCCTTACAAAGGCACCTGGAGAAAAGGCACAAACAGCAATGGCAAGAACACCTGAGGAAAAGCAGCAAACAAAAGACAAGCCACCTTCCTTCTCCTCTTCCTCCTTCAGGTGTAGCATCTTCAGCCGCTTTCTCCCTTGCACCTTCACAGCCACCCTCCTCCACTCCGCCACTGCCCTTGAGCGGTTCCTGCTCCTCTGCCCACAGCAGCCAGGTGTCCGTGAAGGAAGTCTTTGAGCGGAAGAAGCCAATTTCTGCCAGTCACTCTCTTGCCCGGCGTCTGACAGCTGGCATGGCGGAACTATTAGCTCGCCAGCTATTAGTATACAAGCTGGTGGAGTCTGAAGCTTTCCGTAAATTTGTGGCCATTGGGAAACCGCAGTGGAAGATACCAGGCCACAATTATTTTTCTAAAAAGGCCATGCCCAAACTGTACCGTGAAGTTGAGAGGCAAGTGGTGTCATCTCTGGCGAAGAGCGTTGGGTCAAGGGTCCACCTGACCATGGATGCCTGGTCTGCCAAGCACGGGCAGGGCCGCTACATTATGTACACAGCTAATTGGGTCCACCTGGTGAACGATGGCAAGCATGGAGTATGTGGCTGGGCAGCGGACCAACGTGTGACACCTCCACGGCTTGCAGGCAGGCCTCTTGCCACCTTCTCTCCTTCTCCTCCTATTCCTCCTGCTACATCCTCTTCACTGTCATCCTCCTCCTCCTCCTTGGCTGAGTGGCAGTTCAACTCTAGTGGTGCTGCCATCTCCTCCTCTCCAGCTACACAGCCCCATCTCCCCAGAGCCTACACTGCATGCCAGGTACGACGGTGTCACGCCATCTTAGACATGTCTTGCCTCAAAGAGGAGAGTCACACTGGACCATCTCTCCTGGCTGCTCTTAACAAAGAGGTGGAGCAATGGCTGACCCCGCACCAGCTGGATATCGGCAACGTGGTGTGTGACAACGGCAGCAATCTCCTTTCCTCTTTGAATTTGGGAAAGCTGACACATGTACCCTGCATGGCACATGTGCTGACTCTGGTCATTCAAAGATTTGTGTCAAAGTACTCAGGCTTAGAGAGCGTCCTGAAGCAGGCCAGGAAGTTGTGTGGGCCTTTTAGGCGGTCTTACACAGCCATGGCACGCTTTGCGGACATTCAGCGGAGAAAAAAATTGCCGGTGAGACGCTTGATATGCGATAGCCCGACTCACTGGAATTCAATCCTGCTCATGTCCTCTCGCCTGCTAGAACAGGAGAAAGCCGTCACCCAGTACCTGTACAATTACAGTAGAAGAACACAATCTGGGGAGATGGGGATGTTGTGGCCCAACAACTGGACACTGATGCGAAATGCATGCAGGCTCATGAGGAGGTGACCAACCTGTGGTGGATCAAGCTGTGGAGGAGCATAAAGAAGGACAGTTACGGCAGGAAGAGTCATGGGAGCAATTTTTTTCTGAACCAGATGTTTCCTCAACATCTGTGGCAGCACGGAGGGGGGAGGAGGAGGAAGAAGAGGAGTCGTGTGGGGAAGAAGAGGAGTCAAACTCGGATGATGAGGAAGATGTGTCTGTGGAGAAGGAAGAGGCGGTGGTGCAGCAGCCATCACAGGGGGCTTGTGCTGCTCCATGTTCCTGTGGTATTGTTTGTGGCTGGGGGGAGGAAGAGGACTTACGTAATGTCACTCAGGAAGAGCAAGAGGAGATGGATAGTACGTCTGCATCCGACTTTGTGCAGATGGCCTCTTTCATGTTGTCCAGCCTGTTGAGAGACCCCCGTATAAAAAACTCAAGGGGAATGAACTGTACTGTGTGGCCATGCTACTAGACCCTCAGTACAGGCACAAAGTGGCAGACCTGTTACCAACTCACCTGAAGGCAGAAAGGATGCAGCACATGCAGAACAAGCTGGCAATTATGCTTTACAATGCATTTAAGGGTGATGTGACAGCACAACGCAATAAAGGTACCACTGGCAGTAATCCTCCTCCCATGTCCACGCAGGCAAGGACAGGACGCTCCAGCGATCTCATGGTGATGTTGGACATGCAGACATTCTTTAGTCCAACGCCTCGCCATAGCCCTTCGGGATCCACCCTCCACCAACGCCTGGACCAGCAGGTAGCCGACTACCTGGCCTTAAGTGTGAATGTAGACACTGCGAGCAGCGACGATCAACCCTTGGACCACTGGGTGCGCAGGCTTGACCTGTGGCCAGAGCTGTCCCAATTTTCCATCCAACTTCTCTCTTGCCCTGCCGCAAGCGTCCTGTCAAAAAGGACCTTCAGTGCAGCTGGAGGCATTGCCACTGAGAAGAGAAGTCGCCTAAGGCACAAAGTGTTCAGTACCTGACCTTTATCAAAATGAGGCATGGATCCCAGATGGCTACTGCCTGCCCCAAGACTAAGTCAGTCCCCACACACTGCATCTCTGCCTGCAGGCTGCTTGCCTTCTTTGCCACCACCAACAGGGTCCAGGACTCCAGGAGGATTCCTGAATTTTTAAGGCCGCCATACAAATTTTTCTGGTGCGTGTACATGCCTGCCTAATTTTTCTGCCTGCACTGCGGCTGCAACAACAAAACAAAAGGCATGTCTATGTGCCCATCCCCCTTCGTGATCATTACCTTGCTGCTGTGAAGTGGCTTGCATATCACAATGAAGCAATGACCGCCAATGTCTCGGGGGGGTGGCACACCAAAGATAATAAGTTTGTTGCTTCATTGTGGTCAGACCAAATTTGATCAGCTGGAGAGTCAGTGTTGTTCTATCACTGAGCTACCACAACCCGGCGACCATATGGGCATGAAAATTGCTATTGCCATGGTGCGCACCAGTCCAGCCCGGCCGTTACTTCGCAAACAGCTGTTTGCGGTGCGTTACACAGTGAGTTTGGTGTGTCAGCGTGAAGCAGTACTCTAATTACACTCCCTGATTGATGTATACACATGCAAGATGTTTGAAAGCACTTTAGGCCTGCAGTTTAGCATTCAATGTGATTTCTGCCCTTAAAACGCTGCTTTGCGTCAAATCCAGATTTTTCCCCTGGACTTTTGGCATGTATCCCACTCCGCCACCTGGGGGTCCAGGTGTTAGACCCCTTGCAACATCTTTTCCATCACTTTTGTGGCCAGCATAATTTTTTCTAGTTTTCCAAGTTCACCTCCCCGTTTAAGTCTTATGCAGTTCGCGAAAGTTTGCGTGAACCGAACCTTCCGTGGAAGTTTGCGAACCAAAAATCGGAGGTTCGGGCCATCTCTACTCAGCACTTCACCTTATATATAAACAATTAGTACATACATGAATAGCCAACTAATGAGGTTTAGCTATAATGTGTGAAAAAACTGTATCAGTATAGGGGGGAGGAAAAGGGGGAGGGCACATAGGGAGAGAGGGGGAGGGGGCACTTGGGGAATAGCGGGTAAAAGGGAGGCAGTTGGATCTGAGGGAGGGAAGGCAGGGAGGTTGGACAGGAGAAAGGACAGCTGGACAGGTGAACAGGCGCCAAAGATTGAGACATGTACAGATAAACCAATCAAATGAATCTGGCCACTTCCACTTCTTCATTAAGACCAATTGGGGTTAGAGTGTTTAATTTGAAGATCACAAAGCCTCCTGAATCTTAAACCTCCAGCTAGCTCAGATGAAATCGATTCCAAATCAACTACAGTTAAACTGTCAGTAGATTGCCCATGATGGGTCAGAAAATGGCAGGGAACGCTATGTCCCTCTATTCCTTCCTCAATGCTTCTTCTGTGTTCTCTAAATCTTTCTTGTAATTAGGCCTGAATGAAGTAAGCAGATCTGTCATGAGTAACCCAGAAGTACTAACAACGGTTGCCATGGTTACTGAAAAGTTCATGCAACCAATTTCCTGTCTTCTTCATGTATTTAAACCAATGTGTGCAGTGCAGTAACTCGCTTGACAAAGGCGTGGATGTGTCTAAACACGTCGAGAGGTTACTGCACACACTGATCAAAGGAGAAGCACCGATTGTCCATTACCATCCAGGACATTCCCCACTGCTGGCCACAAAGGAGGAACAGGTTGCTACCCAGGGTCACGTTTGGGTTTTTACCCAAGATATGCCTGCTTTCTTTATTGTCTAGTAAGTGTTTTAAATCTTCGCATATTTTTTATTAAAAGTTTTAATACACAATGGAGCATTTCTCCTTCTACCTTTTTCTTGTTGCTACAGTTATACCCTCCAGCCATGGTAGAGGATTTGCTAGTTTTTGTGTTAATGGATTACCAACGCTGTGTTTGACTATCGCAAGATTGCACACCATATCATAAAAACTAAATAAACTGCTATTGTAACGATTCTGGAACTTTCTCCGTGATCAGTGCACAACACGTGCGCTGACACGGCGGAAATCCTCCACAAGCGTATATTTGCAGGCACCCAGCAAAAGGTGCTACGCACCCGTAGAGGGAAATTCCTGTTGGCAGATGGCGCTGGGGAGTGCAGAGGAACGAATCCTCTGTACCTCCACAAATGCCAGACAGGAATTGTACGAAGCACAGAACGCAATCGCAAGAGAAGCGATTGCGAATGAGAACGAGCAAAGGGACAGATTGTATGTGTGTGCACCAATCTAGTCGCCACCCCGCGACCGCGCACACACAAAAGCAGATACGAAATAGGAACGCGATCGCGAGAGGTGCGATCGCCAGACTTGACACAAGGCAGATCAAAACAGAATAGCAAAGGCACAGCAAATCATACAATGAGGAGATGCGGAAAATAACAAACGCTAGCTAACCGCGAACACCGCACTCATTCGCAACAGTGCACGCGGTTATGCGCGGTCTCCACGTGATAAGCACAATAGAGACAAGCACGCCTAACTAATCATCGACAGACAAACATGAAACAGAGGACGCGAACGCTTGCTTAACGGTTTCCTCACCGAGCCTCCAGCAAGCAGTCGTAGCAGACAAGACAGACACACGAAAACAGAGACAAGCGAGAGGTAGGATCCACAGCACTAGCGAAAGTGGCTAGCGCGATCCAGGTACAGAGTAGCAGAACAGAAGGATCCACAGCACTAGCGGAAAGTGGCTAGCGCGATCCCAGGAGACAGAACAGAAGGATCCACTGCGCTAGCAAAAAGTGGCTAGCGCGATCCCAGGAGACAGAACAGAAGGATCCACATCGCTAACAAAAAGTGGCTAGCGCGATCCCAGGAGACAGAACAGAAGAGATAGCTGGTAGCAACCGCTGCACCAGCTATAATCCAAGAACAGAGATCAGAACTATTTCCTGTCGACCACCGCTGGGACAGGACAATAGCAACAGAACAAACAAACAGATAAGCAATACTAACTGCACCAAGGAAACCTGCCTAGTGCAGTTTTCCAGGAATCACTCTAAGCTGATCTTCAAACAAAGAGCATGGCTGACACTCTCCAGAGTGTATCACAGGAAGACTCCTTATGACCAGCGAAGCATTGTGGGAAAGACATAGTACTTATAGTACACGCCTCCAATGAATGTGGCCAGGCAATTTGCATGACAACGTATGCAAAATTCCTCTGCAAGCACAAGCTGCAAAACTGACAGAAGCTCTGCTTTCCAGAGTCCTGCAGCATGCAAACCTACACAATGGTCAAAAAGCTGTCTGCCTGCACAGGCAGCTGAGCAGATCATTACAGTACCCCCCCCCCCCCTCCAGGGTCGAATTCCAGACGACCCTCAAAACTGCTATTAGCAAAAGACTCCAACCGAAGACTCATGAAGGTCGGGACAGCCCGACAAGGTCCAATTCCAGAGTCAGTCCACCCGAAACCGACCTCATCGGAAACAGAAGCCACCGAAACATGCCCATCAGCACTACAAGTCTCAGCGTAACACCCATCAGGACTGTGGATACCAGAGAGGAAGCCATCGACACCCTCCAGAATATACCCACCACCTTCCAAGGAGCGTCCGAAAATACCAAACTTGCCACAATACCTGTTCGAAGTGTCCCTTAAAACACAAAAGCCACCGTTGATCTTATCCAGGGTACCAAGCAAAATTTCTCCCGGAATCTCCCAGAACCTTTTGAAGCTCCACAGAGATCCCAAGAGGGCAGAACAATCACCAGGCTCACATGGAGAATTACCAAGAACCCCATGGAACCAATGACAATTCCGGATTCAGAATTACGAGGACACCCATCAAGATCAAGACTTTCAGGGACCACTTCTGGGCATGCAAGCAGGCAGGCCATATCAGAGCATGTCTCCACCGAGGAAGCATCTGAGTACGCTGGTAACCGAGGCACACTTGGGCTTTCTGGGTCACAGAGCACACTGGGGTACACCAGCACAGGAGAAACCTCAGGACATGTCGGGGAACTGGCAACCTCAGAGTCCAGCACGACCAGACCAAAACCAGGACCGGGCAGAAAATCATCACGAGTAGAGGTCACGGGTACTGGTATTTCAAAAGAAAACTCGGTCTCAGGCTTAGAGATCTCAATGACTGTAATGGTATCTGACAGAAATTCATCATTGACTACCCATGACTGAAGCTCCACCAGAGCTGAAAAGGTAGCCAGCAAGGCAGCAATGCCAACGGAAGAGGGTAACACCTCAAAAGGACTTGGGGGGCAGAGGACATCTCCCACAAGTTCTGCACCCTTTGGGAGGAACTCGGAGACCTCCAGAACATCGAACAAGACCTCAGGAACATCGTTTTCCAGGTTTTCTAAGAAGGATTCTGAACTATCCATGTTACAGGGCTGAACATTAAATACCTCCTGCAGGCAAGGCAGATGTCCTAGGAATGGTTCCACCATAACCTGAGACTGAACTTCATCATAATTAGCGGAATGTACAGGAACATTTACCGGAACACACACTGACTCCCTAACTTCATTCTCACTGTACCCAGAATTCTGTGTGGCAGTCAAACTAGCTTGTAACTCCAAAACTGCAGAAAAACAGGTGAATATAGCGGCAATACCTAGACGAGCCTCTAGGGACACTGCAGGGGATTCTAAGCAAGGCCACATTGACTCATCCAGAGTACAGGGTGCAGAATCAGCACTTCCCTCAGAGCAAGAAAGGGGCTCACAAACGTCAGTGTGAAAGGAAAACATGTTTTCATTCATGGTACAGGGCAGGTTCAGAGAAAGCGTCTCTGAACAAGGCAAAAAAAGGTTCAGCATCAGATTCGCAAAACCGAAGCACTGTCTCACTCTTAGATTTGGCTAACTATGTCGAATCCGAGGAATCAGAACGCAAAACCTGCGAATCAAAATTCACTTTAGGTTGTGAAACTGACGCTTCCATAGCGCAAACCTCCGCGATCTGCGGAGCAGACTGCAAGGCATCTAGGACCGAAACACTGGAGCAACTGTCACCAGGCAACGGGCCCTTACAGGTGTGAACAGGGTGAGACAGAGACTCATCTGTAGAAGAAATAGCGACATCAACAGGATAAACTTTATTAGGCATATTAATTTTACTTTTGACGCTGCTAAGTCGAGAAATTTTCCCCATAGCAGGGTCACAGACGGAAGATCTCAAATATCTGTTTCTAAATGACAAAGGATCCCACACATCCCAAACAGGCATCAGATCGCACAGATTCAAAATGCACACTGTCAGGATTCGCACAGGAATCAACCACAGCGGCACACTCATTCATTTCAGATTGCACAAAGTCAAGACTCTCATGCTTTACCCCAGAAAGGCAGGAACAATCATCCGACAACGATGTCTCTTTATTGGAATCAATTGGTTGGTGTGTGTGCAACTCATCCAAAATCGTTTGCCATACATAGATCACCAGATCCACATCACCCTTGTCACATTCATCGGAATCAATCAAAAGGTACATAGAATCGAGACAATCATTCAAGACATTTTCGCTTTTTGCGATGTAAAAATCGCAAAAGGCTTTTCAATCAAAATCGAATTCTTCCAGCAAGGCCCCAACATCCCAGGAAGCAAATGGGGGTTCAAACAGGCCAGTATCCAGATAATCTCCATATGGGTGGAGTTCAGGAACAAGAACAGATTTTTTAACTGCTTTAATATAGTGTGTAATCCTACCTATAGCAGGATCCACATAAGCTTTGGATTGGGGCAAAAAAGCCGGAGACGGGGCGTGGCTTGGCGCTTCATGGAGATGGCTGCCTGAACGTTGAGCTCCCGCACTAGATCCGCTAGAAGCTCCTGTTCCAGCATTATTGACCTGTTCCATGGCTGCAGAATACCACACTTGACTCCAGCCAGATTCCCTCCACATCCAGAAAACAGTTCCGGAGATATTTCGCTCCCAGAGAGCCAACAACCAGGCCTCCAAGATGGCGCAGCCAAAAGAATCACGAGCCGCTCAGACTACATCAACTCCGCCGCCAGTTAAGGGCGCACAGGTCAGTGACAGACACCTTATCTCTCCGACGTTAGCCGACATGAAAGCTATGGCTGAAGATATTAAATCCTCTTTACACACCGCCATTGCGGAGGTCCGCATGGACGTCGCTGCACTAGGCAACAGATTGCTCAACTTGGAAGCTGAAGGCTCCAAACGAGAAACTCAGATAACCACCCTTAAGACAACGACAAAACGGCACAGCTCACGACTAGCAGAACACACAAGTCTCATAGAAGACCTTGATAACCGCTGAAGAAGGTGTAACATACGAGTCAAGGGTGTGCCGGAGACGGTAGCGGCAGAGCAGATACAGCAGGCCCTATCCGCCATCTTCAATGATCTCCTTGAGCACCCCTCTGACTCCATGATCGAGTTTGTGCGCGCCCACAGAGCTTTGAAGCCTCGGGGTGTGGAGGGTGAACAACCAAGGGACATTATCTGCTGTCTGATGTCATTTGCTTTAAAAGAGGATATAATGCGTGCAGCAAGGAGTTAGGACAAGATTCTGTTTAATGATAATCAAATACACCTCTATCAAGACTTATCTCTGATTACCCTATCTAAGAGACGTATAATGAAACCTTTACTGCAGGCCATCAAGACAAAAGGCCTAACATACAGGTGGAGATTTCCATTTGCACTGACTGTGAGCTCAGGCGGAAAGATATTTACACTACGCACAGCGGCGAGTGTGCCTGATTTTTGCCAGGACCTAGGCCTGCCCACAGTTGTTATTCCGGACTGGGACTGTGACATATCGGTTACTAACCCTACAGCATCCCGGGGAGAGAAACCCCGAGTACGTCAGAATTCAGAAAATCAGGATGCTTTATCTTCCACTGGTGACTCTCCATTGGCAAAAAGACCCCCAACCCCTATCCAGTCCAATACGGAATTAAGTGACGAAGACTAATTATTTTTCCCGAGCACAAGTGACTTGTCACTCATTGTCCTTGATCCTAGGTGTCTCGCCTTCATCTGGACTTGATATTTTTTATCTCTCCAAGATATCCCATCTCACTAACTAACAGGCTATGTGCACTTGAAAGTATTTT
The DNA here is from genome assembly GCF_040937935.1 of Hyperolius riggenbachi. Taxonomy (NCBI): domain Eukaryota; kingdom Metazoa; phylum Chordata; class Amphibia; order Anura; family Hyperoliidae; genus Hyperolius; species Hyperolius riggenbachi. The sequence continues at coordinate 158,528,027 of NC_090651.1, forward strand.
TTGCATTTTGTCCCTCTACCTATCCAGGCATACTCAGATAGAGCCATGTTATGCGGTTACATCTCTTCTTTTCCCCTGTTTTTTATTTTTTATTTTTACCCTGTTCATGTGACCCGGGGGGATCTCTGCTTTCTCATGTTCTTGAGCTCAATACCATAGCTAAGAATTACTGACCCCCTGGATCTGCTTATTGTAGCAACAATCAATATGTTAGGGTGTTATATCTAGATAATGCTTGGTATTAAAGGGGGGGGAAGTCTGTTTATGGCATCACGACTTTTATGCTTAGAATCAGATTGGACTGTTACAAACCATGTGACAATTTAAGTTTAGGTGCATAATCTTACAATGTTGGATCAGAATGTTTCATGTTGGGGTATGGGAATGGGGGAGGGGGGGCTGGGTTCATGCTTAGAATGGGGTGCTGTGTGAATAGGATGAGGATGTCAGGCAGAATGCTGTACCTATGACCACAAGACAACCCACTGTGGCCTAGTGGGTGCTCCTCAAGAAGTTGAATCTGTAACGGTTAAATTCTATTAGCCCTGCGTTTTGCGGATATGGCGGGTTTTCTATGTTCCTTTAGTTATATTGTTTTTTCTTACCTTTTTGTGTCCTGAACGCTATCTTCTTTGGACGTCCACCAAACCCCCACACGGTGTGTTAGCTAATACACTGAACTTTTTTACCACCATAGTGGTAGGTGCGTCTCTCCAAGCCGTACCTACGTAGGTTATTTTACATGCGCCCATACAGATTCACCTTTGGGGCTACTTCTCTACTCCCGAGCTGGTACACTCTATTTTCCTTCTTCTTTTCTCTTTTCTTTTTCTGTACTCATTCTATTTCTTCTTACTGCTATACTTTAGTAGGTAGCGTAAAAACTGGAGAGATAATGATGTTGTCGTCCACAAATGAGATATCAAGATCTAGCAGGTTGACCTGGAAGCTTATGTCTCTCAATGTTAACGGTATGAATACCCCTGAGAAACGATCTATGATCTTTGATTATATTAAAAAAGAAAAAGTGCAATTTGCCTTTTTACAGGAAACTCACCTCAGAACTTTGCATATCCCAGGCAGATTTGACTCCCGATTCCCGATGGCATTCCACTCTACCTCCCCTGGCTCTAAAACTAAAGGAGTATCTATTTTTATAAGTAAAGACATCTCATTTGAGCTGGAGAGGTTGGAGAGAGATCCAGAGGGAAGGTTCCTTTTTGTGCGAGGCAGGATTGGTGAAAGACTGGTGACATTGGCCTAACTATATGCTCCCAATAGACAGCAGCCCTCCTTCCTGGTCTCCACACTTAAAGGGACTCCGAGCAGTGCAGAAACTATGGAAAGATGCATATCATTTTAAAGCTCTCTTTCTCCTCTTTCCAATGATATATAAACCGCCGCCCTACGCCTTTTAGTTTTCGCTATTTTCGCGATTGAAATTGCCGCGGCCGCGATTTCAATAGAGAAAATTGAGAAAACTAAAAGGCGTAGGACGACGATTTAGGTGTCGCCAGAAAGAGGAGAAAGAGAGCTTTAAAATGATATCCATCTTTCCATAGTTACTTGTATTACACAGGACGACACTTTCCCCAATGTCAGCAGCTCCTTCAGCAGAATGGAGCTGCTGACTTTAGGAAAAAGTCGCCCTGTGTAATACAATGTAACTATGGAAAGATGGATATCATTTTAAAGCTCTCTTTCTCCTCTTTCTGGCGACACCTAAATCGTCGACCTACGCCTTTTAGTTTTCTCTATTTTCGCGATTGTATTCGCGGCCGCGGCCATTTCAATCGCGAAAATAGCGAAAACTAAAAGGCGTTGGGCGGCGGTTTATATATCATTGGAAAGAGGAGAAAGAGAGCTTTAAAATGATATGCATCTTTACATAGTTTCTGCACTGCTCGGAGTCCCTTTAATAAACTCTCTAATTTCTGCAGTGGTATGCTCATACTAGGGGGAGACTTTAATGTCCCTCTTAATCCTTTGTTGGATTGCTCAGATGGTACCTCCACACTCTCCTATAGAGCCTTAAAACTGGTTAAATCCCGTCTGCAGGACATGACACTGCTGGACCCCTGGCATATTTCCCACCCTGTTGAGAAGGACTATACTTTTTTTTCCTCCTTGCATAACAAATACACAAGGATAGATTACATCGTTATCACCCAGAGAGACTTATCCTTAATCAAAGAGGTTTCTATTGGTCAGAAGGTGATCTCAGACCACGCCCCGGTTTTTATTACTCTCCAACTCCCAGACAAACTGATTAAATCCTGGTGCTGGAGACTCAATCCACAGATTTTGTCTGAGAGATGTAGAGTTGAGGAAACTATGAAGGCATTAGATGATTACTTCCACCTAAATAAACAAGAAGACACACCGGATCTGTTGCTCTGGGAGGCCCATAAACCAGTTATAAGAGGTCACTTCATCCGCATGGGGGCAAAACTCAAAAAAGAACGTGAGGAAGGCATTACCGCCTTGTCCAATAGAATCCTCCACTTGGAAAAAGCCCATAAGCGTTCCCTAGCTACGCAAGCCATGGAAGAACTCACTCAAGCCAGAATTAAATTAGACCAATTACGTTTCATAGAAGCGAAGAGGAAGATTATGGCAGGTAGAAGGATTTTTTACGAAATGGGCAACAAGAGTGGGAAATATTTGGCCAGAGCTTTAAGAAAGCAAGCACAGCTTAATCATATTCACTCATTGCTAGACAATAAGCAAAAAAAATTGTGAAGTCAGAGGAGATTGTGGAGGAATTTAGAGCATTCTATCAAAAACTTTATAACCTCCACCCTGAGAAGTTATCGGCAAGAGCTGAAGAGATGAGGGCCAATAGGTTAGCACTTTCTCTCATTATACTCTTCTCCCTTACAACTCTCCCAAACAGATAAGGAGGACTTAGAGGCCCCTATATCCGAGGACGAGTTCCTAATGGCAGTCAAAAGTTTAAAGGCAGGCAAGGCCCCGGGACCAGACGGTCTGTCCTCTCAGTACTACAAACTTTTCAGCACCAAACTAGCCCCATTCTTCACTAATGCATTTAACTCCATTGATCAAAACTCTACACCCTCCACCCAACTCCTAGAGGCACACAAAACTCTCATACCAAAACCCGGGAAGGATCCTCAGTTATGCGGCAATTATAGACCCATCTCCTTGCTAAATCTTGATGCCAAGATACTGGCAAAAATTTTAGCAAACCGGCTTTTGCCCCATATTCCTAACCACATAGAGGCAGATCAAACAGGTTTCATTCCTGGCAGAGCAGCTAAGGACAACGTAATGCGCACAGTGGGCATTATGTCCTACGCTAGAAAGAACTCCATTAAATCTTTTATGTTATCAACAGACACTGAAAAACTGTTCGACAGGGTGGCGTGGGATAATATCCACGCCACTCTGTCGAGCCTAGGGCTTGGCACATCAATGAGAACGTGGATAGGCCTACTGTACTCCAATCCCTCCGCAAAAGTGAAAGCTAATGGCCTCCTTTCACAATCGTTTCAAATATATAACGGGACCCGGCAGGGATGTCCCCTGTCTCCCCTGATATACATATTAACCCTGGAACCATTCTTAAACACCATCAGGTCAGATGTGTCAATTAAGGGAATAGCTACAGGCCAAACCCAGCATGTAGTCGCAGCCTTTGCTGATGATTTGCTCTTTTATCTCCAAGATCCCCTGGTTTCACTTCCTAACCTTATCCGTAGATTTGAGGAGTTTGGCACCATTTCCAACCTCAAAATTAACTTCCACAAGTCCCAGGCTTTAAATATCTCTCTGGAGAATGACATGGTATCACTCTGTAAAACCTCATTCGCATTTAAATGGGAATCACAATCCCTTCGATATCTAGGGATAAACATCCCACACTCCCTCACAACGCTCTTCTCCTCTAATTTTGAAAACCTTGCTAAAACTCTAAAAGTAGACCTAGCCAAATGGGGCACTCAGAAAAATTTGACATGGTTCGGAAGGATGGCCTCCGTGAAGATGAACGTGCTGCCTAGGTTCTTATATATTAGCCAATGCCTCCCAATTACTCTTCCATCAACCTTTATAAAAGATCTCCAATCCCATATTAATAGGTTTATTTGGGGACAGAAACCCCCGAGGATAAAACGTACAACCCTCACTCTTCCTAAAGATATGGGTGGAATGGGCCTTCCAGATCTATTCAAATACCACCTTGCAGCACAGCTATCTCGGGTGGTAGACTGGGCTTGCCCATTGGCCCCCAAGAAATGGGTTTTGGTAGAGCAGGAGACTGCACAGATCATTGCTGCAGCCTTAGGGTGGTGTGATATTACAAATAAGTGGAGACAGAGATGGACTAACCCATTAATGTTTTCAACAGTATCTAGCATGAGGAGATATCTACCGGCCATGAAACTGACATCCTTCCCGGGGAAACTCACCCCTATTTCTGACAACCCGGCCTTTACACCTTCCTCTAACATACCTTTTCTGCAAAATTGGCCAGAAAAGGGATGTCCCAGAATTAAGGACTTTACCACTCCGAACTCAATCAAAACCCTCTCCCAAATGAACCAACTCAGAGAAGATATTAAATTGACTACCTGGCAATACTTTCAAATACGTCACTTTCTAAACTCATGTAAGAAAGCCGGTACATGGTCGAAACCCTTGTCTCCCTTTGAACAACTAGTGCTGAGAGAACCCCCACACAGTCACTTGATTTCTCAAATTTATTCCATGTTATTCATTACGCATAGTAACCAGATATTAAAATTCCAGGAGGATTGGGAAAATGACCTGGGCCTCTCACTCACAGAAGAGCAGTGGGACAAGATATATACTCTAAACCACAAGGGGTCTCTCAACGTAAATATACAAGAACTGAGATATAAAATTATCTCTAGATGGTATAAAACCCCATTACTCCTGCATAAAATTTTTCCCGCTGCTCCTGACGTGTGTTGGAGATGTGGGGGTGGGCAGGGCTCACTTTTACACATTTTTTGGAGCTGCCCACTGATAACACCTTTTTGGAAAGAGGTACACAGATTGATGGAACACATCTCTGGTTCTAAAATTAGATTCACGCCGGGTACTCTCCTTCTTCATAACACAGAGGATTCTGTGAAGTCCTACAAAGGCTCTCTAGTGCTACACATGGTAAATGCGGCCCGCTCCTTGATACCAGTGAACTGGCAGTCAGTACATCCCCCCACAGTGAAGGCTTGGATCAGGAGGGTAGACTCAATTGAAGCTTTAGAATCCCTAATCCTTCACTCCCAGGACCGTTCAGAAAGGTACATGATGACATGGGCCGTTTGGGTCGACTTTCAATATTCTGATGAAGACAAAATGATTGTGAACCCATGATGTCTTAAACACCTCCAGTAATTACTTACTATCTATTACTAAAAAGTAATACAACTGCACCACCTTAATGAGTGAGTTTGATCTTTATCTTCCCTCTTTCATCTCTTCTTCTTCTCTTTCCTTTCTCTTCTCTTTTACCAGCTCGGGACACAGCATACGAAGGCTATGTTCATCATAGCACATAACTTCAAATATTAGAGTTTTATATCAAAGAGCTTCTGTATGATAACTAGATAAGTGTAAGCTTCCTTCGACACCTATTGCGTACCAGAGTTGCATTTCACATCAAGATAGTCGTTCAATGTTTTCTGTTGTCACTATGCGGGAATGTTTTTTTTTTTATTTAACATTGAAGGTGTCTACTATAATACCATACAAACGTATGTCAAAACAATATTCTGTTTATTATTATACTTGTTTGCTTTATTGTTCACTTTAATAAACTTTTAATAGTAAAAAAAAACAAAAACAAAAAACGGAGACGGAACAACATCATTATAAACATCAATAGGGAGTGTTTTATTCTGATGCTTGCGTTTTTTAGTTTTTCTCTTTTTAGCCACTTTGCATGTCTGCTGTTTAACGCCTGAAGTGGCAACAGACACATTGAACTGATTGTCATACTGAAAAGTTTTGCATGGAAGGGAAAGATCAGCTGACCTATCAGCAGCTACACACTCAATCAGAGCAGGTGGTAAGCCAGGCAGTTTAAACCAGTGAGAGAATATCACTGCAAGAAACTGATACAGATTATCATTCCAGCAATTGATCTTTAACAGATCATACGCCCAGGTGAACAAATCGTCTTTTAAGAGCACATAGGCAAACAGAAGAGCCGACGTGGACGGATCAGAAATCTGAAAGGTGGGATTCAGGCAAAACCTCACACATTCAGAAAGAAATTCCACCTTGGTCTCTGAATTTAGCCTTTTAAAGCTCTTAAAGACACAGGACCCAAACTCGACAAAATCGTACAAATCAGAAATTCCGTCTACACTGGGGCTTTGGATTGGGCTGGTCATACTGTAACGATTGTGGAACTTTCTCCGTGATCAGCGCACAACGCGTGCGTTGATACGGCGGAAATCCTCCACAAGCGCTAGTAAAAAGTGGCTAGCGCGATCCCAGGAGACAGAACAGAAGAGATAGCTGGTAGCAACCGCTGCACCAGCTATACTCCAAGAACAGAGATCAGAACCATTTCCTGTCGACCACCGCTGGGACAGGACAATAGCAACAGAACAAACAAACAGATAAGCAATCCTAACTGCACTAAGGAAACCTGCCTAGTGCAGTTTTCCAGGAATTACTCTAAGCTGATCTTCAAACAAAGAGCATGGCTGACACTCTCCAGAGTGTTTCACAGGAAGACTCCTTATGACCAGCGAAGCATTGTGGGAAAGACATAGTACTTATAGTACACGCCTCCAATGAATGTGGCCAGGCAATTTGCATGACAACGTATGCAAATTCCTCTGCAAGCACAAGCTGCAAAACTGACAGAAGCTCTTCTTTCCAGAGTCCTGCAGCATGCAAACCTACACAATGGTCAAAAAGCTGCCTGCCTGCACAGGCAGCTGAGCAGATCATTACAGCTATATACCGTGCTGAATTGATAATAGCTTTGCTGTTGACCTGTTGACTTATAAAACAAGATCTTTCACTATCTGAATTTTAATTTGACAACTGTGATCATATAATCCATGTGCTCTATTAATTCGATTTTTCTTCGCAGTGTGGGCAGGTCCTTAGTTTTCCGTGGAAGTGGTTTCCCAGATCAGACCTTAAAGCTTGGTAAGCTTAACCACTTAAGGACCAACATATAAAATGGCCTTAAGGACCAGAGCGTTTTTTTTGGTTTTGACATGCTTTGTTTGAGTTTAGATATTTCAGTAAATTTTTGGTCTATCCAAACAAATGTGATATTGTTTTTTTCAGAACAAATAGGGCTTTTTATCTATACCACTTAATTATATTGATAATGGAATTTTATATGTTTTTTAAGAGAATTTATGCTAAAAAAAAGTAAAAAAATGTATATTGTCTGAAATTTTCAACCAAAAATATGTATATATGTTGAATTAAAACATAACTTCTTTTCAAAATGTATTCTGCCATATGTTTCTAATATAGATGTGCAAAAAAAATGAAAACTATTTACATCTTTGGTACATTGTAGAGACTGTGAAAAAAAGTGTAATTTTGCTTTTCAGTGAACAAAATCTACAATGCTTGTTTTCTGCGTTGTACATCACTTCTCTGAAGCACTAAGTCACTGAAATAGTAACATTCCCACCAAAATGACCCCATTCTGTAAACTAGACCTCCTGAGGTATCCATCGATGGGGGCATTGGTGATTTTGACTGCACAGATTATTGGTGGAAATTGATGGAATGTATAACGACAAAAAGAAAAAATCATTTTTTTATTCAGACATGTCAGTTTTTCTGTTTTGTGACAGACATGCTTTGAAGTATTGTAGAAATTCACCCCACAAATGATTCAGTAATTCCTTCTGAATAAAACGATACCAAATATGTGTGGCTAGACTATTGCTTTAGTCCAATACAGAGCTTAGAAGAAGTTGTCAATTATTAAACTTTCAAAGACCATAAATCACACGCTTGCATTTCCCAGCACAGCCCGCTTTTGATGAAGTCTGAGGTAAAAAGTCTGTCAAATTCCCGCCAAAATGACCCCATTCTGTAAACTAGACCTCCTGAGGTATCCATCGATGGGGGCATTGGTGATTTTGACTGCACAGATTATTGGTGGAAATTGATGGAATGTATAACGACAAAAAAAAAATAATCATTTTTTTATTCAGACATGTCAGTTTTTTCTGTTTTTTGACAGACATGCTTTAAAGTATTGTAGAAATTCACCTCACAAATGATTCAGTAATTCCTTCTGAATAAAACCATACCAAATATGTGTGGCTAGACTATTGCTTTAGTCCAATACAGAGCTTAGAAGAAGTTGTCAATAATTGAACCTTCAAAGACCATAAATCACACGCTTGCATTTCCCAGCACAGCCCGCTTTTGATGAAGTCTGAGGTAAAAAGTCTGTCAAATTCCCGCCAAAATGACCCCATTCTGTAAACTAGACCTCCTGAGGTATCCATCGATGGGGGCATTGGTGATTTTGACTGCACAGATTATTGGTGGAAATTGATGGAATGTATAACGACAAAAAGAAAAAATCATTTTTTTATTCAGACATGTCAGTTTTTCTGTTTTGTGACAGACATGCTTTGAAGTATTGTAGAAATTCACCCCACAAATGATTCAGTAATTCCTTCTGAATAAAACGATACCAAATATGTGTGGCTAGACTATTGCTTTAGTCCAATACAGAGCTTAGAAGAAGTTGCCAATAATTGAACCTTCAAAGACCATAAATCACACGCTTGCATTTCCCAGCACAGCCCGCTTTTGATGAAGTCTGAGGTAAAAAGTCTGTCAAATTCCCGCCAAAATGACCCCATTCTGTAAACTAGACCTCCTGAGGTATCCATCGATGGGGGCATTGGTGATTTTGACTGCACAGATTATTGGTGGAAATTGATGGAATGTATAACGACAAAAAGAAAAAATCATTTTTTTATTCAGACATGTCAGTTTTTCTGTTTTGTGACAGACATGCTTTGAAGTATTGTAGAAATTCACCCCACAAATGATTCAGTAATTCCTTCTGAATAAAACAATACCAAATATGTGTGGCTAGACTATTGCTTTAGTCCAATACAGAGCTTAGAAGAAGTTGCCAATAATTGAACCTTCAAAGACCATAAATCACACGCTTGCATTTCCCAGCACAGCCCGCTTTTGATGAAGTCTGAGGTAAAAAGTCTGTCAAATTCCCGCCAAAATGACCCCATTCTGTAAACTAGACCTCCTGAGGTATCCATCGATGGGGGCATTGGTGATTTTGACTGCACAGATTATTGGTGGAAATTGATGGAATGTATAATGACAAAAAGAAAAAAATCATTTTTTTATTCAGACATGTCAGTTTTTCTGTTTTGTGACAGACATGCTTTGAAGTATTGTAGAAATTCACCCCACAAATGATTCAGTAATTCCTTTTGAATAAAACGATACCACATATGTGTGGCTAGACTATTGCTTTAGTCCAATACAGAGCTTAGAAGAAGTTGTCAATAATTGAACCTTTAAAGACCATAAATCACACGCTTGCATTTCCCAGCACAGCCCGCTTTTGATGAAGTCTGAGGTAAAAAGTCTGTCAAATTCCCGCCAAAATGACCCCATTCTGTAAACTAGACCTCCTGAGGTATCCATCGATGGGGGCATTGGTGATTTTGACTGCACAGATTATTGGTGGAAATTGATGGAATGTATAACGACAAAAAGAAAAAATCATTTTTTTATTCAGACATGTCAGTTTTTCTGTTTTGTGACAGACACGCTTTGAAGTATTGTAGAAATTCACCCCACAAATGATTCAGTAATTCCTTTTGAATAAAACGATACCACATATGTGTGGCTAGACTATTGCTTTAGTCCAATACAGTGCTTAGAAGAAGTTGTCAATTATTGAACCTTCAAAGACCATAAATCACACGCTTGCATTTTCCAATACAGCCCGCTTTTGATGAAGTCTGAGGTAAAGAGTCTGTCAAATTCTGTAAAATAGACCCCCTGAGGTATTCATCGATGGGGGCATTGATGATTTTGACTGCACAGATTATTGGTGGAAATTGAATAAAATAAATGAATTTTTCTTTTTGTCCTTATACATTCCATCAATTTCCACCAATAATATGTGCTGTCAAAATCATCAATGCCCCCACGGATGGATACTTCAGGGGGTCTAGTTTACAAAATGGGGTCATTTTGGTGGGAAATTGAGGGACTTTTTACCTCAGACTTAATTGAAAGCGATCTGTGCTGGAAATTGCAAACGTGTGATTTATGGTCTTTGAAGGTTCAATAATTGACAACTTCTTCTCAGCACAGCTTTGAACTAAAGCAATAGTCTAGCCACGCATATGTGGTATCGTTTTATTCAGAAGGAATTACTGAATCATTTGTGGGGTGAATGCCTACAATACTTCAATTTGAATGGAATGTTTGGGAAGAAAAAATAAATGTAGCAATTTTTTTTGGGCGGGGGGTTTCAGTTGCTCCTTCTGAATAAAATTATATCGCCTATGTGTGGCTACTGGCGCTTTGTGTACCATAAATTTGAAGGACAATCCAAGTTAAAAATTTAGGCAGGTGTGGTACACTTTGAAACAGTCTTTCAAACAAAGTCCTGGTTTTTCGGGACATTCGGGGCAATGGTATCGTGTATCCGTCCTTATTTTTTGTTTAGTGCAGACCCTACACTTTTTCTGGGGGTATTGCTTTTTCCCCGTCTGTGGTATAATTTCTGGAATATGATATCCAGAAAGTCTCTCGACTGAATCAAATCTTCTGCCAGGGTGAGTTGCAGCTTTGGAAATGAGAGATTCAGCTATTTCCTCCTGGAATTCTAAATTGCTGAGAGGGTTTTTTGACATTTTGTATAGTATAAAGCTGTTGTAAATTCCCAACTGCAGCAAGTATAAGCCTAATTTTTTATACCAATATCTGGTTTTGCGTGCGGCCAGGTACGGCTTCATTGCCGCGTCATTGCGGTCTACACCACCCATATATTGGCTGTACTCATGAACACATTTAGGTTTCTCTTGTGCTCCAGTCCTGGGTGTTATGCTTTCAGGAGTATGTATGGTTGAAAGCATATATACGTCCCTTTTTCCCCTGTACTTCAGAGCCAGCATCTCTTCACTGCGGAGACCCTCAGATTCATCAGGTTTGAGGCGCTTGTTGACAAGGCTCTGAGGGAAGCCTTTGCGGTTGGATCTGATGGTACCGCAAGCTGGCGTGTTCTCTCTCGCTAAATGTTTGAATAGTGGGATGCTGGTGTAATAGTTGTCTAGGTACAGGTTGTATCCTTTGTTCAGGAGAGGGTGAATCAGATCCCAGACAACTTTCCCATTTGTGCCCATATAAGGTGGGCACCCAGGTGGATCCAGCTGGCTGTCTTTTTCCTCGTACACTCGGAAAGCGCATGTAAAGCCAGTGCTGCTTTCACAAAGCTTATACATTTTTATGCCATATCTGGCACGCTTGGAAGGGATGTATTGCTTTATCCTAAGTCGACCAGTGAAGTGTACCAGGGACTCGTCAATACTTATATTTTTTTCTGGCACGTATACCTCTGAAAATTTTTGCGATAGGTAGTCAATTAGGGGCCGAATTTTGTATAGGGGATCAATATTTGGATCTTATCCGGTTTGGTACTGGGAATTGTCACTGAAATGGAGGAAGCGCAAGATGGTCAAATAACGTGTCCTCGACATTGTTTGCGAAAAAATCCCCATATGTTGAATTGGTCTTTTCGACCAATACCGTTTTAGGTCTGGTTTTTTGGTAATGCCCATGTTTATTGTGAGGCCTAAAAATGTTTTTATTTCCTCCACTGTAGTGGGCCACCAGTTCTTAGGCCTTGCATAGCTGGATTGCGGTTTCTCAGCAATGTGTTGCTGAGCGTATAAGTTTGCTTGCTCAGCAATAGAGCCTAGGAGCTCATCAGTGATTATGAGTTCCATAAATTGAATTGGGGAGAGGTTAGCCGTTTGCACTTTAATTCCAGCCTGGCCTGTGAAAGGAGGAATTGAGGGTGCTTCTAGGTTGGCAGGCGACCACACGGGGTGAAGCAATTCCTCCGGTACGTCAGTGCGGCGACGTTTAGTAGAAGCGCTCTGTTGCCTGCGGCGTCTCTGTCTGGGTGTTGCGACACTCTCTTCCTGCTCCTGACTAGTGCTTGGCTGCTCTGGCATGGCTGTCTCAGAACTCTCAGTCTCCTCCACGTCCGATTCACTCGGTAGGGTGTCACTGTCAGGGATTGGCTCAAACTCTGAGTCTGAATCTTCAGGCTCTGATTCTTCAGAGTCTAATTCCTCACTGGATTCCCCAGACTGGCAGATCAGATCTACAATCTGCTGAGCAGTAAAAGATCTCTTCGCCATCACGTATATAGTGCAGGACACAATATAAAGGACACAATATACCCTAACAAGCCTGTATATGCACAGACAATATCAGACCCCACACTGACACTATATACGTAAGCGTATAAACCCTGAACCTATATGCCACCCTTTACACTAATGATATACAGCCCTATATACCCTACACTGTACACTAAACCCGATTTACCCTACACGATATACCCGACACTATATACTAAACCCTTTATATCCTACGCTATATACTAAAGCCTATATATACACCCTACACTATATACTAACCCCTATACACCCTACACTATATACTAACCCCTATATACCCTACTCTATATACTAATCCCTATATACCCTACAATATAAACTAAGCCCTATATACCCTACTCTATATACTAAACTATATACTAAACCCTAAATACCCTACACTATACCCTAAACACTATATACCCTGCCTATTATACTAACCCCTATCTAACTGCAGTAAAGCACAGTAAATAAAATCACAATCCAGTAAATATTATATATACTATATATATATATATATATATATATATATATATATATATATATATATATAGTTATATACTATATATATAGCTATATGCTATATATATATATAGCTATATACTATATATATATATATATATATATATATAGCTAAAATCACAATCCAGTAAATATATATATATATATATATAAATATATATATACTATATATATATATATATATATATATATATATATATATATATATATATATATATATATATATAGTTATATACTATATATATAGCTATATGCTATATATATATATATATATAGCTATATACTATATATAGCTATATATTCTATATATATATATATATATATATATGGGTGGTTGGGAGGGGATCAAGGGATGAATTGGGGGGAGATCGGGATAAATAAATGTATCTAAAGTGTTATTTTTGTTAAAATCGCACAGCCTGTCACGGCTGCAGGCTGTGCGTCTCTCCCTGTCACAAAAGATCCTCACAGTGACAGGGAGAGGGAGGCGGAACGGCAACTATGTTGCCTTTAGGAGGGTGATCGCTGTGATTGGCTCACAGCGATCACACGGCAGGGAGCCAATCAGTGACGGCTCCTGCCGATACCCGGAAGCCTTAGCTGTCATAAGACAGCTAAGAGCTCCGGATTCCGTGCAGACGATCGCGGACGGGGAGCGGCGGCGCCGGTGATAGAGATCTACGCCCTGCCAACTAGGAGCCCATCAAAACAGGGCGTAGATCTCTATCACCTTGGTCCTTAAGTGGTTAACTCAAATTATAAAGGCAAATGTCTGACACATAATTTGCACTGTTACAAAAAGTATCCATAAGGAGGAAATTGGACATTTTTATAGTTGAGTTATTGTCTTGTATTTATTGCTGTCTCTTGCTATACAACCCTTTAAAGGGCAACCAAAGTGAGAGCGATATGGAGGCTGCCATATTTATTTCCTTTGAAGCTTTGCCAGTTGCCTAGCTATCCTGCTGAACCTCTGCCTCAAATACTTTGAGGGCCCTTTCACACTAGCGGGGTGTGACATTTTACTGCAGCCTACTGCTAGGGCAATGTAAGTGTATGGGGTAGTTCACATTGCCTGCGGTGCGCTGCGCCAGGACTACCCTATCTAATGCGAGCGCACACCTATGTTACTGTGTGACTCCTGCGGTGACCTGCACCTGACCAAAAGTCATATAAATCTGTGGCGACACGCATGTTTTGAAATGACAGTTACAAGTTTTCTGCATCGTGCATGAGCAGAAGCGTATTTTAGCAATATAATAATAACAACAATGCATGTAATCGCTTCGGGCCACAGGAAGTTAGCCTCACTTCCTGCTTGGCCGGTTGCCAGATGGGGATTACCACGTACTATAATGTGGTAATCCCCAAAGGTCTGTTTTTTTGTGGTGCAGTCCCTGGACCACACCGTTACCCCCAGTACGCAGTGTGAAACAAGCCATAGACCTTGACCGAGCATGCAGTAGATCAAATGTTTCTGACATTATTGTCAGACCTGACAAGATTAGCTGCATGCTTTTTTTCTAGTGTTATTCAGACACTACTGCAGCCAAATATATCATCAGGGCTGCCAGGCAACTGGAATTGTTTAACCACTTGCCGACCGCGCACTCATACCGCGCCTCGGCAAAGTGGCAGCTGCAGGACCAGCGACGCAGTTCTGCGTCGCCGGCTGCAAGCTAATTAATCAGGAAGCAGCTGCTCGCGTGAGCGGCTGCTTCCTGTCAATTCACGGCGGGGCGGCGTGAATAGCCTGCGGGCTGCCGATCGCGGCTCGCAGGCTAAATGTAAACACAAGCGGAAATAATCCGCTTTGTTTACATCCGTACAACGCTGCTAACAGTAGCAGCGTTGTACCAGATCAGCGATCCCCGGCCAATCAGCGGCCGGGGATCGCTGTCACATGACAGTTAGAGGCTGCACAGGACAGATCCGTTCCTGTGCAGCCTCGGATCTCCGGGGAAGGGAGGGAGGAGAGGGAGGGGGGAATTTCGCCGCGGAGGCGGGCTTTGAGGTGCCCCCCCCCCCGCAACACCCAGGCAGGCAGGAGCGATCAGACCCCCCCAGCACATCATCCCCTAGTGGGGAAAAAAGGGGGGGGCGATCTGGTCGCTCTGCCTGCACCCTGATCTGTGCTGGAGGCTGCACAGCCCACCCAGCACAGATCAGCTAAAACAGCGCTGGTCCTTAAGGGGGGGTAAAGGGTGGGTCCTCAAGTGGTTAAAAGGAATTCTTCTCACTTCAGTTGTCCAGTAATAGAATCACAAGAAGGAGTTTGGCTGATAACTACCACAACTGCTCAAAAAATGAAAACTACAAAAAGTAAACTATAATAATATTAAAATAAAGTTTTGTGGTCCATAAGCAGGGAAGTCAGTTTGGCAATTGGCACTTTTGATTACTGACTCCATACAACTCTTTCTGGGGAGGTCCAAACTAGAGTGGGGCCGAACCTCCGATTTTAGGTTCGCGAACCGGGTTCGCGAACTTCCGCGTAAGGTTCGGTTCGCGTAAAAGTTCGCGAACCGCAATAGACTTCAATGGGGATGCAAACTTTGAAAAAAAAAAAATTATGCTGGCCACAAAAGTGATGGAAAAGATGTTTCAAGGGGTCTAACACCTGGACCCTCAGGTGGAGGAGTGGGATACATGCCAAAAGTCCCCGGGAAAAATCTGGATTTGACGCAAAGCAGCGTTTTAAGGGCAGAAATCACATTGAATGCTAAATGACAGGCCTAAAGTGCTTTAAAACATCTTGCATGTGTATACATCAATCAGGTAGTGTAATTAAGGTACTGCTTCACACTGACACACCAAACTCACCGTGTAACGCACCGCAAACAGCTGTTTGTGTAGTGACGGCCGTGCTGGACTGGTGCGCACCATGGCGAGAACAGGTATGCAGTGAAGGGTTCACTGAACAGAACAGGTATGCAGTGGCGGGTTCACTGAACAGAACAGGTATGCAGTGGCGGGGTCACTGAACAGAACAGGTATACAGTGGTCGGGTTCACAGAACAGGTATGCAGTGGCAGGTTCACTGAACAGGTATACAGTGGCGGGTTCACTGAACACAACAGGTATGCAGTGGCGGGTTCACTGAACAGGAATACAGTGGCGGGTTCACTGAACAGAACAGGTATGCAGTGGCGGGTTCACTGAACAGTACAGGTATGCAGTGGCAGGTTCACTAAACAGGTATGCAGTGGTGGGTTCACTGAATAGGTATGCAGTGGTGGGTTCACAGTACAGGTATGCAGTGGTGGGTTCACAGAACAGGTATGCAGTGGTGGGTTCACAGTACAGGTATGCAGTGGTGGGTTCACAGAACAGGTATGCAGTGGTGGGTTCACTGAACAGGTATGCAGTGGTGGGTTCACAGAACAGGTATGCAGTGGCAGGTTCACTGAACAGGTATGCAGTGGTGGGTTCACTGAACAGGTATGCAGTGGTGGGTTCACAGAACAGGTATGCAGTGGCAGGTTCACTGAACAGGTATGCAGTGGTGGGTTCACTGAACAGGTATGCAGTGGTGGGTTCACAGAACAGGTATGCAGTGGCAGGTTCACTGAACAGGTATGCAGTGGTGGGTTCACTGAACAGGTATGCAGTGGTGGGTTCACAGTACAGGTATGCAGTGGTGGGTTCACAGAACAGGTATGCAGTGGCAGGTTCACTGAACAGGTTCACTGAACAGGTATGCAGGTACTGAACAGAACAGGTATGCAGCCAGGAACAAGCTAAGCCTAACTAATCTTTCCCTATGAGAGACAGTCTGCAGCAGCTCGCCCTACTCTCACTAACGCAGGCACACGAGTGAGCGTAATGGCCGCCGCTGCCTGCCTTTTTTAGGGGGGGGGTGGCTCCAGGGGCTAGTGTAGCCTAATTGGCTACACTGGGCCTGATGACTGTGATGTAGAGGGTCAAAGTTGACCCTCATGGTGCATTATGGGGTAACCCGAACTTCCGCAAAAGTTCGCCTGCGGGACGCGAACGCGAACCACTGAAGTTCGCATGGAACCGTTCGCAGGCGAACCGTTCGGCCCAACTCTAGTCCAAACCCCCAGATTTTACTTCATATCTATTTACCTACATATTGTGCCATGCCCCCAATTAAAATTCTATGACCTATCTTCATAGTATGTAAACTTGCAAGGACGTAGCTTTCACCTCTGTATTTTGGTATTGCTGCATAGGTTATATGGCATAAATTAGTGCATTGTTGTTTCATCTGTTCATCTGTATTGTATTCTCTCTCTCTCTCTCTCTCTCTCTCTCTCCCCCTCTTTTCCTTTCTCCATATGTTCTTCTCCAGAAGTTGCTCTTGTAAGAGGCAAAGATAGGTTTACTTTTTACAATACACAGTGAGGGAAAACTTCTCTCCTCTCTCCCCTGTTTTCCTCAGTTTATAAAGAAGTTGGAGCTCCATGTACAGTTAGGTGCCTTTAGCCTGATAAAAAAGGCTTGACTGGGCATCTAGATCAGAAGCTGGTAACTCTTTGATCATTAGCAAGTGATGAGTAGAGATGGCCCGAACCTCCGATTTTCGGTTTGCGAACTGGGTTTGCGAACTTCCGCAAAAGTTCGGTTCGCACGAACTTCCACGAACCGCAATAGACTTCAATGAGGAGGCGAACTTTGAAAACTAGAAACACTTATGCTGGCCAGAAAAGTGATGGAAAAGATGTTTCAATGGGTCTAACATCTGAGTTTTTGCATGGATGAGTGGTATAGACGCCAAAAGTCCCGGGGAAAATCTGGATTTGACGCAAAGCAGCGTTTTAAGGGCAGAAATCACATTGAATGCTACATTGCAGGCCTAAAGTGCTTTAAAACATCTTGCATGTGTATATGTTATGGCCAGAACCCGAAGTTTGGCCACTTCTAGTTCTGGCTGGCAACTTCGGGTTCTGGCCGGCCAATGTGCGAAGTGGCCGCTGCGCTGCGACCAATGTGAGAAATGGATTGATTCCTGTGACATTAATGTATCTTCTGGCCGCAGCGCAGCGGCCAAACGTATAACAACTTAGTTAATTTACTGCAATTAAGCCGGCGGCAATGTAACAATTCAAGCCGCCGGCTTTTTCTCTGCCTCTCCTCCTCCCCCCGCCTCTCTCTCCTCCCCCGCCTCTCTCGCTCAGTCGCTCTCCTATGGGCAGCCGGCGTGTCCCCCCGGAGTCGTTCGTCGCGGCAGGGAATCCTGCTGTTCCTGCAGAGTGGGTGCTGGCAGAAGCAATGTCTGCAGCCTTCCCGCTCTGCTTCCCTGGTGCGACGAACGACTCCCCGGGACACGCATGTCCCCGCTGGCTGCCCATAAGAGAAGGAGGAGAGAGACGCGGGGGGGTTTGAGAAGGAGAGAGAGGCAGACCAAAAGCCGGCGGCTTGAATTGTTACATTGCCGCCGACTTAATTGTATTAAATTAACTAAGTTGTTATACGTTTGGCCGCTGCGCTGCGGCCAGAAGATACCTTAATGTCACAGGAATCAATCCATTTCTCACATTGGCCGCAGCGCAGCGGCCACTTCGCACATTGGCCGGCCAGAACCCAAACTAGAACCAGAACTAGAAGTGGCCAAACTTCGGGTTCTGGCCGTAACATATACATCAATCAGGGAGTGTAATTAGAGTATTGCTTCACACTGACACACCAAACTCACTATGTAACGCACGGCAAATAGCTGTTTGTGTAATGACGACCGTGCTGGAGTGGTGCGCACCATGGCAAAAGTTCAGGCTGTGCGGTTTTCAAGCTAATATGGTCGCCGGGCTGAGGTAGCTGAATGACAGAACAGTGACTGTCCAGCTGATCAAATTTGGTCTGTCCACAATGAAGCAACGACCTTATTATCGTGGGTGTGCTCCCTCTCACCCCCCCCCCCCTTGACACACTCATATAGCCGTCGGTCATTGCTTCATTGTGATACACAAGCCCCTTCACCACGGCAAGGTAATGATAACGAAGGGGAATTGGTACATGTACATGCCTTTTGTTTTGTTGTTGCAGCAGAAAAATTAGGCAGGCATGTACACGCACCAGAAAAATTATGCTAGCTGTGTGTGGGGACTGACTTAGTCTTCGGGCAGGCCTGAGAGTGCTTTGCAGACCAGGCATCCATGGTCAGATGGACCCTTTACCCAATGCTGTGTGCCAGAGATGTCACCACTTGCCTTTCAACATCACGGTACAGTTTAGGTATTGTCTTTTTTGAGAAAAAATTGCTGCCTGGTATTATCCACTGCACTGTGTGGCTTTGCTTTTGTGTGCTACTTTTCCTCAGGTGGGCATCCCATTGCAGTTTGTGCTTTGTAATCATGTGCCTTCGTAAGGTAGTTGTCCCTACGCGGGCCTTGGTCTTTCTACGGCTCAATTTTCGGTGGCAGAGAGTGCAGATGGCATTGCTCTCATCTGAGGCAGACCCACAAAAAATGTCCACACCAGTGAGCCCTGGGGTGATGGCACTTTGGTGGTGGCGGCCGACTGAGTGTTAAGTGGGGTGCCAGATCAGAGCAGGAGGAGGAAGATATGTCACGCTTCCGTGCAGAAGCTGAGAAAGATGAGGTGTTCTGTGTTAAATAGTCAAGTACGTCCTGACAATATTGGGGGTTGATGGCACGTGCCTTCTTCTGAACACTGTACTTTGGTCGAGGGCCACACGAAATCACGACAGCGCGACCTCGAACAGACCTGCTGGGTGGCCTGCCTCTGCCTTTTGTTTTGTCCATATTGGGGGGGGGGGTGAAGTGAAAGGTATGTACTGACTTGACTAATACAATGTGCAGTCTCACAGGTGCAGTTAACAGGTGTGCACGGAGTGGTATATCACACTACGTGCACTCACGTAGGTAGGTGGGTGCACTGAACACATCAGGTAGGTATATGCAGTGATGGGTATTACAAATGTGCACCTGTCACACACACGTACCATGAACAGGTAGAGTGACTGTTTGTATTAAATATCACACTGCGTGCGCTCACGTAGGTGGGTGGGTGCACTGACGTTAACAACATGTAGGTATATGCAGTGATGGGTATTACAATGTGCACCTGTCATACACAGACAGATACCGGAGAGGCACAGTGACACTGCGTGCACTCACGTAGGTAGGTGGGTGCACTGTGAACAAGAGGTAGGTATATGCAGTGATGGGTATTACACTGTGCACCAGTCACACACAGACAGGTACCAGACAGGCGCAGTGATACTGCGTGTGCTCACATAGGTAGGTGGGTGCACAGGTAGGTATATGCAGTGATGGGTATTATAATGAGCACCTGTCACACACAGACAGGTACCGGACAGGAACAGTGACACTGCATGTGCTCACGTAGGTAGCTGGGTGCACTGTGAACAACAGGTAGGTATATGCAGTGATGGGTATTACAATGTGCACCTGTCACACACACAGGTAGCCATTGAATTTGCTGGGCCTGGCAGTGGCACACACAGTAGGAATTAGCAAGGCTGTCTATGCAACACAAGTGTCTGTGGGACACACATAAAAAAATAAAATAATAATAAAAAAAGATCACAAGAACAAGATAAGCTCTCAAAAGAGCGGTTGAGGGGTGCTTTTTTAGCAATAAGAATCAGCAAGGAGCAAGCTAAGAAGCCTACAAGAGCCTAACTAAGCTTTCCCTATAGGTCTCTGCACAGCAGCTCTCCTTTCTCTAATTACTGCAGGCACACGAGTGAGTCCAATGTCTGATGCTGCCTGCCTTTTATAAGGGGGAGAGTGGCTCCAGGAGGGAGTGTAGCCTGATTGGCTACAATGTGCCTGCAGACTGTGATGTAGAGGGTCAAAGTTGACCCTAATGATGCACTATGGGGGCGCATCGAACTTCCGAAAAAAGTACCCGGTTCCTCGCGAATGCGAACCACCGAAGTCCGCCGAGAACTGTTCGCCCGTGAACCGTTCGGGCCATCTCTAGTGATGAGTAGATTGTGGGGCAATGATACAGCATGCAGTATAAAAGAGGTATACTATAATGGGATTACCATAGTAGGGATCCAGAGAATGAAGACACTACAATGGGAAAATCTTTAATGACAGCACATGACGATGATTGGTGAGGATGCTGTTGGTTGGAGGGTGGCAGGTGACAGCAGGAAGTGGGCGGGAAAATGTAAAATCTGGCATACAAATCGTACAGCATACATGATTTTTCTGGGAAGACAGGTATCTCAGTTTCCATTTTAGGCATTAAGGCTACGTTTGCAGTGACTGTTGTGTTTCATTGTCTGTAACAGCAGGAAAGCAACACAATGGATCAGGGATCAGAGTTGCACATTACCTGTGTGTTGCATCGCATACACAGAAGCATAGGGTCAATAAAACGTTTGCTCCACTGTAACTGTTAACGGGCATGTTTTTCGATAACGCACTGCATAAAGTGCAATACCATGTTGCACTCTATTACACCACAATGCACCTGCTGCAATGAACAATGCACCTGCTGCAATGAACAATGCATAGGTGGTGCACTGCATTGTGGTGAACCACGTTGCTAAGGGGCCCTTATGCTGCAATCGGAACACATCACTAGGAGTCTTTAGTTTAATTAACTGCGTGAGTTATGGCTATATGGGCACATACATGGCAGATGAAATTCAATGTTGACAAATGTAAAGTCATGCATTTTGGTCGTACCAATGGTCTAACACCATACAAAATAAATGGGATACAGTTGGGGACATCAAACTTGGAGAAGGACTTAGGAGTACTCATCGACAACAAGTTAAATAATCGTACTCAATGCCAAGCCGCTGCAGCTAAAGCTAACAAAATTTTGGGATGCATTAAAAGGGAAATAAAAACTCGAGATGCTAGCATAATATTGCCCCTGTTTAACTCTCTAGTAAGGCCACATCTGGAATATGGAATTCAGTTCTGGGCACCACATTACAAAAAAGATATTGCAGTTTTAGAGCAGGTGCAGAGACGAGCAACAAAATTGATACGTGGGATGGAAGGTCTCACTTACCAAGAAAGGTTAGATAAACTGGGTTTATTTAGTCTAGAGAAAAGACGCCTTAGAGGAGATCTAATTAACATGTATAAATACATCAGAGGGCAATATAATAGCTTGGCGGATGAGCTTTTTGTCCCTAGGCCTTCTCAAAGGACTAGAGGACATGATCTGCGCATGGAGGAAAAACGTTTTAGCCATTTATTTAGGAAAGGGTTCTTTACAGTAAGAGTGATTAAGATGTGGAATGCATTGCCACAGGAAGTCGTTATGGCAAACTCTATACCTGCATTTAAAGGGGGCTTAGATGCTTTCCTTGCGTTGAATGACATCCATGGCTACAATTACTAGGTAATGCCAATGATGTTGATCCAGGGATTTTATCTGATTGCCATCTGGAGTCGGGAAGGAATTTTTACCTTGTAAGGGTTTTTTCGCCTTCCTCTGGATCAACAGGGATATGTGAGGGAGCAGGCTGGAGTTGTACTTTGTACTGGTTGAACTCGATGGACGTATGTCTTTTTTCAACCAAAGTAACTATGTAACTATGTAGTTTTTTACTGGTTTATCTATTCTATAGTATTTGCTCCCACCAAGAATGCCTACCAAGCAGGTCTCACCCGATGTCTGTTGTGCAATATTGCAGAAAATTACTTTTAATGCAGTGCTAGTAGCAGCAAGCTGTGTAGCATAGTGTGGCATAGCAGATGCTGCTTCCAGTAATCACACCACAGCTTTCCTCTCATTGACTTGTAATAGGATGCATACACAAGTGGTTGGGAGCCAGAGTGTTCTTTCACTGGACTAAAGCTGCCCCGTGCCCAATATTTATTAGTACAAGTGAAATGTATTATTGTGATTTCAGTGCTGTCAAGATACATAAAAAATGTTCTTCTTACATGCCCAGACTTTGACTTTAAAATATTGCTGTGATGTTTACTTGCTTCAGTATTAACCACTTCAGGATCACAGGTTTTTCCCCTTAAAAACCAAAACAACTTTCACATTTCAGCGCTCCTCCCATTCATTCAGCGATAACTTTATTGTTACTTATCACACTGAAATTATCTATATATTGTTCTTTTCGCCACAAATTATGCTTTCTTTGGGTGGTAGTTTTTGCTCTGAATTATTTTATTTTATATGCATTGTAAAGGGAATAATAAGGAAAAAAGAAAAAAAATGATTATTTCTCAGTTTTCAGCCATTATAGTTTTAAAATAAAATGTGCTTTGGTACATAAAACCCACACATCTTATTTGCCCATTTGTCCGGTTTATTACAACGTTTAAATTGTGTCCCTAGTACAATATATGGTGATAATATTTTAACTGGAAATGAAGGAGCATTTTTCCATTTAGGGATTTTTAATACTTTTTCACTTATTACAAGAACTTTTTTTGAAAAAATATACTCATGACATCCGTATTACAAAAGTCCCTAAGGTAACTATTTAAGTAAAAAAAATTAAATGATGTAATTTTTTTATTTTTTTTTAACAAGTGTTTTATTTCTGTAACTGTGGGGCAGGGATGGAAGGGGTTAAAAGTAATAAAATTAAAAAAATAATAATAAACTTGCTATGGAAAACAGTATAGTGGCATAAATAGGTGTATTTTACTTTTTGGCCACAAGATGGTGCTATTGAGACCGTGTTTCTATTAATAGAACACAGCCGAACAGGAAGTGTCGGGTCTCAGAGCTTATGCGACGTTAACAAGCTCTGGGAAGACACGGGAACAGTGATCGGGATTGAGAATCAAAAGATTCTCACATCCTGATCACAGATGGAGGGGGCTGCGACGGTGGATCGGCGGAAAACAGCGCAGGGATTGTGAATGCGATGGTAAGGCAGCAGTACGCATATCTACGCCCCTGATCCGCACGTGAAGTTTAAAGGGGCGTGGATATGCGTACCAAGGATCCTAAAGTGGTTAAAATATCATTTTGTATTTATTTTTTTACTTTAATAGAATAGAAATCCATAGAAAGCAAGGTGATATACCAATTGAAAAGGAATACTGTAAGTGGAACATGAAGCAAATCTTCAGTTTTATCTTGGGAAAAAAGATCAGCTACATGTAATGATGGGATTATGGCAGACTTTCCCTGCTTCTCTTCTGGAATTAATGCAAATGCTCTTTTCTGGTGAATTGGGCTGCCAAGCTAGACAGCAGCAAAGCAAAACAAGAGACCTTATAAAGGAAGATACATTTAGAAGCTGTTAGTTGTGTTTATGATAATGCTAATACAATCGTGTGCTTGTATATACTGTATGTGTATATGTATATATGTATGTGTGTGTGTGTGTGTATGTATATGTTTATTGAGGCACAATTTCCAATTTCTTTTGGGCTTTTTTACACAGCTGAATGCAGCGCATTTAAGTGCCCGCTATTTGTAGTTGCAGTTCGTCGCCATTGCTGTTTTTACCAGGGTGTCTAATCAATTCAAGATTCAAGCACTTTATTGTCATTGTGAAAAACAACAAAAATACTTTTCATGACAACCCCACGGTACATATAGGGAACATAGTCATAGTAACAAAGTTAGAAACAGAAGACATTATATAAGTATGCCAAGTATTACAGATATTTAACGGGTTCAGCACCGCAGTGCCGAAAATCTCATGCATCCGAGCAACGTTCACCTCCCATTCATTCGCCTATAACTTTATTGCTACTTATCACAATGAATTGATCTATATCTTGTTTTTTCCGGCACTAATTAGGCTTTCTTTGGGTGGTACATTTTGCTAAGAATTATTTTTTTCTAAATCCATTTTAACAGGAAGATTAAGAAGAAATGAAAAAAATTATTCTCAGTTTTTGGCCATTATAGTTTGAAATTAATATACGCTACCGTAATTAAAACTCATGTATTTTATTTGCCCATCTGTCCCGGTTATTAAACCATTTAAACGATGTCCCTATCACAATTTATGGTGCCGATATTTCATTTAGAAATAAAGGTGCATTTTTTCAATTTGCGTCCATCAATATTTATAAGCTTATAATTTTAAATAATATAATAACATATTCTCTTGACATGCATATTTAAAAAGTTCAGACCCTTGGGTAACTATTTATGTTTTTGTTTTTTTTTTATTGTATTTTTTTTTTTATTTTTTTAATAAAAAATGTATGTGGGTAATTTTTGGTGTGGGAGGGAAACTGCTAATTTTAAATGTAAAATAATATATTTGTTTAATAAAAAAGGAATGTGGGTGCAGTTTACTACAGTGAAAAAAGTCCTGGATGCGAACCAGGAGAAGTTTCCTGGGGGCAGAAATACCGCGCTCTCTGCATAGAAAGCGTCGGTTTTTCTGCGGGGAAGTTAGATTGGTGAATGGGAATTATATTCCCATTCAGTGATTGGGGGGCTAGCGGCGGGCGGCGGGAGCGAGCACGGGAGCACGCCCGATCGCGCGCACCATGCGGCGGGAGCAGCAGTGCCTATCTGGACGAGGAAGCTCGTCCAGATAGGCCGAACTGGTTAAACAATTTGCACACAGTGTTAATTATTTCAGAGAGGATTCAGAGTTCATCAAGTTTATGGCGGATGGGAAAAGCCTGGTTTACAGTATTTTTGTTTGTATGCAGATTGATCTAAAATGTTTACCTGATGGCAGGAGCTCAAACAAGGCATTTCCTGGGTGAGTGTTGTCCTTGATAATGTTTTTGGTGCTTCTCATGCAGCGAGTCTTATACAAAAGTTCCAGTGATGGTAGTTCAGTACGGATGACTTCTGCTGCTAAGAACTCGCTGCAGGGCTTCTCTAGCAGCCTTGGTGCAGCTGTTGTACCAGGCCATCATGCAATTGGTCAAAATGCTTTCTGTAATGCATCTGTAGAAATTAACAAGCAGCTTTTGAGGAAGGTTAGCGCTCCTTAGCTTTTCTCAAAAAGTAGAGGTGTTGT
Organism: Hyperolius riggenbachi; assembly: GCF_040937935.1. Classification (NCBI taxonomy): domain Eukaryota; kingdom Metazoa; phylum Chordata; class Amphibia; order Anura; family Hyperoliidae; genus Hyperolius; species Hyperolius riggenbachi. Next base: position 158,553,863 of record NC_090651.1, read on the forward strand.
TGTGCTTTGCCAATTACAGTTAACACATTGTCAGCCCAGGACAGGTTCTCTGTGATGGAGACTCCCAAAAACTTAAAGCTGTATACCCTCTTCACAGCCTCTGTATTGATCATTAACGGTATGTGAGTGGTCTTTTTGGTGGTCCTAAAGTTCTGAATAACTTCTTTGGTCTTTTTTGTATTTAATAACAGGTTGTTAATGTCTAACTTCTACTCTGTATGCAGCTTACTCATTGTCTGATATAGGCCCAATGACAGTCGTATCATCTGCAAACTTAACAATTATGTTTGAGGTATGGGTAGGCTGGCAGTCATGGGTGAAAAGTACATAGAGGAGGGCTTAGGACACAGCCCTTTGGCACACCAATGCTCAGGGTAAGGGTGGAGGATGTCTGTTTTCCTAATCTGATATCTTGAGGGTTATTAGTAAGGAAGTCCAATAACCAGATACATTTGGAGGGAGCAAGACCTAGTGCATGGAGTTTGTTGGTCAGCTGGCTAGGTACGATAATGTTAAATGCTGCGTATCTTAACGTAGGAGTTGGGCTTTTCTTGGTGTGAGAAGGCAGTATGGGGAGCTACACAGATGACATGCTCAGTCGATCTCTTTGTTCGGTAGGCAAACTGGTGTTGATCTAGATTTGCTGGGATGGAGGCCTTGATGTATGTGGCTAGTGGCTACCAGTCATTCAAAGCACTTGGCGATGACAGGGGTTAGAGCAACTGGTCAGTAATCATTACGACAGGTTATCCTAGGATTTTTTTTGGAACTGGCACAATGGTTGTAGATTTAAAGCATGAGGGGACTACACCCAAGACAAGAGAGAGGTTGAATATTTGTGTAAAAACGTTCGCTAGTAGACCAGCACAGGCCTGGAGCAAACGTACTTGCACACCATCAGGACCTGCAGCTTTCCTGGTTTTGATATTTGTGAGTGCCTGCCGCACTTCATGTATATGAAGGATTAAAGGCTGTGATTCTGCAGTGGGCACAAAGTTCACTGGAGGCCTATTGTCTTTTTCAAATCTAGCAAAGAAGTTGTTAAAGAGGAGCTGTTAGGTATAGGGTCTCAGAGGAAAAAAACACATACATCAGTAGCTAAATATTGGCTGTACTTACATTACATATGCATTTCACTGTCCACGTTTGAATTTCACAGAATTTTTATATAGTATTTGCAGAGATTGATGCTCCTGACAGCTCATGGCAGGTTCCATGTTTGACTGTCTTGTATGAAGCCAATTGTGATGTAATATCTTCTCTTACCCTGTTTCCTGATTGATGACTCTTTAGCCCTCCCAATTCCAGCCCTCAGGCACTCCCACCAGTCTCTGGTCTAACGGGGCATATTGTCTGTCACTCAGCGGGGGGGGGGGGGGGGGGGGGGTCTGGATCTTATCAATGATTCGAATCGGATCACTTAGAGGATCCGGATCTTTGAACTGAATCTTTGAATCATTTGCAGCAGAGTGACAGAAGCTGCAGTTCCTGTTTCTTCCAGACATCCACTGTGAACCGAATCTCGGATGAAAAAAAAAGATCCGGATCAAAGATCCAAATCGTTCATGATCCAGACAACACTACTGTGCAGTGATTATTAACTATCCATGTGGCTATGAACAATAGCGGAATCGTGCAGTAAACTCTAACGCAACATGTGCACTGTGAACGGACATGGATAAGCATAAGACATGAAAACTCCTGAAGCTCCAAGATGGATTAGCAAGGCGTAATTCTTTGCTCCATATATAGCATGTAAGCTTGGATTCTCCACTCCATGTAAAGTTCAATCCCAGTCACAGATTGTAGCAAGCAAAGCAAGCATGGTAAATGGCACAGTCTCTAATGCAAAGGCAAAGCAGAGGCAGAGGAGCATGCAAATTGCTTGTGTTGTTTAAAAAGGACCCACTCGCAGTCCAGAGAAATGCCTTCTATTAAGAATAGCCACAAAAGGCTTATGCCACCATCAGGATATATGCCAGTTCATATAGTAACATCATCAAGGATCACATATTGTATAGTTACCAGACCCGTTTGTCATCAAGATGGTCAGAGAGAGGGGGTTGATGTTATCACACGTGATCCAAATAGCGCTTATTACATGACATGTTTCGCTGATCCATATGTCAGCCTCTTCAGATGAACAGCGCCATACAAAAATATGCTCCTAGCGTGTAAGAAGCCGGAGCCGCCATTAAGGACATAGCTATACTTCCTCCTCTTTATTCCCCCAATCAGAGAAAGCTCCACCGCCCCCGACTCTGACGTCCACCAAACACCACCCACCACGCAAGCGGTGAGCCGGAGAGAGAATGCCATGCATGCCACGGTGAAGCGCATATGACGCGCTTCATCCAAGGACCCAGTCCGCCAACCTCTGCTCGAGGTCCACTGAGCCCGCCCACTGTAAGCAGGGACAGGAAGCGCCGCACGTCCACAGGCACACTATTAATGATACCAAATCTGGACTCCCAGTTGCTACACACTTTCGGTCCAACGGACACAGCATGGATGATCTTCGTGTCACTGCCCTGAAGGGCGGCTTCAAAACGTCAAATGACCGATTAATAGCAGAAACAAAATTTATAAATTGGTTCAAAGCTGTGCACCTGAAGATACTTGTATATGTGTCACAGAATTTTGGGTAATAGAGAGTGCTACCGCAGGGTGTCTCCATCCAGGGTCATTGAGAACCAGCGGGCTCTTTTTTCTTTGATCGACGAGGCGGTTGCAGCCGGCATTATTGATATCAATGTAGGGAAATTCTTAAAAATTGATGAACCAGTGACCCCAACATTTTATGCTTTACCGAAAGTTCACAAATGACTACATAGACCTCCGGGCCGGCCGATTGTGTCGGGGTGCGGTGCTCTGACTGAAAACATCGGCAGGTATGTAGACAATTTTTTGCAGCCACATGTACAAAGATTACCTTCCTATGTGAAGGACACGACGCATCTTCTTGTTATTTTGGAGGGTCTTCAGCTTCCCCCTGGTTCTCTTTTAGTGACCCTGGACGTTGAGGCCCTGTATTCTAGTATACCGCAGGATAAGGGAGTTGAAGCTGTAAGTAGATTCCTTTCAGAGTTGGACATTGGTGAAGAGAGACACAATCGATTTTTATTGGATCTTTTGACTTTTATTCTCGAGAACAATGTATTCGTCTTCGATGGATGTCACCACCTCCAGGTGCAGGGCGCAGCGATGGGGACAACTTGTGCCCCGTCGCTGGCGAACCTGTACCTGGGGGAGTGGGAACGTTACATTTTTGGAAATGATTCCTTGACCGTGTACCTGTGCCACGTGGTTTCGTGGCACAGGTACATTGATGATATCTTGATCTTTTGGACCGGAGGTGTTGATTTATTGAATGATTTCGTTACACTTTTGAATCAAAACGATCTTAATCTCAGATTCACGATGAACAGTGATTTTGCAACTGTGCCATTCCTGGATCTTAGGATTAATGTAAATGCTGAGGGATATATTAATACACAGTTGTATCGTAAGGAGACGTCCACGAACTCCTTCCTGAGAGCAGACAGTCGACACCCACAACACACTATTCGGGGGATCCCCACGGGGCAATATTTAAGAGTACGCCATAACTGTTCCAGTGAGAAAGATTTTGAAAAAGAAGCAAAATTGTTGCGAGCTCGATTTCGTGAGAGGGGATATAAAGATAAATGGCTCAAGAAAGCGTACAAAAGAGCTAAAGCCATGGCTCAAACTGATTTGCTACATATAGATACACAGAATGTAACAATAGATGTGGGGGAATGGACTGTGGGTTCAAAGGAGGAGGTTCATTTCGTCACCCGATACAATGATCAGGAAAAGGACATTCAAAAAATCCTGCAGAAACACTGGCAGGTACTCTGCAGTGATGCCTCAGTTAGAGGCCTAGTTTCAGATAGACCGCAGGTTACTTATAGACGGGCTAGAATTTTGAAGGATCTGATGACTAATAGTCATTTTGATCCTCGTTCTAGACGTAGACATTGTACAGTGGTGGGCACCCACAGTTGCGGTGGGTGTGCCTACTGCCAATTTTTGACGGTGGGTTCGGAGATTGTACTCCCTGGTGGACGTAGATGGAAGTTGAGACATTTTGCCAACTGTAACACTAAAGCTGTGGTGTATTTATTAACATGTAGGTGTGGATGTTTCTACATCGGAAAAACATATAGAGAATTTAAGGAGCGGATAAAAGAACACACTGCGGACATCAGGGGGTGCAACTTCAAATCCCCTATATCTAGACATGTCAATTTAATTCATCAAGGTAATGTAGACTATGTTTGTTTTATAGGCATGGATAGAGTCCATACCCACATAAGGGGGGGAGATATTGATAAACAGCTGTTACAGCTAGAGCTAAGGTAGATTTTCGAATTGAATGCCACTCAGGGCAAGGGCCTCAACGATGCTATTCATTATGGAGCCTTTTTGCCCCCTTATGTAAATAAATAACTAAATAGATACCTCGGATCTCCTTCCCTGTTGTGGGCAAATGGAATTTCCTGGGGTGGTAAGCGTTTTGGTGGTGTGTGCCCCCCCTTTTCTGCCCCCCCTTCTCTTGTCCTTCTCTTGTCCCTCTGTGTGCCCGCTTCCCCCTTTTTCTTGATATGGATATCTATATATGATGTTTAGATGTGTTTTGGATGTGTGGTGAAAACTTTTTTCAATATATATGTGTTCCTTTGTGGACACATAGTTCTGAGGTTGTGCAGATGTGGTGTCTGGGGGTTCCCCTATCACCACCTGCACTTATTTATCATTCCTTCATTATAATATTTTGTGGTTATTTGCATAATGTTTATTTCAACTACATATATCTTTATACATTTGTGTGTTTTTTTTCATATTTGCATAATCATTATTTCTTTCATGTTTTTTTTTTATTTTCTATTATTATTTATTATTTTTTATTTTTAATTCTTTGTTCCCCCGTTTCTTGTCTGTCTTTGCCCACCCACTGTTTTCCGGCCGAAGCTCTCTGCAGCATGGTCCCTCCTTTTGAGTTGGTACTGTGCAAGGCAGGGTCCATCTGTTGTCCGCATTGTTTTTCCGCATGGGGCGCATTGTATGCGCTCCATGCGGACGTGCGGCGCTTCCTGTCCCTGCTTACAGTGGGCGGGCTCAGTGGACCTCGAGCAGAGGTTGGCGGACTGGGTCCCCGGATGAAGCGCGTCATATGCGCTTCACCGTGGTATGCATGGCGTTCCCTCTCCGGCTCACCGCTTGCGTGGTGGGCGGTGTTTGGTGGACGTCAGAGTCGGGGTCGGCGGAGCTTTCTTTGATTGGGGGAATAAAGAGGAGGAAGTATAGCTATGTCCTTAATGGCGGCTCTTACTTCTTACACGCTAGGAGCATATTTTTGTATGGCGCTGTTCATCTGAAGAGGCTGACATATGGATCAGCGAAACATGTCATGTAATAAGCGCTATTTGGATCACTTGTGATAACATCAACCCCCTCTCTCTGACCATCTTGATGACAAACGGGTCTGGTAACTATACAATATGTGATCCTTGATGATGTTGCTATGTGAACTGGCATATATCCTGATGGTGGCATAAGCCTTTTGTGGCTATTCTTAATAGAAGGCATTTCTCTGGACTGTGAGTGGGTCCTTTTTAAACAACACAAGCAATTTGCATGCTCCTTTCCCTCTGCTTTGCCTTTGCTTTAGAGACTGTGCCATTTGCCATGCTTGCTTTGCTTGCTACAATCTGTGACTGGGATTGAACTTTACATGGAGTGGAGAATCCAAGCTTACATGCTATATATGGAGCAAAGAATTACGCCTTGCTAATCCATCTTGGAGCTTCAGGAGTTTTCATGTCTTATGCTTATCCATGTCCGTTTACTCAAACAATTATCAGATTTTTTTGCCTATCAGGATTAATATAAGTGCACTTTAATATCAGAACTCGTTTTCAGGGAGAGGACTGCAGCCTCCATAGGTGTATTTAGAGGAGGTTTTATAAATAGATAGATCCTTTTTAATGGGAAGGGTAAGTTTTTCTCTTTATATGTAGTATTTGTAGTATTTATGAATCTTTGTGGAATTTTTTTAATTTGAAGATTCTTTTTGATAAGCAGTAATAATTGAAAACAATAATAATAAAAAATAGTTTTTTGCATGCACAAGCCAATTGTTTTCCTTGTACAGATATATGCAATTTTTGTTGGCATGGTGCATGCATGAAACTTTGGTCAGTAATATTTATACTTTTATTTTTATATTTCCTTGTCGATATATTTGGCTTCTTTTTGCATGATCTTCCTTTTTCCTATAGTCTACACATTGTATTTTAAAAGCTTTGTTTCTATTCCTTATGAGTTCTTTAAGTTCTTTTGTCATCCATAGTTTTTGATTTGGGTAAACAGTAATTATTTTGTTGACAGTGATGGTGTCCACACTGAAATTAGCATAAGACAATACAGAGGAAGTATCGGTACACGTCTTCAGGTCTGTTTGATGAAAGAATATATTCCAGTCTGTATGTTCAAAGAAATCTTGGAACTGAGAGACAGCAGTCTCAGGCCAGACTTTATCAATTTTACATACAATTGAATAGACCTATTAAATGCTGAAATGTTGTAAATACAATGATATAATATAATAAATCCTCTATAATAAAAACCAAGTGTCTCTGTGTCCCATGTCCCTGTGTGTGTGTTTTGTAGCACTGCACATGTGCAGGGAGGGACGCAGAGAAACTGAAGGGGAGGAAGGGGCAGACGTGTGTGCGAGTGCGCACGCGGAGGATGTGCGCAGTGAGTGCACGCGCGTGGCGGACAGGTGCATGCGGAGACAGACCTAGCCCATTTTTAAATGGGCTAAGGTCACTAGTACTATATAATAAGGTGTCTGTTTAACATATATACTAGCAAATGAGTGCCCATTGGGCACTGGCATGTCCATGGCTAAAACCTGGCACACATCTTCAATTACAATTGACTAATCACTGACCAATTTACCATCTCCATGTAGTATGAGTGTTTACCTAAACAATCAGTTCATAGTATTCAGTATATGTAGTCCTGCCCCATATTGTCAAAATTTGAATGAAATGTAGGGGGTTTTTTTAAATAGAAAAAAAATCTGCTACCCAAATTGACTCTCTTATGGCCTTGCTTGGAATTAACAAGAGGAAAGAGAAATTTAACGTTGAGGAATTATTAATGATGGCAACCTTAGCAGCAATAAAAACAATAATCAATAGACAATTAACAGCTGCGCTATCCCAGAAATACACAGTCTCTTCAACCAGTAATTTTCCTCTCTCATGGACTTCCACTAAAAAGCACTTGAAATCACTTGCAGATAGTCAACAGGTACACTCACCAGATATACTGACTCTTACTACAGGAGTCAGTATTAGCAGCGAATGGTCTCAGCCCCCTTCTCGGCTATCTGGCTTCACCACTCTTCTATGCACCCCAGCAGCCGAGTTCACGTCACACCAGCCCCCACTACAGAGGTCTAGCCGCTCACACAGGCCCCCACTACAGAGGTTATGATCACTCAAACAGATTCCAGTCCTTACTCAGACAGACAGCGTGCTTCACCAAACTTTTAGTCCTCAAAAACAAGCATACACACTTCGCATAGCATAATACTGTTTAATAAAATAGGCCCCTGATGAGAACTGACGTTTGAAACGCGTAGGGGGGGGGGGGTTGCGTGTGCCAGAGGAGGAACTACACACCACCGGGCGAATCAGGGATCTAGCGTGGAGGGTCCAGTTGCCAACAGAGCGCCAATCCAGAGTGGTGCACGGGGGACAACTCGTCCAAAAACTCTATGCTGTGATCTTCTGCCGCTTACTGTGAGTGCAACGGATGTTTTTAATTCTATTTTATTAAACAGTATTATGTTATGCGAAGTGTGTATGTTTGTTTTTGAGGACTAAAAGTTTGGTGAAGCACACTGTCTGTCCGAGTAAGGACTGGAATCTGTTTGAGTGATCATAACCTCTGTAGTGGGGGCCTGTGTGAGCGGCTAAACCTCTGTAGTGGGGGCTGGTGTGACGTGAACTCGGCTGCTGGGGTGCATAGAAGAGTGGGGTGAAGCCAGATAGCCGAGAAGGGGGCTGAGACCATTCGCTGCTAATACTGACTCCTGTAGTAAGAGTCAGTATATCTGGTGAGTGTACCTGTTGACTATCTGCAAGTGATTTCAAGTGCTTTTTTAGTGGAAGTCCATGAGAGAGGAAGATTACTGGTTAAAGAGACTGTGTATTTCTGGGATAGCGCAGCTGTTAATTGTCTATTGCTTTTTGGTGGGGATGTGGTGATCCTTTACAGCGAGCGCAACCCATAAGAAAATTGTTACTGAAGTACTCATTGGTGATAGTGAGAATACCTGAAATCACTGGTGCAGTGTTTTAAAATTTATTTTGTAATAAAAACAATAATGACACACTGGTTTAGTGAAAAAAAATACCTTCTTTCCAAGAATTCAACATGGAGGTGGTAAAAAATCGGTCAGTGATAAGCCAATTATAATTGAAGGTGTGTTGCAGGCTTTAGCCTTAATGTAAATATATGTGAGTAATGAAATTGTTAGTCACACATATCAGATTGTGTTACTAATTGAACACTAAAGCAGTATATGTAATTGTTTATGCAGGATCACATTTCCACAAACTGCATGTGCTTTGCCATGATAACAAATCACATTAAAAAATGCAAAAAATGCATTCCTATAGACATTCCTAATCACTCTCCTGGTATTGTAACCTGCTGGATGGCCAATAATAAAGCCTACCCGGTCATTGTTGACCAATGAAATAAGGATGGGTTTGAGGTGACTGGCCAGCATTTTAGTAATGATTTTAAGATCAGAGTTTAAGAGTGGCCACTAATTATCCAATCTTTTTCATCCAATCTTACCATTTCTATATAATATAGGGAACTTCCTAAATTATCCATTCAATATATTTACTCGAGTCAATTTACCCTTGTACTACATTGATAAAAGTGTATGAAAAAGATTGGGTCATTAGTGGCCACCATGAAAGAAATATGGGCCTATAGCTTTGTGGAATCTGTGGATAGATTCCTTCTTTGGGAATCACAGTAATTAAGGAATTTAATATCAATGTGGAAATTATCTTCGTTCATAAGTGTGTTAGCTAGGATAAATAAGGAATGAGGATGGTCTTACATTTTAATCATAATAATCTGAACATTGGTATAGCGCTTTTCTCCTATCGGACTCAAAGCTCTAAAGAACTGCAGCCACTGGGATGCACTCAAGAGGCCACCCTGCAGTGTTAGGGAGTCTTTGCTTGAACTCCTTACTGAACAGCTACTGACCCTAGACAGGATTTGAACCCTGGTCTCCCATGTCAAAGGCGGTGCCCTTGACCAGTACACTTTCCAGCCACTGGTATAATAAGGATAGGGTAGACCATCAGGTCCAGGAGATTTAGAGGAGGGTGGTAGCTTAATGAACTCTAACATTTCCTCAGTCCTGATGGGAGCATTTTGCTGTTAACGTGGGTAATGCTAAGTGATGTGAAAACTTTTCCAATACTTCGCTTTATTGATACTTCATTGCGGTATATACAGTATAAAAAACCAGCACAACGTTTCGGGCGGGGTGCCCTTTATCAAGTGCTTGGATTCCATCACAGGATACTCCATTATAACAGCAAGCTAGACCACACCACACCCAACATTAGGGGGTGGGTCTTAGCTGTAGTGTGTAATTTAACCCTTAGAACAGCTATACATTTAAAGGAAACACTTGAACCTAAAGTCCTCGTTTAGGCCTGTCGGGGACTGCGTACCCAGTCTATCGATCCACCAAGACTCACGCCTAAGGAGTTCGTTTACATAATCCCTGCCCTCTTGCCTCTGCACAACCTCCAGGACTTGCCACCGTAACTGGCTGACACTATGTCTTTTATCGGCAAAGTGTCTGGCAAGCGGAGGATCCTTCCTTTTATCAATCTGTTCGCCATTTGTGGCCTTACGGGGTTTTTTAATATTGCTTTTATGTTCATTTAATCTCGTTTTAATATCCCTCGTGGTCTGTCCAACATAGGCCAGACCACAAGGGCACTTGATCAGATACACAACCCCTTTCGTGTCACAGGTGGCGAAATCCCTGAGTGTGATGTCCTCACCTGTCCATGGGTGGAAAACATGTTCACCTCTCAAGATATTATTGCAGTGTTGGCAATGTAGGCAGGGATAAGTGCCTTTCTTGGGTGTGCCCAGGAACAATTGTGCAACACCGCTTGATCTACCTATATCAGCCCGTACCAAATGGTCCCGGAGGGATTTACCCTTTTTATATACAAACCTCGGTGGGGTCCTGCAGACCGACACCAACTGGGGATCCGCCTCCACCACAGGCTGTCAATCGCTGTGGCATAAAAATAGGCCTCAGTATGATCACTGTGATATGGGGAGTTCCACTGGTAAAGAGGGTCATCAAACCTCCGAAATCAACTCCAGTACAAAAGGTATTCCATAGGAACTCTACCCTCAGAGGAAACTTTTCCAATACTTCGCTTTATTGATACTTCATTGCGGTATATACAGTATAAAAAACCAGCACAACGTTTCGGGCGGGGTGCCCTTTATCAAGTGCTTGGATTCCATCACAGGATACTCCATTATAACAGCAAGCTAGACCACACCACACCCACACCACTTCTACAGATGAGCTCTATTGGAAGCAGTCGCAGCTCCTCACTGAGGATTTTGTTAAAAGGGGCTACAATCGCAAGAGATGTGAGGAAGTTGCCAGTGAGGTGGGTGGAATGGAGAGAGAAACACTAAGGGTGTATAAAACTGTTAAGGATGAGGGCAGTGGTGATGGAGTGAATTTCATCACCACTTTCTGTAAAGAATCATCTATCTTGAGAGACATGGTCCACAAGTTTTGGCCTGTGGTGGAGGCGGATCCCCAGTTGGTGTCGGTCTGCAGGACCCCACCGAGGTTTGTATATAAAAAGGGTAAATCCCTCCGGGACCATTTGGTACGGGCTGATATAGGTAGATCAAGGGGTGTTGCACAATTGTTCCTGGGCACACCCAAGAAAGGCACTTATCCCTGCCTACATTGCCAACACTGCAATAATATCTTGAGAGGTGAACATGTTTTCCACCCATGGACAGGTGAGGACATCACACTCAGGGATTTCGCCACCTGTGACACGAAAGGGGTTGTGTATCTGATCAAGTGCCCTTGTGGTCTGGCCTATGTTGGACAGACCACGAGGGATATTAAAACGAGATTAAATGAACATAAAAGCAATATTAAAAAACCCCGTAAGGCCACAGATGGCGAACAGATTGATAAAAGGAAGGATCCTCCGCTTGCCAGACACTTTGCCGATAAAGGACATAGTGTCAGCCAGTTACGGTGGCAAGTCCTGGAGGTTGTGCAGAGGCAAGAGGGCAGGGATTATGTAAACGAACTCCTTAGGCGTGAGTCTTGGTGGATCGATAGACTGGGTACGCAGTCCCCGACAGGCCTAAACGAGGACTTTAGTCTCAAGTGTTTCCTTTAAATGTATAGCTGTTCTAAGGGTTAAATTACACACTACAGCTAAGACCCACCCCCTAATGTTGGGTGTGGTGTGGTCTAGCTTGCTGTTATAATGGAGTATCCTGTGATGGAATCCAAGCACTTGATAAAGGGCACCCCGCCCGAAACGTTGTGCTGGTTTTTTATACTGTATATACCGCAATGAAGTATCAATAAAGCGAAGTATTGGAAAAGTTTCCTCTGAGGGTAGAGTTCCTATGGAATACCTTTTGTACTGGAGTTGATTTCGGAGGTTTGATGACCCTCTTTACCAGTGGAACTCCCCGTATCACAGTGATCATACTGAGGCCCGGAGACTATTTTTATGCCACAGCAAGTGATGTGAAAACTCATCATTTTTGGAAAGGTATAATGGAATAGTGTTTTGCAAAAAATAAAAGAACTACATATGAAGAGCACCAAAAAAAGAGGCTGTTTGAAAATAAATCCTGATTATGATTTAATAAAATTGTTTAAAAAACACATCACATACTGTATAAACAATAGATAGATGTACTTTCCTGTTTTAGGAACCCACATTCTTTACCCCTGCCCTGGGAAATGTAGCATAGGGACCACAGAAAGATGAATATGCCATAGGAGATGCACGCAAGCGAGAAGTAGTCAATTGTTTTTCCTTTATTAGGTAGTGAGTGTTCAGCAGGTTTATGAGCAGCACAGGCAGTTTAAAAATGGAGTGTCAACTTTGATTGACACAGCGTGGTTGCCCGCAGTCCAGTGGTTTTACCCTCCACTTTAAACTTTCTGTGTTGCTTATACAGTAAATCTGTTGAAGCAACACACAGGAATCCCCATATTTCCTCTCCATACTGTTTTGCATCTGAATCCTCTCTGTAACTCTGTGTGCCTGCTGTGTATATTTCTCTCTATTCAGAGTCTCCTTCTGCATATACTAGTAAAAAATAAAGCAGACAGCTCAGAATGCTTCAATTTACATTGCAGTCTCTACTTACACTTCACTTAAGGAAGCCCGAAGTGACATGTGACATGATGGGATAGACGTGTATGTACAGTGCCAAACACACAAATAACTATGCTGTGTTCCTTTTTTTCTTTCTCTGCCTGAAAGAGTTAAATATCAGGTATGTAGGTGTCTGACTCAGTCCTTACTCAGACAGGAAGTGACTACAGTGTGACCCTCACTGATAAGAAATTCCAACTATAAAACACTTTCCTAGCAGAAAATGGCTTCTGAGAGCAAGAAAGAGATAAAAAGGGGAATTTCTTATCAGTGAAGAATTATGGCCAGTATGTACAAAAGGGTCAGTATGGGTGGTATCATTTTTCACAGGTGCTTTGTTCTGTATGAAATTCTTCTTAATATTTAACTTTCTCACAAACTTATGGATATCAATGTACATATGAAATTTGTCAAGGCCCACATCTGGAATAAATTTTAGGCCCCTATCAAGTAACTCCTTTTGGGACTCTGGTAATGCAACATCACCTATTTCATAAAGTCCCTGATGATCCTTAGTCGTTACTCCTTCACCCTTTTTGTCCCTGGGGTGAAGCCTACTTCCTCCTCGCTTTCCTCTTCTTCTCTGTGTCTATTCCTGTCCCAAAATCTTTCCCTTTGTTCCTCCTCTCTCTTACTGCAAGATGAGTAGAACAGAATGCAATGCATTACATGCAATGTATTATGCTGCAAGATGAGTAGAACAGAATGCAATGCATTACATGCAATTTATGATGCTCATCATGTCGTAGACCTTACACACGCTATTCTGATTACCACAGTTTACTGAATATACCCCATTCGTGAGGCAATGACATGAGGAAAAAGCTCCACAATGGTGGCCTAGATCACAATAAAACCTGAGAGAGGTTTACATTTTTGTATCCTATATTCAATACAAAATATTTTGGCAAGACCTCCACTTTAATAAGGCAGCATAAACAATGTGCAGTAGGTTGTAGGCAGAAACTAGGGCTCTCTTTTGTTCTTTTCTTCCTGAAGTAAGAGCTGTCATTATGAGTAGCATAGCTGAGATAGACACGCCAGGGATATCTCACTAACAACAGAGCTCTTCCGGTTTCTTTCTGTATTTTCTCGCACAATTGTGTATATGTGGTGAACGTGTTGTGACTGCAGCTACACAGAAATGTAATCATGCTTGACAGACATTATTGCTCTGACACATTTCTTTGCCAGCAAATTAAGCTGCTAATTTTGTACGTACTTTAATAACATGTCTTCACCTATTACCATTATAGACATTACAGATTAGCTCATAACAATAAGCTTATAATAAAGGATATTTTACTGAACAACTTTCCTGCCGTTGCTTTCAGAAAATGCACAATTGTAAGACACAGTGTGCTCATTGCATGTCATTTTAAAGAAAGCTCCATTACGTCTGAAGTCTAAAAAAAATCTTCCATTAGGCTGGTATATTCCTGTACTGTAGTGATTAGCCTTTCATGTGTTAAAAACATTATCTAAAATCATGAAAATACATCTTTTCAGAACAGGTGTGCAATTTCCCATAATTACCGAACATATTAGGTATTTTTGAAAAAAAAAATCACTTCAGAATGACTATTTTCAGCAATGGAACAACAATGCTGTAGCAAGTGATGTACTCAAGAAAGGATAATGTCTCTGTAAGTCATTTGCAGGCAAAGAGAAAACAAACTAATGTTCTTTTAAACTTTTTGCCATGAAATATTTATGGTGGGTCATAAATACACTCATGATGGAACGGCTTTTAAAGGAATTGCTTTCTAACTATATGGGCCTAATGACTTAGAAGATTTGTAGGCTAATTATGAACGTTGTCATAGTTTAGGACTCAGAATATAAATATCTGTTTTAGAGTAAAAAAAGAATTATTGGCAGCTTGAGACGAAACATAACTACTGGCTATTTCAATTTCTCAGTACTATGAAGACTTTTTGTTTTATATACATTTCATGAACTAGTCCAAGTGATTGCATCATTATATAACACACATAATACATTTAACCTAAATCTGTGAAACAAGTTACTATATTGGGTACTTAGCCACAGGAAACCCCAGGGCAAAGTTGCAATGCTTTTGCCAGGGATGTTTGGTTATGCAGTTGCATTGCTGCTGTATAAGGATCCCTGGGAAATATTCATTATCTCACAAAAGTTAGTACAACTCTCACATATATGTAAATATATTATTATATATTTTCATGGGACAACACTGATTATATGACACACTTTGAAAATATAGTAGTGAGTGTTTTGCTTGTACAACAGTGTAAATATGTTATCTCACCAAATCAACTCAATAACAGTCAGTAATGTCTAAACTGCTTGCAACAAAAGTAAGTACATTCCTAAATGAAGAATGCAAACATTCTTCCCAATTTGAACATTTTCCCTCCCTGGGGTCATGTTACTTGTTAGTGTTACAAGGTCTCAGGTGTGAATGGGGAGCAGGTGTGGTAAATGTTGTCTTATCACTGTCACACTCTCATACTGGTCACTGGAAGTTCAACAAGACTACATAATGATGGCCTAGGATATAAAAAGATTACCAACAATTGGGAGGAGCCAAATGCGGAAACAAGAGAGCATGTGGGGCGAGGAGGCATAGCAGCGGACGTGGTGGCTCGGGACCTGATTAACATCATAGCGGCGGTCAGCCCGGGAGTTCGCACGGGGGGGGGGGGGGGGCGTTTATGTACTCCGCAGGCCTTTTCAAAAACCACACTAAACGTGAGTGCAATGAATAATAAAGCTTATTTGTTTTTAACAACATGCGCAATGAGGATGTATTATTGTTGTTGAGATACACTGAATGAAATATGTCCCAGTGATCTATGAGGAAGGGCTGGCATAAGGAAGACAGCAAAGGGTTTGAGGGGAGCCTGCAAATACCCCAAAGGCGTATTAACCTGCTGAGCGTTCTGGACGAGCTGAGCTCGTCCAGAGACGCCGGAGGGTGCCGCTCAGGCCCTGCTGGGCCGATTTAGACAAAATAAAAAGGAGCACACGCAGCCGGCACTTTGCCAGCCGCGTGTGCTACCTGATCACCGCTGCAGCGCGGCGATGCGCCGCGTGCAGCAGCGAAAGAGGGTCCCCCCAGCCACCCGAGCCCAGCGCAGCCGAACCAAACAGTTCCGGCCAGCGCTAAGGGCTGGACCGGAGGCGGCTGACATCAGGATGTCGGCTGACGTCCATGACGTCACTCCGCGCATCGCCATGGCGACGAGGAAAGCAAAACAAGAAGGGCCGATCATCGCGGCCCTTCTTGTTACTTCTGATCGCCAGAGGCGATCAGAAGTGCGGATTAGGAGCGCCCTCTAGTGGGCTTTCATGCAGCCAACTTTCAGTTGGCTGCATGAAATAGTTTTTTTAATTAAAAAAAAACGTCCGGTCGCCAGCCTGGCGATCTTAATAGAACGCCAGGCAGGTTAAGGCCTATGTAATCCAGGCCCTCCGCTGTTGGCGAGTGTGGATCTCACAGGGTGAATCTGGTGGAGATGTAGTGGATTAATATACAGCATAAAGGAAGCGCTGGTCTGATGCTGAAATTGTATGAACAGAAGAAACAACTCATTCTTAATACAGAAGCGCACCTTTTATAGACTGTATCTTCTGGTTGTCTGAACCTTTAAAAATCTTCTGGGACTATTGCATTATTGACTATATTAGTAACAGTATTTGATCATATTGATCTGAGAGGTCATATTAGAGTCTCTTTTCTTCCCTCATAGGTGATTTACAGTGGCATAAGTAACTCCTAAGGAGCTCAAGCGCTGTGTCATTGGTGTATAATACACCTCCAAGATAACCACTTCCTTGTAAAAGAAACGGAGGGTAAAAGTGTTGGACAGGCCAAGCATTGCTCAAGACCTGAACCCTATTGAATATCTGTGGAACATCCTCAAATCAAAGGTGGAGGAGCACAAGTTCTCTAATTTTCACCAGCTTTGTCATGGAGGAGTGGAAGAGGATTCCAGTTTCAACCTGTGAAGCTTTATTGAATTCCATGCCCAAGAGAGTTAAGGCAATGTTGGCAAAGTAATAGTGGGCATACAAAATCTTGACACTTTGGGCATAATTTTGGCATTGTTCACTTAGGGGTGTATTCACTTTTGTTGTTGGTTTAGACATTAATGCCTGTATGTCGGGTTATTTTGATGCAACAGAAAATGTACACTGACACTTTGGCATAATGTAAAGTAGCCAGTGCACAGCTTATATAAATAAGCTGTGCACTGGCTACTTTACATTATGCCAAAGTGTCATATCTTCTGTGTTGGCCCATAAAAAGATACAATAGAATATTTAAGGAAGCCAAGATCAGCAGCACTGCTCTTGAAAAAAATAGCTCTTTATTGAGACAAGTAATGAAAATCACATGTCAGTAAGGATGGGCTTAGACGGAGCTGAATTTAGTGACGCACAACCATTATTGGCAGAAGATGAAGGCGATAAGGATTACACCACCTGATATGTCTCAGTCAGGCATCAGTACACACATGGACGTAAGGTGTGAGTGTGATGATTTGCTCAGCTGCCTGTGCAGGCAGGCAGCTTTTTGACCATTGTGTAGGTTTGCATGCTGCAGGACTCTGGAAAGAAGAGCTTCTGTCAGTTTTGCAGCTTGTGCTTGCTGAGAAATTTGCATGCGTTGTCATGCAAATTGCCTGGCCACATTCATTGGAGGCGTGTACTATAAGTACTATGTGTTTCCCACAATGCTTCGCTATTCATAAGGATTCCTTCCTGTGAAACACTCTGGAGAGTGTCAGCCATGCTCTTTGTTTGAAGATCAGCTTAGAGTAATTCCTGGAAACTGTGCTAGGCAGGTTCCCTAGAGCAGTTAGGATTGTTTATCTGTTTTGGTCGTCTGTTGCGATTGTCCTGTCCCAATAGTGGTCGACAGGAAATCGTTCTGATCTCTGTTCTTGGAGTATAGCTGGTGCAGCAGTTGCTACCAGCTATCTCTTCTGATCTGTCTCACTGGGATCGCACTAGCATCTTGCACTAGCGCTGTGGATCCTTCTGTTCTGTCTCTTTGGATCGCACTAGCCACTTTTCGCTAGCGCTGTGGATCCTTCTGTTCTGTCTCTTTGGATTGCGCTAGCCACTTTCCGCTAGTGCTGTGGATTCTTCTGTTCTGCCTCTCTGGATCACACTAGTCACTTTCGCTAGTGCTGTGGATCCTTCTGTTCTGCTACTCTGTACCTGGATCGAACTCGCTTCGCGCTAGTGCTGTGGATCCTTCTGTTCTGTTACTCTGTCCCTGGATCGCACTCGCTTCGCGCTAGTGCTGTGGATCCTTCTGTTCTGTCTTCCTGGATCGCGCTAGCCACTTTCGATAGTGCTGTGGATCCTATCTCCCGCCTTTTCCTGTTTTCTTGTGTCTGTCTTGTCTGCTACGAGCGCTTGCTGGAGGCTCGGTGAGGTAACCGTTGAGCAAGCGCTCGCGTCCTCTGTTTCATGTTTGTCTGTCAATGGTTAGTTAGGCGTGCTTGTCTCTATTGTGCTTATCACGTGGAGACCGCGCATAACCGTGTGCACTGTTGCGAATGAGTGCGGTGTCTGCGGTTAGCTAGCGTTTGTTATTTTCCGTATCTCCTCATTGTATTATTTGCTGTGCCTTTGCTAACCTCGTATTCTGTTCTGATCTGCCTTGTGTCACGTCTGGCGATCGCACCTCTCGCGATCGCGTTCCTGTTTCATATCTGCTGTTGTGTGTGCACTGTCGCGGGGTGGCGACTAGGTTGGCGCACACACATACAACCTGTCCCTTTGCTCGTCTCATTCGCAATCGCCTCTCTTGCGATTGCGTTCTGCGCTTCGTACAATTCCTGTCTGGCATTTGTGGAGGTACAGAGGATTGGTTCCTCTGCACTCCCCAGCGCCATCTGCCGACAGGAATTTTCCCTCTACGGGTGCGTAGCACCTTTTGCTGGGTGCCTGCAAATATACGCTTGTGGAGGATTTCCGCCGTATCAGCGCACGCGTTGTGCGCTGCTCACGAAGAAAGTTCCACAATCATTACAGTATGACTAGCCCAACCCAAAACCCCAGTGTAGACGGAATTTCTGATTTGTACGATTTTGTCGAGTTTGGGTCCTGTGTCTTTAAGAGCTTTAAAAGGCTAAATTCAGAGACCAAGGCGGAATTTCTTTCTGAATGTGTGAGGTTTTGTCTGAATCCCACCTTTCAGATTTCTGATCCGTCCACGTCGGCTCTTCTGTTTGCCTATGTGCTCTTAAAAGACGATTTGTTCACCTGGGCGTATGATCTGTTAAAGATCAATTGCTGGAATGATAATCTGTATCAGTTTCTTGCAGTGATATTCTCTCACTGGTTTAAACTGCCTGGCTTGCCACCTGCTCTGATTGAGTGTGTAGCTGCTGATAGGTCAGCTGATCTTTCCCTTCCATGCAAAACCTTTCAGGATGACAATCAGTTCAATGTGTCTGTTGCCACTTCAGGTTTTAAACAGCAGACATGCAAAGTTGCAAAAAAGGGAAAAATTAAAAAGCGCAAGCATCTGAATAAAACACTCCCTAATGATGTGTATGATGATGTTGCTCAATCTCCAGGTTTTTTGCCCCAATCCAAAGCTTATGTGGATCCTGCTATAGGTAGGATCACACACTATATTAAAGCAGTTAAAAAATCTGTTCTTGTTCCTGAACTCCACCCATATGGAGATTATTTGGATACTGGCCTGTTTAAACCCCCATTTGCTTCCTGGGATGTTGGGGCCTTGCTGGAGGAATTCGATTTTGATTGGAAAGCCTTTTGCGATTTTTACATCGCATAAAGCGAGGATGTCTTGAATGATTGTCTCGATTCTATGTACCTTCTGATTGATTCCGATGAATGTGACAAGGATGATGTGGATCTGGTGATCTATGTATGGCAAACAATTTTGGATGAGTTGCACACACACCAACCAATTGATTCCAATAAAGAGACATCATTGTCGGATGATTGTTCCTGCCTTTCTGGGGTAAAGCATGAGAGTCTTGACTTTGTGCAATCTGAAATGAATGAGTATGCCGCTGTGGTTGATTCCTGTGCGAATCCTGAAGGATTCTCTCCTGACAGTGTGCAGTTTGAATCTGTGCGATCTGATGCCTGTTTCTCGGATGTTCCTGCAGATTGTGATCGGCATGAGTCTGCCGGTTTCCTCAAGGATGTGTGGGATTCTTTGTCATTTAGAAACAGATCTTTGAGATCTTCCGTCTGTGACCCTGCTATGGGGAAAATTTCTCGACTATGCAGCGTCAAAAGTAAAATTATTATGCCTAATAAAGTTTATCCTGTTGATGTCGCTATTTCTTCTGCAAATGAGTCTCTGTCTCACCCTGTTCACACCTGTAAGGACCCGTTGCCTGATGACAGTTGCTCCAGTGTTTCGGTCCTAGATGCCTTGCAGTCTGCTCCGCAGATCGTGGAGGTTTGTGCTATGGAAGCATCAGTTTCACAACCTAAAGTGAATTTTGATTCGCAGGTTTTGCGTTCTGATTCCTCGGATTCGACATTGTTAGCCGAATCTAAGAGTGATACAGCGCTTCGGTTTTGCGAATCTGATGCTGAATCTTCTTTGCCTTATTCAGAGACGCTTTCTCTGAACCTGCCCTGTACCATGAATGAAAACATGTTTTCCTTTCACACTGACGTTTGTGAGCCCCTTTCTTGCTCTGAGGGAAGTGCTGATTCTGCACCCTGTACTCTGGATGAGTCAATGTGGCCTTGCCCAGAATCCCCTGCAGTGTCCCTAGAGGCTCGTCTAGGTATTGCCACTATACTCACCTGTTTTTCTGCAGTTTTGGAGTTACAAGCTAGTTTGACTGCCACACAGAATTCTGGGTACAGTGAGAATGAAGTTAGAGAGTCAGTGTGTGTTCCAGTAAATATACCTGTACATTCCCCTCATGATGATGAGATCCAGTCCCAGTTTGTGGTGGAACCTTCCCTGGGACATCTGCCCTGTTCACAAAATAAAGTTCCAGATTTGCCCTGTAACATGGATAATACAGAATCCTTCGTAGAAAACTTAAAAAATGATGTTCCTGAAGTCTTGTTTGATGTTCTGGAGGTCTCCGAGTTCCTCCCAAAGGGTGCAGAACTTGTAGGAGATGTCTCCTGCCCCCCAAGTCCTTCTGAGGTGTTGCCCTCTTCCGTTGGCATTGCTGCCTTGCTGGCTACCTTTTTAGCTCTGGTGGAGCTTCAGTCATGTGTAGTCAATGATGATATTGCAGTCACAGAAATTTCCGAATTTGAATCCAAGTCTTCTTTTGAAAGTCCAGTGCTTGAGACCATTGCTCGTGATGATTCTCTGCCCGGTCCTGGTTTTGGTTTCCTCGTGTCGGACTCTGAGGTTGGCAGTTCCCCAACATGTCCTGAGGTTTCTCCTGTGCTGGTGTACCCCAATGTGCTCTGTGATCCAGAAAGCCCAAGTGTGCCTCGGTTACCAGCATACTCAGATGCTTCCTCGGTGGAGACATGTTCTGATTTAGCCTGCCTGCTTGCATGCCCAGAAGTGGTCCCTGAAAGTCTTGATCTTGATGGGTGTCCTCGTAATTCTGAGCCTGGAATTGTCATTGGTTCCATAGGGGTTCTTGATAGTTCTCCATGTGAGCCTGGTGATTGTTCTGCCCTCTTGGGATCTCTGTGGAGCTTCAAAAGGTTCTGGGAGATTCCGGGAGAAATTTTGCTTGGTACCCTGGATAAGATCAATGGTGGCTTTTGTGTTGTAAGGGACACTTCGAACAGGTTTTGTGGTAGATTTGGTATTGTCGGACGATCCTTGGAAGGTGGTGGGTATTGTCTGGAGGGTTTTGGTGGCTTCTTCTCTGGTATCCACAGTCCTGTGGATCCTTCTGTTCTGCCTCTCTGGATCGCACTAGTCACTTTCGCTAGTGCTGTGGATCCTTCTGTTCTGCTACTCTGTACCTGGATCGCACTCGCTTCGCGCTAGTGCTGTGGATCCCTCTGTTCTGTGTTCCTGGATCGCGCTAGCCACTTTCGCTAGTGCTGTGGATACTATCTCCAGCCTGTTCCTGTTTTCGTGTGTCTGTCTTGTCTGCTACGAGCGCTTGCTGGAGGCTCGGTGAGGTAACCGTTGAGCAAGCGCTCGCGTCCTCTGTTTCATGTTTGTCTGTCAATGGTTAGTTAGGCGTGCTTGTCTCTATTGTGCTTATCACGTGGAGACCGCGCATAACCGCGTGCACTGTTGCGAATGAGTGCGGTGTCCGCGGTTAGCTAGCGTTTGTTATTTTCCGTATCTCCTCATTGTATTATTTGCTGTGCCTTTGCTAACCTCGTATTCTGTTCTGATCTGCCTTGTGTCACGTCTGGCGATCGCACCTCTCGCGATCGCGTTCCTGTTTCATATCTGTTGTTGTGTGTGCACTGTCGCGGGGTGGCGACTAGGCTCGTCTCATTCGCAATCGCCTCTCTTGCGATTGCGTTCTGCGCTTCGTACAATTCCTGTCTGGCATTTGTGGAGGTACAGAGGATTGGTTCCTCTGAACTCCCCAGCACCATCTGCCGACAGGAATTTTCCCTCTACGGGTGCGTAGCACCTTTTGCTGGGTGCCTGCAAATATACGCTTGTGGAGGATTTCCGCCGTGTCAGCACGCGCGTTGTGCGCTGATCACGGAGAAAGTTCCACAATCGTTACAGTGAGGATAATAATGATGATGTAGTACCCATTGTTGGTGCCTTTTTGGAAGTGTTTGATACAAGTGTAGCAGTTGATGATGATGACGGTGTGTCACATGGGTGTCCGCAAGAAGAGATGAAGCACAGGGGGACAGTTCAGATGAGGAGACAGAGAGGAGGAGACGAGTTGTTGTAACTAGCAGGGGGAGCTTGTCAATAGGAGCTAGTGGCACTGTCAGACAACATGTATCGGTACTTGGGGTCAGCCAGCCAGACTTCCCACGACTCAGTTTCCTTTGGCAATCTCTGCCAAAGGAAACTTAGTCGTGGGAAGTCCAACACCCACCTATGGACAACTGCTTTGTGAAGCCACATGATCTCACATCACAAACACCTATGGGATGAACACATGCGGAAAAGCAGCACACAAACTCAAAGCCCCACTCCTCCTCCTGGTCCAGCATCTTTAGCCAGGTCAACCTCTGCTGTCCTTACCCCCTCTCAACTACCCTCCACTTCACAGCCTCTCACCTTGAGCAGTTCCTGTTTGTCATCTGCCAGGTGTCAGTCAAGGAAGTTTTTGAATGGAAGAAGCCAATGGCTCAGAGTCACCCTCCTGCCCAGAGTCTGACAGCTGGCTTGTCGGAACTGTTAGCCTGCCAGCTTTTACCATACAAGCTGGTGTAGTCTAAGGCCTTTAAAAAAAATTGTGATTGGGACACCACAGAGGAAGGTACCGGACAGAATCTTCCTGTCCAAAAAGGCAATCTCCAACCTGTACCATCATGTGGAAAGACAAGTCGTGACATATCTGGTGGCTGCCAAGCAAGGAATGCATGGCTCTGCAGTGGAGTTGGTGATGCCGCCATGACTTTCCGGCAGGCTTGCTGCCACCTCCTTTTCTCCTCTTACTACTCCTCCATCCTCTTTGCTATCCTCCTCGGCGGAGTCCTCCTCTTCTGGTGATGTGGCTTTCTCTACTACAACAACAACAACTGCATCCCCTCCAGCTCCCTAGGGCCTATTCCACACCTCAGGTACAATGGTGTCAAGCCATCCTGGGCCTGACTTGCCTGCAAGCCGAGAGTCACACTGGACAAGCACTCCTGGCCGCTTTGAATGAACAGTTGGATCAGTGGATGACCCGCACCAACTGGAGATTGGCAAAGTTGTGAGTGACAACGGAAGCAATCTGTTGGTGGCATTGAATTTGGGAAAGTTAATACATGTGCCCTGCATGGCACGTGTTGAATCATACTATACAACGCTTTGTGTCTGAGTATCCATGCTTACAGGAGGTCCTAAAGCAGTAGTGTGTTGTGTTGGTGGTATAATGGTGAGGATAGCAGCCTACAGAGCTGTAGGCCTGGGTTTGATTCCTGGCCAATGTATGTGAGTTGGCTGTTAAAATCCTACAATTCCCTAAGCAAGCTCATTTTTCTCTTGGATATATCATAATGGTACATGCTAGGCTGGCTTCAGCATGTAATGTTGGTGGTGGTATAGTGGTGAAGAGAGCTGCCTACCAAGCACTAGATCTGGGTTAGATTCCCGGCCAAGGGATATAAGCTGGCTTTTGAAATCCTACAATTCCCTGGAAGACAAGACCCTCCTGGGAGGAAGTCTGTCGAGCAGAAATTCTTCTTATTAGGCCAAAATCAGTTCGGTGGGAAAACATTTTGAATTTTGTAAAATTCCGCGGAATTTTTATATTTTTCCGCAGAAATTCTGACTTAGTGATATAGCAATTCCGTTCCGTCACAACGGAACGGAATCATCAAATTCCGTCCGGATTCATGGAATTCTTAATTCCGCTGAATCCAGCGACCATCCCTAGTCGCCTAGGTAAAAAATGTGTTAACTACATGACCTTTATTAAAATGAATGAGGCATGGATCCAGGAGGGTTACTGCCTCCCGGAAGACTTGTAAATCAGTCCCCACACAGCTGTATATCCTCTTTGCACGCCGCATGACTTCTCTGCCACCACCAACAAGGGTCCAGGCTAATCCTGAATTCTTAAGGCCGCTGCTAAAGCAGCAGCTGCTACAAAATCAATTTTTTTCTGGCATGTGACTCTACATGCCTAATTTATCTGGCTTCTGGTGCTACACAGTGGCTACAACAACCAAAAAAAGGCATGTACATGATGTCAATTGCCCTTCGTGATTGTTACCTTGTTGCGGCCTGGGGAGGGGCTTGCATATCACCATGAAGCAATGACCTATATGAGTGTGTTGAGGGCACACTCAAGATGATAAGGTTGTTGTTTCATTGTGGACAGACCAAATTCAATTGGCTGGATACGTTTTGGCAGAATCTTTTCTTATGATCACCTCAGGCGATACTAGGCCAACACTTGGCCCACACTTCAGAACCAGTATTTTCCGGTCACTTTACTGTCATTGAACTACCTCAGCCCGACCATAGGGGCTGGAAAACAGCCATCGCCTTCACTCTCGCCTATGAGCACACACTACCACATTCCTCCAATGTAGGAATTTCCTGTGATTTCTGCCCTTTAGGGATTAAAACCCGACTCTGCGTCAACTCCATTATTTTTGGTGGGACTTTTGGCATGGATCCCCCTCCGGCATACCACAGTCCAGGTGCTGGACCCCTTGAAAAAACTTTTCCATCACTCTTGTGGCTAGAAAGAGTCCCTGAGGCAGGGAACACACTTGACTGTTTTTGTGCGCGTTTTCTGCACAGAAAAACTGAGAACTCATGTTAATCAATGGGCTAGTACACACTTAATATGTTGTTCGCGCGCAGAAAAAAAACTGACATTCTGCATCCTAATTCTGCACATTTTGTCAGTTTTCTCTATCAATTACATCAGCTGCTGTGAAAAAACGCACGCGTTTTCCTGCATAGAAACACACTTGGTGTACAGAAAAAGTATGCAGAAAAACGCGCGCAGAAAACTGAAAGACAAGTGTGTTCCCTGCCTGAAGGTTTCTAAATTTGCTTGCCTATTGAAGTCTATGGCAGTTTGCCCAGTTCACGTGAACTCAGACTTTTACGTTAGTTCGAGTTCAGTGTCTGTGAACCCAAAATTGAATGTTTGCGACATCTCTATTTTTGTTGTTGATATCTGCACTGTGCCTCTTTTTTCTACAACAGGGAGTGTACGACTTCTGTACTGATATTTTGTACTATTCTCTGCATGGACTGGTTATGCACAGGTATTTAGGAGATTTTACTTATTTTTGGAAAGTCCTTTGAAAACTGATTAGGTATTGTTAATGTGAGAGTAGATTTTGAAGGTGGTTAGGATTGACATTAGGTAACATGGTTAAGCACTTATTGCAGGCCTTCTTTTTGGTAGCCACTCCCATCCTCAGCTGAATTGTTTCCCCAAATTTCTAATTGAGAGTCATTTCCAATCCAGCCATGGCAGCTATCATATCTATTTAAAGAGACTCTGTAACAAAATGTTCAGCCTTCTTTCTATCCTATAAGTTCGTATACCTGTTCTAATGTGGTCTGTCTTACTGCAGCCTTTCCTAGTTGCACAGTGGCTGTATTATCTCTGTTATATAATCTAATCTTCTTTCCTTTGTCAGCTTTGTTGGCTGAGGCAGGAATGTGCTGCTCTTCTGTGATAGGATAGAAGTTTTACACACCCTCTCCAGGCCCCCTGCAGGCTCTGTATGAGTCACAGACTGAGCTTCTCTCAATCACAAGCCAGGATTGCAGCAGGGAGTGGCAGAAACAGCACAGAGGGGCCCAGGAGAACGTAATGAATAGATTTTCTTGTGGCCTTGATCACGCTTGTGCCATTTATTTCTAAGTCCCAGTTATTTCAAAGTGTCCCAGTTATTTCAAAGTGCCTTCACAACTTACCAAGAATTCACAGAGGAATTTGAACAGGGTTAACCACTTAATGACAGGTGGACGTTTATAAACATCCAGTGTATTTGTGGAAAGTGCACCATCAGTTTGTTACTAAATGAGGCACATATGGTATCATTTGTAAACGAGACGAGTTGTAGAATACATTTTGGTGTGTCTTAACCTCTTGACGACCAGCTAACGCCGATTGGCGTAAACTGGTCGTCTGCGGGTTACCATGGAAACGGCCGCTCGATCGAGCGGCCTTTCCATGGCAGTTCACGGAGGGTGTCTCCGTGAACAGCCGGAGAGCCGCCGATAGCGGCTCGCCGGCAAAATGTAAACAGGCGGGGAAGAAATCCCCGCTGTTTACATCATACGGCGCTGCTGCGCAGCAGCGCCGTAAGGCAGATCGGCGATCCCCGGCCTCTGATTGGCCGGGGATCGCCGGCATATGATAGGCTGAAGCCTATCCCACAATGCGCAGGACGGATATCCATCCTGCGCAGCCCAGGAAGGGAGAGGGAGGTAAGAGGAGGGAGGGAGCGCACAAAATGCTGCGGAGGGGGGCTTTGAGAAGCCCCCCCCGCTACCCACTAATGGCCGGCGGCGATCAGACCCCCCCAGCAGGACATCCCCCTAGTGGGGAAAAAAGGGGGGTAGTCTGATCGCCCTGCTGCATTCCTGATCGGTGCTGCGGGCTGTAGAGCCCATGCATCACCGATCAGTGAAAATTCCTCTGGTCGGCAAGTGGTTAAAGCTTGGACACACATCACCTAAAAAATAGGTAGGGACAACCTCAATCCAACATAAAAAAGTCATTTTCTAAATTATGATCAAATTTGGGAAAGTTTTAGCAAAACTACAAGAGACTTATGTAGTAACATTTTAACCATGATAATGTGAGAAAACGCGGAAAAGCCACCGCATATGCCAAGAGCGAGGCGGCTGACTCCGCGTCCAAAGCGGCGGTTTGCACGCATGGACACGCGTCTAGTAGTATGGTGGAATGCAGAAAAGTCCTGACAGCAAAGCGGCTGTTTCCGCGTCCAACGCGGCGGTTTGCATGCAGTAGCATGCGCTTGGTGTGGCTGGGTCTATTAGTGCACATAGGCAGATGGAGAGCTACGTTTGCACGGGCCTGAACTCAGGACCTTTATACCAGCAGGGGAAGTGTCAGCTGATCAGGAAGATCAGCTGATTCCTGCAGGACTCATGATTGGCTGAATGGCTCGGGCGGGGCGGCAGAGTCCAGCCACTATATATTCTGCTGCTTGTCAGTTACTGGTTGTCTGCCATTGCTAACTCTTGCGTGAAGGCACTCAGACCTTAGCTAGACCCGACAGTGTGCCAGAACCAGCTGGAGCTGGGAATCCACACTGAGTCAGATTCTTGATAGCTTAAAGTACTAATTGAATTGTATTATTTACAAGCACTACCGAATGGAGGTACCAGGGAAATACAATAATACACAATTGTCCAAAGGACTTAGCCCTATGGGTACATAAAAGAACTTATAACTTTTATTGTCACAAAACCTAATTGGTTAAAAATGAGTGGTTCATGTGAGTGAACACACTCCCTGTGGAGGTCTTCAAGTTAAGACTACCAATGTATACATTGCAGGGGTCCTGGCTTATCCCCCTCCACTTTATATGAAATAAAAAGTGGGGTGTAGCTATCCCGCAGTTGTAATTGGTGTACTGCACAGATAAAAATGTATATGAGGCTTGGAAGGTCACCACCAGTTGACAGTTTAATCACTGGAGGTGTACTCTAAGTCGTGCAAGCTCATCACATACATAAGGTGCTAACTAAGAGGATGAATCGATAATTATAGATACAAGTGGTGCACAGTGCTGTATATGAACTTTGACATGGTCATGTTTCACCAGACGGCTTCATCAGAAAGTGCTATACAAATATACAGTAACACCCAATCACCCTATATACACATTATATACACATTTACATCATCCCCCCATATGTTAGCTGCCCCAGTCAGAGCTGAGTTGCCATGTGAGGCCAGGTCCTATATATACAGATAAGGGAGGGGAGAAATGGGGGTTGGCCCAGACAAATGAATCCTCCTAAGGGTTAAATGAGGATTTTAATCTGGCTTGTTTTTTATGAAGATTATCCCTCAAACACAATAAATATTAATACTAATACTAACAAACTGATTTATCCAGACACCTCTGCTCCCCATCTGTAGATACAGATATGGTGGTACACGTAGTACATTATTCGATCAATTTATTTTATGATATCGACTGCTCTATCCGAGTAGTAATTCAGGGTTTGTTCATGTCATAACACTAGTCCCATCGACCCCTCCACTGTAGGATGCTATGGTTGTGATGTCGCCATTTACATGGTGGAGAACATCCCCCTGTTCCCTTTCATGGTTTTGCAATTTTTGAGAAAAATTATTTTTCTTCCCAAGAGAATTTTTCTTCCCAAGAAACATTCTTTCCTCCCATTCATTTGCAGTGGCGTGTCTGTATTCAGGGCAAATTGCCACTCTAAACACATAGTGTAGAATTTCATATTTACTGATGGCCAATTTGGCTCTACACACACCGTGCTGTTTTCTATTCAAGGTTGCCTAGCAACCTCTTTATCCTCCTCCCCACCGTTTTGTGGTTTTATATATATAAGAAGACCCGATAGGTCCTGTGGCTGGAGACTAGGAACGAGTGGGACGCACGCTGCGCCCCAGCACCATGGCAACAAGCACGCTGGTACGTGCTGGGATGAGACTATGGGCGGATATTACGTCACCGTCATAGCTCGACCCTTTTCTCTGGGACGCATTATGCGTTCCACCTCTATGACAACGAGCACGCAGGGCATGCCGGGGCGAGACTGTGGGCGGATATGATGTCACCGCCACAGCTCAGCCCCTTGCACTGCGCACCGGGTAGACACCCTCTTACGCTAATTTCGCCTGTCAGGTGGAAACGTTTCCGAATTAAGGAGGATGTCCGCCCATAGGGCGGCTCTGTTGATCTGATGTTTGAGCATCCATGTCTCCGGGTGGCATACAGATCCCATGGAATTGTAAGAGGTTTGCAGCCAACCCAGCAACTATCATACATGTAGGAGGTAGGAGGATTCATTTGTCTGGGCCAACCCCCATTTCTCCCCTCCCTTATCTGTATATATAGGACCTGGCCTCACATGGCAACTCAGCTCTGACTGGGGCAGCTAACATATGGGGGGATGATGTAAATGTGTATATAATGTGTATATAGGGTGATTGGGTGTTACTGTATATTTGTATAGCACTTTCTGATGAAGCCGTCTGGTGAAACATGACCATGTCAAAGTTCATATACAGCACTGTGCACCACTTGTATCTATAATTATCGATTCATCCTCTTAGTTAGCACCTTATGTATGTGATGAGCTTGCACGACTTAGAGTACACCTCCAGTGATTAAACTGTCAACTGGTGGTGACCTTCCAAGCCTCATATACATTTTTATCTGTGCAGTACACCAATTACAACTGCGGGATAGCTACACCCCACTTTTTATTTCATATAAAGTGGAGGGGGATAAGCCAGGACCCCTGCAATGTATACATTGGTAGTCTTAACTTGAAGACCTCCACAGGGAGTGTGTTCACTCACATGAACCACTCATTTTTAACCAATTAGGTTTTGTGACAATAAAAGTTATAAGTTCTTTTATGTACCCATAGGGCTAAGTCCTTTGGACAATTGTGTAGAATTGTATTATTTGTTAGACCAGTTCCAGGGTGTTGAGATCAAGGCCCTCACATCCCAGACTAGGAATACTGTGTATCTTCTGTGTATTCTCTAGCATAGTTCCAGGGTGTTGAGAATTGAGATCAAGGCCCTCACATCCAAGACTAGGGAACTGTATTATAATTTATGTTATACTCCAGACTAGTTCCAGGGTGTTGATGATCACGGAACTCACACCCAAGACTAGGGAATTGTATTATCATTTATGTTATGCTCCAGACTAGTTCCAGGGTGTTGTGAATACGGACCTCACACCCCAGACTAGGTTTGTGTTATTACTGTGTTACGTTAGCCCAGTTCAGGGCAAAACCTTACATATTAGCAGCAGGGCTTCCTGCATCCCAGCCTTGGTCCCTCGCTCAGGGGTCCACAGGCTACAGGAATATCACCCACCGCTCAGGGGTGAATTCCTCAGGAGTATAGGCTGCCAGCTCCCCTGATGGTCTTTACTCAGAGTTGTTACTGTTGCACCAAACTCTTACACTCTCTCTGGTGTCTAGAGGTTAGACATATCTGATTATTGACGATTCCACAGATCCTCAATAATCGGGTATATCTGTATTCTTGGGGATACTGCGGATCACCAAGGATCAGATTCTCTCTCTGGTTGCTGACACCGATCGTAACATATATTGTTACCTTAGAAACTTGGCTTTTTAAATATGTATGCCATTAGGGTATATTGTTATTATTTTTTGAAAATAAGGTCTTATAATCATCAATAGTGTACACTGAGAAAACAAAACAAAAAAAAAACAAAAACAGAAAAAAGACACATTTATTTTCAAATACAATATTGTTACCATACATTGTGCTAGGAACATAATCTAAATGTTGTAACCAATATGTATAAGCAAATAAAATTAGTGGGTTTAACTTATAGTTAGCACTGTTTATTGTAAAGCGATGTAAATGGAGAAATAGCGTGTTTTTAATTTTTTTTCTCTACTTTTCCCTTTTAAATGCATTGAAAATAAGGTACTTACTAAACAAAATTATCACACACTAAAATCCTCATTTGTCCTGAAAAAAACAATATATAGATCATTTAGGTGTGATTAGGGGTAATAAAGTTATTGGCAAATGATTGGGAGCAGTGCTGATATGTGAAAATTCATTTGGTCCTGAAGTGGTTAAACAGCCACAGAACTCTGCTGGAAATAAGAGAACCACTCTGCATCTAGAACTGCATCCAATGCTGTTGCTAAAAATGCCACTGCTGGTTATATGTTGCACAGCCAAGTACAGGGCCGGCGCTACCGTAGAGGCAAAGGGGGCAATTGCCCCAGGGCCCCATAGCTTGAAGGGGCACCCCAGTGGCTACAAGAGGAAAAAAAAATTCAAATCGACCTTATAGTTCTTGAGAAAATCGATTTTAAAGTTTCAAAGGAAAAAAAATACACATTTAAAAACCTGCCGACTTTAATGGTTAATAGCAAATCCACCTTAAATGCTAGAAACCCTAAACTTGGGAATAAGAGGAAAAAACTATTTTTCAAAAAGACCTTATAGTTTTTGAGAAAATTGATTTTAAAGTTTCGAAGGAAAAAAGTATACTTTTAAATGCGGTAAATGTCACTTTTAGTAGTAAACCTAACGGTAGTGTACTTTTACATGCATCAAAAGAAAGAGCAATAAATTTCCTGATGGGGTTTCCTGGGGGTTCATACGCAGTCGCAGCGCTTTGGCCAAGGATCGCTATACAGCCGCAATATGGCTGCATGAAGATCCCTGGCATTTTTTCCTATTTTCCCAAATTTTTTTTAAGTTTAGAGTGTGGACATTTTTTTTTAAAAAATCATGTGGGGTCCCCCCTCCTTAAACTTTTAAACCCCTTGTCCCCATGCAGGCCGGGGTAGCCAGAATGTGGAGCTCCGACCGATTGGGGCTTCACACCCTGACTATACCAGCTGCAAAAAAGGTCCCTTAATGCCCATTTTTGTTCCGGGGTATCTGTTGGGGGGGCCCCCCAGGTTTATTTTGCCCTGGGGCCCCATTGTTGCTTAATCTGGCCCTGACCAAGTAGAATCTGCTTCTTTATTTTACAGAGGTTTGCTTGCACTATCTGCATACCTATAGTGGTTGGAAATTCTCTGGTTGTAATCCACACTTACCATGTTTACTCCACTTGTTTTATGTTCTGCCTGGCTGTCTGCAAACATCTATAAGCTGCATTGCTACATGCACCCTCCCAATGTACCACACTCCATATTAATTTCGCCTTCTCTGCTTTCCTCACCTTGCTCAGCTTCTCATGAACTGTTTTACTTGTAGAAAACAAAAAGAACACAGGGAGACCGGGAGCCCGATCTGGCGTAATACCGTCAGAAATTGATAGTGTATATGAGTAGTAACAGCTATACTCACAAAGATGAGTTGCTCAAAGGCAACCACTGATCCAGCAGGCGGGGAAAGACCGTCACACTTGGCCTTGCTTCTGATGGAAGGGTTGGTCGCAGCTCCAAAGAAAAAGATATGTACCCCTGGATATTGTCCATTAGGTTTACACCCCCAAGATGGGGGTAGTGAGACAGAAAATGGTAGTTTGAACTCGCCACGATTGTACAACCTGGCTTAAATACAACTATTACAAATTATATGGAAGAAAAATAGCACTTCTACATATACAATCACCAAGCATTAAGCACATGCGTCGAACAGGTATTAATCAGATTTGTTAATCATAATGTTCATCATGACTTTGAGAATTTCTCCTATGGGGGCTTCACCTCAGTAACACCCCCAGACCAGACAACAGGACCAGGGGAGGGATGGGTCTGCTCCTCTCCCCATCCTGTACCTTCCATGTCCTCACCCCACCTCCCTCCCTACATTTCACATCATTCAAGGCACACACTATCTGCCTCTACCATCCACTCTTAGCCATTGTTGTGGTTTTATACCATTGTCGAGTGCCACACCACACTTTCTCAACAACCTTGCCTCCCGGTTCCCACACATCCTGTCCTCTGACCTCCCCACCATCATCCTTGGGGATTTTAACATTCCCATTGATGAACCCAACAACTCTGTAGAGACCCGGCTACTTATCCTAGCCAACTCCCTTGTCCTGGTGCAACACACCAACACCCCCACCCAACCATTACAGACCTTGACATTGCACCCTTCCCACCCTAAGACCACCACATTCTCCCCTTCAACCTCCACAGAAGGAACCTCCAAACTAATCACCCACCCACCTGGTCGATGGAAGCAAGACCTTCATCAGCTCAACCCTAGTGTCCTAGCTGACTCCCTCCATGCCCTCTCCTCCTCTCACTCCCACCCAATCCTGTTCTAATCTTGCTACAGCTCAGTATCGCCAAACCCTCTCATCAGCCCCAGAGGAAGCTGCTCCAATATTCCGCCGCAACCACCCCCTAACCCCCAGCCCTGGCACACAACCCATACTCACAACCTCCAGAGGGTAACACATGCCACTGAATGGAAATGGAGGAAAACTCAACTTAACCAGAATTTCCTACAGTACAAGGATAAACTGCTGCATTTCCACACTGTCCTTGCTGATGCAAAGCAGGAATACTTCACCAAGCTCATCGGAGCACAAGCTTCCAACCCCCAGCGTCCAACCCCCTATTTGCCACTTTCAACTCCCTACTTACACCCACCCCCCAACCCTCCGTTTCCTCCCTCTCTGCCATGGATTTAGCTACCCACTTCACCAACAACATTGTCTCCATCCGTCAGAAAATATCCAGCCTTCAGTCCTCACCTCCAGTGGTGCTCATCCAATATTCGGGTATCCGAACTACACAGATAATCCAAACTTTTTCCATTATCCGAACTTTGAATAGCAATTCGGATATTTTTAAAATCCGAATAGCACTATCCGACAAACTATCCGGGTGGATAGCTAGTTCAGATATCCGAGCAGAAGCCAAAATCACCTTCAATGGCAAAAATCCGAGAGAGAGACAGAGAGAGAGAGAGAGAGAGAGAGACCTCCGAAAGGGATTTTGGCCATTAGAAGAGACTTTTGGAAGTATTTTAAGCCATTTTCAGGTCACTTCCGGTTTTCTATCCGAATCCGGACACATATCCAGGATATTGGGTTCGGATATTCGAGTTTACTCAGATACCAAAAAGTTTGGATTCAGATATCCGATTCGGATCCGGATATTCTTGGTATCCAGATCTGGATCAATTCGGATTTTAAAAAAGGGGTATCCGAGCACCCCTGCTCACCTTCCACCCCCTCCTATCCATCCCCTCCTCCACCCTATCCTCCCCTCAACTCTTTCACTCATATTACCATTGATGAAGTCAACCACCTACTGTAGACTTCCCATGCCACTACCTCCTCCTTTGACCCCATCCCTTCTGACTTACTCACTTCCTGGATTTGGCCCCAGTCCTCACTGCCCTGTTTAACCACTTCCTATCCACAGACACCTCCCCCTTAGACCCCCCTCAGTCTTCAAGCAGGTCACTGCACTACCCCTGCTCAAGAAACCCTCCTGACCCCTCACTACTCTCCAACTACCGCCCTATCTCCCTCCTCCCCTTTGCCTCAAAACTCCTTAAGCGTCTGGTTCACAAACGCCTGACCCAGTACCTCAATGCTAACTCCCTACTAGACCCACTGCAATCTGGATTTCGGCCTGCTCACGCAAACAAAACAGCTCTCACCAAAGTGGTCAATGACCTCACCTTAGCTTAAGCTGTAGACTAATACTCCATTCTCCTCCTCCTTGACCTTTCAGCAGCTTTTGACACAGCGGACCAACCCCTACTCCTCCAGTTTCTCCTGGGAATTTATGACCTCACCCTGGCCTGGCTCTCATCCTACCTCTCCAACTGCTCCTTCACAACCTCTTTAAATGAGTCCTCATCTACCCCCAACCACCTCTCGGTGGGAGTCACCCAAGGCTCGGTCCTTGGTCCCCTATAGTTCTTCCTATACATATTCTCCATTAGCAAGGTTATCTCCTCCATGAGTTTTAACTATCATCTGTATGCAGATGACACCCAGATCTACCTCCACACCCCTGACCTATCCACCACTACCATGAACAATGTCTCATCCTGCCTTTCAGCCATCTCCGCCAGGATGTCCGCTAGGTTCCTGAAACTAAGCCTGGACAAAACAGAATTTATGATATTACCACCCTAGCCATCCCTGACCCCCCCCCCCCCAGATGTACATGTCACTGTTAACCACACTAACATTCACCCTACCTCTCAAGCCCGCTGTCTGGGTGTCACCCTAGACTCCGCACTCTCCTTCACCCCCCACATCCAAAACCTCTCAGAGTCCTGCAACTTCCACCTCCATAATATCTGCAAGATCTGCCCTTTCCTGACCTCTGCCACCACCAAACTCCTCATCCATGCCCTCATAATTTTCCCCCTTGACTACTGCAATGCCCTTCTGTCTGGTCTCCCTATGACCGGAATTGCCCCGCTGCAGTCCATCATGAAAGCGGCAGCCAGAATTATCCACTCTTCCCACAGTTCCCCCATGGCGGCTCCACTCTGTGAATCCCTCCACTGGCTTCCTATCCAGTCCAGAATCAGATTCAAGATACAGTGTCTGACCTACAAATCTGTCCACAAACAGATTTGTAGGTCAAACCTACATTTCCCATCTTACTCAGAAGTACACACCTAGCCGCTCACTCCGCTCTTCCAATACACTTTGCCTGACCAGCACCACCCGATTCACTCAGTCCCATGCACAATAGAGATGGCCCGAACCTCCAATTTTCGGTTCGCAAACTTCAGCAAAAGTTTGGTTCGCGCAAACTTTCGCGAACCGCAATAGACTTCAATGGGAAGGCGAACTTTGAAAAATAGAAGCACTTATGCTGGCCACAAAAGTGATGGAAAAGATGTTTCAAGGGGTCTAACATCTGAGTTTTTGCATGGATGAGTGGAATAGACGCCAAAAGTCCCGGGGAAAAAATCTGGATTTGACGCAAAGCAGCGTTTTAAGGGCAGAAATCACATTAAATGCTAAATTGCAGGCCTAAAGTGCTTTCAAACATCTTGCATGTGTATACATCAATCAGGAAGTGTAATTAGAGTACTGCTTCACACTGACACACCAAACTCACTGTGTAACACACCGCAAACAGCTGTTTGCATAGTGACGGCCGAGCTGAACTAGTGCGCACCATGGCCAGAGTGTAGGCTGTGGCGGTTTTCAAGCCCATATGGTCGCCGGGCTGTGGTAGCTCAATGATAGAACAACAGTGACTGTCCAGCTAATCAAATTTGGTCTGTCCACAATGAAGCAATGACCTTATTATCTTCTTGTATGTAGGTAGGAATAGGTAGGTGCCCCAGTATAGGTAGGTAGGCATAGGTAGGTGTCCCAGTATAGTTAGATAGGCATAGGTAGGTGCCCCAGTAGTTAGCTAGGCATAGGTAGGAGTCCCAGTATAGGTAGGTAGGCATAGGTCGGTGTCCCAGTATAGTTAGATAGGCATAGGTAGGTGCCCCAGTAGTTAGCTAGGCATAGGTAGGAGTCCCAGTATAGGTAGGTAGGCATAGGTAGGTGTCCCAGTATAGGAAGATAGGCATAGGTAGGTGCCCAGTAGTTAGCTAGGCATAGGTAGGAGACCCAGTATAGGTAGGTAGGCATAGGTAGGTGCCCTAGTATAGGTAGGTAGGCATAGGTAGGTGCCCTAGTATAGGTAGGTAGGTAGGCATAGGTAGGTGTCCCAGTAGTTAGCTAGGCATAGGTAGGAGTCCCAGTATAGGTAGGTAGGCATAGGTAGGTGTCCCAGTATAGGTAGATAGGCATAGGTAGGTGCCCAAGTAGTTAGCTAGGCATAGGTAGGAGTCCCAGTACAGGTAGGTAGGCATAGGTAGGTGTCCCAGTATAGGTAGATAGGCATAGGTAGGTGCCCCAGTAGTTAGCTAGGCATAGGTAGGAGTCCCAGTATAGGTCGGTAGGCATAGGTAGGTGTCTCAGTATAGGTAGATAGGCATAGGTAGGTGCCCCAGTAGTTAGCTAGGCATAAGTAGGAGACCCAGTATACGTAGGTAGGCATAGGTAGGTGCCCTAGTATAGGTAGGTAGGTAGGCATAGGTAGGTGTCCCAGTACAGATAGTTAGTCAGGGCCGGACTGGCACAATAATACCAATTACCAAAGTCCAGCTGCAACAGATAGGGCTGTATAATGCAGTGTCAGCAGGCAACACAAAAAAAACACATCAGGAGAACATTAGCTCTCAAAAGAGCTGTTGAGGGGTGCTATTTTAGCAATAACAATATCAGCCAGGAGCAAGCTAACAAGCCTACAAGAGCCTAGCTAATCTTTCCTGATGAGAGTCTGCCAGCAGCTGTCCCTTCACTAATTAATGCAGGCACATGAGTGAGTGTAATGGCCAGTGCTGCCTGCCTTTTATAAGGGGGGGAGTGGCTCCAGGAGTGAGTGTAGCCTAATTGGCTACAATGTGCCTGCTGACTGTGATGTAGAGGGTCAAAGTTGACCCTAATGGTGCACTATGGGGGCGAACCGAACTACCGTAAAAGTTTGCCTTACATGGTGAATGTGAACCACTAGAAGTTCGCCTGGAACCGTTCGCTGTCGAACCGTTCGGGCCATCTCTAATGCACACGTCCAGAACTTCTCAAGAGCTGCTCCAACACTATGGAACACTATGGAACGCCCTACCTCCTTCCATTAGGGTTGCCCACTCCTTCAACATCTTAAAAAAAAACCTCAAAATGCACCTTTTTACTTTGGCCTATCCCCCCTCACTGGTGTTTTAAACGTGCAGCTTAACTCTGGTCCCCTACCTTTTCTGTCCCTACCTCTCCCTCTAGATTGTAAGCATTCGGGCAAGGTCCTCCTTCTTGTGTCTCCTACCTGTTCACACCCCTCTATTACTGTACACCCATCCTATAGATCTGAGTGAACTCGACTTGCCTAATCTCCATGCTCTCATCCAGTGACTGACTAAGCATTATCTTGTACTCATACTCTGCTGCGTGATCTGTTTTTTCTTGTATTCCTGTTTTGTCTTATTGCTGTATGTGACCCCTAAATATTGTCGGTAACCCTAAGTAATGTCCAGCACTGCTTAATATGTTGGTGCTTTATAAATACAATAAATAAATAATAAATACATAAATGAGCAGGTAAGCCATAAAGGAAGAGGGTTAGGGAAATGTTAAATATTAGGTTGGGTGGGGTGGGGGGGTTAAATTAGTAAGTAAGCAATGGGCAGCACGGTGGCGTAGTGCTTAGCACTCTCGCCTTGCAGCGCTGGGTCCCCGGTTCAAATCCCAGCCAGGTCAACATCTGTAAGGAGTTTGTATGTTCTCCCAGTGCCTGTGTGTGTTTCCTCCGGGCACCCTGGTTTCCTCCCACATCCCAATAACATACAGATAAGTTAATTGGCTTCCCCCTAAATTGGCCCTAGACTATGATACATGCACTACACAATACATAAATAGACATATTACTATGGTAGGGACAAGATTGTGAGCCCGTCTGAGGGACAGTTAGTGACAAGTCAATGTACTCTGTACAACGCTGTGTAAAATGTCAGCGCTATAATAAATAAATGTTTTTATGAGGCATTATGAAGTGTAGTTAATGGTAAACAGAAGCAGACACTGTTAATAGACATTGGGGAAGTGGTTATTATGGAGCATTAGGGAAGGAGCTTGGAGTTGGGCATGATGGATTTGGTTAGAGCTTGCATGAAGGCATAGAGATACGTAACAGGGGATGATTGAGCTAAGGTATGGAATTTGATTAAGGCTAGGCACAGTGATTAAGATTAGGCTTAGTGTAAGAGGATGTACACTTTAAATGTTGCATTGCAACATTTAGGTATTAAATGTTATGGTTTCACAAAAGAAAATTATTAGGCAGGCACTCATGGATAAAACTGTTATCATTTATTGCCTATTCCATGCACGTAGCAAACAGCTGCAAAGCATCAACATCAATATCACTTCTATGCGTTTAAGCAAGCGTGACTAAACTGTCCATATAGCATGTATCATGTGGAATTTAGCACAGAGTCAAGCCAGGTAAACATGCGAGGAACAAGAGATGAGCAGTGCAGGCAATACTTGCGTTATTGTAGACGTGTGGTGGCAGGCATGGGTATGGACAGAAGCATGGGTGCGCTCAGGGATACTCCAGGTTCGCTGCCCTTACAGCTGTTTCGCCCATACTTGCTTAGGGCCTCATCAGAGGGGCGAGTTAGCACGTCTGGGGTCCCGGTGGTATGGACCGAGTGGGTCCCTCCTGTTCGCCCGCGTAGCGCGCCTCGTTGGCTTCATTAAATGTTCTGGACCCATATATATGATGCATAAACATCCATTCCCTGGTGTTTTCCATGTCAGCATACGTGTGGGCAAAGCCCCACCCCCTTTGCCCTGTTAGGACGTCCCAAGATGTTAAATTGCCTGACCCAACCCCATGTCAGCATTCTTTTTTCTTTCCTCGCCTCCAGCAGGTTCCAAGATGTTCCCTTACCTCCGCTTGCGGTATCCAGCAGGTTGGGCTTCCTCGCTGTGGTCCATATCTTAGGTAACTAAATGTTCCTATGAGGTATGGAGTCCCCTATATTGCTCTCTGGGACTTGATTTCAGTCTTCCTGTGCCCTTATATACTTAAAGAGTATTGGATCCCTGCAGCGTTACTTATTGGTTTATTTATATTATATATATATATATTATGTATATTTTTATAGCTGATGCATAGCGGGTATCTGTTTCTGGTGGTATCTGGCTTCCGTTTCTAAGCTGTGTTGTGCTGCATACATTGTTTCTTATGCTGGGTTAGGCAAGCCGTGCGCATACAGCAGCACTGTCCTCCGCTAAGGGCGGAAGTACTCCGGCGGCCATCTTTGATTTGGGCAGGAAGTGTTTTGCTTCAGCTATTACCCGGAAGCTGTTTAATCTTCCGGTTCTATGCGCCCAGTGCTTGTTTGGGCGACCGAGCGGCAAGCTGTGTGTCCGTGTTTCTTCAGCCAGGTATTATTCTTTACCTTAGGCAGTCAAAATGAATTTTGATCCACTTTACAGATGGCGGTTAGGTTCTGTATATATATGCATATATGGGTATATGACTATGTGTCTGCACGTTGCTTGGTGCAGGTATATGTGTATATAGGTAGATACTGTAGTATACTGTGGATATGTTGGTATATATGTATGTAGGTATAAGGGCATCTGTGTATATGCTGTTAGCATCTGATTTAATTGTCTGCACAGCTATAGGGATGTATGCAAATATATATATATATATATATATATATATATATATATATATATATATATATATATATATATATATATATGTATGTATGTATTTATATAAATAGAAGGCACATTGGTAAATCCAATTGGTCCTTCCATTTCAGTTGCTGCAATGGGGAAAAAGAAAGATGGAGAGCACTCAACCTCGAACTCAAGTTCAAAGTTGAAGTCAAATAGGTAAGGGTGGTGAGTATGGTATGCTAAAAAAGCCTGAAGACATTTAATTCATGCTATAGTTATAGCTTGAATTCTTTTATGGCAGGTCTGATTGGAAAGACTCATCTTCAAAACATCGCAGTGATTCAGTTCATGGGAGTACTTCGGACAGACCATCCACTAGTTCAAGGAACGATTCAAGAGACCACGAGTCAGGATCAAAGTCTCCTTCAAAAAGTCGTTCGAGAAGTCGTTCAAGGGAGCATTTAACGCCTAAAGATGGGATCAAACATGTTGATGAACCGACCAAATTAATTTTTTCAGATAGCTCGGTTCAGGGGAGTGTTGTGATTTCTCCTAATAGAGTCAAGTTATCATCTTTACCAGATAAGGACAAATGCTGGATCTGTGGAAGATCTTCATTGCCCAATAAGAAAGTCTGTGAGATGTGTCATCTGGACATTGCTAGGGAAGATAGGGAGGTTTCCTCTCTAATCAAGCAAGTAGTGAGAGATACAGTGTCTGAACTATCGCATCATCATCAGTCTCCACAGCCAGGTCCTTCTTCCTCTCCTTCTTCTAGACTAACGCCAATGGATAGTTCATCAGATTCAGACTCTGATCACGAGGTGTTAGGTTTTGATTTTACTTTAGTACCAGCCTTTGTTTCCAGGGTTAAAGAAGCTATTGAATGGGAGGAAGATGTTGCCTCACCCAAATATAAGAGAAGAAGATATTATAAACAGTTATCCAAGAGTAAAGTGGTTTTTCCACTGATGGAAGAGATCAGGGAGTTGATCCTGGAGGAATGGGAAAAAACCACGAAGAAACCTTCTTTGAAGAATCGTCTTCAGAAATTATACCCTTTGGGAGATCTTGATGAGGCTCTCATTCAAACAAGCCCGATCGTTGATGCATCACTGACAAAAGTGGTTAAGAATGTTACTCTTCCGTTAGAAGACGCCATTTCATTCAGGGACATACTAGATCGTCAGATAGACCAAGATTTAAGACGAGCTTATCTGTCTTCTGGTGAAGTTGCTAGAATTTCTATTTCTTTAACGTCAGTGGCCAAGGCACTCAAGATTTAGGTGCATAATGTCCAGAAAGCGGTCCACTCAAATGCAAGTGTTGAGGACATTTCTTGTGCTTTACAGGAGCTGGATTTAACCGTAGATTTCATTGGTGCAGCAAGCATTGACACCGTCAGAAGTTCCAGCAGAGCTATGTTATATTCCATAATGGCTCGTAGAGCTCTTTGGCTCAAACCCTGGGCAGCGGATCCATCTTCCAAGCAGTCGTGGGCGAAGATCCCATTTGATGGTAGAAATTTATTCGGTCCCAGAATGGATGAAGCCATTAAAAGGGTTACCGGTGGGAAGTCGGGGCTTCTCCCACAGGACAGAAAGTTTCGAAGACAAAGATTCTCGCAGAATAGGAGACAATCATATAACAGATTCAATGAAGCAAGATCATACCGTCCGGGTAAGGACTACAGGAGGAATTGGAGAAGTGTACAACCCTTTCAGAGGTCAAATAAGTCAAAAGTTGGTCAGTCTTCAGGTGATGTTAATAAATCTTTTTGAAATAAGGCCCGTCCAGGATATTCCGGTGGGAGCCAGGCTACTCCACTTCAGGGATATTTGGGCGGGAAGCATACAAAACTCTTGGGTTATCAGCACTATTTCAGCAGGTCACCGTTGGTCCTTCAAGACAATGCCGCCAGAAAGGGTTTTCACGTCAACAAAAGTTCCAAAAACAAAGGAGAAAAGACTGATTCTGGTGAATTATGTTTCAGACCTTTTGAAACAGGCAGCTGTATGTCAAGTCCCTGTTTCAGAAAGAGGTATGGGGTTCTATTCTCAAATTTTTCTGGTGAAGAAAAAGTCTGGAGACTTAAGGCCTGTCCTAGATTTAAAAAAACTGAACAGATTTGTTCTTGTTCCGAAGTTCAGAATGGAAACGTTGAAATCGATAATCATGTCCATCCAGTTAGGAGATTGGATGTGTTCAATAGATTTGAAGGACGCGTACTTCCATGTTCCAGTTCATACATCCCTGCAAAAATATCTGCGTTTCGCAAT
This sequence comes from Hyperolius riggenbachi, assembly GCF_040937935.1. Lineage (NCBI taxonomy): Eukaryota > Metazoa > Chordata > Amphibia > Anura > Hyperoliidae > Hyperolius > Hyperolius riggenbachi. The sequence continues at coordinate 158,596,164 of NC_090651.1, forward strand.
CGGTCAGCTTCATCTACAGTTCGTCTGTCTCCCGTTTGGGCTCGCTACGTCGCCCCGTACATTTTCCAAAGTTCTTCTGGCTGTTATTTCCGTGGTGCGGTTGCAGGGAGCACGCGTCCTTCACTATTTGGACGACATCATTCTCCTAGCGGATTCAAAAGAGAAGTTATTACTGCATCAGGTGCTGCTCATCAACACTCTTCAACAGTTCGGCTGGATCATAAATGTCAAGAAGAGTCAGTTGTCTCCAACTCAAAGAATGGTTTTCCTAGGAGCAACCCTAGACTCTGTGGAAAATTCAGTTTCCCTACCTCTGGAGAATATTTCTTCAATTCAGTACGTAATGAGGGAAACACTACAAGTACAATTTCTGTCCGCCAAGAAGTGCCTGATGTTGATCGGCATCATGTCTTCCACGATTCAAATGGTCTGTTGGGCACATTGGCATCTCCGTCCATTCCAGTTGAACTTCCTCCGTCAATGGAACAGTCACGATCTGACTCAAGTCATCTTCTTACCCTACAGAATAAGGAACTCACTAAGATGGTGGATCAATGTACACAATCTCAGGAAGTACAAGTTGCTTCTCCAGCCAGAGTGGGCTGTTGTAACGACGGATGCCAGTCAGTCCGGTTGGGGAGCTATATTCAACAAAGAGATGGCTCAAGGGACTTGGAGAGTCTATCAGTCACAGATTGTTTCGAACATTTTAGAATTAAGAGCGGTAGCTCAAGCTCTATCCTACTTTCTGCCACTTCTGAAAGGCAGGGCGGTTCTTCTCAGGATCGACAACACTGCTGCAGTCTCGTATGTAAAGAGACAGGGAGGCACCCACAGCGCCTCATTAATGAAGGAGATGGTTCCAATTATGAATCTAGCCATAGAAAACTTTGTGGACCTTTCTGCAGTGTACCTTCCCGGCTCTCAGAATCTTCAGGCCGATTACTTGTCGAGATGTCGGATGGACAACAACGAGTGGTCCCTGCACCCCTTAGCATTTCAACAACTTGTGGACAGGTGGGGAATGCCTCAAACAAAAACAGGAAGGGTCCTCTGTTCTTTTCGAGGTTCCCGGAGAAGAATTCATTGGGGGTCGACGCCTTGACTCAGAACTGGTGGTTCAGGAAAGCATATGCCTTCCCCCCGATTCCTCTAATATTCAGATTCCTACAGAAAGTGAGCATGCACAATCTCTTAGTGATTGCGGTTTTGCCCTTTTGGCCGGGCAGGCCATGGTTCCCACTGCTGTTACAACTGAGTATGGAACAACCGATACACCTTCCGAAAATCCCGGATCTGTTGTCACAGGGTTCTCTGCTACATCCGAATCTCCAAAGTCTACATCTGATGGGATGGATTTTGAGAGGTCAAGGTTGTTGGCCTCTGGCTGTTCGGTAACAGTAGTTAACACCTTGTTGAAGGCAAAGAAGTCAAGCACTTCAGAGTCTTATAACAGAGTATGGACAGTCTTTTGCAAGTTTGCTGCTGACAAAAGCTTGGATGTAAACAATTTCAGGGTTTGTGACCTCCTGGCCTTTCTTCAGAGGGGGTTAGAGATGTCCTTATCTTATTCTGCTCTAAGGCGACAAGTGTCGGCAATTTCCTCTATTTCAGGGATCTCATGGTCTACGGATCCATTGATAAAACAATTCTTTAGAGCTGCAATCAAATTGAGGCCACCAATAAGACCACGGTTTCCAAAATGGGACCTTCCAACAGTTTTAGATGTCCTTTCATCTTCTCAGGAGTGGCAAAATAACTCAGCATCTCTTCGTGATCTGACCTTAAAGACAACCTTCCTTGTTGCAATTACTTCAGGCCGCAGAGTGTCGGAATTGCAGGCTTTATCCTACAAGGAGCCTTTTCTAACCCTTTATGAAGATAGACTTGTTCTATTCCCAGTTCAATCTTTTTTACCAAAGGTTACTTCTGTCCTACACGTTAATCAAGAGTGGACTTTGCCAAGTTTCAAAATGCAAGGCACTAATACCTTACATCCTCTTGATGTACCTTCCACAGTCAAGGCTTACCTGGAGGCAACTGAACCTTTTAGAGATTCTGATCGATTGTTTGTAGTCCCTTCAGGCTATAAAAAAGGTAAAACAGCATCTACAAGAACCCTAGCAAATTGGGTAGTCACCCTAATTCAAAAGGCTTACAAGTCAAACGGCTTAGAGCCTCCTCAGGACATTAAGGCCCACTCTACAAGAAGTACATCTTCTTCCTGGGCGGCATCTAGTAGAGTGTCTTTGTTGACTGTTTGTAAGGCAGCTAATTGGGCCTCTGGCCATACCTTTCTAAAGCATTACTCCATAGAACCTGCCTGTTTATCCTCTGTGGAATTTGGAAAAAAAGTAATTTCCTCCACTGTGTGTAATGCCGTTTAATTATGTTTGTTCTTCTTCTTATTTTTGTCATTAAATTGATTTATGCAGCATACCCACCCTTTTGTTTGTCTAGTTATTGCCCACACGTATGCTGACATGGAAAACACCAGGGAATTCGGAAAACTATATACTCACCTTAAGGTAGTTTTCCTTTCCTGGTGTTTCTCCATGTCAGCATACGGGCCCACCCTGTGCTGTCGTCTCGTACTAGTTATTAAAGAATGCTGACATGGGGTTGGGTCAGGCAATTTAACATCTTGGGACGTCCTAACAGGGCAAAGGGGGCGGGGCTTTGCCCACACGTATGCTGACATGGAGAAACACCAGGAAAGGAAAACTACCTTAAGGTGAGTAATAGTTTTCCGAATTCTCCACTAACCCACACAGGTACACACTTACAAAACTAACTCTCCGCATTCAGAACACACACACTTCAGGTCTGTTATGTATCCCTCCTCCCTCTGTTAGTCTGCTCTCTGCTGGTATATAGACTGTGGTTCCAAACTCCAGGAAATGAAACAGGCTAGCTTAAGCCCCGTACACATGCTAAATAAAAGTAATAAGTAATAAATCATCTTTGCTCAATCATCAGACAATTGTCTGGTCGTGGATTTTTAATTCACTGAAAAACTGCCGAACAATATGAAAAGACAATGACCATTGATGGACCTTTTTTCACAACAAGCAACCTGTTCTGGTGGATCCATTTTTGTTCATGTAAGGTTGTGTGTCCTGCTATTGCTAGTCCATGAATGACCACTGGTGCACGTATGCATGTGCAGCTTCTCCTCAGGAACAAATGTCTAAAGCCTGTCATTTGCTAGTGGAAATTGTTCATATGCAACAACTTTAATTTTGTGTTTGTACTTAGTTTTAGATTACGGAAGCAGACTGGACAAATTGGAAGTGACAAGAGTTTTATCGTATTCATTCAGTTCTAGTTATTAACATTGTTAATGTACAGTTTTGGGCTTAAAGATGACTGTTCCTATCAAAGTAAATAGTATGGAGATTCAGCTAAACAATACTGGATCTGTATTTTTGTAGTGTTATGCATGGATTACTTAGCTAATTGATTTTCGCATAGGCACTAGCTTGCCGAATGTTTGTCAATTCATGCAATGCAAATGATGACCACCATTTGGAATGCATACTGCTAGTGAATGGGAATTGAGTCCAAGAGAGTTTTATGCATTTGAAATGAGAACGATGCATTTAGATGGATAGTCTAATCTCTTTCTGCATAATAAAATGTGAGAAGATACGAATAGTAATTATGTTTAGATGACAAAAGTATTCTCAATGAGGTACATAAAGAACAAAATATGTTGTGGAGAGATGCGTAGAAAATAAGGAGAATATGTTACAATCATATGGAAATGATGCAATCAATCATGCGATTAATGTTTTATCACACTTGGTAAATAGGAAAGCCATAAGTAATACTGCTGTGGCAGAAATCAATGCAATATTTGCTCACATATATGTATATGTATTTCAAGTAGAGATGGTGGCAGGGATGGTCGTAGTCAGCCAACTTCGCTACGCTGGAACTACGCGTATTTTTACGCAAATACGCTTCACAATCTACGGCTATGTAATCACAAACTTCACTACGTTTGCATTCCGTAGACTACGTGTTAAAATACGCAAGTTTCGCGTAGTGCGACGCGTAGTTGATGCGACCGCTTATGCCCTTATGCGGAAAAATTTCCGCAATAATCTTCAACCTATTTGCAAATATAAACTAATATAAGCGTACATTCCACCTTCCAAGGTGGAATTGTATGCATATAAAAGGGCAATTATATTTCTGTGCATGCGCAATGATCCATATAGATGCAGTTACCGCAAGCGTAGTTGACTTCGCAATACATACGTCAACTACACGTAGCGGGTGAAGCTTCGCATAGCGGGACGACGACTACGCGGAAATGCGTACGTGTAGTTCTTAAACTTCGTCTATGAACTACGATGCGTAGTTGCGTACTACGACGCGTAGATTAGCGCTGGCGTAGTTTATGAGCAATCCTGGATGGTGGTGCCTAAATATAGATTAAATAATGTGAAAGTTAAAGAGATACGGGAGTATCTTTTCTCATCCTTTACAGGTGAATGGCAATTTCCTTTTTATTTATTTTTTGTGCGCAAGTGCAAGGAACCTTTAGTAGGTCATACACTGTGCATAAAACAAGGATATGTGAATGGAGAACTCTAAGCTTTCGTTAGATTTTTAGTGTGTGACCATTACTGTCTATGATCAGTGAATGATTTTTACTTCACCTAACGTTCCTGCTTTAATACTGTACAAAAAATATAAATGCTAAGGATCTTTGGACATTTTTAGAAGTGAATTGACCAAAGTGTTTTAAAAAGACTAAATGACATCTGGTAATAAATTTGAACATGTATTGTGTTTCAATAAAAATAAATTCTGACAATGTTTCTAATTTTAAAAAGACCAACTTTTATATTTTTATTCATAGCAAGACTTATTTTGTGCAAAATAAAGCTAAAAAAAAGAGCACTGGCTTGCATTTTTTTTTCAAATAATTTAAATATGATAGGGATGAAGTGTTTTTATATATCCTGCTCCCAGGAGGAGGGGGACGGTAGGTTTGGAAGCCTCGAGCCCGGCGCCGGGCCTCCCCCGCCCAGGCGGAAGGGAGGACCGGCCGGGGCCGAGCGCCCGGGCGCCTGGCTCGCGCAGACCCGATAGTGGCTGGATAGTGTACTGGTTAAGGGCTCTGCCTTTGACATGGGAGACCAGGGTTCGAATCCTGGCTAGGTCAAGTACCTATTCAGTAAGGAGTTCAAGGCAAGACTCCCTAACACTACAGGGTGGCCTCCTGAGCGCGTCCCAGTGGCTGCAGCTCTTGAACGCTTTGAGTCCGAAAGGAGAAAAGCGCTATACAAATGTTCGTATTATTATTATTATTATTATTATTATAATCCCAAGGTCAAAGTATTTATACACTTGGTTTTAATGGATTGGATGTAATACTCAACTAAAAAAATAGACTCTAATGTAGATTTGTTAATTAACATGTTTTTTCATTCAAATATTTATCAGAGAAGGTTGTTCCTATCCACACCACGTGCAGGAAGAGGGAGGAGGGGATTGAGGTGGAGCAGTATACACAAGGACAACTGCCACATAGATTTGTACTGAAAGTAGTTTAGGCTATCTAGAGGCTAGCTAATTCATGAGAACAATGTGTGTGTGTGTGTGTGTGTGTAGGTGTGTGTGTGTGTGTAGGTGTGTGTGTGTGTGTGTGTGTGCGTGTGTGTGTGCGTGTGCGTGTGCGTGTGCGTGTGCGTGTGCGTGTGTGTGTGCGTGTGTGTGTGTGTGTGTGTGTGGTGGACCGGCCACTCAGAAATAGACTCGATGCTGTCGCTTGGGTTAAAGACAATTTATTCACATACTCCAAGAACAAAACCGCAACGCGTTTCACAGGCATGTGTGTGTGTGGGTGTGTGTGTGTAAAATTTCTTAGTGGTCCTCTGTAGTAGGTAACAGGCTGAATTCCTGAACTTGATTTTATGGCAAATTGTTCCTAGTTTTGCTTACCAAACTTTTGCATGGGAGTAAATGTATGTTGCTTTAAAATTCACCTTTCACATTTCCACAAATTTCCCTGGAGATTTTGCTGTGAATTTCCTTGAAGAATATGGCAAACTTTACTGGTTAATTGCAAAGCCTCCATGCATGCTAAAATTACCAAATTTTCAAAGTATGTTAAGGAGAACAGTGGGAACAAGGGATACTTTTTAAAAAGGATCTTGTTGATTTTGAGAAAATCTACGGTATTTTAAAATGATGATAATAAAAATGTTTATTTAAAATGGGTTAAATGACAAATAATGTATCCACCCATCGGTGTTGAAACTTTACATGTATCAGAAGTGAATTTCCTGTCAGGATGACCAATAGGAAACCCTGGTGCATGGAGAGATGTTAGCAGGTTTTGTTTGTCAGGAATCTTCAATCATATCTCGAGAGGATATTGGTGTGAGATCATTTCCGAGGATATTGGTGTGGGAACATTCATTATAGGTAAGTGTTTATACTTCATAATTAAGAAAATTGAAATATTTTTTTTCCATGGTTGTGTTTTTCCTTAATTTTTAGTGCGGGAACCTAACTTCATTTTTTAAAATGTTTTCACTTTTGAGAATAATACCTACACTTGCCAGGGATCCTTACACTGCAGTACTTTACAGCAGTCTCTGGCAAAAGCATTACAACTTGCCACAGGTTTCCAGGTGGTCATTACATACTATATACTTACTGTCACAAACACTGGTCCGCACGACAGCCAGGTGGCCCCACTCTCTCTCACTGGCTGGGGCCCCCAAACCACCATGCGATACCTAGAGGGAAGTGCAGGTGAGCCCTGGACCTCTCACCCCCACTGCCTCTAAACTGAATGCTAACTGGAACAAACACAATTGCTAACTCCCAGCTAAAGCAATTTCCTACCTTTATCTGGTCAGCAGACACCAGTCAGCCAATCAGGTGTACTGTCATACACCCTTTGCCTGCTGTACCAAATCTAGCAGGAATTGCATAAATTGGGTAGCATTCAGGTGGGAGGCTTTGGTTGGACGCAATCATTGATTGCATCTGTTACAGGGACGCCCCGTGTAGGCACATCTCCCACACGGTCCCCTTCCTAACCACTCACCTGTCAAATGCATCCTGGAAGCTGCATAAAAGAAATTTAAAATCACAAACACTGGTCCGCACGACAGCCGGGGGACCCCAGTCTCACTCACTGCCAGAAAACTCCAGCAAGAAATATATTGCTGTTTCTGGGGATATATAAGTTTTCATTACCAATAAGTAGTTACATTACTTGTCATTTAACCAGATGTTTCCCCCCCCATTGTAACTTGTTTCTACTGTCATCTTTAACATACCTAGCAAATTTGGTGATTCTAGCATGTATGGGTTTTTTTTTTTCACTAAATCGGAACCACTGACTTCAATGCATTTCGAGAAACAAAGTGCATTTTCTTTCACAACCTGAACTTCACCGCCTTGACCCATTGGATCAAGTGGCTAGCGAATCAAACATGGAGCTATTTGAACAACACTATGTAAAGCATGCCACAATAGCCAATCACCATAGATCCCACCACATACTTTTATAAAGGGAGAAGAGGGGAGGTGTTGCTCTCTGTATGCTGTGTTTTCCATATATGTTGTAGGGCAGCACTAAGGCGTAGTGGTTAGCGCTCTCGCCTTGCAGGGCTGGGTCCCCAGTTCGAATCCCAGCCAGGCCAAAATCTGCAAGGAGTTTGTATGTTCTCCGTGTTTGTGTGGGTTTCTGATGGGTACTCTGGTTTCCTCCCACATCCCAAAAACAACCCAAAAAATTAATTGGCTTCCCCCTAAATTGGCCCTAGACTATGATACAGGCACTATTATTATTATTATTTATTTATTAGATTTATATAGCGCCAACATATTACGCAGCGCTGTACAATAAATAGGATTACAGACAATGATAACAGGGTTGACAGAACAATACAGGTAACAGACCATAGATACAATACAGGTAATAGCAATAAGATACATAACACAATGTAGATAATAGGACAATGCCAGATCATAAACTGGAATGGTAGTGGTAAAAAAAATTACCAGTTCCAAATTCTGGGTAAAGTGCACACAGTCAAGTATGATACATAAGGGGAGAGGGCCCTGCCAAAGGCTTACAATCTAGAGGGAGGGGCTGGTGACACAAAAGGAGGGGGTACATCAAGAAGTTATTGGCAGAAAGGATTAGGGTAGTGTTGAGTTGATGTAGGCCTCCTTGAAGAAGTGAGTTTTGAGTGCTTTTTTGAAGGTGTTGAAGGTGGGAGCGAGCCTGATGGGCAGTGGGAGAGAGTTCCACAGGATAGGGGCAGCTCTAGTGAAGTCCGCAGTCTGGCATGGGAGTGCGAGATGCGCGGGGTGGTTAAGAGGAGGTTGTTGGAGGAGCGAAGTGGGCGGCCAGGTGTATATCTGCTGACCAGGTCAGAGATGTAGGTTGGGCAGGACTTGTGTATGGATTTGTATGCCAAACATAGGATCTTGAAGCTGATTCTGAAGTGAATTGGAAGCCAATGAAGGGATTTGCGTAGGGGAGTTGTGGAGACAGAGCGGTGGGAGGAGTAGATGAGTCTGGCTGCTGCGTTCATGATGGATTTTAGGGGGGCGATGCGGTTTTGAGGAAGGCCAGACAAGAGGGAGTTGCAGTAGTCCAGGCGGGAGATGATGAGGGCATGGACAAGGAGTTTGGTAGTGTCTGGGGTCAGGAAAGGCCGGATCTTGGAGATGTTGCGTAAGTGGAAATAGCAGGCTCTAGCTACGGTTTGGATGTGGGAGGTGAAGGAGAGGGCCGAGTCTAGGGTGACACCCAGGCAGCGGGCTTGTGTAATTGGGTGAATGATTGTGCCATTGACCGTGACATAGAGGTCAGTGGGGGGTGAAGCAGCACGGGGCGGGAAGATTAGGAGTTCAGTCTTATCCAGGTTTAATTTTAGGAACCTGGCAGACATCCACGATGAAATAGCTGAGAGACCAGAGGATACCTTCTCCATGGTGGTGGTGGAGAGGTCAGTGGTATGGAGGTAAATCTGGGTGTCATCTGCATATAAGTGATAGTTGAAACCCAGAGAGGAGATGAGTTTTCCGATGGAGGCGGTGTAAATGGAGAACAGCAGGGGACCAAGAACAGAGCCTTGGGGGACCCCAACTGAAAGTGGGAAGGAGGTTGAGGAGGAACCATTGAAGGAAGTCTTGAAGGAGCGATTTGAGAGGTAGGAGGAAAACCATGCTAGGGCACGGCCTTGGATACCCACAGATTGCAGGGACTGGAGTAGCAGGGAGTGATCAACAGTGTCGAATGCTGATGAGAGGTCTAGGAGGAGAAGGATAGTGTATTTTCCTTCGGCACTACAAGCTACATACATAGACATGTGACTATGGTAGGGAGTAGATTGTGAGCCCTTCTGAGGGACAGTTAGTGACAAAACAGTAATGCGTAATTTGTCAGCGCTATATAAATACTTAAATAAATACATAATAAAGGACACCTGAACTGAAAGGGATATAGAGTAATATGTATTTCCTATTAACGACTTAAGGACCAGCCTATGCAGGTCCGATCTGTGCTGCGTGGGCTCTCCAGCCCACAGCACAGATCACTTTGAAGCCATGGCGACCAGACTTCCCCCCTTTTATCCCCCCTAGGGGGATGTCCTGCTTGGGGGGTCTGATTGCCGCCGGCCATCTGCGTTTTGTGGGGGGGCTCCTCAAAGCCCCCCTCCGCAGCCATTTCCGCCCTCACGCTCCTTACCTCCCTCTCCCTCTCACTACGTAATGCGCAGGACGGAATTCCGTCCTGCGCCTCCTAGGATAGGCTTCCGTCTATCAGATGCCAGTGATCCCCGGCCAATCAGAGGACGGGGATCGCCGATCTGCAGCAGCAGCAGCGCCGTATGATGTAAACAGCGGGGATTTCTTCCCGCGTGTTTACATTTTGTGGGCGAGCCGCGATCGGCGACTCTTCGGCTGTTCACGGAGACACCCTCCGTAAACTGACATGGAAGGGCCGCTTCCATGGTAAACCACTTAAGACCTGCCGACGCCTTTGGGTGTTAGCAGGTCGTTAAGGACAATACCAGTTACCTGGCATCCTGCTGTAGTAGTGTCTGGATCACACACCTAAAACCAGCATATGGCCAATCCAGTCAGATTGCAGTCAGAAACACTCAATTGGCATGCCTGTTCAGGGTATATGGCTAAGACTATTAAAGGCAGAGGCTCAGTGGGACAGCCAGACAATCTGCATTGTTTAAAAGGAAATAAATATGTCAGCCTACATAACCCTCTTAGTTCAGGTGTCCTTTAAAAGAAACAGACAGAATATTTATAATATTATTTTCAGGACAGTGATATAAGAGAGAAAGTGACAGAATATGTGCATAGTAATTTACGGATAGCTGTAATTGTGAACATAAGTTATGAGCTTGGGGCTTTAAAGTTAGTGGGAGGGTATTTGTATTGTTAAATTATAATCCAGTACATGGCAATGTATGGTCAACAACATGGCATGGTAAAACTTCCACAGTCCTGGGAGCCTTGTCTTATTTAAATCATGGTACAGGGTTACCTTTTTATGTAACATCTAGCCCTTTAATCAGGCATCCAGTCTTGGTCAAGTCAGAAGACAGATGAAGACTTTGCAAAAACTCTGGTGGATTTCAATGTAAACATTTGTTTTTTTAAAAATGTTGCTGGATGGCATACATAAATATGTTTATTTCTGTTTTCTGTTTATTTTTTTTACTACATTTTTTATGTCTGTTTTTTGTTTTGTTTTGTTTTTGTTTTAACTTTTCATGGAAATTGGTAAAAAGCACTAAGAAGAAACTCACTTTTTATAAATAAGTACTAATGTCACTGTAAATTTACAGAAAATGCATTGGACACTGAAGACTCCACTGCCCTAACTATCCCAAACAGAAAGTGTGTATGTGATTAATTTATCTAATAAAATCTTAACTAGTCCACAGATAAATATACCTTAAAGAGGTCTAGGCTTTAGCCCAGCTAGGCCTCTTCATAGAATAAAATATTTATATTTGCCTAGAAGGAATGTTCCCAGTGCACTGCATAATAAGAAAATGTTGTCGCATCTAAGTATGAAGTCCTTTGAATTAACTAGAGAGATATGGAAAGCCTTTATAAACCAGAGGTCCTATGAGGGAAACATGTGGAATATGGATGTGAATACTACAGGGCACAGTTTAAAAAAAAAATCTCTTGTCTTTGGACTTTTTGTTGCAAAACGATATTTAAAAATGTGGAATTGCCATCTGGGCCAATCCAGTCCATCAATCAATGAGTAGCTGTCTGAGATCCTCATAAATTATCCAAGAACACTAATCAAACCATAAAGGAGTGGGTTGATTAGGACATCTGATCACAGATTGAACAATTAGAGACTTTTGAAATGTATTTTCAACCTTGCTTGCAAAGGCTATCTAGATTTGTCCAGGAAACAGCAGAACCTACAGGTATATGCCCACCACTTAATTTTCCAGATTCTTTGATACAGGAACTGGATGGTCGCACTCCTCCTAAGTAGTTTTCGAGGGCCAACTAAAAACATCTACAGCCTCCCAACTGAGGTGCAATATAGGGTACAACAACAATTTTGGAGGTGCTCGATGTGATGAATCTGTTTAAAAAACAGATATAGTGTTGTCCTTAACTCTCCAGTAAAAATAGGCCAGCAAAAACTGGAAGTATAACTTATTAAGCACTAAAATGGATAAAGCATTTCTCTGGATCTTTTCTGCTTCTTCAGCTCGATACGACTACTGTGCCTGTGAGTGTAGGCCAGTACGGGTGATCACTTCTAAACTAACATAAAAAAATGCAATTTCATTAGGTGACGATAACATCGCCTAATTTTAGAACTCACCATACTTTTTGCTAGTGGGTTGTCAGTTGCATAGTGCCTCTTGCAGGGTTCTGAGTTCTTCTGGACGACCTGTTCCTTCTGTCTGAACTTCCCTTTGTATCTGTACCTGTTTGATATTGCTCTGACCATTGTTGCTGCATCCCAATTTGGTATTGTGATCTACTGTGTATTTGTTTATTTCTCTGTAGTTAGAAGGGTTTGTGGTGTTTTGCTGGCTTAGTGTTGCCTTGTCTTATGTTTGCAGTGTGTGCACTTATACTTAATATTTGTATTTTTCCTTTTTATCTGATGTGATGTGTGATCTTTCATATATGGCTGTAAAAGTTGCCATCTGCTTGTTGTATGTGCAATGCAGTGGCGTAGGAATCACCATAGCAACCATAGCCATTGCTGTGGGGCCCGGCTGGCCCTACGCCACAGGAGGCCCGCAGCTGAGACTGAGGACTTTTAAAAAAAATATATAAATAACTGTAACAAAGCTGGGCACCACCACTGGGCCCCTTTCCCTCCCGAGTCCCCGCATATAGCTTCTAATGCGGGACTATTTTGGGCTGCGGATTGATCTCTCCTGGCCGGACCCGACAATTACTCTGTAGTTCCGGCCAGGATCTCTTCACTAGTGACTAGTGACTTCAGTTGTTCTCCCCCTTTCCAGCCACATCAGCCAACCAGAAGCGTAAGGGGAGGCTCTCAGGCATTTGAAGTCAGGCGCGCCAGAGGAGACAGGATGGGATAGATTACAGGCAGTACACACATCATGCTGTCACAGCTTCCCGAGGAACAGAGCCATGTTCAGCACACATTCAGCAAGCAGTGCACTGTCCCATTCTGTACAGCACACTGCACTGCTGCTGCTGAGAGAGAGGCTCCACAGACGTGTCTGATAGCGTGCAGCCCTGCAATGTCTGCTAACTGTTAGTATGAATCATATGGCACGCTGTCAAGCTGTGTGCACTGAACTCACTCTGTACAGAGCAAAGCAAAAGCTGCTTTCAGAAACACTATAGGTCATGCAGTATGTTCACCTGCTATGCAACATTGATTAATGATTCTATAGATCAGTTGGTACAAACACAGGGTCATAAGGCCACACAAACAACTGCTATTTGTTTGTTGCAACAATTTCCAACTCTTCATTAAATGAAACACATATTATATAAAAACATGCACATAACATTTATGAATGGTGTGTCTAACTAACTATTTGTCAGCTATGGGAAACATATTTTGATGTGAGTAAAAACAAAGATTTTATTAACACACATCCTGCTACGTTGTAAGTGCATCCGATTATCCTAATCATAATACTGTTGATTGTTATGTTGTTATCTTTGTATTAATTAAATGTGTATTTTTTCAGACACCCGAAGTCTCAACTTCTCAGGAAACAATGCCACGCAGATTTCCACTGAAGAACACACGTAAAAGAAAAAACCCTTTAGAAGAACAATGTGAGGAAGCCATTAATGAAGCTGAAGATGATGCATGGGATGCATTTGGCAATCTTGTGGCTACAAAATTAAGAGTGTAAAGGAAGAAATGCGACCAAACACAGAGAGTGCTATATTGGAGGTTTTTAGTAGGGCATATAGTGACAACTCAAACACTCATTTTAATCCTTCACAAATCATGCATCAGCCTACATTAGCACATCCATAACACATGCATCAGCCTACATTACCACATTCACAAAACATGCATCAGCCTACATTACCATATCCATAACACATGCATCAGCCTACATTACCACATTCACAAAACATGCATCAGCCTACATTACCATATCCATAACACATGCATCAGCCTACATTACCACATTCACAAAACATGCATCAGCCTACATTACCACATCCACAAAACATGCATCAGCCTACATTACCACATTCACAAAACATGCATCAGCCTACATTACCATATCCATAACACATGCATCAGCCTACATTACCACATTCACAAAACATGCATCAGCCTACATTACCACATCCACAACACATGCATCAGCCTACATTACCACATCCACAACACATGCATCAGCCTACATTACCACATTCACAAAACATGCATCAGCCTACATTACCATATCCATAACACATGCATCAGCCTACATTACCACATTCACAAAACATGCATCAGCCTACATTACCATATCCATAACACATGCATCAGCCTACATTACCATATCCATAACACATGCATCAGCCTACATTACCACATTCACAACACATGCATCAGCCTACATTACCATATCCATAACACATGCATCATCATAATGTCATGACCCAATATACTCAGAACTATCCTACACAACCGTACCAAACACATTTTCACAATACTGAACATATCATCAGTGAGCAACAAACAACACATCATCAGCATCCACTGTATGTAAAACCACAAGAGACTGGTTGGCAATCTAACAAAGATTATACAGACCTGGGATAGCTTTTTATTTTTTTTCCTTCCCTTGCATACATAATGACATATATGTAGAGATGTGTTATAATTAGGGATGAGCGTAATGACCTAATTACGAATTTCCGAAATTTCGCGAAATTACTACAATTACGATTTTAGCAGTAATCGAAATTTCGTAATTTTCGCAAATTACGCAAATTTTCGTAAGTACGATTACAAAATTTAGTATTTTAAAGTTTGCAAAGGTTTCTATCCCTCTAGATGCCTTCGTAATCGAAATTTCACTCCCGTAATGACGAATTTCGTGTCTGCAACCGAAATTTTACTGTTTCAGGTTTGTAAGGGTTTCTATCCCTCTAGATGCCTAAAATGAATAGCACAGCCAGTCGTCCTCCTCCTCCTCCTCCTCTCTCTCTCTCTCTCTCTCTCTCTCTCTCTCTCTCTCTCTCTCTCTCTCTCTCTCTCTCTCTCCAGAGATCTGTAGTACTTCAAAACCATACTCACATTCATGACATGTCCAGGGATCAAACCCAGGCCAACCACATGGAAGACAGCTATGCTCACCACCATACCACCAAACACACACTAAATAGACTGCTAACCTAAATCTTACTTGTAGACAGTCATATGAGACACATGCTGGGTGCAGGGCTTTGTGATTGGACCATGCGATAGAGTGAGGTGCAAAAATGAAATCATGCCTAGCAGAGGATGGTTTCACAGTGCTAAATGCTAGGCTGGCTGTGGTGCAATTGGTTAGTGTGTCTGGCTGGTAACAGCAAGGTTACAGGTTCAATTCCATCCAGGCATGTCTTTTCCTTTTGCGTTCAACAGTTGTCCAAACAGAGCCAACAGAGCCCCAGATAGCCATGTAGAGTTAGGTCACAGCTAGCCTGGCTGTGGTGCAATTGGTTAGTGCGTCTGGCTAGTAACAGCAAGGTTACAGGTTCGATTCCATCCAGGCATGTCTTTTCCTTTTGCGTTCAACAGTTGTCCAAACAGAGTCAACAGAGCCCCAGATAGCCATGTAGAGTTAGGTCACTGCTAGCCTGGCTGTGGTGCAATTGGTTAGTGCGTCTGGCTGGTAACAGCAAGGTTACAGGTTCGATTCCATCCAGGCATGTCTTTTCCTTTTGCGTTCAACAGTTGTCCAAACAGAGCCAACAGAGCCCCAGATAGCCATGTAGAGTTAGGTCACAGCTAGCCTGGCTGTGGTGCAATTGGTTAGTGCATCTGGCTGGTAACAGCAAGGTTACAGGTTCGATTCCATCCAGGCATGTCTTTTCCTTTTGCGTTCAACAGTTGTCCAAACAGAGCCAACAGAGCCCCAGATAGCCATGTAGAGTTAGGTCACAGCTAGCCTGGCTGTGGTGCAATTGGTTAGTGTGTCTGGCTGGTAACAGCAAGGTTTGATTCCATCCAGGCATGTCTTTTCCTTTTGCGTGCGCGCGCTGCGCCATTGAACCCCATGGGGTATTTTGCGTGCATAAAACTTTACGCATGCAAAACTTTGTGCTCGGTGTTTGGACAACTGTTGAACTCAAAAGGAAAAGACATGCCTGGATGGAATCGAACCTGTAACCTTGCTGTTACCAGCCAGACACACTAACCAATTGCACCACAGCCAGGCTAGCTGTGACCTAACTCTACATGGCTATCTGGGGCTCTGTTGGCTCTGTTTGGACAACTGTTGAACGCAAAAGGAAAAGACATGCCTGGATGGAATTGAACCTGTAACCTTGCTGTTACCAGCCAGACACACTAACCAATTGCACCACAGCCAGCCTAGCATTTAGCACTGTGAAACCATCCTCTGCTAGGCATGATTTCATTTTTGCACCTCACTCTATCGCATGGTCCAATCACAAAGCCCTGCACCCAGCATGTGTCTCATATGACTGTCTACAAGTAAGATTTAGGTTAGCAGTCTATTTAGTGTGTGTTTGGTGGTATGGTGGTGAGCATAGCTGTCTTCCATGTGGTTGGCCTGGGTTTGATCCCTGGACATGTCATGAATGTGAGTATGGTTTTGAAGTACTACAGATCTCTGGAGAGAGAGAGAGAGAGAGAGAGAGGGAGGGAGGAGGAGGAGGCTGGCTGTGCTATTCATTTTAGGCATCTAGAGGGATAGAAACCCTTACAAACCTGAAACAGTAAAATTTCGGTTGGAGACACGAAATTTGTCATTACGGGAGTGAAATTTCGATTACGAAATTGTAAATTACGATTTGAAAATTAATTACGAAATTACGAATTTGGGTCGTAATCTTAAATTTCGCATTCGTAATAAAAGCAGTTCGAAATTTCGAAAATTTCGGCTCATCTCTAGTTATAATGTTTTGTTTACGATGGTACACTGGTATAGATGTGAAAGTGTAATAGTAAACTTACATGCATACCAAGTTGTTTACAAGGTTTGTTTGCTTTTCCTGTAAGTAAGTCATTTGTTTACCAATAAATAATATGTCAGTGTTCCTGAATCTACGATACTTTATTACAGTATTTGCATGCTTTACTTCTTGTAATGTACAACCTGCATTAAGGTGGCTACACACATCAGATAAAAGTGTAGACAAAATAAAATGTTGCAGACCAATTGTAAGCCCTTCCATGTACTATGATAGCGTTCCTACACACTGTAGTATCTTAAAAATGTTCTATGTGTAGGAATGGTGCCCTAGTACATGGAAGAGTGTCTAATAGGTCTGTGATTTTTATTTTTTATAGAACTTTTCTCATGTGTCTACATACCTTCACTACAAACTGATAATTGAGCTCATTAGTACTTCATTAATACGGGTGCATAACAATTACCTTATAGCAAGCATTTAATTTATTATGTACCCAAGATGTAGAGTCACTTTCCAAGATTGTGTTTGTTGTGTAAAATCTACATTTCTAAGTATTAACAACTGAAAACATAGATTTTGAAAAGGTACACTAATTCGGATTAATCATGGCGATTAACATTTCCAACATGCCACTTAATTGATTTGCATGCTACTTATGTGTGTATATACTAATTGTAGTGACATACCCTCAGAAAAGCATGCATATCCATTAAACACAATGGTTGTTCACAGAATTAGCTGTTTTTTCCCACATGGGTAATCAGATACCACTGAAGCCAATGGCTTGTTCACACTACAAGAGCTTTTTAAGTGCTTGTGATTTAGCAAAGCTAAGCTAAAGCATAACATTAGCAGGAGGCTTTAAAAGCCAAAAACCATTACAAAAGGCTCTTGTAGTGTGTACAAGGCCTAAACACTTCAGCTACACTTCACTGCACTTGCTGGTGGTCCTCTCTATCACTCCCCCATCTGACATTTGTCCATTCCGTCCAATAGCAACAAACATAACATTTGTAATTGGCATTAACTAATGTAATCAAAATGATACTAAAATAACCCTTATAATTGTAAAAGAAAGATCCAGTATTGGCAGGTGGGGTTATTCAGATGTGCTTCTCATCCATTGCACCTCCACAGTTTGGGAAGTGCCATAATCTTTCAAATGCAGATGCTATGTCCAACCACTCCTGTGGTGTTTCTGGAAACTACAAAATAAAGGAAAAACAATAAATAGTACCACATAACCTTAACATTTGACATAATGCATCTGTTAGTGCTTTACATATAAATTATAATCTTATTAATATCATTGGATATAATAAATAATGATTAACAAAACGATGAAAAAACAAAATACACACATTTATATAGTCTCTCTGTAAAGCATCAATTATTGCCTGGCATGTTTCCGGGATGATCAAACCCAGGGCCTGAGGAGCGATTCCACATGAGAATTTAAGGTCCTGAAGACTGTGACCAGTAGCCAGAAATCGTAGGGTAGCAGTTAAAGAGGAACTCCAGTGCTTCATTTTTTACCATAATTATGTATAAATGATTTAGTCAGTGTTTTCTCATTGTAAAATCTTTCCTCTCCCAGATTCACATTCTGACATGTATTACATGGTGACAATGTTACTGTGGGCAGGTTATGTAGCTGCTCCTAGCTGTTTTGGCTGTTAGAGACAGCTGTAAACAGCTATTTCCTGTCTGTGAACATTGTTACATTGTGGCAGTTTACCCAGAGTACCGCGGTCCTCAGAGCTTCTTGTGGGAGGGGTTTCAGCACAAAATCAGTCATACAGCTCCCCCTGATGGTCTGTTTGTGAAAAGCATTATATTTCTCATGTAAAAGGGGGTATCAGCTACTGATTGGGATAAAGTTCAATTCTAGGTTGGAGTTTCTCTTTAAGTGCTGTTCAGAAGTTATGGACTTGCACATCCACGTATCCTCCTTTGCTATCAGTGAGGTCACAGCATGCAGCACAAATTGGAAGGCAGATTCTGGCATACAAAGATAGTTCTTTAAGTAATCTGGAGCTGAGAGGCTTAATTCACGCAACAAATTGTCATGTGATATCACATCACAATCTTGGAGCCAGTTCTTTGCCCATAGACGCCTTTTACAACTTTGCTTCAGCAATTTCAGAGTTATTATGTTATTATTATTGGTTTTTATGGTTCCCCACAACAGCCTGTGCAGAAGCTGAGCATGCAGGAACTAACTAATGTGTGCAAATAGGAATACAAGTTCAGAACATGTTAACTAATTATAATCAAAGTCAAGTAGCAGCAGTTAAAGCAAATGCAATTCTGGGATTACATAAAACAGGAAACATGAGCTAGTAAACTTCTGTCTCTGTAAAACAACTGATAAGGCCATATCTGGAAAGTGGGAACAAGTTCCAGGCATCACAAAACAGGAAGTACATTGAAGTTTAAAAACAGGAACAAAAACGAGCAACTCATTCAAAGAGATAAAAGATTTTACTTGGCAAGAAAGGTTAGGCAAATTGTGCTTATTTAGCTTTAAAAAAGGTGGCATGCTTTAGTCCAACCTAGACTACTATTTAACTATGTAAAGTTGTAAACATGCCTCTACATATATTTTTGGGTCTTGTTAGCTTATATTTTGTTTGCATAGAGGACAGGGGAAGGTAGAGGGGCAGAGGGGAGTTCTCCTTTGATTACTTGAATGTTTATATTATTATTATTATTATTACTATTATTATTATTATTATTATTATTATTATTATTATTATTATTTAAGAGAAAGACTAAACGCCTGCAATAAAATGTATTTTTCATATACTGGGGAATCCTGAGAGGGACTCTTGGTACATAAATTAATCCAGTAAATTATTTTATTTTGACTAATTAAAATAAACCTTTCTTACTGGGACACATCAAGATGGGGATGGCTGAACAGAAAGATGCCAGAGGAGGGAGCAGAGATCTAGTAGTCCATGCAGAGAAATGGAAGGGGGGAATCAAAGAGTCCCTGTGTATTAAAACAGAAACTGTCACAGTTCACACTGACAATGGTACAAAGACACGGATGTTCCTTGCTAAACATCTGTTCACACTTTGTTGAATCACACATGTAGGGGAAAACGGAACATCACATGTGGTGAAAAGATGACAATGAGAGAACTGAATGAAAAATCTCAGGCACACTGCTAAAAAGAAAAAAAATAGTGAAAAACTGGAGAGTCTATATTAAATATTGCTGTCGACTAAGCGTCCTACATTGTTTATTAAAATAAATTTTACACTAAATACCATGACAAACAAGCAAAAAAGGGGTTGAAAATAAAGGTTTCTGTTCTGCTCTCTAAAGCTAAGCTGCACAATGTGTTTTGCTTTATGGATGCACATTGCATAAAACTTCTGAAGATTTTACACAGAAAGCTATTTTTTTAATTGTGTCAATAGATAAGGGTAGAAATGGACTGTGTTGGCAGCACAAATGACCTTAAAGTGTATAGGTCAGACTTTGTAATTCATCATAACCCGTTCTAAAGTGAAAGCATATTGCACAATATGAACTTAAAGGGTTTCAGTTCAATGCTTTATTGATTTCTTTTGCAAGTTAAACTACACTCAGTATAAACCAAGGCCTTTTTTCAGCACCTGAGACTATAGATGTCAAAACTGATGCAATCAGAGGTAGAGCTTGTAATAGATCACATTATTTATCCCGCTGAGTATTTTATGGATGGATTTGCTTTTCTAGTTTGTGCAAAACATGGTTGGTTAACCACAGTCTTTTGGCTTTGTTTATTGACATGGGCAAATATGAAGTTTAGTTGTTACATATCAGCAGTTGGTCAGCGAAGCATCAATTCCTATTGGCATCGTTATGTCTACCTAAATAGATTTTCTAAATGGAAACTAACCGTTATGATTAGTTTAATGTGTGCAATCTTGAAATGAAATTATCTTTTAATTGTTGGCTTATGCACTAGGCTGTCATGACAGCACAAGCTATCAATAGAACTATTTTAAAATGTGTGTGTGTGTGTGTGTGTGTGTGTGTGTGTGTGTGTTTTGCTGGTGACTTTACACAGGATCATACTGTTTGGCAGTGATCTTATAGGGTTAAGATATGCTATGATTATATATCACTAAAGGGTTAATTCAGCGAACATTTTAGTGCCATTAACACGTTTTTTTTTCCGTTTTTTCTTCTTTTCCTTTTGTAAGTATTATACATGCCTTAATCTCTCAATTCCAAAAGATGTAACTACCATGACCAAAGTTTTTCATTATTTTAGTGCTTAATTGTGCACAAAAATAAACAAATTTGAGTACTCTATGCACAAATGAACCACTTCCAGACCAGTATGGTTGAAATCTACATCCTGCTTGTGACTGCACGGCTCTGACAGGATGTAGGTTTCAATATCAACGCCGAGCGATCCCGCCACTCTGCACCCACAGCAACTCACTTGCACTGCCATCAGTATTGACGGCAGAGTTTTGTGAGCAGGTCAGGAGACGATTTCATAGGCTCCTGACCCTCTCATCACTGTGAGCAAATTCAATTGACTTACATTGATGGACAAGGTCAGGAGCTAAAGAAAGCTTGGCCTAACCCATTACATTACGCATTTTTAAGAAATTAATGGCTTGACTTAAAATATGTTATGCACTACTTGTTATGGTGAGATGGTGACTGCTGTTGTTATAGGTTGTGACATTGTTGCAGTACTTTTTAAGAGGAAATTGAAAGGAGTGGTTGCTATTTAAGTTCATGTCACGGCCTTGTCAGATATCAGATGCTTTAGACTACTTAATTTCCTGGCGCCAGGACATTAATTGGTTAACAAAAGACACACACACACACACACAGAAGTTGTGAGCCCAAATTGTGCTGTATTATGAGTTCCACACTTTCCTTATATGCTACAGAATACAGGGTTTTGCTCATGCGCAGTATATCATCATATGTCACCATAATTACAGAAAGTCATGTGATTTACAAGAATTAACACAGTTCAATGATCACGGGGAAATATGTTATTTAAGAACATACAGTTGCTTGAGGGATATTCAGGGGATTTGCCCAGAGAGAATTTGCCTATTCTGGGTTTCATACAGCCAGTGTTTTCCTGCACAGATGTGAGGCTGGTTGTTCTGAAGACACCCTAATATCACACTAATTAGATACATGTATACTTGTATATGAAATTGATCTATATACTATACTATATACTAATATATATATACATATATACACACATATACCTACATATCCTTTCAGTCCCCCCTTTGGTCATTTCTTCCACAGGAAGAAGATGACCACACTAAAGCCAATACCTAAAACAGGCAGAGCTAGCATCACAGTAGGCAAAATTTTGGTCGAAGTCTCCTAATGGTCAAATCACGACTAACTATTTGGTAAAGTACTCATAACAAAGAAAATTATTAACTAACCTGTAACCTTAAACAACCAATTACACAATTTTGGCCAATCTAATGGTCAAACAAATCAGAAAAGAACCCAATCAGAAATTAATCAGGAAAAACCCAATAAGTATTTTTCCTGATGCAGATCAGAACCAAAAACATTTCTCTTTCCTGATGTAATCTAGTAAAAAATCTTATGCGGACTGCATGTGTGAGTACACGCATGTGTATAACTTAGCCCGCAGCAGGAATATTTCTCTCAGATCAATTTCAAGGAGCTTTCTTATCTCAGCACTTACTCCAAGAGAAACTTCCATCTGCTCTATTTTAGAAAAGGGCTTGTCTGAATACTAGGCCTCAGATAGGCCAAAGTCAAAAACCCTTATAATAGCAACTAACTCCTGCATAAGGTGGCTATGCACAAGATATGACTGCATGTGAGGGTAGTCTTGACTCTACAATTTAGTTCACAAACCGTTTGTGAGGCATGGCAGACTTCTCACCTTCCATCAGCCATTGTACTCCAAGCTATCGCTGTATCCTTTACTCTAAGTCACACACTCCTGTTAAAACAGGGGGTGGAAAGATAACACCAACCCAACTACAATCATACTCAGGCCTTAATGCCCAGAGTACAGAGGATGAGATCAGAAATACAGGAGTACTGCCAGAACCCACTAAACAAGTCAAAAGTAGCTACAGGCCTCAGTACAGGACATATTTGTGAAAAGGAATACACAGATCACAGCAGGAGACTAGGGAACAAGGAAACAGTAAATTCGGGCGCCTGAGGCTAGTGGACAAATCGGGCGCCGCCATTCACTTCTATAATAAATATCGTTTAATGGGCGCCCGGTAGGAAAAAAGGGCGCCGGAGAAAACTAACGTTTTAAAAGCGGCGCCCGGAGACTTAATGTTTTATTACTGTTTCTCATGATTACACATTATTTAATGATTTATACATGTTTAAATATTATTTTTAAACGAAAACCAGTACAATATTTTTCCCAAACATTATTTTTAAACGAAAAACATTACTTTTTTTTTTTAAACATTATTTTTAAACGAAAAAAATAACAGGGGGGTCTTAGGTTTAGGCACCAACAGGGGGGTCTTAGGTTTAGGCACCAACAGGGGGGTCTTAGGTTTAGGCACCAACAGGGGGTCTTAGGTTTAGGCACCAAAAGGGGGGTCTTAGGTTTAGGCACCAACAGGGGTGTCTTAGGTTTAGGCACCAACAGGGGGTCTTAGGTTTAGGCACCAACAGGGGGGTCTTAGGTTTAGGCACTAACAGGGGGGTCTTAGGTTGAGGCACCAACAGGGGGGTCTTAGGTTTAGGCACTAACAGGGGGGTCTAGGGGTTAGGGGTAGGTACAGGGAGGGTTACTTAGGCACCAACAGGGGGGGTCTTAGGTTTAGGCATCAACAGGGGGGTCTAGGGGTTAGGGGTAGGTACAGGGAGGGTTACTTAGTAATTTTTTTTTAAACGTTATTATGCGTTTCATTATTTAAACGAAAGATTAACGTTTTTACAATTGCCGATTTAATACACATTATTTAATGATTTATAACGTTTAAAAACATTACTTTTAAACGAAATACATTTTTAAACGTAATCCATGTTTATCGTTAAAAACCCGGCGCCCTTTTTTCCAATCGCCCCTTTTTAACGTACGCAGGGAACAAGGCTACATGAGACCCTCAACATCTCTGGCCTTCCAATTATCCCATATTAAATATACCAATCAGGTTGCTCAAGGCAACTGTGGTGCTGTGAAATTGTAGTCCATCACACCAATCATACTGACCAAAGCCTGTTATGCTTGCTCAGACAAACAGATAAACAAACTCTGATTTAGTAAGGGAAGGGAATGTTAGCTAATTGACTTTTTACCACAGTAAAGGTAAATATCTATACAGACACACTACAAATCAAAGCAGAAAGAGATGTAACTAATAGCAACCGCTGCCATAGATACTCTTTCAAGGTCAGGATTAACAGGACAACTGTAATGATGGCTACCTTCAGATTTAACCATACTAGAAGGACTCTGCTAATCACACATATGGACACTCAACAACTATATTCACAATCAGGATGGGACAAAATATAATACTCTAGCAAAACTTAGCAAGACAATTATGGCCAACTTGAATCTACTAAAGACCAAGGTATCAAAAAGTAGGAGACTTGTTCCCTGAAAATTGCCCACTGAGATCAGGCCTGCTGAATTATATGTGTAGTAACACATATGCGTATGTGTATATATAAAACTTCTGAAATGTATCTGACATTATAAAAACCTTACAAAAATAAACTATAATAAACCCATCCAAAACCTAAGAAGAACTGCAAGTACCCAGAAATCCATACCATATGGTGCCCTGTTCATTTCCCAAATGAACACTATTTTCTTACCAAAAGAAAATATTTATTGAAGTTGATCAGACTTCAAATTTGTTAGATTTTCCCCAAAAAATCTATATTTCCCTTAGACCTACTAAGAGAAGCGCAATAGACTTACCAAAAGTCCCTTCTCCCTAATAATTTTTTTTTAAACTATGGCCTTTTAAAAACCTTATAACTTATATAATTAAAATTATACTATCACAAACACAAACTCCAAAACCGGATTCAGAAATTTCACATAAATAATATAGACACCTCTCTCTTTAAAAAACAAAAAGAGAAATATAGTCATATTACTTACGTGAATTCTGAAGAAGACCATCCGCGGCGAGCCCCCAGCTGAAAGGAGTGGTTGCTATTTAAGTTCATGTCACGGCCTTGTCAGATATCAGATGCTTTAGACTACTTAATTTCCTGGCGCCAAGACATTAATTGGTTAACAAAAGACACACACACACACACACAGAAGTTGTGAGCCCAAATTGTGCTGTATTATGAGTTCCACACTTTCCTTATATGCTACAGAATACAGGGTTTTGCTCATGCGCAGTATATCATCATATGTCACCATAATTACAGAAAGTCATGTGATTTACAAGAATTAACACAGTTCAATGATCACGGGGAAATATGTTATTTATGAACATACAGTTGCTTGAGGGATATTCAGGGGATTTGCCCAGAGAGAATTTGCCTATTCTGGGTTTCATACAGCCAGTGTTTTCCTGCACAGATGTGAGGCTGGTTGTTCTGAAGACACCCTAATATCACACTGATTAGATACATGTATACTTGTATATGAAATTGATCTATATACTATACTATATACTAATATATATATACATATATATACACATATACCTACATATCCTTTCAGAAATAAGGGCTTTACTTTTATATGGTGGAATATTATGTCAGTACTCTATATACAGGGGCATGATGGATGAACTTGTTAAGAGGAGATATTGTTGTACCACTTGTTATATGGTACATGATGGGAACATTTATTATGGGGGGGGGGTTACTTACATATTATCCCAGCTACCAATTTTGACTGCCTCCTTTTTAAAAGATATTTACTGCCCTGGAATCTGCATATCATTGAAAAGCTGAGATAAAAAAAAAATACATTTATATTATGGACTAGGGGACATGATTTAGGCATGGAGGAAAAAAAATTGTTATATCATAAAACCATGATGCAAATTCTGGGCCCCAACTCAAGAGCGTTCAGATGAAGTCTATACATATGGTTTGGATTTCACTTCGCTTGTCTGATCAGTTTGGAAAAAAAAATGGAGGAAAAAAGTTTTTGCAATTTATCTTGAAAAAGGTTATTTACCGTAAGGGTAATTAAAATGTGGACTGTACTACCCTAGGAAGTAATTATGGCAAAATCTGCATCTTCATTTAATGGGGATTTAGATGTTTTTCTTGCATCAAATGACATCCATGGCTATAATTACTAGGTGGTGTTGATCCAGGGATTTTATCTGATTTCCATCTGGATTTGAGAAGGATTTCTTTTTCCTTTTAGGGCTAATTGGCCCAAGCCTTGTAAACATTATTTTTCCTTAATCTGGTTCAACTTATATACGGGAAGGTGTGTACTAGTATCCTACCATATTTTCTGGTTGAACTCAATGGACATAGTAGTAAAACAGGGATAACAGAGGCGCCAACAAAGGATACACATTGCTAAAAGTTTCTTTTTTCAACTGAACTAATTCTGTAACCAAGATTTTTTTTTTTCAATTTTTTAAGTAAAAATATTTTGAGCAATGTGTGAAATGCTAACCCATTTGCATGTCAGTGCTGTCATTAAAGCAACTTTGAAAGGAACACAGAAGGCACCATTGATGAGCTTATTTTTAAAAAAAGGATCCTTCCCTTGCAAGCTCCTCCACCTCTCATACCTTTTGTGTATGGTGCTGGTTGCACTTTCTGTTTGCTTGTTTCAGATTTATGTCTTTAAATACTACTGAAACCTAAAGACAACTAACATTTTTAATATTGAATCAGATGGCAACCCCCATATTCCTTTTACTTCAGGTTTACTTTTACAAGTAAAAACATGCCGGTAGGAGGATATTACCTTTGCAAAATTGATTCAGAGTTTATCCACACAGCAGCAACATGAACACTTCATCATAGTGAAATATTAGGTGGATTTTCTTTGTCTGCTTTATGTATAAATTGATGGTTGGTTCAGTGTTGTGAACTGAGGCGTAGGATAATTCTATTTTGTGCTCCCTGTTCACTTCAAAATGCAACACTTATTTAAATACCTTAATGGGTTTAGAAACTGTATGGAATTTTAATACTTCTTGAATGATGGAATGCGACATGCAGAATATTGATCTCTCCGTCTGGCTTTTAAAAATACAATAATGTAATGTTATAAATAAAAGTAACTCTCTTTGTTTTTAGAAAGTGTCCAACAATTTAAAGCTCATGTACAGAAATATTTTAATAATACATTATGAAATGTTTACTGTATGTAATAATGTATTCACTAGTTATTCTACTGATATTTCAGTGATAAAATCACACTGTGGATTTTAGTTTGAATCCTGGTAACCTCTTAATGAGGGATACATCATTGCAACTCAATCTCCCATTCTTACAAAACATGTAAAACCACAGGTTGAAAAAGTAACATATTTTTCAGAATATAAGATGCTCCAGACTATGAGACACCCAGGTTTAGAGGACAAAATACAGGGGGAAAATATTACTAAACCTGGTGCATCCACGGTCCCGTGGTGTCTTATAGATGTTATCCCCCCAGTTATTGTGTCCTCCATCTTTCCTACTGTGTCCTCCTGTGTCCCCTATGTGCCCCCATGTGTCCTCCTCTGTCCCCTTGTGTCCTCTGTCCCCTTGTGTCCTCCTCTGTGCCCCAGTTGGTCCCCCAGTGTCCTAGTTGGTCCTCCAGTATCTTCCTTTTTGTCCCTCTGTGTCCTTGTTTGCCCTGTGTCCTCATTTTGTCCTCCTGTGCCCACGTTTTTGTCCCCTTTGTTGTTCTCTGTCTCCCTTTGTGCCCCATTTGTCCCCCTGCATCCTCCTTTGTGTTTTCCTCCATTCCCTTCTGAGCAGCACAGTGGCATAGTGGTTAGCGCTCTTGCCTTGCAACGCTGGGTCTCTGGTTCGATTCCCAGCCAGGTGAACATCTGCAAGGAATTTATATGTTCTCCCTGTGTCTATTTAAGTTTCCTCTGGGTACTCTGGTTTCTTCCCATATCCCCAAAAACATACAGATAGGTTAATTGGCTTCCCCCAAAATTGGTCCTAGACTACCATACATACACTACACTGGACATATGACTATAGTAGGGATTTGCTTGTGAGTCCTTCTGAGGGACAGTTGGTGACAAGACAATATACTCTGTACAGCGCTGCGGAAGATGTTGGTGCTATATAAATACTAAATAATAATAATTCTCACTTGTCATTTGCTCTCCATGCATATTTAAAAGCAGCGGCAGTGCGTCTTACCTGATCCATTGGCTCCTGTGGGTGACGACTTTGCCTTTCCCTTACTTCTCACCTGGTGCCAGCTTCTGCTGATCACATAATTACATGCAATTAGGACTAGGGGAACAGTGAGAAAGAGCACAGGTCTCTGATCACCACTTGAGATGATGGATGAGGTAAGAAATAGGATTACTTATGGATAAGCATATCTGAAGCTCCACGGTCTGGACCAATTAGGTTTTTTATAGGACCAGACAGCGGACCACTGGGGAGCCCTGGTGGGAGCTTCAAAGAAAATTTGCTGGGGCTCATAGTCAATTACAGCAACGGAAGTTGTAGTGAGGGGCATTGGATGTTCACTGGGAAATGAAGGTGCTTGCAATTGTTGTGTGCGCATCTCCTGGAGGAGCAAGGCAGTAGAGCTATGATGCTGAAGGAGAGCACCACAGTGCAAAACGTTGCTCCCCATAACCTAGGATATGGGAGCATCCTCAGGCTTTCAGCTGAGTAATGCTCTCTAATGATCTGCTATCCCTCAAGTGAAGCTAGCAATAGGATTTGTCGTTAATCCTTGTGCGGTGGCAAGGTGATAAGTAGCTTACGTGTGCAACTTACTTATCACGTTGTCACTATGCATGTTACAGGGCCAAAGTTAGGACACCTACGAATACCCGGGTACTTGTGCGCAGTGTGGGTGACGACGCAAGGGAATGCATTCTTACGTAACTAAGACCCTGGCTTTTAACTTAGCTGTAGGGATAGCAGTGGTGCCTGGATAATTGATTCCTGTGAATGCATTTGTTGAAACATTTGCATGTGAGTGTGCAAAGAGGTCACTATTTTTTGCCAACTTATCACATTGAATTGCATCAGGCACAAAGTCAGTTAACAATTTCAGTGCTTCATACTTACATAGGGAAACTAAACAAAAAAAAAGAACACACTTTTTTAACATCTCATTTACATTTCATGAAGAAATTTTTGACCTTAACCTCCTTGCCGGTCTAAAAAATCCGGCAAGGAGGCAGCGCCGCACTTTTTTTAAATTTTTTTTTTAAATCATGTAGCGAGCCCAGGGCTCGCTACATGATAGCCGCTGAGCGGCGGCATCCCCCCACCCACTCCGATCGCCTTCGGCGATCAGAGTATGCAGGAAATCCCGTTGAGAACGGGATTTCCTGCAGGGCTTCCCCGGTCGCCATGGCGACCGGGCGGACCGACGTCATGGACGTCGTGACGTCAGAGGGAATCCCAATCCGCCCCTTAGCGCTGCCTGGCACTGATTGGCCAGGCTGCGCAGGGGTCTGGGGAAAGGGGGGGGGGCGGCTCGGCGCGGCGGGTAGCGGCGAATCAGCGGCGAGCGGTGGCGATCGCGTACTACACGCAGCTAGCAAAGTGCTAGCTGCGTGTAGGAAAAAAAATTATGCAAATCGGCCCAGCGGGGCCTGAGAAATCCTCCTGCGCAGGTTACCCCGAACTGAGTTCGGGATAACCGGCATGGAGGTTAAAGGTTATCATAGTGTGGCTAATTTTAGAGTGGACACTTTGATAATAGTTCCACTTTAGACCATTTCCTATGCAATTAACTAGCCAGGTAAACCCCATTCTTGTTATTCCTTCCGAATGAGAGGAAGAGTGGGAAAGTAATGAGAGTAAAAGAGGAAACAAACCTGAGGTGATAAAAAGGTACATGCTGGTAAGGTTGCATCCTAGTCAGTCTTTTTACCTTTTAACATTATTTTTATGTAGAAATTCAGTGTAGGGAATCCATCAAGCAATGCCTTCTATGTGCAAATGCATAGGTTTGAGAAAGACAACATGGCTACAACCATGTCAGGTTTTCATCTACCCTGACATTCCTACTGATGCTCAAATGAGCCCCATTTTATATCCCTGGGAGGGAGAAGGCACCCCAAAAAATAACCATAGATGTAATAAATATAAAATGGATTACCTTTAAAAAGACGAGGCGATGTCAATATAAGAAAGACATTTTAATAATCAGACACAAAAATGATAACACGTTTTTGCCAGGCACAGTCCGCTTCCTCAGATCAAATAAAGCAGTATCTGAAAAGATGAACAATGTAGACACTCCTTAGCAAAATACACCAAAATACAAAATTAAATATTAAAATGTTAGAACAACATAACATAAAGGTGACATTAAATGCGTAAATGAACCATCATCTGTTTTTCAATCATATATTTCCTCCCCTCTTCCTTCATGCATCTATAATTTCATAAAATATATTTATTACTATAAGCATAATGCTAGTAATGGAATGGTATAGCTCTTAAAAAATATCCAGCTGAATTTAGTATTGATAAAAATAAAAAGTAAAAATAAAACAATAATACCTATCATTCATATCAAATAAAATAGTAATATAATATTTAACACAAAATAGAAGGCAGTAGGAATAAACTGTAAAATCATAAAAATACATAAAAAAGCATTTGGGCGGAAGTACATTCATTATGTGCAGTGTGGGCAGAAGTGATGTGGAAAAAGGGTGTGGGGGGGGAGGGGTTCTGTGCTTGTTTCAGAGGATTGAGATGGAGTGAAAAATTACGTGATTTGTTTTGATGTTTTTGGAGGATTCTTGAGAATGGATCTTCTAGTTTGCGGAGTGAGGTGTGATAAAGAAACTGGCGTTTTTGTACATTCATTTTGTGGAGTTTATTAAAGTATGGGCAGAAGGGATGTGGAGGAAGGCCAGAAATGTGGAGAAAGGCTGACGCACAGCCACCTGCATTGCAAATGGAAATGAGAATACTAGTAGAAGTCCCCTACTCCCACAGAGGTTTTGCTAATAGGGAACCTGCCTTGTTGCTTTTCTCATAAAATATTTTTTTTGTGTGATATGAACTTACGCTTGGCTGTAATAGAAAAATGAGTGTCATTTGCACAATCCTATGGCAGTTGAACTGAGCAACTGCCATTCAGGAAGTGCTTTTGTAAAGAAAGAAATACCTGAGAATCCTCCATGAGGAGACAGACTATTCTTAAACCTGTTAGATCTGTCATATTTTTGCTACCAATTTTAAAGCGGAATATAACCCTGCATTTCAACTTTGCTCTAAAACATTATTTACAGCATATTATATGCAACCAGCATTTTTTTTTTACTAGACCAGCATTGGAAGGGTTATACACAGAGCTTTAAAGTTCCGTGGAGAGAAATGCAGACGCATCCGAAGTTTAGATAGATACATTTAAGTAAACACAATGTAACAATTGAGAAATGTGACTCACTCTCTCTCTGTGTCCGGGAGCTCCTGCACAGTCAGAGTGTGTGTCACATTCCACACTTGTTACATTGTGTTTACTTAAATGTATCTATCTAAACTTCAGATGCGTCTGCATTTCTCTCCACGGAACTTTAAAGCTCTGTGTGTAACCCTTCCAATGCTGGTCTAGTAAAAAAAAAATGCTGGTTGCATATAATATGCTGTAAATAATGTTTTAGAGCAAAGTTGAAATGCAGGGTTATATTCCGCTTTAAGTGACAATGACATAGGAAAAAAGGATGTATGGTGCATTTTATCCTAGGAGAAAATTACAAATCATAGAGTATTTTGCAATAGTGGACCTTTAATACCAGTGTCTGTTTATGAACCTGACTTCAGGTGCACTTTAAGCTGTCCTACTTTCCAGTGGAAGATGTCAACAGTTGTTCTACTTTTTCCCTTGACAGAGACTCTCGCACATCTGACTCATGCTGATTTTTTCTGGCATGAAAGAGCATTAACAAATTATTCTGGAATTTATGTATGTATAATTTAGTCACCTCTGTCAAATTACTATGAATAAAACAGTATGTTGCAATTGTGGTTATTATTATTGCAGAATGACTCAGGTGCCTTCATAGGATTTGCATTTAAAATAAGAATTAGGAAGGCTGGAAGTAATGTTATTCTGAACCCATAGTTCAAAAAACGTCCAAAATGCTTAGAAAACATTTCATTTCAGTTTTGTTTGCCAGTACAACAAAATGCAAAATGTGTCCAAATAATTAAGTTGTCAGTTCAGCTATAGTGGCCTTAGAAATGGCAGAGATACACATCAAGATATTATGGTTGTGTGGCCTGGCTCTGATGGCAGGCTGCAGCATTTCTGCTCTGCTCATCTCTTAAGCAGTGATGATTAAAAATGGCAATATTGTTTTCACTGTAATTTTCGCGAAAATAATGCTAAATTCGATTTTCAAGTAAAAATTCCATAAAAAATAAATTTTTATATTTTTTTATATTTTTACTGCAGCAATTTTTACTACAAAAAAAATAGATTTTTACCACGAAAAATGCATGAAAAACGCTTTCATGAATTTTCGTGGTAAAAATCTATATTTTTGTAGTAAAAATACTGTTTTTTTTTTTCCATTGTCGTGCTTTTCACGTTTTTTTGTGGTAAAAAATATAGATTGTTCACATTTTCGCGAAAATGCAAAAACACAAAAATGCAAGCCTATTTTTCACGAAAATTTCTCAAAAATATAAATTAGCATTTTCGATGCAAAAAATTACTTTGTTGAAAATTTGTAAGCAACACTGGTCTTATGTGAATAAACCCAAATTATCCAGCCTCTGCCCTTAGCAAAAACCCCTTGACTGTAGTATATAATACACATAAAGGTAAAGCTGCGCTCAAATGTCCTAGTACACAGTCCTTCCAATTAAAAGGATGCTCAGCAATGTGCAAGTCTACACAGATCTATGTTCTCTTCTACCGCAGGTGCAGTAAGCTCCACTTCAGTGAGAAAACCACCACCACACCCCAAGCAGTGGCCACTCACCGTTAGAATAAGACCCTCTGTCAGATGGGTCTTTAGCGCCTATGGGGTCATCTGGCCGCCCCCTGCCATATACGAACAAGTAGATCTTTTGCTTCCTCTGTGTATAGTCCACATCACCTCAGATAAAACAAGGCAAAGCTTCCATAGCGTAAAACCATAAAATCAATTTTAATAAGTAAAAGATGTACACTTACAAACCAAGCCGTGGAGATGCGTACAGAGTTTTAATGGGCTCCACCCCAAACGTTGGCCGCCGGGTCGGCTGGATGGCGCTATCTCCTAAGCCTCCCTCCTGGCTCTCACGTCCCTCTCCACGGTGGATACAGTGACCGCGTATGCTTGACTAATTTTGTCGTATAAAACGACTCATCAGAAGCTGACGCGGCCCCCAAATATCTAAAACTTTATACCCGTTGCGGTGGATCTTCCTCCCACCCCCCACTCTTTACCCCGGAAGTGAGCTAGGTGACACACCCTCGCTCATTGGTTGCCGCTCGCCAGCCGGAAGTGATGCTATACAGCCACTTCTGCCTCTGATAGGCTACCTCCCACCGCCCGTGAACATCGCTCTTTCCGAGCGGAGGCTTCCCAGTTGCTTAGCAACCTTATACCTACGTTATCCTATCCCCTACTCACGCAAATGTAAATTGTGCCCAACCTTTTAGCCTCCCCGGATGCCAACGTATGCAGGGCCCTTACAGTCAATCTCACCCCTGCCCATTGTCCGGACAAGACTACAGCCAATGCATGATAATATATACTCTCATTTAACCCCGTCGCCACCTCCCACCGTTTCCATATATAACATATATCACTGCACACTGCACATTAATGTGGAGCGCGCAGTGCATGATGTGAAATCCATACAATTAACTTCTTCCTATCCACTTGACATATATTTTCTTAAAGCTGTCCAGGCATAAATATTTTCTTCATGCTCTATATATATAAATCAGATCTACTTGTCTCTATTTCTTCTAGTCATACTTATTCAAAATAATGGCTGGCCTCCAACCCCTCCTAGCCCTAAAATAGGGCTGAATTTCTGAGATTGTTATTATCCCCACTACGTGATCCCCAACCCTCTCACAATTCCAATGAGTGTTAACCCTACAAACCCCCAAACTGATCATAAACTAAACACCCCCCCACCCTCATTCAATTTGAATTCCAAAAAGTGTTCAAACTAATGCACATTTGTGTGCCATCACACAAATACGCTTGTGCTAAGATGGTTCTAATAAACCAAAAAACCAAACAGTTGTGCATCCCTTGTACCCTCTGCTATCTACGGGATGAATTGGAGACCAGTCCCTCCCCTCCATCAGTCGTTACTCAGAAAACATATCAGATCAATATCTGCATTTAATCCCCTTGGTTTTAATGTATTCAAAAGATATATCCACTTTGTCTCTCTTTGTGATACTTCCCTAATCATATCACCCCCTCTCCATGGCCTACGTACTTTCTCTACACCGCAGAAGGACAACAGTGAGGGATTGCGCTTATGGAACTCCTTAAAGTGTGCTGATAACGTGTGGCTTTGTAGTCCCTTTGCTATGTTTCTAAGATGTTCCCCTATTCTCTCTTTCAACGGTCTTGTTGTCCTCCCAACGTATTGCATTCTGCAGGGACACCACGCCACATACACCACAAATCGATCATTGCATGTAATAATAGGGATGCTCGGAAAATTCCGCGGAATTATGAATTCCGTGATTCCGGCCGGAATTAGGTTAATTCCGATTCCAGTAGTGAAATCGGAATTCCTATACCTCTCAAACGGATTTCCGCGAAAATTTTATAATTCCGACAGAATTTTCCGGAATAGCACAAAAAAATCTCTCTCTCTCTCTCTCTCTCTCTCTCTCTCTATGGTATATAAGCATGCTTTTCAAAAAGTACAAATCCTTAATCATGCTACTTTTTCTATCGAATTGATCATAATGGAAGTATGGTTTATGCTGATGAGAGAGAGAGAGAGAGAGAGAGAGAGAGAGAGAGAGAGAGAGAGAGTTTTTAAAATTTTTCCGACGGAATTCCGTATAAGTCGGAATTCCGCGGAACTGCCCCGGTATACCGTCGGAATGGAACAGTAACGGAATGCGGAATTGTGCCTGAAACGGAAATGGGCTATTCCGACCATGCCTGGTAATAAAGTCCCTAATTCTGATAGTTTTGCCATTCGCTGTCCCCCTGATAGTCGTAATCCTCTCCGGTCTTGCCTCCCTGCATCCCTTACAATCTCTAATGCAATAAAAAAACATAAATACCATTGATGGTGTCAGCCTCCATTTTTTTTTTTATGATCGTGGATCCAAGAGTACTATGGTCTTTTGGACTTAGGCACACCAGTCCCCACTTTTTGTGAGTGCCACTCCACTCCACTGTTTTTTTCTGATATTTTTGTCACAGAAACTTACTTCCTACACCTTCATTGCTATAGTTATTGGACCTTTTTTGAATTCTCTTCGGTCTGTTGGTTGAGGTAAATAAATTTCAGGCAATGCCCATAAATCTCCCACCCCAGCTGATAAAGCTATATAAAGTGAATTTTGATTTCAAATTGGTGGAGAGGGAAATATCCTACCTAGGTTTTAAACTGACAAGTAAATATGATAACCTTGGAGATACAGATTACCAGCCCTTGCTGAAGAGTATTGTCCACACTCTTACGAAGTGGTCACATTCAAGGATTTTGTAGCCAGGGAAAATCACTGCAACCAAGATGGTAATTTTGCCCCAAATCCTATATTTTTCCAGAGCATTTCCAATCAACCCAGGCTGTTCTGTTATTACCAAACTTCAGAAACTTTTAAATAATAATTATATGGAGCAATAAATTGGCCAAACTTAAAAATAAACACTTATATAACTGAGCCAAGGATGGGGGAGTGGGGGACATAATTTCTGGTTATACTTCTTATCTGCAAGATTTTGCCAAACCATGCATTACCTTAAACATGGTAGCGATCTGCCTTGAGTCTAATTTGAAGCAGATTCAAAATTGCCCTATAATATCAATGTGGTCCCTTATCTTAAACCAGCATATCTCAGGAATTTGAAGGATCTTAACTACTTAAAGACTGCCGCACGCCAATGGGCGTGGTAGCGGCGGCAGCCCCAGGACCACTTAACGCCAATTGGCGTCAAGTCCTGGGGCTGCATTTTGCAGGAGATTGCGCGCATGCTGCGCACGCATCTCCTGCTTGGGGGGCGGAGGTCCACCCCGCCTTCAGTCTCAGAGCGGCGATTGCTGCTCGGGAAACTGTAAGACGGCAAAACCGCCATCTTTACATTTCGTACAGCGCTGCGATCAGCAGCAGCGCTGTACTGGGGACAGCCGTGTGACACGGCTGTCCCCCAGGGGGACAAGAGAGCGATCGGCTCTCATAGGCAAAAGTCTATGACAGCTGATCGCCAGGATTGGCTGGCTGGGGGGGGAGGGGTTTAGAACAAAAAAAACAAGACATATAGTAAAAAAAATACACAACATAAATATTTATAAGAAAATAAACACGGGGGGGGGGGGGGGATTAGACCACACCAACAGAGAGCTCTGTTGGTGGAAAGAAAAGGGGGGGGGGAATCACTTGTGTGCTGTGTTGTGCAGTCCTGGAGTTTGGTCTTAAAGCTTGGGAATTAACAATAAAAAAGTATGGTCTTTAGGGGGGTTTAACACTGCAGTCCTCAAGTGGTTAACCTGATTGTGGCTGGTAATTTCGCGTCTCTGGTATTAAAATAGGGATGTTTTTAAATTCTGCTCCACTAAACCACTCAAACTCTCT
Source organism: Hyperolius riggenbachi (assembly GCF_040937935.1). Taxonomy (NCBI): domain Eukaryota; kingdom Metazoa; phylum Chordata; class Amphibia; order Anura; family Hyperoliidae; genus Hyperolius; species Hyperolius riggenbachi. Next base: position 158,632,682 of record NC_090651.1, read on the forward strand.
ATCATATGTCACTCAGACTTTCCACCAGCATTTTTAGATTACAGACAGTAAGTTTCTCAATTAGAGCTTTTACAATTTAACAGAAATATCCCACCTACTGAGTGTTACAGATACTATCAGATTAAACACTTTCTTTCCAAAAACCCAAATGCTGTAGCCCCAAGGCTCTCTCAAATTGTTCATGAGAATCTGTACCTTCCATATGCGGCACTTAGAGGCAATATTTCATCTTTTTATACCCATATGGTAGGATTGGTACATATCACGAGCAGAAAACCAAGAGTATGCTGCCATGGGAAGCTGAACTTCAAATTAATATGGATTTAGTAGATTGGCATAAAATAGGTCTAAATCTGGTGCAAGCTACAAAAACCCCAATGATAAGAGAAGGTTGCCATTAGGTGGTATAGAACCTCAGAGTGACTCCATAAAATATTCCTTAATGTCTCTCCCTTATGCTTTCGTGGGTGTCAGACTACTGCTTCTCTTCTCCATATTTTTGGGAGTGTGCTAACACTTGAAAATATGGGATACACTGAAGTTGGGTGTGAAATCCTTATCGTCAGTTGGTATCGGACTCAATGCTGGGTACACACGATGCAATTTCCCACCCAACAGGTGGGGATCGGGCAATTACTTCCAACCTGTCCAATCGGCTCCTGATCGATAAATTGATCGATTTTGCGCACTTTGGAAAATCGATTGCTGTATCGATTGGGTGCACTTTGGCAATGTACACACGATGCAACTTCCCCGTCCAATCATTGTTATTAGCTCCAAATCTGAAAGTCCCCAAAAGGTGGAGTAGAGTAAAATATTTTTAAGTGCATAAATGTATGGGCTATAGCCCATAATTGGAAACAATTCTCCATTTCCTTTGAACAAATATTGAATAGATAGGAGTAAGTTATGCTTATGCATTTTATTCACCATGCTATGCATGACACTGTACCAAAGTCTCAAGCTAAAGGACCGACTTGTCAATTTCTCATATGTTCCCTGTCACTCAATAGTATAGCATGCTTGGAGAAAGAATTTCAGATGATAAGAGGAAGATTGTGCACAGTTTTTTTATTGTTTATTTTGTTGGCATGTTTGAGACTTTGGACTAAAGGATTTTTCTTTGTTTTTCCTTCAATAGCTTTTTATTGAGTTTTCATAGGATATAACAGGTAAATACAGTGGGTACAAAGTGTATGTGGAACTCAATGGTTATACAAAAGGATATCTTGTGGAATGCATAGACCAACCAGTTGAATATATTTTCCACAAATACAAGTCATAAACATGACCAATTCTGAGAACTTAATGAACAATAACTAGAAATATCAATCCACTGGGTCATGGAGATAGATAGACATACTGAACACTCAGCCCAGTATAATTCTGGTTTTTCTTTGTTTTATTAACAGGTTGATTATATGGACACTTTGAGACTTGTTGTTATGTTTAATAAAACATGCCTTGCCTTTGCATAACACATGATACTTACCGTATTTGCTGCCATATAAGATGCTCCGGAATAGACTCACCCAGGTTTAGGGGGCAAAAACCAATATATATATATATATATATATATATATATATATATAGATAGATAGATAGATAGATAGATAGATAGATATAGATATATATACTGTATATATATATATATATATATATATATATATATATATATATATATATATACTAAACCTGGTGCGTCCATGTTCCAGGAGCATCTTGTATATGTTATCCGAGAAATGGTGTCCTCCTGTGTCCCCATGTGTCCTCCTGTGCCCCCATGTGTCCTCCTGTGTCCCCATGTCTACCCCATGTGTTCTCCCCATCTGCCCTCATTTATCCCCATGTGTCCTCCTGCGTTCCCCATGTCTCCCCATGTGTCCTCCTGTGTCCCCATGTGTCATCCCACGTCTCCCATGTTTCCCCATGTGTCCTCCTGTATCTCCCATGTGTCCTCCTGTGTCCCCCATGTCTCCCCATGTGTCCTCCTGTTTCCCCAAGTGTCCCCCTGTGTCCCCATGTGTCCTTTTGTATCCCCATGCGCCCTCCTGTATCCCCCATGTGTCTTACTGTCCTCTCCATGTGTCCTCTTGTATGCTGATGTGTCCTCCAGTGTCCCCATGTCTTCCTCATCCCCACATTTCCACCTGTATCTCCCATGTGTCCTCCTGTGTCCCCCATGTCTCCCCATGTGTCCTCCTGTATCCCCATGTGTCCTCCTGTGTCCCCATGTTTTCTCTTGTATCCCCATGTGTCCTCCTGTTTCCCCATGTCTCTCCATGTGTCTTCCTGTATCTCCCATGTGTCCTCCTGTGTCCCCTTCTGTCTGCCCCCCCCCCACACACACACACACGGGGAGTAAAGGTAAACTGCAACTACACACCGCTACACGGGGAGCCAGAAGACACAAGGAAAAGGGAGAAGAGGCATGCGAGGGGAACTGACACACAGACAGGGAATCCCCGAGGTGCTAGCGGGTCGGCAGTTCATATTGGTGAGCATTGGCAGGTCGTGGATTCCCTGCCTTTGCTATATAAGATGCAGGGAATTTTTCTCCCCATTCTCCCCTTCTACGCCAGAAAATACGGGAATACCTATTCTCTTTGTGCAAATGTGAAATTTGATTGTCCTTTGTCTTTAATCATTTTGCAATAAAACTAAGTTAAAGATATTATGGTTGCCTACTACAACAGGGCAGGTATGACATGCATAGCGGAATAATAGATGTTTATATTTGGCAGAGACACCACACATTTTAACTTGATGTGAAATTATTGTGGCAAAAGGTGCCTCAAGAAAATAAAAGAAATGGTTAAAGTCCCATACATACTTGCAACTTAAATCATGTTGTCAACATTTCAAGTTCCATTACAAAAGGTGTACGGGTGTCACTGATGCCTATAGGATGTTCAGTAGTGAGCAGGATTGCTTGTAAACCTCTACTTGCCTGACCTCTACTGCTGTTCTCCCAAACCGCTACCAACAACTGGTCTCCCCGTCTCCTCCCCTTGCCCTCTCCTATGTAGCAGAATGTGCTGCTTAGCAGCCAAGCAGCATGTTTATACTGAAAAAGTCTGTCTGCACCCATCAACTTGACTATAAATGTTGAAGACAAAAAAAGATGGGAATCTTGCGCTGCTGGCACCAGGGTAACTTTAAGAAATAAAGTGACGTATCCACTGGCAGCTCCTTGATGCCCAGCTGAATGGCAAACTTGTGAAAGAGACAAAAGGCAAAAGGAACGCTCTGTAGTGTGATACTGCTTTAATATGTATAAACACGCAAATAAAATTGCACTTACAAAGTCATGAAGATAAAACACCTGTAATTAGGCATATGCCCTAGACTTGTCCTTGCAGACATTGTGGCCTGCAATGTCAGGTGGTGGTGGTGGAAAGCAAGCCTGGGACCCCCACTGGACCTCTGCATGCCAATGAAGTCACTATGCATTTCGGCATGTCACATTACCTTCAGTGGCACGCACATGTATGTTTTAAAAGCGGTCATTACCAAGGCAACGCATCTGAGCAGTCTGTACGTGCACCCTGTGCAGCTGTGGGTGGACGATGATGTAAGAAGTAAAAGTCTGCATCTTGATGCATACCTCCATGAGAGGACACACATTTCCAATGAGAGGTGATCAGCGCGGTTGTCTGGGCAACTAGTAAATGCTGGAAACTTTACAATGTGCGCAGGCACTGGGGGTTATGGTGAATTGGGTTGCCTGGGCAACCCAGCCACTCAGCCACTCGTACTCAAATGAAACGTACGATGGTAGATGAAGCTGCTCCCACATACCCTCACAGGACATTGTCCCATGACATGACTAACTGTGAGACTGGTATGATACAATACAGCCATAAAAAGATTACGTATCCTAAAAGGCATATCATGAAAAAAACATAATGTTTGGCAAAAATAAATACCAAAATACATCAATATCTGCATACACATTAAAAAGAAAGCCATTGATGACTGGCTAAATAATTTCATAAAATTAAATAAAACTGAATAAAATTAAGTCAATACCTATACATAAATAACTATAAACAAGTCAATTAGCCAACAAATAAACACACAGATATGTCAGAAATTGAGTCATAAAAACACTGGATATATGGCAAAATGCTATTAGTACTGATGAGTGTTGGGAGACAGTTAAACCTGTAGGGGGAAGGGATGGGGAGGGAAAAAGGGGGGTAAGGGGTGCAGAAAAGTAAATGGGGAAAAAAGGGAGCACACATAGGCTCATATCGAGCCTCAGGGTCAGGACACTGGCCTGACAGAGAGATACTCTATAGGCATGCATGGAGTGAGAAAAGGGGGGGGGGAGAGGGGGGGTTTGAAAGATTTAAAGGAATCTGGCTAGTTCTGCTTCCTCATTGAGCCCTCCCAGAGTCAATGTATTTTGCGTAAATATCCAGACGAATTCCCTCTCACATAGTTGGCAGAACCTTAGACCCAGTGGAAGATCCGGAGAGATGACTTCCAGACCAATTATGGTCAAGTCCTCTCGTTGTCAAGGCATTGATTGTGTTCTTCTAAGAAGTGTTGAGGTACACTGCGGGATTGTTTGCCATCCTCAATGCCTCATCTGTGTTTTCCAAATCATTCACGGAGGGGGTGAGTGGTCGTCCCTACATAATATTTTGGGCATCCACATGATAGGAGGTAAATTACGTATGGGGAGGAACAGTTGATCAGCTGCTTTACTTGAATTGTTACATTGCTGACTTGTGTGGATTTTGCCTAATGTCCAATGTATTTGCAGCATTTGCATCTTGATTTCCCACATCTGTAGTTGCCCATACCCCCCCCCCCCCCCCCATTGAATGTATTGATTGCCATGAGCATTCGCAGATTCAACAGATTCACAAACTTTTGTGGAGGTTCAGATTCGGAATTCGCGAACCCAAAATTTGTTATTCAGCCCATCTCTACCACACAACAAGAGTAAGAACAAATTAAGGGAAAAATAAGTTTCTCCAGACACAATGCTGCTCTGTGATGCCATTGCCAATACATACATTCATAAATAAAACACATATCCAAAAGAATTCAGATTATGCAGTATACCCAAAGTGCAAAACTGACACAATGACAGCAAATTTGCTGCCATTAAAGTCTATTTTCTAGACCATGAATAGTGCAAATGAATGATATGTCACAATTCATATAAATATATATGTGATGAACTTTGTAAAGTTTATACAATAATAAATGACACATCATATAACTATATTGTGTGTAAAAACATTAAAAGAGTGCATAACTCCACAGTAACACTAAGGTTACACATAGGCTTGATTCACAAAGCGGTGCAAAGTGTTTGCACGCTGGTGAAAAGCCCTTTATCATGCCTAAACTCAGTGTAGGCGTGATAAGAAGAAACTTTGCGCGCGATCAGCAGCACAAAGCGGTGCTAACTCAGCTGGTGCAAAGGTTAGCACGCCTAAAAGTTTTTAGGCGTGCTAACTGGGTTAGCACCGCTTGGTGAATTAAGCCTTTGGTGTCTCATATAATATAATCTTAACGCTAATGTGATGCAATTGCATAGTAATGGTACATTCACATTGACACAGTAGCAGTGCAATGAAATGCATTGGAGTTACAAGATGTATGTCATGCATTACCACATAATGCACGCGTTGACAGTTGTAGTGAAACATACTTTGTAAGTACTGTATGTTTCACTGTATGTGACTTACACATATTTCTCCTCCGTTCCTTTGCCATTCTGTTTTTATTGTCTACATATTGCAATGCATCACTGTGAGTGCAACCTAAATTTTAGAAATAGAGACATTATAGATTGTAAATCCAGATTCCAGGGCCCCTACTTTTTCTTTCTTTTTTTTTTTTATTCTTGCTTTATTGAACCAGATGATGTTCAAGTCAATGTTGTTCTCATCCCAAGTGGGTTTAAGGATTGGCATGTGTGTCATTTTCTGTCTACTACTTGAGACATCCACTCCGAGGGCTTAATTTACAAATAGCAGAAACCTGTAATAATGGATTTAGTACACAAAACTGGGTGCACTTAAGGCAGCAGTGACAATGACAGATTGGTAATTGCTGCTTCTGAGTAATAAAGCATGCAGAGATGTATTGCAAATAGTTTCTCTGAAAAAAATGGCAGAGTAATGTTTATAAAGCATCGGATTACAAACCTATCACTGCAAGCTTTAGTAAGTGTTCTTTTTCTTTCTTTCTTTTTTTTTTTCTTTTTTGCACCCTACCCTCTTGCAAGCTTTATTGACCCCTTATCACTCATACAAGCTGGTATTGAACAGAAAGGGTGAGTCAGACTAACAAGAGTAGAGATTGCTCGAACCTCCGATTTTTGGTTCGCGAACCTCCGCAAAAAGTTTGGTTCACGCAAACTTCTGCGAACCGCAATAGACTTCAATGGGGAGGCCAACTTCGAAAATTAGAAACATCTATGGTGGCCACAAAAGTGATGAATAAGATGTTTCAAGGGGTCTTACATTTAAGTTTTTGCATGGGGGAGTGGGATACATGCCAAAAGTCCCGAGGGAAAATCTGGATTTAACACAAAGCAGCGTTTTAAGGGCAGAAATAACATTGCATGCTAAATTGGAAGCCTAAAGTGCTTTAAAACATCTTGCATGTGTATACATCAATCAGGGAGTGTAATTAGAGTACTGCTTCACACTGACAGACCAAACTCACTGTGTAACGCATCGCACACAGCTGTTTGTGTAGTGACGGCCGTGCTGGACTGGTGCGCACCATGGCAAGAGTGCAGGCCATGGCGGTTTTCAAGCCCATATGGTCGCCGGGCTGTGGTAGCTCAATGACAGTACAACAGTGACTGTCCAGCTGATCAAATTTGGTCTGTCCACAATGAAGCAACGACCTTATTATCTTTGGTGTGCCACCCTCGAGACACTCATATAGCCGGCGGTCGACGGCCATTGCTTCATTGTGATACACAAGCCCCTTCACCGCAGCAAGGTAAAGATCACGAAGGGGAATTGACACATGTACATGCTTTTTGTTTTGTTGTTGCAGCTGCAGTGCAGCCAGAAAAATTAGGCAGGCATGTACACGCACCAGAAAAATTATTATAGCGGCCGCTGCTAACATCGGCCTTTAAAAATCAGGAATCCGCCTGAAGTCCTGGACCCTGTTGGTGGTGGCAGAGAAGGCAGTCAAGCGACCTACAGGCAGAGATGCTGTGTGGGGAGTGACTTAGTCTTGGGGCAGGCAGTCACATGGCGTGCAGGCGTGTGGATTTGCTTTTGTGTGGTGCTTTCCCTCAGGTGGTCATCCCATTGCAGTTTGTGCTTTGTAATCATGTGCCTTTGTAAGGTAGTTGTCCTTGTACAGGTCTTGGTCTTTCCACGGCTCTATTTTTGGTGGCAGAGGGTACAGATGGCATTGCTCTCATCTGAGGCAGACACACAAAAAAAATTTCACACCGCTGAGCCCTGGGGTGATGGCACTTTGGTGGTGGCGGCCGACTGAGTGTTAAGTGGGGTGCCAGAATCAGAGCAGGAGGAGGAAGATACGTCACTCTTCCATGCGGAAGCTGAGAAAGATGAGGTGTTGTGTGTTAAAAAGTCAACTACGTCCTGACAATATTGGGGGTTGATGGCACGTGCCTTCTTCTGAACACTGTACTTTGGTCGAGGGCCGCACGAAATCACGACAGTGCGACCTCGAACAGACCTGCCAGGTGGCCTGCCTCTGCCTTTTGTTTTGTCCATATTGGGGGGGGGGGGGGGGGGGGTTGAAGTGAAAGGTATGCACTGCACTGACTTGACTAATACAATGTGCAGTCAGTCACACAGGTGCAGTTAACAGGTATGCACGGAGTGATATATCACACTGTGTGTGCTCACGTAGGTAAGTGTGTGCACTGTGTACAACAGGTAGTAGGTATATGCAGTACTGGGTATTACAATGTACACCTGTCACACACACAGGTAGTCACTGAATGTGCTGGGCCTGGCAGTGGCACACACACAGTATGGATTATCAAGGCTGTCTATGCAACACAAGTGTCCATGGGACACACAGAAAAAAAATACATCACAAGAACAAGATTATCTCTCAAAAGAGCTGTTGTGGGGTGCTATTTTAGCAATAAGAAATCAGCAAGGAGCAAGCTAACAAGCCTACAAGAGCCTAACTAATCTTTCCCTATGAGAGAGTCTGATGCAGCTGTCCCTTCTCTAATTAGTGCAGGCACATGAGTGAGTGTAATGGCCGGCGGTGCCTGGCTTTTATAAGGGGGGGAGTGGCTCCAGGAGGGAATGTAGCCTGGTTGGCTACAATGTGCCTGCTGACTGTGATGCAGAGGGTCAAAGTTGACCCTAATGGTGCATTATGGGGGTGAACCGTACTTCCGGAAAAGCTGGTGAATGTGAACCACCGGAAGTTCCCCAGGAACCGTTCGTCGGCGAACCGTTCGGGCCATCTCTAATCACTACCATTGTCACATAACCATCACAGTCTAAAACATTTTTTGGCTGAAGCCATTTAACTTCTCTGTATGTGTTTGGGATATGGGAGAAAACAAGAAATGCCTAGAGGAAACCCACAGAAACACTGGGAGAACATACAAACTTTCTGAGTATGGTATCCTGGCCCATATTCCTTCCAGGGACTCAGGGCCTTACATCTGAAAGTCGACAGCAGTGGTTCCCAACCGGTGTGCCTGCGACACATTCATGTGTCGCAGCAGCACCGGGTATGTGTCGCTGCATTCCCCTGCTCTGCCTCCTCCTTACTTGTCGGCTCTATCCTCAGCACAGTGTACAGTGCTACAAGAAAATGGCCACCGCTGTCCACATTTGCAGACATCGTCGCCCATTTTTTTGTAGCCCTGCACTAACTATAAAATTGTACTTCTTACCACTGCCTGGAATGCTCCCGCTGCCGTGCGTATCAGCCACTCTCACAGCTGCCGACACAGGGGAAGCCATCTCCATTGCTGCCTGCCACATCTAGACTGCCGCGATCGGAAGGATGGAGACCTGTAGGATCCCACGTGGGCAGCTACAACTTCGGTACCGGGGAAACCAGACGCAGCCTGATCCACACCCCTCTTCTGGCTGCTTATCACAGGGGCCTCTACACTGCCGCTGCCCGAACTTGCCACTGCCCGAGCCAGAAGGAGTATGTGCGCTCCATCTCCTACTCCACTCTGGCCACTGCATCAAACCTGGGGATACCCGCTGCCCAAAGCTGCTGGATGCTACCTCAGGAACAAGTGGGCCGCTCCACTGCCGCGGCCCATAGAGGCATGTGCGCTCTGTTCACCCTGCTCCCTTTCCTGCTCGATCTCGGCCACTGTGAAGGCCTCTCCTCCTCAGAGCTTTTGCACTGCATGCGGCGGCTGCTGCCCTCAGTCTCCTGCCCATATGCTGTGCCAGCCAACAGGAGCCTGCTGCCTGTGGTGGGCCCTGCAGCAATGCCTGGTCACAAGTTCCTGTATCGGCAGCACAGTGCACATAGTATCAATGAGTATAACAGCTGTGGAAGATATCAGTGCGATGTAAATGCATATTAATATTAACCTATTAAGCCAAACGCTATAGCAAAAGAGATTTCATATGTGCATCCAATTTGTAACTTTGCTCTTAAATTGCTACCATCATTAATGTTTGTAAAAATGATGTACTTATATTTGCATGTAATAAGTAATGGTTAAATAAAAGTACATTAAATGGCTTCTTCACAACTTGTATGCTTGCAATTATTCTAATAGCTGTGTACTTTCACAACATCATAAACAATTTTCAGAAGCATATTTGCACAGAAAATTGTATTCCTTGGGATTTAAACCCTTGCTAATTAACTAAATTGAAGAGTCTACCAGATTTAAAAGCCTTATTTCAAAAGCATAGACTTTATTTTCAATTTAGAATTAGAGATGGCAATGAGAGCCAAAAACCACACATTGTAAGCTACTATCTCTGGAAAGCACACGGACCAATCACAGATAGTTAAAGTATGAGGCCTAGCTATAAACAGAATTGAGTAGTAAAAGGAAACATTTTTCTACTAAATAATGCTCTACAAATGCGAACAGCACATATAAAAATGCAAACAAAAATGTACCAAATGTCACATATTAAGTACATAAATATAAATGTTGTTATTTCTTTGTTACATAAAGGACAACTGAAGTGAGAAGTATATGGAGGCTGCCATATTTATTTCCTTTTAAACAACACTAGTTGCCTGGCAGCCCTGCTGATCTATTTGGCTGCAGTAGTATCTGAATCACACCATAAATAGAGATGGCGCGAACCTCAGATTTTAAGTTTGTGATCCGGGGAACTCGGCGAACGGTGGTTTTGGCGCCACAGGAGGTGTCGCTTACGCCATGGGACCTGGTGGTGGTTCCATGGCGGTCATTTTGGCGCAACAGGAGGTGTAGCGTAACCTATGGGACCTGGCGGTGGTACCATGGTGGTCATTTTTGTGCCGCAGGAGGTGTCACGTAAGCTATGGGACCTGGCGGTGGTCCTATGGCGGTCCTTTTGGCTCCACAGTAGGCATCGCATAAGCTATGGGACCTGGCGGTGGTTCCATGGCGGTCATTTTGGCGCCACAGGAGGTGTCGCGTAAGCTATGGGACCTGGCGGTGGTTCCATGGCGGTGGTTTTGATGCCGCAGGAGGTGTCGCATAAGCTTTGGGACCTGGCGGTGGTCCCATGGCGGTGGTCTTGGCACCACAGGAGGGGTCGCGTAAGCTTTGGGACCTGGTGGTGGTTCCATGGCGGTGTTTTTTGCGCCGTAGGAGGTGTCGCGTAAGCTTTGGGACCTGGCGGTGGACCCATGGCAGTGATGTTTGCACTGCAGGAGGTGTCGCGTAAGCTTTCAGACCTGGCGGTGGTTCCATGGCGGTGGTTTTTGCGCTGCAGGAGGTGTCGCGTAATGTTTGGGACCTATACAAAATGGTTGGGATAGGTGAGATAGCTAGGGAGCTGGTTGCTATCATAGGAATGATTGGTTTTTGTTAACACTGTAAATGGTGCCAAAATAATTCCGATTTTCATGCAGAAATCTGTTTCGGTGGTGTTTGCAAGCCTCTGATTGGTGCAGAAATTCCGATTTTCATGAAGAAATCCTGTTTTCACTTTAAACTTCTTCTATGGGCTTCCTTGTGATTGGCTTACAAAATTCTGCATTCCGCCGGAATTACACATCGTTCCGCGGAATTTCCGCTATAGTGCTAAGGCAATTCCATTCCGATGCGACGGAACGGAATCATCAAACTCCGTCCGGAATTGCGGAAAAAAGAATTCCGCGGAACGCGGTGAGCATCCCTACTGTTTAACGCACCGCCGCAAACAGCTGCAAAGGGTTGTCAGTCGACACTCCCAGCCCAGGACATAAACTGTCAGTCCTCTTGGTGGAAATGTTTACGTAGTAATGGCCGTGCTCTTGTGCATGTTGGCGAGAGTGCAGGCCATGATGATGAAAATTGAAAAATACGTTTGTTTGGTTTTTTTTGAATAATTGAAAATTGAAGTTACTTATAAAATTCTACAATTTTTCTTCCTGATATATGTTACTTTGATAACTGTGGTAATTCCAGAGCTAATACCTGCCGACAAGAGCTGACTAGATAACCTTGGGCCGATCGCACGTCCCCGTGATGGCGACGATGCATTCGGATGTCTTACTGCCTTATCAACTTTCTCTACCATTGTTAAAGCTTACATCTATTTTTTTAAATTATGTTTTCTGCTGTCTGAGCAGTTTCTTCAACAAAAATCTGTTATGGAGGGCAAGTCTGCCATTCATTTAACTGTGTGATAAACTTTCCATGGTACTTTCTCAGTACCATGGTGACCACAGATAACGGGCCGGGAATCAGGGTTCGATTCCGGTCCGGAGTGGGAGCCTGAGAAACGGCTACCACAACCACACATCCAAGGAAGGCAGCAGGCATGGCACACCAAGTCCAGACTCAGGGAGGTAGTGACAAAAAATAACATTAGAGGAGGGCTCTTTCGAGGCCCTGCTGTATAATGATGAGACGAATACACTTGAAATCCTTTAACGAGAATCTGTTATGGAGGGCAAGTCTGCAATTCATTCAACTGTGTGATCAACTTACCATGGTACTTTTTCAATACCATGGTGACCACGCGTAAAAGCCAGGGAATTAGGGTTCTATTCCAGTCCAGAGAGGGAGCCACAGATGCAGTGAAAGGTATGCAGTGACTGGTATAATACAGAGTGCAGTCACACAGATGCCGTGAAAGGTATGCAGTGACTGGTATAATACAGTGGGCAGTCACACAGATGCAGTGAAAGGTACGCAGTGACTGGTATAATAAAGTGTGCAGTCACACAGATTCTGTGTAAGGTATGCAGTGACTGGTATAATACAGCATGCAGTCACACAGATGCAGTGAAAGGTATGCACTGACTGGTATAATACAGTGTGCAGTCACACAGATGTCGGGAAAGGTATGCAGTGACTGGTATAATACAGTGTGCAGTCACACAGATGCAGTGAAAGGTATGCATTGACTGGTATAATACAGTGTGCAGTCACACAGATGCCATGAAAGGTATGCAGTGACTGGTATAAAACAGCGTGCAGTCACACATATGCGGTGAAAGGTATGCAGTGACTGGTATAATACAGTGTGCAGTCACACAGATGCTGTGAAAGGTATGCAGTGACTGGTATAATACAGTGTGCAGTCACACAGATGCCGTGAAAGGTATGCACTGACTGGTATAATACAGTGTGCAGTCACACAGATGCTGTGAAAGGTATGTAGTGACTGGTATAATACAGTGTGCAGTCACACAGATGCCGTGAAAGGTATGCAGTGACTGGTATAATACAGTGTGCAGTCACACAGATGCCGTGAAAGATATGCACTGACTGGTATAATACAGTGTGCAGTCACATAAATGCTGTGAAAGGTATGCAATGACTGGTATAATGCAGCGTGCAGTCACACAGATGCCGTGAAAGGTATGCAATGACTGGTATAATACAGCGTGCAGTCACACAGATGCCGTGAAAGGTATGCAGTGACTGGTATAATACAGAGTGCAGTAACACAGATGCAGTGAAAGGTATGCAGTGACTGGTATAATAGTGTGCTGGGCCTGGCACAGTACAGCAAGGGCCAGCTGTGACAGACAGGGCTGTATATATAAAGTCACTGTGGCACACACACACAAAAAAACACATCAGAAGAACATTAGCTCTCAAAAGAACTGTTTTGGGGTGCTTTCAGCAACAAATATCATCAAGGAGCAAGCTAACAACAGCCTAACTAATGCTTTCCCTATCTCCAGCAAGCTCTGTCCCTTCCTCTCACTATAGCAAGATCAACAGAGTGAGAATATGGCCGACGCTGCAGCATTTTCATAGGGGAGGCGGGGGTCCAGGAGCCTGATTGGCTGCTATTTGTCTGCTGGCTGTGATGTAGAGGGTCAAAGTTTAGCCCAATGATGTGGTATAGAGGGCGGGTCGAACTTGCTATGTGTTCGCAGTTCATCACAAACGTGAACCGCTTGAAATTTGCGCAAACCGTTCAGGCCATCTCTAACCATAAACATGCAGCTAATTTTTTTCAGATCTGACAATAATGTGAGAAACACCTCATCTGCTGTATGCTTGTTCAGGGTCTATGGCTAAAAAGTATTAGAGGCAGACGATCAGCAACTGGAATTTGTTAAAAAGGAAATCAATATTTCAGCCTCCATATCCCTGTTGCTTCCAGTTCCCTTTAAGTATTGCTTGATGTTGATATGCATTGTTTGTTTATACAATCTAGAAGGTAGTGGGTTAGAGACATTAGGGAAAGAGACATAAGAGTTAGTAGGTGAGGCAGTGAGCCTTCACTGTGACCTACAGGAAATGATAGGCTTGTTATAAGGAATTTGATATGCATTGTTTGTTTATACAATCTAGAAGGTAGTGGGTTAGAGACATTAGGGAAAGAGACATAAGAGTTAGTAGGTGAGGCAGTGAGCCTTCACTGTGACCTACAGGAAATGATAGGCTTGTTATAAGGAATATATCTGTTGATTCCGCCGGTACCCGGGTGGAATCCACTGCTTCCGGGTTTCGGCGTTTGTTCCTTGCTGATGACGCTGCTGGCAGCTCACAGGCCACACATTCTGATATGCTGAGGGTGCGTCCCCAGTATAACCTCCGCAAAAGTAAACAATAGTCAGCTGATTCCAGTCAGATGACAGAGCGATGTCAGGTGACCTTACAAATGACACCTAGGCAGGGCCTTGCTGTGTGATCGGATGTGTGGTGTGTGGCCGGCCACTGATTGGATTATGTATTATATTTAAACTTGCAGAGTTCTCCCAGTCATCACCTGTGATAAGCATAGCTTTGAATCATTGCTGGGTGCGCACTCATTTGTTTATGATACTCTGGAATGGATATTGACCTTGACTTATATTTGACTACTCTTGTCTGTTGTGATTAACCTCTGCTTGATTCCTGGCAATCCGTGTCTGCTACCTGTACCGACCTTGTCTGTTACTGGATATATCTTGCTTGCCGCCTGGACCTACCTCTGCTAGTTACTAGATATTCCTTGCATGCTACTTGAACTGGACAATAAGTATCATCATACTTTTCTTATCAGCCAACTAACACTGTGCATGCAGTCTTACATAAACTTTATCACATATCACCTGGAGCATCTGTTACCTGTTGAATAACTTTGCATGCAGACTAAAAGGAACTGTGTCATAACTTGCATCATCTATTACCTGTTGCATAATACTGCATGCTGACTTGCTTGAACTATCTCATAACCCGGATCATTCGTTATCTGCTGAATAACTTTGCATGAAGACTTGTTTGAACTGGTTTGAACTGTATCATACCTGGTTTACTCGTTACCTGAACTTTGTCTGTGGATTGCTGTATCCCTCTCTTGATACTGGATAATTTGCAGTTGATATCCCTGCTACTACTGACACACAAAGCTGATTGCTTCATTCCTCTGAATCCAGGTAATAACCCTGAGCGATACCTGTCCAACCTACATTTCTGATCTTACTCAGAAAAACACACCTAGCTGCTCACTCCGCTCCTCCAATGAATTTCGCCTGACCGTCCCCCGCATCACCCAGTCCCATGCACGCCTCCAAGACTTCTCAAGAGCCACTCCAACACTATGGAACTCCCTACCTCCACCCATTAGGGCAGCCCCCTCCTTCAACACCTTCAAGAAGGCCCTCAAAACTCACCTTTTCACTCTGGCCTACCACCCCTCACAATTGCTCTAAACCCACAGCTGAACTCTGGTCCCCTACCTCTCGTGTCCCTACCTCTCCCTCTAGATTGTAAGCCTTTGGGCAGGGTCCTCCTCCTTTTGTGTCCTACCTGATCATGCTCCTCCATTACTGTGCACCCTTGCTATGCATTTGAGTGAACCTAACTTGCCTAATCTCCATGCTCCATCCAGTGACTGACTAAGCATTACCTTGTACTCATACTGTGCTGTGTGATCTGGCTTTCTTGTATTCTTGTATTATCATATTGCTGTATGTCACCCCTACATATTGTCTGTAACCTAAATTAATGTCCAGCGCTGCGTAATATGTTGGCGCTTTATAAATACAATAAATAATAATAATAATACTGCTGAACTGTTGAACTGTGTTACTAGCCTAATTAGGGCTCTAACAGGTTCTTCCTCTTTATATCAGTTTGTATGCCTTGCATGTTAAGACCTGGGGGTAACCATAGTGAGGAGACATATAACGTGTCCTGTTCAAGCAGGGCTTGTCTATAGGTAAAGTAGTGGGCTGGGCTCAGAGCCATGGTAATAGATTGGGGCATAGAGACTGAGTGAGGACATAACCTGTCAAGCGTTACACTTGTCAGAGAAGATGTGAAAGTAAATATGAAGATTTCCAGACTCAGAGCATCCAAAGGAGAGGTGCTACTCGTAAGAAGTCCTGCATGCAGTAGTGAGAGGAGGTCACCAAGCTAAAGGACAAGGGGATCTCCTGGGAGGGGCCAAGGTTGCAGGTGCGGTCGTCTCTGGAGATCAATTAGGAAATATATGGAGATGACAACTTATGTAGTGCTTTTGTATGATAGGGTGATGCGTTTAAAAACTGGATTCTTTGGGTAATTGGTAGCCATTGTTGAGATTGGCTGAGAGGGGCTGCCTCAGAGGACTTGGAGGAGAGGTGGATGAGATGGGCAGCAGAGTTCAGTAGGAACTGGAGAGGTGCCAGGCGACTTTTGGTAGAACACTTATGCATGAATTAATGCGTAATAAATAACAAATGATTATACAAAATCAATTGAATTAACAATTTGTAATTACGTATAGGCGTAGTTGTGAAAATTTACATGAAATTGTGCGTATTAGTAATTAGCTGATTATGATAATCACTACTGAGAAATAGATTTAGGAGTAGTCAGCATAAAGGTGATATTGAAAGCCAAGAGTTTATTAATTGTCCCAGGCCTTGAGTTTAAATGAAGAAGAGAAGAGGTCCTAGAACGGTACCTTGTGGTACCCCAATAGACAGCAGGCATGGAGAGGAGTTGGTATTGGAATAGGAGACATTGAAAGAACATTCAGACAGGTAAGAGCGGATCCAGGAATGTGCTGGGCCCTTGATCCCCAGTGAAGAGAGAATCTAATCTTAGTGAAGACGGAAGGGTTCCAACAAGGTGTTAGCAGAGAAAGTCAGACAGTTGTGAATATATGTGGTGTCCCAGCAGTTTGGGCCATTGCCCAAACTGCTGGGACACCACATATATTCACAACTGTCGGAAAGTTCATGACGCTCTACCCCCAACCATCATACCAATCGGTGCAGGATCAGGCAAGCCAAACCATAGCAGGACAAATGTAGAAAGAAGGGTCCGCAGACCACAACAGGTTGAGGTAAAAGAAGGCTGATAAGTTTATTCGAAAAAATCCACAGACAGTGCAATAAAATCACAGGATCAACTGACGGGTATCGGGCCTACCATCTGCCCTAAGTCGTAGTTAAAAGTGAACCTGTACAAGAGGGAGTTTATATGTGGCCGGGGGAGAGAAAACTCCACCCCCGGGAACACACAAGTTGCCCCTTAAAGAGACATACATCCCAACATTTACAATACAAAAAATACAATAATAACATCAAAAGTATTATATAAAAGATGTAAACAAGCGTTGCCACTGAAAAACTACAAAGTTGAGTATTAGTGGAAAGGAGGGAGGAGAGAAGACGGCAATAACAATTTACATAAATTGATAACTAGATACAATATGTTATCAAAAAGAGAAACAAAGCGATTTCAATATGTGTAGACTAAACTCAGATCCCATCTCTTGTTAAGACCCTGTGGTATACGAGTGCCTAGCCTATGAATCCAAAAAGCTTCACGTTTCAAAAGTAATCTTTGCAGATCACATCCCCTAACCGGACAAACTACCCGTTCCACCCCCTGAAAAGCAAAGGAAGATAGGTCCCTCCCATGTACAGTCTTAAAGTGTTTAGAAACTGCAGATTTGCGAAATGTATTCCAATTAGTACCATAATAGTGTTCTGCTATGCGGGCTCTGAGGTGACATGTAGTGCATCCCACATATTGTATACAGCATGCCGTACAGGAGATAACATAGATCGTGTATTTCGTGTTGCAATTCACATATTGTTTGATGGGAAAATTTTTATTGTGTGCAAAGGAAAATACTTTATTGCCTCACTTGTGACACTGACAATAGTTACAGGTGGAAAATCCACAGGGGTAAGAACCTACTGTGGCTAGCCAAGTGGGGGTGTGGAAAGAGGAGGGAGACCGAAAAAGACTGGGTGAGAGAATGGACCCTAAAGTGTGGGCCCTCCGGGCAGAGAAACGATACCCTCTATCAAGGATGGTTTTAAGTTCTGTATCCGGGTACAGCACAGGGATATATTTTTTGATAATATTTGTAATCTTATTAAATTCAAGGCTGTAACCGGTGACAAAAGTGACCTGATTTTCTCCAACCTCACTCTTCGCCCTGTTTTTCAATAAATCTGAACGTGGTCTCTTGGTCCCCTTCTGACATCCCACAGCCAGCTGTCTTTCAGTGTAGCCTCTTTGCTTAAGTCTAGTTTCCACCAAGTTGCATTCTTGTTCAAGATTAATAGGATCTGAACAGTTACGCGCAGCCCTAATAAATTCCCCTGTGGGGATGGCATTTATGGTGTGTCTGGGATGGCATGAATTGACAAGTAAAATGGAATTACCCGCTGTGGGTTTCCGAAAGGTACGAGTGGAGACTAAATGTGATGAGGAATCCCCCATAAGAGTGAGATCCAGCCACCATAATTCCCCCTAGACCACCTATGTATGATGTTATGCCACCCTATATACCTTCCTCACGCTATGTATCTATGGATTCATCTGGTGTACCGTATCACACTGTTCATTTGGGGGCTTATGGTCCCAATTATGCATTACATGATGCTAACATGTTTGTCTCCAAACCTAGTGCTGTGAATTATGCTAATGCTTCTTCTAGACTTGCTGGGGAACCAGTTTTGCAGCCAGAATCTGCTAGAACTATTCAGTCCCCTTTAGAACCATCTGGGGATTTATCTTCTAATGATACAGTGTATAACGACATTGCAGCAGTTGCTACTGCATCAGAGCCCGAACAGATGATTCACGTGGACGAGTCTAGATTTGGATTTGATCCCAATACTAATTTGGATATGTTTGGTGGTTTACTGCATGATACCGATCGTAGAAATAAGTTTATGTCAGTTTTTTCAGGCAATTCAGATGCAGCTAGCCTTCAGCCAGAACTTACCTTGCATTCCCTACAAACCACTCTAGAGTGTTTGATGGATAAGGAGGTACGCCTATGGTGGGACGTAACCAGTTTGAAACATTAGCAAGGGAATTATACCTAGGGGTTTACGCATAAAAAAGATTCCCACCACGGTGTACTCCGATAGCTTCATTCTAGAGTGGAATCAAATCTTGTCGAATTGTTCTTTACAACTTATGAGACTCATAGTCACATATGAAGAGAAAAAACTCACAGATCTGAAATTTCAAATAGATAAAATAAACCAAGATCTGAGGGCATTTGACACTTTGTCTCTTTTCGATGAACTGAACTCCAAACTGAAGTCTAACATCAATAAGTTGGAGACAATCATCATGGAGACGAAACGTGTAAAATTCCTGAGAGACACAAATGATTATAACAAAAATGTAGTGTATGAATGGGACAGGTGGGAATCTTTCTATAGGTCACCCAAATCCATCCTTAAAAAGTTCACCCCAAAAAAGAATGTGAGTTTTAGCTCATCGGATAATTTAGGATCCCTATCTGACACTTCCGAAGTATCTGACATACGTCACACTAACCTGCAGACTGTCTTTTCTACTAATTCCCTAACACCAGGGGTCCCTACAGTACTTCAGACATCAGGTGTACCCATTCCCCCCACCTCCTATTATCGGACACCAAAGAGAACAACCAAACCAAAGAAACGGAAACAAAAAAGAAATGCACCCGGCGAGCGGGGTGTAAACATAGAAAATCCAAATCTCTATTAATGAATTCAGATCCCCCTACTCATAATGTTGTTAATCTTTCTAGTTACACCCTTTCTTCTGACCAGATTAACCTTCTGTCCAGGGGTTTATCCTTTGCTCCTTCATGTCACTTTGACCTGTTTCACACCATCTTGGATCTCAACAAATTTGTGAGAAACCTAGTGGTGAGAAAACACTTTTTATCAGATGAGTCCGACTCCAAGGAATCCCGTGATTTGCGGACCTTGTCCCGGAGTCATATTGAGGATGTTTCCTCGTTCCGGGACATTAGGACCCTTTGTACATTACGGGATCTAGATGAGTACCAATCTGACGGGGTGGGTCTACAGCAGGTGGTTCCTGTTAGAATTTCCAATCCATCTTTTTACCCTGTCAATGCTAAATCTCCTGAGATTGATTCCATTCAGGATCTCATTGAAAAGGAATTGACCATGTTATCCAAGGCGTCCAGGGCTCCCTCCGACCTCTCAGTCTCCGAGCGACAAGCCCTGGCTGCTCTTGAAAGCAATAGGGATATTGTTATACGCTCTGCAGACAAAGGGGGTTCGGTCGTTGTCCAGGATGCGCTGGACTATCGAGCGGAGGTCCTTAGACAGCTGGGGGATGTGGATGTGTACCGGCCCTTGCTCAGGGACCCTACACAGGCTTTCCTTCAGGACCTTCGGGGGCTGCTGGACTTCGGGCACAGCACGGGTGTATTAACTAAACGAATGTCTGAGTACTTGTATCCCTTGCACCCGGTTGTGCCCGTCTTCCACCACCTCCCGAAGATCCACAAACCGGACGTTCCCCCGCGGGGCCGGCCAATTGTGGCCGGCATTGGCTCCGTGGGTGAGCGTCTGGGTGAGTGGGTCGGTGCACATCTACAGCCCCTTGTCACTAGACTTCCGGGTTACCTGCAGGATACCCGTCATGTTCTCTCAAGTCTTGATGGTTTTACTTGGGAGGACGGGTACCTGTGGGTGACCATGGACATCACATCACTTTATTCTTCCATCCCACATAATCTAGCTTTGGAGGCCATGGATTTTCACCTCTGAAAATATTCTTCTTTTGACGTATCTTTACAGGCTTTCCTCGGGGGGGGGGGGGGGGGGGGGCGGTGGAGTACCTCCTCACACATAATTATTGTATGTTTGATTCGGGGTTTTATCTCCAGAGATGCGGAGCTTCTATGGGGGCAAAATTTTCCCCCTCCCTTGCGAACCTATATATGGGGTAGTGGGAGGAGCTTCACATTTTTGGGGATGACAACCCCTATGCCTCCCATATTGTTTGGCATGGAAGGTTTATAGATGACTTACTTTTGGTGAAGGGGGGGTCCCCCCGCCCTCCTCGAGGAGTTCCTGATCTATGTCAACTATAATGACCTCAATCTAAAATTTGCCATGAGTTCAGATCCAGTTAAAATTGACTATTTGGATCTCACTCTTATGGGGGATTCCTCATCATATTTAGTCTCCACTCTCACCTTTCGGAAACCCACAGCGGGCAATTCCATCTTACTTGCCAATTCATGCCATCCCAGACACACCATAAATGCCATCCCCACATGGGAATTTATTAGGGCTGCGCGTAACTGTTCAGATCCTATTAATCTTGAACAAGAATGCAACTTGGTGGAAACTAGACTTAAGCAAAGAGGCTACACTGAAAGACAGCTGGCTGTGGGACGTCAGAAGGGGACCAAGAGACCACGTTCAGATTTATTGAAAAACAGGGCGAAGAGTGAGGTCGGAGAAAATCAGGTCACTTTTGTCACCGGTTACAGCCTTGAATTTAATACATGGCGTATCAACAACTCTTTGATACAGGATAAACAGATTGCTCAGAAACTCAAATCTGAAATGGAGGAGTTCTTTACTTTGAATGTGAGGGATGACATGTCTCCTTTAACAATTTGGGAAACCTTTAAGTGCTTCACAAGAGGCCTCCTGATTAGGGAGGGAGCGAGACGCAAAAAGGAGAGAGAAAAAGCCGTTCAGGATGCACTTAAACGAATTAATGACCTGGAAATTAAACATAAGGGGGACATGTCACAATCCACATTAGATTCCCTGGTGAGGGAAAGAGAAAGCCTTAAATCCCTCCTTTATCACAAAGTCAAACGTGCAGCAGAGAGATGCTACCGCACCTTTTATGAGTTTGGGAATAAAAGTGGCTCTTTGCTTGCTAGAGCTCTTCGAGCTCAACAAACCTGCAATTACATACCAAAGATAAAGGACACATCTTCTAAATTGCATTTCAGATTTGAGGAGATCTCTAAGATTTTTAAAGATTATTATGCTGGATTATATAATCTGCCTTCACCCATGGAAGGTTCGCCCTTAGATAAAAAAAGAAATAACAAAGCAGCATATTTAAAGAAATCTAAGATGCCTAAATTAACTCAAATGGTGGCTAAGGACTTGGAGGAAGCACTTTCAGAGGATGAGCTTTAGGTTGCGATTTCGCAGATGCCCTTGGGTAAGGCCCCAGGCCCAGACGGGTATTCACCAGAATTCTATAAGAAATTTCAAAGCCTAATCTCCCCCCATTTGCTGAAGACATTTAATGTTATCGCGGAACTACCACTACAAAATAGCTGGTTTCCCCATAGTATGCTTGAATCGCATGTTACCGTTATACCTAAGGAAGGGAAGGATCCAGCGTTAACACAAAGCTATCACCCTATCTCGCTGTTGAATATTGACCTGAAACTTTACTCTAAAATGATAGTGAATAGAATAGCTCCACTACTCCCTCACCTGGTACACTATGACCAGACAGGCTTCATTCCAGGCCGTGAGGCACGTGATAACACCATCCGCACCCTTAATGTGATCCAGTGGGTGAGATCCCGGTCCACCCCGCATCTTTTACTATCCACAGATGCCGAGAAGGCCTTTGATAGCGTGGACTGGGACTTCATCGAGGGAACCCTGCGTCATATAGGACTAGAGGGGAAGATGCGCAAACGCATACTGGCACTCTATACTTGTCCCAGGGCCAGAGTGAGAGCTAATGGGGTTCTATCAGACCCATTTGATATCCAAAATGGTACAAGGCAGGGGTGCCCCCTGTCCCCTCTCATTTTCGCCCTATCCCTCGAACCATTTTTGTGTACTATTCGTAACAACCCAGATATTCAGGGAGTGAGCTTTCCCAAATCAATACATAAAGTGGCGGCTTATGCCGATGACATGCTTTTTTACTTAACTAATCCACATATTACCCTTCCCAACTTGATGGCAGAATTCCATAAATATGGGTCTCTGTCCAACTTATCAATCAACTATGATAAGAGTGAGGCAATGGGAATCCTGATTCCGAGCCCTCTTAAATCCTTACTACAGGGGAACTTTCCGTTTAAATGGCCTGCGCACTCCCTGAGGTATCTGGGTATCAATCTAACTCAAAACCCGAGAGACTTGGTGGTACATAATTTTGCCCCTATCTTAGATAAGATTAAACTAGATTTAGCTAAATGGGACAAACCACAGTTCTCCTGGTTTGGAAGAATAAATATTATTAACATGACAATTATGCCACGAGTGCTCTATCTCTTTCAAACCCTTCCGATACCGCTGTCCTCTAAATACCTCAAATCTCTCACCCAGGCCTTCTCTAAATTCATATGGAGTGGCAGAAAACCCAGATTGAAATATTCTATTCAAACAGCCCCAAAAGAACTGGGAGGGATGGCAGTTCCTGACCCCAAACTTTACTGTGCAGCTGCCATTTTAACCCGTGTCATAGACTGGCATAGACACATAGACACCCACGATTAGAGAGTGGCTTGGGGAAGTGGACCGGATTAGATTAATGGAAGACCTTACAGCCACACTCCAAGATAAGCATGAGAGATTCTGGAGGACATGGTTTGGATGGTTTGAATTTCAGGAAACCCCAAAGTACACATCTTTGGTACTCAGATAGTTGGCTAAAAGGGGGAACTGAGGGGATATGAGATGGGACCCCATATTTTAGTCTTCTCTGGAGTAAAGGGATCCGTCTACCTAATTTTATCTCGCTTGGCGATTCTCCTGGCCCACTCTGGGTGCGCACTGAAGTCCCTAGGTCTATCTGTTTTGTATTATGTTTTTGTTTTTTCTTCTCTTCTTTTTGTTTGTCTTGTTTGTGAATCTGCGGAACTTAGTAGTTTAACAGATGCCACATCTGGCCTGTCATACTCAGTCAAGGAGGTTACCTTAATGAAGATACAAAATTACTTACCCACACTGCAATATTACTCCTTAACGCCTAGCTATGCTACTCGATAAAATTATAGCTCCCACAATTGACATTTCACTAATTACATTATACACATCTGAATTCACCGTATGGCATATAATATAAAAGGCCACTCATGGGACCACAATTCATAGGATAGCATTTTTGCGTTGGGTTAGTACTCATTATATTTACTATCAATGATGTATCGGATAACACTTGGTGAAGTAATGTTAGCCTCAAGAAAACTGGACTGTCTGCTTCTATAAGATATGACTAACCTTTGGACTTCTGTTTAAGAATAAGATTTATATATAAACCGCTGTATGTGTTGATCATTGACCATTTGGTCATTTTTATTTGTAATGTTGAAACATTTTCAAAATAAAAGAATCTTTAAAAATATATATATATCCCTGTGCTGTACCCGGATACAGAACTTAAAACCATCCTTGATAGAGGGTGTTGTTTCTCTGCCAGGAGGGCCCGCACTTTAGGGTCCATTCTCTCGCCCAGTCTTTTTCGGTCTCCCTCCTCTTTCCACACCCCCACTTGGCTAGCCACAGTAGGTTCTTACCCCTGTGGATTTTCCACCTGTAACTATTGTCAGTGTCACAAGAGAGGCAATACAGTATTTTCCTTTGCACACAATAAAATTTTTCCCATCAAACAATATGTGAATTACAACACGAAATACACAATCTATGTTATCTCCTGTACGACATGCTGTATACAATATGTGGGATGCACTACATGTCACCTCAGAGCCCGCATAGCAGAACACTATTGTGGTACTAATTGGAATACATTTCGCAAATCTGCAGTTTCTAAACACTTTGAGACTGTACATGGGAGGGACCTATCTTCCTTTGCTTTTCAGGGGGTGGAACGGGTAGTTTGTCCGGTTAGGGGATGTGATCTGCAAAGATTACTTTTGAAACGTGAAGCTTTTTGGATTCATAGGCTAGGCACTCGTATACCACAGGGTCTTAACAAGAGATGGGATCTGAGTTTAGTCTACACATATTAAAATCCCTTTGTTTCTCTTTTTGATAACATATTGTATCTAGTTATCAATTTATGTAAATTGTTATTGCCGTCTTCTCTCCTCCCTCCTTTCCGCTAATACTCAACTTTGTAGTTTTTCAGTGGCAACGCTTTTTTACATCTTTTATATAATACTTTTGATGTTATTATTGTATTTTTTGTATTGTAAATGTTGGGATGTATGACTCTTTAAGGGGCAGCTTGTGTGTTCCCGGGGGTGGAGTTTTCTCTCCCCCGGCCACATATAAACTCCCTCTTGTACAGGTTCACTTTTAACTACGACTAAGGGCAGATGGTAGGCCCGATACGCGTCAGTTGATCCTGTGATTTTATTGCACTGTCTGTGGATTTTTTCGAATAGACTTATCAGCCTTCTTTTACCTCAACCTGTTGTGGTCTGCGGATCCTTCTTTCTACATTTGTCCAAGCAGTTTGGAAGCAAGTGAAGAAGTGAGATGGTAGTTAGAAAGGTCTTTGGGGTCTGGGGAGGAAGGGGGGGGGTGGTTAATGATGTTATGATTGCTTATTTAAATGAAGGTTAAAAAGTGTAATTAAAGCAGGAATGAAGGGAGGTGAGGGATAAGATAAGAGGGGATAGGGTCTAGGGCACAGGTAGTGAGGTGTGCTTTACAGATTAGTGAAGAAAGGTGCTGTTCAGTTAAGGCAGAGAAAGTTGTTAGAAGGGAGACGGTTTGAGTGAGTGACTGGCCATGTAGAAAGGGCGGAGGAGTTTCAGATTTGTGAGAAACCAGTCAGGTAGAAGGAGGTAATTGGATAGGTGAAAAGAGTTGCCCTCTAAAGCTGTTCTGTATTGTTTCAATTTTTGTTTACAAAGTATATTGCAAAATATTTTGCAGACAAACATATTGTCATGATCGCTGCTGCAGCAGGTATTGCTGGAAGTAGTAGTGCTGCAGCTCAGGTAGTTCTGATCTCTTTCCATGCAAGCTGCATAGCTTTGTTTGCCTTTCCCTGCTGTCAGCTTGTGACTGATTATCATTCACCTGTGTGGGAATCTGCATGTCTGCTCCCATTGGATGACCTCAGTATAAAGATCTGCTTCCTGCAGGACTCCTCGGGTTTTCATAGCTTCAGTTTAAGCCTGTCTTGCTGTCGCTTCAGCCCCCGATCGTGTTTCTTGTTCTAAAGATACTTTGCTGGTTTTGCATCATATATTGGTTCATTGCCCATATATATGCATACCAGCACGTTTATTATTTTCCTTGTATTCGTGTTACGTTGATACATCAGTGACGCTGATATATACGTACACGAACTGTTTATATCCTGTGTTCAGCTAGTCAGTTCTAGCACGTTGATCACCCGTGCTGAGCTAGTTATCCTGTTCCTGGTCCTGTTTGTGGATTGCGTTCATCTCTGCGAGGAGATAACGAATCCTTCTGAATCCTGTCCTGTTACCGTTTGTGGATTACGTTCATCTCTGCGAAGAGATAGCGAATCCTTCTGAGTCCTGTTCCCTGTATCGTTCCAGTCCTAAGTCAGTGTTCCTGCTTATGTCATATATCGGTTCATTGCCGATATATACATATGTTAGTCAGACGTTACAAATAGTTTCATTGATAGCTGTAATTGTAATACGCTAGGAAAACATACTTATTGTATATTTGTCTGTGTTACGTTCATCTATCTTGATCCTGCTATTTCCTGACTATCCTGTCCTGTCTTTGTGAGGCACGCCATCGCCGCTACGCTTTGGCTGCCTCATTCCAGTCTGTCTTGTTGTGGACGCTTGCTGTCACTAAGTAGCGGCTAGCTAGCAAGCGTTCATTCTGTCTACCTGTCCTGATCTCCTCAGTTCTGGTTTATGCGCTCAGCGCTACTTTGCGCTGAGACGTTATAGCGAAAGCATTGTTTGTGGCTGTCGGATCTGCACCGGCCCTGTGCGCCACAATCTCCTTTTGGAGTCAGTCCTCCCCTCCACTATACTAGGAATAGCCTGTTTCCTTGTGCTAGTGTGTGTACCTCCTCCACGTCAGCTCATGCGTTGCATGCTGACTGTGGAGAATACACCACCAAGCCTTACATTATGAAAACCCCATTACCAATCCCCATTGTGGGGGGGATTCCCGGAAAGTATGACACTGTTAATTATGGTTCCTGTTCCTTTAAGAAATTTGAAGAACTTAACTCTGAAACAGAAAATTAGTTTTTCTCTGAATGTGCCAGGTTCCTGGCCAATCCCGATCTCCAAGCAACTCCTGTTTCAACCTGGGCACTCCAGCTAGTTTATATTTTGTTTAAAGGGCAATTGTTTCAGTGGGCATTTGATGTTCTCAATCATTCCGATTTGAAAGAGAGACCGCTGGAATTTCTAGCATTTGTGATCCATAACTGGTTGCGCATAGATCCATTGCCTTTTCCTCTAAATGAACTCCTGGCAGCAGGCCAATCAGCTTCCCCTTCAATTGTTTGCAAAAATGATCAGCAAGCAGAGAGTGTTCCTGATAATTTTCCTGCAGCTTTGAATAAATCACCAAAGGCAGCAGGGTCTAAGGCAAAACGCAAACGTTCTAAGAAACGTGTCCGATCTGCAGAGTCGTTATCCTTAGCGACTGAGACCTATAATGAGATTCTGCCATTAAGGCCTCGTTCACATCTGCTGCGCTGAAAAACGTGTTAAAGCGAATGGTAAAAAATGCATGCGCTTGTGCGCGCTTTAGTCCGCGTTTCTATGCGTTGCGCTGCGCTTCTTTAAAGCATGTTTTGCTTATTGTAGCAGCAGCAGTTGTCAATAAAACTTTGTTTTTGTATGTAAATGTATTTTTTTCTCCAATTAGGTGTAAAAAACGCATGCGCTTCTATGCGCTTGTACGCGCTTCTATGCGCTAAAAAAGTGGACCCATTCACTTGCATTGCTGTGCGCTTTACAGCTCAGCGCACAGAAATGCATGCAACACTACGTTTCTGTAACGCTGCTCAGCGCAGCGCATAGATGTGAACTAGCTACATTTAGTTACATGGAAAAATCAATACCTTGCTGATCGCACAGGGCAGTGCGCTGTGGAAAGCGCACAGAAACGGCCCTGATGTGAACGAGGCCTAACAGATAATGAAATGCAATTGTCTTTCAGGGGAGTTAAATGGACTTATGAGACTACTAATGAACTTTCCTCCCTGGCTAGGGAAAATAAAGATTTTTGTTTAAAAGAATTATCTGAGTATGATTATGAGGAGATATTACAGAATATTGAACAAATCAACTTATTTGTGAACCAAGGGAAGTTTGCATACACTACAGTTCAACACTTGCTACAGGTATTGGAGATTCTTAAGAATAAGGAATCTGCCAATCACCTGCTAATTAACCCTATACATGTGCCTGCCACAATCATATCTGCCAACTGTGATCAGCCTAAATGTTTCGCTGTTAAGTATGCATGGGATCCTCCATTCGAGAGGGGAGAGATGGAAGCCCTGGTCTGTGAATGGAAGAATGATTCAAGTTCATTTTGTCAATTTTACAGTGCAAAAAGTGAAATGGTATTGAATGCATGCATTAAGTCAGCCTATAACCTAATAGAGACTGGTGTGTGTAGGTATGACTGTGTGGCTCCTTTGATTGATGTGTGGGAACTGATTTTGGATGATTTTTATGTGACTCCGAATTCGCAAATATGGCGTTCTGACCCGCCTGCTTCAGCACCTTTCGCTGATTCAGCAGGTGATTCGGAGCACTTTTTGTGTGAAATTGAAGTTCCTGCAATTCCACCCTGTACCATGGATAACTCAGTGTTACTTCCCAGTAAAACAGAAGCCACTGCTACTTTCTTAACCTTGCCCTGCACAAATTTCTCAGCAGAGAATCCAGAGGTCCTGCTGACTTCCAAGTCCAGTCTAGCCAGTACTCATGAGTCTTTGTTCAGTGAAACAGACACCAGAAAAATCTTGCCTGCCTCTGCAAACACTTCTGCAGAAATTACCTGTGTTAATAAAGTTCAACTCCTGTCTGATCCAGCAGATGCCAATAGATGCACTACATCAGTTTCCGAGTCCCAGCAATCCTGTCTAGAAACCTCAGAACCCCAGCATCTGAATTTTCCAATTTTACAAATGAATGGTGATTCAGATGCGCAAACATTGTGTCTTGATCTTCCTGTTTCTACACCTCGCTCTAGTTTCGTGAATAGCTCAGAGCATCTGCTATGTGAACCTGAAATCGCAGAATTATTACCTTGTTCAGAAAATGTTCCAGTAAATTTGCCCTGTATCGTGAATAGCTCAGAGCATCTGCTATGTGAACCTGAAATCGCAGAATTATTACCTTGTTCAGAAAATGTTCCAGTAAATTTGCCCTGTATCGTGAATAGCTCAGAGCATCTGCTATGTGAACCTGAAATCGCAGAATTATTACCTTGTTCAGAAAATGTTCCAGTAAATTTGCCCTGTACCATGAATTGTGCAGTAGATCTCTCCAATGAAACTCAGGTCACAGAATCATTATGCTGTCCAGCAGGTGCTTCCATGGTTTTGCCCTGCAATATGGACTGTTCAGTGATCCTGTCCAGTGAAGCTGTGGTCGCAGAGTCTTATGCTTCACCCAGTACTTTGGATACTTCAAACCCTCTAGCAGAGGAGTCTGAGGCACTGCTTACCTCAGTTGGTGTTGCAGTAATATTCACTTGTCTAGCAGCTGTTTTGGAATTACAGTCTGCTCTAATAAAACTTGAAGCCATTGAAATATTGTCCTCGTCAGCAAGTGTGTTAGATACCTTGCCCTGTACACAGTCTGATTTAACCAATGTTGTTGAGTCCCTCTTCAGTGTTGTAACAGCCGAGGAACTCCAGCCCTGTCCTCTGAATGTTTCAGAAGTCTTGCCCTGTAACATGGATAATTCTGATTCTCTGGTCAAAATAATAGAAATCTCAGAATTTCAGTCCGGTCTGATGAGTGTTCCTGAATCCCTGCCCTGTATCCTGAAAGATTCTGGTTCTCTGGCCGCTGTGGCAGAGGTTCCAGAGTCCCCTTCCTGTCCAGGGAATTCCTCAGTTTTGCCTAGTCCAGTGGGGGCTGCTGCAATACTGACTTGTTCTGCAGCGCCTCATGAGCTCCAATCCAGTGTATTAGATGAGTCTCTGTCCAGTCCAGAGGTAGTTGTGGAGTCCCTATCTGGTTCAGTGCATACATCAGAAGATTTGTCCTGTCTTGTTAGTGCCCCTGAATCTGATTTGTTACTGACTTTGCTGGAATCAGCGACATCTAAGTCTGATCCTGCATTCTCGTGTAAAAGTCCAGTAGTTGCGAAGTCTAGTCATGATGATTTTTTTTTGGCCAGTCCTGGTTTTGGTCCTGTCTTGGCTGACCCTGAGGCTCACAGTTCCTTGACATGCCCAGAGGTTTCTCTTGTGCCAGTGTGCCCAGATGTTCTTTGTGTGCCAGAATGCCCAAGTGTGTCTAAGGTGTTAGCGTGCTCTGATGCTTCCTTAGTGGGAACATGTTCTGATGTTGCCAGTCTGCCTGCATGCCCAGAGATGGTTCTGGTCCCTGAAAGCCCTGATCTTGATGTTTGTCCTTGTGGCCCTGACTCGGGAATTGCCCTAGGTTCCATAGGGGTTCTTGATAGTTCTCCATGTGAGCCTAAGGGGCATTCTGACCTATGGGATCTCTTTGGAGCTTCAAGGTGTTCTGGGAGGTCTCTGAGAAAACTTGTCCTGGTGCCTTGGACTGGTTCAACAGTGGGTTTTGTGTTGGTAAAGACAGTCCCGGTGGGCATTGCAAAGGCTTTGGCGTTTTTGAACGGTTCCTGGAAGGCGGTGGGTATCGCTCAGGGAGTTTCGGAGG
The DNA here is from genome assembly GCF_040937935.1 of Hyperolius riggenbachi. Taxonomy (NCBI): domain Eukaryota; kingdom Metazoa; phylum Chordata; class Amphibia; order Anura; family Hyperoliidae; genus Hyperolius; species Hyperolius riggenbachi. The sequence goes on from NC_090651.1 coordinate 158,663,296, forward strand.
GCTTTCTTATGGAAATCATGATGGGTGTCACACTGGGGCTTGTTGTACTGATGGGCATGGTTCTGTAGGTTCTGGTTCTGATGGGTCCAGTCTTGTGGGGACTGATTCTGGAATACGGTCTTGCCGGGCTGTCCCGGTCATCATGAATTATCAGTCAGACTGTTTTGTTGGGAATTTCAGTTTTGAAATAGTCTGGAATCCGCTTTTAAGGGCGGGGGTACTGTCATGATCGCTGCTGCAGCAGGTATTGCTGGAAGTAGTAGTGCTGCAGCTCAGGTAGTTCTGATCTCTTTCCATGCAAGCTGCATAGCTTTGTCTGCCTTTCCCTGCTGTCAGCTTGTGACTGATTATCATTCACCTGTGTGAGAATCTGCATGTCTGCTCCCATTGGATGACCTTAGTATAAAGATCTGCTTCCTGCAGGACGCCTCGGGTTTTCATAGCTTCAGTTTAAGCCTGTCTTGCTGTCGCTTGTCATCTCTGCGAGGAGATAACGAATCCTTCTGAATCCTGTCCTGTTACCGTTTGTGGATTGCGTTCATCTCTGCGAAGAGATAGCGAATCCTTCTGAGTCCTGTTCCCTGTATCGTTCCAGTCCTAAGTCAGTGTTCCTGCTTATGTCATATATCGGTTCATTGCCGATATATACATATGTTAGTCAGACGTTACAAATAGTTTCATTGATAGCTGTAATTGTAATACGCTAGGAAAACATACTTATTGTATATTTGTCTGTGTTACGTTCATCTATCTTGATCCTGCTATTTCCTGACTATCCTGTCCTGTCTTTGTGAGGCACGCCATCGCCGCTACGCTTTGGCTGCCTCATTCCAGTCTGTCTTGTTGTGGACGCTTGCTGTCACTAAGTAGCGGCTAGCTAGCAAGCGTTCATTCTGTCTACCTGTCCTGATCTCCTCAGTTCTGGTTTATGCGCTCAGCGCTACTTTGCGCTGAGACGTTATAGCGAAAGCATTGTTTGTGGCTGTCGGATCTGCACCGGCCCTGTGCGCCACAATCTCCTTTTGGAGTCAGTCCTCCCCTCCACTATACTAGGGATAGCCTGTTTCCTTGTGCTAGTGTGTGTGTACCTCCTCCACGTCAGCTCATGCGTTGCATGCTGACTGTGGAGAATACACCACCAAGCCTTACACATATGGTTTAGGGAGGAGGCAGGGGGTGGAGAAGGGAGTTTGGAGTGGAAAAGATTGTTTAGGGTTGAGGGACTGTGAAGAAATGAGTGAAAAGAAGTATGACTGCTTTGCAAGGGAAAAGGTTTCCTTGAACCGGAGCAGTGCAGTTTTGTAATGCAGGATGTGAAGACATGGACTTGACAAATTATTAAATCAAGTAAGCCTCAAATGGAATTTACAAGTAATTAAGAGTAAGTAGCATCCTTGGCTTTAAACAAAATCTTGTCCTACAAAAAAAATTGTAGACATTACTATGTCATAAAGGACAAGTCAAATTTTAAAAGAAAAATGGAGCGTGATGTGAGAAACTGCATTCAGCAACCAAAAAAACTCTATTTTATTTAAACTCATGGTATGTAAATAATTGTAGATTTAGTCCTTTCTATATGTGCACCCTCTAAGTTCTATATGCCACTCTGTGATGGGCAAAGTAACTTATTTTTGCTTTGCCTTAACTGTTTTATGAGAATAAAATCATTTTCAGGGAAGTAAGAAAATAAAGGGTTTTTTAGAATTAAGTAACAGTAATGTGAAAGTACTGTTTTTAAAGGCTTAGAACTCTCTAAGTAGTTCAAAAAGTCTTACGAAAGTAGCAGAAGATAGCCTTGATGTGATTTATGACTAAATGGATTTCTTTTCCAGTGAGGTACAGGTATATGAAAATAAAATATGCAGTGAATACGTATTGAACACTAAAAGGGAATTCATTTAGGCCATTAAGGACGTATATAGACAATGTGAGCCAATTGTCATTTACCATGTTATAATAGCCTATTCTATACAGGGCACAGCTTTCTGTTCGATTGATACATGAAATATCAAAATTTGTAAACTTTCAAGTTTCCTACTAACAGTTACTTGAAAGTATAAGTCATCTCTCTCTAAATCTTCAGTTCCCCCTACCTCCTTACCTGGAAACTGCAGAGAGCTCCTAAAGACTCCATAAAAGTTCGCTATACGACTCTCTAATGTTAAAGTATGTACTCATAATTCGTATAGGTCCTGCCAACTTACAGGGGACCTCAAGCTACCAGATATATACAAGTCAGGTCTATAAATATTGGGACATCCAAAAAACTGTCACTGTCCGGTCATTTGTGGTTGTGTATAGAGCCAAAAATGTTAAAATTGTGTCAATGTCCCAATATTTATGGACCTGAATATAAATATCTAAGAAGATAATATGTAAATCACAAAGAGTAACTAATAGACAAAGAGAAAGGCTGGCTCCTAAAAAGCACTGCCCCCATATGTAATAGGATCCAAATATATAATACAAATATAATAAAATAATTTAAAAGCACAAGATGTGTGGGAAAAAAAATGTCTCCAGATCAATCACATAAAACAACAATGTGATAATGGATTTCAATATTCAATATTCCCACCAGCTAAAGGATAAACATTATAAGATTTAATAAATACACACCTCAATAAAGAGCTGTAGGTGACTAAACCCAGGTTCACTTTGAAAAAATAGTGAACATGATGAAATACTGTGTATACCATTAATAAGATAAAATGCCCTGTTTCTAATGAAAAACAGTATAATGGTGATGGAACAATGGCATATGAAAGTTGCAATACAGAAAAGGAAACAATACTTAGTCTACTAATCCTTGTAAATGGTAGCTGGTGACCATTTAGCATGAACTCAAACATGGGTGGAAGCACTAATCAGATGTCCTGTGTGTTTCCTGTGAGATTCCTCACATGTATCATGGCAATAAGGCTGTTTTATCAAGAGATGAGAGTCTTTCAGTGCTGCTTTGTTGTTTATAGTGATGAGCAAAAATGTTGCATAGTTGTAATTTCGCATTGGAATTTGCACTTATGATATACAAAATCATAATGCAACATTTTGTAAAAATCGTAATTCATTTCATCTGTAATTGTAATCAGGAATTGTAATTTGCATGTTTGCATAATGTTTACGTAACTTTGTGCCGACTTTAGAAGTTAATAGCAAAGCCCTCATACATGCTATTGTCACCAAAATTGTTATACTGTATATGTTAAGGAGAATACTGGGAACAAGTAAAAACATGTTGTTTTTTTAACCTCAGAAGAATGGATAAATGGCTTTAAAAAAACATATTTCCTTTGCATTTGGAAATCCTCTTTGTTTTCAAAATCTACAAGGTCTTTTTTGAAAAATTATTTTTTGACTTGTACCCACTAGAACATATGTAGCAATTTTTGTAACAGTAGAATACATGAGGGCTTTGCTATCAACCCCTAAAGTCAGCATGAAATTACAGGAAAATTATGCAAAATTACAGTCCCTGATTACAATTACAGAGTATATTAATGATTCTGATTTTTCTAACTGAAGTCTGACCTGAATAAATATTTGCTAGTCTCAGGTGTGTGATTCAGACACTACTGCAGCCAAAGAGATTAGCAAGACTTCCCAGCAACTGATATTGTTTAAATTGAACTAAATATGGCAGCCACCATATGCTTCTCACTTCAGTTGTACTTTAAATGTAGGTTTTGAAAGTACCAATTTCCAGGGTCTAATTAACTAGTGCCAGAGTTACTCTTGTGTGGAATGTTGAAAGGACACATTCCCCAAGTGGAAACCCTTGTGAACACATTCCTAGTTACAGTTGGCAGTAAGCAGAACTGATATGAAGTACCGAGATGTCAGAAAGAAGAATAATCAGGAAAAGCCAATGGCCAGTACAAGCACCACATGTTCAAAGTCATGAACTAGCACTGGCAGCAGACAGGGATGAGTCAGAATATAAGATACAGTCTTAGCAGATCAAGTTTAGGGATGACCCACTTTCTGCATAAAATCCATTTCACAACAATTGGTGTCCAAAAAGACTTTTGCAGGTTTGTATTTTTGGCTAAATATAAGTCACTCCAGGACCTATCAATTAGTATTGAAAATTAAAATTAGATTAAACACTTTTACAGCCCCACAGGGACCTTTAAATGACTGTTGAGGTCCAATGTGGTCCCACACACTTAAATCAGGATGTCAAATGTGAAGTGTTACTGCACCAATAAAACATCATGGCAATGTGCAATATAAACTGTGGCTTGAAGTGAGTAAGTTAAGCACACCTCTGAGGAAAAAATGCTCACAGCAGAGCTTGATAAAGAAGCTGTTGCTTTGAAAAGGCGATGATGCTGTTTTGCTGTCATGGTTATCTGAAATAAAAGAGCATTATACTAACGTGGATGGTGCCGGTCAACTACTATTGTTCGATATAAACTGTGGCCCAACTATGAAGGACATATATATATATATATATATATATATATGTGTATTTCCATATTTCCTGCCAGCAGCAGTTGGATCTGAATATAGAACAGTTCTTTAATGTCAGGGTCATGTTCTGAGACTAAGCTTTTTTTTAAATAATAAAATAATTGTTGTATAAATCTATTGATTGTGTTCCTTACAAATATACCACTATGAGATTCTATGTGCTCCTTCTGGTCCCTATTAATGCTCATAATTTGGGGAGTAGAAGTGCAGGCATACCCCCTTGGGGGTTATCCTACTATGGAGCCCCTTATATAGCCCCGTATCAAAAAGCTTTTTGGAAGTGGACTAAAGGATTGTTGAAACCATTAACAACCTCTAGCAAGGGGTTTACATATTTGAGATCTTTTAATAAACCACTAGCACAGAAACAAAAATAAGAGTTCAAGTAATCAGCCAGATTTTTGGAGAAACATTTTACATACATTTTATAGACATCTTTTCCACTTCTGCCTTGATAACAATTCCTCTATTAAATGGTTCGGAGCATTCTAAAGTCTGAAAATCTGTTGTTGTCATTGTTATTTTTATTATTATTATATAGTGCTGTCATTTTCCCAATGCTTTACAGAGCATATAGGGATTGATTCACTATCACTATCACACTATAACTCCCCTTATTGCATGCTTAGCATGCCTCATCAGAGTTAACATGCCTTATCAGAGTTAACATTGTCTTATCATAGTTAGTGTGCCTTATCAGAGTAGTATTGCGAGTGCTACAAACGTATGCCTGCTAATTGGCAATGACGAGAGCTCCACTCCTCCTGCCCTGAGTCCCTGTGGGTCCAATCACTTTGAAGGACATTATCCCCGCACTTTGATTGGCCAAGTGACAGGCAGTCTATTGGGCCAATCAAAGTGCGGGGATAATGTCCTTTAAAGTGATTGGACACACAGGGACTCAGGGCAGGAGGAGTGGAGCTCTCGTCATTGTCTATTAGCAGGCATAAGTTCGTAGTGCTTTCTATGCTACTCTGATAAGGCACAGTAACTCTGATAAGGCACATTAACGTGGTAAGGCACGTTAACTCTGATAAGGCATGCTAAGCATGCAGTAAGGGAAGCTATAGTGATAGTGAATCAACCCCATAGTCTTATTGAGTAGTCTTATACCAGTTATCCAATAGCTGTAGTCTTATACCAGTTATCCAATAACTGTAGTCTTATACCAGTTATCCAATAATAGTCTTATACCATTTGTCCTTAAAGAGAAACTCCGACCAAGAATTGTACTTTATCCCAATCAGTAGCTGATACCAACTTTTACATGATAAATCTATTCCTTTTCACAAACAGACCATCAGGGGGCGCTGTATGACTGATATTGTGGTGAAACCCCTCCCACAAGACACTCTGAGGACCATAGTACTCCTGGCAGTTTCCTCTCTGTGAACCTTGTGGGTAATAGTTATTTACAGCTGTTTTCAACTGCCAAAAAAAGCATGCAGCAGCTACATCACCCGCCAACAGTAAAAATGTCACCATGTAATAAATGTCAGAATATAAATCAGGGATTTAAAATATTTTACAATGGGCAAACACTGACTAAATCATTTATGCATAATTATTGTAAAATTGAAGCACTTTTTTTATTACATTATTTTCCCTGGAGTCTTTAAGAGGGGCTCACGTCTAATTCCAACCACAGACTTATCTCTATCGCAGTTTAGGGACATTTATATGGAAGCTGATCAACTTATCTGCATTTTTGGAGATGTGTGAGGAAACCTGAGTGTCTAGAGTGAACCCATGCAGACAGGGGAGAACATACAAACTCTGTGCAGGTAGTGCCCTGGCTGGAATTTAATTTGGAACTCAGTGCTGCAAGTAGTGTTGGGCGAACATCTAGATGTTCGGGTTCGGGCCGAACAGGCCGAACATGGCCGCGATGTTCGGGTGTTCGACCCGAACTCCGAACATAATGGAAGTCAATGGGGACCCGAACTTTTGTGGTTTGTAAAGCCTCCTTACATGCTACATACCCCAAATTTACAGGGTATGTGCACCTTGGGAGTGGGTACAAGAGGAAAAAAAAATTAGCAAAAAGAGCTTATAGTTTTTGAGAAAATCGATTTTAAAGTTTCAAAGGGAAAACTGTCTTTTAAATGCGGGAAATGTCTGTTTTCTTTGCACAGGTAACATGTTTTTTGTCAGCATGCAGTCATAAATGTAATACATATAAGAGGTTCCAGGAAAAGGGATCGGTAACGCTAACCCAGCAGCAGCACACGTGATGGAACAGGAGGAGGCGCAGGAGGAGAAGGCCACGCTTTGTGAGACACAACAACCCCGGCCTTGCATGAGGGCAAGAAGCGTGCGGATAGCATGCTTTGTACCGCCATGCAGTCATAAATGTAATAAAGATAAGAGGTTCCATAAACAAGGACCGGCAACGCTAACCCAGCAGCAGCAGCAGCAGCACACGTGATGGAACAGGAGGAGGTGCAGGAGGAGAAGGCCACGCTTTGTGAGACACAACAACCCAGGCCTTGCATGAGGACAAGAAGCGTGCGGATAGCATGCTTTGTACCGCCATGCAGTCATAAATGTAATAAAGATAAGAGGTTCCATAAACAGGGACCGGCAACGCTACCCCAGCAGCAGCAGCAGCAGCACACGTGATGGAACAGGAGGAGGCGCAGGAGGAGAAGGCCACGCTTTGTGAGACACAACAACCCAGGCCTTGCATGAGGACAAAAAGCGTGCGGATAGCATGCTTTTTACCGCCATGCATGCAGTCATAAATGTAATAAAGATAAGAGGTTCTATAAACAGGGACCGGCAACGCTAACCCAGCAGCAGCAGCACACGTGATGGAACAGGAGGAGGCGCAGGAGGAGAAGGCCACGCTTTGTGAGACACAACAACCCAGGCCTTGCATGAGGACAAGAAGCGTGCGGATAGCATGCTTTGTACCGCCATGCAGTCATAAATGTAATACAGATGAGAGGTTCAATAAACAGGGACCGGAAACGCTAAACCATCCCAGATGTTCATTGGTCATGTTACTTGGTTGGGGTCCTGGAGTGTTGCGTAGTCGTTTCCAATCCAGGATTGATTCATTTTAATTTGAGTCAGACGGTCTGCATTTTCTGTGGAGAGGCGGATACGCCGATCTGTGACGATGCCTCCGGCAGCACTGAAACAGCGTTCCGACATAACGCTGGCTGCCGGGCAAGCCAGCACCTCTATTGCGTACATTGCCAGTTCGTGCCAGGTGTCTAGCTTCATGCCCGGTTTCAGGTCCAGCGGTGCCAGCCACAAATCTGTCTGTTCCTTTATTCCCCTCCAAATTTCCTCCCCTGTGTTCTGCTTATCCCCAAGGCAGATCAGCTTCAGCAACGCTTGCTGACGCATGCCAACAGCTGTGCTGCACTGCTTCCACGATCCTACTGCTGCTGGTGCTGGGTTAGCGTTTCCGGATGAGGTACAGCTTTGAGATGCGTTGGAGGAGAAGGAGTCAGAGAGGTAGGTGCTGCTGTTGTTATCCAGTGGGAGGGACGGCGGTGCAGCTGTTTGCGGCGTGGGCAACACCCGCGCCGTAGCAGGTGAGGAATCGCTGCCAGGCTCCACAAGGTTCACCCAGTGCGCGGTAAGGGAGATGTATCGACCCTGGCCGAACGCACTCGTCCAGGTGTCAGTGGTGAGGTGAACCTTGCAGGCAACGGCATTCTTCAAGCTTCGGGTTATTTAGCTGACCACGTGCTCATGCAACTCAGGCACTGCAGAGCGCGCAAAGTGGTAGCGGCTGGGAACCACGTAACGTGGGATGGCCACTGACATCATGCCCTTGAAGCTGTTTGTCTCCACCACTCAATATGGCAGCATTTCGCAGGCCAGAACCTTGGCTATGCTGGCTGGCTGTTACTGCCACGGCCCGGGGGTCATTTGCTGGCAATTTCCTGTTGCGCTCAAACATCTCAGAGACAGACAACTCAACCGTAGGGCTGCACACCGAAGGGCTGTTGGTTGTTGTGTTTGATGAACACTGGGAGACCTCAAGAGCACTAGTCCGGAAAGTGACAGTGTCAGCATCGTCTGATGTTTGTGAATGTTGTGAACCACGCAATGGCTGGACTACTGCTGCTGCTGAGGCGGGTCTGGTGGTGAGTCTGGTGAACCCAAGGGAGGCAGTGTTGCTGGTGGTACCCTGTCCTGCCGCGTTTGCCCACAGTGTGGGATGTTTGGATAGAATGTGGCGGCTCATGCTGGTGGTGGAGAGGTTGTTAATACTTTTCCCCCTGCTCAGGCGGGTCTTGCACACCTTGCAAATCGCCATGGTAACATCCTCAGTGCAGTCTTCAAAGAAAGCCCAGACTTTGGAGCACCTGCCTTGCTGGCGATTTCTGTTTGCGCCTCTTTTGCCTCTCACTTGAACCATGCTTGCGGTGCCTGAAATTGCGCGCCGCCTACCTTGTGGCACAAGGCGAACTCGTGCAGCAGTGGGTTCCTCAACAGACTCATCTGTGCTGCTGCTACGACGGCGATGTTCTCGTTCACAAACAAAATCTGGGTCTATGTCCACATTGTCCATACCCTCCTCTTCCATCTCCTCAAACTCGTCATATGTCATTGTGGGGGGCCGCCGCCGTGGAGTAGAGCTCCCCAGAACAACCTCTGCGCAGCTCACTCCAACGTCGTCTGGTTATCTGGCAGTTGTGTGCGTGGTGTCGCTGCCGGTTGTGTCAGCTTTGTGCCCACTGGCTCCTTGTAACTGGCTGAGGACTCGGACCTCGTGCGTGATGTGCTGGTGCTGCTTAACCCACTGCTGGACGCTTGAGAGGTCATCCAAGTAATTATCTGGTCCTGTTCTTTTGGATCTGTGAGGGTTGTTGTCCTGGACAACATGGGCGGTATTGAGTGGGTTTTCTTGGGTGCTCCCCTGTGGCCTGTACGTGAACCGTCAGGGGAAACACCTCTTCCCTTGCCCCTCCCTCTTTCACCGGATTTCTTCCTCATTTCACTTATCCTTAAAGTACACGCTGACTGGCAGCAGTACAGTGGCAGTACAGAAATGCTATACAGTGGTGGGTGAGCGGTGTACCACTTTTGTCAGCAGCGACACAGAGCACAATGCTATACAGTGGCGGGTGAGCGGTGTACTACTGTTCCCAGCAGACACAGAGTGGAAGTAAACACAATGCTATATAGTGTGGCTGAGCCGTGTACACAGAGTGGCATTAAACACAATGCTATATAGTCTGCTATATAGTCACCCCGAACAGGGTGATGTTCTGCAGAACCCGAACAGTGGCAAACACTGTTCGCCCAACACTACTGGGAGGGAACGCAGATTTTAGTACCTAAACACACGATACAACATGTTTTCCGGGGTCAGACTCTGAGGCACATACAGATGGTCCCGATCATCATCCTCATCATACAACTCTTCTCCTGAGTCTGACCCACCCACCACCTCTGCCACCCCAACATCCCCAGACACAGACCCCTCATCGTCCTCAACATTAACTTGGGATGCTGGCCTGAGCCAGACCTCCTCCTCCACATCAGGCCCCATCATCTCCTCAATGGCAGCCCTCATTAATCGCTCTGGCGCCGGACCGATGGACACAACGTTCTCCTCCGGGGAGGGCTGCTGCTGACCACTGGCTGCTGGGGTGGATGTTATAGCTTGCGTGGGGCGTTGGCTGTTGCTGTTGTTGGGAGTGCTGCTCACAGCGGAGGTCTCTGGGGAACTCATGTTGAGCTCATATAGTGGTTGACGGTGAGTGGAGTATTACTGATCCCAGCAATATACACACTGACTGGCAGAGTACGCAATGCTATATAGTGTGGCTGAGCGGTGTACACAGAGTGGCAGTAAACACAATGCCATATAGTCTGGCTGAGCGAGCGGTGTACTACTGTTCCCAGCAGAATCAGAGTGGCAGTAAACAATGGTATATAGTCTGGCTGAGCAGTGTACACAGAGTGTCAGTAAACAATGGTATATAGTCTGGCTGAGCGGTGTACACAAAGTGTCAGTAAACAATGGTATATAGTCTGGCTGAGCGGTGTACACAGAGTGTCAGTAAACAATGGTATATAGTCTGGCTGAGCGGTGTACACAGAGTGTCAGTAAACAATGGTATATAGTCTGGCTGAGCGGTGTACACAGAGTGTCAGTAAACAATGGTATATAGTCTGGCTGAGCGGTGTACAGAGAGTGTCAGTAAACAATGCAATATAGTCTGGCTGAGAGGTGTACACAGAGTGTCAGTAAACAATGGTATATAGTCTGGCTGAGCGGTGTACACAGAGTGTCAGTAAACAATGGTATATAGTCTGGCTGAGCGGTGTACACAGAGTGTCAGTAAACAATGGTATATAGTCTGGCTGAGCGGTGTACACAGAGTGTCAGTAAACAATGGTATATAGTCTGGCTGAGCGGTGTACACAGAGTGTCAGTAAACAATGGTATATAGTCTGGCTGAGCGGTGTACACAGAGTGTCAGTAAACAATGGTATATAGTCTGGCTGAGCGGTGTACACAGAGTGTCAGTAAACAATGGTATATAGTCTGGCTGAGCAGTGTACACAGAGTGTCAGTAAACAATGGTATATAGTCTGGCTGAGCGGTGTACACAGAGTGTCAGTAAACAATGCAATATAGTCTGGCTGAGAGGTGTACACAGAGTGTCAGTAAACAATGGTATATAGTCTGGCTGAGCGGTGTACACAGAGTGTCAGTAAACAATGGTATATAGTCTGGCTGAGCGGTGTACACAGAGTGTCAGTAAACAATGGTATATAGTCTGGCTGAGCGGTGTACACAGAGTGTCAGTAAACAATGGTATATAGTCTGGCTGAGCGGTGTACACAGAGTGTCAGTAAACAATGGTATATAGTCTGGCTGAGCGGTGTACACAGAGTGGCAGTAAACAACGGTATATAGTCTGGCTGAGCGGTGTACACAGAGTGGCAGTAAACACAATGCTATATATAGCGTGGCTGAGCGAGGTGCACAGTGGCAGTACACACAATGCTATATTAGTCAGGCTAAGCCGTGTACACAGAGTGTCAGAAAACACAATGCTATATATAGCGTGGCTGAGCGAGGTGCACAGTGGCAGTACACACAATGCTATATATAGCGTGGCTGAGCGAGGTGCACAGTGGCAGTACACACAATGCTATATTAGTCTGGCTAAGCCGTGTACACAGAGTGTCAGAAAACACAATGCTATATATATAGCGTGGCTGAGCGAGGTGCACAGTGGCAGTACACACAATGCTATATATAGCGTGGCTGAGCGAGGTGCACAGTGGCAGTACACACAATGCTATATATAGCGTGGCTGAGCGAGGTGCACAGTGGCAGTACACACAATGCTATATATAGCGTGGCTGAGTGAGGTGCACAGTGGCAGTACACACAATGCTATATTAGTCAGGCTAAGCCGTGTACACAGAGTGTCAGAAAACACAATGCTATATATATAGCGTGGCTGAGCGAGGTACACAGTGGCAGTAAACAATGCTATATATAGTGTGGCTGAGCGAGCGGTGTACTACTGTTCCCAGCAGCGACACACAATGACTGGGGGGGGCCCTGGCTAGCGTGGCTGGAGAGCGAACTACCCTGCCTGCCTACCCAAAGCTAAACCCACAGACAAATTGCGGAGATATGACGTGGTTCGGGTATTTATTTACCCGAACCACGTGACCGTTCGGCCAATCAGAGCGCGTTCGGGCCCGAACCACGTGACCCGTTCGGCCAATCACAGCGCTAGCCGAACGTTCGGGGAACGTTCGGCCATGCGCTCTTAGTTCGGCCATGTGGCCGAACGGTTTGGCCGAGCACCGTCAGGTGTTCGGCCGAACTCGAACATCACCCGAACAGGGTGATGTTCTGCAGAACCCGAACAGTGGCGAACACTGTTCGCCCAACACTAGCTGCAAGGTAAGAGTGCTAACCATTACACCACTGTACCACCACTGTTTTCTTGACTTGTTCAGGGAAAAATTTGATTTCTGAAAATAGCCTTGTGAAATTAATCATAAAGATTATTGCTAACAAACACTTTACCTAACAGTCCTTTTTCACATTTAATTTTAATTGCACATTAAAAACAATGTACAATCATGCTTGAATATCCTCCCCGCCCCAATCCCCAGGCCGCACTTCTACAAAATGGGACAGGCACAGTTGAAACATTGGCCTCAATTCACTAAGATCATTCTGGAGATAATAAAGCAAGAGAAAACTTGCCACCACACCGTGAGCGAGTTATCTTATCTATTCACTCCTTAAAGAGACTCTCTAACAACATTTTCAGCCTTATGTCTTCTATCCTATAAGTTCCTATACCTGTTCTAATGTGGTCTATCTTACTGCAGCCTTTTCTAGTTGCACAGTCACTGTAATATCTCTGTTATATAATCTAATCTTCTTTCCTTTGTCAGCTTTGTCGACTCAGGCAGGAATGTGCTGCTCTGCTGTGATAGGGGGAAGCTATGCACACCCCCTCCACGCCCCCTGCAGGCTCTGTGTGTTGTTGCTGTATGAGGCCTCTTGCACACTGCATGCATTTCCGATTCCGATTCCGCCTTTTAATCGGTTTTTACCTCTGATTCCGATTCAGATTTTTAATCTTTACTGCATGCTGCGTTTTTTTGATCCGTTTTTCTGTTGAATGTATTCAGGGAAAATCGGAAACGGAATCGGAATCGGAATCAGAATCAGAAAACGGATTTGCAGTGTGCAGGGAGCCTCAGTCACAGACAGAGCGTCTCTGAGCCTATCACATTCTGGTTAGCAGCCTTGCTTTTTGTTTGTAAACACTGCCTAAAACTGGCAATTACAAGCCAGGATCGCAGCAGGGAGTGGCAGAAACAGCAAAGGGGGGCCCAGGAGAACATAATGATATGCTTTTTATTGTAAGACTTTTAGAGTACAGATTCTCTTTAAGTTACCTCCTCTGTAGTTAAGTTATCTCCTCTGTAGTTATTTTCACACACAGTTAATTAACAGCCTGCCTTTAACTTTAGAATTCTGGAGTTATTTTAAGGATTGGAGAGTTAACTTAAAGACAGAAGAGTTAACCTTAGGTTTGCCTGAGGTAAAATGCTTCCTGAATACCACATGCCTTATCACCATGGTGATAACTCTAGAAATGTTATTAAAGACAGAAGATAAGCTTAGTGAATTGAGGCCAGTGTCCAAAATATCCATAATTATGCATCTAGTATCTTTTATTTTTTTCACTCAATTCACTGATTATTTTTGTGAGTCACAGATTATATTGAGAAACCACATTAAAGGCTTAACATTACTGAGCTTTCCTGATACATTGGATGCATAGACAGATAGCAGGTTCTATAGTATAGTTCTATAGTTTTCTTTGCACTACATTATCACACAACAGAAGAAATTAAATAATCATTACTCAAATGAAAAGAAAATACATCTCAATAGTTCTTGGACAGCTATATATTTGTCATTCATACAAACCAAGAATGTACGGGCTGGAGTTGTACTTTGTACTGGTTGAACTCGATGGACGTATGTCTTTTTTCAACCAAAATAACTATGTAACTATGTATGAGTAGATTTACTGTAAACTGTTTTAGGATGTTTTATTTGTGGAGTCCCCTGGGCACACACACAAAAAAAATTGTGTAAGATAATTTGCTTCCTCCATAAATATTTTAGTTCCTTAGTTCATGCTTCCATGTATAATGCATATGAGAGTAAATTTGCATCAATTAGCAATGTAAAAAAAAATGCGTGCCTTGCACACCTGTACATTTTTCAGTAAATATACTGAAAGGGGTGGCTTTACCAGACGCTTCCAACCTCCTTCAGCTGCTGATAGATATTCAATTTTTTTGTGGCCAGCAATGCAGCAGAGCAGTCTCATAATCTTCCTATATACAGTAAGTCTCCCCATTCTCCCTTATGTGGTGCTTGTAAAAGCTATGTGTACCTTTTCAAAGGCTTTCTCCGACTTCAATATAAAACATTTTCTTAGTGCTCTTTTCTTTTACCCTTTTATTAAGACACAGGAGAAAGGGGATAAATGTTCTTTTACAATGAGTCAGAATAGGGAGTTAAAGGATCTCTGTCATGAAAATCTTAAAATTTAAAATATATGTAAACATACAGTATTCAATTATGTATGTACAAAAACGTATGTTTCTTCCAAAATAAAATGAGCCATAAATTACTTTTCTCCTATGTTGCTATCACTTACAGTAGGTAGTAGAAATCTGAAAGAACCAACAGGTTCTGGACTAGCCCTTCTCCTCAAGGGGGGTTCACAGGGATTTCCTTGTTTTCAAAATGCACTTAGTGAATGGCAGTTGCTCCGTCCAACTGCCAAAACAATTTATGGTGAGCAGGGAGGTTGGCCAGCATCTTTGTATAAATCTTTTCTAAAGAATAAAGATCATGCTGAGAATCCCGTATGGAGATATGGACTAGCCCAAAATCGGTTGGTAATGTCAGGTTTTACTACTTATTGTAAATGCCAGCAACATAGGAGAGAAGTAATATATGGCTCTTGTACTGATCACATATGCTATTGCTCTGTTGTTATTGCCTGATGAGGCGGGATCAAACCTGCGAAACGCGTTGCATATTTGGAGTTCATAAATAAAATATATTGACTGTCTTTACTACAGTTGTGTGTCTACTTGGAGGGG
Source organism: Hyperolius riggenbachi (assembly GCF_040937935.1). NCBI lineage: Eukaryota > Metazoa > Chordata > Amphibia > Anura > Hyperoliidae > Hyperolius > Hyperolius riggenbachi. The sequence goes on from NC_090651.1 coordinate 158,678,419, forward strand.
GTAAGTCCATCACTACCTCCTCTATTTACCAAGAATTTGGTTTTTTAAGCTCATTTAGCTTCCTTTTATCCTTTTGGCACCTCTGTTCTCCTGCATAATATGGCCAGGGCCAGATTTGGGGAAAGGCCCCCAAGGCACGTTCCTAGGGCGCCAGAATTGAGCATAGTTAGAGGGGCGGGTGGTGACAGGTTAAATGCACCTGTCACCAGGAATTGCTCCGCAACCGCAAGTCTGCAGTTGCGATCGCCCCATCACTGGCTTCACAGATCATTTCTGATTCTAAAGTGAGCCTGTTAACGGCCGCCCCGCCCTTCTCCCCTCCGAGCGGCTGTGGGAACAGAGTCACTCACCTCTCTCCAGACTTCCAGCACCGAAGCTTCCTCTGTCAGCTGCCGCTGCGCACCTCTATTTCCTGCTGTCGATCTCCGCCATGTGACTCGCCGGTAATATGCCAGCGAGTCACATGTGAGGGAGGCTAGCAGGAGATAGAGATGCGCAGCAGCGGCAGACAGAGGAAGCTCCGGCGCTGGAAGTCTGGAGAGAGGTGAGTTACCCTGTTCTGTTCCTGCAGCCGCTCGGAGGGGAGGGCAACGGGGACGAGGACATCCGCACCAGCCTCTACTTGGGGGGGGGGAGTCGACGGCAGGACAGGGTCTGGTTGCGGGGGGGGGGAGGGGTGTCAGGGTCTAACCACCTATACTAAAGTCTGTGTGGAGGAGGGGGCACAGTATCTGGCTGCCTATACTAAGTGGGGAGGGGGGAGAGGAAAAACACAACCTTGAGCTACCTATAGTAAAGGGAAGGGGCAGGTGGGACAGCATCTAACCACCTATACTATAGGGGGGGGGAGGCACAGCATCTGGCTGACTATATTGGGGTGGTAGGGCTGCATTTAGCTACCTATACTAAAGGGGGGGCGGGGGCAGCATCTGACTACCTATACTAAAGGGGGGGCGTAACGTCTGTCTACTTAGTGAAGGTGCACAGCATTCAGCTACCTATACTAAGGGGGAGCAATGTTTGACTATCTATACTAAATGGGGGGGGGGGGGCACATCATGGGACAGCATCTGGTTACCTATACTAAAGGGGGGGGGAGGGTGACGGGACGGCATCTGGCTACCTATACTAAAGGGGGGGGGGCAATCATGGGGGGACAGCATCTGACTATTTATACTTAAGGGGCTTAGTGACCAGGGACCACATTAGGCTACGTATACTAAGGGGGGGAGGGGCATAGCATTTGGCTACCTACACTAAAGGGGGGTAAAGGAGGACAGCATCTGACTACCTATACTGGGGGGGGGGAGCACCTGTCCCACCTATACTAAAGGGGCGGGCATAATCTGGCTTCCTATACTGGGGGGTCATGAACATATTCAGTCCCACAGTGCTGCCAGGGACTAGTTTTTCTCATGGCTGCGCTCCCATGTACTAGTGCAACTGTAATGGACATGCACGAGTATGGTCCTCACATTCCCATTAGTCCAAAGTTACTGGTGCACAGAGGAAACAGTCATTTACAAAAGTTTTTGAGGTACAGACCATAGTCGCACAGATCCGGTACAGTTGCACACAGACGGGAGTGCAGCCACAAGGTAGAAGAGGATCCCAGGCTGCAGTGAGGGGTCTGAATATGTGTTTAGAGGGTCCCAATGAAGGAACAGTGGACACTAGTGTTGGGCGAACAGTGTTCGCCACTGTTCGGGTTCTGCAGAACATCACCCTGTTCGGGTGATGTTCGAGTTCGGCCGAACACCATCAGGTGTTCGGCCAAACCGTTCGGCCACATGGCCGAACTAAGAGCGCATGGCCGAACGTTCCCCAAACGTTCGGCTAGCGCTGTGATTGGCCGAACGGGTCACGTGGTTCGGACCCGAACGCGCTCTGATTGGCCGAACTGTCACGTGGTTCGGGTAAATAAATACCCGAACCACGTCATATCTCCGCCATTTGTCTGTGGGTTTAGCTTTGGGTAGGCAGGCAGGGTAGTTCGCGCTCCAGCCACTCTAGCCAGGGTCCCCCGGTCATTGTGTCGCTGCTGGGAATAGTAGTACACTGCTCGCTCAGCCACACTATATAGCATTGTGTTTACTGCCACTCTGTGTACCTCGCTCAGCCACACTATATAGCATTGTGTTTACTGCCACTCTGTGTCTGCTGGGAATAGTAGTACACTGCTCGCTCAGCCACACTATATAGCATTGTGTTTACTGCCACTCTGTGTACCTCGCTCAGCCACACTATATAGCATTGTGTTTACTGCCACTCTGTGTCTGCTGGGAACAGTAGTACACTGCTCGCTCAGCCACACTATATAGCATTGTGTTTACTGCACTCTGTGTACCTCGCTCAGCCACACTATATAGCATTGTGTTTACTGCCACTCTGTGTCTGCTGGGAATAGTAGTACACCGCTCACCCACCACTGTATAGCATTGTGCTCTGTGTCGCTGCTGGGAACAGTAGTACACCGCTCACCCACCACTGTATAGCATTGTGCTCTGTGTCGCTGCTGGGAATAGTAGTACACCGCTCACCCACCACTGTATAGCATTGTGCTCGGTGTCGCTGCTGGGAACAGTAGTACACCGCTCACCCACCACTGTATAGCATTGTGCTCTGTGTCGCTGCTGGGTACAGTAGTACACTGCTCACCCACCACTGTATAGCATTGTGCTCTGTGTCGCTGCTGGGAACAGTAGTACACCGCTCACCCACCACTGTATAGCATTGTGCTCTGTGTCGCTGCTGGGAATAGTAGTACACCGCTCACCCACCACTGTATAGCATTGTGCTCTGTGTCGCTGCTGGGAACAGTAGTACACCGCTCACCCACCACTGTATAGCATTGTACTCTGTGTCGCTGCTGAGAATAGTAGTACACCGCTCACCCACCACTGTATAGCATTGTGCTCTGTGTCGCTGCTGGGAACAGTAGTACACCGCTCACCCACCACTGTATAGCATTGTGCTCTGTGTCGCTGCTGGGAACAGGCCTGGGATGTTGTGTCTCAAAAAGCGTGGCCTTCTCCACCTGCGCCTGATCCTGTTCCATCACGTGTGCTGCTGCTGCTGCTGGCCTGGGTTAGCGTTTCCGGTCCCTTTTTATTGAACCTCTCATCTGTATTAAATTTATGACTGCATGGCGGCAAAAAGCATTGCTATATCCGCACGCTATTTGTCCTCATGCAAGGCCTGGGATGTTGTGTCTCAAAAAGCGTGGCCTTCTCCTCCTGCGCCTCCTCCTGTTCCATCATGTGTGCTGCTGCTGCTGCTGGGTTAGCGTTGCCGGTCCCTGTTTATTGAACCTCTCATCTTTATTACATTTATGACTGCATGGCGGCAAAAAACATTGCTATATCCGCACGCTATTTGTCCTCATGCAAGGCCTGGGATGTTGTGTCTCAAAAAGCGTGGCCTTCTCCTCCTGCGCCTCCTCCTGTTCCATCACGTGTTCTGCTGCTGCTGCTGCTGGGTTAGCATTGCCGGTCCCTGTTTATTGAACCTCTCATCTTTATTACATTTATGACTGCATGGCGGCAAAAAGCATTGCTATATCCGCACGCTATTTGTCCTCATGCAAGGCCTGGGATGTTGTGTCTCAAAAAGCGTGGCCTTCTCCTCCTGCGCCTCCTCCTGTTCCATCACGTGTTCTGCTGCTTGTGCTGGGTTAGCGTTACCGATCCCTTTTCCTGGAACCTCTTCTCTGTATTACATTTATGACTGCATGGCGACAAAAAGCATGTTACCTGTGCAAAGAAACATGACATTTTCCACATTTAAAAGACAGTTTTTCCTTTGAAACTTTACAATCAATTTTCTCAAAAACTATAAGCTCTTTTTCAAATATTTTTTTCCTCTTGTACCCACTCCCAAGGTGCACATACCCTGCAAATTTGGGGTATGTAGCATGTAAGGAAGCTTTACAAAGCACGAAAGTTCGGGTCCCCATTGACTTCCATTATGTTCGGAGTTCGGCGCGAACACCCGAACAACGCGGCGATGTTCGGCGAACGTTCGCGGACCCGAACATCTAGGTGTTCGCCCAACACTAGTGGACACCAGGAGGATCTTTTTTATTAATTATTTTGTGTAGTTTACTTTAAGACTTTTTCCTTGGGGAAAAAAGTGTGTGTACGTTTGGGGGTGTTGAGATGTTGGTGGGGGGCGGGGCGGCGGCAGCTGGTCATAGTGGGCCTTGGGCCGTAAAAGGTACAAATCCGGCCCTGAATATGGCTCATTTTACTCAGGAAGAAATGTACTTCTTATTTGTATGGTTTTAAATTTTAAGATTTTTGTGACAGTTCCTCTTTAAACATCTGTTGAGCTCTAGCTGCAGTGCTGCCCACAAAGTATTAATCTCTCAGTAGTAGAGGGAGGAGGTAGACACAGTCATCTCTTTGCACATAGGGTGCTGATCTTTCCCATTTCCTCTGAATACCTCTCATAAGTGATGATGGGATGGGAGAAGCAGTTTAGAAAATTTTCTGTCCAATACAACTGTCATCTCAGCAGGAAGGTGTTTTTTGTTGCTTTTTGAAGCAGTCTTCAACACCACACACAGCATGATTAGCTGATGTTTTACAGGATTAGGAATGTTGGAGAATATAACTGAATATGCAAACATTAATAATTGTCTGTTTTTAGGTGAGACACATTTTCAATCCCTGTCTGTGTTATGTCACAAATCAGTGAGAGTCATTGGAAGATCAGAGACCTGGTGATTATATAATTGAAGCATCATGCAAGCATCATGTACCTTTTAATAAACCCGGGCCAGTTTTACAGGAACAGAAGTCATGCAATTATTTTAATGAGTACGCACCTGCAGAGAGACAATCTTTGAAATAAGTCTAGTTGCCTTGGATTATCAATTAATAAAATCCCCCCTTATTCATCCCATTAAAGAGGAAAAAGGTATAAATCATAAGAAATAGCCTAGGCAGAAACACATAGTTAATTAAGACAGTGTTCTCTCTTCAGTGAGCTTACCTGAAGAGATGTCTGCAGCCTCTGTGCAGCCTCTGTTCAAGTATCCAGTCACTACTCTAGCAAACCTATTTCCCAGAGCTTTCTATATTTCCTTTCCTGCTGGTGAGGAATTATCTTCAAAACAATGCTCCATTTTCTTCTGTTACCCTGGATACCCAGACTTCACATCTCCATGCGCCTGACAAACCTGAAAGCAGCCCTATCTTTTACTTTCCAAGTCTGCATGCAATAATCACTTCCCTATCACAATAACATTCTAATAATATTATTTTGCCAGGAAAAATAAAATTTCACTTGTAAAAAGCAGCTCTGGAGATTCAGTCATAGGATTCTGCCTAGGCAATAAATCTTGACAACTGTCTCAATGGCATTTTCCTCGAACAGTGTCTACCGAACCGGGTGTTTATTGTGTTACAGGGAAAAGGAGCAGGAGCTCATACATGTCACATTTCATCAGTAGCAACAGGCTTATCCAGATACCAGCAGATCAAAACAGTGTGGCTGCCCCATGGAGGCATTAGACTTTGGTAAGTGTGAATCTCATTAAGAGATATTTTACAGACAGCTATGTTTACAGGATACTTTTACCTTTACAATTACATTTCATACACATATTAGCTTTCACAGACAGCAATAAAAGTGCTGTTCACTGTTTGGGAAGAACTTGTTTACAAAACACAACAATAACTTTAATCACTTCGGTATCAGCAGCCTCTGCCCCCTTAAGGACCAGAGGCAGCTGGTACGCTAAAACACCGCATTCCGACGAATCTCTGCAATAATCCATCGCTCCCGCCGGTCACGCCACTCTGTCCCCACCGCAGGCTGCTCTCTCTGCCGTCGCTATGACGGCAGAACGCTGTGCGCCGGTCAGGAGCCGCTTTCATTGGCTCCTGACCCTGTCACTCAATGTAAGCCAATGGGATTGGCTTACAGGAATAACAGGGCCAGAAACCAATGAAAAGTGCTCTGCCGTCATAGAGACGGCAGGGCAGCTAATTGAGGCGGGTGGAAAACGGCGAGAGCAGCGGTGTCGGGCGGAGGCCCACGGTGAATGGGACGTAGAGTTTACGTCCGGTCAGAACTGCAGCGCCACCCGCCCGACGTAGATTTATACTGCGGCGGTCCGCAAAAAGTTAAGCTTATCCTCAAGGTTTGCTTTATGTCACCCTAAATATTGTCTGTAACCTAAACTAAGTCCAGTGCTGTGTAAAACGTTGGTGCTTTATAAAATACAATAAATAAATAATAATAAATAATAAAGTTCTTTCCCTTGATTAGTCTTTATGCTAAGGGCCCTTGCACATTTCCCCTGATTTGTTCTGTCACATCGCACAAAAATGCTGCATCCTGTCGCAGAAACAGTAATTGCCCAATGGGACTATCACATTGATCATGTTGCAGTGTGACGTGGTAAATGCGTGGATGGAATGTTAATAGTACAACGTGCACATTAACCCCTTAGCGTTATGATTCTTTCCGGATTTTAGGGTCTAAAAGCATTGCAATTTATTTGCACCGTTTCAGACCCTAAAACCTGGAAAAAATCATGCTGCCAGGGAGATCTGCAGCAGTTCCAGCAATCACTCACCTCCCTGGCTTCAGCCCTGCAGTCTTCCCTCCATCCTCTGGGTGGCGCTGCAACTCTAAAGTGAGATTGCCGGCTGTCATCATGACAACTGCCGGAGAACTCACCAGGAGGAAGCAGAGCCTCGGAGGAGCGGAAGAAGAATGGCGGCCAACCTCTGGATCCCCCGGGAGGTATGTAGAAAATGCCTGCTGCCCGCATAGCTCTGCACACAGCCTCCAGCGGCTACCCCGAGCACAGGTCGGGATACCACTCTGAGCTGCAGTTTTCCACCCCGACCCTAGCTCAGGATTACCGCCAAGGAGGTTAACCATGCAAGTGAGGCATACTGTCATTGTACTGTATGCCTCACTGTATGCATTGCAATATTTTGGGATCGTTGTGGTGCAATTGCAGAAGAATTGCACCATAACGAATGGTTTGAAGTGTATAAGGAGCCTAACCCTGCACTATGCATAGCACTTAAACAATTTTAGCAATGCTTTTATTGTTGTCTGGGAATACTATTTCTGTAGTATTTTAAATATGCAAAAGAATACTATGACTGTGACTGTTATACTAGGTACTGTCTGACTGGGCCACACACCCTCTATCACTTCTCTCAACCTAGCATAATTGAGTCCCTAGGAAAGTGAGCAATGTCTTGTTAGTTGGTTATCCATCTGAAAATCTGTGGTCTGACTAGTGTTGCACCTTCATATTTCTGTAAAATTCTAAGCTCATTTAAATTGTGTAAATGGTCTCCTTGGGAAAATTAAGATTCCAAGCTTAGTTAGTTATGAAGCACAATAGGTTTACTTGCACTGCCATGCATAGAATAAGATTAGTGTAGGCACTCAGCAGATGAAAAAACCTTAATTAGGTTGATGAGTGAATTAAACTTCTTCACTCTTTGTGAACCAATACTTCCTAACAGTGTTATTAGTGTTTGTATTGCTTTATTGAAAAGTTATCTTGTATATGACTTTGAGCATGCAAAAGGTTTATATGATTTTGCACTGTTTGTGTGTGTTAAATCTTTTAGCTGCTCCCCCAACCCACCTTATTATGTCCATAAGGAAATGAGCACAATTTTGCATGTTTGTGAGTAATTATTCAAAGCCATGTGGCCTGGCTTTGCATTTATATGAATTTAGCATAGATGATTTGGTGCAATAAAATCCTTTTATTAAACCCTAACCATAACCTACCCTCTTAAAGTAAACTTATTCCTTTGGCCTAACCATAGCTTCCACATTTAACCTTAACCTCTTCCTAATGCCTAAAGATCACAGCCCTACTTAAAGGACTTCCGAGGCCAAATGTTCCCCCAAAAAATAAAAAAGTTAGATACCTGCATAACTTTGGAGGACACGGAGGACGCTGTCCGCAACCTCTGTGCTGTTCAGCTGGGTCCCGCCGCTCATAGCCCCTCGAATGGCTCACGACCCCACGGCCAGGGTCGGGCTCTCCTACAGGCTGTTTCCTGTAGCATGGATCAGGGGGTTGGCCCTAGAGCTGCGCAGCCGCACTAGTGGCTATTTGGAGTGTGCAGCCGCGGCCAGCGCCGGCGGCCATCTTTTTGCAGGGAGGGGAGCCCGTCCCTGGCCATGGGGACGTGAGCCATTCGGGGGGGCTATGAGCGGCGGGGACCCGGCGGAACAGCACGGAGGGCGTGGACAGCATCCTCCGTGTCCTCCAAAGTTATGCAGGTATCTAACTTTTTTATTTTTTGGGGAACATTTGGCCTCGGAAGTCTTTGAACACTATCTCCCTTCCTTATAGCTTAAAAGCAAAATATTGGCTCTTAGCTTTCTCCTCCACATCCATGTCCAATTGTGTTCCTATTTATACTGTATAAATGGTGTGAATATTATTTACCTTGAGATGTGTATGATGAACACCACTTGTGAAGGTTAAGAGTCAACCCGTTTCATGTTGTCTATGAGATGTGTGCTTGCAGCACTTTATATGGTGCAAGGTTGGTATAGGAATTAATCAGTGGAAGAACCTTGATGAGATTGCAAATGCTTAAAGGGAACCTGTACTGAGTAAAATTATTTAAAATAAACACATGAGGTAACTTCAAATGAACATTAAATAGTTACCTTGCCATCAGTTCCTCTCAGAAGCGCACCATTTTCTTCTGACAATGATCCCTTCCAGTTCTGACAACATTTTGTCAGAACTGAAATATATCAGTTGCTGTCAGTTATTTATCAGTTGCTGTCAGTTATAGCTGAGAGGACAACGGATGTGCCAAGTAATGTCTATGTTTCCCTATGGCTCAAGTGGGCGATGTTACAGTTTAACAGTGTGCTGACCAGAAAGCTGTTATAGGGTAATGGCCATTTTTAAAATGGAGGACGGAGAATTCCCTTCGTCACAGTGGACAAACAGGAAGCAGGAAAGGAGAAAGAGATTGATGAGTGGACTACACGGGAGGTAAGTATGACTTGTGTATGTTTATTTTGACTTTTAATTTTCAGTTCAGATTTTCTTTAAGTAAATTTCTGCAGTTTTTCATGAGCAAATAGACCATATTTTATGAAAACCATTATGAGTATGAGTTTGAGTGTGCAAAGGATTGATTCGTACAATTTTTTGGGAAGTGCAGCAGAACTGGAACTGACCGAAGCATAGAACAGTAACACAGTTATCAAGAGAAATAGATAAACTCATTGGGCTCAATTCTGGTAGAGTTATCAAACCAAATACCTCATGTGAAGTAATTTACCTCATGAGGTAATGACATTTACCAATTCTGGTAGGTTTAGGTCATGTTTTACCTCATGCAGTAAATTTTAATCATGATTCATGAATTACCTCATGCGGTAAATTTTAAAATGTAATAATGAATGTAATTTTTGTGGTATTTTACCTCAAATCATAATTCTCATGAAGAAAAGGGGGCATGTTAGCGCAAAATCTACCGTTCAGTTTAAGACCTGCCTGTACCTGGTCTTACCTTTATTTCTGTAAGAAGTCATAGATGAAAATGAGAGAGTGATAACCTGAGGTTAGAGTGAGTGTTAAGGATGATCAATGAGATGCATATTTTTCCAAGTTGATGCAGGTTTATGCAAATTTTTTGCACATATATGCAGCTTGAAAATGGACCAATCAGTTTAAACCCAGGTTGAAATTGATTGGTCCACTTTCAAACTGCACATATTTGCATAAAAGTTTGCATCAACTCGGTAAAATTTGCATCTCATTGATCATTCTAGTGAGTCTGCTGAGAGTGTGGGCCTGAAATGAGAGCGAGTGTGCTGAGAGTGAGGGTCTGAAGTTAGACTGAGTTTTGAGAGTGAGGAACCTAAGGTTAGAGTGAGTTGTCCCAGTATTGGTTAACCAACTATAGGTGCCACAGTATAGGTAGGTAGGTCAGCTATAGGTGACACAATACAGGTAGGTCTGCTATCGGTGCCACAGTATAGGTAGCTCTGCCATAGGTGCCACAGTATAGGTAGCTCTGCTATAGGTGCGACAGTATAGGTAGGTCTGCTATAGGGGCCACAGTATAGGTAACTCTGCAATAGGTGCCACAGTATAGGTAGCTCTGCTATAGGTGCTGCAGTATAGATAGGTCTGCTATGGGTGCCACAGTATAGGTTAACAAGTTATAAGTATTCCCATTATAGGTAAAAAGCGTATTTATTTTTTTTAACCCCCGCCTTTCTCCATCCCAGGTTTCCACCCCCTCCCTCCTTCTCTTCTGATGACAGTGGAATTTGATAGTTCTGATTATATTTAGTTCTCCATATGCAAAGTGCATGATAACTGGCCACTAGAAATAATACATTTGATGTAATAATTCATGGCTCTTTCACAGTGTGACATTAAAGTCGCACGTTATAAAATACTTTAGCGCAGAGTAATGCACAGCAATACAAAGTCTGTGCGACATTCACAGTGCACATGTTACGTTAGTGTGTAACGTGTAGCATTAAAAAGTGCTGCATGCTGTGCGTTTAACAATGAATCTTCTGCGTTACTTGTGTTGCACATGCTGCTCAGTAATGTTTATTTTCCTTTTTTAAAATGTTCCACATGCGGCGTTTTCATTCCATAGTAAATACATTTTGTGACGTGCGACTTTAACGTCGCACTGTGAAAGTGTATATGTGTTGTGTTAGGGCCACGTTGTGCGACCTTAACATCGCATTAAACGCAACGTCCTACTGTGTAAGTAGCCTGAGGCTCACATGCAAATGTAATGCAGACTGAATACATTCGGGAAATGGAATAAAATCAAAATCAGCAGGGATTACATTTTACTGGCCTAATTCCAGGGTACATACCATTTTAATAAAATTTGCATGCAAGCTCTGAGTCTGGTACTAAGGGATCTGACTATCCCTGGGTATTTGTCATTGGGATATGGTTTGTTATGAGAGTCTCTAGGAATATGTTAAAAAGGGTGCATCAGTGGAAGTTTGCCTGTGATGATCCATCAGTGGGTGTCTTTCACTGATGGGGGTCTCTCATTGTAGGCTTTTTTACTGAGGGCCTGTCATTGAGGGCTCCGTCACTAGGGTTATGTTACTGGACACTGTCACTGGTGGAATGTTACTAGTTACCTATTGGTATTTGCCTGCCAATGTCTTCTACAAGGTGTCAGCCTTTCAGCAACATCTGCCTTTCAGTGATCAGCACTAATTGTCTATCAGTGGTCCGTCTCAGCCTGCCGTTAGTTACACTGTCTTTCTTAGAAAAAGATGAAGTCCAGCACCATCAAATAAATGCTCTTTCACTTTAATGAAAACACACTGACAAAAATACAACATTTCGGAGGACTCACCTCCTTTGTCAAGTGTTGCCAGTGTCTAAAGGTACATGCACAACATAACAGTTTATATACCAAATGATTCAAACATTAGCCAATCAGCTCTGCAGGGTCACTTATAGCGACCAATCCTCTTACGTCCGCCACGCGAACCTTATGGGGAACTACTACTTAATATGCAAGAGCTGGTGCTCCAATCATAGAGCACTACAGGCAGCCAACTGCGCATTGCTAGTAAGTGAGGTCGGCCCTGCCTCCCGCACTGATGCCGACCAATATGGACGCGCATCTCCAGATGACATCATGTCAGGCCACGCCCCTACCTGGAGCAGGCCTGACAGGAGACTGCACTCCGCAAGGCGGAAATAACTCCGCCTTTGGAAAGCGTCATATGACGCGTAAGAGGGGCGAGCCACAAACTAGTCCGCCCCTCCCACCGTCGCTAGGAGACAGGTGGGACGCCTGCAACCAGCACGCACAGCGCTGTCTATATAGAGGCGCAGCTACAAACAGCAGTGATCCATAAAAAACAGTGATACTATATAGAATTTGTAAAGAAATTAAAATAAAAAAACTATTAAATTATACATCATGACTATAGGCATCATACGCACAGCGGGAACAATTAATAAGCACTAAAAGAATTAGATAAATGGCATCATCTCATATTCCCTATTCATGCCTCTAGGCTCAAGTGTATCTAATTTTCGTATCCATATAGCCTCTCTATACAGTAACTTTTTAACCCTATCACCCCCACGTCTGAGAGGTGGAACTTGTTCCAAAATTTGAAACCTTAATTGACTAACAGAGTGATTGGCATTACTGAAATGGGAAGGTACTGCTAAATCATTGACATGGTTTCTTATTGTACTCTTATGTGCTGACAGCCTAACCTTCATGGGCTGTGTGGTCTGCCCAATATAGAGCAGGCCACATGGGCATTTCAATGCATAAATAACATATCGTGAATTACAGTCAAACTGTCCATTGATCTTAACTCGAGTACCCAAATGGGGATGAGAGACATGATCTCCCTTAATTACACTATGGCAATGGACACAATTTAGACAGGGATAAGTTTCATTGGGACGGGTCGACTGGACACCCCGAAAATTCTGGGTGCCCATGTCAGCCCACACCAATTTCTCCCGTAATGTTGGAGCACGTTTATATGACATTAACGGAAAACTTTAAAATTCCTCAATATGAGGAAAAGCTGTCCTAAGAATGTTCCAATTTCTGCGTATGATGCCCGCTATAGCGTCACTATATACATTAAATTGACTCACAAATGGTACCCTCTTATGATTAGCTGGTCTACGATGCATATGATGACCTCTAGATGTTTGAATGCTAGTCCTTGCTTTACTAAGCAGTCTTTGGGGGTACTGTCTCCTACTAAATCTGTCCTGCATCTCATCTAGTCATTGCTTCCTAAGTGTTTCATTATCTATAATCCTGGTCACTCTCTGGAACTGACTCGCTGGGATAGAACGTTTTGTGGCCATCGGGTGGAAGCTATCAAAACACAAAGTTGAATTAGTGTCTGTAGGTTTAATATAAAGGTCTGTGCCCAACCTCCCCCAGAGACACTCACCATCGTGTCCAGAAAGCTGACCTCCCGACTGTCACAGTGTATAGTGAGACGTATCGCAGGGCATTGGATATGAAGATTATCCACAAATTGTTGTAGGCTCGAACGTGGCCCCCTCCAAATGCAAAAGACATCTTCTATGAAACGAAGCCAACAAAGGGCATTGATAGTAAATATTTAATTAGTGTAAACAATTGTCTCCTCGTATGTATTCATGAAGATGTTTGCATTGGAGGGGGCCACATTTGAGCCCATCGCTGTGCCCTGCAGCTGTAAGAAAAATTGGTCCTCAACTAGGAAATAATTGCACGTTAATAATAGCTGTAACAGATCACACAAAAATTTAACCTGTTTTTTATCAAAGTCAGAGGCACACGTAAGGACAGACTCAACAGCCTCCACACCCCCATCATGAGGGATGGAGGTGTAGAGGCTCTCCACATCTAGCGTGACCAATAGTGCCCCCTCTGGTATTAGTGGCAATTTCTTAATAGTATTAATGAACATGGTTGTAGCATTCAAATAGGATTTACCTGACACTATAAATGGTCGTAATACAACATCTAAATAACGGGCTATAGGAGAAAATATTGAGTCTATACCGGCCACAATGGGTCGCCCCGGTGGCCGGGATAGACTCTTATGAATTTTAGGGCAAATGTAAAACACTGGAACAACGGGATTAGACTGAATAAGATATTCCATAAGCTTGTCATCTATAATTTCAATATCCACTGCATTTTTTAACAAAATCAGGATTTTATCCTGAAACATCTTTGTTGGATCTTGTTCTAATCTAGCATAAGTTGTTACATCGGATAACAGACGATGGACTTCTTCCCTATAGTCAACCAAGTCCATTACTACTACTACTGCCCCCCTTCCCCTTGTCCGCCTGTTTAATTATGATATTCTTGTTATTGCCCAATTCCTGTATAGCTCTCCTTTACTCACTTGTGAGGTTATGTTTGATATGTATGGTTCTGTCCATAGCAGCTGTTCTCAAAAGTTCATTGATCTGATCATTAGTTTGTGTCATAAATTGATCAATTGCCTGACATGAAGGAGGGTTAAACCGACTTTTGGTCCTCAGTGAGGTACCATGCAAAGAAAGTTGATCAGTTTCAGTTCTCAGTCCCTGACCGAACATGTGCATCTGAGGACTAGCAAAGTAGTATTTCAAACGGATAGCCCTATAAAATCTCTGTAAATCGATATCCAGGTCAACCTGTTGAGGCCATGCTGTAGGGGCAAATGACCGTCCCTTTTCCAATAACGACTGCTGAGCAACTGTGAGTTCAACTGACGAGATATTTACTACAATAGTCTCTGCTATATGTTGCCGCGTCTGGATTTCTGCTGTTGTGATCGTTGTCTTAGACGCTCCTTTATATTTGTGTTTCCTGACCCCTCTGCGCGTTCGTCTGCGCTTAAAGGAAGATCTGAAGATGATTGGGAATTTTATACCAAAAAATCTTATGAATCCTCTGTGGGTGGATTACACCGACCGTCAAGTGGTTTAGGACGTACCGGTCTTTTATTTTTCTTTACAGGCTTCTGCCATGGGCAAACGTATCCCGTAGAATAATCTGTAGCATCTTGTTGAAACTTCTCACGTTTAATGATCTGGAGTTGTTTCTTATGGGCTTCAACTTTATTTTCAAGTTCCACAGTATATTTGCCACAGTCATCCGAATTCATATTGTCCATAAGTTTGCGTTTCAACTCAGTAATCTGAATGTCAAATTTAGGCATCTCCTCCATAATACGATCAATTGTCAGGGTCATGGAATCAAAGGAGGCTTTGTTCCAAATTTTAGTCCATATAAGGCAGAAATTTGTGTCATTAGGAAACATCAAAGGATGCCACGGGGAATCCGTCCCACTTTAAGGTATTCCGCTACAGTAGTGGAGTGGAGCTCAAGTGAAGTACGGGTCTTGACAAGCTTCTCAAGTTGTCTGATAATTTCTTTCTCATCCACCATACTCAAAAATGCCACCTCCGCTGTCACCTTAGCCACAATCCTGGCAGTATCCTTTGGTGTATAGGAGAAGATGTGCTCATCGATAGAAGCAGTAGCCATGTTGACTGGGTGCAATACTGGGTGCAATAGCCCGTTTATTTATTTTTTGTGTGATCTGTTACAGCTATTATTAACGTGCAATTATTTCCTAGTTGAGGACAAATTGTTTTTACAGCTGCAGGGCACAGCGATGGGCTCGAATGTGGCCCCCTCCTATGCAAACATCTTCATGAATACATATGAGGAGACATTTGTTTACACTAATGAAATATTTACTAGCAATGCCCTTTGTTGACTTCGTTTCATAGATGATGTCTTTTGCATTTGGAGGGGGCCACGTTCGAGCCTACAACAATTTGTGGATAATCTTCATATCCAATGCCCTGCGATATGTCTCACTATACACTGTGACAGTCAGGAGGTCAGCTTTCTGGACACGATGGTGAGTGTCTCTGGGGGAAGGTTGGGCACAGACCTTTATATTAAACCTACAGACACTAATTCAACTTTGTGTTTTGATAGCTTCCACCCGATGGCCACAAAACGTTCTATCCCAGCGAGTCAGTTCCAGAGAGTGACCAGGATTATAGATAATGAAACGCGTAGGGAGCAACGGCTAGATGAGATGCAGGACAGATTTAGTAGGAGACAGTACCCCCAAAGACTGCTTAGTAAAGCATGGACTAGCTTTCAAACATCTAGAGGTCAACATATGCATCGTAGACCAGCTAATCATAAGAGGGTACCATTTGTGAGTCAATTTAATGTATATAGTGACGCTATAGCGGGCATCATACGCAGCAATTGGAACATTCTTAGGACAGCTTTTCCTCATATTGAGGAATTCCAAAGTTTTCCGTTAATGTCATATAAACGTGCTCCAACATTACGGGATAAATTGGTGTGGGCTGGGCTGACATGGGCACCCGGAATTTTCAGGGTGTCCAGTCGACCCGTCCCAATGGAACTTGTCCCTGTCTAAATTGTGTCCATTGCCATAGTGTAATTAAGGGAGATCATGTCTCTCATCCCCATTTGGGTACTTGATTTAAGATCAATGGACAGTTTGACTGTAATTCACGATATGTTATTTATGCATTGAAATGCCCATGTGGCCTGCTCTATATTGGGCAGACCACACAGCCCATGAAGGTTAGGCTGTCAGCACATAAGAGTACAATAAGAAACCATGTCAATGATTTAGCAGTACCTTCCCATTTCAGCAATGCCAATCATTCTGTTAGTCAATTAAGGTTTCAAATTTTGGAGCAAGTTCCACCTCTCAGACGTGGGGGTGATAGGGTTAAAAAGTTACTGTATAGAGAGGCTATATGGATACGAAAATTAGATACACTTGAGCCTAGAGGCATGAATAGGGAATATGAGATGATGCCATTCATCTAATTCTTTTAGTGCTTATTAATTGTTCCCGCTGTGCGTATGATGCCTATAGTCATGATGTATAATTTAATAGTTTTTTATTTCATTTTCTTTACAAATTCTATAGAGTATCACTGTTTTTTATGGATCACTGCTGTTTGTTGCTGCGCCTATATATAGACAGCGCTGTGCGCGCTGGTTGCGGGCGTCCCACCTGTCTCCTAGTGACGGTGGGAGGGGCGGACTAGTTTGTGGCTCGCCCCTCTTATGCGTCATATGATGCTTTCCAGAGGTGGAGTTATTTCCGCCTAACGGAGCGCAGTCTCCCGTCAGGTCCGCTCCGGGTAGGGGCGTGGCCTCACATGATGTCATCTGGAGATGCGCGTCCGTATTGGTCAGCGTCTGTGTGGGAGGCAGGGCGGACCTCACTTCCTAGCAGCGCGCAGTTGGCTGCCTGTGGTGCTCTATGATTGGAGCACCAGCTCTTGCATATTAAGTAGTAGTTCCCCATAAGGTCCGCGTGGCGGACGTAAGGGGATTGGTCACTATAAGCGACCCTGCAGAGCTGATTGGCTAATGTTTGAATCATTTGGTATATAAACCGTTATTGAAATCTCAGAGGCTGGCGCTCACAGTCTCCAGCAAACCCCCACTGGTCCGCTGTACATGCCAAAAAAAAACTCCTACTGTTATAAATCACATATATCTATATTATTGCATGGGAAAGTCCATCATCTGGTCAGAACACACTATATTTCACTCAAGGGTCCACATCTTCATATATCAGTCCACATATATTTCTCTTAATGCTTGCTAGTTGTTCATATACACCTCAACAGTTTGGACAGATGAAGCCACCACCACACCCTAGTGAGATGCATTCACCGTGTGCTGAAACCCACTATCAGGTCTAATGACACCTATTATATATATATAATAGGGTGAAGCAGGTCTCGCAGGCAGAAACGAGGTGGATCTGTCAAAGCATACAGGTTTTATTGTAGTATAGTATTGTTGTGTGAAATGAAAATATTGTAATACTCATTATATTATATTTTTAGATAGGTTTTAACAAATGAAATTGGTGTTATTTGTAATTAGATGGATATGTTACGTATAAGGCAGATTAACAATGCAGCCTGGCATGCGCAGCCCCATACAGACTTGGTAGGCTGCGGAGGGATTGAATAAGGGGGGATATAGGCGGCTTAATACGGTAAGCGTACGCATAAGAGAATTACGGGGAGGGGGTGGAGGAGGGAGGTGGTGCGTGAGGGAAGGAGGCGGAGCCTGATGATGAAATAGCGTCTGATAGCGTCTAGCCCCAGCTTCTAATGAGTCAAGAGTGACGAAACATGTCAGGCGGGGCCTAGACGCGGAAGACGCTACAGTATACGCACGTGGAAAGCGGCGTTATCCCGGGCGGAGGAGGACGTGGGTGACCGAGCGCGCGGCAGTCAGGACTCCTAAGCCTGTCGGGGGACGTGCTTGCCAGCTGGCCAACAAACGGGGGAGAGCCCGTGGAAACACTCTATGCCCTATACCTGTCAAGGAGATTGTAAGTGTAATGGATTTTTAACTTTTTAATAAAGAAACAGTATTACGCTATGTGAGGCGTTTTTTTATTGAGGTACTTTGCTGAAGAGACAACTTGCTGGAGGGGAGCTGGATATTGCCTGAGTGGTGGGGGACGACCTAAGAACAGTCCCAAGGTGTCATTAGACCTGATAGTGGGTCTCAGCACACGGTGAGTGCATCTCACTGGGGTGTGATGGTAGCTTCATCTGTCCAAACTGTTGAGGTGTATATGAACAACTAGCAAGCATTAAGAGAAATATATGTGGACTGATATATGAAGATGTGGACCCTTGAGTGAAATATAGTGTGTTCTGACCAAATGATGGACTTTCCCATACAATAATATAGATATATGTGATTTATAACAGTAGGAGGTTTTTTTTTGGCATGTACGGACCAGTGGGGGTTTGCTGGAGACTGTGAGCGCCAGCCTCTGAGATTTCAATTTGTTTTTTGTGCAGAGGGGGCGAACTAGTCAAGTGGGGTGGGGAGGAACGTGAGTATCAGCGCGCAGTGTGTTTTGCATACAATATAAACTGTTATGTTGTGCATGTACCTTTAGACACTGGCAACACTTGACAAAGGAGGTGAGTCCTCCGAAACGTTGTATTTTTGTCAGTGTGTTTTCATTGAAGTGAAAGAGCATTTATTTGATGGTGCTGGACTTCATCTTTTTCTATTGAAAATCGGGACTTGTGGCTGATAGTTCCTAGCTCCGGGCACATCTTCACGTTACATTACTGGTTGTGCAAACGACATCTATAACTTTTTACACTGTCTTTCTATAATAGCAGGGACTAGACGCTCTGTAAAGAAAAAAAAACATCATAATGTGTCTCATATTAAAATGTTGTTTCTTTTATATTTAAGACAGTGTTTATGGCAGAGCTGGGGTGTGGCTTGAGTAAAACTCAGGGAGGGCATGTGTTGGTCAAAATATGCCTATTATTCTTTTAGAAAAAAATAGTGAGAATGTTATTAGCACGTCTCTGCATAGCTACATTGAAAATGCAGATTTGTTTTGTTGCAGAAGGAATATTCATAAAAGAAGAAAATTATACATCAAACAAAACTTTTCACTCTTTTCATCACGTGGAAACTGAAGAGACAGTAAAAAAGAAGCCTATCTAAAATTATGATCCCCAAAGGTTACTGAATAAAACAGAGTACAATTGATCAAATCAACAATAGATGGAACTGTAAAGAATAAAAGAAGCTATAACAGCTAAAATAGGTTTCACAAAATTAACTTTAATGGATGTAAATATGGTGAGTCTTTGATGTTATTCATTAAAATTTGTTTGAAGGAATAGCTACTGAAACTAATTCAAAGTGCGCCTGTGATTTACTGTACAAAAGGATAGAAAATTAGTCAGAGACAGGGTCATTACATTTTATTCTGTTTTATAGGGGAAGATATTTTGTTCTTAGTATACATAAAAGGTTTCCAATAATTCAGTCTTAGTAATTCAAAGATTAATTCTGCATGGATTTGGCTCATAACCTTTGCCAGAAAGTTTAAAATGATGCTTATAATGTAATATAATGGGCCTAAATGATTGTTATCTAATTTGAGAACAAGAGAAGAATATGTGACAGCACCCCTGCCCCTAGCCCCTCCCCCCACAAAAATATTTTGTAACTCTTTTAATTCATTAGGAGCTTCAATAGGGTTATCTCATTTGAGAAAAATGCACTGCTTTTGACCTCAGTTGGCAGAATGGAAACAGGAAAAAGGGGCAAAATATGGATAATGGACAAAAAGGGCACACCATAGGCTGCAATGCAAAATATCGGCTATTGGGCGGCCGAGAAGAAATTAGGGCGTCCGATAAATAGCAGTTACTGGGACCGTGAAAACAAAACTTTTAGTTTACGAATAAAAGTTGTGGCAAATATTGTTTACAAATTCATTTTTACCTTAGGTTTAACTGATTTTATAGTTTTTAAAATTTGTTTTCAGAAGAATAATGAGTACATTTGCTTTTTCACTTATTTTATCATTTTTAAAATTTGTTTTCAGAAGTATAATGCGTACATTTTTGTTTTCAAGCTTATTGTATTACAAATATATCGCTTTTTGTATTAACATTGTTTTCAGAATTATAATGTGTAAATTATAGTTTGCAGATTTATTATCTTACTAATTTGTCACTTTTAATATTAACGTTATTTTAAGATTTTTAATGTGTATGTGATTGTAAAGCTATTTATTCTATTACAAAAATATAACTTTTTTTATTCATAACATTTTTTAATACGTACATGATTGTAAGGCTATTTATTCTATTACAAATATATAACTTTTTCTATTCATCCTGTTATTTGTAGTGAAGTATTTAACGTTATCAAATATATTATTGTTCTTATTTGTGTAAGGGTGTTTATGCAGTGGGGATGGTTAGGCACCACCAGGGGTTGCTTAGGCACCACCAGAGGGGATGGTTAGGGTTAGGCATAGGCGCCACCAGGGTGTGGTGGTTAGGGTTAGGCACCACCAGGGGGGTGGTTAGGGTTAGGTACCACCAGGAAGGGTGGTTAGGGTTGGGTACCACCAGGAGGGTAGTAAGGGCTAGGCACCACCAGAGGGTTGGTTAGGGTTAGGCACCACCAGGGGGGTGATTAGTGTTACATACTACCAGGGGGTGGATAGGGTTAGACAGCACCAGGGGGATGGTTAGGCAACACCAGAGGGGGTGGTTAGGGTTAGGCACCACCAGGGAGGGTGGTTAGGGTTAGGCACCACCAGTGGGGTGATTAGGGCTAGGCACCACCAGGGGAGTGATTAGGCAACACCAGGGAGGGTGGTTAGGGTTAGGCACAACCGGAGGAGTAGGGTTAGGCACCAGCAGGGAGGGTGGTTAGGGTTAGGCACCACCAGGGAGGGGGCTTAGGCACCACCAGAGGTTGGTTAGGGTTAGGCACCACCAGGGGGGGTGGTTAGGGTTAGGCACCACCAGAGGGGTATCAGGTTTAGCAACCACGGGGGGGGGGGGGGGGTTTAGATTAGGCACCACTGAGGGGTTTTAGGGTTAGGCACCACCTGGGGGGTCAATGGGTTAAGAATAGGTACAGGGAGGGGTCTGTGTAAGAGTATGGTTAGGTATAGTTGCAGTAAAATATCTGTAATATTTACAATTGTATTACTATGCTTAATACCACCAGGGGGTTTTAGGGTTAGGCACCACCGTGGGGTTTTTAAGGGTTAGGCAGGCACCACCAGGGGTGTCTAGGGGTTCATGAAAGGGAGGGTTCTGAGTGAGGATACAGCTAGATATAGTTGCAGTAAAATATCTTTAATACCTACAATTTTATTACTATGCATAATACAAGTGTAAATATTTTTTTTCTTATAAACAGTATTTTGCATTTTCATTACCGTTAATTCAACATATTTAGCACTTGATCTTAGATTATAATATAGAAACGAAAAATATTGTTTTACATAAAAAGTATACATTTTGTCTGTATCCCGCAGCCTTTTTACTAGGCGCCCTTTTTGCATGTGTGCGGCAGAACTCATTGGCTATCATTCATAAACCTGTTGTCGGTAAAGAGAATCTGTACGGGTAAACACCGCTGTCGGTGTTTTAGTCTTCTGGCTGCTCATTCATAAAAATGTATCCAGTTGTGGTAGCAGTGCGGAGATTCCCCGAACTAGGCTGGCGGTAGGCAGGCGGTAGGCTTGTAAGCTGCCGAGTTGATACATTTCTCCGTGTTCCGCTCTACTGCAGCTGCCTGGGAGGTCTGTGTCTCCATTCACTTAACATTGTTATCGCCACATCAGAGGGAGCGGTACTTCCCAACCTCACACCGCTTGCTCTAATCTTTATGAATTAACATTTTGTTACATTATGATAATCACCGCACAAGGTGGTGATTTATCGCTCTGCTCGGTAAGGTCAGAAGGAGCCTTTATGAATGCTGAATTTGCTACATGGGCGGTAAAGTCAGCTGTTTTAAGCATTTCCGCATGCGGAAATGCTTTATGAATGATAGCCATTGTGTTGAAAATTCTTTGAATGCTTTGATCTTTCGCCATAACAGAAAATATAGAAACTCAAAGCAGAAGTCCTCTTCAAAGCAGAAGTCCTCACACTGCCCCTAGTGACAAGTGGCCATAAAAACACATGACAGCAGTACTAATTAGAAGCAAGAAAATGTAACAAATAAAGAAATAAAAAAGTGCTAAAAGAAATTGGCCTGGAGCACTTGCAAGCCTCTAAATAAATTGCCTGTTAAAGGGTTAAAAAACAAAGAGCCGGCTTTATTGTGTAGATTCAGCAGGTGCAGATAAAAAACAATATGACAAAAATGCAATAAATTGAACCGATGTACCCATAGCTTGTAGAGTGGAAAAAGAGGGCCAGTACATTTTTTTTATCTATGGGAAATATTTACATTTTAATAGCTTAAAGGGGAACTGTTGTGAAAATAATGAAATAAATTGCTTAAATTTTACAATATTCACTGATATCACTTGCTCTGTGTTTGTGCATTGTAAAATCTTTCCTTACCCCGATTAACATTATGAAATTTATGACAAGTGTTGACTGATAATTTTATACAGAGAGAGAGATACTGCTTGCTTGGCAGTAGGAAACATCTCTTATTTCTCACAAAGTAATAAGGTTCAAAGACAGAAAACATTCAGGACCATAGTCATGACATCACACGGTGGAAGGGGTTTCACCAAAATATCTGCCATACAGATATCCCTGATGATCTATTTGAGAAAAGGTAAAGATTTATTTTGCTAAAGGAGGTATTGGTTACTGAATGGGAAGAAGTTCAATCTTGGGTTTAAGTTCCTCTTTAAGCTGTGTTTCAAAGTAATACTAATTAATATACAGTACATCTGCTTTTTATGTTTTTTTTTTTTTTGTATTATTTACTTCTCTCTCCTCTTGTAACGAGCGGCGGGGATATGATGGTCACGGAGAGTAGCGCGCACAGGTCTCTCTGCCGCACATAAACTTCGGGCTACGTGCGTGCCCAACGGCAGGACCTTTATGAATTACGGAGGCATGTCAGCTGACCTGCGGGTCGGCTGACATCACGGAGCGCGCTCCTCATTCCCGATTGGTCAGGCTGGCTGGGGCGGTCTGAGGGATTGCCTGCCAGCTTAAAAGGCATGGGCTGTCAGTAGCTCATTGTCTGTTGTTGCAAATACTTCGAGTTAGCGCTCAGACCTTTGATAGATGTAATCAGTAGTGAAAAACATACCAATTGTATTTATCTGTGTATGACTCTTTGCCTGCTCTGACTATTCTTTCTGCCTTGTGATTCTGTACCTCTGCCCATCTGATCTTGTTGCCGACTTTTGCTTGAACTTAACTCTGATTCTGCTTGTTGATTCTGTACCTTGTCTGCCCTTCTGTTGCCTACCTGATCTGTCTGACTATTCTCACATGGACATATTCATGCACAATGGACGTCACAAGCCTTTACACCTCTATTCCTCATTCTGAGGGCATTTCTGTCATCCGGGACAACTTGTCGAAAATGGATTTTACTCCAGCCCTGACTAATTTTCTCCTCCAACTGCTGGAAGTGGTTCTGATGAAGAACTACTTCCGGTTTGAAAATAACTTCTACCAACAACAACAGGGAACCGCAATGGGAAGTAATGTGGCCCCCAGTTACGCTAATCTTTTTATGGAGGCTTTTGAGGTCAATTTTGTCTATACTCATCCTCTGTACCTCAGCCATGCCTTGTGCTGGCTGAGGTACATAGATGATGTCTTTTTTATTTGGGCAGGCACAGTGGATTCGCTACTGAGCTTTAAGCAAGATCTTGATAGATCAATGTCAACTATTTCATTCAGCTTGGAGTATAGCTTCACAGAAGTGCATTTTCTTGATGTTTTGATCTCGGTGCAGGGTGATCTGTTACATACAGCACCATATAGAAAACCAACTGACAAAAATACGTACCTTCAAGCAAAGAGCTACCATCCACAGAGACTCAAGAAGGGGCTTCCTTATAGCCAATTTCTACGTCTACGGAGAATTTCCTCCACAGACGAGGCATTTTATAGAGAGGCGGGAGCCATGTTTGACAATTTCAGACAGAGAGGCTATGACACCAATGTTTTGAGTCAGGCTTTAGAGAGGGCTGCGGCTAAGGACCGCAGGGCCTTGCTCTCACATAAGCCAAAGGTGGGCGCTTCGCGTATTCCAATGATTTTGACTTACTCTCCTTTATCCCTGCAGGCACGTAGAGTTATTAAGGAGCACTGGCATGTGTTGCGCAGTGACCCAGTCCTAGCTGACACCTTCCGTGATCAACCTGTATGTGCATTCCGCCGCTCCAGGAACTTGCGGGATTCTCTGGTCCATGCTAAAAGCACTAACTCATCTCCATCGACCCGTGACACCTGGCTTAGCAGCTTACCAAGGCCTATTGGTATGTTTCCTTGTGGCCACTGTGTACAATGTAGCTATGTTCAAAGGGGCCCCTCTTTTCCACATCCCCGGACAGGGGAACGTATCACACTAAGGGGGTTTGCCAATTGCTCTACTAAGAACGTAGTCTACTGCCTCTTCTGTCCCTGTGGTCGGGTATATGTGGGGCAGACATCCCGGGAAGTTAGGACCCGGATCGGTGAGCACCGCAGCAATATACGCTGCGGCGACTTGGATTCGCCAGTAGCACGCCACTTCTTGGAAGCAGGCCATAATGTTTCTCAGCTGAGGTTTAGGGTAGTGGAAGAGGTGACCCCATCATTTAGGGGGGGTGATCTGGAGCAGAAATTGCTTCAGAGAGAGATATTTTGGATCTATAAACTTGACAGTAAATCACCAAGGGGTATGAATGAGGAGGTGGATCTAAGACCTTTTTTGAGATAATGACTGTTGCTCTGGGGTCCGTGCGATCTATTTTGGGTATATGTGAGCATTTTCAGATTTAATTTCCGGGGTTTTACATATTAGCACTTTATGGGTTCTTTCCCTTTAATTGCTGTTGAATAGAGGTGTTACTGCTGATTTGTAAATTGTTTTGTTTTTATTTTTTAGATCTATATTGATTTACCTAATACATGAATAGCCGTGCACCTGGACACCACTGTATCTAAAGTATTGAAGACCCGTCTCCTGGATCATCCACATCGCTACCAGCTTATTACTGTTTTTGTTGCTCATTTTTTACATTTCATGTAGCGTGTGTGGCCTGGGTGGTTTTCTCCGCACTGCGCACGTGCGGCGGCCATATTGGGGATGTCTATCCCCGTATGGTTGGAGGCACGGGAGGCGGAGATTGACATTTCCGGAAGTGACGCGGAGGGACTCGCGGCGGCCGCCGCGTAGTTTCTCATGCGTCAGATGGGCTAGCCCAGGTGTCCAGGGCGGGCGCTCGGCGTCTATACAGGTATTTAAACTTGTGTGTTATACTGTTCTGATACAGCAGCCAGCAGCAGCCTATTGTGTATACTCTCTGACGAAGGTTACGAAACAGCGCGCTGTCAGGGTATACTTTTTTCACCATGGGGTTATGACTTTGTGCATTTTGCTTGATATAATCTGTACAGCTCATTACTATGATTGATGTTTAGGTTCATGCTTCTGTATGCTTCTGTATGTATTCTAACTTGACTCCATTGGTGTGATCTGTATTATGTTTACCACACTGTGATGTCTGCTAAGCAGGCCATTGTTTGCCATTTGTATTGTCGCTATTTCTATTTATTGACATTTTGAAATACAGACTTTTTTGCATTTACTTTTTGCCTGGTGTGCGAGTTACCTTTGTATATACTTTGGCATTTAGGGCCACTTTGTGCCCGTTTTACAGACTCAGCACCCATAGCATTCTACTTTAGTTTCTATGATTAATAGGGTGTGCAGACCTTTTTTGTAAATATTGACTATTCTCACTCACCAGTGGGCCCTCGCCACTGGTGAGGTTATCACTGTGGTTCTATCTGTAACCTCCATCGCCACTAGTGAAGTTACCGCTTAGAACCTATCAGAAACGTACTGTTTGCACCAATCACTACACTTGTGCAATAAAGCTAGTGATTTTCGTCACGTATTTCACGCCATTTGCTTACTATATCTGTATTATTTGTGATTCTGCAGATCACCATATAATCAAATATAGTATCTGTATTATTGGTGATACTGCAGATCATCACATAATCAGAGACCTGTTATCCTGCTGACATTATTGTTACACCTCTCTTTTACTTCACTGACCTCTCTAAAGGCCACTTTATTTCTATACTTTAGTGAAAAAATGCCAAAGCAGGTTATTTTGGCACTCGGCGCTCAGTGGCGAGCCCCGAAGCTGGGAAGCCGTCATAGCTCTAGTGCTATGATGCACTCCCTGCGCAAGAGTAATATGGAGATCCGGTGACTGCCGGACCCTGAATTACATCTCCTTCCGAGTTTAAACACTCAGAGGCGGAATAGTATTTAAAGCCGCTGGGATTTGAGCGGCAGCAGGGTGAACTGTCATTTATTTTACCCTGCTCACCGGTGGTGCAATAAAATCTACGCAAAATAGCCCACTTAAAGATTACTTCCACTGTAAAGGTCAGAGCCTGTCATTTAAGCTCTGTCTTAACGCTGCGGGGATAGGGGGTAGGGGTGCCTCAGGGTTAATATCTTCCCTTCTCCTCTAATTCCTTATCCTTACACATATGAATCTCTGCCCTCCTCAGCAAGACGACATTTAATAAAAGCAATAAAAACAACAAAGCGGGATCAGCTTGCATCTCACTGTGACCTTTGCAGGTTTGCATGTGATTGTACATTGATATGTAATGATGGTCGATTCAGTTCACTGGCGGACAGATTTTGGCAAACTTGAGTTGTTTGCCGTTCGCATTTAATACGAGCTTTTTTTGTGAAAAATTTGTGTTTGCATTTTTCTACATTAAAATCAGTGGTTGCCGACTTAAGCGGTTAATAGCAAAACCCCCATAAGTGCTAGAAACGTTAAATTTGCAGGGTATATTAAGGAGGACAGCGGGAACAAGACCTTATAGCTTTGGAGAAAATCTATTTTAAAGTTACAGTAGGAAAAGAGTATATATTTAAATGCGTTTAATGACAAATAATGTATGAGCCTAACAGTAGTGTATATTTACATATATCAAGAAAAAGAGCAGTGAATTTCATGACTCAGTGTGTACTGACCCCCTGGAAACCCAATGGAAAATGAGGCAACACTTTGGCCAGGGATCGCTATACAGCCGCAATATGGCTGTATAAGGATCCCTGGCAACGTTACCAGATGCACAAAGCATCTTTAAATTTGCCTCCAAGGCTACCCATTGGTCTATTGACAGATCCTGCTCTCCTCCCTGCACACCGCACCTATCGCACCCACACTGCCACCCCTCAGGTACCCACATCACCTAATATCCTTCAGATTCCCATTGGTCTGTTAATAGACCAATGGGGAGCCTTGGAAGCAAATTTAAGGATGCTTTGTGCTCTAGCTATACTTAGTATAGCTAGAGCTGCGTGGGGAGCGGCGATGTGTGGCAGTGGGTGCACAGAGATCTTCAATCAACTTAGCGAGAGGATATTGGTGTGGGATCATTTCTGAAGATATTGGCATGGGAACATTAATTAAAAGTAAGTATTCATGGTTAAAGGACTTTTTTTGTTGTTGTGCTTTTATGTCTTTTAATCCTTAGTGGAAATGGGTAAGGGGTATAGGGGCTATGTACCCCTACACTAATTTCTCCTGGGGAGGAGGTGGGCATCTGGTGGTCTCTTTCTTAAAGGGGACTCCCAGATGCCACCATGAACCCTCCAAGGCCTCAGAAGCCTCCACCTCCACCTGGGGCATTGGAGGTGGGGAAGAGTCCCTTGTCAATGGCCGCCCCTTTCCTGTAAAGCCCCCCATACCATGGACCATGCGGGCTGGTAGAGCTCTGGGTGCAAAGCGCTACTTGACCAGAGCTCCGCATTCTGGCTATCCAAGCCTGCATGAAGGGTTAAAGAGGCTCGGAAGGGGTGATCCCACATATTTTAAAAATACATTTATATAAATGTTAATACATTATCTGTCATTTTACTGCATTTAACTATGGACTTTTTTCATCTAACATCAATTTTCAAAAAAAAAATGTCTCAAAAACTACAAGGTCTTTTTGAATTTGTTTCTCCTTATTCCCACTGTCTTTCTTAACTTAGCATGTACAGGGCCTTTGCAATTAACGGCTAAATTTGGTGGCCATTAAACTATAAAAATAACCATTAAAAAAGCATTTGTGCAAAATAATTCTTTTTGGCAAACTATTTTGCTATTGATTCTCCTCCGCCATGCAATTGTACAGGTTTTGGTATACTTTTTACACCTTTTTTTAAGAGACTGTGGCTGCAGAGTTTGGCTGCCCATTAAAGAGAAACCGTAACCAAGAATTGAACTTCATCCCAATCAGTAACTGATACCCTCTTTCCCATGAGAAATCTTTTCCTTTTCACAAACGGATCATCAGGGGGCTCTGTATGGCTGATATTATGCTTAAACCTGTTCTACAGTGTAATGTCAGGACCATGGTTCTGACACCACACTGTGGGAGTCTTGTTGCATTGTGGGAAACAACAGCTGTTTATAGCTGTTTCCAACTGCCAAAAGCAAGCAGCATCTCCTTCCACTGATATCACTTGCCAGCAGTAAAAATGTCACCATGTGATAAATGTCAGAATGTAAATCAGGGAGAGGAAAGATTTTTCAATGGACAAACACTGACTAAATCATTTATACATAATTATTGTAAAATTATGCACTTTTTTATGACATTATTTTCACTGGCGTTCCTCTTTAAAGTCTATGGTGCCAACTGTGAATGGTTGGTTTGTGAACATGTACTGTAAAATTGCATCCGGGAATGCAAAGTTTGATGTTCGGTTCATCAACATTGATATGATAAAAATATTTCAGTTATAGCCATATAAATATATATATACACATCATCCTTTGACCATTAATTTGTAAAATGCATTGAGGTCAAAGGACCACTGGGTTAGGTAGTAGAAGTAGAGGAAGTGCCATGGTCCTTAAAACCGGGGGGAAAAATCAACACAGTGACTTCATCATTTCATTCTACTGGCAAAAACATTGTGGAGGATGTTGAATATATGGCCATGCTGAAAGAACCAGATATAGTTCAATGGAACTTTTAAAAAAACATTTAGAGAAGGTTTAACATGAAAAATGTATTTGCGTATTTTCTCATGCCTCGCCTATGTTTCTGACATCATACACATTCCAGCTGTCCTCTCCACTACTTCTCTCAGCTACTAATGGTGTTTTCATTAGCCTTTTCTAACTAAAGGCTGCAAAATTCCTTTAGCACTTAACCTTTTTTTTTAGGGAACTCCTCATTGGCTCACCCTGACATTTGACAAGTTAAAAGAGATCCTCAAAACCTACTTAAAAACTTCCCACCAATCTTCACCTGTATCTTAACCTTTCATTAACAGACACCTGACTGACAGCCTCCACCTGGTGCCATCTGCTTTATCTATTTTATCCAAAACAATGTGCCGTACTAGGTTGTGAGCTCTTTTGGTAGCATGCTGCTCCCTTTTTGTGCCATGCCTTGATTATTATTTGTCTAAGCTTTGTCATTTGTTTCCCTTTTTTAGAGAACAACACCCCATAAATGAAGGAAATGTTACTTATGACTAGCAATCAGTGGTGCTCAGCAGAGCTCGAATATTCGAGTAGCTCGAATATTCGAGCTCTTTTCCAGCTATTCGAGCTCGGTATTCGAGCTCCGAATAGCTGGAGCTATTCGAATGGGCTATCCGAGTACACTCGAATAGCCCATTCACTATTCGAGCTATTCGAGCAACCCGGCGCTATTCGAGCTCGGTACCGAGCTCGAATAGCGTCATAGCCCAGATTGATGTCCTTAGAGCCAATCAGAGGGCTCCCAGGCCCTCTGACGGCAGCCAATCACAGAGGGGGACCCTGGCCAGCCCCTACCCTATAAATAGCGGCCGCCATGTTCCGTTTCTCCATGCTTGCCTGAGACTTGTACAGAGAGAGAGTTGCTCCTTTGTGCTTTGGCTTAGCAAGTGCTCTATTGTGATCATTTACCTAGCGTTTTTGCTCACCTACACCTGCCATATACACCTATATTGTTGTTAGTTAGATAGACATTGTATTTTAGTTAGTAGCTTGTGTGTTACATTAGAGACAGGCAGCTGCTGCAAGCTTACAGGTTTAGGCCTCAGGGGGGCCTTGCCTCTGTGGGCAGCTGTCCTCTGTTTATTTCTCTCATCTATACCAGTATTTCTGCTGTCCTTTACTAATAGTATTGTAGTTATACTGTACTAGGAGTAGGACACTCACTGACTGTCACTGTTTATAGGCTACTAGCTAGCTCCTGCGTGTGTGCACTCACTCACTGTCTGTGTGTACACACACTCTATTTCCTTCTGATTACTGATAGATTATTGTTATTTAGTTGTACTTACTTACTACTTACTCTTACTGTACCCGTAGGGACACTCACTGTCACTGTTCATATAGGCTACTAGCTCCTGCGTGTGCGCACTGCACTCACTGTCTGAGTGTACACACACAACACACACTCTATTTCCTTCTGATCGCTGATTGATTATCGTAATTAGTTAGTTGTACTTACTGTTACTACTTACTCTTACTGTACTAGGAGTCTAGGACACTCGGTCACTGTCCATAGGCTACTAGCTCCTGCGTGCGTGCACTCACTGTCTGAGTGTACACACACCCACACTCCATTTCCTTCTGATCGCTGATTGATTATCGTAATTAGTTAGTTCTACTTACTGTTACTACTTACTCTTACTGTACTAGGAGTCTAGGACACTCAGTCACTGTGTTCATAGGCTACTAGCTCCTGCGTGCGGTCACTCACTGTCTGAGTGTACACACACCACCCACACTCTATTTCCTTCTGATCGCTGATTGATTATTGTAATTAGTTAGTTCTACTTACTGTTACTACTTACTCTTACTGTACTAGGAGTCTAGGACACTCAGTCACTGTGTTCATAGGCTACTAGCTCCTGCGTGCGTGCACTCACTGTCTGAGTGTACACACACCCACACTCCATTTCCTTCTGATCGCTGATTGATTATTGTAATTAGTTAGTTCTACTTACTGTTACTACTTACTCTTACTGTACTAGGAGTCTAGAACACTCAGTCACTGTGTTCATAGGCTACTAGCTCCTGCGTGCGTGCACTCACTGTCTGAGTGTACACACACCCACACTCCATTTCCTTCTGATCGCTGATTGATTATTGTAATTAGTTAGTTCTACTTACTGTTACTACTTACTCTTACTGTACTAGGAGTCTAGGACACTCAGTCACTGTGTTCATAGGCTACTAGCTCCTGCGTGCGTGCACTCACTGTCTGAGTGTACACACACCCACACTCCATTTCCTTCTGATCGCTGATTGATTATTGTAATTAGTTAGTTCTACTTACTGTTACTACTTACTCTTACTGTACTAGGAGTCTAGGACACTCAGTCACTGTGTTGATAGGCTACTAGCTCCTGCGTGCGTGCACTCACTGTCTGAGTGTACACACACCCACACTCCATTTCCTTCTGATCGCTGATTGATTATTGTAATTAGTTAGTTCTTCTTACTGTTACTACTTACTCTTACTGTACTAGGAGTCTAGGACACTCAGTCACTGTGTTCATAGGCTACTAGCTCCTGCGTGCGTGCACTCACTGTCTGAGTGTACACACACCCACACTCCATTTCCTTCTGATCGCTGATTGATTATTGTAATTAGTTAGTTCTACTTACTGTTACTAGTTACTCTTACTGTACTAGGAGTCTAGGACACTCAGTCACTGTCCATAGGCTACTAGCTCCTGCGTGCGGTCACTCACTGTCTGAGTGTACACACACCCACACTCCATTTCCTTCTGATCGCTGATTGATTATTGTAATTAGTTAGTTCTACTTACTGTTACTACTTACTCTTACTGTACTAGGAGTCTAGGACACTCAGTCACTGTGTTCATAGGCTACTAGCTCCTGCGTGCGTGCACTCACTGTCTGAGTGTACACACACCCACACTCCATTTCCTTCTGATCGCTGATTGATTATTGTAATTAGTTAGTTCTACTTACTGTTACTACTTACTCTTACTGTACTAGGAGTCTAGGACACTCAGTCACTGTGTTCATAGGCTACTAGCTCCTGCGTGCGTGCACTCACTGTCTGAGTGTACACACACCCACACTCCATTTCCTTCTGATCGCTGATTGATTATTGTAATTAGTTAGTTCTACTTACTGTTACTAGTTACTCTTACTGTACTAGGAGTCTAGGACACTCAGTCACTGTCCATAGGCTACTAGCTCCTGCGTGCGGTCACTCACTGTCTGAGTGTACACACACCCACACTCCATTTCCTTCTGATCGCTGATTGATTATTGTAATTAGTTAGTTCTACTTACTGTTACTACTTACTCTTACTGTACTAGGAGTCTAGGACACTCAGTCACTGTGTTCATAGGCTACTAGCTCCTGCGTGCGTGCACTCACTGTCTGAGTGTACACACACCCACACTCCATTTCCTTCTGATCGCTGATTGATTATTGTAATTAGTTAGTTCTACTTACTGTTACTACTTACTCTTACTGTACTAGGAGTCTAGGACACTCAGTCACTGTGTTCATAGGCTACTAGCTCCTGCGTGCGTGCACTCACTGTCTGAGTGTACACACACCCACACTCCATTTCCTTCTGATCGCTGATTGATTATTGTAATTAGTTAGTTCTACTTACTGTTACTACTTACTCTTACTGTACTAGGAGTCTAGGACACTCAGTCACTGTGTTCATAGGCTACTAGCTCCTGCGTGCGTGCACTCACTGTCTGAGTGTACACACACAACACACACTCTATTTCCTTCTGATCGCTGATTGATTATCGTAATTAGTTAGTTCTACTTACTGTTACTACTTACTCTTACTGTACTAGGAGTCTAGGACACTCAGTCACTGTCCATAGGCTACTAGCTCCTGCGTGCGTGCACTCACTGTCTGAGTGTACACACACTAAATTTACTTGTGATTACTACTGATTATTGTAACTGCTAGTTGTACTTCCTGACTGTTACTACTTACTTACTGTACTAGGGGACACTCACTCAGTCACCTCACCAACCAACCCACTCCATTAAAGTACCCCACTTTTCAGCCGCCCTTTTAAAAAACTTTTCTCTATACGCCCAAAACATTGAAGATGTCTGGAAGTGGCAGCCAGCGCGGTTTGGGCAAGGGGAAGGGCAGCAAGGGAATCAGGAGGAGAGGGAGCAGCATTGTGGCAAGCCGCGGCCGCGGGCGCGCCACCATGCACAGTTCCGCAGCAGCAGCAGCAGCGTCAGTGGCTAACATTCCTCCCATAGCCACTGGCCGTGGACGCCTTGGGCGCCGCCCAGCAGGAGCATCTGCAACTCACGCTGCAGAGACACAGCAGCAGCAGCGTGTAGCACCTGCTCCCATTTTCCTCCAGCCGGGTCGGAAACGTCCCATTGAGGAAAAGGATGCAGACACTGTGGTGCAACTCATGACGGAGGATGAGCAGCCCGCCATCAGCTCTGCATCCGAGGCCTCCACCCTCACCACCACCACCACCACCACCCCTGTAGCGTCATAGCCCAGATTGATGTCCTTAGAGCCAATCAGAGGGCTCCCAGGCCCTCTGACGGCAGCCAATCACAGAGGGGGACCCTGGCCAGCCCCTACCCTATAAATAGCGGCCGCCATGTTCCGTTTCTCCATGCTTGCCTGAGACTTGTACAGAGAGAGAGTTGCTCCTTTGTGCTTTGGCTTAGCAAGTGCTCTATTGTGATCATTTACCTAGCGTTTTTGCTCACCTACACCTGCCATATACACCTATATTGTTGTTAGTTAGATAGACATTGTATTTTAGTTAGTAGCTTGTGTGTTACATTAGAGACAGGCAGCTGCTGCAAGCTTACAGGTTTAGGCCTCAGGGGGGCCTTGCCTCTGTGGGCAGCTGTCCTCTGTTTATTTCTCTCATCTATACCAGTATTTCTGCTGTCCTTTACTAATAGTATTGTAGTTATACTGTACTAGGAGTAGGACACTCACTGACTGTCACTGTTTATAGGCTACTAGCTAGCTCCTGCGTGTGTGCACTCACTCACTGTCTGTGTGTACACACACTCTATTTCCTTCTGATTACTGATAGATTATTGTTATTTAGTTGTACTTACTTACTACTTACTCTTACTGTACCCGTAGGGACACTCACTGTCACTGTTCATATAGGCTACTAGCTCCTGCGTGTGCGCACTGCACTCACTGTCTGAGTGTACACACACAACACACACTCTATTTCCTTCTGATCGCTGATTGATTATCGTAATTAGTTAGTTGTACTTACTGTTACTACTTACTCTTACTGTACTAGGAGTCTAGGACACTCGGTCACTGTCCATAGGCTACTAGCTCCTGCGTGCGTGCACTCACTGTCTGAGTGTACACACACTGATCGCTGATTGATTATCGTAATTAGTTAGTTCTACTTACTGTTACTACTTACTCTTACTGTACTAGGAGTCTAGGACACTCAGTCACTGTGTTCATAGGCTACTAGCTCCTGCGTGCGGTCACTCACTGTCTGAGTGTACACACACCACCCACACTCTATTTCCTTCTGATCGCTGATTGATTATTGTAATTAGTTAGTTCTACTTACTGTTACTACTTACTCTTACTGTACTAGGAGTCTAGGACACTCAGTCACTGTGTTCATAGGCTACTAGCTCCTGCGTGCGTGCACTCACTGTCTGAGTGTACACACACCCACACTCCATTTCCTTCTGATCGCTGATTGATTATTGTAATTAGTTAGTTCTACTTACTGTTACTACTTACTCTTACTGTACTAGGAGTCTAGGACACTCAGTCACTGTGTTCATAGGCTACTAGCTCCTGCGTGCGTGCACTCACTGTCTGAGTGTACACACACCCACACTCCATTTCCTTCTGATCGCTGATTGATTATTGTAATTAGTTAGTTCTACTTACTGTTACTACTTACTCTTACTGTACTAGGAGTCTAGGACACTCAGTCACTGTGTTGATAGGCTACTAGCTCCTGCGTGCGTGCACTCACTGTCTGAGTGTACACACACCCACACTCCATTTCCTTCTGATCGCTGATTGATTATTGTAATTAGTTAGTTCTTCTTACTGTTACTACTTACTCTTACTGTACTAGGAGTCTAGGACACTCAGTCACTGTGTTCATAGGCTACTAGCTCCTGCGTGCGTGCACTCACTGTCTGAGTGTACACACACCCACACTCCATTTCCTTCTGATCGCTGATTGATTATTGTAATTAGTTAGTTCTACTTACTGTTACTAGTTACTCTTACTGTACTAGGAGTCTAGGACACTCAGTCACTGTCCATAGGCTACTAGCTCCTGCGTGCGGTCACTCACTGTCTGAGTGTACACACACCCACACTCCATTTCCTTCTGATCGCTGATTGATTATTGTAATTAGTTAGTTCTACTTACTGTTACTACTTACTCTTACTGTACTAGGAGTCTAGGACACTCAGTCACTGTGTTCATAGGCTACTAGCTCCTGCGTGCGTGCACTCACTGTCTGAGTGTACACACACCCACACTCCATTTCCTTCTGATCGCTGATTGATTATTGTAATTAGTTAGTTCTACTTACTGTTACTAGTTACTCTTACTGTACTAGGAGTCTAGGACACTCAGTCACTGTCCATAGGCTACTAGCTCCTGCGTGCGGTCACTCACTGTCTGAGTGTACACACACCCACACTCCATTTCCTTCTGATCGCTGATTGATTATTGTAATTAGTTAGTTCTACTTACTGTTACTACTTACTCTTACTGTACTAGGAGTCTAGGACACTCAGTCACTGTGTTCATAGGCTACTAGCTCCTGCGTGCGTGCACTCACTGTCTGAGTGTACACACACCCACACTCCATTTCCTTCTGATCGCTGATTGATTATTGTAATTAGTTAGTTCTACTTACTGTTACTACTTACTCTTACTGTACTAGGAGTCTAGGACACTCAGTCACTGTGTTCATAGGCTACTAGCTCCTGCGTGCGTGCACTCACTGTCTGAGTGTACACACACCCACACTCCATTTCCTTCTGATCGCTGATTGATTATTGTAATTAGTTAGTTCTACTTACTGTTACTACTTACTCTTACTGTACTAGGAGTCTAGGACACTCAGTCACTGTGTTCATAGGCTACTAGCTCCTGCGTGCGTGCACTCACTGTCTGAGTGTACACACACAACACACACTCTATTTCCTTCTGATCGCTGATTGATTATCGTAATTAGTTAGTTCTACTTACTGTTACTACTTACTCTTACTGTACTAGGAGTCTAGGACACTCAGTCACTGTCCATAGGCTACTAGCTCCTGCGTGCGTGCACTCACTGTCTGAGTGTACACACACTAAATTTACTTGTGATTACTACTGATTATTGTAACTGCTAGTTGTACTTCCTGACTGTTACTACTTACTTACTGTACTAGGGGACACTCACTCAGTCACCTCACCAACCAACCCACTCCATTAAAGTACCCCACTTTTCAGCCGCCCTTTTAAAAAACTTTTCTCTATACGCCCAAAACATTGAAGATGTCTGGAAGTGGCAGCCAGCGCGGTTTGGGCAAGGGGAAGGGCAGCAAGGGAATCAGGAGGAGAGGGAGCAGCATTGTGGCAAGCCGCGGCCGCGGGCGCGCCACCATGCACAGTTCCGCAGCAGCAGCAGCAGCGTCAGTGGCTAACATTCCTCCCATAGCCACTGGCCGTGGACGCCTTGGGCGCCGCCCAGCAGGAGCATCTGCAACTCACGCTGCAGAGACACAGCAGCAGCAGCGTGTAGCACCTGCTCCCATTTTCCTCCAGCCGGGTCGGAAACGTCCCATTGAGGAAAAGGATGCAGACACTGTGGTGCAACTCATGACGGAGGATGAGCAGCCCGCCATCAGCTCTGCATCCGAGGCCTCCACCCTCACCACCACCACCACCACCACCCCTGTTCGCAGCAGCCGCCCAGCAGGGTCTGGGGAGGAGGCCAGTTCACCGTCACTCGCCGACCTGTCATTCAGCAGTCTTTTGACCCCAGGCATCATGAGTAAATTGTCTGCTGTTGTTGGCGATCTTGAGGAGGAGATGCTGATGGGCACTTTGGGGGATGAGGGATTGGACAGCAAGACTGTGGCGACAGTCAAGCAGCCCATCCATGCATCAGGAGAGGAGTTTGGGGGGTCCTCATCCCAGCAGGACATGTTTCAGGAGGGGGAGGATGATGATGACCCGGTGACAGACAGAGACTGGGTGCCACCACCTCCAGGGGATGTCATCCTCAGCAGCTCTGGGGAGGAGGAGGAGGATGCTCTTGTGGGCCTTGCAAGGAGGCGCATCATTGCAAGCATTGGCAGCAGCAGTAGGCAGGTCCCACAGCCTGCTGGTGTCTCAGGCTCAGCAGCAGCAGCAGCAGCATCTGCCAGTACCACCACCAGCCGCACCCAAGCCCCCCAAGCCCCCCCCCCAACCACCACAGGGAGACAGGCAGCAGCGCTTCCATGCCGTAGGGGGATGTTTAAGTCACCAATCTGGCGATATTTCACCATGCCCACTGTGTACAGCAAGTACGCCACTTGCAACCACTGTCAGCGGAAGTTGAGCAGAGGTGCAGACCCCTTAAAGTTCTGCACCAGCTCGCTCATCAACCACCTTGCGGCTAAACATTTCCACCAGCATGAGGAGTTCCAGAGGCTGAAGGCATCTGGTGCTGGCAGTGGCACCACACCCATCACTGCACAGCCTTCAGCAGCAGCAGCAGCAACAGCAGCCACCCGCCCTCCTGCTCCTCCAGCAGCACCAGCAGGAGTGCGGAAACGCACTGCTCCTCCCCCCTCTGCAACTCCTGCCGCCGACACTGAGGCCTGTTCTGGCAGCCAGTCCTCAGTGGCCTCCTCCGCTGTGTCTGCTGATTCCCGTGCCAGCAAAAGGCCACGCCAGAGCCTTTTGAGCGAGTCCTTCCAGGGGGTGGTTAGGGCTCTGCCTCCCAGCAGCCGTCGCGTGCGGCAGCTGAACGGCTTGCTGGCACGGGCCATGTGCTCCCAACTCCTGCCGTACACGCTCGTGCAGGAGGGGAGCGACATTCGTGCGCTGCTTGCTTGCGCAGCCCCAGACTGGCAGCTCCCCAGCAGACACTTCTTTGCCCGCAAGGCCATTCCTGCACTGCACCGCTTTGTGATGGCCAATGTGGAGCGAGGGCTGGAGCACACGGTTGGTGAAAGGGTCCACGTCACCATGGACTCCTGGAGCAGCCGCTTCGGGACAGGCCGCTTCCTGTCCTTCACTGTCCACTGGGTCAGCTTGGTGGAAGGGGGTGAGGATGGGAGAGCAGCAGCGGGCACAGCAGCAGCAGCAACACAGTGGGTGGTGCCACCCCGCAGGGTCAGGGGAACTGCAGCAGGTTCCTCCGATCCTCTGCCATCCTCCGGCACACCTGGCCAAACCCCCCGCCTCAGCAGCAGCGTGAAGGCCCGCCACTGCCAAGCGCTGCTGCACTTGGTCAGCCTTGGGAAGACCAAGCTGACGGCAACCCATGTGTTGGCCAAACTCCAGGAGCAGGAGAGGATTTGGCTGACCCCCAGAGGCCTCAGAGTCGGAGAGGTGGTGGCCGACAATGGGGCCAATCTGGTTGCCGCAATAGACAGGGGAAACCTGACCCACATCCCCTGTCTTGCCCACGTGCTGAACCTGGTGGTGCAGAAGTTCCTGCGCACCTACCAGGGGATGGGCGAACTGCTGGAAACGGCAAGGAATGTTGTGCGTCACTTCCGGCGCTCGGCTGCAGCCTGTGCGAGCCTGGAAGACGTGCAAAAGGAGCTGGATCTGCCACGCCATCGGCTGATCCTTGACGTTCCGACTCGCTGGAACTCCACCCTGGCGATGTTGGAGCGTCTGGTTGAACAGAGGCACGCTGTCAACCAGTACCTTGCCCTGGCCACTGTTTCCGCAGCTCAGAGAAGGGACAAGACCAGCAACATCCCGTCCATCGTCCCCGATGATGACTGGAGGCACATGCAGCAGGTGTGCTTTGTGCTGGCTCCCTTCCTGCAGGCCACAAACATGGTGAGCAGGGACCATGCTATGGTCTGCGAGTGGGTGCCCCTGGTTTCTCTGCTGAACAGGGCCCTCGATGCTTTGCTGGAACAGGGAGCGGCAGCCTTGGACCAGCAGGAGCGGCAACCAGCTGCGCAGTCCACCTCTGAGGGGGAGGAGGAGGAGGACTTGGTGGAGGTCCCTGACCTGGCTGCTGATGAGGGGGATCAGCACAGCGCAGCTGAGTTGGTGCGGGGGTGGAGAGAGGATGAGGCGGCAGAGGAGGAGGATGAGGACAGCACTGACGTCGATGTGCCAGCAGACGTGGCCCGCCTCTTCCCAATGGCAGCGCACATGCTGACGTGCCTGCGCAGGGACCCCAGGGTGATCCAGATGAAGCAGAGGGAGGACATCTGGATCAGCATGATGTTGGACCCACGCCTCAAGGGGAAGTTGAGCCAGTTCCTGCCGCCTGCAGGAGGAGACCCAGCGCAACAAATAAGGAGCTTGCAGCAGGCCCTTGTTGAGCGCTTGGAGGAAGCCTTCCCCCAGCCTTCCACCCCCACTGTCCAGCAGCCAGCACAGAGGCAGCAGCAGGTGCCTGCATCCAGCAGCAGCAAGCGCCCCACAGACCTGCTGTCTCTCAGCCACGAGCTCTACAGGACTGTAGAGGCTCCGGCAGCAGTGACTAGAGAGGAGATGCATGCAGCAGCATCCTCCTCCGGTCACAGCCAGCGCCTGACCCGCATGGTGGCTGACTACATGGGGTCGTACAGCGGGCTTGACAGCGATGCCCCTGTTGATCCCATGGAGTATTGGGTCAAGCGCATGGAGATCTGGAGCGAGCTGGCGCAGTACGCCCTGGAAGTGCTGTCCTGCCCCCCTTCCAGCGTGCTGTCCGAGCGCTGCTTCAGTGCAGCTGGTGGCGTGGTCACCGAGAAACGCTCACGTCTGTCTCACAAGTCTGTGGACAGACTGACGTTTCTCAAGATGAACCAGGCGTGGGTGGAAGGCGAGTTCCTGGCCCCTGTTGTCGGCGAGAGGGGGACATGAACTGGCTGCCGGAACCATCGTTAATGTGCCTTACCACCCTTTACCACCTCCTGGCTCCTGCTCACTAAGCCAGCCTGGTTCACTTTGACTATTACGTCGCCTGCAGCCACACATTTTACACCTACAGTGGGCTGCTGTGTACTGCCCTTCTGCTGTCTGTCTGTG
The DNA here is from genome assembly GCF_040937935.1 of Hyperolius riggenbachi. Taxonomy (NCBI): domain Eukaryota; kingdom Metazoa; phylum Chordata; class Amphibia; order Anura; family Hyperoliidae; genus Hyperolius; species Hyperolius riggenbachi. The sequence continues at coordinate 158,718,712 of NC_090651.1, forward strand.
TTTCCCACTGCCAGGGTACACAGAATTACCTTCTTCTGCTGCCACTCTGCCACCAGCTATTACGTCAAACAATAGCTATATTGGTTGCAAAACCAAAACCAAACAAACCATTAAAAAAAATAAAAGGTTTAATTTTTCGGAGGTGCCCGGGTTGAAAACTGTGTTGTCCCAGTTGTGTATTGGACACAATGTGGGCTGCACGACCGCTGTCTGGGACCTCCTGTTGTGTTTATTTACAGCCCTGGTATCACCGCTAGGTACCAGGGCTATTATGTCACGCTGCCTACCTGCTGCCACACTCACACTGCTCCTCCACACCTCCTCCTGCTGCTGCTGCTGCTGTCTGTCTGTGTTTCCCACTGCCAGGGTACACAGATGATTTACCTTCTGCTGCCACTCTGCCACCAGCTATTACGTCAAACAATAGCTGCTCGCAAACTCCTCCATTCCTCCTCCTGCTGCTGCTGTCTGTCTGTGTTTCCCACTGCCAGGGTACACAGAATTACCTTCTTCTGCTGCCACTCTGCCACCAGCTATTACGTCAAACAATAGCTATATTGGTTGCAAAACCAAAACCCAAACAAACCATTAAAAAAAAAAAAAGGTTTAATTTTTCTGAGGTGCCCGGGTTGAAAACTGTGTTGTCCCAGTTGTGTATTGGACACAATGTGGGCTGCACGACCGCTGTCTGGGACCTCCTGTTGTGTTTATTTACAGCCCTGGTATCACCACTAGGTACCAGGGCTATTATGTCACGGCGAGCTGCCTGCCTCATTGACTGCCTGCTGCCACACACTCATCCTCCTCCTCCTGCTGCTGAATTTACCTCCTGCTGTCTTTGTGTTTCCACTGCCAGGGAGCACATACAATGGCGCTTCCAACATGCGTGCGCCCACCAGCTATTTGTTACGCTCAAAAATAGCTGCATTTCTTTAAAAAAAATTGAAAAGAGAAATACGTGAAGATGATGAAGAAGAAGATGAAAAAGAAGAAGAAGATAAAGAAGAAGAAGATGAAGAAGATGAAGAAGAAGAAGATGAAGAAGAAGATGAAGAAGAAGATGAAGAAGAAGATGAAGAAGAAGATGAAAAAGAAGATGAAAAAGAAGAAGAAGATGAAGAAGATGAAGAAGAAGAAGATGAAGAAGAAGAAGATGAAGAAGAAGAAGAAGAAGATGAAGAAGATGAAGAAGAAGAAGAAGAAGATGAAGAAGATGAAGAAGAAGAAGATGAAGAAGAAGAAGATGAAGAAGAAGAAGATGAAGAAGAAGAAGAAGAAGATGAAGAAGAAGAAGATGAAGAAGATGAAGATGAAGAAGAAGATGAAGATGAAGATGAAGAAGAAGATGAAGAAGATGAAGAAGAAGATGATGAAGAAGAAGAAGAAGAAGAAGATGATGAAGAAGAAGAAGAAGAAGAAGAAGAAGAAGAAGAAGAAGATATAGAAGAAGAAGATCTAGAAGAAGAAGAAAGATAAAGAAGAAGAAGAACAAGTATATACAGTAACACTACTGAACAAAATTTAGGACACAACTTCTCTTTCCACATTTTTTTTTAAAGGAACATCCCCACATAATCACTTGCTGTTGTTACTTGGAAAAAAAGATGTTTCTTGCATCATTCACCCTCAAAACAAGTGTTGGAAGCTATTTAAGGCCAATTCGAATAGTCAGCTCGAATAGTGAGCTCGAATACCGACTCGAATAGTGAGCTCGAAGTCCGAGGTCGAATCGAATAGTAAAAATTATTCGACTCGAATATTCGACTGACCTCGAATAATTTACTATTCGAATTCGACCAAACTCGAATTTTAAAAAGGGGTATTTGAGCATCACTGCTAGCAATAATCTGGTCATGTCGTAAACATACCCCTTTTTAATTGATGGTTTATGAAGTATGCTTAACAACTCCGACCCAGAAAAAATATAAGCCCAAATACCTAAATAAAATACTGCTGCTGAGCTAAATGAGCAGTTTGGTATAATGCAAATGGATACTTCTTTGTTCATTATAAACAAGAGCAGATGTTATGCTAAGCCATTGTTATGTCCTGTTTGAGGTTGACTTGCAGCAAATACATTCAACACCTGCTGAGGTTGTTTCAGGATAATGGCATTTGCTGAAATCATTTCTTTATACCTTTGATATAGCTTCATATAACATGAGTACATGAGTAATTTTCTGTGACATGCAATCAGAATGCTGCTGCAAAGTGTGAAGTGATTAGTTATCTCAAACGCATCCAGTTCTAATGGTAAAGTTTATAATTTTCACTGCTTGTAAATACACCTAGAGAACACAAAGTATATATTCATCTGAAACTCTGCTGTTCTGTCATCAGAACAATTACATTGCTGAAGGGAAAGGAAAAGTCCTACACAGATGCTTTTCTGATGGAAAAGTGTAAAATATGAGTAATTTCATTGCTACAAGGCTATACAGTAATGGGCAAAGAAATATCATAAACCACAGCGTTGCATAAAATCTGCACTTTAATTCCACATAGAATGATAAAATAAAGCCAGCCATTTCTCTTTTCTAATTGTCAGACAGTGAAACCAAACCCCATGCTGGCACGAGTTGAAAGTCAGAATAAAGGTGGCCATACACTGGCCGATTTGCCATCAGATTCGACCAACAGATAGATCCTCTCTGATCGAATCTGATCAGAGAGGGATCGTATGGCTGCCTTTACTGCAAACAGATTGTGAACCGATTTCAGCCTGAAACCGTTCATAATCTGTGGTGGTGGTGGTGCTGCCGCTGCCCCCGCCCGCCCGCATACATTACCTGCTCCGCCGGCACGACTCCCCAGGTCTCCACTGTCTTCTCCGCTCTGGTCTGGTCTCTGGGTCCGGCATGCTTCACTTCCTCCTGTCCAGGCAGGAAATTTAAACAGTAGAGTGCCCTCTACTGTTTAAACTTCCTGCCGGGACAGGAAGAAGTGAAGCATGCTGGACCCGGAGACCAGACCAGAGCGAAGAAGACAGCAGAAACCTGGGGAGTCGCGCCGGCAGAGCAGGTAATGTATTGCCGCTCTATTGCGTCGGTCGTCGGGGACTCGAACGCTGCTAGCGACGCGCTCCGTACCCATGGGCGATCTACGGTAATTTCCCGCATGGAGCGATCGACAGGATCAATCTATTTTGGGACGAAATAGATCGAAATTTAGCGTGTAGCGTGAACGATGTGACAGCAGATTTGATCCCAGTGATCGAATCTGCTGTCGATCAGCGGGGAATCGGCCTAGTGTATGGCCAGCTTAAGTAAGTGCATTTAGGCCTAAATATGTAGTCTAACAAAAGAAAACTGCCTAGCACAGTAAAAGTGCCACACCTTGGGCCTGGTGCAGGAAGCAGCGATAAATGTTTACTAGTGTTAATAGCAGAGGAGTAGTAACTGTTAACCTGTTAACGCAAAGCATGTTACTGCTGCTTCATAAATCAAGCTCAAGAGCATTTATGACATATATTGTTGAGTTATTGAAATTCAAAACAATCAAAAAGTGGGATTTTAATTTTAACAACAATTAGCCAAAACAAGAACTTTCAAAAATGTTTGTAATAATTTAGTCAAGCTTTATTAAAAAATGAAATCACTGGATCATCTTTCTACATTTTCCTTACTAAAATAGGCAGGCCTTAATATTTTGCTCTTTTAGGATAACATCTAATCCATTTTTAAAGTTACCTGCAAAAACCTGTAGAATTAATACTGATGAAAGAGTATTTTGCTCCTTGCATATGTCAGTTTTAGAGAGGTTTTTTTGTTTTTGTTTTGCTCTGTTTTTTTGAACGTACCCTTATTTCTCTACTGATGCAAGTAAGAATCTTGCTAGTTTTAGAAGCCTAAAACTGGCATCACATGCCGGGCATCGGTATTACGTTTATAAACTGAAAATGACACGCAGATCCCTTTCTGTCATCGATTCATTTAATTTTAACCCCCCACCCCAACCATATGCTTCCTTCTTGTTTAAGTCCCTATATGGAACATCACTTGTTTCAGATTTACCAATCCTTTTGTTTCTCCAGAGCATGTTGAAAACAAAAAACAGCTTCCCTGGCACTCATACTACAACCATAAAAACCTTCATGTAGTGTAAAACAAATGAACATTTATTCATGAAGTATGTTTAAAATAAAACCAATATGTCCAAAGATCCAATCAAACATAATGTGTTATATATGTGTAATAGAAAAGGATAGTAAAGTCTGTCTGGAAGACTTTACTATCTATATAGACTTCACTATATATATATAAGAAAGGCTGTGACAACAACATTGTATGGGAAGTAACAATGGACGTGTGATGGGTAATAAAGTCAGGTACTGAATACTGTGGAGATGGGGAGAGAGGAAGTTTTATGTATATGGTGCTTAATTAGCCGCTTCCAATGTTCTCATATACTGTAGTCCTTGTGGTTGGAGGCTCTCCTAAGTGTGAAGATCTAGTAGGAATCTCTTTTTTTTTGGTTCACATTTTTGATTGTCAGTTAGTGCTGTAAAGATAGTTTGGAGAGATTTATTTTAATAAAGTTGATCTTCATAAGACCAGCAAAACTGCGCCGGCTGCCCCCTTGGAAAATCTTTAGCCAGTCCGTCTCAAAAATGTGTTCGCTTCCCCAGAGTGAGCAAAGAATGGCAGCAGCAACAAACATTATCTGTCAGTAGAACTAGCAACACGTTTTCTTTACTCTTTCTTCAGCCGCACAGTACAGTGTAACTCTGTGCGGCTCCCGGATGCACATTACATGCACGTCACATGACATGCAGGGAGGGGGGCAGTAAGGAGTGAAAAGGATGTGCTGTTAGCTCAGCTGACAGGTATTGTACAATGCTCCAGCTAGTGTTGGGCGAACACCAGTGTTGGGCGAACAGTGTTCGCCACTGTTCGGGTTCTGCAGAACATCACCCTGTTCGGGTGATGTTCGAGTTCGGCCGAACACCATCAGGTGTTCGGCCAAACCGTTCGGCCACATGGCCGAACTGAGAGCGCATGGCAGAACGTTCCCCGAACGTTCGGCTAGCGCTGTGATTGGCCAAACGGGTCACGTGGTTCGGACCCGAACGCGCTCTGATTGGCCGAACGGTCACGTGGTTCGGGTAAATAAATACCCGAACCACGTCATATCTCCGCCATTTGTCTCAGGCTCAGCCACGCTATATATAGCATTGTGTTTACTGCCACTCTGTGTACACGGCTCAGCCAGACTATATAGCATTGTGTGTACTGCCACTGTGTACCTCGCTCAGCCACGCTATATATAGCATTGTGTTTACTGCCACTCTGTGTACACCGCTCAGCCAGACTATATAGCATTGTGTGTACTGCCACTCTGTGTACACGGCTCAGCCAGACTATATAGCATTGTGTGTACTGCCACTCTGTGTACACCGCTCAGCCAGACTATATAGCATTGTGTGTACTGCCACTCTGTGTACACGGCTCAGCCAGACTATATAGCATTGTGTGTACTGCCACTCTGTGTACACCGCTCAGCCAGACTATATAGCATTGTTTACTGCCACTCTGTGTACACGGCTCAGCCAGACTATATAGCATTGCGTACTCTGCCAGTCAGTGTGTATATTGCTGGGATCAGTAATACTCCACTCACCGCCAACCACTATATGAGCTCACCATGAGTTCCTCAGAGACCTCCGCTGTGAGCAGCACTCCCAACAACAGCAACAGCCAACGCCCCATGCAAGCTATAACATCCACCCCAGCAGCCAGTGGTCAGCAGCAGCCCTCCCCGGAGGAGAACGTTGTGTCCATCGGTCCGTCGCCAGAGCGATTAATGAGGGCTGCCATTGAGGAGATGATGGGGCCTGATGTGGAGGAGGAGGTCTGGCTCAGGCCAGCATCCCAAGTTAATGTTGAGGACGATGAGGGGTCTGTGTCTGGGGATGTTGGGGTGGCAGAGGTGGTGGGTGGGTCAGACTCAGTAGAAGAGTTGTATGATGAGGATGATGATCGGGACCATCTGTATGTGCCTCAGAGTCCGACCCCGGAAAACATGTTGTATCGTGTGTTTAGGTACTAAAATCTGCGTTCCCACTTCCCAGTACTGCCCGCAGTGCCCGGGTCCACGGATCCATATAATTTTTTGGGCAGCACTATCAAACTGTGGTACTATGAGTGAGTTGCCATGGTCCTTTTGTGCTGCCTGTCACACTCACCGTCTGTCTGCAGATGAATTGTTCAACACAGCTACGCCATCTGACATGTAGTCCTGGACCTTGACCATCTTCTCCAGGCGATTGGTGTTGGAGGACGTGGAACTGCCCGATTGCTGTTCTGTGGGCTGCTGCATGGGTGTCAGAAAATGTTCCCACTCCAAGGACACTGCCAATACCATTCCCTTTTCGGCACTAGCAGCAGCTTGTGTTCTTTGCTGCCCTCCTGGTCCTCCTGGGTTTGCTGAAGTCAGTCTGTCGGCGTACAACTGGCTAGAGAAGGAGGAGGATGTCAATCTCCTCTCTAAAGTCTCCATCCTCAAGGGCCTGCTGGAATTGTTCCATTTTTGACCTGTCTGACACTTTCTTCAATCAGTTTTTTAACATTGTGTTTGTATAAACTGGGTATAAACCCAGTAATTGGTGTTGTCCAGATTCCAGAATAATGAATAATAATGAATAGTAAATAATGCGCGGGCCGCGTTCAATGCAGTCTAGCATGAATTGAGCCATGTGTGCCAGAGAGTCCTGCCAGACTCCTCTGTCTTCATGTTCTTGTGAGCGTTGTGATTGTTGTGATGCACCATATTCGTCACCAGCATCACTTTCTTCCTCTTCTGCTGTCCATTCCCGCTAAATTGTGGAAGTCCAACGTGCACCGCTCTGTCCCTCAGCAGTGGGGGCATCCAATTCCTGCTCCAACTCCAGCTGTTCCTCGTCCTGTTCTTTGTCATAGCTGGGACCAGCGTTTCCTGAGGCAGGTTGCCTGATGTTGGTATCATCACGCTGATCGTTTTCATCTTCAGAATCCCCCACTTGCATCATGCCAGCGGTTTCCATCTTCAACATTGATTTCTTCAGTAAACACAGCAGTGGTATTGTAATGCTGACTGTAGAGTTGTCACTGCTCAGTCACGCAACGTGGATTGCTCAAAATTTTGGAGGACTTGGCAGAGATCCAACATGGTGGCTCAATCAGATCCACAGAAGCTTGGTAGCTAGCTGCTGGAATGCACCTCGGCACTGCGCAAAAGTGTGCTAGCATGTGCAGCGTAGAATTCCAGCACGTAGGGAGGGACATCACCCAGCGAGCGATGGTGCGCTAGATTAAAGCGCTCCTGCATCTCTTGGTGAGTCCTTCAGAAGCGGTACTGAACTTTTAACAATGTTTTTTTTTTTTCCTTCAACAGAAGATCTGCCACGTTGGAGTGAGGAGGACGCCGCCGACCCCGACACCAAGCTGAACCCCGGCGAACTCCAAGCAGAGGATCTTCAGGAACCCTCAAGGCTTTGAGCAAGCTGAGGAGGAGGATCAGCAGTCCCGACGAGACCTCTCCTCATATGCGACTGAGTGCAGTGGAGCTCCCCAGAACAACCTCTCAGTTGTCACTTTGTCACTGGTCACTTTGTCACTTTGTCATTTTGTCACTTGTCACTTTGTCACTTGTCACTTTGTCATTTTATCACTTTGTCACTTGTCACTTTGTCACTTGTCACTTTGTCACTTGTCACTTGTCACTTTGTCATTTTGTCACTTTGTCATTTTGTCACTTTGTCACTGGTCACTTTGTCACTTTTCACTTGGTCACTTGTCACTTGGTCACTTGTCCAGATGATCTCGGTACACCTCCTGCGATTCAAATTCCTGCACACATTGCTCTGGGATTTGGGTGTGATGAATGATGCATCTAACTGGCCACCGGAGGCAATTAAGGCCTTCAAAACATTGAAAGCAGCTTTCTGTTCCGCCCCCATTTTGCGTCATGTTGAGTTGTTGACGTCATGTTCATCCTCGGCCTCGCCTTGCATTTCAGTGCGAGGTGCATTTTCCACAGAAAAAGGTTGTGAATCCGGGCACAACATTTGTGGCTGTTCCATTGACCTTTCACAGGTAGAAGATTGTGGGGGTGGGAATAGCTCCTTGTGTCCTGAAAACTACTCATTGCATTGCTTTGCGCACACATTTTTTTGTCCTCATGCAAGGCCTGAGTTGCACCTGAAAGCGTGGCCTTCTCCTCCTGCGCCTCCTCCTGTTCCATCACGTCTGCTGCTGCTGGGTTAGCATTGACGCCCGGTCCCTGTTTATTGAACCTCTTATCTTTATTACATTTATGACTGCATGGCGGTAAAAGGCATGCTATCCGCACGCTTCTTGTCCTCATGCAAGGCCTGGGTTGTTGTGTCTCAAAAAGCATGGCCTTCTCCTCCTGCGCCTGCTCCTGTTCCATCACGTGTGCTGCTGCTGCTGGGTTAGCGTTACCGGTCCCTTTTCCTGGAACCTCTTCTCTGTATTACATTTATGACTGCATGGCGACAAAAAGCATGTTACCTGTGCAAAGAAACATGACATTTTCCACATTTAAAAGACAGTTTTTCCTTTGAAACTTTACAATCAATTTTCTCAAAAACTATAAGCTCTTTTTCAAATATTTTTTTTCCTCTTGTACCCACTCCCAAGGTGCACATACCCTGCTAATTTGGGGTATGTAGCATGTAAGGAAGCTTTACAAAGCACGAAAGTTCGGGTCCCCATTGACTTCCATTATGTTCGGAGTTCGGCGCGAACACCCGAACATCGCGGCGATGTTCGGCGAACGTTCGCGAACCCGAACATCTAGGTGTTCGCTAGTGTTGGGCGAACAGTGTTCGCCACTGTTCGGGTTCTGCAGAACATCACCCTGTTCGGGTGATGTTCGAGTTCGGCCGAACACCTGATGGCCGAACTAAGAGCGCATGGCCGAACGTTACCCGAACGTTCGGCTAGCGCTGTGATTGGCCGAACGGGTCACGTGTAGTGTTGGGCGAAAATCTAGATGTTCGGGTTCGGGCCGAACATGGCCGCGATGTTCGGGTGTTCGAGCCGAACTCCGAACATAATGGAAGTCAATGGGGACCCGAACTTTCGTGCTTTGTAAAGCCTCCTTATACGCTACATACCCCAAATTTACAGGGTATATGCACCTTGGGAGTGGGTACAAGAGGAAAAAATTTTTTAGCAAAAAGAGCTTATAGTTTTTGAGAAAATCGATTTTAAAGTTTCAAAGGGAAAACTGTCTTTTAAATGCGGGAAATGTCTGTTTTCTTTGCACAGGTAACATGCTTTTTGTCGGCATGCAGTCATAAATGTAATACATATAAGAGGTTCCAGGAAAAGGGACTGGTAACGCTAACCCAGCAGCAGCACACGTGATGGAACAGGAGGAGGGTGGCGCAGGAGGAGAAGGCCACGCTTTGAGACACAACAACCCAGGCCTTGCATGAGGACAAGAAGCGTGCGGATAGCAATTTACGTTTTGTCGCCATGCAGTCATAAATGTAATACAGATGAGAGGTTCAATAAACAGGGACCGGAAACGCTAACCCATCACAGATGTTCATTGTTCATGTTACTTGGTTGGGGTCCGGGAGTGTTGCGTAGTCGTTTCCAATCTAGGATTGATTCATTTTAATTTGAGTCAGACGGTCTGCATTTTCTGTGGAGAGGCGGATACGCCGATCTGTGACAATGCCTCCGGCAGCACTGAAACAGCGTTCCGACATAACGCTGGCTCCCGGGCAAGCCAGCACCTCTATTGCATACATTGCCAGTTTATGCCAGGTGTCTAGCTTCGATACCCAATAGTTGAAGGGTGCAGATGGATTGTTCAACACAGCTACGCCATCTGACATGTAGTCCTTGACCATCTTCTCCAGGCGATCGGTGTTGGAGGTGGATCTGCACGCTTGCTGTTCTGTGTGCTGCTGCATGGGTGTCAGAAAATTGGCCCACTCCAAGGACACTGCCGATACCATTCCCTTTTGGGCACTAGCTGCGGCTTGTGTTGTTTGCTGCCCTCCTGGTCGTCCTGGGTTTGCGGAAGTCAGTCTGTCGGCGAACAACTGGCTAGAGGAGGGGGAGGATGTCAATCTCCTCTTTAAAGTCTCCACAAGGGCCTGCTGGTATTCTTCCATTTTGACCTGTCGGACTCTTTCTTCAAGCAGTTTTGGAACATTGTGTTTGTACCGTGGATCCAGAAGGGTATAAACCCAGTAATTGGTGTTGTCCAGAATGCGCACAATGCGTGGGTCGCGTTCAATGCAGTCCTAGGCCAAAGAGGTCATAGCCTAGGGTCACAAAAACCTGTTTATTTGAGCTATTTCAATGGTAGTGATGGTGACGTACATAAATCTCAGCCATGGCCGTTAGCAACGTCTGAATTTCACGAAATGTCTCATGCAGGTAGAAGACATATTGTTAGACTTGGATTCCAAAGATGGGGTCCCTACATCTCTGCAAACCAGAGTTACAGGGGTCCAAAATTGGTAAAATCCCCCATAGACTTTCATTGCCTCCCTATTTCACTTTCCAAAATCTCACATCTTTTCAAAGGGCAATGGCTCAGCAGTACCAATTTTCCTAGCATTGTAGGGACCCTTAGGGGGAACATGACTGGTGAGTTTCGGGCCCCTAGGCCGAAGAGGTCATAGCCTACGGTCACAAAAACCTGTTTATTTGGGCTATTTCAATGGTAGTGATGGTGACGTACATAAATCTCAGCCATGGCCGTTAGCAACGTCTGAATTTCACGAAATGTCTCATGCAGGTAGAAGACATATTGTTAGACTTGGATTCCAAAGATGGGGTCCCTACATCTCTGCAAACCAGAGTTACAGGGGTCCAAAATTGGTAAAATCCCCCATAGACTTTCATTGCCTCCCTATTTCACTTTCCAAAATCTCACATCTTTTCAAAGGGCAATGGCTCAGCAGTACCAAATTTTCTAGCATTGTAGGGACCCTTAGGGGGATCATGACTGGTGAGTGTTGCCACTGCTGAGCCATTGCCCTTTGAAATGGTGTGAGATTTTGGAACGGTAAATAGTAGGCCCAATGGAAGCCTATGGGGGATTTTACCAATTTTGGACCCCTGTAACTCTTGTTTGCAGAGATGTAGGGCCCCCATCTTTGGAATCCAAGTCTAACAATATGTCTTCTACCTGCATGAGACATTTCGTGTAATTCAGACTTTGCTAACGGCCATGGCTGAGATTTATGTACGTCACCATCACTACCATTGAAATAGCTCAAATAAACAGGTTTTTGTGACCCTAGGCTATGACCTCTTTGGCCTAGGGGCCCGAAACTCACCAGTCATGTTCCCCCTAAGGGTCCCTACAATGCTAGAAAATTTGGTACTGCTGAGCCATTGCCCTTTGAAAAGATGTGAGATTTTGGAAAGTGAAATAGGGAGGCAATGAAAGTCTATGGGGGATTTTACCAATTTTGGACCCCTGTAACTCTGGTTTGCAGAGATGTAGGGACCCCATCTTTGGAATCCAAGTCTAACAATATGTCTTCTACCTGCATGAGACATTTCGTGAAATTCAGACTTTGCTAACGGCCATAGCTGAGATTTATGTACGTCACCATCACTACCATTGAAATAGCCCAAATAAACAGGTTTTTGTGACCCTAGGCTATGACCTCTTCGGCCTAGGACTGCATTGAACGCGACCCACGCATTGTGCGCATTCTGGACAACACCAATTACTGGGTTTATACCCTTCTTGATCCACGGTACAAACACAATGTTCCAAAACTGCTTGAAGAAAGAGTCCGACAGGTCAAAATGGAAGAATACCAGCAGGCCCTTGTGGAGACTTTAAAGAGGAGATTGACATCCTCCCCCTCCTCTAGCCAGTTGTACGCCGACAGACTGACTTCCGCAAACCCAGGACGACCAGGAGGGCAGCAAACAACACAAGCCGCAGCTAGTGCCCAAAAGGGAATGGTATCGGCAGTGTCCTTGGAGTGGGAAAATTTTCTGACACCCATGCAGCAGCACACAGAACAGCAAGCGTGCAGATCCACCTCCAACACCGATCGCCTGGAGAAGATGGTCAAGGACTACATGTCAGATGGCATAGCTGTGTTGAACAATCCATCTGCACCCTTCAACTATTGGGTATCGAAGCTAGACACCTGGCACAAACTGGCAATGTACGCAATAGAGGTGCTGGCTTGCCCGGCAGCCAGCGTTATGTCGGAACGCTCTTTTAGTGCTGCCGGAGGCATCGTCACAGATCGGCGTATCCGCCTCTCCACAGAAAATGCAGACCGTCTGACTCAAATTAAAATGAATCAATCCTGGATTGGAAACGACTACGCAACACTCCCGGACCCCAACCAAGTAACATTAACAATGAACATCTGTGATGGGTTAGCGTTTTTGGTCCCTGTTTATTGAACCTCTCATCTGTATTAAATTTATGACTGCATGGCGACAAAACGCAAATTGCTATCCGCACGCTTCTTGTCCTCATGCAAGGCCTGGGTTGTTGTGTCTCAAAGCGTGGCCTTCTCCTCCTGCGCCACCCTCCTCCTGTTCCATCACGTGTGCTGCTGCTGGGTTAGCGTTACCGGTCCCTTTTCCTGGAACCTCTTATATGTATTACATTTATGACTGCATGCCGACAAAAAGCATGTTACCTGTGCAAAGAAAACAGACATTTCCCGCATTTAAAAGACAGTTTTCCCTTTGAAACTTTAAAATCGATTTTCTCAAAAACTATAAGCTCTTTTTGCTAAAAAAAAATTTCCTCTTGTACCCACTCCCAAGGTGCACATACCCTGCAAATTTGGGGTATGTAGCATGTAAGGAAGCTTTACAAAGCACGAAAGTTCGGGTCCCCATTGACTTCCATTATGTTCGGAGTTCGGGTCGAACACCCGAACATCGCGGCGATGTTCGGCGAACGTTCGCGAACCCGAACATCTAGGTGTTCGCCCAACACTACTTTCTAACTCCTGGCTTGAATAGGCGTGATATGAGACATATGTCATTAAAATAATCACAGATCATAAAACCCAATCCAATTAAATTTTTCTCTTAAGGTTTCTCCTAGGGGATAATTGAAAAAGTACCAAAAAGTAGGTGAAGAAGTACTGTCAAAATTATTGAGTATATTCTTGCTTGCCGGTAGCTTAAAAGACATTTTATTGATAAGATGTGAAAATATCACCTATGAGAAAAGTTGGAGAAAAAGTAAATTAGATTTTGTGCATAATGTGTTGCTTTATTGGCTCTGGGAGTCATGGAAATTAATTCTTCCTTTTTAAATACATAATTGCTAGTATGACAGAGTTCCCAGTGCATTTTAAATCTCCCATTTCTAATGATAGAAAAAAGATGGAGTAACTAATTAATCAGTTAATAAATTTAACACCTTTTCCACCCACATCTCATGCATTAAGTTTGTGTTAAGTGTTCTTTCTGATCGGAGGTGAGATTCCTCCCAAGATTGTTTTACTCCTTAACCACTTGAGGACCGCGGGCTTTACCCCCCTTAAGGACCAGACCCTTTTTTTCCATTCAGACCACTGCAGCTTTCACGGTTTATTGCTCACTCATACAACCTACCACCTAAATGAATTTTGGCTCATTTTCTTGTCACTAATGAAGCTTTCTCTTGGTGCTATTTGATTGCTGCTGCGATTTTTACTTTTTATTCGATTCATCAAAAAAGACATGAATTTTGTCAAAAAATGATTTTTTTAACTTTCTGTGCTGACATTTTTCAAATAAAGTAAAATTTCTGTATACATGCAGCACGATAAATGTGGACAAACATGTTTTTGATAAAAAAAAAACCCATTCAGCCTATATTTATTGGTTTGGGTAAAAGTTATAGCGTTTACAAACTATGGTGCAAAAAGTGAATTTTCCCATTTTCAAGCATCTCTGACTTTTCTGACCACCTGTCATGTTTCATGAGGGGCTAGAATTCCAGGATAGTATAAATACCCCACAAATGACCCCATTTTGGAAAGAAGACATCCCAAATTATTCACTCAGAGGCATAGTGAGTTCATAGAAGATATTGTTTTTTGTCACAAGGTAGCGGAAAATGACAGTTTGTGACAAGATTAAAAAAAAAGTTTCCATTTCTGCTAACTTGTGACAAAAAAAATGAAATCTGCCACAGACTCACCATGCCCCTCTCTGGATACCTTGAAGTGTCTACTTTCCAAAATGGGGTCATTTGTGGGGTGTGTTTACTGTCCTCGCATTTTGGGGGATGCTAATTTGTAAGCACCCCTGTAAAGCCTAAAGGTGCTCATTGGACTTTGGGCCCCTTAGCGCAGTTAGGCTGCAAAAAAGTGGCACACATGTGGTATTGCCGTACTCAGGAGAAGTAGTATAATGTGTTTTGAGGTGTATTTTTACACACAATTGTCCATTTACAGAGATATTTCTCCCACTCAGCATGGGTATGTGTAAAAATGCACCCCAAAACACATTATACTACTTCTCCTGAGTACGGCGATACCACATGTGTGGCACTTTTTTGCACCCTAACTGCGCTAAGGGGCCCAAAGTCCAATGAGTACCTTTAGGATTTCACAGGTCATTTTTGTTTCAAGACTACTCCTCACAGTTTAGGGCCCCTAAAATGCCAGGGCAGTATAGGAACCCCACTAATGACCCTATTTTAGAAAGAAGACACTCCAAGGTATTCCGTTAGGAGTATGGTGAGTTCATAGAAGATTTTATTTTTTGTCACAAGTTAGCGGAAATTGATTTTAATTGTTTTTTTTGCACAAAGTGTAATTTTCCGCTAATTTGTGACAAAAAAAAAATCTTTATGAACTCACCATACTCCTAACGGAATACCTTGGGGTATCTTCTTTCTAAAATGGGGTCACTTGTGAGGTTCCTATACTGCTCTGGCATTTTAGAGGCCCTAAACCGTGAGGAGTAGTCTTGAAACCAAATGTTGCAAAATGACCTGTGAAATCCTAAAGGTACTCATTGGACTTTGGGCCCCTTAGCGCACTTAGGGTGTAAAAAAGTGCAACACATGTGGTACCGCCGTACTCAGGAGAAGTAGTACAATGTGTTTTGTGGTGTATTTTTACACATACCCATGCTGGGTGGGAGAAATATCTCTGTAAATGACAATTGTTTGATTTTTTTTTTTTACACACAATTGTCCATTTACAGAGAGATTTCTCCCACCCAGCATGGGTATGTGTAAAAATACACCCCAAAACACATTATACTACTTCTCCTGAGTACGGCAATACCACATGTGTGACACTTTTTTGCAGCCTAGGTGCGCTAAGGGGCTCAACGTCCTATTCACAGGTCATTTTGAGGCATTTGTTTTCTAGACTACTCCTCACGGTTTAGGGCCCCTAAAATGTCAGGGCAGTATAGGAACCCCACAAGTGACCCCATTTTAGAAAGAAGATACCCCAAGGTATTCCGTTAGGTGTATGGCGAGTTCATAGAAGATTTTATTTTTTGTCACAAGTTAGTGAAAAATGACACTTTGTGAAAAAAAAAACATTAAAAATCAATTTCCGCTAACTTTTGACAAGAAATTAAATCTTCTATGAACTCATCATACACCTAACAGAATACCTTGGGGTGTCTTTTTTCTAAAATGGGGTCACTTGTGGGGTTCCTATACCACCCTAGCATTTTAAAACCGTGAGTAGTCTGGAAACCAAATGTCTCAAAATGACTGTTCAGCATATAAACGCCATCTCTTATGGAAGGAAGCAAAGACACAAAAAACGCAAATTATTTTTGCACAAGAGACCCACTTATTAGAGAAAAATACTAACTTATGCGATAATCCTGTAGTCCCTCTGATCTACCATAGTACATTTAAAAAAAAAAAAAAGAGGCGTAATGATGGCCTTCCATAAGGATCTGAAGGTTGAGCCTATAACAACATCAATAGATCCCAATAGAAGATATATTATCTTTGTTGGAATGATGAATGATGAACCTATAACTTTGGTAGCGTTATATAGTCCTAACTCTGCGCAAAAAGCTTTTCTCCAAAAATTTTGCGCGAAAGCAATACAAAAAGGTCAAATACTAATAGGCGGTGACTTCAATGCATGCCCAGCCAAAATAGATTCTTCATCAAACGCACATCATCAGGTAGTTGATAAACAATTGCATTGGAATGAGTTATATGACCCATGGCGCATAATACATGGCTTGGAACGCGATTATACGTTCTTTTCAAGCGTACACAAATCCTACTCAAGGATCGATTTTTTTCTTACTGACAAAATACTTCTCCAAAGAGTAATAGATACCTCAATAGATTATAAATCGTGGTCTGATCATTCTCCGGTCCATATATTATTAGATGATACAATTTCCCAAACAAAGCCATTTATGTGGCGACTCAATACCTCCTTACTTGCAGACAAAAATTTTCTAGACAAAATAACTATGGAAATAAAAGAGTTTATAAAATTCAATAACACTCCGAATATAAAAGTAGCAACAGTGTGGTCTGCTTTAAAGGCCTTTACCAGAGGCATTCTAATCATACAGGGTTCCTTTGTTAAGAAAGAAAGAATGGCTAAATATAATACTCTTATAGAGAAAATTCGGAAACAGGAAAACTCCATAAACAATCCCCTTCTTTAGAAGTAGAAAAAGAACTCTTCCACCTAAGACAAGATCTCCGCAATATTTTACAATCTCAGTATGACTTTATCCTTCAAAAATCAAAACTTAACTCATACTCTCAAAATAATAAAGCAAGTTCATATTTAGCGAAGCTAATAAAACATAAACAGATGAAAACAAAGATTCATGCACTAAATAATCCAGTCACGAAACAACTAGTTACGAACCCTAAACAGATCGCGGATCTATTTTGTGACTACTATGCGAGTTTATACAACTTAAAAAATGACCCAGAGACTCCCCAACCTACAGAGAATATTATAACTAAATTTTTAGAGACCATAGATCTTCCAAGACTTACCGAATCACAATTGGACAATCTAAACGCGCCCTTTAATGATAAAGAAATAAAAGCCACCATAAAAATGCTTAAATGCAATAAGGCCCCAGGCCCCGACGGGTTCAGTAATGAGTTTTTCCTGTCTCTGAATGAACACCTAACCCCATTACTTGGAAAACTTTATAATGAATTTGCATCAACTGACTATATCCCAGCTGAATACCTAGAAGCTACAATTACAGTCTTACCTAAGCCAGGAAAAGACACAAAATTTCCATCCAATTACAGACCCATCTCTTTATTAAAGGGACTCCGAGCAGTGCAGAAACTATGGAAAGATGCATATCATTTTAAAGCTCTCTTTCTCCTCTTTCTAATGATGTATAAATCGCCACCCTACGCCTTTTAGTTTTCGCTATTTTCACGATTGAAATTGCCGCGGCCGCAATTTCGATAGCGAAAATAGAGAAAACTAAAAGGCGTAGGGGGACAATTTAGGGGTCGTCAGAAAGAGGAGAAAGAGAGCTTTAAAATGATATCCATATTTCCATAGTTACATTGTATTACACAGGGAGACTTTTTCTGCTGAATGGAGCTGCTGACTTTGAGAAAAAGTCGCCCTGTGTAATACAATGTAACTATGGAAAGATGGATATCATTTTAAAGCTCTCTTTCTCCTCTTTCTGATGACCCCTAAATCGTCGCCCTACGCCTTTTAGTTTTCTCTATTTTCGCGACCGCAGCAATTTCAATCGCGAAAATAGCGAAAACTAAAAGGCGTAGGGAGGCGGTTTATATATCATTGGAAAGAGGAGAAAGAGAGCTTTAAAATGATATGCATCTTTCCATAGTTTTTGCACTGCTCGGAGTCCCTTTAAATTCAGACACCAAATTATTTGCAAAATTATTAGCAAACAGGCTTATGAATTATACACCCTTTTTACTGGAGTATGATCAGGTAGGATTTACAAAGGGTCGCCAGGCGTCAGACGCCACTAGAAGGATGACCAATATCTTGAGACATGTGGAGCTCTGTCGAATGCCTTCTCTGCTACTAACTTTGGATGCTGAGAAGGCATTCGACAGAGTTCATTGGCAATTCCTTAAGGCAACCTTGAACAATTTTGGATTCATAGGTATCATAGCTATGGCTATAATGGCCTTAAACACTGCTCCCTCCGCCCAGGTAAATGCTGCAGAATTTATTTCCAAACCATTTAAGATCTCTAATGGTACCAGACAGGGGTGCCCTCTGTCCCCAATTATATTTGTATTGCTTATGGAAACAATCGCACAAAAAATAAGATCAAACCCAGACATCACAAGAATTGAGGTAAAAGGCACGAAACATATCATAAGCATGTTCACGGATGATGTGGCGTTAATGATATCTAATCCTGTCACCTCACTACCACCACTCCTACGAGATTTACAGAGTTTCGCAGAAGCTTCTCTATACAAATTAAATAAATAAAATCTTAATATCCCTCCAATACTTGAATCCCAATTAAAGAAAGAATACAGCTTCCCATGGGCAGAGGACGCAGTGTCATACTTAGGGGTGCAGCTAACAAAGGTAGCTGCTGACTTATACAAGCATAATTATGTTCCTTTATTAACAGATATAAAAAAAGAATGTAGTGCTATGGCAAACTTCTGGCTATCTTGGTCTGGCCGTATAACAGCTTTCAAAATGTTTTTATTACCAAAAATTTTGTATTACCTCAGAACTTTACATATATTGATACCAAAGTCATGGTTCA
Source organism: Hyperolius riggenbachi (assembly GCF_040937935.1). Taxonomy (NCBI): domain Eukaryota; kingdom Metazoa; phylum Chordata; class Amphibia; order Anura; family Hyperoliidae; genus Hyperolius; species Hyperolius riggenbachi. The sequence continues at coordinate 158,737,416 of NC_090651.1, forward strand.
CAGATCTTAAAAGATGTTTAAACTCTTTCATTTGGAATGGGAAAAATTCAGGACCCCATATCAGGTAATGATCCTTTCAAAACAGCTAGGCGGCATGGGTCTCCCCAACTTTGAGGCCTATCATCATGCATCTAATCTGGAGATGGTAAGGCATTGGTGGAGAAAAGACCCAGAAAAACCATGGGTGAAACTGGAATCCCAGATCTTCAATACCAACCTTAGAGACTTAATACACAATATGATGATGGGGGCCCCTAGCATTCAATCCTCATATCCCACAATCCAGGCTTCCCTTAAATCATGGGAATACTTTATTAAAAATCCCCCCCATCAGAAGACGCAATATCCATTTCAGGCTCACTAGCGGTCCTAAAACACTTCACCCCCAACTTAGATATTCGGTTATGGGAGGAAGCAGGGATAAAAAAAGTTACAAGATATCTATGAGGGCACCAACATGAAATCCTTTTCCAAATTATCACAGCAATTTACCCTTCCACAATCCCAATTATTCACCTTCCACAGAATATTTCACCTAATTAAATCAAAGGCATTAATCCCTCCATCACTACATCCCAAGATTGCAACTATGCTCAATTTTAAAGGACAATTTAAGGGAGGCATCTTCATCTGGTATAGCATTTTAGGGTCAAACATAGTGTTGGGCGAACAGTGTTCGCCACTGTTCGGGTTCTGCAGAACATCACCCTGTTCGGGTGATGTTCGAGTTCGGCCGAACACCTGGTGGTGTTCGGCCAAACTGTTCGGGGTTCGCCGAACTACTGAATGCATGGCCGAACAGGGCCCCTGTTCGGCCGAACAGGGCCCTGTTCGGCCGAATACTGCCCCCCATGGGGTCGCAGGCATAAGGGGGGAGCATGCCCCGATCGCGGGGGGGTCGGAAATTCCCCCCACCCCCTCCGCTAGCGCTCCCCCCTCTGCCCGCTTCCCCATACAAAAAGTTTGAAACAAGTTCAATAGTACCTGGGCTGGTGGCACTGGCTGGCAGTGGAGTGAGGAGGAGGAGGAGTCCGAGTAGCAGAGTGACGTTGAGGCCGGGCAGCGGGCGGTTCAGCGCTAGTACCCTTGTGGTACTTCCGCCCTTTCTCTGACCTCACGTCCTCTGCATACGAGGGTACGCATCACGCGTACCCTCGTATGCGTCATCACGCAGAGGACGTGAGGTCAGAGAAAGGGCGGAAGTACCACAAGGGTACTAGCGCTGAACCGCTCGCTGCCCGGCCTCAACGTCACTCTGCTACTCGGACTCCTCCTCCTCCTCACTCCACTGCCAGCCAGTGCCACCAGCCCAGGTACTATTGAACTTGTTTCAAACTTTTTGTATGGGGAAGCGGGCAGAGGGGGGAGCGCTAGCGGAGGGGGTGGGGGGAATTTCCGACCCCCCCCGCGACCGGGGCATGCTCCCCCCTTATGCCTGCGACCCCATGGGGCCCCCAAAATGGGCATGTTCGGGGGTCCCATTGACTCCCATTGAGTTCGGCGTTCGGGCCGAACATGCCGAACATCTGGCCCATGTTCGGCCTGTTCGGCCCGAACCCGAACATCCAGGTGTTCGCCCAACACTAGTCAAACAGCATCTCCCCAATTAATAGATATGCATTAATCTGGTCCGCAGATTTACAAAGAAACATCTCAGTAGACCAGCTGACAATGGCTAGCAGAATTATCACAAAGGTTTCAAAGTGTAATACACACTGGGAAACTTCTAAGAAAATACTATACAGATGGTATATGACTCCCAGACAAATTGCTTCCTTCTCAGCTAACACCTCTCCACTGTGTTGGAAGTGCAACAAAAATATAGGGACTTATCTTCACATGCTCTGGGAATGCCCATTACTAGCTAATTTATGGAATAAAGTGGAACTTCTTATAAGTAGGGCCCTTATCCCCAATTTTCGGCTTAAACCGGAACTTGCCCTGTTACAAGTTGGGACGTCAGATTTACCCAACAAGTTTCGTACCATTATATGCCACATTATATTCAGTGCTCTGCACTTGATACTAATAAATTGGAAATCCAACGAGGAATTTAATCAAACACATTTATTAGCACATACCAAACTGAATATTTCAATGGAGCAAAAAGTAAGGAGTAGACTAGGCCTTAAAAGTGATGACTATGTGATCCCTGACAGTTGGTGTTGATACCCCTTACACTAAGACATTAGAGTTGCCGGCTATAAAGCCTACCTGTGAATTAATCTAAACTACAAAAACATTAAATGGGTACTTCCGGGAAAATGATTATGTGAATAATTGAATACTACGATGTAAGACATGCAATTAAATTAAGTTAATTCAATTTACTTGTAGCTTGTACTTTTAGGACTATTGCTTTGAATCTTTATTAGCGGACAGGTTATGTCAATCCTCACTAAAGCACAATCTAGACAGCGTGTATGCTTTCAAGACATGCAAGATCCCTGGTAGGGGCACGTTCTGGCCATCGGGATCTATCAGGGATGTACTCTGTGGAAGTTCTCTTTCTGGTTACCTTTTTAGGTCTTGTCAAAACCAGATGGAAAATTAGGGTAGAGAAAATCAGATTATGAATAAGAAGAACTATATTGAAATGCATGCCAGTATTCTAATAATCTCAAGCACTAACTGTACAATGGATGTAACCGTTATATTATGTATGATTGTTAAAACTTCTTTTAAAAGATTAATAAAAAGAGTTTGATTTAAAAAAAAAAAATGACTGTTCAGGGGTATAAGCATCTACAAATTTTGATGACAGGTGGTCTATGAGGGGGCGAATCTTGTGAAACCGGTCATAAGCAGGGTGGCCTTTTAGATGACAGGTTGTATTGGGCCTGATCTGATGGATAGGAGTGCTAGGGGGTGACAGGAGGTGATTGATGGGTGTCTCAGGGGGTGGTTAGAGGGGAAAATAGATGCAATCAATGCACTGGGGAGGTGATCGTAAGTGGGTCTGAGGAAGATCTGAGGGTTTGGCCGAGTGATCAGGAGCCCACACGGGGCAAATTAGGGCCTGATCTGATGGGTAGGTGTGCTAGGGGGTGACAGGAGGTGATTGATGGGTGTCTCAAGGTGTGATTAGAAAGGGGAATAGATGCAAGCAATGCACTGGCGAGGTGATCAGGGCTGGGGTCTGAGGGCGTTCTGAGGGTGTGGGCGGGTGATTGAGTGTCCTAGGGGGGGATAGGGGTCTAATCTGATGGGTAGCAGTGACAGGGGGTGATTGATGAGTAATTAGTGGGTGTTTAGGGTAGAGAACAGATGTAAACAATGCACTTGGGAGGTGATCTGATGTCGGATCTGCAGGCGATCTATTGGTGTGGGTGGGTGATCAGATTGCCTGCAAGGGGCAGGTTAGGGTCTGATTGATGGGTGGCAGTGACAGGGGGTGATTGATGGGTGATTGACAGGTGATTGACAGGTGATCAGTGGATTATTACAGGGAAGAACAGATGTAAATAATGAAACAAATAAAATAACCAGGGCGCTCTACAATAACAGTAACCAGTAAAGTTTCCCTTAAAGTTCATATATACACAAGGTTCCAGAGTTAGTTCATATGTCAGTTTCTTCAAAACCTTCATAAATCGCAGACAGTCTTCATGTAACAAGATAACCAGTAAACGCTCACCAGATATAAAGCTGCCTTTTCAGGAACAGCTGATAACACTTTTGGCCCAGCCAGCAGACCGATGACTTTCACAGATGCGTCCTAGTATCTCCTGTCACTGTCCTCAAATCATGGGGGCATATGATGGGAGAAGAGAAGACTGCAATAGTGTAACACTGTTTGCTAATAATGTGACTGTATCAAACACCCGTGCTCCCAAACGACACAGAACACCTCGTGCACCTCCACCGTACACTTAATGGGGCCTCTCACCAAATATCATGGCTGACCCAGCACAGACCAGCAAAAGCGCTTCATAGATACTCCTAGCGATGTTCCTTTCAGCATCAGTATCCCTAAGACTCAAGCAGGAGCCAACATAGCGTAAAACCGTTTTTATTTTTTAAAAGATTAAAATATAGTGCACTCACAAGTCTTTCAGTAAAATATGCGCATATAAACATGTCCAAGAGCTCGATCAGCGTCCCTCGCTCCTTAGGCTCCGCCCAACTAGTTTCGTCCAATGACTCATCAGGGGCTTGGGCCAATAGGAGAGAAGGGACGCTTTATACCCTGCCCGCATAGTCACAAGTTGCCAGGTGTCAGCATAATCTGTTCATCACTTTGCTGACTTTCTTCTCATCTGCTGCGCAATTGGCTCATCCAGAGCCTACAATACCCAACATCCTCTAGTTTCCCCAGTGATGTACTCCCTGATTGGCTCGTTTATATGTAACTCTTATCCCTCTTGCTGGGCGGGTTAATCCACTGCCATTAGCCCAAAACGAGCCTACATTACCCATACTCCCCTGTGGTTCTTAGTAGGCAATCCCGCTATTGGTTAATGTAAATAACCAATGTGATGTAAATAATGCACTGGCGAATTGATAAAGGGGGGGTCTGAGGGCAATCTGAGTGTGTAGGCGGGTGATTGGGTGCCCGCAAGGGGCAGATTAGGGTCTGATCTGATGGGTAACAATGACAGGTGGTGATAGGGGGTGATTGATGGGTAATTAGTGGGTGTTTAGGGTATAGAACAGATGTAAACACTGCACTTGGGAGGTGATCTGACGTCAGATCTGCGGGCGATCTATTGGTGTGGGTGGGTGATCAGATTGCCCGCAAGGGGCAGGTTAGGGGCTGATTGATGGGTGGCAGTGACAGGGGGTGATTGATGGGTGGCAGTGACAGGGGGTGATTGATGGGTGATTGACAGGTGATTGACAGGTGATCAGTGGGTTATTACAGGGAAGAACAGATGTAAATAATGCACTGGCAAATTGATAAGGGGGGGGGGGGTCTGAGGGCAATCTGAGCGTGTAGGCGGGTGATTGGGTGCCCCCAAGGGGCAGATTAGGGTCTGATCTGATGGGTAACAGTGACAGGTGGTGATAGGGGGTGATTGATGGGTGATTGATGGGTAATTAGTGGGTGTTTAGGGTAGAGAACAGATGTAAATACTGCACTTGGGAGGTGATCTGACGTCGGATCTGCGGGCGATCTATTGGTGTGGGTGGGTGATCAGATTGCCTGCAAGGGGCAGGTTAGGGTCTGATTGATGGGTGGCAGTGACAGGGGGTGATTGATGGGTAGCAGTGACAGGGGGTGATTGATGGATGATTGACAGGTGATTGACAGGTGATCAGTGGGTTATTACAGGGAAGAACAGATGTAAATAATGCACTGGCGAATTGATAAGGGGGGGTCTGAGGGCAATCTGAGCGTGTAGGCGGGTGATTTGGTGCCCGCAAGGGGCAGATTAGGGTCTGATCTGATGGGTAACAGTGACAGGTGGTGATAGGGGGTGATTGATGGATAATTAGTGGGTGTTTAGGGTAGAGAACAGATGTTAACACTGCACTTGGGAGGTGATCTGACGTCGGATCTGCAGGCGATCTATTGGTGTGGGTGGGTGATCAGATTGCCCGCAAGGGGCAGGTTAGGGGCTGATTGATGGGTGGCAGTGACAGGGGGTGATTGATGGGTGATTGATAGGTGAATGACAGGTGATTGACAGGTGATCAGGGGGAAAGATGCATACAGTACACAGGGAGGGGGAGGTCTGGGGGGGGGGGGTCTCTGGGGAGAATCTGAGGGGTGGGGGCTGATCAGGAGGGAGCAGGGGGCAGTTTAGGGCATAAAAAAATAGCGTTGACAGATAGTGACAGGGAATGATTGATGGGTGATTGGGGGGTGACTGGGTGCAAACAGTGGTCTGGGGGGTGGGCAGGGGGGGGGGGTCTGAGGGGTGCTGTGGGAGATCAGGGGGCGGGGGGGGGGAATCAGTGTGCTTGGGTGCAGACTAGGGTGGTCCCTCAGACACTGGGACCACCAGGGCAGGAGGCAGCCTGTATAATACACTTTGTATACATTACAAAGTGTATTATACACTTTGTATGCGGCGATCCAGGTGCTAGTAACAGTGCGAAGGGGCGTTACAGTGCGAAGGGGCGGAGGCAGTCGCCGGTGCTGATCACGTCACGAATGACGCGATTGCTCCGCCCATGCCCGTACAAGGACCGCCGCCAATTGTACATGCGGCGGTCCTTGGGGGATCCACTTGCCGGCCGCCTCTGTGCAGTGGGCGGTCGGCAAGTAGTTAACATGTTTTATCACATTGGGTACCTTTTGTATTTTAGCCAGTATTTTACCTAAACAAATACCTGGCTAAAAGTACAGAAAGCAGAGACTGGTAGTAAATTGATCCTTTTCAAATTGAGCAACTTTTCAGTGGGATTAGAAAATAATTAATAATGGGCCTGGTTACATTAAATCTATTTTCTTATGAACTACCGGGATAGTGACGCACTAAAGGCAGATCTTGACTATGGTTATTTGGACAGCTAGTTAGCAGATAAAACCTCTGTTTCCTGCTTGTAATATTTGACAGAAAATAATAGTACTTTTACAGATTTGAATCTTGCTTCAGAACCATGAGTGACACTACATCCTGTATTTCATGCAAGCCCTAGATTAGTGGAACCACAAAGATGGTGCAAGCGCATCTTTGCTGCGCTCCATCTTCCGAAATGTAAAATGGTACCCGCTATGATCACATGCGTGTGCGTGATGTCACGCGCATGCTCCAACCGTCCTAATGCGCTGGTATCATTGCATACTGATCAAGCAAAAAAGTTGGAACTAGCACCACAAAGTAATTAAATTAATCATATATTGCTAGGTGTGCAGAGGGCAAGAGCATAATGACAAAGACAAAAGAGAAAAAAGACTGCCCTATACGCACCACACTAGACAAAATGCAGGGATGGTCATAGTTAGCCAACTTCGCTATGCTGGAACTACGCGTAGTTTTACGCAATTACGCTACGCCAAACTACGGCTTCAAAATCAATTATTCGCTTTGTATGCATTTCATAGACTACGCAGTAAAATACGCAATTACGCGTAGTGCAAAGCGTAGTGTATGCTGATGCTTATGCCCGTATGCAGAAAATTTTACACATTAAATCCTCTGTAGATTCTTATACCAGGAACTCTTCTATGCGTACGTTCCCCTTTCCAATGCGTAAATTTGTAAGCATACAATCGCACGTGGAAAATTAGACGCGAGTAACGCATTCGTAGTTCACTACGCAATACACATGTTAACTAAGCATAGTGGGCGTAAGCTACGCGTAGCGGTACTTCGGTACGCGTAAATTCGTAAGCGTAGTTTTGAAACTTCACCTACGAACTACGATGCGTAGATGCGAACTACGATGTATAAATTCACACTGGGGTAGTTTCTGCTCATCCCTAACAAAATGTAGGAATAAGTATTGTCATCTTTATTAAACAACAAAAGATAAAAACATATAAAAACAGGTAATGTTAGGTTATGAGGCACGGTATTGTGCAAGGAACGTGGATAAGCTTATAAAGATTTCATGCTGGTACTAAAAAATATATATGTATATAAATAAGTAAATAAATAGATAATGATCAAAAAATCATGAATGAAGTACCAATGTATGTAAGCCACACATCAAAAATGCGATTTCAGTAGATGTACCCAGATTGCTTCCAGTATTGTGTATAGTTAATACAATGTATTTTTCTAAAATTACATTATCCTACATCTTTATCTTTACAGCTCTTCTGCCCTTTTGTTTACTTTACGTTCAAGCCCTTTTGCTCCTCTCCTATTACTTTACCATTGGCACAATTGATGGTGCAGCTGTGTGTAGGTTGCTGTAGCAACCAGACATGGCTGCGTATTGACGCAGCCGCATCACGTCCGGGCGACCGCACATGTCACTTCCATTTTCTGTTGCTCAAAAGGCGGATTTTAATTTACATTACTTAGTCTCCTCAGAAGCGGGTGCACTAAGGTTTGGATCTGGGGTGGCACTGTCATTTCTCCTTCTTCCATCCCAGTGCGCTTTCTTGCACATTTGTTCCTATCAGGTTATGACCATATTTGTTTGTGAACTGCACTTATTGCACTTTACTTTTGCACTGGTGGAACGCACTTTTGATGTGTGGATTACATTTACATACATTGGTACTTCATTCTATTTTTTTGATCATTATCTATCTATTCATTTATTTATTTATTTATATAAATATATATTTTCTAGTATCAGCATGAAATCTTTGTAATCTTATACACGTTCCTTGCACAATACCGTGCCTCATTACCTAAACACATTTTTGGTATGCTGTGATTTACATCCTGTCATTTATATGTACGTTATACAGTATATTCCTTTTGGCATAGAGAGGTAGCCCCACTTGTTTATTCATCATTATTGTCCTCCATTTTTGGATCATTTATTTATATGAATATTGTACTCTTGTGGACCCCAGATCCCCGTTGTTTTTATATGTTTTTATCTTTTGTGGTTCAATAAAGATGACTTAATACTTATTCCTACATCCTGTCTAGTGTGGTGCGTATAGGGCAGTCTTTTTCCTCTTTTTTCATTGGTATCGTTGCATACAGCGGCATCTATTTGCCATGTCTTTTTTCCCTATCTCCCCATTGGTTTCCGGGGTGTGTGACGTAACACGCATGCGACCATCACGCATATGAATTGCGGCCCCCTTTCTAATACATGTCCAAACCTGATTGGCTACTTACCTTCCTGCTCTGACATTTAAACAGCTGGGCAATAACACATTGCACAGAGGCGCTTGGCCACGCTACAGACTTGGATGAGGTAAGACTTTTTTATTCACTCATTCTCTCCGACACAATTTCTGACTAGCCAGATATATCCCATTGTCATACACAGGTAATCCTTTTATGTACCTTTACAAAGTTAACTTATGATATACAAAAACTATATGACACCAAAATATATTAAAAAAAATATTTATACGCGTGATGCTAGAAATATTTATAAGCATGATGCTAGAAATACGCAGATCTTAGAAACTAACCTCAGATTCCTTTTGCTTAAAAACTGTTTTTCCATTAGCACATTTACAAGTGTTCCTTGACTAAAATGTAAACAGTATAGTGATATACCAGAAAAATTTGTTTGGTATGATTAATTATTGATTGACAAACCATGACCTGTTTTGACCTATATTGTTTTGCATAACCTTTCGGTTTATGAAAATTTGCATTGATGAAACATGTACATAAGTCTTAGCCATTTGTTCTCTGACATTTCTCCCCCAGTTACTTCAATTATTGCCTGATGAAGCAGGATTGTGCCCGTGAAACGCGTTGCAAAAGTGGAGCTTCTAATAAATGTTATTTTTTGATGTAAAATAACAAATTTTTGTCTGTACTTCTTTGATGGAGATAAGTCCACCACTTCCCCCTTCTTAAACGGTGTTTAGATGTTTTTATCCTAAATAACAAATTTTTGTCTGTACTTCTTTGATGGAGATAAGTCCACCACTTCCCCCTTCTTAAACGGTGTTTAGATGTTTTTATCCTATTTTGTTCTGATGCATGACTCAAGCCTGCAAATGTACCATTAGTTCTGCCATATGTAACATTTGATAAATTTGGAGGTAAGGCCCTATGCTGATCTCCTATCCTAGATGACCACATGGAAAGAGCACTGTTTTAGTGTTTCATGGTATTTTTATTGATACACTGTTTTTAAAATTCTTTGAACACGTTACACAGCATATTGTTCAGTTGTGTGCTACCTACCTTTCCTTTGTCGTACATGTTAACTATATATATACTATATATACTGTATATGAAGTGCATCTGGAAGATATTCACAGCACATCACTTGTTTTACATTTTGTTATGTTACAGCCTTATTCCAAAATGTGTTAAATTCATTTGTTCCTCTGAATTCTACACACAACACTCTATAATGACAGTAGAGAGTGAATTCCGCACCAGGTCAGTGGAAAAAAAAAACTTCGCTTTATTAACAATCATGCTATGATTAAGGACGTGTAACGTCCGAAACATGTCAGCATGTGGTGATGGATTTTAGCTTGTCATGTACGTGATTTAATAAAGCGAAGGTTTTTTTTTCCACTGACCTGGTGCGGAATTCACTCTCTACTGTACTGGATTTGGGGTTCGAGCAGCCCGTCTTTCCTGCACGGTCGGTGGATGGAGCCGTGAGCGGAGTTCCACCTACGTCACACTCTATAATGACACTGTGAACATAGTTTGCTTGAGATTTTTGCAAATTTATTAGAAAGCACATTTAAATAAGTATTCACAGCCTTTGCCATGAATCTCAAACTTGAGCTCAGGTGCATCCTGTTTCTCTTTATCATCCGTGTAATGTTAATGCAGCCTAATTAGAGCCCACCTGCAGTAAATTCAGTTGATTGGACATGATTTGGAAAGGCACATTCCTGTCTTTATGATGTCCCACAGTTGACAGTTCATGTCAGAGCAAAAACCAATCATGAAGTCAAAGGAATTGTCTCTAGACCTCAAAGACAGGATTGTCTCAAGGCACAAATCTGGGGTAGGTTATAAAAAAAATTCTGCAGCTTTGAAGGTCCCCATGAGCACAGTGGCCTACATCATCCGTAAGTGGAAGTTCAAAACCACTAGGACTCTTCCTAGAGATGGCTGGCCATCAAAATTGAGTGATAAAGAAGGAAAAGGTCCTTAGTCAGGGAGGTGATCAAGAATCTGATGGTCAATGTGTCAGAGCTCCAGAGGTCCTCCGTAGAGAGAGGAAAACCTTCCAGAAGGACAACCATTTCTGCAGCAATCCGCCAATTAGGCCTGTATGGTAGAGTGGCCAGATTTAAACCACTCCTTACTAAAAGGCACCTGGCAGCCTGCCTGTAGTTTGACAGAAGGCACCTGACGTACTCTAAGACCATGAGAAACAAAATTCTTTGGTCTGATGAGACAAAGATTGAACTCTTTGGTGTGAATGCCAGGCATCACATTTGGAGGAATCCAGGCACACAGGCTCATCACTAGGCTAATACCGTATCTACAGTGAAGCATGGTGGTGGCAGCATCATGCTGTAGGGATGTTTTTCATTGACAGGAACTGGGAGACTATTCAGGGGAGAGGGGAAGATGATTGCAGCAATGTACAGAGACATCCTGGATGAAAACCTGCTCCAAAGAGCTATTAAACTCAGACTGGGGAAACAGTTCATCTGTTAACAGGACAACAACCCTAAGCACACAGCCAGTATATTAAAGGAGTGGCTTCAGGAAAACTCTGTGAATGTCCTTGAGTGGCCTAGTCAGAGCCCAGATGTGAATCTGATTGAACATCTCTGGAGAGATCTTAAAATGGTTGTGCACATATGCTTCCCATCCAACATGATCAAGCTTGGGAGGTGCTTAAAAGAGGAATGGGCAAAACTGGCAAATGAAAGGTGTGCCAAGATTGTGGCATTATATTCAAAAAGACTTGAGGCTATAATTGTTGCCAAAGGTGCATTGACAAAGTATTGAGCAAAGGCTGTGAATACTTTGATTTCTCATTTTTTTTAATCATCTGGTCAGTCCATTTTGCATGCAAAAGGTTTTTGGACACTGTGTGTCTCCTTTCATAGATAACATTTTAAATAGCTATCTCAGCACCTATAATCTGGTTTACTATGTCCTATAATCTGGCTTCCTATGTCTATCAAAGTACATAGTTTTTATTTATGATATGTAGCCAAAGGTTTACTGCACCACTGATCCCCTTGTAGCGATACACCCCAATACACCTGTGTGTGCATAGACAGATATTCACAGTACCATAGTAACACGATATCTGTCTTTAGTACATCTATTTTCTAATACATTGTGCCTGCAATAACTTTTCTCTGCTAGCTTCCATATAGCCGAAGTTTGAACTTTGCTGTATTTTCTGGGAACACAATAACACAAAAATACACTACATATACTTTTTATATGGATAATTTATACACTCCTCTGATTAAATATTTTATTTCACATCTCAGAATATTCCATACATTATTATTTGGTTTGCATAATATCAATGACAGATGTATTAAAGCAGTTTTCACTTAATTTAAGACATTGAAATGACATTATATTACAGTGCAATATAAAATAATTCATTAATGATTAAATCATTCTAATTTCCTTTCTATTTGTTGACAGATCTAATATCTTGTCAAGCTTCAGATACAGAAATAAAATGATGGTTATAATTTTTTAGGAAAGTATAATAGTGTGTGTAGCTGAGAGAGATGCATGGTTACATTAATGGATAAACTGATTATTAGATAGATAGATAGATAGATAGATAGATAGATAGATAGGACATTTGGGTCAAAGAGATGCCAGGGAACTTTAACCACTTGCCGACCGCCCACAGCCCATGGGCGGCGGCAAAGTGGACGCCTAAAGGACCGCAATACGCCTTCAGGCGGCGCGTCCTTTAGGCATGCCGGGGGAGCGATCGCGTCATTGATGACGCGCGCTTCCCCCGGCAACTGGCTCCGCCCACCCGCCGTAACATCCCGCCGGCCATACGGAAGCGCCGGCGGGATGTTAACCCCGCGATCGCCGCTACAAAGTGTATAATACACTTTGTAATGTATACAAAGTGTATTATACAGGCTGCCTCCTGCCCTGGTGGTCCCAGTGTCCGAGGGACCACCAGGGCAGGCTGCAGCCACCCTAGTCTGCACCCAAACACACTGATCTGCCCCCCCCCGCCCACTGATCGCCCACAGCACCCCTCAGACCCCCCCCCTGCCCACCCCCCAGACCCCTGTTTGCACCCAATCACCCCCCTAATAACCCATCAATCACTCCCTGTCACTATCTGTCAACGCTATTTTTTTTTTATCCCCCCCCCCTGCCCCCTCCTGATCACCCCCCCACCCCTCAGATTCTCCCCAGACCCCCCCCCAGACCCCCCCCCCTGTGTACTGTATGCATCTATCTTCCCTGATAACCTGTCAATCACCCGTCAATCACCCATCAATCACCCATCAATCACCCATCAATCACCCCCTGTCACTGCCACCCAACAATCAGCCCCTAACCTGCCCCTTGCGGGCAATCTGATCACCCACCCACACCAATAGATCGCCTGCAGATCCGACATCAGATCACCTCCCAAATCCATTGTTTACATCTATTCTCTCCTCTAAACACCCACTAATTACCCATCAATCACCCATCAATCACCCCCTATCACCACCTGTCACTTTTACCTATCAGATCAGACCCTAATCTGCCCCTTGCGGGCACCCAATCACCCGCCAACACGCTCAGATTGCCCTCTGACCCCCCTTATCAATTCGCCAGTGCATTAATTACATCTGTTCTTCCCTGTAATAACCCACTGATCACCTGTCAATCACCTGCCAATCACCTATCACCCATCAATCACCCCCTGTCACCCCCTGTCACTGCCACCCATCAATCAGCCCCTAACCTGCCCCTTGCGGGCAATCTGATCACCCACCCACACCATTAGATCGCCCGCAAACCCGCCGTCAGATTACCTCCCAAATGTATTGTTTACATCTGTTATCTTCTCTAAACACCCACTAATTACCCATCAATCACCCCCTATCACCACCTGTCACTGTTACCTATCAGATCAGACCCTAAGCTGCCCCTTGCGGGCACCCAATCACCCGCCCACACGCTCAGATTGCCCTCAGACCCCCCCTTATCAATTCACCAGTGCATTAATTACATCTGTCCTTCCCTGTAATAACCCACTGATCACCTGTCAATCACCTGCCAATCACCTATCACCCATCAATCACCCCCTGTCACTGCCACCCAACAATCAGCCCCTAACCTGCCCCTTGCGGGCAAACTGATCACCCACCCACACCAATAGATTGCCCGCAGATCCGACATCAGATCACCACCCAAGCGCAGTGTTTCCATCTATTCTCTCCTCTAAACACTCACTAATTACCCATCAATCACCCATCAATCACCCCCTATCGCCACCTGTCACTGTTACCCATCAGATCAGACCCTAATCTGCCCCTTGCGGGCACCCAATCACCCGCCTACACGCTCAGATTGCCCTCAGACCCCCCCTTATCAATTCTCCAGGGCATTATTTACATCTGTCCTTCCCTGTAATAACCCACTGATCACCTGTCAATCACCTGTCAATCACCCATCAATCACCCCCTGTCACTGCCACCCATCAATCACCCCTGTCACTGCCACCCATCAATCAGCCCCTAACCTGCCCCTTGCGGGCAAACTGATCACCCACCCACACCAATAGATCGCCCGCAGATCCGACATCAGATCACCACCCAAGCGCAGTGTTTCCATCTATTCTCTCCTCTAAACACCCACTAATTACCCATCAATCACCCCCTATCACCACCTGTCACTGTTACCCATCAGATCAGACCCTAATCTGCCCCTTGCGGGCACCCAATCACCCGCCTACACGCTCAGATTGCCCTCAGACCCCCCCTTATCAATTCGCCAGGGCATTATTTACATCTGTCCTTCCCTGTAATAACCCACTGATCACCTGTCAATCACCTGTCAATCACCCATCAGTCACCCCCTGTCACTGCCACCCATCAATCACCCCTGTCACTGCCACCCATCAATCAGCCCCTAACCTGCCCCTTGCGGGCAAACTGATCACCCACCCACACCAATAGATCGCCCGCAGATCCGACGTCCGATCACCTCCCAAGTGCAGTGTTCACATCTGTTCTCTACCCTAAACACCCACTAATTACCCATCAATCACCCCCTGTCACTGCTACCTATCAGATTAGACCCCTATCTGCCCCTAGGGCACTCAATCACCCGCCCACACCCTCAGAATGCCCTCAGACCCCAGCCCTGATCACCTCGCCAGTGCATTGCTTGCATCTATTCCCCCCTCTAATCACACCTTGAGACACCCATCAATCACCTCCTGTCACCCCCTAGCACACCTACCCATCAGATCAGGCCCTAATTTGCCCCGTGTGGGCTCCTGATCACTCGGCCAAACCCTCAGATCCCCCTCAGACCCCCTTCCGATCACCTCCCCAGTGCATTGATTGCATCTATTTTCCCCTCTAACCACCCCCTGAGACACCCATCAATCACCTCCTGTCACCCCCCTAGCACTCCTATCCATCAGATCAGGCCCAATACAACCTGTCATCTAAAAGGCCACCCTGCTTATGACCGGTTCCACAAAATTCGCCCCCTCATAGACCACCTGTCATCAAAATTTGCAGATGCTTATACCCCTGAACAGTCATTTTGAGACATTTGGTTTCCAGACTACTCACGGTTTTGGGCCCGTAAAATGCCAGGGCGGTATAGGAACCCCACAAGTGACCCCATTTTAGAAAAAAAGACACCCCAAGGTATTCTGTTAGGTGTATGACGAGTTCATAGAAGATTTTATTTTTTGTCAAAAGTTAGCGGAAATTGATTTTTATTGGGTTTTTTTCACAAAGTGTCATTTTTCACTAACTTGTGACAAAAAATAAAATCTTCTATGAACTCGCCATACACCTAACGGAATACCTTGGGGTGTCTTCTTTCTAAAATGGGGTCACTTGTGGGGTTCCTATACTGCCCTGGCATTTTAGGGGCCCTAAACCGCAAGGAGTAGTCTAGAAAACAAATGTCTCAAAATGACCCGTGAATAGGACGTTGGGCCCCTTAGCGCACCTAGGCTGCAAAAAAGTGTCACACATGTGGTACCGCCGTACTCAGGAAAAGTAGTATAATGTGTTTTGGGGTGTATTTTTACACATACCCATGCTGGGTGGAAGAAATTTCTATGTAAATGGTCAATTGTGTGTAAAACAAATCAAACAATTGTCATTTACAGAGATATTTCTCCCACTTAGCATGGGTATGTGTAAAAATACACCCCAAAACACATTATACTACTTCTCCTGAGTACGGCGGTACCACATGTGTGGCACTTTTTTACACCCTAAGTACGCTAAGGGGCCCAAAGTCCAATGAGTACCTTTAGGATTTCACAGGTCATTTTGCGACATTTGGTTTCAAGACTACTCCTCACGGTTTAGGGCCCCTAAAATGCCAGGGCAGTATAGTAACCCCACAAATGACCCCATTCTAGAAAGAAGACACCCAAAGGTATTCCGTTAGGAGTATGGTGAGTTCATAGAAGATTTTATTTTTTTGTCAAAAGTTAGCGGAAAATTGATTTTTATTGTTTTTTTCACAAAGTGTCATTTTCCACTAACTTGTGACAAAAAATTAAATCTTCTATGAACTCACCATACTCCTAACGGAATACCTTGGGGTGTCTTCTTTCTAAAATGGGGTCATTTGTGGGGTTCCTATACTGAACTGGCATTTTAGGGGCCCTAAACCGTGAGGAGTAGTCTGGAAATCAAATTTCGCAAAATGACCTGTGAAATCCTAAAGGTACTCATTGGACTTTGGGCCCTTTAGCGCAGTTAGGGTGCAAAAAAGTGCCACACATGTGGTATTGCCATACTCGGGAGAAGTAGTACAATGTGTTTTGGGGTGTATTTTTACACATACCCATGCTGGGTGGGAGAAATACCTCTGTAAATGACAATCTTTTGATTTTTTTACACACAATTGTCCATTTACAGAGGTATTTCTCCCACCCAGCATGGGTATGTGTAAAAATACACCCCAAAACACATTGTACTACTTCTCCCGAGTACGGCGATACCACATGTGTGGCACTTTTTTGCACCCTAACTGCACTAAAGGGCCCAAAGTCCAATGAGTACCTTTAGGATTTCACAGGTCATTTTGCGGAATTTGATTTCCAGACTACTCCTCACGGTTTAGGGCCCCTAAATTGCCAGGGCAGTATAGGAACCCCACAAATGACCCCATTTTAGAAAGAAGACACCTCAAGGTATTCCGTTAGGAGTATGGTGAGTTCATAGAAGATTTTATTTTTTGTCACAAGTTAGTGGAAAATGACACTTTGTGAAAAAAACAATAAAAATCAATTTTCCGCTAACTTTTGACAAAAAATAAAATCTTCTATGAACTCACCATACTCCTAACGGAATACCTTGGGGTGTCTTCTTTCTAAAATGGGGTCATTTGTGGGGTTCCTATACTGCCCTGGCATTTTAGGGGCCCTAAACCGTGAGGAGTAGTCTGGAAATCAAATTCCGCAAAATGACTTGTGAAATCCTAAAGGTACTCATTGGACTTTGGGCCCTTTAGCGCAGTTAGGGTGCAAAAAAGTGCCACACATGTGGTATCGCCGTACTCGGGAGAAGTAGTACAATGTGTTTTGGGGTGTATTTTTACACATACCCATGCTGGGTGGGAGAAATAACTCTGTAAATGGACAATTGTGTGTAAAAAAAATGAAAAAATTGTCATTTACAGAGATATTTAACTGCGCTAAGGGGCCCAAAGTCCAATGAGCACCTTTAGGCTTTACAGGGGTGCTTACAAATTAGCACCCCCCAAAATGCGAGGACAGTAAACACACCCCACAAATGACCCCATTTTGGAAAGTAGACACTTCAAGGTATTCAGAGAGGGGCATGGTGAGTCCGTGGCAGATTTCATTTTTTTTTGTCGCAAGTTAGAAGAAATGGATTCTTTTTTTTTTCTTTTTTTTTGTCACAAAGTGTCATTTTCCGCTTACTTGTGACAAAAAATAATATCTTCTATGAACTCACTATGCCTCTCAGTGAATACTTTGGGATGTCTTCTTTCCAAAATGGGGTCATTTGGGGGGTATTTATACTATCCTGGAATTGTGAAACATGACAGGGGGTCAGAAAAGTCATAGATGCTTGAAAATGGCAAAATTCACTTTTTGCACCATAGTTTGTAAACGCTATAACTTTTACCCAAACCAATAAATATACACTGAATGGTTTTTTTTTAATCAAAAACATGTTTGTCCACATTTTTCGCGCTGCATGTATACAGAAATTTTACTTTATTTGAAAATTGTCAGCACAGAAAGGTAAAAAAATCATTTTTTTGCCAAAATTCATGTCTTTTTTGATGAATATAATAAAAAGTAAAAATCGCAGGAGCAATCAAATAGCACCAAAAGAAAGCTTTATTAGTGACAAGAAAAGGAGCCAAAATTCATTTAGGTGGTAGGTTGTATGAGCGAGCAATAAACCGTGAAAGCTGCAGTGGTCTGAATGGAAAAAAAGTGGCCGGTCCTTAAGGGGTAGAAAGACTGTGGTCCTCAAGTGGTTAAGCACCATCAAAGGCACCACACATAGAAATTGCAGCTATAAGGGGAAATTTTGGCACTGGAGGCACCCGATAAAATAGGGAGCACTGCTGCTATTTTATCGAACACCTGCAGTGCCCAAATTTCCCCTTAGATATGTAATTTATATGGGTGCCTGTGGCAGCACCCAAACTTCTCTGGCTTCCTATCCATATTTTTAATTTTTGTTGTCGCGAATACGGCATGTATATGAGTGGGTTTGTGACAGAGAAAAGTTAAGGTTAGGCATCAATAAATAAGATAAAACATATTAAAAAGCAGAGATGACACTGAGGGCCATAAATGAGTTTTGTTTTAATAGTTGTTTGTTTGTTTTTTGTTTTTTTTTGTTTTAGTTCAAGGTGTGTGTTTATGTAGAGTGACATCCTTAGCAGGAGTATGGTGTACACAGTGTTTTCAGCGATGGGAGGTGCTCCTTCTCCAGTTTTGCTGCTATCTCAAAGAATAGTACTGAAGAAAGTGGCTCTTAGCACACCTCCAATTATATTTGCAAATGGATGCTGCCTAAATTGTTCTTGTATAAATGCAGTGATATTCACTGAATTATCCTGGAGTCCGCTATAAATGTAAACCATAGAAGCAGTACTGAAATCAATATATTTTAATAACAAAATAAACTTAAGCGGGGGACAGCATTTATATTTACTCAAGGCTTCCTCATGGGTTTCCTTACTGTTGTCCCAGGCAGCTCCAGTGAATTCCTCAGTCACCCTCTGTTGCACTCTGTGCATGCATGGTCCCGGCAATGTGCTCCTGTGGCTAAAAATGTTCTGTGCATGCACAGTTCACTAACACTGTCACTGTACAGGCGCCAAATGCTCCTGGACGCTCCGTTGTCTCAGAGGCAGCTCCAGTGAATTCCTCAGTTGCGTGCACAGGTCGCTAAGATTTTAACTGCACAGGTGCAGAACACTCCCAGTCATGTAAGCATGGTCAGGTGGAGTCCAGGGCCGGAACCATGCATGTGGTGTAGAGCACAACTGAGGGTGATTGAGGAATTCAGTGGAGCTGACTGTGGGACAATGGAGCAACCAGGGACAACAGTGAAATGAGCCCATGGACCTGGAGGAAGCCCCAGGTAAATATAAATGCTGGTCTTTATTTTGTTACATGCAGAAGGGTTAAAAGAGGGGCACACCTTACCTGAGATGTGGGTGCATAACCTGGGGTGCTAAACCATGTCACCTAAGTAATTTAATAGTAGAATGCAAAGTTAGGTTAGCACAGAAAAAGGGGGTGCTCCGTGGCCTTGAAACATTTGTCAAGCTTGAACTGATGATGCAATAAATGAATACTTTAGTTTGTCTCAGGTACACTTTATTGTAGATGTCAAAACACACACTGGAAAACCCAAAGCCACCCTAAAAGCATCTGACAATCAGACGCGTATCTACAGGGATGCACACATGGCAAGTGCACTGGGCGCCTCCCCCTTCCAACAACATGGGGGGCGCAGTGATGCATGATATTATTTACATCAGCTGGCCCCAGGAACTGTCGGGAGAGAAAGAGGCAGAGCCAGCGCTGAGCGTGTTTAACAGCAGCTGCTGAAAGTGACGTGAGCTAGCCAGGAGGAAAGGCAGCGCTGGGTGGTGAGAATATTAGAGGGAGGGGCTCTAAACTCTTTCCACTCTTCCTGTCTGTGCTCCCTACACAGATGTCAGCACTGGTGCGATGGTGTTCTGTCCCTCTCCCTATACTTGCTTACTGCCGCAGCGCTGGTGTTCTGTCTCCATGCTGCGGGTCTCAAGGTAATAGATCACCCACTCCTACCACTCATTGCCCTTCTCACATTCCTCAGCCTTCTCTCACAGTTATTTATAATACTCTGTACTTTAACTATTACCCTGCTGGAAGCTCTGTGGCCAGATTAACAATTTCTCTCGTACACAGTCTGCCTCAATTGTCATCAAAATGCTCTTTATTTATAGCAGGATCTGTATCTACTGAACTGTAATCCGTGGTCCAGATTTCCAGATATTCTGTTATAATTGTGGTTAAAAATGTTTAATTGTGAATTTGTCATCACAGACATCATTTAACCTATGAATTGTATTGCATTGGCACCTTCTCCCCACCCCTTTTCATATAGGGATAGCCTTTTTTTTGTTCATAATTCATTTTCCTCACTCACCTAGTACCAGTTTCTAATAATACTTGGCTATTGTTATTATAGTATTATTATTATAGTATTTCTATAGCGGCGACATCTTCCGCTGTGCTTTAAGAATACATAGTCTTGTCACTGACTGACAATCTAATCCCTACCATTGCCATATGTCCATCACAGTCCAGGGACAATTTAAGGGAAAGTCAATTAACTTATCTGTATGTTTTTCGGATGTGGGAGGAAACTGGAGTGCCCAGAGGAAATCCACACAGACATGGGGAAACCATACAAACTACATGCAGATAGTGCTCTAGCAGGTATTCGAACCAGGGACCCAGCGCTGCAAGGCGAGAGTGTTATCCACTATGCCACCATAATTATGCCTTCTCAGTGCAATAGGTGTATGTCCCTTGTTCTGAGCTGCTGGAGCTTACCTATCCAGCATTATCCAGCATTAGGTCAGCTCTTAGATCTAGTATGCTGCAGTCTCTTATCTCTGCTCCTTGGTTCACAGAGTTCTCTCTCAACATGTGGGAAAACTTGCAATCAGGTGTCAGAGATCAGGACACAAGGTGGGCCCAGTGTTGTAAGGGGAAAGCTTCAGCAGTATGGAAATCTTGCACCGAAGATGTGCCTGTCTTCAAGTGTATGGGGAAGGAGATGACGGTGGTAGGGAAAGCACAGGAGAGGACCCCCAGTAGAGGGAGGAAGGAAATAGTCTGGGCCCCCCTCTCATTTTTTGTGTTAAGGTTGGATGGCAGGTGGAATGGATGTCGTAGTCTTGGTTGCCCTGCCCAGGACCGGTTAGGCAGAATGCTGTTGCTTGGGAGAAACGGTGAGGGGGCGCAATTTTAGTGTTTGCCATGGGCGCTATCTTATCTAGATACGCCTCTGCTGACAATAATAGGTAGTGGGGGAAATGTAGCATTCAACCATTCCAAAATAGGGATAAAATTCCTTTAAGCACTTAAAGGTAACCTGAGGTGAGAGAGATATGTAGGCTGACATGTTTATTTTCTTTTAAATAGTTAATTTGTTGACTGTCCTACTGCTCCTCTGCCTCTAATACGTTAAGCCATAGACTCTGAACATGCATGCAGATCAGATGTCTATGACAAATCTGAGAAGATTAGCTGCATGCTTATTTCAGGTGTGGGATTTAGACCCTACTGACCTGAAACATCAGCAGGACTGCCAGGCAACTTGTTGAAAAGGAAATAAATATGACAGCCTCCATTGGTCTCACACATCTGGTTCCTTTTAAAGGTTCAGTTTTAAAGGACTTCTGAGACCAAAAAGCCAAATATCAATCTGTACCTTTATCATTTCAGAATCCATGGAGGACGCCATCCGTGCTCTCTGCTCCGTTCCTCCGGCAATCAATTCTGTTTTGTGCCCCCAGGTCGCGTCCACACAAAAAGATGGCCGTCGAGCTGAGCCGCGGCTGCGCTGTACGCATGGCCACAATTGCGACTGCACAGCCCTTAAGCTAAGGGCTGTGCAGTCGCACTCGTGGCTATGCGTACTGCGCAGCCACGGCTCAGCTTGGCGGCCATCTTTTGTGTGGAAGCAAGAAACGACCCGTGCGGTGGGGTCGGGACCCGACCTGGGGGCACTAAAAAGAATTGATTGCCGGCGGAACGGAGCAGAGGGCACAAAAGGCGTCCTCCATGGATTCTGAAATGATAAAGGTACAGATTGTTTTTTGGGTTTTTGGCCTCCGAAGTCCTTTAAGTAATAGCTCCTGTCTGGAGGATTTTAATTTAAAAAGGAGTAGTGCAAGAAATGTCTATTTGGGCACTGTGTTCACTATAAATGCTGCTAAATGAGTATCAGTAGCAATGTAGGACACATTAATGCATTCATTCATGAATATTTTTAGTTTTACCTTTATTCCTTTATATTGTAAGCTCGCAAGGGCAGGGCTCTCTCATCCTTTTGTGTCTTGAAATGTGTAATTCATTTTGTGCCTTCAAATTTAGTTAGAAGCAAAGTAGACCAGCACCCACTGGGGAGAGGATGTGTGCTAAGCAGAGTAGATCCTGTGATCCTCCGGGAACAGCAGCATTCAAAGGTGTAAAAGTTCAAAGATAGCCGTAAGCAGCGCCAGATAGACAGACTTGTCCTTTTTCAGGCTACATAGGCTCTCTCAAGCTAGATTGAGAGAGCCTATACAGCTTGAAAAAGGACAAGTCTGTCTTAAACAGTGTCTGGCGCTGCTTATGGCTATCTTTTAACTTTGATTGATACTAATAAAAGAGCTTTAATACAAGACGTGGTGCTCTGGACTACTCCTTTGATTGCAATTTAGGTATACATTTTTTTCATCATGTTGCTTTTGTCACCATAATTACCAGTTCTGTATTGTATACTAATTCTGTATTTTGTATATTGGTGTACACCATTGTCTGTATTGCTTTGTAACCCATAATATTTTTCTGCATGATTTTTTTCTTCCCTATATTTAAAATAGTATTTTAGTTACTTACTGAACACAAATTGATTCTTTTAGGCTTTCATTTTTTTTTAATACATTTTTCCTACAAAACTTAAAGATAAATAGGGCCACACTTTCTGTATTAAATGCATCCTTTGCTAATTTCTTTCTATTTCATATTTATAAAGGTTTGAGAAATGTGCATTTAGAAAATATTTGCAATTTTTAGTACTGTATTACTAAATCATTTACTAGGATTTTCCAAGAGACATCAAAGGCGACAACACAAAATAAGAAGAGAAAAATTAACATTAAGACTTCTGCAGCTTGAAAGACCATCCCATTATGAACAGAGTTACAGATCGCCCAGCAAACTCGTGTTGAATCAGAATGCCTAGGAGTGTGTAAGGGGCTTAAAGGGATACTGTAGGGGGGGTCGGGGGGTAAATGAGTTGAACTTACCCGGGGCTTCTAACGGTCCTCCACAGACATCCTGTACCCGCGCAGCCACTCACCAATGCTCCAGCCCCGCCTCCGGTTCACTTATGGAATTTCAGACTTTAAAATCTGAAAACCACTGCACCTGCGTTGCCATGTCCTCAATCCCGCTGATGTCACCAGGAGCGTACTGCGCAGACACAGACCATACTGGGCCTGCACAGTATGCTCCTGGTGACATCAGTGAGAGCGAGGACACGGCAACGCAGGCGCAGTGGTTTTCAGACGTTAAAGTCTGAAATTCCGGAAGTGAACCGGAGGCGGGGCCAGAGCATTGGTGAGTGGCTGCGCAGGCACAGGATGTCTGTGGGGGACCATTAGAAGCCCCGGGTAAGTTCAACTCATTTTCCCCCGACCCCCCTACAGTGTCCCTTTAAAGGGATCAAAAAACATCCTTACTAAAATGCTATGAAAAACAAAAATGTGCCATCTTAACACAAAGGGTTTTTGCAATTATTCAGGTTGTAATGAGCATTTGAGGTATCCCACAGTGCATCACTGCTGCTGAATATGCAAATCATCCCTTTGAGAACATGACAAAAATAAATGTCTTTTTACTAAAATTATTATGGCTGACATGACACCATGAGTGAGCTAAAGTGGTATTTAGCACTTTTGAACATTAGGATAACATAAGATATGTAATTAAGTAACATAAATACAATTTACACTTATATGCAAATAAATGCCATTAACAATGAGCTAGCAAAATATGTGAAATTGTCATCACCACAGAATTGATATTGTCACTAGAGGAGCCATTTTTATGAATATGTATGATGAGAATGTCAATGAAAATGGGCATTTTCATGTAAATAGTTTTTAGTATCCCTTTGACTTCAATGCATTTCACAAACATGTCTGTGTTCGTTAAAGTACAAGATACCATTTCATGAATATTCTCATCCTCGGGTAAATACTAGCACAATGAAAATGGACATATTTACTCAGTCATCACTAATACAGGTAGCCGTGTGTGATTCATTAGCTGAAAAATAGAGATGTCCCTTTTAGCTGCTGTAGGGAAGCAATAGCAGCAAATTGCACCAGAATGGCATTGACATTTCATCAATCTTTAGGCAATACATAGTTTTTTAAGACTCTGCAATTGATTCAGGTTGTGTTTGTGGACAGTTTCTGACTCAATTTAGATTTTTGTAGCAGTGGTCTACCTGCAGGGTCGGACTGGGACACTGGGGGCCCACCAAAGAAATTTAAACCTGGGGCCCACACATCCCATGATTGCAGTGAAAAAAGGGCGTGACCATGCACCGGAAGGTGGGCGTGGTCATGATGTATTATGGACAGGGCCAAATGTACATGATCTTAGCAGCATTGTAATTCAGAGACACTGCTGCCCAACAAAACTTTGCATAGAGTCCCCTCCTTCAATATAAAGTAATGTCCTACTTTGCAGAGGTTGCGACCGCAGAGGTTGCGACCGCAGAGGTTGCGACCGCATCGGGGCCCTTGGGCCAAAGGGGCCCCGAAGGGCTCTCCCTCAACTACAGTATTACCTCTCTATTGGTCCTTTGCTCATAATAATCACATCTATAGATACTTTGAACTGTGGTATTCATTCACAAGCTGTTTCCCATCCCCTACTTGCACCTCTGACACTGTAGTTGCCATTGGCAGGTTTTGGTGCGTCGTATCATTTGTTATGTATAGAGTGCTTGGGGGGCCCCATTGTAAAATTAGCATCGAGGCCTACAGCTCCTTAGCTACGCCACTGCTCTCAGCATGAGTGATTACAGCACTGAGAAGAGAATTTTTGTGCTGCAGGCAGCAATTGGAGCTCTGTCAGACAAGGAGGGGGGGCCCACCAGAGACCTGGAGGTGGGGCCCACCGAGGGAAAAAACTGTACTACTGTGGCCCAGTCCGACCCTGTCTACCTGTCCCTGCACTCCTGCCACTCACACCTGGGAGAGCAGTAGGAATGAAGATGCAGCAGGACCGCTGCCATAAATATACACGTCATGTCACAAACATGATGTAGATATCTGATTGGAGACAATGTGCACAACTTTGGTGGTCCATTTCATGTAACATTGAGGACAACATGGAAAAGACGCAAATCCATAGAAATTTAGCTCCTGCCCTTGTGATTACTGTGAGCCAATCACAGTGATCACATGTTCAAACAGGGAAAGGAAGGCTCCGGTCCTTAAAGTGGACCCAAATTAAAAATACAAGATTTCAGAAATAAAATCGATTTTCTAAATTTGAATAATAAATAGCAGCCTTTTTTCAGCTGCATGATGACAAATATAAAATATTTTACATTTATTGGAGGAACCCCTCCCTTCCTTGCATATTGCCGGGACAGAATCCGACAGACTGGTGAAGTAGGAGGTGTTCAGCAAAGGAGGAATTGCTAATGGCTGCCACCTGTATAACCCTAGTTATGAAAAGAGAAGGGTGAAAAGCATGCACTTAAATGCTCATAGGCTTGAAGGAGTGTTTATTTATCTTTGAATGTGTCAGAGTGGTGAACCAAATATTTTGAATTTAATTTTTTGGGGGTTTTGTACCGTTAAGAAGCCAGAACCGTCCTGTCACCAAAGGGTTTAATTAGTCAGTGGAACCCCATCTTAGGGCAACTCTGATAAGCTTCAAATTTGAGGCAGAATAAGCTTGAGGAGGTGTCTTGCCCAAAAATCAGCCAGGCCTCAAAGCAAATGCAGAGGCAGAAAACCTGTAATGAGAAAAAGTTCCCCTGGGGGGTACTCACCTCGGGTGGGGGAAGCCTCCGGATCCGATAGAGGCTTCCCCCGTCCTCCTGTGTCCCACGGTGGCAAAAAACCTCCCGGAACGGCAGGGATGTAAATATTTACCTTCCCGGCTCCAGCGCAGGCGCAGTATTGGCTCTCCGCTCGGAGATAGGCAGAAATAGCCAATCGGTGTCGGGCCGCTCTACTGAGCAGGTGCAAGTCTTCTGCACCTGAGTAGTAGAGCGAACCGGACAGAGATAGGCTATTTCCGCCTATCTCCGTGCTGAGTGCCTCATCAGCACTCCCGCTGGAGCCAGGAGAGGTAAATATACCAAGCCTTGTCAGGCTTGTCGAGCTTGATTTTCAGGAGACTTCGGGGGAGCCAGCGCTGGATTGGCTGCAGCTACAGCAGAGGGGGAAGTCTCATTGTGACCCTGAGGCTTCCCCCTACCGAAGTGAGTACCCACGGGGACGTTTTTTTTGTTACAGGTTCTCTTTAAAGAGGAAGCAAAAATTTTACAACTCAAAACACATACAAATAAGAAGTATATTTCTTCCAGAGTAAAATGAGCCATACATTGCTTTTCTCCTATGTTGCTGTCACTTACAGTGGGTAGTAGAAATCTGACATTACCGATAGGTTTTGGGTTAGTCAATCTCTTCATGGGGGAGTCTTAGCATGGCCTTTATTTTTTATAAAGACATTCCCTGAAATGGATTTATATAAAGTTTCTGGACAGCCTCCCTGCTTGCTGCACACTTTTTTGACAGTTGGACAGAGCAACTGACATTCACTAAGTGCTTTTAAAAATAAAGAAAACCCTGAGAACCCCCCATGAAGAGATGGACTAACCCCAAACCTGTCGGTAATGTCAGATTTCTGCTACTTACTGTAAGTGACAGCAACATAGGAGAAAAGTAATGTATGGCTCATTTTACTCTGTAAGAAACGTACTTCTTATTTGTATATGTTTTCATGTATTTTAAATTTTAAGATTTTCGCAACAGAGGTCCTTTAAGCTGGACCTAAACTCTTGCACAGGACAGAAGAAAAACAGAGAAGTGAACCTTGTATGTATTTAGAGAGTTTAGCCTGTCTAATTTCCCCTTATCAGTGACTATTCACAAGTTGTAATGTATCTCTTCCCTGTGTCAGGTGACTGCCATGGCAGAGAAGCTAATTGGTAAACCAAGGATGTTAACAATATGTCTGCTTTCATGAAAGGAGGAAGTAGGCACAATTGCAGATTTATTACAGGATTTGTATTAGCTGAAACAAATAAATATTTTTCTTTAAAGTTTATTATGTCGTTGCTTATCTTTTAGAGCAAAAAAGAAAATTTGAGTTCAGGTCCGCTTTAAAAAAAAGTCTTCCTAAGTTAAAAATGTTTGAGAGTGTACCAGCAATACAATTTATACATGATTATTAGGAAAGAGTGAACAGTACTTTTAAAGGGGCACTACAGCGAAAAACTGTAAAATTTTAAATTTGTGCAAACATATACAAATAAGAAGTACATTTTTTCCAGAGTAAAATGAGCCATACATTTCTTTTCTCCTATGTTGCTGTCACTTACAGTAGATAGTAGAAATCTGACAGAAGTGACAGGTTTTGGACTAGTCCATCTCTTTATAGGGGATTCTCAGGGATATATTTATTTTCAAAAGCACTTAGTGAATGGCAGTTGCTCTGTCCAACTGCCAAAAAACTGTGTAGGGAGCAGGGAAGCTGGCCAGCATCATTGTTTAAATCCCTTTTCGGGAAAATCTTTATAAAGAATAAAAGCCTTGCTGAGAATCCTATATTAAAAGATGGACTAGTCCAAAACCTGTCACTTCTGTCAGACTTCTACTGCCTACTGTAAGTGACAGGGACATAGGAGAAAAGTAATTTATGGCTAATTTTACTCTTGAAAAAACATACTTCTTATTTGTATATGTTTGTACATATTTTAAATTTTACAGTTTTTCGCTGTAGTGCCCCTTTAAATAGTGTACACCATTGCAGATCTGGACAAGGACTGTTTCAAAGCTATGGTACTTCTTGAAGCCAAATTGTAGAGAGTAAAACATGTACTGTAGTTCCTTGAGAGTCTGGCTTCGAGTTGGAGATAGACAGCCTTTTCAATAACCCTTCAATAACAGCCTTTTCCCTGGGTTTACCTAGAAAGGGGAGGTTAGAGACAAGTCTGTAGCTGCTCAAAATATCAAGATTTACCCTCCCTGGCGTTCTATTAAGATCGCCAGGGCGGCTGCGGGAGGTTTTTTTTTTTTATAAAAAAAATCTATTACATGCAGCCAACTGAAAGTTGGCTGCATGAAAGCCCACTAGAGGGCACTCCTGACGCGTACTTCTGATTGCCTCCGGCGATCAGAAGTAACAAGAAAGATCGCGATGAGCGGCCCTCCTTGTTATGCTTTCCTCGAGCGGAGTGACGTCATGGACGTCAGCCAACGTCCTGACGTCAGCCGCCTCCGATCCAGCCCTTAGCGCTGGCCGGAACTGATTGGTCGCGGCGGATCACCACAGAGCGGCGGTGATCAGGTAGCACACGCGGCTGGCAAAGTGCCGGCTGCGTGTGCACCTTTTTATTTGATGAAAATCGGCCCAGCAGGGCCTGAGCGGCACCCTCCGGCGGTAACGGACGAGCTGAACTCGTCCATACCGCTAAGGAGGTTAAAGGGGCTCTGTGGGGGTGTCCTGGGGATAAAAACTGTCAATTACCTGGGGCTTCTATCAGTCCCTGTAGCAGTAATGTCCCACGCCGTCCTCCTCCTATCCGCCGTTCTCCGCCACTGGCCCTGGTCAATTATTCATCTGACGACAAACGAATAATGCGGGCTCCCTCCCGTACGCGTCATTGGAAGCTTACGCAGTAAGCTTCTTATGATGCGGGCGGAAGCGAGCAGGCATGCGGACCCGGCTGCGCAGCCGCAGTTGAAAGCATGCCGCGCTAGAACGGAGCCGGCGGCAGAGAACGGCGGATCGGAGGAGGATGGCGTGGGATATTACTGCTTCAGGGGGCTGATAGAAGCCCCAGGTAAGTGACTGTTTATATCGCCAGGCCAGGACATCCCCACAGAACTCCTTTAAGTATGGTTTATCAAGTAAATGGTATCCAGCGCCCATCAGTATATGCGGAGAGTGTGAAACCCCATATCCATGGGGGAGCCTAAGAGTGATATGGGTTATCTTGGACAAAAGGACTGTCTCACTTAGTCTCAATTAAACACTTCAAGTTTATTAAATGTCTGCATACAAAACCCCCCCATCAACCCCCATAAAACCGAGCCTAAGAGTGTGTACCAGCCTAGCATACACAGCCGGCCGTGTCATTCATGCTGCACTGCCACACTGCACCATTCAACCAAAGGAGTTTACTCCCGGGAGTTTTTCAGATTAGTAAGTCTCCTGATGTATGTGCTAAGGCATTAAATCCAGTTCCATATCCAGTACTGTGCATAATCTATAATAAGAAATCCCAGATCCAATCCGGATGCAATCTTCACATATAGATATACAAAGCTACAATGTGCTGACTTGTCATATGATCTTAAACAGTTCATGCATGGGGAGTGAGGTATAGCATGCAATTGAAGTTAGTCCATGCAATTGGGGGGCCCAGTTAGTATAAAAGACCATTAAGCTTGCAGGCAATCATAAGGCATTAGATCAATCCAAGAATGCATAAGAGGCTGACGCCTGTTCCCAGCGTTCCACAGCCCTCACAAGCACACATGTGACGCTCTGCCCTGCGGGCTCTCACCACCTCGACAGGCTTCTAGGTCTCTCCTGGCAACTCTTCGGGACCCCCCTCCGTCCAGCAAATGCTCGCCTCCACCTCCTCTCAACCCCTCAGATCACCAGCAGTATTCCGCACAGTTCCGGACCCATGCGCCTGTCAGCGCGCAGCGTGTGACGTCACCCTCGGCTCGTTCCCGGGAAGTCAGCACATTGTAGCTTTGTATATCTATATGTGAAGATTGCATCCGGATTGGATCTGGGATTTCTTATTATAGATTATGCACAGTACTGGATATGGAACTGGATTTAATGCCTTAGCACATACATCAGGAGACTTACTAATCTGGAAAACTCCCGGGAGTAAACTCCTTTGGTTGAATGGTGCAGTGTGGCAGTGCAGCGTGAATGACACGGCCGGCTGTGTATGCTAGGCTGGTACACACTCTTAGGCTCGGTTTTATGGGGGTTGATGGGGGGGTTTTGTATGCAGACATTTAATAAACTTGAAGTGTTTAATTGAGACTAAGTGAGACAGTCCTTTTGTCTAAGTATGGTTTATGGAGCAGTGGCCAGATGGTTGCTTCTTTCAGGGAGGTAGGAAACTTCCCTGCTTGCAAATAACAGTTTACTATTTTTTGAAATGCTTGACTAAACAGATCAGGTCATTACAACATGAACAGTGTTTGGCAAGGGTCCAGGTCAACGGTAGTCCTGCAATGGTTTAGAAAAATATTTGAGATAACTTTTTTGGTAATTACCTTTAAGTCAAACCATGGCATTAGGGTTTATTTGTATTCATCATGAGGCTCTATATAGGTTTCCATTGCTGTAGATTTAATGGAGAAACATTTTGATCAAACTTTGGGAGGAAGAGGGCAAATTTCTCACATAGGTCCTTTGAGGATGTGATGCTGGGTTTCCAAGCAGATGGGTTGTATAAACAGAGAACAGAATAGCTGGGTGGGTTTGTTGGCAGCTTTGGTGATTTCTTGTGAAACAACTGAGGACCTTTAATTGTTGATCAATGATCATTGCCTGGTAATTTTAGGAAGTTTTTCCTATGCGGTCTGATGCTTGCGGCATTGTCACTCCAGTCTGAGCCCCTCTTTCTTTAGGTGCTTTATAGAGTTGTCGATCTATTGTGCATGATGTAACAGAGTGGAATGTCTGACATTTTAGAGAAAGTGAGAATTTTCTTCAAAAGGTGATTTATCATCCCCATTGACTTCAATGCTTTTTTAGAAATGTGTTTTCACATGTCCATTTCTTTTGCAAACATTCTCATTTGCATAAAATCACATTTCTCGTAACCATTGACTTTAATTCAGTTGGTAAAAATGTCACAAACCCATATATTTTTAAGCATATTGGGCATGATTCACAAAGCTTTTTTCACCTGTTATTCTCTGTTTTCACCTTATCTATGTTACATTTTTAAGCCTCCAAAGAGCAAACATATAATATAATTAAGGTAAGAATAATAATATTGAAATGAAGTTAATAAGGAATAACTTACTTTGAGTGATTATTTTGCTTGTAAATGTGCTGAAAGGTTATTTTTAACAAATAGGTGATAAATAAGTTATTTATGAGACGTTTTGGGTATAGAGCCCATTGTCATCTGTGAGAAAATGTATTTGCTTAAGCCCATATGTGTTTGCAAATATTCTCTTCCATATGATATTTTTTGTAAAAATGATAAAAAAATAAATAAAAAAGATTCACTTATCACTATGTTCATGTAAGTAATTAATATTGCCTTGCAATTCCATGCTGTTCTTGTGGGTAGTATCTTGTACAGACACCAAATTGGACTGCATGGGTCTTTTACTTTCTTTCAGGGCAGCCATGGGGGGAGGGGGGGGGCAACTAACACTGCAGTGAGGGGCCCAGGGCTTCTGTGGTCCCCAAAAGTGTTAGAAGGGTTGTGGGGAGCAGATGAGTGAGCCCGCTACAGCAGACTTTCTATACTGGGGCACCAGCTATATCTGGCTACAGGCTACCTATACCTGGCTACCTATTCTGGGGCTGGAACCAACTATACCTAGCTACCTATACTGGGGCACCACCTATACCTGGCTACCTATAATTGGGCACCACCTATACTTGGCTACCTTTACTGAGGGCACCACCTGTACCTAGCAACCTATACTAGGGCACCACCTATACTTGGCTACTTATACTGGGGCGCCTATAGCTTGCTACCTATATTCGCGGTATCTGTACCTGGCTAACCTATACTGGTGCACCACCCATACCAGGCTACCTATACTGGGGACAACTATACCAGGCTACCTATACTGGAGCACCACCTATAGCTGGCTACTTATCCTGGGGGAACCTATACCTGGCTACCTATACTGGGGGCACCTTTACTGGCTAGGGCAGGGGGACGAGCTGAGAAAGAAGAAGACAAGAGATAACACATGGGGGATACAAGAGGCACAGGGGGAACAGAGGTGGACAAAAGAGGCACAGGGAGAAAAGAGATGAGACGGGAAGATGAGGTCACACAGAGGGACACAAAAGAGGCACAAACTGAGGTGTGACAGAGGGGGATAAAAGAGGCATAGGAAGAAAAGAGGGGACAAAAGAGAATGGATAAAGGATAAGAACGGACCTACAAGTCCCTATCTCGGTTGTTAACCGGGGACCACCTGTATTTTGCTAGTATTTGGCTCCACCCACAACATGATATGACCACGCCCACTTTTTGCTGCATCACGTTGTGCATGTCGCTTTCTTCAGTGTTGGAGCCATGCACATTTTGTTGCCACAGCGCACTTTGCACACGGACACGGGGTTGGGGAGGCTAGTAGCCAGGCACAGCAACCAGTGGGTGGGCCCAGGGAGGGGTGGGCCCAGGCCTGATGGTGTGTGAGAGGCCCCAACATTTCTGATGGCGGCCCTGCCTGCAAGTAGCCCTTTACAAATGTGTCCTACCATGAACAATTATAAAAATCTTAACATATGGGAGAGGGTTGTAAGGACTCACATATAAAAAAGGAAAGTGCTTAAAAGGGCACTATGGTAAAAAAATGTTGTAAAATGTAAAATATGTGCAAACATATACAAATAAGTATGTTTTTTCCAGAGTAAAACAAGCCATAAATTACTTTTCTCCTATGTTGCTGTCACTTACAGCAGGTAGTAGAAATCTGACAGAAGCGACAGGTTTTGGACAAGTCCATCTCTTCATGGGGGTATTCTCAGGGATTTATTTATTTATTTTCAAAAGAACTTAGTGAATGGCAGTTGCTCTGCCCAACTGCCCAAAAACTGTGTAGAGAGCAGGGAAGCTGGCCAGTATCATTATTTAAATGCTTTTTAAGGAATCTCTTTATAAAGCTTCTGTCAGATTTCTACTACCTACTAGTAGCAGTAGGGTATTGTACCGTGTTAGCCATAAGTAAAAGCAAGAAGTTTTAAATCAGGATGATACAATTTATTGGTTAACTAAAAAGAATAAGAATAAG
The DNA here is from genome assembly GCF_040937935.1 of Hyperolius riggenbachi. Taxonomy (NCBI): domain Eukaryota; kingdom Metazoa; phylum Chordata; class Amphibia; order Anura; family Hyperoliidae; genus Hyperolius; species Hyperolius riggenbachi. Next base: position 158,770,616 of record NC_090651.1, read on the forward strand.
CAAGCTTTCGGTCTTGCAGCCTTCATCGGGCTTACAATCCTGTGTGCTTGCAAGCTGATGGTACAGACAGCTTTATACATGCAAAACAAAAAACTGTGGGCAAGCACCATCCACAATACCATAAAATATGGAAAAATAAATAGGGAGTGTGCAGAAAGGAACCAAATACACCTATAAATTATACAAGAACAAGAAGTTCCATAAAGAACCGCACCACTCAACCAATTAATTCAATAATATGAAACATCTTTATTAAGTACAAAATGAATAAAAACACTTAAAACCAAAAACAAAGGGGCACTCTGTAATATTTATCAAATATCATCTGTAAAATCACAGCATGTATCCATAAAACCTTGCAAAATACCACTCATATCAATGAATCAATAATATAATGATAAACAGTACACAACATCTACATGAGAAACAGTAAATGAAGGATGATGAATCCCCAAGTAAGTCAACCAGCACTATAACCCAGAGCCGTCTCACCCACCAGGCAGCTATAAATTCCTGCCTGGAGTGGCAGGAGGAGCCAGGAGCGCTGTTGAGAGTTGAAAGAATAAATGCCTCTCAGCCCACTTAGGTTTCAGTTTACACAGCAGCGGCTAACAGCACCGCCTGACTGGACTCATAACTGGATTCACTGACTGATTAATTTAGTTCCTTTAGCTCAATAATTTAAAGAACCACAGTACTGAGTCAGTGAGAGAAGGCTCGGAGTACAGCATCAGCTTCTGAGTCCTGACTCTTCACTCTGATTCACTGATTCATTTAGTTCCTCTCTCTCTGCTACTAGTAACTGAGTGGATGTAGAGACTGAGCATAGCAGGATTAGCAGCCAGGCTTGGACTGCCCCCCAGGCTTTTATTCAGTGATTTAGGGATGGTCTGGTGTATTCAGGTTTGTTGTTGTACAGTGATGTGAAATACTAGGCTAGCTGATAAAAGTGCAATTAGAGGACAGGCAAGCTGGTAAATATACACAGCATGATGCAGAACTTGCCTGGAGGATCCCTGGGAAAACATCTGTCTTGTCTCTCTCCATTGTTATAATGACTGCATGTGCAGATATGGTGTTAAACAGGTTGAAAAGTTTTGACAGTCCCTAGACTCCAGGAGGACTCCTTTTTGACTTGTATGAGAGACTGGCAGTGACAGGAATCCTATTACCGGCAACTAGTCTCTGTGTAATTTGGGACTGCAATACAGATTAGCTCTCTGCTCCATCTCCTGCTATTCTCCTTTAGACTGTAAGCTCGCAAGGGCAGGGCTCTCTCCCCCTTTTGTGTCTTGGAAATCATTATACATTTTATTCATCATGTTATTTTTATCACTGTCATTACCACTTCTGTATTTTGTATTCTGTATGCTGTATCATTTTTTTGTATTTTGTCACTAATTATGTATCTTGTATATTAGTGTACACCATTGTCTGTATTATGTACCCCATGTTTGTTTCTCACTTTGTACAGTGCCACAGAATATGTTGGCGCTTTATAAATCAATAATAATAATAATTCTCAGTCTCACTCCACTCCTCCTCTCTCTGGGCTAGTGCACGACAAAATCGCAATAGCAAGCACTAGCAATTTGTAAATGCGACTTGACAATTTGGGCTGAGGCTGCCATGATAATGGGCCTCAAGTCTATGTTTCCCCACAGGCCAAAAGGTCCCAGTCCTCCCCTGGTAGCAGCATAGTGTGTGTGTATAGTGTGTATAGTGTGTATCTACTGTGTGCTGTGTGTGTATAGTGTGTGTGTGTGTGTGTGTGTGTGTATAGTGTATATCTACTGTGTGTGTGTGTAAGTACTGTGTGTGTGTGTACTGTGTGCTGTGTGTGTATAGTGTGTGTGTGTGTGTGTGTGTGTGTGTGTGTGTGTACAGTGTTTGTGTGTGTGTACTATGTGTGTGTACTGTGTATAGTGTGTGTGTGTGTGTGTGTGTGTGTACTGTGTATAATGTGTGTGTGTGTACTGTGTATAGTGTGTGTGTTGTGTGTACTGTGTGCATGTGTGTGTTGTGTGTACTGTGTGCATGTGTATATTGTGTGTGTGTGTGTATGCCGCAATAAGTATATTTTATGGTGAAACGCTCTGCTGCATTACAACCATTTTGTGGTGAACCCATGCCGCAATAAGTGTAATTTCTGGTGAAACGCAGCTGTATTATGATTTTCGGGGGGCTTGGGGGGTGGGGTTCACCACAGGGGTGGGGCGCAATCACGGGGGGGGGGGGGGGGGGGCGGGGGGCACACCACAGGATTTCTCGCCTGGAGTGACAAAATGGCTAGAGACGCCCCTGCTATAACCAATAGAGTGAACAAGGTGTGCGTATAAGAAATATTAGAGGATGGAAAACAATAAGGAAAGCTATCCACAGAAGAACAGTGAATATAGGGGAAAAACGTGTGAATTAGGATATCAGTAGGATATCAGTAGGAACTAAGCAAAGATGCAAAGGACAAACAACAGTGAACAAGCTCTTATACACCTCGGTAAGCTCCAGCTTGTTCACTGTTGTTTGTCCTTTGCATCTTTGCTTAGTTCCTACTGATATCCTACTGATATCCTAATTCACACGTTATTCCCCTATATTCACTGTACTACTGTGTATAGCTTTCCTTATTGTTTTCCATCCTCTAATATTTCTTATACGCACACCGTGTTCACTCTATTGGTTATAGTGCTGGTTGACTTACTTGGGGATTCATCATCCTTCATTTACTGTTTCTCATGTAGATGTTGTCAGGGGCATAGGAATAGGCCCTGCAGCCCCTGCGCCCGCGGGGGGGCCCGCCCCCCCCCCTGGGGCCCGCTCGGGGCCGTTTTGTGGGTGCTGGAGGGGTGGCAGCATGAGGGGAAAGCCTTGCCCACAGTCGGCGGGGAGAGGGGTAGTTCCCCCCTCTCCCTCACCTCGGGGCTCTCCCCTCTGCGCTCCCCTCCAGCTCGTAAGTGTCTGTGGGGCTGTGGTGGGCAGCGAGCGGCGGGCAGATACATACCTGCTTCCGTGCGTTCCATCGGAGACTTCTCCCTCTAGCGGCTGACGTCACTTCCGGAAGTGACGTCAGCCGCTAGAGGGAGAAGTCTCCGATGGAACGCACGGAAGCAGGTATGTATCTGCCCGCCGCTCGCTGCCCACCACAGCCCCACAGACACTTACGAGCTGGAGGGGAGCGCAGAGGGGAGAGCCCCGAAATGAGGGAGAGGGGGGAACTACCCCTCTCCCCGCCGACTGTGGGCAAGGCTTTCCCCTCATGCTGCCACCCCTCCAGCACCCACAAAACGGCCGCGAGTGGGCCCCGGGGGGGGGGGGCCCGCTCAGAAAATCTGCAGGGGGGCCCGGTGGGGCCTAGTTACGCCCCTAGATGTTGTGTACTGTTTATCATTATATTATTGATTCATTGATATGAGTGGTATTTTGCAAGGTTTTATGGATACATGCTGTGATTTTACAGATGATATTTGATTAATATTACAGAGTGCCCCTTTGTTTTTGGTTTTAAGTGTTTTTATTCATTTTGTACTTAATAAAAATGTTTCATATTATTGAATTTATAGCTTTATACATGCAACATCAAACTCCCAGGTCTGTGAGCTTGGTGTAAACAAGGATTCTTATCTCAGCTAACAACCTCCCACCCCTTTTAGATGTTCTGCTTCACTTAAGACATCTTAATGATATGTATTAATGCTTGAAAGAAATCTCTGTTTTCCCTTTTGATGTTGCATGTATAAAGCTGTCTGTACCATCAGTTTGCAAGCATACAGGATTGCAGGGGTGTTTCTAGGGTCCTTGGAGATCGGGGGCACCCGTGGGCACCAGGTGGGGAGGTATATGGCAAAAATGGGCGTGACTATGATGTGAGTGGGCGTGGCCATGGGTGGGGCCAAATGTACATGAACTTAGCAGCGGTGTAAGCTACAAATAACGGGCCTGCCCATCAAAATATTGGATGGAGCCCCCTGTCCTTTATTTAGATAATTTGCAATCAGTATAGGCATAGATCAAAGATGTATACGCACATACAATTTTGATTGGTCAATCACTGACCCCCAATTTTACCACCCCCGTGCAGTAAGTGGGCCAACAGACAATGAATTTTATGAACAGAGCTAAAATTGGCTAATCAAAATTGTATGTGTGTACCAGGCTTTACAGCTAATACTGTACATACTGAAAGTAGCAGGGATCAGCATACAATATAGCTGGTTTACAATCAGTAAAGGCACAGAGTAACACCTTACACTGTACACACTGGAGGTAAATCAGCACACAGTGCAGCAACTAGAGAACAGCGTATACTGTACATACTGTAGGCAGCAGAATTCAGCACACTGCAGCTAGCGTGCCAAAAATATGAGGATCACGTTGTGCGGCGTGCTTATCGCGCCGCACCGAAAAATGGGTGGGCCATGGACCAGAATATAGGTGTGGTAATGGGTGGAGACAAATTTACATGAACCTAGCAATGGTGGGACATTAGATTATGACAGTGGGGGCGAACCTTTTGGAGGTCGAGTGCCCAAACTGCAACCCAAAAGTCACTTATCTATCGCAAAGTGGCAACAGCAATTTAAACTAAATACTGCACAAACGTTTTAACTCATACATGAACATTATGGAAAATCCAAGTTGAAAATAAACTGTGAAGATAAACAATTTCATCCATCCTACTCCTGAAAAATGTATTCAATTTTTTAGAACCTCCCAGTTTTATTTTCTGTTTTAAAAAGCTAAAAAAGTAGGTTTAATGCTATTGTCTCATTTGATAAGGATTCAGCTTTTCCCATAGTCTCGCAGTTAGCAATCATGTGACCCCCAACAAGACAAATTCAGCAATCATGAGGCCCCCAACAAATCATGAGTCCCCCAACAAGACAAATTCAGCAATCATGAGGCCTCCAACAAATCATGAGGCCCCCAACAAGACAAATTCGGCAATCTTGAGGCCCCCAACAAATCATAAGGCTCCCAACAAGACAAATTCAGCAGTCATGAGGCACATAAATAGACAGCATTTCACATAAATAGGCAGAATGCCCCCTTAATATGGTAGCCCCCCAAGTCAGGTAGTGAGTGACAGGGACCCCCAGGTTAGCTAGTGAGTGACAGGTGCCTCCAGTTAGGTAGTGAGTGACAGGGACCCCGATAGTGAGTGCCAGGGAGCCCCTTTAGGTAGTGAGTGAGTGCCAGGGAGCCCCTTCAGGCAGTGAGTGAGTGCCAGGGAGCCCCTTCAGGCAGTGAGTGAGTGCCAGGGAGCCCCTTCAGGCAATGAGTGAGTGCCAGGGAGCCCCTTCAGGCAGTGAGTGAGTGCCAGGGAGCCCCTTTAGGCAGTGAGTGAGTGCCAGGGAGCCCCTTCAGGCAGTGAGTGAGTGACAGGGAGCCCCTTTAGGCAGTGAGTGAGTGACAGGGAGTCCCTTTAGGTAGTGAGTGAGTAACAGGGAGTCCCTTTAGGTAGTGAGTGAGTCACAGGGAGCCCCTTTAGGAAGTGAGTGAGTGAGTGACAGGGAGCCCCTTTAGGTAGTGAGTGAGTCACAGGGAGCCCCTTTAGGAAGTGAGTGAGTGACAGGGAGCCCCTTTAGGTAGTGAGTGAGTGCCAGGGAGCCCCTTTAGGTAGTGAGTGAGTGACAGGGAGCCCATTAGGTAGTGAGTGAGTGGAGTGACAGGGAGCCCCATTAGGTAGTGAGTGAGTGACAGGGAGTCCCTTTAGGTAGTGAGTGAGTGACAGGGAGTCCCTTTAGGTAGTAAGTGAGCCACAGAGAGCCCTTTTAGGAAGTGAGTGAGTGACAGGGAGCCCCTTTAGGCAGTGAGTGAGTGACAGGGAGCCCCATTAGGCAGTGAGTGAGTGCCAGGGAGCCCCTTTAGGTAGTGAGTGAGTGCCAGGGAGCCCCTTTAGGTAGTGAGTGAGTGACATGGAGCCCATTAGGTAGTGAGTGAGTGACAGGGAGTGAGTGAGTGACAGGGAGTCCCTTTAGGTAGTGAGTGAGTCACAGGGAGCCCCTTTAGGAAGTGAGTGAGTGACAGGGAGCCCCATTAGGCAGTGAGTGAGTGCCAGGGAGCCCCTTTAGGTAGTGAGTGAGTGCCAGGGAGCCCCTTTAGGGAGTGAGTGATTGACAGGGAGCCCCTTTAGTTAGTGAGTGAGTGCCAGGGAGCCCCTTTAAGGAGTGAGTGAGTGCCAGGGAGCCCCTTTAGTTAGTGAGTGAGTGCCAGGGAGCCCCTTTAGGGAGTGAGTGAGTGCCAGGGAGCCCCTTTAGGGAGTGAGTGAGGACAGGGAGTCCCCCCCCTCTAGCCGCCACCGCTCCCCCCTTACCTTGCAGACAGTGTGTGTCACTCAGACCTCAGGATCAGCGGCGACCCGACCAGTACGAGGCGAGCGGGTGCCGGACACACCCGCTCTATATGCGGAAGTGATGTCACTTCCGCATATCAGTGCGGGCGCTGGGTCCTAGCGCCCGCACGATTGGTCGCCGGCTTGCCGCCTTATCGAGGTCTGAGTGACGCGGCGGCGGTGGCTGGAGGGAGCCGCTGACAGAGGGGGTGGCGGCTGGGGAAGAGATCCGTGGCACCCCAGGACAGATTGGGGGCACGTGCCCTCCCAAAAAAGGGCTAGTGACGCCCCTGCAGGATTGTAAGCCCGACGAAAGCTGCAAGGCCGAAAGCTTGCTTCTACTACCTACTGTAAGTGACAGCAACATAGGAGAAAAGTAATTTATGGCTCATTTTACCTTCCAAAAAACATACTTTTTATTTGTCTATGTTTGCACACGTTTTAAATTTTTTACCATAGTGCCCCTTTAAAAGTGTCAAGTGGACAATAAGGCTCTATAGCCTAAATGGACTGGTCTCACGTGAAAGTATTATTAATGTTTTCAGTCACTTAATTTCTCAATCTTTCTACGGGAGCCTCTGCATATGTATTTGAAAAATGTGTGGGGTGGCCACCATCCATGTTAAGTTATGTATAGAGAAATGTGCATATGCCTGCAGCAGCAGCTGGGCACAGTTCAAACATGTCCTAACTTAGAGTTTTAGCTTTCTGCTGCCACACTTTTACTGCTTAGGGAATTGTGGCAGCACATTTGTTTCAGGAAATTACTTCTAAAGAGTATTTTAATAGTGAATTATTATAGCTAATATGTGTATCCACTGGATACACATAAAATAGAGAACCCTCTTCAAAATTGGCATTTGTCTTTTAGTCACTATTCAGCTGCGTTTGACTGTTTGCCACTAGTGTTGGGCGAACACCTGGATGTTCGGGTTCGGGCCGAACAGGCCGAACATGGGCCAGATGTTCGGCCTGTTCGGCCCGAACCCCGAACTCAATGGAAGTCAATGGGACCCCCGAACATGCCGCTTTTGGGGGCCCTATGTGGTCGCAGGCATAAGTGGCGAGCATGCCCCGATCGCGGGGGGGGGGGTCGGAAATTCCCCCCACCCCCTCCGCTAGCGCTTCCCCATAAAAAAAGTTTGCGTAAAGTTAATAGTACCTAGTGGTGGCTGGCTGGCTGTGGTGATGAGATGAGTGAGGAGGAGTCCGATCGACTAAGAGACGCGTTGAGGCCGGGCAGCGGGCGGTTCAGCGGTAGTACCCTTGTGGTACTTCCGCCCTTTCTCTGACCTCACGTCCTCTACGTGATGACGCATACGAGGGTACGCGTGACGCGATCGGGGCATGCTCCCCCTTTATGCCTGCGACCCCATAGGGGGCCGTATTCGGGCGAACAGGGCCCTGTTCGGCTGAACAGGGGCCCTGTTCGGCCCTGTTCGGCGGGCATTGAGTAGTTCGGGCGAACCCGAACTAAAAAGGCCGAACACCATTAGGTGTTCGGCCGAACTCGAACATCACCCGAACAGGGTGATGTTCTGCAGAACCCGAACAGTGGCGAACACTGTTCGCCCAACACTATTTGCCACCCCATGCAACCACTCTATTTTCACCAGGCCCTTCTATTTTCTACAGTCTCTCAAAGCTTTTCCAAGCTCATGTTTGTTGCTTCCATGATCCTATGTAGCCATCTCATGCTCTGCCGTCCTCTCCTCCTTTTGCTGCTGATCTTTTGAAGCATCAGGGTCTCCAATAAGTTCTGGCTTCTCATTGTGTGTCCAAAGTATTTTAGCTTCATCTTCAGCACTGGTCCTTCCAATGAACAGTCAGGGTTGACGTCTTTAAGGATTGACTAATTGTTTTTCTTGAAGTCCAAGGGACTCTCAAAAGTCTTCTCCAGCACCACAATTTGAAGGTTTCTATTCTTCGGCGCTCAACATTTCTTATGGTCCAACTCTCACAAACCTACATATATTACTACTGGAAAAAACATGGATTTAATAAATTGGTGTACCTGGATACCTTAATGACTTGTTGTAACTGAGTCACAACTCCCACAACATCAGATCAACAGGATCTAAAAACTTAACCACCCCCAGAGTCCAACTCAAAATCTTTGGAGCCAGAGCCTTCTTTAAAGGAGTTGTCAGGCATATTTTAATAAAATAAATGCTACTTACCGGGGGCTTCCTCCAGCCCCAAGCTCCCAGGACCTCCCTTGCAGTATTTCTGCCCCTGAGCAGTCCGCTCCGGCCCATGTGGCGGTGATTGACAGCGCCGATCGCGCAGGCGCAGTACAAAGCGACCTCCAGGTCGCTCTGACGTCATCGCCGGGGACTGGGTCAGAGCTCTGGCAAACGGCCGCGGGCAGAGCTGCGGCGAGGAAGGTCCTGGGAGCTTGGGGCTGGAGGAAGCCCTCGATAAGTAGCGTTTATTTTATTAAAATATGCCTGACAACTCCTTTAATGCTGAAATGTCTTGCCACACCTAATCAAAGCAGCTTCAACACTGGAGGCATTTAAATCAAAACTGAAAAACCACCTGTTTAGTCTGGCTGCTACTAATGATCCCATAATGTTTTCCCCTGTAACACATCAGAAACCAATCCTACTGTATGTACTGGTACTATAGGTCCTATGGCAGAAAAGCCCTTTATAAATGTCGTTGACTCGTTGTCATTGTAATTCTGCATCATCTCAGAATTATCTGCATCTCATTGAACATCAGTATTCAACAAGAACCTCACTTTTATCCTAATTTTATTTTTGTCCTTTTATGTCTCTTACATAGGTAATTTTATAAACATGCACTGTTTTAATGTGTAATTTAATGACTATATAGGCTCAGTGCATGTTACAAACACATCTGGTTTCTTGAGAGCTGATATATTTAAATCTACAGTTTACAGCGGTAGTAGAATCATTTAATTAAATTATATTTCAGCCTGCCCAGAAATCCATTACAATTTCATAAGGTCAAAATATAATGAAACAAAATATCAACATAAACCAAATAAATATTTTTTTTTCAAAAAACAACATTTGCCGGGTACTATTTCTGTCACAAAACAATGTGTGTGTGTTTATACTTTTATTGTCAGAATAATAAACTTTTTTCAGTAAGAATTATTTTCCAGCGCTGTAATTATGGTCCCATGAAAATACCAATTACGTATTCAGTAAGCTGGTCACCAAAGATTAACATTTTGATGCAAACAAATGTACTTTATTTTTGCTTCATAAAAAATTATCTTCATTCAATCTGCATTCTCTTCGGTATGTAAAAGATTATCTACATTAGTGAAACATTCTCTCTGTGGTTGCCAAGCAGAAACTAATTATTCTTTATGAATGAAGCAGAAAGTAACTACTGATAAGATGGCTTTGCTAATTATGATCTTTTATAATAAGTGAGACTACAAGGAGCAATACCTTGTTATTTCATGGACATTAATGTTCCATTTTGATAAATGTGAAAATGTATGATGTTCTCTATTGCTAATTTTAAAAGAATGTTTACATCAGTTTTATCTGTTGAAAATGTTTCAACTCAAATGGTTAGCTCCAAACAAATAAACCCTCCAGCACTCCAACAAGTAATTAGAATTAGAAATAAGTAATTTAGCATCCTGAGTTTGTCCGTAAGTAAAAACGCATCTTCCTGATGAGGAGGTCACTAAGTATTTTCCCCATGATTATGCTCCTGCACATTTCTCTAATCACAGCATATCATCAGATTATGGCCAGGCTGCTCATATCATTTATTTAAAAAAAAATGAACAGCAGCTGTGCAGTGGAATTCCTGGTGAACATTTTATTTGAACCTGCATGTGCATGCATACTCTCATAGATGTGGGATGTGTAAAAAGAGGAACAATGAAAAAGAAATATGGTCAAAGTAAACAATGGGAAGGCTTTGGGGAATTTATGACATGTAGATGTTTATATCAATACTACACGCAGATTCTGGATGCAGAAAAACTCCAATGAAAGACTCCAATGAAAGCCTAGGGGCGCAGATTTCCCATAGGCATTCATTGGAGTCAGTTTTCTGCATCCAGAATCTGTGTGTAGTGGGAATTAAACAATAAAAACAATTGTATGAAACAGGTGTGAATTTTTTTTAAATTTTTTTAAACATTTAAAAACCAGATGTGTGCTTTTTTAACTTTTTATTTACTTTGATAACCCCCATTATATTAGTCTCTCCTCCTCCTGAGCATTGGAGTTGGTATTGATCCCCTTTCCTCTTAGCATCAAAATATGGGTACTTTGCAAAGTATTGCCCCTTAACAAGGTCACCACAATGTTGAAAGCCACATGAACATATTGGGGAGGAGAGCCATGCTTGCTGGCTCTGCCCTCTCAGCCACCAAACCTGCATGGTTGATTATGGGGTTAACCTCCTGAGTGATAATCCCGAGCTGAGCTCGGGGTATATCGCGCAGGAGGATTTCTCAGGCCCTGGTGGGCCGATTTGCATAATTTTTTTTGTTACACGCAGCTAGCACTTTGCTAGCTGCGTGTAACTTCCGATCGCCGCCGATCCGCCGCCGCTCGCCGTGCCGTGCAGTTGCCCCCTCCCCGACCCCTTGCGCAGCCTGGCCAATCAGTGCCAGGCAGCGCTGAGGGGTGGATCTGGACTCCCTCCGTCGTCACGACGTCCATGACGTCGGTGACGTCATCCCGCCCCGTTGCCATGGCGACCGGGGAAGCCCAGCAGGAAATCCCATTCTGAACGGGATTTCCTGCTTACTCTGATCGCCGAAGGCGATCGGAGTAGGTAGGGGGATGCCGCTGCACTGCGGCTATCATGTAGCGAGCCCTGGGCTTGCTACATGATTTAAAAAATAAAAAATTTAAAAAAATAGTGCTGTGCTACCTCCTGGGCGATATAATTGTATCGCCCAGAGGGTTAATGTGGCAAAGGGGGGGGAAATGTTGTTTTTTAACACTTTGGCCTCCTGGACATACTAGCAACGCCCAGGAGGCCATGTGCGCGTCGGCACGCTCCCGCGGCCAATCGTGCGTGTGCACGCGTGCTCCCGGCCGTGGATCGTTAGCCCACGAATCAATGAATCGGGCTATGGTGCCCGATCACTGATTCCTCTCCCCCGCAGAAAAAGTGACAGCTTCTCTCAGAAGCTCCGCTTTTTCTGGCTGTTGCGTCCCCCATGCGTCCCTCTAAGCGTATGTTACGCTTAGAGTGACGTCATGTAAACTAACTCATGGCCGCTATCTTGTGGCCAAAAAGTAAAAATACAACTAAAAGTAAAAAAAATAAAACTCAACACACATTTACATTATAAAAGTACTGTTTACATCCCACCCTCCCAAAAAATACCCAAATAAAATGTTTAATATGAAAAAAAAAAAATTACAATAATAAAAAAACAACATGTAAATATTTACCTAAGGGTCTAAACTTTTTAAATATCAATGTAAAGATGAAATATTTCTATATTTTTTTTATTGTAAACTTGTAAATAGTGATAGATGCAAAACGGAAAAAATGCACCTTTATTTCCAAATAAAATATTGTCGCCATACATTGTTATAGGGACATAATTTTAATGGTGTAATAACCGGGACATATGGGCAAATACAATACGTGAGTTTTAATTGTGGAGGCATGTATTATTTTGAAACTATAATGGCTGAAAACTGAGAAATAATGAATTTTTTTCCGTTTTTTTCTTATTCTTCCTGTTAAAATGCATTTACAGTAAAGTGGCTCTTAGCAAAATGTACCACCCAAAGAAAGCCTAATTGGTGGTAGAAAAAACAAGATATAGATCAGTTCATTGTGATAAGTAGTGATAAAGTTATAGGCTAATGAATTGGAGGTGAACATTGCTCGGATGCATAAAGTGAAAACGACTGAAGGCTGAAGTGGTTAAACAATTAAAAATATTTTCAGTGCTATCACATTTATTAGTATTCTTCAGGGATGGACACAAATTCTGATTTCAGGTTCCTAAATTTTACTGTGACCATTTGTGACCTGATCATTCATGGTAAGGTCCATTGCCTTGATGGTAGGTGAACTTTTAAAACCTTCAGGGCATTTACGCAGCCACAATTTCTTTAAAAAAGGCATACAAAGTATACAAAAACTTGGGCAGTGGCATGGTGGAGGGGGTTAAAGGGTAAAATATTCCACAGAAAAATACATGTAGTTTCTATATTGTGCAAATTAAGGTCTTTAGCATGGCTGCCATGGTTACCAGAGATGGCCCGAACCTCCAACTTTCGGTTCGCGAACTTCCGCAAAAGTTCGGTTTGCACACATTTTCGCGAACCGCAATAGACTTCAATGGTAAGGCGAACTTTGAAAACTAGAAACACTTATGCTGGCCACAAAAGTGATGGGAAGGGGAGTATTAAAGCAGAATGAAACCCAGCATTTCTACTTTGCTCTAATAGATTATTTACAGCATATTATATACAACCAGCATTTTTTTTTTTACTAGAACTGCATTGAAAGGTTTAACACAGGCTTTAGAAGCTTCCATGTCTGCAGAGCTGGCCGCTTCCGAAACTTTACATAATGTTATCTAGTGTTTAATTATATCAAGTGAGAAATGTAAACACAGCCTTCTCTCACACTGCCGGGTCCCTTGAACAAAGTCAGACAAGCATAAATGCTTTCTGATGCTTTCTGATTAAGTTAGAAGATGAATAAAGCAGTTATGAATAAAATGCAAAGCTCTCAGAGAAAAATTAGTGTACTTTAGGAATGTTTAATTTCAAAATGAATAATAATACTTATGCACAAAAGCAAATATGCTAACCATATGGCATATAAAAAGTAGTAAAACATGTTTTTATTGAATATTATGTCAGGGTTTTATACCGCGCTAAGGGCAGAAATCACATTGAATGCTAAATTGCAGGCCTAAAGTGCTTTAAAACATCGTGCATGTGTATACATCAATAAGGATGAATAATTAGAGTACTGCTTCACACTGACACACCAAACTCACTGTGTAACGCACTGCAAACAGCTGTTTGTGTTGTGACGGCCGTGCTGTACGGCTTTCCAGGCCATATGGTCGCCGAGGCTGAAGTAGCTGACAGAACAGTGGTCTGTCCACAATGACACAATGACCTTATTATCGTGGGTGTGCCCCCCCCAGACACTCATATAGCCGGCGATCATTGCTTCATTGTGATACGCAAGCCCCTTCACTGCGACAAGGTAATGAACACGAAGGGGAACACATGTACATGCCTTTTGTTTTGTTGTTGCAACTGCAGTGCAGCAAGAAAAATGAGGCAGGCATGTACAAGCCTTTTTGTTTTGTTGTTGCAGCTGCAGTGCAGCAAGAAAAATGAGGCAGGCATGAACACTTACCAGAAAAAATTATTATATCGGCCGTTGCTAGCATACTTAGTCTTGGGGCAGGCAGTCACACGGCGTGCAGGCAGAGATGCTGTGTGTGTATGGATGGACTTAGTCTTGGGGCGGGCAGTAGGCCTTCGGGATCCATGCCTCTTTCATTTTGATAAAGGTGAGGTACTGAACACTTTTGTGACTTAGGCGACTTCTCTTCTCAGTGACAATGCCTCAAGCTGCGCTGAAGGTCCTTTCTGTCAGGACGCTTGAGGCAGGGCAAGTCAGAAGTTGGATGGCAAATTGGGACAGCTCTGACCACAGGTCAAGCCTGCTCACCCAGTAGTCCAAGGGTTCATCGCTGCTCACAGTGTCTACATCCACACTTAAGGCCAGGTAGTCGGCTACCTACCAATCGAGGCGTTGGTGGAGGGTGGATCCGGAAGCGCTAAGGCAAGGCATTGGACTAAAGAATGTCTGCATGTCCGACATCACCATAAGATCGCTGGAGCGTCCTGTCCTTGCCTGCGTGGACATGGGAGAAGGATTACTGGCAGTGGTACCTTTATTGCATTGTGCTGTGACATCACCCTTAAATGCATTGTAAAGCATAGTTACCAGCTTGTTCTGCAAGTGCTGCATCCTTTCTGCCTACAGGTGAGTTGGTAACATGTCCGCCACTTTGTGCCTATACCGAGGGTCTAGTAGCGTGGCCACCCAGTACAGCTCATTCTCCTTGATCTTTTTTTATATGGGGGTCCCTCAACAGGCTGGACAGCATGAAAGGTGCCATCTTCACAAAAGTGGGATCCAGACGTACTATCCATCTCCTCTTGCTCTTCCTCAGTGATGTCAGGTAAGTCCTCCTCCTCCCCCCAGCCACGAACAATACCACGGGAACTTTGAGCAGCACAAGCCCTTTGCGACGCCTGCTGAAATTGTTCTTCTGCTGCCGCCTCCTCCAAAGAAACACCTTCCTCATCATCCGAGTCTGACTCCTGTTCCCCACACGACTCTTTCTCCTCCTCCCCCCTCTGTGCTGCCGCAGGTGTTGAGGAAACATCTGGTTCTGATTAAAATGTATCCCACAACGCTTCCTCCCATGACTATTCCTCTTTACACTCCTCCATAGCTTGATCCACCACTCTACGCACGGCACACTCCAGGAAGTAAGCGTACGGGATCAAGTTGCTGATGGTGCCTTCACTGCGACTCACCAGGTTGGTCACCTCCTCAAATGGCTACATGAGCCTGCATGCATTTCGCATCAGTGTCCAGTTGTTGGGCCAGAACATCCCCATCTCCCCAGATTGTGTCCTTCTACTGAAATTGTAGAGGTACTGGGTGATGGCTTTCTCCTGTTCTAGCAGGCGAGAGAACATAAGGAGGATTGAATTCCAGCAAGTCGGGCTATTGCAAATGAGGCGTCTCACCGGCAACGTATTTCTCCACTGAATCTCGGCAAAGTGGGCCATGGCCGTGTAAGACCGCCTGAAATGCCCACACAACTTCCTGGCCTGCTTCAGGACGTCCTCTAAGCCTGGGTACTTTGCCACAAATCTTTGAATGACTAGATTCAGAACATGTGCCATGCAGGGTACATGTGCCAACTTTCCCAAATGCAATGCAGAAATGAGATTGCTGCCGTTGTCACACACCACGTTGCCGATCTCCAGCTGGTGCAGGGTCAGCCACTGATCCACCTGTTTGTTAAGAGCAGCCAGGAGAGCTGGTCCAGTGTGACTCTCCGCTTTGAGGCAAGACATGTCTAAGATGGCGTGACACCATTGTACCTGGCATGCAGCAGAGGCCCTGGGGAGATGGGGCTGTGTAGCTGGAGAGGGGATCACAGCACCAGTAGATTTGAACTGCCACTCAGCCCAGGAGGAGGGGGATGATGACAGCAAAGAGGATGTAGCAGGAGAAGAGGAGATGGCAGGACGCCTGCCTGCAAGCCGTGGAGGTGTCACAAGTTGGTCTGCTGCACAGCCACGTACTCCCTGCTTGCCATCGGTCACCAGGTTGACCCAATGGGCTGTGTAAGTAATGTACCTGCCCTGACCGTGCTTGGCAGACCAGGCATCCGTGGTCAGGTGGACCCTTGACCCAACGCTGTGTGCCTGAGATGACACCACTTGCCTCTCAACTTCACTGTACAGTTTGGATATCGCCTTTTTAGAGAAATAATTGTGGCCTGGTATCTTCCACTGTGGTGTCCCAATGGCTACAAATTTACGGAAGGCCTCGAGCTGGTCCACCAGCTGGCATGGTAACAGCTGGTGAGCTAACAGTTCCGCCAAGCCAGCTGTCAGACACCGGGCAAGGGGGTGACTGGCAGAAATTGGCTTTATCCGCTCAAAGTTTTCCTTCACGGACACCTGGCTGCTGTGGGCAGAGGAGCAGGAACCGCTCAAGGGCAGAGGCGGAGTGAAGGAGGGTGGCTGTGAAGGTGCAAGGGAGAAAGCGGCTGAAGATGATGCACCTGCAGGAGGAAGAGGAGAAGGAGGGTGGCTTTTCTTTTGTGTGCTGTTTTTGCTCAGGTGCTCTTCCCATTGCAGTTTGTGCCTTGTGAGTGTTGGCCTTTCCACGGCTCAATTTTTGGAGACAGAGAGAACAGATGGCTTTACTCCGATCTGAGGCAGACACATCAAAACATTTTCACACCGCTGAGCCCCCCTGGGGTGTGGGCACTATGGTGGCCTCAGCAGCTGACGTTGAAGGGCATGTTGGCTGGCTGTCCATAGGTGGCGATACATGGTGCCGGACACTGCCACCAGCTGTTTCTGAGGACGAGCTCCCCCTGCTTCTTTCAGGAATTCGTCTCCTCCTACTCCTCTCTGACTCCCCCTCTGAACTGTCCCCCTATTCATCTCCTCTATTGAGAACATACGTGGGATCCGTATCATCATAATCATCATAATCATCCTGCCCAGCTTTGTTTGCCTCAGTCAACTCCAAAACTGCACCAACAGCAGGTACTTTATCATCCTCCTCCTCACACATTACGTCCATAGTGTCGCCACCTAACTCAGACATATGAGGTGGTGTAACTTGCTTAGTGCCTTCATCTTGTTGTAGCAGTAGTGGCTGTGAATCTATGATTTCATCACCAAATAACTCCAGTGAAGTGTCAAATGCAGCAGATGTGGTGCTTGTAGTAGTACTGGTGGCTGCGTAGATGAGGTGTTCTGTGTTAAATAGTCAACCACGTCCTGACAATCTTGGGAAGTGATCGGACGTGCCTTCTTCTGAGCACTGTACTTTGGGCCAGGGCCGCACAAAATCACATTAACATGACCTTGCACAGATCTGCCGGTGCCGGGTAGCCTTCCTCTGGGTCTGCCTCTACCTCTTCCGCTACCTGTTTTGTCCATTTTGTCCATATCGGGGGGATGAAGTGAAAGGTATGCACTGATTTGACTAATACAAAGTGCAGTCACACAGGTGCACGGAGTGGTATATCACACTGCGTGCGCACACGTAGGTATGTGGGTTCACTGAACACAGCAGCTAGGTATATGCTGTGATGAGGGGGGTTCACTCAACACAAAAGGTAGGTATATGCAGTGATGAGGTGGGTTCACTTAACACAACCGCTAGGTATATGCAGTGATGAGGTGGGTTCACTTAACACAAAAGGTAGGTATATGCAGTGATGAGGTGGGTTCACTCAACACAACAGGTAGATATATGCAGTGATGAGGTAGGTTCACTCAACACAACAGCTAGGTATATGCAGTGATGAGGTGGGTTCACTCAACACAAACGGTAGGTATATGCAGTGATGAGGTGGGTTCACTGAACACAACAGCTAGGTATATGCTATAATGAGGTGGGTTCACTTAACACAAAAGGTTGGTATATGCAGTAGAGATGTCGCAAACCTCCGATTTTCGGTTCGCAACCCGGGTTCGCTGTATATTTAAATTTGTTTTTGTTTTTTTGCTCATTTCAGGATTCCTTTAAGGACAATAGTATTATTTTCTTTGTGATCACTGTGACTGGCTTACAGTGATCACAAGGGCAGGAGCCCATGGCCATCTTTAGACAGCTGAGTTTATTGCCAGTGGGAACTTTGTAATAGCATAGGAGACATGCATTAGTAAAAACAACACCACTAAACTAAAATATCTACTATAGAGCTAGCTTAAAAGTAATTCATGTTTCTAAAGTAAATTTGCTAAGCAGCATTATCACCTCTGTTGAATGCTACTTGGATGATGAACACCTGTGTATGTTCCAGTTTGGTTTTCAGTACTTACGAACTACCTCTAGAGATGGCTGGAACCTCCAATTTTAGGTTCGCGAACCTCGAATGCGAACTTCCGCAAAAGTTCGGGTTTTGTGCGAACTTCGCGAACCGCAATAGACTTCGATGGGGAGGCGAACTTTGAAAACTACAAACATTTATGCTGGCCACAAAAGTGATGGAAAAGATGTTTCAAGGGGTCTAACACCTGGAGGGGGGCATGGCGGAGTGGGATACATGCCAAAAGTCCCGGGGAAAAATCTGGATGTGACGCAAAGCAGCGTTTTAAGGTCAGAAATCACATTGAATGCTAAATTGCAGGCCTAACGTGCTTTCAAACATCTTGCATGTGTATACATCAATCAGGGAGTGTAATTAGAGTACTGCTTCACACTGACACACCAAACTCACTGTGTAACGCACCGCAAACAGCTGTTTGTGTAGTGACGGCCATGCTGGACTACTGCGCAACATGGCGAGATTGCTCTTCCTCACTCAGTGATGTCAGGTAATGTGTGACTTCCTTCTCAACTTTCCATGGCATTGTTAATAAGCTTACGTTTTGTTTTTAAATTACATTTTCTACTTGCTGTGTACTTGTTCAGTACCGAGAATCCTGTGGAGGCGGGCAAGTCTGCCATTGTGACCCCGGCTAATGGCCGGGGAATGAGGGGTTTGAATCCGGTGTGGAGCTTGAGCAACGGCTACCACTACACATCCAAAGAGGGCAGCGGGCAGGCATGCACGCCAGCCCGCCCCGAGGTAGTGACCAAAAATAACAATACAGGAGGAGGACTTTCGAGGCCCTGCTGTGTATTTGAAATGAATGTACTTTAAATCCTTTAACGAGAACCAGTTATGGCGGGCAAAGATGACACCACATTCCTTTCACGAGAATCATATGGAGGTGGGCAAGTCTGCCATTTGTGATCCCGGGTAATGGCCGGGGAATGAGGGATGGAATCCGGTGTGGAGCCTGAGAAACGGCTACCACTACACATCCAAGGAGGGCAGCAGGCAGGCATGCACGCCCGCCCCAAGGTAGTGACCAAAAATAACAATACAGGAGGCGGACTTTCGAGGCCCTGCTGTGTATTTGAAATGAATTAACTTTAAATCCTTTAACGGGAATCCGTTATGGAGGGCATGTCTGCCATTGTCACCGCGGGGAATGAAGGTTGGATTCCGGCCCGAAGTGGGAGCCTGCTGAGACCCATGCTGTAGCTGCCCTGACCGTGCTTTGCAGACCAGGCATCTGTGGTCAGATGGACCCTTGAGCCAGCGGAAGACAAACCAAGTCGAAAGCATTTGTCAAGAATGTTTTACGGAGGGCAATTTTTTCTGCCCTTTTTTTTACATTTTTTGAAAATGATACATGGTTGTATTTTTAAACTGTTTGAAAGTTTAGATGGTTGTATTTTTAAATTGTTTGAAAGTTTAGATAATTGTATTTTTAAATTGTTTAAAAGTGTATCCATTCTTCCTCCCCCCAGCCACGAACAATACCATGGGAACGTGGAGCAGCAGAAGCCCCCTGTGACGGCTGCCGCGGTTGTTCTCCGCGGCTTGTCTTTTGAGGGGTGCTGCTTTTCCTCAGGTGTTCTTGCCAATCATAGCTGTTTGGGACTTCTCTCCAGGTGCCTTCGTAAAGCAATTGTCCCTACGTGACAGTTGGCCTTTCCACGGCTCAATTTTTGCTGGCAGAGACAACAGATGGCTTTGCTCCGATCTGAGACACACACGTTAAAAAATTTCCAAACTGCTGAGCCCCCCTGGGCTGATGGCGCTACGGTGGCATCAGCAGCTGAGGTTGAAGGGCATGTTGGCTGTCTGGCCATAGCGGGCGATACATGGTGCCGGACACTGCCCCCAGCTGTTTCTGAGGACGAGCTCCCTCTTGTATTGCGTTCTGGAGTTGGAGCCTAATCAACGTCTACCACCACACATCCAGGCAAGGAGGGAGGCAGGCAGGCATGCATGCCCGCCCCGAGGTAGTGACCAAAAATAACAATACAGGACTCAGGAGGACCTTTTGCGGCCCTAATTGAAATGAATTAACTTTAAATCCTTTAACGGGAATCCGTTATGGAGGGCAAGTCTGCCATTGTCACTGCGGGGAATGAAGGTGTGATTCCGGCCCGAAGTGGGAGCCTGCTGAGACCCATGCTGTAGCTGCCCTGACCGTGCTTTGCAGACCAGGCATCTGTGGTCAGATGGACCCTTGAGCCAGCGGAAGACAAACCAAGTCAAAAGCATTTGCCAAGAATGTTTTACGGAGGGCACGCTTTTTTGCCCTTTTTTTTACATTTTTTGAAAATGATAGATGGTTGTATTTTTAAATTGTTTGAAAGTTTAGATGGTTGTATTTTTAAATTGTTTGAAAGTTTAGATAATTGTATTTTTAAATTGTTTAAAAGTGTATCCATTCTTCCTCCCCCCAGCCACGAACAATACCATGGGAACGTGGAGCAGCAGAAGCCCCCTGTGACGGCTGCTGCGGTTGTTCTCCGAGGCTTGTCTTTTGAGGGGTGCTGCTTTTCCTCAGGTGTTCTTCCCATTCATAGCTGTTTGGGCCTTCTCTCCAGGTGCCTTCGTAAAGCAATTGTCCCTACGTGACAGTTGGCCTTTCCACGGCTCAATTTTTGCTGGCAGAGACAACAGATGGCTTTGCTCCGATCTGAGACAGACACGTTAAAAAATTTCCAAACCGCTGAGCCCCCCTGGGCTGATGGCGCTACGGTGGCATCAGCAGCTGACGTTGAAGGGCATGTTGGCTGTCTGGCCATAGCGGGCGATACATGGCGCCGGACACTGCCCCCAGCTGTTTCTGAGGACGAGCTCCCTCTTGTATTGCGTTCCGGAGTTGGAGCCTGATCAATGTCTACCACCACACATCCAGGCAAGGAGGGAGGCAGGCAGGCATGCACGCCCGCCCCGAGGTAGTGACAAAAAATAACAATACAGGACTCAGGAGGACCTTTTGCGGCCCTAATTGAAATGAATTAACTTTAAATCCTTTAACGGGAATCCGTTATGGAGGGCAAGTCTGCCATTGTCACCGCGGGGAATGAAGGTTGGATTCCGGCCCGAAGTGGGAGCCTGCTGAGACCCATCCTGTAGCTGCCCTGACCGTGCTTTGCAGACCAGCCATCTGTGGTCAGATGGACCCTTGAGCCAGCGGAAGACAAACCAAGTCGAAAGCATTTGCCAAGAATGTTTTACGGAGGGCAAGTTTTTTTTGCCCTTTTTGTTACATTTTTTGAAAATGATAGATGGTTGTATTTTTAAATTGTTTGAAAGTTTAGATGGTTGTATTTTTAAATTGTTTGAAAGTTTAGATAATTGTATTTTTAAATTGTTTAAAAGTGTATCTATTCTTCCTCCCCCCAGCCACGAACAATACCATGGGAACGTGGAGCAGCAGAAGCCCCCTGTGACGACTGCCGTGGTTGTTCTCCGCGGCTTGTCTTTTGAGGGGTGCTGCTTTTCCTCAGGTGTTCTTGCTAATCATAGCTGTTTGGGCCTTCTCTCCAGGTGCCTTCGTAAAGCAATTGTCCCTACGTGACAGTTGGCCTTTCCACGGCTCAATTTTTGCTGGCAGAGACAACAGATGGATTTGTTCTGATCTGAGACACACACGTTAAAAAATTTCCAAACTGCTGAGCCCCCCTGGGCTGATGGCGCTACGGTGGCATCAGCAGCTGAGGTTGAAGGGCATGTTGGCTGTCTAGCCATAGTGGGCGATACATGGCGCCGGACACTGCCCCCAGCTGTTTCTGAGGATGAGCTCCCTCTTGTATTGCGTTCCGGAGTTGGAGCCTGATCAACGTCTACCACCACACATCCAGGCAAGGAGGGAGGCAGGCAGGCATGCACGCCCGCCCGCCCCGAGGTAGTGACCAAAAATAACAATACAGTACTCAGGAGGACCTTTTGCGGCCCTAATTGAAATGAATTAACTTTAAATCCTTTAACGGGAATCCGTTATGGAGGGCAAGTCTGTGTGGATATAAGCATATTTGTTTTGTGCATCAAGCTTAGCAAGTGTTAAAGGGTTAACTTAGTATTACTGTTTTTAAGCAGCTGTCGTGTTACCTTGTAAGGCTAAAGCCTGTCAGTGAAAGTAGGAACAGGGAACTGAGTTGACATATGTGTTTCCATAGAACAGCAAACTGCCGTGGATATTTTTACTCTCCTCAGGGAATGAGCACGTCTGGAGGATGAGGCCCACTCTATGTCTGGACATGAGACTTACACAGAATAAGGAACCACCAGGGAGCCTTGGTTTCAGCAAGACATATATGGAGAAAGCACTGAACTCTGAACTTCTACTGGTCAGATACCAACTTTCACTGATGACACCGCCTATGACCTGACATCACCAAGGAGACACCCAAAAGACAAAGGAGGACTATAAAGGGGGGGTTGGCTGCGCGGGAAAGTTACTTCTCTTCTGGTCGAGCTGGGCTTAACTCAGACTCATTGTGATTAGAGAGAAGACGCACGTGTGTAATAAACAACGCTTTGTTTCTGAAATCAATTCTGTTTCCTCCGGTGCTTCTGAGTAGATAAGGTTGCTTTTTACTTCAACATCTTTGGTCTTTTCGAACCGGAAGCACTGATCGTAGACGAATTGGACCTCTGGTCGAGTGCTGCTGGACGTCTAATCACAGCTGACGTCCACCCAAAGTCCTCCGGGGACCCACAAGGTAACCTGTCAACAGAGGCCACTCGACACAGACTCCATCGTCCTCAACAGCTGCTTCCAAAGAACCACAGACGGAGGAGACAGTTCAGAGACATCGCGTGCCACTCACTGAGGGTCCCGGGTCCATTGATTCTAACTGCAGAAACGTAAGTGTTACTTCCTTTTTCCTATTCACAGGAGTAGATGTGAATGTTTGAGTCGTGAGGTGATAGAAAAATCCTTAAGGTAGTCCAGAGAGAAAGGGACTGAAAATTGTTGTTGTCATAGCTCATTTGTAATTCTCAAACCCAGGCATGGGACAAGGAAGTAACAAACCCCGTCCTCTAGAGGCTACAGATGACGAGGTCATCATGCACAGAAGGGATCCTTCTTACACAAAGAAGTGTGGCCTCTGGCGGGCGCGGTTTCAATTCCCGGGTCACTTACACCCCAAACAATGCCGGGCCCTCATAAAACGTATTAAGGATGAAGCTAAAGGTGATGTGAGGTTAGAAAAAAGGTTTGGTCTGCAGCAAGCAGAAATATGGAAGGATGAGGCAGATAAGAAAAAGAAAGACGTTTGTTCATTTTACTTTGGGAAAAAGACTGACGATGTTGAAAATGACTATGTGACTGCACACACACGACAAGATGACCCAGAGAGTAGTGAAGAGGAGGAGGTGGAGGATGAGGTAGTCGATAGGCGTGACCGGTCTCCTTCCCCCGTTAGCAGGTCACCCTGACTCAGAGTTAGATCGGTGGCCGCACATAGATCTGCGTCCGCCCCCGCTAACAGGACGACAAGCAAAAAGACTACATTTAAACTTGAACCAAAAGAGACAGAGAAGAGAAGGGGTAGATCAAGGAAGGTGGAACCTGCCATCAAGGAGGAGGGGGCGGAGGCTCACCTACAGGAGGATTATGCCCATCCTCCTCCGCCCCCCTATGTTAATGTATATCCACCCTTGCCAAAAGAGGAAGTACCTACAGCACCTTCCCCATCACTTGACCCTGTGGTGCAGTCTATGCCCATGATAGAACTCCCAAATGGCTCAGGGAGCATACAGGAGGTCTACAGACCTTGGACTGAGGATGATATGATTAGTGCTCTCAAAGGTATTCCTGCCCCAAAGGAAGATATAGCAGACTGTGTAAAAGGGCTAAGGGGCTTTGAGAGCCAGCTTTAAATTGACAGCATTAGAATGCGACAGAGTCCTCAGGCGAATGAATGGTACTTCCTGGAGTGAGGTAGATGAGAAATAGAAAATTTATCACCCTGCTGAAGGGACAGATCCACCTAAACTTTTTGACTGGGACAGTGGAGCGCTGAAAGATGCGTTTGAAGCGGTACTAGACCGCATGGAAACATATTACAAGGTGACCCCAGACTACAGTAATCTGCGAGCTCCCACTCCTCTGGGGAGCCTTGGACTGCGTCAAATGTCGGTATCCTGTATACCCTGCCAAACAGAATTTCATAGGGTGACAATTTGCCCTTCTTTGGAGTAATTCTCATACTTAACAACACCAATGGCAGGCACCACATCCAGCTTTTTCCTGTTTCTGTCATTGCTTTACTAAGCTTATTTTTAATTGTGCCATTAGCTCTTTCCACAGCCTTGGTAGGCAAACTGGTGAGGTGTGTGAGGATGCCCACACACTCTGAGAACCTCTCATAATGGTTCCCTGTTGTTCTCCCCTGTTTCCATCTCTTCAGGAGTTTCCCCCCCACCTCCCACTTTCCCCACTTTGGTTTGTACAGGGAGATGTGAGGTGCTGAATCAGGAAGTGTGTACAGGGTGTCCTGCAATATGCCTTTGATTGGCCTGTGAGCCCAGCCTGGGATTGTGACCTCATACAGTGTGTTCCCATTATTGTCTTCCCAGAGGCCATCAACAGCTATTTTTACTGTCATGCCCAGTGGGAAGCTTGCTTCATAGTCTGTGTCGCTGCTACCATCAAGTGTGACATGACTGGTAACATGAGGTACTTCTATCACGTCTTGGTCATTACTGGGGGAACCTGCGTCCCTCGTCATCCAGTCAAGTACTTCATTTCCCAGGATGATCCCATACCAGTGAAAGCCCATGCTTTTCCCATGCTCACCCGACTGCGGGGAGGGGAATGGCTGCTTCAGTCTTTTAATCTGTAGTGAGTCTCTGCCGGGTTCAATTGACAGCCGCAAGTCACCTATCAAATCTCTCCCACACAGGTTTATAGGACTTTTGCGGGAAATCACAAAACTGCAAGACACTGTTATGCCTGACAAGGGGTCTCTGACCTCTATGGGCTTAGTGGTGGGCTCGCACTCCACCCCTCCCCCTGCGTTCCGAGTCAGAACAGTGCCTGCTCTTTCCCAGCGAATGTGAGTTGAAGCTCCTAAGACAGAGCGACACGCACCAGTATCCACCAGAAATCTGATCTTATTCCCTCCCACTAGCAGGGTTATTTCAGGTTTATGGGTGTCTGCGTAATCAATGTTTACACACGTCCTCTGGTGCTGAATGTTAGTCTCACTGTCCCTGCTGTTTATACCATTTAGTCATGCAGTGGGTCTACTTCTTCTCTCCCTTTTTGGGCAATTTCGAGCAAAGTGACCTTTCTCACCACAAGAAAAACATTCTCCTCTGTCACGTCTCCCTTCATAATCTCTGATCCTTCGCCTAGGGCGAGGCACAGTGTCACTCACATACACACAATCACTGCTGTCCTTGTCACTGCTGCTGTCATAGTCTAGAGCATATGTGGCAGCTGTGTTGACTTTCTTTTGCTTTTTTCTCTTGTCCATAGCAGTTCTTTCTGCATGCCTAGCATATTCCAGAAAGTCTTGTAACCTGCAAGTACGCCAGGTCACTAAATGCTTGTGGATAAACCACTGCAAGTCCTCTCGCAAGGATCTGTCTATTTGGGCTTTAAGTTGCTGTTCCCATGGACTGTCATCAGCCCTGCTTGCGGGCCTTGTAAGGCCACTGTATTTGTCAAAAGCATCCATCACCCTTGCTACTAAGTCATCTACATTGAACTGAACCCCTCGGAAGGGAAGAAATATGCCTTGGTAATACTGGACATATACTCAGGGTGGGTAGAGGTTTTCCCCACAGCAAAAGCAGATGCAGTCACGGTAGCAAAAGCATTAACTAGAGAAATCATACCCAGATGGGGAATACCAGAAAAAATAATCAGTGACAATGGTAGTCATTTTGTAAATGAGATCATCAAACAGCTGACAAGCACACTGCACATTGATGTAAGGAACCATTGTGCCTACCACCCCCAATCAGCTGGGGCTGTGGAAAGAGCTAATGGCACAATTAAAAATAAGCTTAGTAAAGCAATGACAGAAACAGGAAAAAGCTGGATGTGGTGCCTGCCATTGGTGTTGTTAAGTATGAGAATTACTCCAAAGAAGGGCAATTTGTCACCCTATGAAATTCTGTTTGGCAGGGTATACAGGATACCGACATTTGACGCAGTCCAAGGCTCCCCAGAGGAGTGGGAGCTCGCAGATTACTTAAGACACACCTGCAGACAGAGAGCACGGTCACCAGGGAACCCCCCAGAGGGACCAGCTGTAAGTGAGGATTTACTTGTAAACCCAGGAGAGTGGGTATGGGTCAGAATCATTAAAAGAAAACATTGGAATACCCCCAGGTGGGAGGGACCTTACCAGGTTTTGATTGCTACCCCTACAGCAGTCAGAGTGGCGGAAAGGAACTCTTGGGTTCACCTGACACATTGTAAGAGGGCACCTGTTCCAGAGAAAGGGACAGAATAGGTAGCATCCTGCGAGGGGAGGTGGTGGCTCCTGGGGCTCTGGAGTGACAGGAACATTTGCTTGAGCTCTAGTCAAGATCACAGTCACAGCGGGTGGAGGAAACGTTAGAGATCTTCCTCTATTCATAGCGGGTACAAGCCCTGAGCAGGATGACTGAGGAGGTAGAACAGGGAGAGATGGTGCCCCCTACAGAGACCCTAGAGTCCAACCCAGATGCAGACCAATCAGCCACTAGAATCCTCACTCCTCGGAGACTGGGACTCATGGATGTAGGATTCCATAGAACCCCAGAAGGGAAAGCGTGCATAATTGTCTCAGCCCTGTCAGTAATTATGATGCTTGGACTTTGGGGATGGGCGCTGCATGAACATGAACAGCCATTCACCGAGGTAGTTCTTTCACCCATGTCAGACAGGACTGATTGGTAGCAACCACATCTCAGGCAAAAACGCAGTTTAGTAATTGCTACAAAAACTAAGAGAGACCAGGGACAAGTGGATATTACAAAGGAAGGCACCCAGCCAGTGTTCTGGTATAATTCCTCAAGCATCCATGTAGCAACATAGACCTTGGACTATTGCAATATAGTGTCCTGCCCACCAGTCCCCTGGCAATGCACCATGTACACTCGTGGACATATTTATGTGTGTGTGACAGATGACTACTGGGGATCAGAGTGTGGGAATTGGGGAGCAGCAGCCTGGAACACTGGAGACGACTGGGGTTACAAACCTGACACAGCAATGACTCGAAAGGACAAAAATGGTAAATCTCTCCGCGACAGAATGACCCTGATAAAGACAGGGACCTGTACTAACTATGGGCAAACAGGAAGCACTATGCGCTTAACCTTAAATATAGAAAACCCAAGCCCTGGGGATGCAGGAACATATGTCATGGGGCTCCATATGCCAGGAGCCTCAGCAGGACGCAGGGGCAAGTTCCAGCTGAAAGACATGTACCAAAATGAGAATTACCAGGCGAGAAAACCAACCCAGAACCCCATAGCTCCAAAAACAGACTCCTTTTCCTTTTCTAAAATGATAGCAACAGCAGACCCAACGTATGAGGATGTCTTGGCCACAGAAAGGGGGTACTCAGACACTAACATGTGGTTGGAGTGGATGAGATATACAGCTAATCAACACAACATGTCTGACTGTTATGTGTGCGGGGGTGCCAGACCTCACCTGGGAACTGTCCCCCTCCATCTCCCACAGGAGGGAGAGGAATGTTTTTTAAGCCCGTATACTAACTCAAGTACAAATGACCCGGCTTGCGAGCATTGGAAGGCAAAATACCCTATCCTATCCGCTCCCAATAACAAGCTGACTTCCCCTGTCAGTGTCTACAAAGGCAATTACACCTGCTATAACTCAGATAATGAGAAGGGAGTTGATGTAGGAGTTTTCCCACCTGGCTACTGTGGCACTTTTAGCACAATAAACGGTACTGAGCTACAGAACCAAACCCAAGCCATAGGGGATATTTATTGGTTGTGTGGGGACCTAAACCTGAGACCAAAATTACCCAGCAGATGGAAGGGGCAATGTGCACTCGCTAAAGTCCTAATGCCTCTGCATATCTTTAAGGAAGGTGATGCAGCAGAGGAAGTGCACAACATGGGTAGAGTCAAAAGAGAACTTAAAGGCAGCCTGGACCCCCATGTATACCGTGACGCTATAGGCGTGCCGAGAGGAGTACCTGATGAATTTAAAGCCAGAGATCAGGTCGCTGCTGGGTTTGAATCACTGATCCCTATGATCACGATTAACAAAAATGTTGATTGGATTAACTACATCTACTATAACCAACAGAGGTTTGTTAACTATACCAGAGACGCCCTCCAAGGTTTGGCATATGAACTAGGTCCCAACTCCCGAATGACCTTCCAAAACAGAATGACCTTAGACATGATGCTGGCCGAGAAGGGAGGGGTGTGCAAATTCATGGGCTTTGGGGATACCTGCTGCACCTATATACCCAATAACACAGGCCCAAATGGGAAGGTCACCATTGCTCTGCAGAAGTTAGAAGACCTGTCAATAGAGTTAAAACAGAATTCAGGGATTAATAACCCAATCTCCGACTGGTTCCAAAAAATGTTCGGATCATGGGCCTCCCTTTTTCAGAACTTTGGTGTCACACTAATTGCTATACTCTTCATATTCTGTTTGCTAGCGTGCTGTGTACTTCCCCTAGCAAAGAAATACTTGATGAGTTTCATTGAGACAAAGACTAAGATCACAATGTATAATGGTACAGAACTGTTACATGACAATGCTGCAATACCAGTCATAGACTTTTCCAGCATTTGATGTTTTCACAGTGAGCTATCGAAGTTAAGAATTGTAATGTTAGTTTTGCAGTAAGCTGCTTTAAAAGTAATAACAGGAGGGAAATGTGGATATAAGCATATTTGTTTTGTGCATCAAGCTTAGCAAGTGTTAAAGGGTTAACTTAGTATTACTGTTTTTAAGCAGCTGTCGTGTTACCTTGTAAGGCTAAAGCCTGTCAGTGAAAGTAGGAACAGGGAACTGAGTTGACATATGTGTTTCCATAGAACAGCAAACTGCCGTGGATATTTTTACTCTCCTCAGGAAATGAGCACGTCTGGAGGATGAGGCCCACTCTATGTCTGGACATGAGACTTACACAGAATGAGGAACCACCAGGGAGCCTTGGTTTCAGCAAGACATATATGGAGAAAGCACTGAACTCTGAACTTCTACTGGTCAGATACCAACTTTCACTGATGACACCGCCTATGACCTGACATCACCAAGGAGACACCCAAAAGACAAAGGAGGACTATAAAGGGGGGGTTGGCTGCGCGGGAAAGTTACTTCTCTTCTGGTCGAGCTGGGCTTAACTCAGACTCATTGTGATTAGAGAGAAGCCGCACGTGTGTAATAAACAACGCTTTGTTTCTGAAATCAATTCTGTTTCCTCCGGTGCTTCTGAGTAGATAAGGTTGCTTTTTACTTCAACATCTGCCATTGTCACCGCGGGGAATGAAGGTTGGATTCCGGCCCGAAGTGGGAGCCTGCTGAGACCCATGCTGTAGCTGCCCTGACCGTGCTTTGCAGACCAGGCATCTGTGGTCAGATGGACCCTTGAGCCAGCGGAAGACAAACCAAGTCGAAAGCATTTGCCAAGAATGTTTTACGGAGGGCACGTTTTTCTGCCCTTTTTTTTTACATTTTTTGAAAATGATACATGGTTGTATTTTTAAATTGTTTGAAAGTTTAGATGGTTGTATTTTTAAATTGTTTGAAAGTTTAGATAATTGTATTTTTAAATTGTTTAAAAGTGTATCCATTCTTCCTCCCCCCAGCTACGAACAATACCATGGGAACGTGGAGCAGCAGAAGCCCCCTGTGACGGCTGCCGCGGTTGTTCTCCGCGGCTTGTCTTTTGAGGGGTGCTGCTTTTCCTCAGGTGTTCTTGCCAATCATAGCTGTTTGGGCCTTCTCTCCAGGTGCCTTTGTAAAGCAATTGTCCCTACGTGACAGTTGGCCTTTCCACGGCTCAATTTTTGCTGGCAGAGACAACAGATGGCTTTGCTCCAATCTGAGACACACACGTTTTAAATTGTTTGAAAGTGTATCCATTCAAGTGCAAGTTATGCACTGACTGCCAGGTATAATGTGCAGTCACAGATGCAGTGAAAGGTATGCAGTGACTACAAACAGCCGTTTGTGTAGTGACGGCCGTGCTGGACTGGTGCGCACCATGACGAGAGTGCAGGTGATTGTGGCTTTTCAGCCCATATGCTCGCCTGGCTGATGTAGCTGAATGACAGAACAGTGACTGTCCAGCTGATCAAATTTGGTCTAAACACAATGAAGCAACGACCTTATTATCTTTTGTGTGCCACCCCCACCCGAGACACTCAAATAGCCGGCGGTCATTGCTTCATTGTGATGCGCAAGCCCCTTCACCGCGGCAAGGTAATGATCACGAAGGGGGATGGGCACATGTACACGCACCAGAAAAATTAGTGTAGCGGCCGCTGCTAGCAGCGGCCTTAAAAATTCAGGAATCCGCCTAGAGTCCTGGACCCTGTTGGTAGTGGCGGAGAAGGCAGTCAAGCGGCCTGCAGGCAGAGATGCTGTGTGTGGGGAATGACTTAGTCTTCGGTCGTGCAGTAGCCCTCCGTGATCCATTCCTCATTCATTTTGATAAAGGTCAGGTACTGAACACTGTCGTGACTTAGGCGACTTCTCTTCTCAGTAACTATGCCTCCAGCTGCACTGAAGAACCTTTCTGACAGGACGCTTGCGGCAGGGCAAGAGAGAAGTTGTATGGCAAATTGGGACAGCTCTGGCCACAGGTCAAGCCTGCGCAACCAGTAGTCCAAGGGTTCATCGTTGCTTTTCGCAGAGTCCACATCCACACTCAAGGCCAGGTAGTCGGCTACCTGCCGGTCCAGGCGTTGGTGGAGGGGGGATCCGGAAGGACTATGGTGAGGAGTTGGACTAAAGAACATCCACATGTCCGACATCACCCTGAGATCGCTGGAGCGTCCTGTTCTTGCCTGCGTGGACTTGGGAGGAGGAGGGTTACTGCCAGTGGTACCTTGATTGCGTTGTGCAGCCACATCACCCTTAAATGCATTGTAAAGCATCATCGACAGCTTGTTCTGCAAGTGCTGCATCCTTTCCGCCTTTTGTTGAGTTGGTAAGAGGTCCGCCACTTTGTGCCTGTACCGAGGGTCTAGTACCGTGGCCACCCAGTACAGGTCATTCGTCTTGAGTTTTTTGATACGGGGGTCCCTCAACAGGCTGGACAACATGAAAGAGGACATCTGCACAAATCTGGATGCAGACGTACTCTCCATCTCCTCTTGCTCTTCCTCAGTGACGGGACGCAACTCCTCTTCCTCCCCCCAGCCACGAACAATACCACGGGAACGTGGAGCAGCAGAAGCCCCCTGTGATGGCTGCCGCGGTTGTTCTCCTTCCACCGCCTCTTTATCCTCCACAGAAACACCTTCCTCATCATCACCATCATCAGAGTCTGACTCCTCTCCTTCCCCACACGACTCCTCTTCTTCCTCTTCCTCCCCCCTCTGTGCTGCCGCCGGTGTTGTAGAAACATCGGGTTCGTGTGTAAATGGCTCCCACGACTCCTGCTGCCCTAACTCTTCTTGTTCACGCTCCTCCACAGCTGTATCCACCACTCTACGCACGGCACGCTCCAGGAAGTAGGCGTAGGGGATCAAGTCGCTGATGGTGCCCTCATCGCGACTCCCCAGTTTGGTCACCTCATCAAATGGCTCCATGACCCTGCATGCATTTCACATCAGTGTCCAGTTGTTGGGTCACAACATCCCCATCCTCCCAGATTGTGTCCTTGTACTGTAATGATACAGGTACTGGGTGACGGCTTTCTCCTGGTCTAGCAGGCGAGAGAACATCAGCAGGGTGGAATTCCAGCGAGTCGGGCTATCGCAAATCAGGCATCTCACCGGCAAGTTGTTTCTACGCTGAATGTCCGCAAAGCGTGCCATGGCCTTATAAGAGCGCCTCAAATGCCCACACAACTTCCTGGCCTGCTTCAGGACGTCCTCTAAGCCTGGGTACTTGGACACAAATCTTTGCACGACCAGATTAAGCACATGTGCCATGCAGGGTATGTGTGTCAGCTTTCCCAAATTCAACGCAGCAATGAGATTGCTGCCGTTGTCACACACCACGTTGCCGATCTCAAGCTTGTGCGGGGTCAGCCATTGCTCCACCTGTTTGTTAAGAGCAGCCAGGAGAGCTGCTCCAGTGTGACTCTCCACTTTCAGGCAAGACATGTCTAACACTGCATGACACCGTCGCACCTGGCATGCAGCATAGGCCCTGGGGTGCTGGGGCTGTGTAGCTGGAGAGGAGATGGCGGCACCAGCCAAGGAGGAGGAGGAGGAGGATGACGACAGCGAAGCGGTGATAGCAGGGGGAGAGGAGGTGGCTGGAGGCCTGCCTGCAAGCCGTGGAGGTGTGACAAGTCGGTCCTCTGCGCAGCCACGTACTCCCTGCTTGCTGCCATCGGTCACCAGGTTGACCCAATGGGCTGTGTATGTAATGTAGTGGCCCTGCCCGTGCTTGGCAGACCAGGCATCCATGGTCAGGTGGACCCTTGACCCAATGCTGTGTGCCAGAGATGACACCACTTGCCTCTCAACTGCACGGTACAGTTTGGGTATGGCCTTTTGTGAAAAATAATTGCGGCCTGGTATCTTCCACTGTGGTGTACCAATGGCCACAAACTTACGGAAAGCCTCCGACTCCACCAGCTTGTATGGTAATAGCTGGCGAGCTAATAGTTCCGCCACGCCAGCTGTCAGACGCCGGGCAAGAGGGTGACTGGCAGACATTCGCTTCTTCCGCTCAAATACTTCCTTCACGGACAGCTGGGTAGTGCTGTGGGCAGAGGAGAAGGAACCGCTCAAGGGAAGAGGCGGTGTGGAGGAGGGTGGCTGTGAAGGTGCAAGGGAGAAAGTGGATGAAGACGATGCACCTGAAGGAGGAAGAGGAGAAGGAGGGTGGCTTGTCTTTTGAGGGGTGCTGCTTTTCCTCAGGTGTTCTTGCCATAGCTGTTTGTGCCTTCTCTCCAGGTGCCTTCGTAAGGCACTTGTCGCCAACGCCTTTCCACGGCTCAATTTTTGCTGACAGAGACAACAGATGGCTTTGCTCCAATCTGAGACACACACGTTAAAAAATTTCCAAACCGCTGAACCCCCCTGGGGTGATGGCGCTAGGGTGGCATCAGCAGCTGACGTTGAAGGGCATGTTGGCTGGCTGGCCATAGCTGGTGATACATGGCGCCGGACACTGCCCCCAGCTGTTTCTGAGGACAAGCTCCCTCTGCTTCTATCATGGAGTCGTCTCCTCCTACTCCTCTCTGACTCCTCCTCTGAACTGTCCACCTGGTCATCTCCTCTACCGGGAACATATGTGGTATCCGTATAATCGTCATCATAATCCTCCTGGCCAGCTGCGCTTTCCTCAGACACCTCCTCAAGTGCACCAACTTCAGGTGGTCCACCATCATCCCTATCCACACACGTTATGTCCATACTATCGCCACCTAACTCAGAAGTAGGAGGTGGTGTACCTGCGCCTTCTTGTTGTTGTTGCAGTAGTGGCTGGGAATCAGTGATTTCACCACCACCACCAAATAACTCCTGCGAAGTGTCAAATGCAGTGGATGTGGTGCTTGTTGTAGCGCTGGTGGCTGGGGGAGATGAGGTGTTCTGTGTTAAATACTCAATCACCTCCTCACGGTTTTGGGAAGTGATGGCACGTGCCTTCTTCTGAGCACTGTATTTTGGGGCAGGTCCGCACGAAATCACAGCAACACCACCTCGCACAGCCACAGACCTGCCGGTGCCTGGTGGCCTTCCTCTGGGTCTGCCTCTACCTCTTCCTCTACCTGGTTTGTCCATTTTGTCCATCTCGGGGGTATGCTAGCTATATGCAGTGAGGTGGGTTCTCACTCAACACAACAGGTAGTTAGATGCAGTGAGCTGGGTTCACTGAACAGTAAAGGTACTTAAGATGCAGTGAGGTGGGTTCTCACTCAACACAACAGGTAGTTAGATGCAGTGAGCTGGTTTCACTCAACACAACGCTAGGTATATGCAATGATGAGGTGGGTTAAGTAAACACAACAGGTACTGGGTAGTTAGATGCAGTGAGCTGGGTTCACTCAACAGTAAAGATACTTAAGATGCAGTGACTGAGGTGGGTTCTCACTCAACACAACAGGTAGTTAGATGCAGCGAGGTGGCCAGGTGGGTTCTCACTCAACACAACAGGTAGTTAGATGCAGTGAGCTGGGTTCACTCAACAGTAAAGGTACTTAAGATGCAGTGAGGTGGGTTCTCACTCAACACAACAGGTAGTTAGATGCAGCGAGGTGGCCAGGTGGGTTCACACTCAACACAACAGGTAGTTAGATGCAGTGAGCTGGGTTCACTCAACACAACGCTAGGTATATGCAGTGATGAGGTGGGTTAAGTAAACACAACAGGTATTGGGTAGTTAGATGCAGTGAGCTGGGTTCACTCAACAGTAAAGGTACTTAAGATGCAGTGACTGAGGTGGGTTCTCACTCAACACAACAGGTAGTTAGATGCAGCGAGGTGGCCAGGTGGGTTCACACTCAACACAACAGGTAGTTAGATGCAGTGAGCTGGGTTCACTCAACAGTAAAGGTACTTAAGACGCAGTGAGGTGGGTTCTCACTCAACACAACAGGTAGTTAGATGCAGCGAGGTGGCCAGGTGGGTTCACACTCAACACAACAGGTAGTTAGATGCAGTGAGCTGGGTTCACTCAACACAATGCTAGGTATATGCAGTGATGAGGTGGGTTAAGTAAACACAACAGGTACTGGGTAGTTAGATGCAGTGAGCTGGGTTCACTCAACAGTAAAGGTACTTAAGATGCAGTGACTGAGGTGGGTTCTCACTCAACACAACAGGTAGTTAGATGCAGCGAGGTGGCCAGGTGGGTTCACACTCAACACAACAGGTAGTTAGATGCAGTGAGCTGGGTTCACTCAACACAACACTAGGTATATGCAGTGATGAGGTGGGTTAAGTAAACACAACAGGTACTGGGGTATATGCAGTACTGGGTAGTACAATGTGCAGCTCCCTGTCACACACACAGGTAGTCACTGAATGTGCTGGGCTGCTGGCAGTGGCACACACAATATCAATTAGCAAGGCTGTGCATGCAACAAAAGTGTCAGTTTGACACACAGAAAAAAAAATGTACAGGTTGAGCTCTGAAAAGAGCTGTTGCTGGGTGCTTTAAAAGCAATAATAATCAGTCAGGAGCAAGCAAAGCAGCCTAGAACCTAACTAATCTGTCCCTAGGAGAAAAAGTCTGCAGCAGCTGTCCCTTTCCTCTCTCTAGCAGGCACACGAGTGAGGCTAATGGCCGCCGGACCCTGCCTTATATAAGGGGGGGGGGGGGGGGGCTCCAGGGCTTAGTGTAGCCTGAATGGCTACAATGTGCCTGCTGACTGTGATGCAGAGGGTCAAAGTTGACCCTCATAGTGCATTATGGGGCGAATCGAACTTCCGCAAAAGTTCGCCTGGTGCAGGCGAACGCGAACCCCCTAAGTTCGCCCGGAACCGTTCGCCGGGGAACCGTTCGCTACACCTCTAATATGCAGTGATGAGGTGGGTTCACTTAACACAAAAGGTAGGTATATGCAGTGATGAGGTGGGTTCACTCAACACAACAGCTAGGTATATGCAGTGATGAGGTAGGTTCACTAAACACAACAGCTAGGTATATGCAGTGATGAGGTGGGTTCACCCAACACAACAGCTAGGTATATGCAGTGATGAGGTAGGTTCACTCAACACAACAGCTAGGTATATGCAGTGATGAGGTGGGTTCACTCAACACAAAAGGTAGGTATATGCAGTGATGAGGAGGGTTCACTCAACACAAAAGGTAAGTATA
Source organism: Hyperolius riggenbachi (assembly GCF_040937935.1). Classification (NCBI taxonomy): domain Eukaryota; kingdom Metazoa; phylum Chordata; class Amphibia; order Anura; family Hyperoliidae; genus Hyperolius; species Hyperolius riggenbachi. The sequence continues at coordinate 158,806,469 of NC_090651.1, forward strand.
TGCAGTGATGAGGTTGGTTCACTCAACACAAAAGGTAGGTATATGCAGTGATGAGGTGGGTTCACTAAACACAACAGGTACTAGGCATATGCAGTACTGGGTATTACAATGTGCACCTGTCACACAGGTAGTCACTGAATATGCTGGGCCTGGCTGGCAGTGGCACACACACAGTATCAATTAGCAAGACTGTCTATGCAACACAAGTGTCAGTGAGTGACACATAGAAAAAAAAATAGATCACAGGAACAAGATTAGCTCTCAAAAGAGCTGTTGTGGGGTGCTATTTTAGCAATAAGAATCAGCCAGGAGCAAGCTAACAAGCCTATAACAGCCTAAGTAATATTTCCCTATGAGAGTCTGCCAGCAACTGTTCCTTCTCTCACTATTGCAGGTACACGAGTGAGTGTAATGGCCGGCGGAGCCTGCCTTATATAAGGGGGAGTGGGGCTCCAGGAGAGAGTGTAGCCTAATTGGCTACAATGTGCCTGCTGACTGTGATGTAGAGGGTCAAAGTTGACCCTAATGGTGCACTATGGGGCAAATCGAACTTCCGCAAAAGTTCGCCTTCGCTTGCGAACGCGAACCACCAAAAGTTCGCCTGGAACCGTTCGCATGCGAACCGTTCAGGCCATCTCTAATAACATACATCATAGAAAGATAAGAGGGACACATTTGATTCACTACTAGAGATGGCCCGAACTGTTCACCGGCGAACGGGAATCGGCAAACTTCCGTGCTTCGCGATCGCGGAGAACTGCAAACTTCTGCGGAAATTCGATTTTCCCCCATAGTGAATCATTAGGGTCAACTTTGACCCTCTACATAACAGTCAGCAGGCACATTGTAGCCAATCAGGCTACACTCCTTCCTGGAGCCCCAAACCCCCCTATAAAAGGCAGGCAGCATCAGGCATTGGACTCACTCGTCTGCCTGCAGTAATTAGAGAAGGGAAAGCTGCTGCAGAGAGAGCTATAGGGAAAGCTTAGTTAGGCTCTTGTAGGCTGGTTAGTTTGCTCCTTGCTAATTCTTATTGCTTAAAAAGCACCCCTCAACAGCTCTTTTGAGAGCTAATCGTGTTCTTGTGATCTATTTTTTTTTTGTGTGTCCCATAGACATTTGTGTTGCATAGACAGCCTTGGTAATTCCTACGGTGCCACTGCCAGGCCCAGCACATTCAGTGACTACCTTTGTGTGTGACAGGCAGCTGCACATTTGTAATCCCAATCACTGCACCTGTTCACTGTTCAGTGCACCTACCTACCTATACCTATGTGAGCGCACGCATTGTTAATACCACCAGTCATTGCACCAGTTCAGGGTACCTGCCTGTGTGTGTGTGTGTGTGACAGGCAGCTGCACATTTGTAATCCCAATCACTGCACCTTTTAACTGTTCAGTGCACCTACCTACCTACCTACCTACATGAGTGCAAGCAGTGTAATATACCCCCAGTCATTGCACCTGTTCAGGTACCTGTGTGTGAGTGACAGTCAGCTGCACATTTGTAATTCCAATTACTGCACCTGTTCATTGTTCAGTGCACCTACCTACGTGAGAGCAAGCAGTGTAATATACCACCAGTCATTGCACCTGTTCAGGGTACCTGTGTGTGTGTGTGACAGGCAGCTGCACATTTGTAATTCCAATCACTGCACCTGTTCCCTGTTCAGTGCACCTACCTACCTACCTACCTACCTACCTACCTACGTGAGCACAAGCAGTGTAATATACCACCAGTCATTGCACCTGTTTAAGGTACCTATGTGTGACAGCTGCACATTTGTAATACCAATCCCTGCATACCTGTTTACTGCACCTGTGTGACCGCACGCTGTTTAGTATACCAGTCCATGCATACCTGTTAAAGTGAACCAGAGACGAAGCATCCTCATGTATTTTACCATATATATCAGTGGGAACATTAGAGAAAACACCTACCCTGCTCTCTGTTTCATTATTTACTGTTCAAATTGCTTCTCATCAGCCCAGATAAAATCCCCGACTGAGTATTCAGTCTGGCTTTGCTATAATGACTCAGCTATAATGATTCCTGAGCGGAGCCAGCAGGGGGCAGGCTTGGACTTGAAAGGACATGAGAGAACACAGACTGAGCTATAAATATTCCTGAGCAAAGCCAGACTGAATGCTCAGTCAGGGATTTTATCAGGGCTGATAACAAGCAGGCTTAGCAGTGAAAGATGAAACAGAGAGCAGGGTAGGTGTTTCCTCTAATGTCCCCACTGATATATATGGTAAAATACATGAGGGTGCTTCGTCTCTGGTTCCCTTAAACTGCACCTGTGTGACAGCTGCACATTGTATTGTAATACCAGTCACTGCTACCTTTCACTGCACCTGTGTGACTGCACATTATATTAGTCAAGTCAGCGCATACCTTTCACTTCATCCCCCCACTATGGACAAAACAGGTAGAGGCAGAGGCAGGGGCAGACCCAGAGGCAGGCCACCCGGCAGGTCTGTTCGAGGTCATGCTGACGTGATTTCATGCGGCCCTGGCCCAAAGTACAGTGCTCTGAAGAAGGCACGTCCCATCACCTCCCAAGATTGTCAGGACGTGGTTTACTATTTAACACAGAACACCTCATCTTCCGCCACCACCAGCGCTACTCCAAGTACCAAATCCTCTACATTTGACACTTCACTGGAATTATTTGGTGGGGAAATCACTGATTCACAGCCATTATTGTTGCAACAAGATGAAGGCACTAAGCAAGTTACACCACCTCATATGTCAGAGTTAGGCGACACTATGGGACGTAAGGTGTGAGGAGGAGGATGATGAAGTACCTGCTGTTGGTGCAGTTTTGGAGGTGTCTGATACAAGCGAAGCTTTGGAGGATGATTATGATGATGATACTGCCATGGATGCACCGTGGGATCCTAAGAGACATGATGACCAAGGGGACAGTTCAGAGGGGGAGTAAGAGAGGAGTAGGAGAAGATAAGTTGCTGAAAGAAGCAGAAGGAGTTGTTCATCAGAAACAGCTGGTGGCAGTGTCCGGTGCCATGTATTTCCACCTATGGACAGCCAGCCAACATGCCCTTCAATGTCAACTGCTGATGCCACCATAGTGCCCACAACCCAGGGTGGCTCAGCAGTGTGGACATTTTTTAGTGTGTATGCCAAAGATCAGAGCAATGCCATCTGTACTCTCTGCCACCAAAAATTGAGCCATGGAAAGGCCAAAACCCACGTAGGGACAACTGCCTTATGAAGGCACATGCTGAGAAGGCACAAACTGCAATGGGAAGATCAGCACCTGAGCAAAAGCAGCACACAAAAGCAAAGCCACCCTCCTTCTCATCTTCCTCCTTCAGGTGCATCATCTTCTTCAACCGCTTTCTCCCTTGCACCTTCACAATCACAGCCAACTTCCTCCACTCCGCCTCTCACCTTGAGCAGTTCCTGCTCCTTTGTCCACAGCAGCAGCCAGGTGTCCATGAGGGCAATCTTTGAGCAGAAGACGCTAACGTCTGCCCGTCACTCCCTTGCTCGGCATCTGACAGCTGGCTTGGCGGAACTGTTATCCCACCAGCTGTTACCATACCAGCTGGTGGACTCTGAGGCCTTCCGAAAATTTGTGGCCATTGGGACACAGCAGTGGAAGATACCAGGCCACAATTATTTCTCCAAAAAGGTGATACCCAAACTGTACCATGAAGTTGAGAGGCAAGTGGTGTCATCTGAGGTCCATATGACCACAGATGCCTGGTCTGCCAAGCACGGTCAGGGCAGGTACATTAATTACACAGCCCATTGGGTCAACCTGGTGACTGCTGGCAAGCAGGGAGTATGTGGCTGTGCAGCGGACCTAGTGACACCTCCACGGCTTGAAGGCAGGCCTCCTGCCACCTCCTCTCCCCCTGCTACATCCTCTTCGCTGTTGTCCTCCTTCTCCTCCTGGGCTGAGTGGCAGCGCAACTCTACCGTTGCTGCGATCTCCTCTCCAGTTACACAGCCCCAGCTCCCCAGGGCCTATGCTGCATGCCAGGTACTACGGTGTCACGCTATCTTAGACATGTCTTGCCTCAAAGCGGAGAGTCACACTGGAGCAGCACTCCTTGCTGCTCTGAACAAACAGGTGGATCAGTGGCTGACCCCGCACCAACTGGAGATCGGCAATGTGGTGTGTGACAATGGCAGCAATCTCATTTCCGCTTTGAATTTGGGAAATTTGACACATGTACCCTGCATGGCACATGTGCTCAATCTCATAATTCAGAGATTTGTGTCTAAGTACCCAGGCTTACAGGACGTCTTAAAGCAGTCCAGGAAGGTGTGTGGGCATTTCAGGTGGTCTTGCATGGCCGTGGCACGCTTTGCCAATATTCAGTGGAGAAACAACTTGCCGGTTAGATGCTTGATTTGCGATAGCCCCACTTACTGGAATTCGACCCTGCTGATGTTCAACTGCCTGCTAGAACATCGGAAAGCCATCAAACAGTATCTCTACATTCACAGTCAAAAAACACAGTCTGGGGAGATGGGGAAGTTTTGGCCGAAGTACTGGACACTGATGCGAAATGCTTGCAGGCTCATGCGGCCGTTTGAGGAGGTGACAAACCTGGTGAGTCGCAGTGAAGGTGCCATCAGCCACTTGGTCCCATAGGCCTGCATCCAACTTTGTGTAGCTGGCATCTTTCATGCTATCCAGCCTGTTGAGGGACCCCCGTATAAAGAAAACTAAAGGGAAATTAGCTGTACTGGGTGGCCACGCTACTAGCCCCTCGGTATAGGCACAAAGTGGCAGAGATGTTTCCAAATCACATGAAGGCAGAAAGGATGCAGCACTTGCAGAACAAGCTGGCAACTATGCTTTGCAATGCATTTAAGGGTGATGTCACAGCACAACGCAATAAACAAACAAACACAGAACATTTACATCGCGCTTTTCTCCTGGCGGACTCAAAGCGCCAGAGCTGCAGCCACTAGGACGCGCTCTATAGGCGGTAGCAGTGTTAGGGAGTCTTGTCTAAGGTCTCCTACTGAATAGCTGCTGGCTTACTGAACAGGCAGAGCTGAGATTCGAACCCAGGTCTCCTGTGCCAGAGGCAGAGCCCTTAACCATTACACCACCCAGCCACATAAAGGTACCACTGCCAGTAATCCTTCTCCCATGTCCACGCAGGCAAGGACAGGATGCTTCAGCGATCTCATGGTGATGTGGGACATGCGGACATTCTTTAGTCCAATGCCTCACCTTAGCACTTCCGGATCCACCCTCCACCAACGCCTCGACTGGCAGGTAGCTGACTACCTCGCCTTAAGTGTGGATGTAAACACTGTGAGCAGTGATGAACCCTTGAACTACTGGGTGAGCAGGCTTGACCTGTGGCCAGAGCTGTCCCAATTTGCCATCCAACTTCTGTCTTGCCCTGCCTTAAGTGTCCTGTCAGAAAGGGCCTTTAGCGCAGCTGGAGGCATTGTCACTGAGAAGAGAAGTCGCCTAAGTCAAAAAAGTGTTCAGTACCTCACCTTTATCAAAGTAAATGAGGCATGGATCCTGGAGGGCTACTGCCCACCTGAAGAAGTCAGTCCCTGCACACTGCATCTCTGCCTGCAAGCCTGCTCCATGACTAAGTCGCTCCCCACACAGCATCTTTGTCTGCAGGCCGCTTGACCGCCTTCTCCTCCACCACCAACAGGGTCCAGGACTCCAGGCGGATTTCTGAATTTTTAAGGCCGCTGCTAGCAGTGGCCGCTATAATAATTTTTCTGGTGCGTGTACATGCCTGCCTAATTTTTCTGGCTGCACTGCAGCTGCAACAACAAAACAAGAGGCATGTACATATGTCAATTCCCCTTCGTGATCGCTACCTTGCCGCGGAGAAGGGGCTTGCGTATCAAAATGAAGCAATGACCGTCGGCTATATGAGTGTCTCGGGGGGTGACACACCAAAGATAATAAGGTCGTTGCTTCATTGTGGACAGACCAAATTTGATCAGTTGGACAGTCACTGCTGTTCTGTCATTGAGCTACCTCAGCCTGGCGACCATATGGGCTTGAAAACCGCCATCACCTGCACTCTCGCCATGGTGCGCACCAGTCCAGCACGGCCGTCACAACACAAACAGCTGTTTGCGGTGCATTACACAGTGAGTCTGGTGTGTCAGTGTGAAGCAGTACTCTAATTACACTCCCTGATTGATGTATACACATGCAAGATGTTTTAAAGCACTTTAGGCCTCCAATTTAGCATGCAATGTGATTTCTGCCCTTAAAACGCTGCTTTGTGTCAAATCCAGATTTTTCCCCGGGACTTTTGGCGTCTATTTCACTCATCCATGCGAATACTCAGATGTTAGACCCCTTGAAACATCTTTTCCATCACTTTTGTGGCCAGCATAAATGTTTCTAATTTTCAAAGTTCACCTCCCCATTGAAGTCTATTGCGGTTCGCAAAAGTTTGCAAGTTCGCGAACGTTTGTGGAGGTTCTTGAACTTAAAATCGGAGGTTCAGGTCATCTCTATTCACTACCTTTTTCACCTCCACGAGTGTTTGATCTGAAAACAGTTAGGATGCTTATTCAAAATACATTGCTTTGGAGAAGAGCTGTTCATTTTAAAGGAGGGAGGACTGTGAATTTAAAATTTTTATCTGGAGATCCACTTTAAATCATATTATAACATTGTTTTGTTAACAGTTATTTTGATAGTGTTTTGGTTTTCCGTCTTATTTGTCTTTTTTAGAATTGTTTTTCTCCTTCCATGCATTTGAAGGATACTAATTTTATCCTGTTGTACTACAGAAAAGAAAATATACGCAGGCTCGGACAGAGCCGCCGAACCACCGATGGTCCCATCGGTGGGCCCCGACTGCCCCTCCTCCTGGGGGCCCCAGAGCTAAGAGGGAGGGGGGCACAGCTTGGAAGGGGGGGAATTGGGCACAGAGCGGCGGGGAGGGGGGGAAGCCTCCCCCCCCCCTCCCTCACCTAGGGCCCCCCCCCTTCCGCGCACCCCCCTCCTCCAGAAGTGCAGCCAGAGCCAGCAGCGAGCGGAGAAAAGCTACAGAGATGATGCTATCTCTGCTCCGCTCTGAGTCCGCATGCCGCTGCCCTGCTGGTCTCTGACTGTAGTGTGTGACGCTGTCCAATCACGCTCTCGCAGTACTTCCTGCGAGAGCGTGATTGGACAGCGTCACTACAGGAGACAGAGACCAGCAGGGCAGCAGCGGCATGCGGAGCGGAGCAGAAATAGCATCATCTGAAGCTGGTAAGCTATTCTCCGCTCACTGCTGGCTGCACTTCTCGAGGAGGGGGGTGCGCGGAAGGGGGGGGCCCTAGGTGAGGGAGGGGGGGAAGCTTCCCCCCCTCCTCGCCGCTCTGTGCCCAATTCCCCCCCTTCCAAGCTGTGCCCACCTCCCTCTTAGCTCTGGGGCCCCCAGGAGGAGGGTGGTGCGCGGAAGGGGGGGCCCTAGGTGAGGGAGGGGGGGAGGCTTCCCCGCTGATCTGTGCCCTCTGCCCCCCCCCTTCCAAGCTGGGGGGACTTGCATTGTGTGGGGGTATCTCTGCCACCAACCTGATTGCATTGTGTGGGGGTATCTCTGCCACCAACCTGATTGCATTGTGTGGGGGTATCTCTGCCACCAACCTGATTGCATTGTGTGGGGGTATCTCTGCCACCAACCTGATTGCATTGTGTGGGGGTATCTGCCGCCAACCTGATTGCATTGTGTGGGGGTATCTCTGCCACCAACCTGATTGCATTGTGTGGGGGTATCTGCAGCCAACCTGATTGCATTGTGTGGGGGTATCTCTGCCACCAACCTGATTGCATTGTGTGGGGGTATCTGCAGCCAACCTGATTGCATTGTGTGGGGGTATCTGCCAGGGCTGTGGAGTTGGATTCGGATTCGAGGAGTCGGAGTCGGGGCAATTTTGGGCACCCGGAGTCGGAGTCAGACAGAGTCGTGGTTTCAGAAACTGAGGAGTTGGGAGTCGGAGTCGCATGATTTTTGTACAAAATCCACAGCCCTGTTAAGTATCAGACTAAGGAGTCGGAGTCTGAGCAATTTTGGGTACCCGGAGTCGGAGTTGGAGTCGTGGTTTCAGAAACTGAGGAGTCGAAGTTGGAGTCGGAAGATTTTTGTACCGACTCCACAGCCCTGGTATCTACAGCCAACCTGATTGCATTTTGTGGGGGTATCTGCAGCCAACCTGATTGCATTTTGTGGGGGTATCTGCAGCCAACCTGATTGCATTTTGTGGGGGTATCTGCAGCCAACCTGATTGCATTGTGTGGGGGTATCTGCCACCAACCTGATTGCATTGTGTGGGGGTATCTGCAGCCAACCTGATTGCATTATGTGGGGGTATCTGCAGCCAAACTGATTGCATTTTGTGGGGGTATCTGCCGTCAACCTGATTGCATTTTGTGGGGGTATCTGCCGTCAACCTGATTGTATTTTGTGCAGGTATCTGCCGTCAACCTGATTGCATTGTGTGGGGGTATCTGCCGTCAACCTGATTGCATTTTGTGGGGGTATCTGCCACCAACCTGATTGCATTGTGTGGGGGTATCTGCTGTCAACCTGATTGCATTTTGTGGGGGTATCTGCAGCCAACCTGATTGCATTTTGTGGGGAAATCTGCCACCAATCTGATTGCATTTTGTCGGGAAATCTGCTGCCATTTGACCACTTGATGAATTATCATGAGACATGTAACTACTTGAATGTTTTATCTAAAATGTATCTGGTCAGACCTAATCTCTGTGAATAACGCCGCTACTTATTTTGTGTTTTGTATTTTTTTTTTTAAGTCTGCCCATGACTCATCATGACCACGCCGATGTTCCAGTGCGTGGTGACACCCATTTGCGCGCGCCGCATTTACACATATCCCTATTGGAGACTGTCCTCAGAATTGCTCACAATCTATTCCCTACCATAAAGTCATGCAAAATTTCTAGAGTACATGTGTATGTGAGCCCAAAATGGGGGAGGGGAGGGAGGAGGAGGAGAGGGGGGTGGGCCCCAGGCTGAAACTTCCTTGGTGGGCCCTTGGTGTCCCAGTCCGACCCTGAATTTACGCATGAGTTATGGTGGTTCGCCGCAGGGAATGTGTTTATGTTGGGATTTGTGCAGTGTGCGCATGCTATCATGCGCATTCACCAGCAGCAAACTTTTTGGCGTGATCTAGGACAGCTAAGTTGGAATGATCAATAGGAATTAAGTGTGTCTCATTTAATGCACATTCACTTTAGGATTTGTGTGTGAATGGGAATTTCTGAATACACAAATATGAGTTTGCTTTGGGATCCCCAAATTTTCATGGTTTCAACTGCACCACATGAATTTTGCCCATCATTAATAAACAACATGCAACAGTCCAGGAACAAAGCCAATATACATACTGTATGTACATATGTCATGTTTTTACTAGCAAAATTTCAAGTAATATTTTAGGGCTCTGCTGACTGTCGAATTACCAATCAGAGACTCAATACAAAAATGTTGTGTGAGGGGCTGGTGACAGCAAAGTATTTTACATGCCCAGCAGTACCGTACATTGTGTATTTAATTAGCACTACTTCAAAGTACATAAATACAGTATGTTATAATTATCACCTACAGTCAACTGTAACCTCAGCTTATCCTGTAGAGAAACAGAGAGATTGTATTGCTGTTTTTCAGGCCTAAAAAAATTCAATTCAAGAATTCTCACTATGGTGCAGTATCTTAAGCACATATTATTGCGGTTGACTTCATGATCAGCTCAATAAACAGGAGATTTACATCCCATAAAAGCTACATCCAGGGTCGGACTTGGTCACAAAGGGCCCAGCAGGAAAGCTTTAGCCTGCCCCTCCCCTGCCAGATCCCTTCCCCCCCCCCCCCCCCTCATTTTGGGCTCACCTACACAAGTACTCTAGAAATGTTGCACTATATATATATAAGTATATATAAATATATATATATATATATATATATATATATATATATATATATATATATATATACATACAGTGGGTTGCAAAAGTATTCAGCTCCCTTGAGGTTTTCCACATTTTGTCATATTACTGCCACAAACATGAATCAATTTTATTGGAATTCCACATGAAAGACCAATACAAAGTGGTGCACACGTGAGAAGTGGAACAAAAATCATACATGATTCCAAACATTTTTTTTACGAATAAATAACTGCAAAGTGGTGTGTGCATAATTATGCGGCCCCCTTTGATCTGAGTGCAGTCAGTTGCCTATATACATTGCCTGATGAGTGCTAATGACTAAATAGAGTGCACCTGTGTGTAATCTAATGTCAGTACAAATACAGCTGCTCTGTGAGGGCCTCAGAGGTTGTCTAAGAGAATATGGGGAGCAACAACACTGTGAAGTCCAAAGAACACACAAGACAGGTCAGGGATCAAGTTATTGAGAAATTTAAAGTAGGCTTAGGCTACAAAAAGATTTCCAAAGCCTTGAACATCCCACGGAGCACTGTTCAAGCGATCATTCAAAAATAGAAGGAATATGGCACAACTGTACACCTACCAAGACAAGGCCATCCACCTAAACTCACAGGCTGAACAAGGAGAGCGCTGATCAGAAATGCAGTCAAGAGGCCCATCGTGACTCTGGACGAGCTGCAGAGATCTACAGCTCAGGTGGGAGACTCTGTCCATAGGACAACTATTAGTCATGCACTGTACAAAGTTGGCCTTTATGGAAGAGTGGCAAGAAGAAAGGCATTGTTAACAGAAAGCTTAAGAAGTCCCATTTGCAGTTTGCCACAAGCCATGTGGGGGACACAGCAACCATGTGGAAGAAGGTGCTCTGGTCAGATGAGACCAAAATGGAACTTTATGGCCAAAATGCAAAACGCTATGTGTGGCAGAAAACTAACACTGCACATCACTCTGAACACACCATCCCCACTGTCAAATATGGTGGTGGCAGCATCATGCTCGGGGGGTGCATCTCTTCAGCAGGGACAGGGAAGCTGGTCAGAGTTGATGGGAAGATGGATGGAGCCAAATACAGGGCAAACTTGGAAGAAAATCTCTTGGAGACTGCAAAAGACTTGAGACTGGGGCAGAAGTTCACCTTTCAGCAGAACAATGACTCTAAACATAAAGCCAGGGCAACAATGGAATGGTTTAACACAAAAACAAATGTATGTGTTAGAATGGTCCAGTCAAAGTCCAGATCTAAATCCAATCAAGAATCTTTGGCAAGATCTGAAAACTGCTGTTCACAAACGCTGTCCATCTAATCTGACTGAGCTAGAGCTGTTTTGCAAAGAAGAATGGGCAAGGATTTCAGTCTCTAGATGTGCAAAGCTGGTAGAGACATACCCTAAAAGACTGGCAGTTGTAATTGCAGCAAAAGGTGGTTCTACAAAGTATTGACTCAGGGGGCCGAATAATTACGCACACCCCACTTTACAGTTATTTATTTGTAAAAAATGTTTGGAATGATGTATGATTTCCGATCCACTTCTCACATGTACACCACTTTGTATTGGTCTTTCACATGGAATTCCAATAAAATTGATTCATGTTTGTGGCAGTAATGTGACAAAATGTGGAAAACTTCAATGGGGGCCGAATACTTTTGCAACCCACTGTATATATTTGGTAGGACATTACATTATGGTAGGGAATAGATTGTGAGCACTTCTGAGGACAGTCCTCAACAGGGTGATGTGCACATGTGGCACGTGCAGCACGCCACAGCAAAATAAAATGGGAGTCATCACGCACTGGAACATAGGCGTGGTCATTATGGGTCAGAAGCAGACATAAAAATACACAAAATAACAAAAAAAATACACAAAATAAGTAGCGGTGTAATAAGTAGCGGTGGGTCCGACCAGATACATTTTAGATAAAATAATCAAGTAGTTACATGACTCATGATAATTCATCAAGTAGTCAAATGCCACAAAATAAAACATTAAAGTAGTCCAGTGCTGTCCAACTTCGCGGGCAATCTAGCAGCAGATTTCCTAACAAAATGCAATCAGATTGTCAGCAGATCTCCCTGCAAAATGCAATCAGATTGTTAGTATATTTCCCCACAAAATGCAATCAGATCGTCAGCATATTTCCCCACAAAATGCAATCAGATTGTCAGCAGATTTCCCCACAAAATGCAATCAGATTGTCAGCATATTTCCCCACAAAATTCAATCAAATTGTGAGCAGATTTCCCCACAAAATGCAATCAGATTGTCAGCATATTTCTCCACAAAGTGCAATCAGATTGTCAGCAGATTTCCTCAGAAAATGCAATCAGATTGGCAGCAGATTCCCCAAAAAGAGTGGGCCTAGTGGGCATGTCTATAGGTGTCCCCAGTCAGGTAGGCAGGTATATAGGTGTCCTCAGTTTAGGTAGCCAGGTCTAGACTCTTTTTGGTGTCACTAGTTTAGTCAGGTCTATAGGTGTCCCCAGTGTACTTAGCCAGGTCTATACGTGTCCCTAGTATAGGTAGCCAGGTTTATAGGTGTCCCCAGTTTAGTTAGCCAGGTCTATAGGTGCCCCCAGTTTAGTTAGAAAGATCAATAGGTGCCCCCAGTTTAGTCGTCTATAGGTGTCCCCAGTTTAGCCAGGTCTATAGGTATCTCCAGTTTAGCCAGGTCTATAGGAGTCCCCAGTTTAGCCAGGTCTATAGGTGTCTCCAGTTTAGCCAGGTCTATAGGTGTGCCCAGTTTAGCTAGGTCTATAGGTATCTCCAGTTTAGCCAGGCCTATAGGTGTCCCCAGTTTAGCCAGGTCTATAGGTGTCCCAAGTTTAGCCAGGTCTATAGGTGTCCCCAGTTTAGCCAGGTCTATAGGTGTCCCCAGTTTAGCCAGGTCTATTGGTTTCCCCAGTTTAGCCAGGTCTATAGGTATCTCCAGTTTAGCCAGGCCTATAGGTGTCCCCAGTTTAGCCAGGTCTATAAGTGTCCCCAGTTTAGTCAGGTCTATAGGTGTCCCCAGTTTAGCAAGGTCTATAGGTGTCCCCAGTTTAGTCAGGTCTATAGGTGTCCCCAGATTAGCCAGGTCTATAGGTGCCCCCAGTTTAGCCAGGTCTGTAGGTGCCCCCCCAGTTTAGCCAGGTCTATAGGTGTTCTCAGTTTAGCTAGTTCTATAGGTGTCCCCAGTTTAGCGAGGTCTATAGGTGCCCCCAGTTTAGCGAGGTCTATAGGTGTCCCCAGTTTAACGAGTTCTATAGGTGTCCCCAGTTTAGCCTGGTCTATAGGTGTCCCCAGACTAGGTAGCCTGAAGGAGGAGCAGCAGCAGGCACAAAGCAGCAGGGAGGGGGGGGAAGTATCCCCCCTCCTCACCTGCCCCCCCTTCACAGCTCCCCCCTCCAGGCTAGAATGTGCAGCAGCAGCAGCAAGCGGGCAACAACTTTCTACTTACTATTTCCTGCATCCCGCTCTGCCTGCCGCTGCTCTGGTCTTCTCTGCTGTACTGTTCAATCACGCTCTCACAGGAAGCACTGTGAGAGCGTGATTGAAAGTATAACAGAGAAGACCAGAGCAGTGGTACGCAGAGCGGGAACCAGGAAGTAGTAAGTTGATCGGTTCCCCGCTCACTGCCACTCTGATCTGCCGCTGCACATTGTACCTTGGAGGGGGAAGTGCGGAAGGGGGGGCTCCCAGGTGAGGGAGGGGGGGACTGCTCCTCCTTACTGTGCTGTGCCCCCTCCTGCAGTGCTCGGTGCCCCCAAGGGCCACTAAAAGGGAGGCCTACCCGGCGAAATCCCGAGCTCCCACCGGCCCTGTCCGAGCCTGGCCACATCACATGTTAAGGTTAAGCAGTACTTATCGCATGTATTGTGTACTGTGGTTGTCTGAGCTAATTTGCTCAGTGACTGTAGTTGAAGCTTCTCATGGTGCTTAATATGTTCAGCTCCATGAAAAGCCAAGAGAAAAACATGAGGATGGCCCCTTAGAGCTATACTAGTCCCATCCCTATCAGCAGAGGGGGGTTGGGTCTGAGGAACAAAATAGCCCATATTAGTACTAGAGTGCTGTCCCTACCTCTTTAGGCCTCATTCTCATTAGGTGCATTCAGAAACGTGTAGAAGCGCATGATAAGAAGGCAAGCGTTGGTGCTTATTTTAGTACGTGTTTCAGTGTATTGTGATGCGCTTTTTTAAAGCATGTTTTGCTTATTGTAGCATTAGCAGTTGTCAATAAAGATTTGTTTTCAAATGAAAAAGTGTTGTTTTTTTTCATTTAGGGGTAAAAAATGCATGTGCTTGTATGCACTTCTACTGTATGTGCTAAAAAAGTGCACCCATTCAATTGCATTGATGTGCTCTTTAGAGCTCAATGCACAGAAATGTATGCAACACTACGTTTTTGTAACGCAGCTCAATGCAGCGCATAGATGTGAGCCAGGCACATTAATTACATGGGAAAATAAATACCTTGCAGAATGTACGATGCAATGCGCTCTGAAAAGCACACAAAAACGTACCTAGTGCACTGTGAACAAGGTCTAAGGCCTTATGGTACTCACAGGTTACACCAAATCATAGATATGCTCTCTGCTTCAGCAGAGAGAGATTATGGATCTTAAAATTATGTACACACAGCCAAGAGAAGGATTTGTGATGCAGAGGTACACTTGCCCTTATATTAGTTAAGTTTTACAGAGACAATGATCCAAAATCCTCTAAGTGTTGAATCATGGTGGAAACTGGAAATATGTACTGAGCTTTAAATGTGTAGATGTATACTGTCTAAAGATGGTGTTGAACAGTGTGCTGGCACTGCTGAATTGCTTACACTAATGGGAAAAGCTTGCCAATTCTGATAGAATCTTAAAGTGAACCTCTGGACTAAAAATCTACTCAGCAGAATTGAGAAGGCTTGGTGTTTCTTTAACAGTTTCACAGCATCAGAACTTTGTTTTTCTTTCCAAAGCATCATTTTTAGCTGCATTTTTAGCTAAGCTCCACCCATAAAAGAAAAAAAGCCCAGGCTTTTTTCCCTGATGCTGTGCAAAGCATTATGGGATTTCCTATGTTGTTGTTCACGTTGCCTAGCAACTGGGAGAGGTGCTGAGGACACAGGACAGTTGGAACTGTGTCTCATGCTCCCTGTCACCTCCTTTCAACCATAAAGATGGCTGCCATCATGAAATCAAACATTTGCCTGTTCTTTTAAAACAGGGTGGGTAAGAGATTATATTACCTATCTATTTTAATTAACATAACTAATGTAACTTAATGACAGTATGTTTGTTTAGGCTGTAGTTCCTCTTTAAGAATGGTTCAATAGCTAACTTCAAAAGAGGGCAGCTGCAATTGAAGGCTTGAGATGCCTATTCTGCCTTGTGGTTTTATGTATAGAAGGGAGACATAGTTAAAGAAATGACTTTCAAATCAAACCCCATATGTTTTAACACCTTGAATAGCCAAGTGCAGGTGTACTGAATGCTTATCTATTATATAATGGATTACCAGTGGCCAATCAATGCAGCTTAAACAATATCTTGAACTTAGCTTAGCTATCCCAAAGCCTAACATGGCAGGTAGTAAGTAAAACAATTGATGAAAAGTAGTGACAGGTACTATTTGCTAAGTAGTGAAAGGCAGAAGTTATAAATAGTGACTGAGAAGCAGTGACGTGCAATAGATGACAGGTGATGGCTGAAAAGGTTAAAGGTTGTAAGTGAAAATCAGTAAGAGGTATAGGTGGTTATTAGTAACTCAAGTAGTGACAGTCAGATACCAGGTGACTAGCAGTGACAGGCAGTAGGTAAAAAGTAGTGATTGGCAAGGGCTGACAGATAGTAAGTGGCAATTTCTGACAGGCAATAGGTGACCTGTTGTGATAGATTGGTGACATATAGGGACCTAACAACGAGCAACAGGCAGAAGGTGACAAGGAGTGACAGGTAGTAGGTGGAAAATATTGACTGACAAGTAATAATAACATGTAGTAAACTAAAACTAGTGAAAGGCAGTAGATGACCAGAAGTGATTGAGGGGTGGTGACAAGCGGTTGGTTACAAGTCATAACTGACAAGTAGTTAAAGGCAGTAGATGAAAAAAAGTTACAGGGAGTATGTGGCAAGTATTGTCAGGTAGTACATGACAAGTATTGACAGGCAGTAGGTGATAAGCAGTGACTGTCCAGTAGTAAAAGACAGTAGGTAACAAGTGTTGATAATCTCTTACATTTTCCTTGGATCAGCAGTGATACCCTGTTGATGAGTGAGGTGGATGATACAGCATAAGGTGGCTGATGGTGGCACATTTCTCCAATTACCTAACTTCCCACCGCTCACCTCCTCCCAAAGTCCTAATGTTTGTTTTTTTTTTGCATACAAGAGGTGGCTTTTTTTCTTTTCCTGCTGCTGTTAGTGTTGGGCGAACACCTGGATGTTCGGGTTCGGGCCGAACAGGCCGAACATGGGCCAGATGTTCGGCATGTTCGGCCCGAACGCCGAACTCAATGGGAGTCAATGGGACCCCCGAACATGCCCATTTTGGGGGCCCCATGGGGTCGCAGGCATAAGGGGGGAGCATGCCCCGGTCGCGGGGGGGGTCGGAAATTCCCCCCACCCCCTCCGCTAGCGCTCCCCCCTCTGCCCGCTTCCCCATACAAAAAGTTTGAAACAAGTTCAATAGTACCTGGGCTGGTGGCACTGGCTGGCAGTGGAGTGAGGAGGAGGAGGAGTCCGAGTAGCAGAGTGACGTTGAGGCCGGGCAGCGAGCGGTTCAGCGCTAGTACCCTTGTGGTACTTCCGCCCTTTCTCTGTACCCTTGTGGTACTTCCGCCCTTTCCCTGTTCGGCCATGCATTCAGTAGTTCGGCGAACCCCGAACAGTTTGGCCGAACACCACCAGGTGTTCGGCCGAACTCGAACATCACCCGAACAGGGTGATGTTCTGCAGAACCCGAACAGTGGCGAACACTGTTCGCCCAACACTACCTGCTGTGTCACATACTTACCCCTGTTTAGCAATACTGTGTCACCACATTAGGAAACTACCCAAGCAGCTCGGGGTGACCCAAAACCACTAGGAAAGTATAGGGGACCAAAAGAGACCGAAAAGCCCTCCCACTAAACACATTGTGAAAATAAGATAGAGAAAATAAATATCATCTTCAAATTGTGTAAAAATCAATATCAATATCAAAACCAAAATAGCACAAGAGGGTGCACCTATTTGACTATGGGCTAGTATCAAGCTATTGACTCCCAAATGAAAAGCAGAAAATGTAGGGATCCAATTAAAGGCCAATTATGACTGTTAATACAATGCAGACATTATAAATGTTTCATAAATTATGCAGTAGGGCTAAGAGCAAAAATGCACTCACTGATAGGGCCAACACACTCATGTTATGAGTCTGCCCTTATCTCACTGCTAAATGTGCACCACTGGAAATACAGGGCCACTGTATTGTCAGTTCTGTGCTCCTCCCCCAGCACCACCCTGACCCTAGATGACATAACCTCCTCTGAGTGGAGGTCGCCAGGCAGCCATGTCATCAAGCTGTAACACAGCCCTGCATAGGAATTGGGGACACAGTGATACACTTGATAATGATGCCACAATTAGGTCAACAATAAATTGAATTGTAGAAGAGGCACATGCAATGTTCTATGGCTGTTCTAATTCTACAAGATTTGAAGTGGCCAAGAATGTAGAAAATAATCTTGTACCAACCAGGTTAAAGAGGTATTCACTTTTTGTTTTGCTTGTTAAAGCTGTAGCTTGTATTGTTAAAATGTATAACAAATTAATTTTATTCAAAGCAAGGGGTGGTTTTAATCCCAGACACTAATGAAAATCCTGACCCTTAATGCTGTATTTAATACGGCTAATAAATGAATCTGCTAACTGCAAATCCTTTTTGATTAAAAATCTTTCTTCTGATCTGCTCATTACAAAAGTTTAGACATCAGACAACACAGTGATGAGAATGCAAAATGCGTTTTTTTATTCGGCTTGTGTAAAGATTATTGCTGCTAATAGCAGGAATACCAACCAGAGATGTTCTGCTTATATTAGCAACAGAAATAATAGAAATTAAAGTTTGCTCATGCCCATTTACATCTCCCCACAAGTGTCTAGTGCTGAATTAACATTAATATATTAATACATTATTAATTAATTAATAATTGTATTAATTAATTAATATATTAATTAATTAATACATTAATATATTCTGGAGGTGTGTTTAGCTTCTAAGGGTAACAATGTTTAATTTGCATATATTCAGCAGTGATGCACTGGGAGACATCTGAAGCTCACTCCAACCTGAATTATCGCAAATTCTTTCTGTTTTAAGAAAGCAAACCCTTGTTTTCCTTAGTATTTTAGTAAGGGGGCTTGTAGGACCATTGTAGCCCCTCACACACTCCAATGAGTTCTGGTTCACCATGAGCTTGCTGGTTAGTCTGTACCTCTCAGTGTTACAAGCCCTACTCCATAGAGCCAAATTAATCCATGCCATGCACTGATGAGGATCAAACAATCCAAAACAGTCTGTATGCATGTTGGATTATTATGACTCTGTACAAATTAACAAGCTGACACATCATTGCATTCCAGTGGTTCTGAAGGTGTGTTTAGCTTCTAAGGGTAACAATGGTTAATTTGCATATATTCAGCAGTGATACACTGGGAGACATCTCAAGCTCACTCCAACCTGAATTATTGCAAATTCTTTCTGTTTTAAGAAAGCAAACTCTTGTTTTCCTACAAGATAGATGTAGGCCTGATGGCACCTTATCCAAATATGGCTCTAAGCTAATTAAGAATGGCAAATTGGCACTTTTTTTTACCCCTTTCTTCCATCAGCTGCTTTTTTTCCCCTGAGTTTTCTCTTTGTAGGTTTCTACAAAATTTTGAACAGAACTTAGCATTTGCTTCTCATAATCCTGTTTTGGCAATTTCCCTTTTTTTTTAGTTGGAAAGTTGGAATTTGTAGCAGTAGGCTTTGGTCGTAAAGTTTCTGGTTGTGAACTTGCTTCCATGCTCACAGATGATCCTGAAGATTGTATGTCTATAATTTCTGCACTGTCTGTTTCACAAACTTCCAACTGTGTATCTTCTGTCATCGAACATCGTGAACTATCATCTTCTTCTATTAAACTATCTTCTGTACTGTAGAAAGAAAAAAAATCATTTTTAAAACCTTGTTTAAACACTTATGCCGAGTACACACTATGAGATTTGCTGGCCAATTTACTGTCAGATCGATGATATGTTTGATTTGCTTTTAGATCGATTTCCAAGCATATTCCCATTGATTTACTATTATACTGCATGGAAATCGTTTGGAAAGCAAATGAGACATGTTGGAAATAATCGATCTGTCAGTAAATCGGTCAGCAAATCTCATAGTTTGTACAATTAGTAGTCATTTGGATTACTTTTTTTAAACGTCTCCATAGCCCTTAAAGTACCAAATCATAAACTTTGTTCCATAAGAAATATAACACTTATTTCTTTTGGAACAAAGTTCATGATTGGGTACTCTCAGGACTACAGAGTTCAACACATGTTGTAAAAGGAAACTTACGGTCCGGTTTCTCCGTCTGTTTTCAGGTATTCCATCTGTGCAGCGTATTTGTACTTGGTTCTCTTTGCAGCTGCAGACCCACTTTTGGCTTCCTCTTTCTGTTTTTCTAGTTCACATTTATAGTTGTCCCTGACAGACTTCCATCTTCTCCTCAGATCTGCAACTGTAATAATGGCATGTGAGTAATACAAATCATATATTACACGCTACTATTTACACATATACTGTATAGATTTCTTTATATTTTTAGATTCCTGGCTACTGGTCAAAGCTTTTCATCAATGCACTATGAATTTCGCATGGGGGTGATGACTATTCACCAAGTAGTGCGTACCACATGCATCATAATATGGAACAAGTTTGCTAACCTGTACATGCCGTTCCCAGACAAGAGCAATTAGGAGGAAGTGTCCTAAAACTTCTTAAGGAAACATCAATTTCCGAATTGTCTTGGAGCCATAGATGGGAAGCACATGCGTGTAGTAATGCCAGCTCGTAGTGGAATCATTACTTCAATTACAAAAAATATTTCTGTATAGTGCTAATGGCTGTTGAGGATGCAGATAGCAAATTCATCTACATAGATGTAGGGGCCTATGGTGAGAATAGTGACTCACGGATATTCCACAACAGCTGGTTTGGCCAAAAACTCTTCAGTGGCAACCTTTCCCTCCCTGATGACAGACCGTGGCCTGAAACTAGTGGACCAGCTTATCCCC
Source organism: Hyperolius riggenbachi (assembly GCF_040937935.1). Taxonomy (NCBI): domain Eukaryota; kingdom Metazoa; phylum Chordata; class Amphibia; order Anura; family Hyperoliidae; genus Hyperolius; species Hyperolius riggenbachi. The sequence continues at coordinate 158,826,700 of NC_090651.1, forward strand.
ACACGTTTGTTGCTGATGAGGCATTCGGACTGACAAAAAATTTAATGAGGCCGTATGCTCAGAGGACTCTGAACTATGAGCAAAGAATCTACAATTACCGGTTAAGTAGGGCCAGAAAAGTGGTGGAATGCGCCTTCGGGATGATGTCTAATAAATGGAGAGTTTTCCACACTACAATGCACCTTAAACTGGCAAATGCAATAGCAGTCATAAAGGCTGCACGCATTCTCCGCAACTATGTCATCACACTGGAGGGAACCCCAGGGGAAGAGGCTGCATTTGTACCTTTACAACCAATTAACACTGGAGCAACTGGTAGAGACACAACTACAGCTTTGTCGCAAAGAGACAGACTAGCCGAATATTTTGTATCTGACAAAGGTGCTGTTGCATGGCAGGATGACCACATTTTAAAATAAAATTTAGTTTTAAACTGCAAACATTTTGTTAAAGTGCAAAAACTTTGAATTAAAAGACAATTATATTTCATTTAAAATGTCTTAATTCCATTATTTAAAGTCTTATTGCATTGCTTATTACTGCTTTCATTGATGCTAGGGCATGTGGCTGGTGGCAGGGCATGTGGCTGGTGGCAGGCCATGTGACATCACTGCAGCAGGGCAGGTGGAAGGCCGTGTGGCATCACTGGGGCAGGGCAGGTAGCAGGACATGTGACTGGTGGCAGATCAGGTGGCAGGGCATGTGGCATGTGGCAGATCAGGTGGCAGTATGTAAGATAATTTCAAAGCGCTATAGCTGATACAATATTAAGAATTATAAAAGGTCCCAGCGGAGTGCGCTACCACAAGGTCCGGCAAGACCTAAACACTTATATATATTCGCTTAAGCGCACATCCTAGTTCATATAAAAGTCCACAAAGACATCAATCAGGAGTTCTCATATGCCGTTCTCATATGCAATTTCTTGATCTCTTGTACCACCATCACCATGGACACCCAACAGTAAACAGACTCACCAGATGTATTGGCCACTGCTAGACTGGCCAACCATGCACAAATCCAGGAGCCTCAGTACTTCAGGATCCTGGTACCGCTGTGATGCTGTCCTTTTAGACCACCATCATCCTTGTATCCATACAAAGTACCTTGTGAGTCCTTCCCCTGTGTCTAATAATCCAGTGGTGTCCAGCAATGGTGCAAATTTTGGTTTGGTATGGAATGGACAAGCTTTGGATTTGTGCATGGTTGGCCAGTATAGCAGTGGCCAATACATCTGGTGAGTCTGTTTACTGTTGGGTGTCCATGGTGATGGTGGTACAAGAGATCAAGAAATTGCATATCAGAATGGCATATGAGAACTCCTGATTGATGTCTTTGTGGACTTTTATATGAACTAGGATGTGCGCTTAAGCGAATATATATATAGATCAGGTGGCAGGGCAGGTGGCAGGGCATATGGCTAGTGGCAGGCCATGTGGCATCACTGGGGCAGGGCAGGTGGCAGGCCATGTGACATCACTGGGGCAGGGCAGGTAGCAGGGAATGTGGCTGGTGGCAGAGCAGGTGGCAGGGCATGTGGCTGGTGGCAGGGTATGTGGCTGGTGGCAGAGCATGTGGCTGGCGGCAGGCCATGTGGCATCACTGGGGCAGAGCAGGTGGCAGGCCATGTGGCATCACTGGGGCAGAGCAGGTGGCAGGGCATGTTGCTGGTGGCAGAGCAGGTGGCAGGGCATGTGGCTGGTGGCAGGTCATGTGGCATCACTGGGGCAGGGCAGGTAGCAGGGCATGTGGCTGGTGGCAGAGCAGGTGGCAGGGCATTTGGCTGGTGACAGGCCATGTGGCATCACTGGGGCAGGCAGGTGGCAGGCCATATGGCATCACTGGGGCAGTGCAGGTGGCAGGCCATGTGACATCACTGGGGCAGGGCAGGTGGCAGGCTATGTGGCACCACTTGGGCAGGGCAGGTAGCAGGTCATGTGGCTGTGGCATTCCAGCATCCATCAAACAATTCAATCGCTATATCGGTCCAGGCTTTGAGTTGTAACTGGTTGTCTTTATAATCCTCACTTCCCTTCTCGTACAGGCATGGATACTGCTGGATTTTGCTTAACAGCCCCTCTGTGGTAAACCATGGCATGCTGTTGCTTCTCCTAGGCCGAAAACAGGAAGAGGAAGAGACAGGAAGAAGAATTGTGGGATAAAAGAAATTGCTTCTGGGTAAAAAACTCAAGAAAATTGCTTTGTATAGTGATTTACATAGCGATTTTCATGCGTTCCTATCTTTTTCAATGAATCGCGATCGCGGTAAAAATCAATCCACGGTGCGATTGCGATTTGGTCAAAATCGAATCGCGGTAGTGGAAATTACCTACCGCGATTCCTATGTTATTTAGCAAACCCTAACGATTTTAAAATTGCTAGCGATTTGTGATTTTGTAATTCCGCATCGTAATCGCTCCAAGTGGAATAGGGCCTTTAGAATGTATAGGAGAGAATCTCCCTAACAAGGGCACACATGATCACATGTATCAAATGAGAATTAAAATGTAATTATAGGTTACATTTTGTATCTGAAAATAATAAAAAAAACAGCATTTTCATTTGTGTTCACTGAAAGTTCAAATGGCCCTTTTTTTCTGGTCTTTCCAACAAACCCCACCAACAAACTAGCCGCAGATATGGAGTGTCAGTTTATTCAGAGGAAACAATCAAATTGGTTTTGGAATACAGGGGTGCCTCTAGCCCTATTGTCACTCCAGGCAAGAAAACCTGTTGCGCCCCCCCCCCCCCCCCCAAAAAAAAAAGTGGCATGTGGTAATGCAGAATCTGGGCCCGAGTTTCCTCCTATAAACACAGTTAGTAAGACAAAGTGTCCTTAAAAGTAATTAGACAACAGTCTCCCCTCCCCGAGAAGGGAACCCACACAGGTTTCTTTTGGTTCATGTATTAACAATTTTGATTGACCAATCCCTGACCAATTTTTCCATCTTCTTGTAGTATGAGGGCCAACAGACTTTGCATACTATGAACAGAGGAGCTCTTATACTACATGAAAGTCGTTACATTGGTGAATACAAATTTGGTGTGTGTGTACCAGGCTTTACAGCTAATACTGTACATACTGGAGGTAGTATGGATCATCACACAATGCCACTGGTTTACTAAAAAGCAGAGAGTGACTGATTATAATGTACATACTGAGGATAGAAATGAATGACACACTGCAGCTAGTTTACTATCAGTACATGCACAGAGTAACAGCTTATACTGTACATACTGGGGGGTAGCAGGGATCAGCACACGCTGCAGCTAGTTTACTATCAGTACAGGTACAGAGTAACAGCTTATACTGTACATACTGGAGGCAGCAGAGATCAGCACACACTGCAGCTAGTTTACTATCAGTACAGGCACAGAGTAGCAGCTTATACTGTACATACTGGGGGTAGCAGAGATCCGCACACACTGCAGTTAGTTTACTATCAGTACAGACACAGAGTAGCAGCTTATACTGTACATACTGGGGGTAGCAGAGATCCGCACACACTGCAGTTAGTTTACTTTCAGTACCGGTACATGCACAGAGTAACAGCTTATACTGTACATACTGGAGGCAGCAGAGATCAGCACACGCTGCAGCTAGTTACTATCAGTACAGGCACAGCGTAACAGCTTATAATGTACATACTTGAGGCAGCAGAGATCAGCACACGCTGCAGCTAGTTTACTATCAGTACAGGCACAAAGTGACTGTTTATACTGTACATACTGGGGGCAGCAGAGATCAGCACACACTGCAGCTAGTTTACTATCAGTACAGGTACAGAGTAACAGCTTATACTGTACATACTGGAGGTAGCAGAGATCAGCATGCTGCAGCTAGTTACTATCAGTACAGGCACAGAGTAACAGCTTATACTGTACATACTGGAGGCAGCAGAGATCAGCACACACTGCAGCTAGTTTACTATCAGTACAGGCACAGAGTAACAGCTTATACTGTACATACTGGAGGCAGCAGGGATCAGCACACGCTGCAGCTAGTTTACTAAGGCACCATTCACACTTGAGCAGGAATCACGTGATTCCCGCTCATCGCAAAACGCTAGCGGTTTTTAACCTCCTTAGCGGTAACCCCGTGTGTGACACGGGGTAAGCCGCTGGAGGGTGCCGCTCAGGCCCTGCTGGGCCGATTTTCATAATTTTTTTTTTGCTGGACCCCGATCGCCGCCGCCACGCGCCCGATCGCCGCTATCCGGTGCGGCGCGCGCTCCCCCCCCCAGACCCCTGCGCTGCCTGGCCAATCAGTGCCAGGCAGCGACAAGGGGTGGATTGGGTCTCCCAATGATGTCCCGACGTCGGTGACATCATCCCGCCCCGTCGCCATGGCGACGGGGGAAGCCCTCCAGGAAATCCCGTTCTTTAAACGGGATTTCCTGATCGCCTATCGCCGGAGGCGATCGGCGGGGCTGGGGGGATGCCGCTGATCAGCGGCTATCATGTAGCGAGCCCTGGTCTCGCTACATGATTTAAAAAAATAAAAATAAAAAAAAAACTGCTGCGCTGCCCCCTGGCGGTATTTTTCATACCGCCAAGGGGGTTAAAAAACACTAGCCCATATAAGCCTATGGCAGTGTTCTCGCCGGACACAGTACAGAGGATGAAAGTGTAAGGATAGCCTATACATCCTCCAGGTAAAGTATATCTTTTAAGTATATCTTTTAACTCCCCTTTCCCCTCAGGTTTAGTATAAAAATTGAATAAGGGTGCTGCTGGTGAGAGAATTTGGGGTTTGCTGGGGGAGGGGGGTTTATATAAAAGCAGGAGGGCTGATTAGGGGTGCAGGCAGCAGGTGGGTAACAGCAGTTCATCATTGAAGGTTGGGAAGAAGGTGTGAGAATAGGGTTGATGCAGAGAGGATGGAGAGGTAGTGACTGCTACTCACTTCTTCTGGACTGTCCTGCTCTGCTCTCTTCTGTGACGAGCGGGAGGCGGAGCTTAGCTCGATGTAGCTGGCCAGCATGGATCCTCTCCCACACCTGCCGATGTGCAGTACATTGTTGTGGAGGCAGAGGGGCGGGGCTAACGCTGTCGGGGGCGTGGCTTATGATGCGGGCTGTCCAGACTCCAGAAAAGAATCCTCTCGGCTCTCCCCCATCCGCCCGCTGTACAGTGAATTGTGGGGGGGCGGGGCTGGCTCGCAGAGTGGAAACAGGAGCCTGAAAGCGCGCCTGTCAGCTCTTGCGGGCAAGGTGAAGAAGAGCTATTAAAAATGTAATGTTATTGTACGGCAGATGGCGCCTTCTGATAGGCATGCCGCCTCAGGCAACGGCTTGTACTGCCTGTGCCTCCAGGCGCCCCTGTTGGAATACATGCATGCAATACTCCATATGGTGTCTGACAAATAACTGATAAACTGACATATCTGAGGGGGAAAAATATCAAATTTTTAATGTAATTTATTCCAACAAATTTCTCACAAAACCCATGTTACCAAAATGCTTGAGAGAAACAAAAAGGGAAAACAGGTGGGGAGAATAAACACTTCATTCGGGTTATGAAGTCACTCTTTGTAGTAGCTGGATATAAGAGGTAACATCCCTCCACCAAGGGCAGAAAACAAACTGGACCAAAATACAATTAACAGAGATGCCAAAAAGAATAAAATACACAAAGAACAGCTTAAAAATGGGAGGTAGTGGTGGACTTATCTCCCAACAAATGACATTATAGATCTATTTTGAGATTTAAAAAACGCTTTATTGGTGATCACTCCACTTTGCAATGCGTTTCACAGGTCAAACTAACTTCTTCAGGCAATAAGAGAGTAACTTAAGGACAATGGCCTCAATTCACTAAACTTATCTCCTGTCTTTAATAACTCTTCTAGAGTTGTTACCATGGTGAGAAGGCATGTAGTATTCAGGAAACATTTTACCTCAGGCAAGCCTAAAGTTAACTCTTCTGTCTTTAAATTAACTCTCCAATCCTTAAAATAACTCCAGAGTTAAAGACAGGCTGTTAATTAACTGCGTGTGAAAATAACTACAGAGGAGGTAAATTAACTACAGAGGAGGTAAATTAACTACAGGAGAGGTAACTTAAGGAATGAAGAGGTAAGATAACTCTCTCACGTGTGGAGGTAAGTTTTCTTTTGCCTTATTATCTCTAGCATGATCTTAGTGAATTGAGGCCAATATCTCTGCACTGGGCACCACTACCATTACAAAAATATTCAATGCATCCGTGGTTGAATACCAACCTTACCTGGTTTGCTGAAAGATATCATTTTGGAAGTATATTTCTTTATTTAGCATGTCAATATGTTTGTACTAAGGCAGTTAAAAAGGACAGATTCTCAAACTTGTCAATTATCCACTGCAAAATGACAGCCAAGAAAATCATTGCTGCTATTACTAACTTCCCGGACAATTTTCTCAATATACTGTATGGATAGGATGGATAGAATGCAAAAATATACCTGGACTTAATTAGCGCTAGGCTAGCTACATGCTAAAAAAAAAAAAGTAAAAAAAAACCTCCCGCGGCCGCGCAGCCGCACTTCTCATACCGCCAGGGGGGTTAAGTGATACATATTTGCTTTACATCATAATTATATTCTATACCACCTGTACAGAGAACACCAAGCTGGTAAACTGTCTGAAGTTTCCAGCAATACTAAACCTCAATAAACTTGTCTTACAAATAATAATAATTATAATATAAGCTGTTTTTTTATTTTCAACCAAGTAACAAAGATAAAAACAAAAACAATAGTAATACACTCTTTTTGAAAATGTTTACATTTGAACAACTGAATTAATACATCTGAGCAGCAATATAAACCTGTTTTTTTTACTATGGCTGGGCAATCTTTTAGAATGCACTCAGACTAATCCATTTTAATTCTGTCAACTATCTATTCCCACTAAATTCTTGACAGATCTGCCAAGTCTGTACCAATAAAACACCCCAAGCTTTACTGAAAGTAAAAGCAACAGAAATGCAGAGTGGTTTTTCAGTACAGCACTTATGCCACATGCAGTGATATGTCTTTGTTATATGAATCATATCTGTGCATTTTTTTTAATGAATTTGTTCTCTTTTACATATTTGTGTTTTATTATTGTTTACTGTGACTTGTGCTTGATTCATTAAACTTCCTTAGTGTCTTTAACCCCGTTTTTTTCTCATCTGTTTTTTGCTAACATCCTTTTACCTCATTGTTCTAAGGCATTAAACAGCCATGAAGATATTGTGTGTTAATAAGTGCCTATTTTTGTGCATAACACACAGTTTTTTCTAATTCCACAGTTTTATTTTATATTTAAATCTACTTTTTAAGTTTTTACTGTTTTATTGTTTTGCTCAATGACGCATTCATTGAAGTATGCTAGAGCTAAAATCTATGAACTATTGAGCCTTTTATCTCTTTCCTGCTCTCAGAAGCCATTTTCTGCTAGGAACATATTTTATAGTTGCAATTTCCTATGACACTGTAGTCTGACTCAGTCCTGACAGGAACTGCCACTTACACTGCCACTTACATACCTGATGTTTAACTCTTTCAGGCAGAGAAAGAAAAAACACAGCATACTTATTTGTGTGCTAGGCACTGTACATATACATGTCTATCTCATCATGTCACATGTCACCTCGGTATCCTTTAAGATGTGCCTTAGTCAGGGCAAAACGGTAATGTATAGCCAAGAAGTGCTCTTGTTAGTTTAGCCAAAGTAGTGTCATCTTTATGCAAAACACAGTGTCCTCCCTTACTGAAGCAGCCATCCTGCATACTAATATAATATCTATCTATCAATCAGAAATATTTGTAGTCAGGAAAATACAATTCCAATCAGAGCAAACTGCACACCTGGGGCTCGCTCGGGGCCGTTTTGTTTGGGCTGGAGGGGTGGAACTTCCGGAAGTGACGTCAGCCGCTAGAGCGAGGAGTATGCGGTGGAACGCACGGAAGGTATGTATCTTGCCGCCGCTGCCCGCTGCCCACACTGTAACTAGCTGGAGGGGAGCGCAGAGGGGAGAGCCCCGAGGTGAGGGAGAGGGGGGAACTTCCCCTCTCCCTGCCGACTGTGGCCAAGGCTTTCCCCCCATGCTGCCACCCCTCCAGCCCCCACAAAACGGCCCCGAGAGGGAGCAGGGGCTGCAGGGTCTATTGTTACGCCAGTGGCAGAGGTACAGAATCGATAGGCAGAGAGTAGTCAGAGGTACAGGCAAAAGTAATACACAGTAAAAATCAAATAACAGTAATAATTATAATCCTAAGCTAAGTGTGAATCCCCGGGGTCCTGCCGGTTCAAGCACACACGGATCTGACTAAGGTCTGAGAGCTTTCACTGCGAAGTTTCAGCAACAACAGACAATGAGCTACTGACAACTCCAAGCTTAAATGCAGACAGGCAATTCCAAGCGTCCCGCCCAGAACACTTCCATCAATCAGAGAGGAGAAACAGCAGCCAGATGTCAGCTGACTCGTCTCCTAAGCCCATAAAGGTCCGGCCGCTCTGCGCGCGAGCGTGCTGACCTGAACTGATGCACAGTAGAGAGACCTGTTCTGCCAAAGGCCGTGAGGGACGCCTGCGATGATGCGGACGCAGAAGTGGTGGTCGCGCTGCTCTCTGCCGCTAAGATAAATCTTTCATTCCTAACACTACCCCCCCCCCCCCCCCCCCCCCGAGGTGCAGACTCCGGAGTCCGGACACGCCAAAAATGGTTTTTCTGCATGTGATGAGTGAAATTGTTTTAATTACTCAGCATGAAGACGTTTGGCTGGTACCCATGATCTTTCCTCAGGACCATACCCCTTCCAGTGGACCAGATACTGCACAGAATTCAGCACCCTGCGAGAATCCAGGATCTCCTCAATTTCATATTCCGGCTCCCCATCAATCACTGCAGGAGGGGGGGAGAGGAATCCACATGCACAGCCGGTTTTAACAATGAAACATGAAAAGATTTTACACCCCTCATACTGGCTGGAAGAGCTACCCTGTATGCCACCTCATTAATTTTCTCAGTAATGGGATACGGACCAATGTATCTAGGCCCCAACTTGGCTGAAGGTTGTCTTAAAGCAATATGACGGGTGGAGACCCAGACCATGTCTCCTGGAGTGAAAACCCACTCAGGAGATCGCTTTTTATCAGTTTGCCTTTTTTGAACCACAAAGGCTTTCTCCAGATTGACTTTCATCATAGCCCATATTCTCCTGCCAACCTTCCAATGCTGGGAGAATTGCTCACAGGTAATGGAGAGAATTTAGGTGATCTCCCTGTGACTACCTGAAACGGTGAAAAGCCTGAGGATTGTAAGATTGCTATGTGCAAATTCTGCGAAAGGAAGGAACTTAACCCACTCATGCTGAGCTTCAGCCACATAACATCTAAGAAACTGTTCAAGGGACTGATTCATCCTTTCTGTTGGACCATTCATCTGGGGGTGATAACCAGAAGAAAAGGACAAGGTCAAACCCAATTACTGACAGAAAGCTCGCCAAAACTTAGAAATAAACTTAACTCCCCTGTCTGAAACCACGTTCACTGGTATCCCATGCAGCCGGAAAATGTGGGTGACAAATAAGTCAGCAAGTTCCTGGGCAGAGGGAAGTTTTTTCAAGGGCACAAAATGAACCATTTTGCTGAAACAGTCCACTCCTACCCAAATAACTGTCTTCCCTTCAGAACTGGGGAGTTCCCCCACAAAGTCCATGGAAATGTGAGTCCAAGGCTCCGTACCGTACTGGTAATGGTTTCAGTGTCCCTGCAGGAGCTTGCTTGGAAGCTTTGCTCCGAGCACAAAATGAACAGGACATCACAAACTCCTTGCAGTCATTATTAAGTGACGGCCACCACACACATCGAGACAACAGTTCCTGGGTTCTGGTTATGCCCGAGTGTCCCATATTCTTATGACTGTGAAACAACTGTAAAACATTAAAACGTAGATGAAGTGGCACAAACAGGAGATTATCAGGTTTCCCCTCTAGAGAATCTTGTTGCTCCAGGGTGGTTGTCAGATCCTCCTGAGGTTCCGTAGCTGCCATCACTACATGCTCAGGTAGAATTTTTACAGGTGAGGAGGGCTGAACTGTCTCAGGATCAAAGCATTGGGACAAAGCATCTGCTTTGATGTTTTTGTTACCCGGTTTATAAGTTACTAGCCGACCCGCGGCGTAGCATACACCGCATAAGAGGGTAGAGGGCAGGAAGGGGGTATTGGGCACAGCGGCGGGGAGGGGGGTTGGACCCCCCCTCAACTGGGTCCCCCATGTGTGCTCTACCTCCAGCTTAAGCTCACCTGGGTCCCCCATGTGCTCTCCCCCTCCTGCTTAAGCACAGTAGCAGCCGCCACTATTAGTAAGAGACAGTGGGCAGGGATGACTCACCTTTTCTGTGTTCCATCGTGCGTTCCACTGTCGTCACTTCCTGCAATGCAGCACACTGTATTGGTATTATTTGCCTTTTTAAAACAGAAGGAAATCTGCAATAATTCAGCTATAAGTGAATATTTGTGGTTCCCACAATGCACTGCTACTAAATATGCAAATTACCCCTTTTCCCCCTTGGTAAACCAAGCAAGCATCCAGAGCCGCTGGTGTACAGCAAGCATATAGCTTTAAATTTTACACAGTCATATCAAACCCACATGTAGATGCTTATTTCAGACTTTTGGGCCTCATCAGTACATGGCAGGGATTGATACGTCTGTATGAGATAGGGCTTGGACCAGAACAACAGAGTAACCAAGCAGCTCAGGGTGACCCAAACCACTCGGAATGTATAGTGGGATAAAAGTGACCAAAAAGACCTCCTACTAAAAAAAGCAAAGTTTGGTGTAATTTGCCTTCCTAAAACAGAAGGAAATCTGCAATAATTCAGCTATAAGTGAACATTTGTGGTTACCCACAAAGCACTGCTACTAAATTTGCAAATAATTCCTTTTCACCCTTAGTAAGCCAAGCAAGCATCCAGAACCACTGGTGTATAGCAAGCCTATAGCTTTTTATTTTACACAGCCATATCAAACCCACATGTGACAGCCTGTTTCAGACTTTTGGTCCTCATCTGTACATGGCAAGGATTGATATGGCTGTATGAGATAGGGCATGGACCAGTACAACAGAGTAACCAAGCAGCTCAGGGTGACCCAAACCACTCGGAATGTATAGGTGGATAAAAGGGACCAAAAAGACCTACTAAAAAAATCAACGCTTGGTGTAATTTGCCTTCTTAAAACAGAGAAAAATCTGCAATAATTCAGCTATAAGTGAACATTTGTGATGCACCACTACTAAACATACAAATTATTCCTTTTCACCCTTGGTAAGGCAAGCAAACCTATAGCTTTAAGTTTTACACAGCCTATTTCAGACATTTGGTCCTCATCAGTACATAGCAGGGATTGATAAGGCTGTATGAGATAGGGCATGGACCAGTACAACAGAGTAACCAAGCAGCTCAGGGTGACCTAAACTACTAAGAATGTATAGGAGGATAAAAGAGACCAAAAAGCCCTCCTACTAAAAAAAAAGCAAAGCTTGGTGTAATTTTCCTTCTTAAAACAGAAGCAAATCTGCAATAATTCAGCTATAAGTGAACATTTGTGGTTACCCACAATGCACTGCTACTAAATATGCAAATTATCCCTCTTTGCCCTTGGTTTGATATGACACTACTTCTTCTTCTTGCTTGGACCAGCCCCTTCTTCTTGCTTGGACCAGCCCTGGGGGCAGGGCTCTACTTCTTCTTCTTGCTTGAAGGTTGATGCACTTACTCTATTATATATATAGATTATGAATTTGAATCTAGAGAAAAAGAGTGCCCACCGAGCCTGTCTTGGGTTGAGCCTCTTAGCCCCTTCAATGTACTCCAATTTCTTATGGTCAGTATAAACCGTGATCATGTGCTCAGCTCCCTCCAACCAATGACACCATTCCTCAAAAGCAATTTTAATTGCCAAAAACTCTCTGCTACCGATGTCATAGTTTTTCTCTGCTGATGAAAACTTGCGAGACTAAAAAGCGCATGGGTGCAATCATCCCTGAATCCCTGACTGCTGAGACAGAAAAGCCCCCACTCCTATCTCAGAGGCATCTACCTCCACAATGAAAGGACAGGTTACATCCAAATGTCTGAGGATAGGGGCAGAACAGAATAGCGTTTTCAACTGAGATAATGCTGCACAAGCTTCCTCAGACCAATTGTAAACATCTGCCCCTTTCTTTGTCAGGTTAGTGAGAGGGGCAACCACAGAGGAGAACCCTTTGATAAATTTTCTATAGTAATTTGCAAATCCCAGGAATCTTTGGAGTGCCTTCAAACCAGAGGGTTGAGGCCACTCCAGCACAGCAGAGACTTTATTAGGGTCCATGGTCAGGCCAGTAGTGGAAATAATGTACCCCAAGAAAGGAAATTTCAGAGACTTCAAACAAACTTTTCAATCTTTGCGTATAAACAGTTTTGTCTTAATTTATTCAACACAAACTTAACATGCTCTCTGTGTTCCTCGAGATTTTTAGAGAAAATCAAAATGTCGTCCAAATAAACGACTACAAACTGACCCAGTACATCTCTGAAAACCTCATTCACCAACTCCTGAAACACGGCAGGGGCATTGCACAACCCAAAGGGCATAACCAAGTATCCATAATGCCCGGCGGGTGTGTTGAAGGCCGTTTTCCACTCGTCCCCCTGGCTAATACGTATCAAATTGTATGCCCCTCTCAGGTCCAATTTGGAGAACAGTTGGGCCCCAGATACTTGTGCAAACAAATCCTCTATTAATGGCAGTGGGTAGTGAGTCGGGATGGTAATTTTGTTCAAAGCTCTATAGTCAATATAAGGACGGAGTCCACCGTCTTTTTTTGAACAAAAAAAGAATCCCGCCCCAGCCGGTGATTTAGAGGGACGAATGAAACCATTTTCGAGGTTCTCTTAGATATAATTCTTCATGGCCAACTGTTCTGGACCTCAGAAGTTATACAAATGACCCCTGGGAGGTAGGCTACCGGGCCTTAAATCTATGGGACAATCAAATTCCCTGTGAGGAGGAAGTTTGTCAGCAGAACGTAGGCAAAAAACATCTGAGTATGCGACATACTGAGGAGGAACACCCTCCACGTGAACTTCAGTGGAACACAGGGTAATTCTCTCTAGACAGTGTTTCTGACAAGCTGGGGACCGGGCCAACAATTGCCCCGTCAATCAATCTGAGGGGAATGTTTATGGAACCAAGGGAGACCAAGGACTATAGTAGAGGAGGACATGTTCAGTACGTAAAATTGTATCTCCTCCCTATGCAAGACCCCCACCCGACAAGTGAGAAGAGGGGTCTGTGAGAGAGGTTGTTTGTTCTGTAGGGGAGAGTCATCTATAGCAGTTACATAAATCTGCCTTTCCAAAGGAAGAATTGGAATATTCCACTTTGAAGCTAGATCAATGAAGTTTGCTGCAGAGCCTGAATCAATAAAGGCCTGAGTACGGTAAACTTGATTCTCCCATGTAATCGAACAAGGTAATAACATCTTAGCATTCTTTTGAGGTAAAACAGGTTCGCCTAGGGTAGTACCACCCACTACATCTAGGCAGAGAAGTTTTCCGACTTCTTACTGCAATTTTGGACGAAATGACCCTTTTCCCCACAGTATAAGCAAAGACCCTCCTTCCTTCTCTTAGTTTTCTCAGCCTCAGATAGTTTCGAGTGGCCAATTTGTATAGGCTCATTAGAACTTGTCGTGACCGAGGGATTGGAAAAAACAACCTTGGGAGCAGCACGAGATCTGCCCTGCTTATGGTACCGAATTCTTCGGTCAACCCTAACAGCCAGGTCAATTGCTTCATCAAGGGTTTTCGGCTCAGGATGGCTGATCATGACATCAGCCACTGATTCAGACAACCCTGTGAGAAAACCATCTAAAAGTGCAAAATGTTTCCAACGAAGAGATACTGCCCACTTCCTGAATTCGGAAGTGTAATCTTCTGCCGTACCATGCCCTTGGCGGAGGTTTTTCAACTTCCTTTCAGCTGTGGCAGCAATGTCAGGGTCATCATAAATGACCGCCATGGCCTTAAAGAATTCTTGCACGGACGTCAAGGCAACATGTCCATCAGGAAGACTATAGGCCCAGGTTTGCAAGTCACCATGTAACAATGTTTTGATCAGAGTAACCCGCTGTAATTATGTACTGGATGCAATAGGTCTCATCTCAAAATAAGACATACATCTGTTTCTAAAGTTTCTAAAATCTGATCTATCTCCTGAAAATTTTACCGGGAGAGCCATGAGTGGGAGATGCCGACGAAGCAGGCTCCTGCAGAGTACGCACAGCATCAGACAAAAGATTAAATTGTGCCTGTTGTGAGTTAACAGTGATGGTTAACTGATTTACTGCTGTGGTTAAGGCCTGAACCTGCTGGCATAAAGCCTCAATAATGTTGGTCTGTTGTTATGTAATGATCAGTGATGAATCTGATAATCAGAACGAGCTCTATCAGCACAATAGTCGGTATTTTATTCAAAGTGTGATCACACGTGTTTTAGTGCACAGTATACACAATAGTGCTAAAGAGTGATAGCCCTTTGGTGACAGGGGCTATCACAAACAGTAAAGTGGTCGTACAGGCAAAGTCGGTAACAGATCGGTCAAGCAGAGGTACAGAATCGTAAGGCAAAATCAGAGTGAGTATTTAGGCAGAAGTCGGCAACAGATCAGATTGGCAGAGGTACAGAATCGTAAGGTTAAGTCAGAAAGAGTGTTCAGGCAGAAGTCGGCAACAGATCAGATTGGCAGAGGTACAGAATCGATAGGCAGAGAGTAGTCAGAGGTATAGGCAAAAGTAATACACAGTAATAATCAAATAATAGTAATAATAATAATCCTAAGCTAAGTGTGAATCCCCGGGGTCCTGCTGGTTCAAGCACACACAGATCTAACTAAGGTCTGAGAGCTTTCACTGCGAAATTTCAACAACAGACTATGAGCTACTGACAACTCCAAGCTTAAATGCAGACAGGCAATTCCACGCGTCCCGGCCAGAACACTTCCACCAATCAGCGAGGAGAAACAGCAGCCAGATGTCAGCTGACCGGCCGGTCAGCTGACTCGTCTCCTAAGCCCATAAAGGTCCTACAGCTCCGCGCGAGCGTGCCGACCTGAACTGATGTGCAGTAGAGAGACCTGTTCTGCCGAAGGCCGTGAGGGACGCCTGCGATGATGCGGCGACAGCCGCCATGACGTCAGGCGCGGAAGTGGCGGTTGCGCTGCTCTCCGCCGCTAAGGTAAATCTTTCTCTCCTAACATTTCTGTTATAAATCATGCAGGAAATATTTCTATAAAGATCTGTACCTAAGGGGTAGCTGGGTATAGAAGAGGATCTGGTGCATATGGAAGGTGAAGCTGAAAACACACTGATAAGGCTCCCAGGGCAAAGTGAAATTAAAATTATTAACCGTTTCATGCATGTTTTTCAATTGAAAGAATTTGTCCTACTAGAAAAGATGGGAGGTATTGAGTGCAGCTCTGCTTTAAAGTTTCTAAAAACATTTTTGTTCTAATGATACCATCTATCCCACTACCCCACTAACTTCAATGAGAACCTGAACTGAAAATAAAAAGTTAAAATAACCATACACAGGTCATACTTACCTCCTGCGTAGTCTACTTCTCAATCTCTTTCTCCTCTCCTGCGTCCCATTTGTCTACTGTGATCAATGACATTCTCTGTCCTCCATTTTAAAAATGGCCATTACACAACAGCTTCCTGGTCAGAACACTGTTAAACTGTAATATCCCCCACTTGAGCCTTAGGGAAACATGGACATTAACTTGCACATTCAGTTGTAACTGACAGCAGCTGATATATAACTGACAGCAACTGGTATATTTCAGTTCTGACAAAATATTGTCAGAACTGTAAGGGATCACTGTAAGACAAACATGGTGAGCTTCTGAGGGGAACTGGTGGTGAGGTTAGTAGGTAATATTCATTTGCATCTACAGTACGTCATGTGTTATTTTCCTCACTTCAGGTTCCCTTTAAGTTATGCTTCACTTCTAAATAGCAGTCTATGAACGTTTCAAACACCTCTCCCTACTCCATCATTATACGCAGAAGATATTAGGAGAGGAGTTAAAAGGGGGTACCAGACAGTCTTTTACTGTGAACACTGAGTATTTTAAACACACTAGGAGATAGTGTGTATGGTGATCTGCTTTGTACTAAAATGGAATCTCACACTTCACTGTCATTTATAAACTGCTGGATGCTACCAGGTAGAAAAAAGGATTGCTTTTTATAATAAAAGTAAAATATCTTTTTATGTGGATTTGGTGGTGTCTTGTGTGTAAGGACGTGATTCTTAGCTATTCTGACATAAATTCATTAGAATAAGGAAGAGAATCTGAGGCTGTTCAGATAGAAGTATCAGCGCTGTGTAATATGTTGGCGCTTTATAAATACAATTATTATTAATAATAATAATAATAATAATAATAATAATAAGTATCTTTAACAGAGGAAAGAGTTTACCATAACAAAATATAGATCTGGCCCAATATGGAATGGACCCAATGTTACTTAACTTATTTGGGACACATTCCTCTGGTCTGATTTTTTTTTCCATTTTCTTTCTTCCTGATTACTGTGATTGGCTCACAGTGATCAGGAGATCAGGAGCCAATGAAAATGGCTCTTGGCTAGTGTTGGGCGAACATCTAGATGTTCGGGTTCGGGCCGAACAGGCCGAACATGGCCGCGATGTTCGGGTGTTCGACCCGAACTCCGAACATAATGGAAGTCAATGGGGACAGCTGCTGAGTGAGGAGGTGCCTGCAGCAGCAGCATTTGGCTCTCAAAGCCAGAACCAGCGCCTGACCCGAATGGTGGCAGACTATATGGGGTCCTACTGCGGCCTTGAGAGCAACACCATTGTGGACCCCTTGGATTACTGGGTCAAGCACCTTGATATTTGGAGCGAGCTGGAAGTCCTTGCTTGCCCCCCTTCCAGCGTACTGTCCGAAAGGTGCTTCAGTGCGGCCAGTGGCGTGGTAACCGAGAAGCGATCTCGTCTCTCCACTAGTGTTGGGCGAACACCTAGATGTTCGGGTTCGTGAACGTTCGCCGAACATCGCCGCGATGTTCGGGTGTTCGACCCGAACTCCGAACATAATGGAAGTCAATGGGGACCCGAACTTTCATGCTTTGTAAAGCTTCCTTACATGCTACATACCCCAAATTTGCAGGGTATGTGCACCTTGGGAGAGGGTACAAGAGGAAAAAAATTTAGCAAAAAGAGCTTATAGTTTTTGAGAAAATCGATTTTAAAGTTTCAAAGGGAAAACTGTCTTTTAAATGCGGGAAATGTCTGTTTTCTTTGCACAGGTAACATGCTTTTTGTCGGCATGCAGTCATAAATGTAATACATATAAGAGGTTCCAGGAAAAGGGACCGGTAATGCTAACCCAGCAGCAGCAGCAGCAGCACACGTGATGGAACAGGAGGAGGCGCAGGAGGAGAAGGCCACGCTTTGTGAGACACAACAACCCAGGCCTTGCATGAGGACAAAAAGCGTGCGGATAGCATGCTTTGTACCGCCATGTAGTCATAAATGTAATAAAGATAAGAGGTTCCATAAACAGGGACCGGCAACGGTAACCCAGCAGCAGCAGCAGCCAGAGCAGGGACAAGGTTCTCAAGCACCCAAGGCTGAGACACCAAAGTGCGCCCCTCCATCCCTCCCACCCCAGCCATCACACACGGATTGCTATTAGACTAAGAGGGCCACAGGGCCCACAACCTCCCCAACACCTTAATATCTAGTTATCTGGCTTGCAGTCACTGCTATGTATCCCCTTTTCTTATTTCTTTCTGCTTCATACACAATTAGGAATGACAGCTGAATGAATTGTGCGCCCCCACCTACACTGCGCCCTGAGGCTGAAGCCTCTCCAGCCTATGCCTCTGCCCAGCCCTGGCAGCAGCAGCAGCACACATGATGGAACAGGAGGAGGCACAGGAGGAGAAGGCCACGCTTTGTGAGACACAACAACCCAGGCCTTGCATGAGGACAAAAAGCGTGCGGATAGCATGCTTTGTACTGCCATGCAGTCATAAATGTAATAAAGATAAGAGGTTCCATAAACAGGGACCGGCAACGCTAACCCAGCAGCAGCAGCAGCAGCACACGTGATGGAACAGGAGGAGGCACAGGAGGAGAAGGCCACGCTTTGTGAGACACAACAACCCAGGCCTTGCATGAGGACAAAAAGCGTGCGGATATAGCAGCAATGCTTTTTGCCGCCATGCAGTCATAAATGTAATACAGATGAGAGGTTCAATAAACAGGGACCGGAAACGCTAAACCATCCCAGATGTTCATCGGTCATGTTACTTGGTTGGGGTCCTGGAGTGTTGCGTAGTCGTTTCCAATCCAGGATTGATTCATTTTAATTTGAGTCAGACGGTCTGCATTTTCTGTGGAGAGGCCGATCTGTGACGATGCCTCCGGCAGCACTGAAACAGCGTTCTGACATAACGCTGGCTGCCGGGCAAGCCAGCACCTCTATTGCGTACATTGCCAGTTCGTGCCAGGTGTCTAGCTTCATGCCCGGTTTCAGGTCCAGCGGTGCCAGCCACAAATCCGTCTGTTCCTTTATTCCCCTCCAAATTTCCTCCCCTGTGTGCTGCTTATCCCCAAGGCAGATCAGCTTCAGCAACGCTTGCTGACGCATGCCAACAGCTGTGCTGCACTGCTTCCACGATCCTACTGCTGCTGGTGCTGGGTTAGCATTTCCGGATGAGGTACAGCTTTGAGATGCGTTGGAGGAGAAGGATTCAGAGAGGTAGGTGCTGCTGTTGTTATCCAGTGGGAGGGACGGCGGTGCAGCTGTTTGCGGCGTGGGCAACACCCGCGCCGTAGCAGGTGAGGAATCGCTGCCAGGCTCCACAAGGTTCACCCAGTGCGCGGTAAGGGAGATGTATCGACCCTGGCCGAACGCACTCGTCCAGGTGTCAGTGGTGAGGTGAACCTTGCAGGCAACGGCATTCTTCAAGCTACGGGTTATTTAGCTGACCACGTGCTCATGCAACTCAGGCACTGCAGAGCGTGCAAAGTGGTAGCGGCTGGGAACCACGTAACGTGGGATGGCCACTGACATCATGCCCTTGAAGCTGTTTGTCTCCACCACTCGATATGGCAGCATTTCGCAGGCCAGAAGCTTGGCTATGCTGGCTGGCTGTTACTGCCACAGCCCGGGGGTCATTTGCTGGCAATTTCCTCTTGCGCTCAAACATCTCAGAGACAGACAACTCAACCGTAGGGCTGCACACCGAAGGGCTGTTGGTTGTTGTGTTTGATGAACACTGGGAGACCTCAAGAGCACTAGTCCGGAAAGTGACAGTGTCAGCATCATCTGATGTTTGTGAATGTTGTGAACCACGCAATGGCTGGACTACTGCTGCTGCTGAGGCGGGTCTGGTGGTGAGTCTGGTGAACCCAAGGGAGGCAGTGTTGCTGGTGGTACACTGTCCTGCCGCGTTTGCCCACAGAGTGGGATGTTTGGATAGAATGTGGCGGCTCATGCTGGTGGTGGAGAGGTTGTTAATACTTTTCCCCCTGCTCAGGCGGGTCTTGCACACCTTGCAAATCGCCATGGTAACATCCTCAGTGCAGTCTTCAAAGAAAGCCCAGACTTTAACTGGCTGAGGACTCGGACCTCGTGCGTGATGTGCTGGTGCTGCTTAACCCACTGCTGGACGCTTGAGAGGTCATCCAAGTAATTATCTGGTCCTGTTCTTTTGGATCTGTGAGGGTTGTTGTCCTGGACAACATGGGCGGTATTGAGTGGGTTTTCTTGGGTGCTCCCCTGTGGCCTGTACGTGAACCGTCAGGGGAAACACCTCTTCCCTTGCCCCTCCCTCTTTCACCGGATTTCTTCCTCATTTCACTTATCCTTAAAGTACACGCTGACTGGCAGCAGTACAGTGGCAGTACAGAAATGCTATACAGTGGTGGGTGAGCGGTGTACCACTATTGTCAGCAGCGACACAGAGCACAATGCTATACAGTGGCGGGTGAGCGGTGTACTACTGTTCCCAGCAGACACAGAGTGGAAGTAAACACAATGCTATATAGTGTGGCTGAGCCGTGTACACAGAGTGGCATTAAACACAATGCTATATAGTCTGCTATATAGTCACCCCGAACAGGGTGATGTTCTGCAGAACCCGAACAGTGGCAAACACTGTTCGCCCAACACTACTGGGAGGGAACGCAGATTTTAGTACCTAAACACACGATACAACATGTTTTCCGGGGTCGGACTCGGTATATAGTCTGGCTGAGCGGTGTACACAGAGTGGCAGTAAACACAATGCTATATAGTCTGGCTGAGCGAGCAGTGTACTACTGTTCCCAGCAGAATCAGAGTGGCAGTAAACAATGGTATATAGTCTGGCTGAGCGGTGTACACAGAGTGTCAGTAAACAATGGTATATAGTCTGGCTGAGCGGTGTACACAGAGTGGCAGTAAACAATGGTATATAGTCTGGCTGAGCGGTGTACACAGAGTGTCAGTAATCAATGGTATATAGTCTGGCTGAGCGGTGTACACAGAGTGGCAGTAAACACAATGCTATATATAGCGTGGCTGAGCGAGGTGCACAGTGGCAGTACACACAATGCTATATAGTCAGGCTAAGCCGTGTACACAGAGTGTCAGAAAACACAATGCTATATATAGCGTGGCTGAGCGAGGTGCACAGTGGCAGTACACACAATGCTATATAGTCAGGCTAAGCCGTGTACACAGAGTGTCAGAAAACACAATGCTATATATAGCGTGGCTGAGCGAGGTACACAGTGGCAGTACACACAATGCTATATAGTCTGGCTGAGCCGTGTACACAGAGTGGCAGTAAACACAATGCTATATATAGCGTGGCTGAGCGAGGTGCACAGTGCAGTACACACAATGCTATATAGTCAGGCTAAGCCGTGTACACAGAGTGTCAGAAAACACAATGCTATATATAGTGTGGCTGAGCGAGGTACACAGTGGCAGTACACACAATGCTATATAGTCTGGCTAAGCCATGTACACAGAGTGTCAGAAAACACAATGCTATATATAGCGTGGCTGAGCGAGGTACACAGTGGCAGTACACACAATGCTATATAGTCTGGCTGAGCCGTGTACACAGAGTGGCAGTAAACACAATGCTATATATAGCGTGGCTGAGCGAGGTACACAGTGGCAGTACACACAATGCTATATAGTCTGGCTGAGCCGTGTACACAGAGTGTCAGAAAACACAATGCTATATATAGCGTGGCTGAGCGAGGTACACAGTGGCAGTAAACAATGCTATATATAGTGTGGCTGAGCGAGCGGTGTACTACTATTCCCAGCAGCGACACACAATGACTGGGGGGGACCCTGGCTAGCGTGGCTGGAGAGCGAACTACCCTGCCTGCCTACCCAAAGCTAAACCCACAGACAAATGGCGGAGATATGACGTGGTTCGGGTATTTATTTACCCGAACCACGTGACCGTTCGGCCAATCAGAGCGCGTTCGGGCCCGAACCACGTGACCCGTTCAGCCAATCACAGCGCTAGCTGAACGTTCGGGGAACGTTCGGCCATGCGCTCTTAGTTCGGCCATGTGGCCGAACGGTTTGGCCGAGCACCGTCAGGTGTTCGGCCGAACTCGAACATCACCCGAACAGGGTGATGTTCTGCAGAACCCGAACAGTGGCGAACACTGTTCGCCCAACACTACTCTTGGCCAATAGGAGGAAACTCGGCTGCCACATGACAGCCAAGTTTATTTCCTCTTGGAGAGGCGAACAGCTCAGGACTGTGGTAAGCCACGGAATAGAATCTATGCCGCATCACAGTTAGAGAGCCACAGATGCGGCTTAGATTCTACATACCGCAGTCCAACCATTTAATTACAAAGCTGACAAATGACAATTTCACTGTGACCAAGTATCCCTGGTGCCTGTTTTTAAGGGACATTTGGTAAATAAGTATTTTGGCTTAATACCTTTTTTCTGATGATTTAGGGTTAGTAAGCCTAAGAGCTTTGTCTATTTTAAAGAAAAGGAGGGTTTTGAGCTCTTGTCACAATCAGTGGCAAAGCTAGAGATTATGGGGCCCCATAGCAAAACTTTAGTAGGGCCATCAGATGTAGGCTAGGCACTCTTGAGCAATGTCACCTGCATCTATCTTATGGATATGAATTAACTGGGCTATTTACATTCTCATGCATTCACCACTACTTAACCTATGGCGGACCGCCGCAGTATAAATCTACGGCAGGGGGTGCTGCGGTTCTGACCGGACGTAAACTCTACGTCCCATTGACCGCGCGCCCCTGCCCGTCTCCGCCGCTGTCCCCGCTTGGTCTGTGCAGAAATGTGCTCCCCTGCCTCCTCTATGACGGCAGAGCACTGTGCGCCGGGCAGGAGCCGTTTTCATTGGCTCCTGGCCCTGTCATTCATGTAAGCCGTTCCCATTGGCTTACGTGGAGTGACAGGGTCAGAAGCCAATGAAAGCGGCTCCTGCCCGGCGCACAGTGCTCTGCCGTCATACCGACGGCAGAGAGAGCAGCCTGCGGCGGGGACAGAGCGGCGTGTTCATCGGGAGCGGCGGATTTTAGCAGCGATTCGTCAGTTTACGGGACCAGCACCCTCCAGCCCCCTCTGGTCCTTAAGGGGGCAGAGGGTGCTGGTCCCGAAGTGGTTAAAGTCCAAGGGCACTGAGCTATCAAATTTGATTGTGTCATATCTGAGTGAAGATATTCAAGAGTTTTAATATTATTATTCAGCTCCTCAACCTTTAGGTGTGTTTCTTTTTTCTGTTGGGAGGCTAACTGTATTAGCTCTTTTCTAATAGTGGCTTTATGGACAACCCAAGGTGAGAGATATATGCAGACTGCAATAGTTATTTCCATTAATACAATGCACTTTGCCTGGCTGTCCTGCTGATCAACTGCCTGTAATACTTTTAGCCATAGACCCTAGACAAGCATGGAGAATAGATATTCCTGACACAAATCTGACAAGATAAGCTTCAGGCTTATTTCACGTTTGATTCAGACAATGCTGACCAGAATGATCAGTAGGACTGCCAGTCAACTGATATTGTTTAAAGGGAAATAAATATGGCAGTTTCCATATGTCTCTTACCTCGGGTTCCGTTTAATGCCTTGGGATGTGTCCTCAGGCTTGTTTATTGAGGGAAAAAAAAGGTGATTGAATTAAATAGTCTAGCATTGATTTGAGTCTGACGAAAGAGACTTGTTTAATCTCCATCTATTTCCATAGCACTATCTTTCCAGGTTTTCACTCGTCACTGGATTTGCTAACGATATCGCTCCTCTTGTAGTTCTTCAAGGGCCTTCACTCAATTCTGATTCCTGAGTCAAATTTCTGCTTTCCTGAGAATCAAGCAGCAATTTTCTTTTCTATTCATTCATAAATATCCTACTGAACATAAATACATACCTATTGCAGCTAAGAGGTGACATACACTGTTCTTGAAATCTCTATGGGGTATTTTCCATTCTTCTATCTAAACTAGTTCAACTTGAAAGACAAGCTCCCAATTATGCTACATAACACTTATCTATTCCCTTATGATTTAACTCCCAGATTATTATTGATTTACATAGAACCAACGTATTCTGCGGTTCTGTACAAAAGAAGAAACAAACATGGGGTACAAAATAATACACATGATGAAGGCTTCTCTGTCTTTTCTGCACACCCCAAAAATTCATATTCATTGTCATCACCTTCAGCCCCATTTTTCTCAGAATAGACAAGTCTTAAAGGGTACCCAAGGTGACATGTGACATGAGATAGACATGTGTATGATAAGATTGCAGCTGAAAGCCAGTCAAATTTACTACATTAACTTTCATATCTGTCTCCACTTCCTATTGTTTATTTATTTTTTTGCTCTGACTGTGCTCTTTCCTCACCTTGCTTTACACAGCACATCCCCTGGCCTTCTGTCTTTGTTCTGTTTGCTGCCACATCCATACCATTGCCCAACAGCCAAATGCCACCCTTGCATAGTGGTTGTTAAAGAATGGGCACTCTAGAGATGAGCAAAATTATCCAATAACACACAAGGAAGAATCCCTACTACTATACTCAGTGACCTCTAAAGCCTGAAAAGTAGTGAAGGATGTCTTCATACCAGTCCTCTTCAGTCTATTAACCACTTCCCGACCGCCGTATGTACAATTGGCGGCCGGTAAGTGCACCCCGCAAGGACCGCCGTATTGACAATTGGCGGCGGTCCTTGTAGGGGCATGGGCGGAGCGATCGCGTCATCAGTGACGCGATCCTCCGCCTCCGCCTGGCGCCGCTCACCCGCCGCAACATCCCGCCGGCCATACGGAAGCGCCGGCGGGATGTTAACCCGACGATCGCCGCATACAAAGTGTATAATACACTTTGTAATGTTTACAAAGTGTATTATACAAGCTGCCTCCTGCCCTGGTGGTCCCAATGTCCGAGGGACCACCAGGGCAGGCTGCAGCCACCCTAGTCTGCACCAAGCACACTGATTTCCCCCCCCCCCTGCCCCAGATCGCCCACAGCACCCATCAGACCCCCCCCTGCCCACCCCCCAGACCCCTGTTTGCACCCTATCACCCCCCTAATCACCCATCAATCACTCCCTGTCACTATCTGTCAACGCTATTTTTTTTTTGTATCCCCCCCCCTGCCCCCCGCTCCCTCCTGATCACCCCCCACCCCTCAGATTCTCCCCAGACCCCTCCCCCAGACCCCCCCCCATGTACTGTATGCATCTATCCCCCCTGATCACCTGTCAATCACCTGTCAATCACCTGTCCATCACCTGTCAATCACCCGTCAATCACCCCCTGTCACTGCCACCCATCAATCAGCCCCTAACCTGCCCCTTGCGGGCAATCTGATCACCCCCCCACACCAATAGATCGCCCGCAGATCCGACATCAGATCACCTCCAAAATCCATTGTTTACATCTATTCTCTCCTCTAAACACCCACTAATTACCCATCAATCACCCATCAATCACCCCCTATCACCACCTGTCACTTTTACCTATCAGATCAGACCCTAATCTGCCCCTTGCGGGCACCCAATCACCCGCCCACACGCTCAGATTGCCCTCTGACCCCCCCTTATCAATTCACCAGTGCATTAATTACATCTGTTCTTCCCTGTAATAACCCACTGATCACCTGTCAATCACCTGCCAATCACCTATCACCCATCAATCACCACCTGTCACCCCCTGTCACTGCCACCCATCAATCAGCCCCTAACCTGCCCCTTGCGTGCAATCTGATCACCCACCCACACCATTAGATCGCCCGCAAACCCGCCGTCAGATTACCTCCCAAATGTATTGTTTACATCTGTTATCTTCTCTAAACACCCACTAATTACCCATCAATCACCCCCTATCACCAACCGTCACTGTTACCTATCAGATCAGACCCTAATCTGCCCCTTGCGGGCACCCAATCACCCGCCCACACGCTCAGATTGCCCTCAGACCCCCCCCCCTTATAAATTCGCCAGTGCATTAATTACATCTGGCCTTCCCTGTAATAACCCACTGATCACCTGTCAATCACCTGCCAATCACCTATCACCCATCAATCACCCCCTGTCACTGCCACCCAACAATCAGCCCCTAACCTGCCCCTTGCGGGCAAACTGATCACCCACCCACACCAATAGATCGCCCGCAGATCCGACATCAGATCACCACCCAAGCGCAGTGTTTCCATCTATTCTCTCCTCTAAACACCCACTAATTACCCATCAATCACCCATCAATCACCCCCTATCACCACCTGTCACTGTTACCCATCAGATCAGACCCTAATCTGCCCCTTGCGGGCACCCAATCGCCCGCCTACACGCTCAGATTGCCCTCAGACCCCCCCTTATCAATTCGCCAGTGCAATATTTACATCTGTTCTCCCCTGTAATAACCCACTGATTACCTGTCAATCACCTATCAATCACCCATCAATCACCCCCTGTCACTGCCACCCATCAATCACCCCCTGTCACTGCCGCCCATCAATCACCCGCTGTCACTGCCACCCATCAATAAGCCCCTAACCTGCCCCTTGCGGGCAATCTGATCACCCACCCACACCAATAGATCGCCCGCAGATCCGACGTCCGATCACCTCCCAAGTGCAGTGTTTACATCTGTTCTCTACCCTAAACACCCACTAATTACCCATCAATCACCCCCTGTCACTGCTACCTATCAGATTAGACCCCTATCTGCCCCTAGGGCACTCAATCACCCGCCCACACCCTCAGAATGCCCTCAGACCCCAGCCCTGATCACCTCGCCAGTGCATTGCTTGCATCTATTCCCCCCTCTAATCACACCTTGAGACACCCATCAATCACCTCCTGTCACCCCCTAGCACACCTACCCATCAGATCAGGCCCCAATTTGCCCCGTGTGGGCTCCTGATCACTCGGCCAAACCCTCAGATCCCCCTCAGACCCCCTTCCGATCACCTCCCCAGTGCATTGATTGCATCTATTTTCCCCTCTAACCACCCCCTGAGACATCCATCAATCACCTCCTGTCACCCCCCTAGCACTCCTATCCATCAGATCAGGCCCAATACAACCTGTCATCTAAAAGGCCACCCTGCTTATGACCGGTTCCACAAAATTCGCCCCCTCATAGACCACCTGTCATCAAAATTTGCAGATGCTTATACCCCTGAACAGTCATTTTGAGACATTTGGTTTCCAGACTACTCACGGTTTTGGGCCTGTAAAATGCCAGGGCGGTATAGTAACCCCACAAGTGACCCCATTTTAGAAAAAAAGACACCCCAAGGTATTCTGTTAGGTGTATGACGAGTTCATAGAAGATTTTATTTTTTGTCAAAAGTTGATTTTTATTGGTTTTTTTTCACAAAGTGTCATTTTTCACTAACTTGTGACAAAAAATAAAATCTTCTATGAACTCGCCATACACCTAACGGAATACCTTGGGGTGTCTTCTTTCTAAAATGGGGTCACTTGTGGGGTTCCTATACTGCCCTTGCATTTTAGGGGCCCTAAACCGCGAGGAGTAGTCTAGAAAACAAATGCCTCAAAATGACCTGTGAATAGGACGTTGGGCCCCTTAGCGCACCTAGGCTGCAAAAAAGTGTCACACATGTGGTACCGCCGTACTCAGGAAAAGTAGTATAATGTGTTTTGGGGTGTATTTTTACACATACCCATGCTGGGTGGGAGAAATTTCTATGTAAATGGACAATTGTGTGTAAAAAAATCAAACAATTGTCATTTACAGAGATATTTCTCCCACTTAGCATGGGTATGTGTAAAAATACACCCCAAAACGCATTATACTACTTCTCCTGAGTACGGCGGTACCACATGTGTGGCACTTTTTTTTACACCCTAAGTACGCTAAGGGGCCCAAAGTCCAATGAGTACCTTTAGGATTTCGCAGGTCATTTTGCGACATTTGGTTTCAAGACTACTCCTCACGGTTTAGGGCCCCTAAAATGCCAGGGCAGTATAGGAACCCCACAAATGACCCCATTCTAGAAAGAAGACACCCAAAGGTATTCCGTACGGAGTATGGTGAGTTCATAGAAGATTTTATTTTTTGTCACAAGTTAGCGGAAAATGACACTTTGTGAAAAAAACAATTAAAATCAATTTCCGCTAACTTGTGACAAAAAAATAAAAACTTCTATGAACTCACCATACTCCTAACGGAATACCTTGGGGTGTCTTCTTTCTAAAATGGGGTCATTTGTGGGGTTCCTATACTGCCCTGGCATTTTAGGGGCCCTAAACCGTGAGGAGTAGTCTTGAAACAAAAATGACCTGTGAAATCCTAAAGGTACTCATTGGACTTTGGGCCCCTTAGTGCAGTTAGGGTGCAAAAAAGTGCCACACATGTGGTATCGCCGTACTCGGGAGAAGTAGTATAATGTGTTTTGGGGTGTATTTTTACACATACCCATGCTGGGTGGGAGAAATACTTCTGTAAATGACAATCTTTTGATTTTTTTACACACAATTGTCCATTTACAGAGGTATTTCTCCCCCCCAGCATGGGTATGTGTAAAAATACACCCCAAAACACATTGTACTACTTCTCCCGAGTATGGCGATACCACATGTGTGGCACTTTTTTGCACCCTAACTGCGCTAAAGGGCCCAAAGTCCAATGAGTACCTTTAGGATTTCACAGGTCATTTTGAGAAATTTCGTTTCAAGACTACTCCTCACGGTTTAGGGCCCCTAAAATGCCAGGGCAGTATAGGAACCCCACAAATGACCCCATTTTAGAAAGAAGACACCCCAAGGTATTTCGTTAGTAGTATGGCGAGTTCATAGAAGATTTTATTTTTTGTCACAAGTTAGCGGAAATTGATTTTAATTGTGTTTTTTCACAAAGTGTCATTTTCCGCTAACTTTTGACAAAAAATAAAATCTTCTATGAACTCACCATACTCCTAACGGAATACCTTGGGGTGTCTTCTTTCTAAAATGGGGTCATTTGTGGGGTTCCTATACTGCCCTGGCATTTTAGGGGCCCTAAACCGTGAGGAGTAGTCTTGAAACGAAATTTCTCAAAATGACCTGTGAAATCCTAAAGGTACTCATTGGACTTTGGGCCCTTTAGCGCAGTTAGGGTGCAAAAAAGTGCCACACATGTGGTATTGCCGTACTCAGGAGAAGTAGTATAATGTGTTTTGTGGTGTATTTTTACACATACTCATGCTGAGTGGGAGAAAGATCTCTGTAAATGAACAATTGTGTGTAAAAAAAATTAACAAATTGTCATTTACAGAGATATTTCTCCCACCCAGCATGGGTATGTGTAAAAATACACCCCAAAACACATTATACTACTTCTCCTGAGTACGGCAATACCACATGTGTGGCACTTTTTTGCAGCCTAACTGTGCTAAGGGGTCCAAAGTCCAATGAGCCCCTTTAGGCTTTACAGGGGTGCTTACAATTTAGCACCCCCAAAAATGTCAGAACAGTAAACACACCCCACAAATGACCCCATTTTGGAAAGTAGACCCTTCAAGGTATTCAGAGAGGGGCATGGTGAGTCCGTGGCAGATTTCATTTTTTTTTTGTCGCAAGTTAGAAGAAATGGAAACTTTTTTTCTTTTTTTTTTTTCTCACAAAGTGTCATTTTCCGCTTACTTGTGACAAAAAATAATATCTTCTATGAACTCACTATGCCTCTCAGTGAATACTTTGGGATGTCTTCTTTCCAAAATGGGGTAATTTGGGGGGTATTTATACTATCCTGGAATTCTAGCCCCTCATGAAATATGACAGGGGGTCAGAAAAGTCATAGATGCTTGAAAATGAGAAAATTCACTTTTTGCACCATAGTTTGTAAACGCTATAACTTTTACCCAAACCAATAAATATACACTGAATGGGTTTTTTTTTATCAAAAACATGTTTGTCCACATTTTTCGCGCTGCATGTATACAGAAATTTTACTTTATTTGAAAAATGTCAGCACAGAAAAATAAAAAATCATTTTTTTGCCAAAATTCATGTCTTTTTTGATGAATATAATAAAAAGTAAAAATCGCAGGAGCAATCAAATAGCACTAAAAGAAAGCTTTATTAGTGACAAGAAAAGGAGCCAAAATTCATTTAGGTGGTAGGTTGTATGAGCGAGCAATAAACCGTGAAAGCTGCAGTGGTCTGAATGGAAAAAAAGTGGCCGGTCCTTAAGGGGTAGAAAGCCCTAGGTCCTCAAGTGGTTAAAGTGGACTAAAATGGATCGTAACACAAATATCAACTGATGACAATGTATGACAATCAAGGACCAAAATGGAAACCAATGGAATACAAAGCATTGATTAAAATAAATGCACTATTTCTATGACATGGTATGAACCCAATCTAAGACAATGGTGTTAAAAAAAACTTTGAATGTAAAATAGTGAGTCTGCAATGTAAGGCGCTCTGTTATTGCTGCAAGGACTAATGAATGAGTGGATGAGCAATTAACCCCACCAACCACTGATCCTTGCCGCACGAATAAAGAGCCTTATATTGCAGCAAGAATAGAGAGCCTTACATTGCAGGCTTTCCTTGCAGCAAGAATAGAAAGGCCTTACATTGCAGGCTCTCTATTTTACACTTGGAGTAGTCTTTAAAGTGAACCCAAGGAGAGAGTGATATGGAGGCTGACATATTTTTTCCTCTTAAATAACACCAGCTGCCTGGCTATCCTGCTAGTATATTTAGGTGCAGTAGTGTTTGAATTACATCACCATAAACAAGCAGTTAATCTTGTCAGTTCTGACAATAATGTCAGAAACACCTGATCTGCATATGCTTGTTCAGGGTCTATGACTGAAAGTATTAAAGGCAGAGGATCAGCTGGACTGCCAGGAAACTGGTATTGCTTAAAAAGAAAGAAATATGGCAGCCTCCATATCACTCTCAACTCAGGTTCCCTTTAAGTAATGTTCATATTCACAATTACATTTCCACACTCCTGGTTTTACAATATCACATTTTTGAAGGTTATTTTTTTCACCTGTAATATTGTTTTTTTTTTTTTTTGACTGATAGTTTTTGATAGTATTAAAGAAGTTTTTACTTTCCTTACAAGTATACTTTTCACCTCACCAACTTCAAATTCAGTTTTGCAAAAACATGGTTCTCATTTTGTATTTTCTTGAAACTTAAGGGAAAATTATATTTGACAGTTTATGGTTCCCTAATTGCAGTATCTTACTATTGCATGCCCCTCAAGAAAATGTTAATTTAAAAAAAAAAAAGATTATTATTAGTAGTAGTGTTTTTACTGTGTGAAAGCTAACCATTGTCATAAAGCAACTGTGAGTTTATAGCTTTATTTTTAATCTCCACATCCAAGAATCCAATTTTACTGCCACAATAGTGAAGTCCTAATTGCATATTCCCCAAGTTGGCAAGTAATTTTTCAGAACTGATGAAACATTACCTCATCTCCAGTGAATTACACCTGCATTAGAAAGGCATCGGTGGAAAAACATCTTTAAAGGGCAACTGAAGAGAGAAGAATATGGAGGCTGCCATATTTATTTTATTTTAAACAACAGTCCAGCTCATCTATTTGTTTGCAGTAGTGTTTGAATAATACAAGAAACACACATGCAGCTAAACTTCTAAGATCTGACAATAATGTCAGAAACATCTGATCTGAATATGCTTTTTCAGGGTCTATGGCTAAAAGTATTAGAGGCAGAGGATCAACAGGATAGCCAGGCAACTGGTACTGCTTTCAAAAAAAAATGTGGCAGCCTACCCATATATCTTGCCTTTTAACAGCAAAATTGCCATTTCCATTTAAGCAAATTTAGGCAATTTTACTTTTTAATTTTACTTGAATTTTGTTTTATTCCCTTCAAGATGTGTGTGTGTGTGTGTGAGTGTGTGTGTGTGTGTGAGTGTGTGTGTGTGTGAGAGTGTGTGTGTGTGTGTGTGTGTGTGTGTGTGTGCGTGCGTGTGTGCGTGCGTGCGTGCGTGTGTGTGTGTGCGCATGACTCGTGCGTGCCAAGGGATACTTGAGACTATGGCCCATATGCAATTCACTTTTTCTCCTGAGTTTTCCTGGACGATATTTGTAAACTTGTCAAAAAATTTATTTTGAAACACCAGCAAGCAAGAAAAATGCTCAAAATAATTTTGATAGTTCTTACTTTTTGGTGTTTTTTTATACTGCAAGTGCTGAAAAGTTATTCTAAATTGAAGATTAAAAATTATCTCCAAGGAGAAATCTCAAGAGAAAAAGTGAATTGCATATAGCCCTTTGTCATTTACATTGTATAAACCCCTGGAATAATAGGTGCATACCTGTAAAAATACCATGGAAAAAGTTGGGTACAGGTTAAAGCTGAAAGATTGTGCACCTGCTCTAGCTATACTCTTGCTTATTCTAAAATCTATTCCCCCTACTTACAGTATAACCTATCTTCCCTGCATAATTTGGGCTTTAGCTATTGCTGGCACCCAAATTACACTGTTTTTATCATAATTTGGGCTCTGGCTATTGCAGGCGAACACATTTTCACCAAAGTCATTTTTGCATTAAAAATGGCTATTTTGATTTTGAGAACATTTTCACGAAAATACATATTTTCGCATTATGGTAAAAACTCGTAAAAATGCAAAAAAAAGTTATTTTTTTACTGTAAACACGTGAAAAATAGTTTATTATAGTATGAAAATTCACGAAAAAAAAAATGAAATCACAAACTTATCACAAAATGATTTTTGATGGCATTTTTGCTCCAAAGTCAAATTCAACATTATCTTTGTGAAAAAAAGGTGAAAAGAATATCAGCATTTTAGCTCATCACTGTCAATGAGCACCAGTGTAGCCGTAATTCACATTGAGGCCTATGGCGGTAGCAAAATCCAAGGTGCAACGTGGCGTCCAAATGACCTATCTCATTAAAGGATGTACAGTATGGTCTTTGTAGTTCTGATAGAATTCTGTACGCAGTATGTAGAACCTCTGTAAGTGATCACAGATTCTCCTTGTCAAGGCTACATATTCCTACAGGCTTGGACGCACCAGAAATGTTCATACCAGCAAATTCTGACATTGTTATTGGTTGCAATTCGTCATGCTTGGGCATCGGGAATGTTAAAGGAATCATCAGGCAAATAAAAAAAAGGGGGGCACCTGGGCTTTCTCGCAGCCGACTGTCCCCAAGCTTTATTTTTTTTAATTTGCCTGATAACTCCTTTAAAGAGGAACTCCAGTGAAAATAATTTAATATAAAAAGGTGCTTAATTTTTACAATAATTATGTATACATGATTTAGTCAGAGTTTGCTCACTGTAAAATCTTTCCACTCCCAGATTCACATTCTGACATGTATTACATGGTGACATTGTTACTGTGGGCAGATTATGTAGCTGTTCTGGCTTTAACAGACAGCTATAAACAGCCATTTCCTGTGTGTGTCATTGTTACATTGTGGCAGTTTGCCCAGAGTACTGTACGGTACCAGAGCCTCTTGTGGGAGGGGTTTCAGCACAAAATCAGTCATACAGCGCCCCCTGATGGTCTGTTTGTGAAAATCATTATATTTTTCATGTAAAAGTGGGTATCAGCTACTGATTGGGATAAAGTTCAATTCTTGGTCGGAGTTTCTCTTTAAGGACCTAGCATGCTGGATCCTTAAGCGCATAAACACACTAATTGCGTGAATGATCGTTGGTCGAAGCACCTGTTGACTGTTTCATCTGGCAATTATCTCATATGTGTATATACAGTGCTGCCCATAATTATTCATACCCCTGGCAAATTTTGAGTTTAAGTTACTTTTATTCAAATAGCAAGTACATTTTTGACTGGAAATTTCATAGGTATCGCCCAAAAGATAATAAGATGATGTACAAGAGGCATTATTGTGGGAAAAAAAACACTTCAAATTCTCAGCTTTTATTTACATTTGAGAAAAAAGTGTGCAGTCCAAAATTATTCACACCCTTCACAAACTGTCACAGTCTGTGGGGAAATTCAAAGTTCTATACCATTCCACATAGCTGTTCTAAAGCATCCTAATTACCCTGATTAATTGGGTACAGCTGTTTTAATCAACAGAAAAGGTGAAAAACAGCAGCTCTCTGCAGTTGGTCTGTGGACAGACATGGCTAAGACAAAGGAGCTCAGTAACGACCTGCAGCTGTGCATTGTGGCTGCTCACAAGTCAGGAAAGGGCTACAAGGCCATTTGTAAATGTTTTCAAGGTCCAGTGGCTGCAGTGCAAAGTATTATTAAAAAATACAAGATGTTCTGCACTGTACTTACACATGTACTGGCAAGGAGGATAGTGAGAGAGGTGGAAAAGAATCCAAAGATCACCACCAAGGCCATACTGGTGAATCTGGGCTCTGCTGTTGGCAATGTCTCAAGACAGACAATCCACACTGCTGGGTTCCACAGATGTAGGCCAAGGAGGACGCCACTTCTCCAGATAAGGAACACAAAGGCTCGCTTGGCCTTTGCAAATGCTCATCTGGACAAAGAAGAAGATTTCTGGTCTTCTATGTTATGGTCAGATGAAACAAAAATTGAATTGTTTGGTCACAATGATGTTTCCTTCATTTAGAGCAAAAAAGGAGAAGCCTTCAACCCAGTAAACAGCACCTTGAAAAAAGAGCAATACATGAGGATTCTCAATGACAACATCAGGCAGTCTGCAGAGAAACTTGGCCTTGGGCACCAGTGGGCATTTCAGCATAACAATGACCCAAAACACACAGAAAAAGTGGCGAAGAAGTGGTTAGCAGACAATATTAAGTGGCCCAGCCAGTATCCTGGAGTGGCCCAGGCCCAGCCAGTACCCTGACTTGAATCCAATTGAGAATCTGTGGAGGGAGCTAAAGATCAGGATGATGGCAAGAAGACTCTCCAACCTGAAAGATTTGGAGTTCGTTGCTAAAGATAAATGGGTAAAAATACCTGTGGAGAATGGTCTGCAATTATAGGAAACATTTGATTGCTGTAATAGCCAATAAAGGCTTTTCTATTGATGATTGAGAAGGGTATGAATAATTCTGGACTGGACACTTTTTGCTCAAATGTAAATCATTTTTTTTCTACAATAATGCCTCTTGTACATCTTCTCATTATCTTTGGGAGCCACCTTTGTCATTTATCGTCAAAAATTACTGGTTGAATAAAAGTAATTTTAAGTCAAAATTTGCCAGGGGTATGAATAATTATGGGCAGCACTGTACCCTTAGCTTTATACAGAGAACACCAGGAAGAATGACATGATTATATGGCACTCTATTTTAGTGGCGCTATTTCTCTTTCCAACCCTTTACCACTTTATTTCCTTTGTTACCTCAAAGTTTCTATCTGGGATGGGCTCATGGGTAATCACGAGTCCGTAAGACACAGAACATTTATATTAAACAGGCAGAGCCTAGATTCGAACCCTGGTCTCCTGTGTCAGAGGCAGAGCCCTTAACCATTTAACCATCCAGTAAGGACTCAAATTCATAATGAGCCTTAATTGCTGCAGCTGTATGATAAGGGGTTATTCACCCACAATTCTGCCGTCCTGCCTGCGCTCCAAATAGCTTGCACATGTCCTATTGAATGCATTGCAAGCCTCACCATGGCACACTTCCCCCTTCCGGGGGAAGTTTCTATCTGGGATGGGCTCATGGGTAATCATGAGTCCGTAAGACACAGACCATTTATATTGAACAGGCAGAGTCTAGATTCGAACTCTGGTCTCCTGTGTCAGAGGCAGAGCCCTTAACCATTACACCATCCAGTAAGGACTCAAATTCATAATGAGCCTTAATTGCTGCAGCTGTATGATAAGGGTTATTTACCCACAATTTCGCCATCCTGCCTGCGCTCCAAATAGCTTGCACATGTCCTATTGGAGGCATTGCAAGCCTCACCACGGCACACTTCCCCCTTCCAGCTTGAAGATGGATGTGCGCGTAGTGAGGCTTGCAACGCATCCAACAGGACGTGTGCAAGCTATTTGGAGTGTAGGCAGGATGGCGGAATTGTGGGTAAATAACTCCTTATCATCCAGCTGCACAGCTGTAGCAATTAAGGCTCATTTAAATTATGAATTTGAGTCCTTACAGACTCATGATTACCTGTGAGCCCATCCCTGGTTGCTATATGGTTTCACCACTTGCCCAAGCTATATCTGTCAAGATGTATGTAGGGGCATCATATTCCATTTGCCAAGGGTGTCACTGACCCTATTGCTATTACCAGCAGCACCAATACAATGAATGTTTAATGGCTCTCATACCCTTCTCCAAGCATTTGATTGCATCCTTGACAATAAATGTTTCCACGCTATTTTGCTTTTTTACCAGTAACAATTATAGGACAACACATAGATGTTGCAAAAAAATTGTTATTCAATCATTATATTTCAAGGTTTGCTTATGATTGGTTTAGTTGGTGGGGTGATCACCGTGGTATAAATGTGGTTACTGCAGCTACTGCTCTGTGGGCTCTCCCACGGCTGAGTCGAAGCTAAGCCCCATTTCCTCCCCAAGTCCTTATTGAGAAGAGTGGTTAGAGGCAGTTTGGCCATGTTTCCCTTCCCAGCAGACAGAATCACTCTGGTGCAATAAGGTCAGAGGAGACCATGAAGCAGATCTAGACAAGTGATTGCCACTTTCCTAAAAAATGTACTTAGTGTTTTTTTAAATAGTTCAACTTACTTAGCAGTGCAAGTGGGAGCAACAGAGTGGACTATTTGAAAAAAAAAATAGTAGCACAGTAACACAATTTAGTGCAACTATTATATTACTAGTAGACTCAAGCCCGTTTAAAAACGGGCTGTAGGTCTGTCTTTTAAACTGCGAATGTGAGCGCACCCACCGCACGTGCGCACGCACCCGTCCACCCGCACACACATCCACCTGGCTCACTGGCCCCGTCCTCTGTCTCAACGGTTTTCCTTGGGTCCATGCTGCGCACATGTGCAGTGGCAAAAAGCATGGACACAAGGACACAGAGACAGCGCTACACAGGAACACAGGGGTTTTATTAGATAGGATAGCTATTGTAACACATGCTATAATATTGCCAAAGTAGATTTCTAAGTATTTAATAGATAAAATGAAGAATTCATTACCCTTTTGACAATGCTTGCGATGGTCTCTTACTTGGGTGAAACTGACAGTAGCAAACTGTTGCAGCATACATTTTCATTAAATCCAAGCCGTGTTTTGAAAGATTACATTCTCTTATAATCTTCAGCCTGCAGGAAACTTACAGTTACAGTGTTAAAGGAATTCTTGCTTTCTTATTATAGAAAAAATAAAGTCTTGTAAAGTCTATATTTGTGATTTAGAAATGACAAGTCACTTCATGACCTGTAGTATGGGCATCAATCAGGCAGTCAATGCAGCATTTTTTTATTTTCATTTCAGCACATTGTATATCTTAGGAGTCTATTTTTACATATACCGTAAAAGTAATGCTTTCAAATGCCCAGAATGTTTGCTGATATTAAACCTCATGTACTGGCACTGACACAGTTTTTATCTAATTTATTTTTGTGTCGGCTGTCCAGAGTCCTCATTTCATTTAAATTTGCCATTAGGAGGTTCATAAAGTTTTAAAATGTGGATGTTCCCAGCCTAACACTTTCCATTTATTGATTGAAGAAATTCACTTGCTATAAAAGTGCAAGAGAGTTTAAATGTGCATATATCATTGGTTTCTGTGCTCTGTAATTTAAGAAGGTCAGCATCTGGCACATCTGCTGCTCAGAAGTGAATACCATCAAATCTGTTACCCATTTAGCAAATAGAGGCATCTTATAACTGATTATAAATGCAGAAGGAAGCTCTTAAAAATTAAACGTTTGAGCAATATAGATTTTATTATTATCCATATGCATTTTAAAATAGCTTCTAAAATCCTTTAAGTTAATGCTTTGCTTTTTTATTTTGTTATTCTGTAGACCAATAAGAATTTTGTTATGATGTAAAAACGACACTACATAGAGAGATCCCTTATTTCATGGACCAAGACTGGATTGGTACTTTTTCTGCCTCTAGGGCAACATTTGTGTAGTCTTCCTCCATGTGCAGTAGCCCCTCTCCCATTCCATTCCAACATCTATGTGCAGCTCCTTTGGTGTCTTGCACGTCTTCTTTGAGAAACAGTTTACCTGTTCTATTTGCAAATTCTCTCTGCATTTATAACCCCCTTTCCCAATATTATTTCTCTTTTTTTAGACTTTTTTTTGGGGGGGGGGGGGCTAGTCTAATGTCCTAAAATAATTTTTGGTAAAACTTTTTTTCAGTGTTAAAGATATACAGATATATGAAGTAGGGATGACATTTGATCTTCATTTTGAGACTATATGGAGTCTAGGAGCTATGTGAAGTTAGTGTTGGGCGAACACCTGGATGTTCGGGTTCGCGAACGTTCACCGAACATGGCCGCGATGTTCGGGTGTTCGCGCCGAACTCCGAACATAATGGAAGTCAATGGGGACCCGAACTTTCGTGCTTTGTAAAGCCTCCTTACATGCTACATACCCCAAATTTACAGGGTATGTGCACCTTGGGAGTGGGTACAAGAGGAAAAAAAATTAGCAAAAAGAGCTTATAGTTTTTGAGAAAATCGATTTTAAAGTTTCAAAGGGAAAACTGTCTTTTAAATGCGGGAAATGTCTGTTTTCTTTGCACAGGTAGCATGCATTTTGCCGCCATGCAGTCATAAATGTAATAAAGATAAGAGATTCCATAAACAGGGATCGGCAACACTAACCCAGCAGCAGCACACGTGATGGAACAGGAGGCGGCGCAGGAGGAGAAGGCCACGCTTTGAGACACAACAACCCAGGCCTTGCATGAGGACAAGAAGCGTGCGGATAGCATGCATTTTGCCGCCATGCAGTCATAAATGTAATAAAGATAAGAGGTTCCATAAACAGGGACCGGCAACGCTAACCCAGCAGCAGCACACGTGATGGAACAGGAGGAGGCGCAGGAGGAGAAGGACACGCTTTCAGACACAACAACCCAGGCCTTGCATGAGGACAAGAAGCGTGCGGATAGCATGCATTTTGCCGCCATGCAGTCATAAATGTAATAAAGATAAGAGGTTCCATAAACAGGGACCGGCAACGCTAACCCAGCAGCAGCACACGTGATGGAACAGGAGGAGGTGCAGGAGGAGAAGGACACGCTTTCAGACACAACAACCCAGGCCTTGCATGAGGACAAGAAGCGTGCGGATAGCATGCATTTTGCCGCCATGCAGTCATAAATGTAATAAAGATAAGAGGTTCCATAAACAGGGACCGGCAACGCTAACCCAGCAGCAGCACACGTGATGGAACAGGAGGAGGCGCAGGAGGAGAAGGCCACGCTTTGAGACACAACAACCCAGGCCTTGCATGCGGACAAGAAGCGTGTGGTTAGTAATTTGCTTTTTGTCGGCATGCAGTCATAAATGTAATACAGATAAGAGGTTCCGTAAAAAGGGACCGGCAATGCTAACCCAGCAGCAGCACACGTGATGGAACAGGAGGAGGCGCAGGAGGAGAAGGCCACGCTTTGAGACACAACAACCCAGGCCTTGCATGCGGACAAGAAGCGTGCGGATAGCAATTTGGTTTTTGTTGGCATGCAGTCATAAATGTAATACAGATGAGAGGTTCCAGGAAAAGGGACCGGTAACGCTAACCCAGCAGCAGCACACGTGATGGAACAGGAGGAGGAGCAGGAGGAGAAGGCCACGCTTTGAGACACAACAACCCAGGCCTGAGCGGTGTACTACTGTCCCCAGCAGCGACACAGAGCACAATGGTATACAGTGGTGGGTGAGTGGTGTACTACTGTTCCCAGCAGCGACACAGAGCACAATGGTATACAGTGGTGGGTGAGTGGTGTACTACTGTTCCCAGCAGCGATACAGAGCACAATGCTATACAGTGGTGGGTGAGCGGTGTACTACTGTTCCCAGCAGAGACACAGAGTGGCAGTAAACACAATGCTATATAGTGTGGCTGAGCGGTGTACTACTGTTCCCAGCAGAGACACAGAGTGGCAGTAAACACAATGCTATACAGTGGTGGCTGAGCAGTGTACTACTGTTCCCAGCAGCGACACAGAGCACAATGGTATACAGTGGTGGGTGAGTGGTGTACTACTGTTCCCAGCAGCGATACAGAGCACAATGCTATACAGTGGTGGGTGAGCGGTGTACTACTGTTCCCAGCAGAGACACAGAGTGGCAGTAAACACAATGCTATATAGTGTGGGTGAACGGTGTACTACTGTTCCCAGCAGCGACACAGAGCACAATGCTATACAGTGGTGGGTGAGCGGTGTACTACTGTTCCCAGCAGAGACACAGAGTGGCAGTAAACACAATGCTATACAGTGGTGGCTGAGCGGTGTACTACTGTTCCCAGCAGCGACACAGAGCACAATGGTATACAGTGGTGGGCGAGTGGTGTACTACTGTTCCCAGCAGCGACACAGAGCACAATGCTATACAGTGGTGGGTGAGCGGTGTACTACTGTTCCCAGCAGAGACACAGAGTGCCAGTAAACACAATGCTATACAGTGGTAGCTGAGCGGTGTACTACTGTTCCCAGCAGCGACACAGAGCACAATGGTATACAGTGGTGGGTGAGTGGTGTACTACTGTTCCCAGCAGCGATACAGAGCACAATGCTATACAGTGGTGGGTGAGTGGTGTACTACTGTTCCCAGCAGAGACACAGAGTGGCAGTAAACACAATGCTATAGTGTGGGTGAGCGGTGTACTACTGTTCCCAGCAGCGACACAGCACAATGCTATACAGTGGTGGGTGAGCGGTGTACTACTGTTCCCAGCAGAGACACAGAGTGGCAGTAAACACAATGCTATACAGTGGTGGCTGAGCGGTGTACTACTGTTCCCAGCAGCGACACAAAGCACAATGCTATACAGTGGTGGGTGGGTGAGCGGTGTACTACTGTTCCCAGCAGAGACACAGAGTGGCAGTAAACACAATGCTATATAGTATGGGTGAGCGGTGTACTACTATTCCCAGCAGCGACACAGAGCACAATGCTATACAGGGTGAGCGGTGTACTACTGTTCCCAGCATACACACAGAGTGGCAGTAAACACAATGCTATATAGTGTGGGTGAGCGGTGTACTACTGTTCCCAGCAGCGACACAGAGCACAATGCTATACAGGGTGAGCGGTGTACTACTGTTCCCAGCAGAGAGACACAGAGCGGCAGTAAAAACTATATAGTGTGGGTGAGCGGTGTACTACTATTCCCAGCAGCGACACAAGGACCGGGGGACCCTGGCTAGCCTGGCTGGAGAGAGAACTACCCTGCCTGCCTACCCAAAGCTAAACCCACAGACAAATGGCGGAGAAATGACGTGGATCGGGTATTTATTTACCCGAACCACGTGACCCGTTCGGCCAATCAGAGCGCGTTCGGGTCCGAACCACGTGACCCGTTCGGCCAATCACAGCGCTAGCCGAACGTTTGGGTAACGTTCGGCCATGCGCTTTTAGTTCGGCCATATGGCCGAACAGTTTGGCCGAACACCATCAGGTGTTCGGACGAACTCGAACATCACCCGAACAGGGTGATGTTCTGCAGAACCCGAACAGTGGCGAACACTGTTCGCCCAACACTATGTGAAGTACTAAATATTTACTGAATATGGTTTAAATTGAGAACGTACAAGTAGAGCCACCAGTTGAAGAGAATTAGTACTTGCTGCACAAGAAAGTCGCCAGGGCCACAGTATGTGGAACAGAATACCTTTGTCTAGATCACAGGTGTCGAACTCCAGGCCTGGAGGGCCAGATCCATGCCAGTGTTTAGGATGGACTGAAAAATGGAGAAATGTGTTCTACCTGATGGACCACACCTTTCCTGATTCAGTCCCATCAATTAATTTAAGCTGTGTCAAAAATGGGTGAGGACCTCGGCCCTTGAAGGACCGGTTTGACATCCCTGGTCTAGATAGTCCCCCCACCACAATGGTGATACATCATTCTTATACAATGCTATTTTGGCAGGAATGGGTGCCATTACCAAAGGATGTTTAAATAGTTCTCCCAGTGGATATCAAAGGCTTTATACTAGGATTTATTTTGCCAGAGAGGAGCTTTGGATGAGGTCACATTGATAAATTGGTACAGTGAGGAGATCATTGTTAAATGGTAAAAAAAGTGCCTAATCTACACATACTTATGAAAGTCTTTCAGCTATGCCAGAGGTACTTTGTAGTTTAGCAAAGGATTTTAGGATCTTATCCCTAAAGAGAATCCTGTAAATACAACAAAACACCTAAACCAGACCAGTTAATTATCTGAAGATTGTCTGTTAGATCAGAGAGGGCTGATGTAACGATTGTGGAACTTTCTCCGTGATCAGCGCACAACGCGTGCGCTGACACAGCGGAAATCCTCCACAAGCGTATATATTTGCAGGCACCCAGCAAAAGGTGCTACGCACCTGTAGAGGGAAATTCCTTTCGGCAGATGGTGCTGGGGAGTGCAGAGGAACCAATCCTCTGTACCTCCACAAGTGCCAGACAGGAATTGTACGAAGCGCAGAACGCAATCGCAAGAGAGGCGATTGCGAATGAGATTGAGCAAAGGGACAGGTTGTATGTGTGTGCGCGCCAATCCAGTCGCCACCCCGCGACGGTGCACACACACACAACAGCAGATACGAAATAGGAACGCGATCGCCAGACGTGACACAAGGCAGATCAGAATAGAATACGAGGATAGCAAAGGCACAGCAAATAATACAATAAGGAGATACGGAAAACAACAAACGCTAGCTAACTGCGAACACCGCACTCATTCGCAACAGTGCACGCGGTTATGCGCGATCTCCACGTGATAAGCACAATAGAGACAAGCACGCCTAACTAACCATTAACAGACAAACATGAAACAGAGGACGCGAGCGCTTGCTTTACGGTTACCTCACCAAGCCTCCAGCAAGCGTAGCGGACAAGACAGACACACGAAAACAGGGACAAACGAGAGATAGGATCCACAGCACTAGCGAAAAGTGGCTAGCGTGATCCATGTACAGAGTAGCAGAACAGAAGGATCCCCAGCGCTAGCGAAAAGTGGCTAGCGCGATCCCAGAAGACAGATCAGAAGGATCCCCAGCGCTAGCGAAAAGTAGCTAGCGCGATCCCAGGAGACAGAACAGAAGGATCCCCAGCGCTAGCGAAAAGTAGCTAGCGCGATCCCAGGAGACAGAACAGAACAGATAGCTGGTAGCAACCGCTGCACCAGCTATACTCCAAGAACAGAGATCAGAACCATTTCCTGTCGACCACAGTAGGGACAGGACAATGGCAACAGGCAAGACAAGACAGAACAGGCAATACAGATAATACAACCTGACTGGGCTAGAAGGGGAGCCTAAAGCAACCCCCAGGAATTAACTATACTAGATAGCAATGGCTGACACTCCAGCAGT
Organism: Hyperolius riggenbachi; assembly: GCF_040937935.1. NCBI lineage: Eukaryota > Metazoa > Chordata > Amphibia > Anura > Hyperoliidae > Hyperolius > Hyperolius riggenbachi. The sequence goes on from NC_090651.1 coordinate 158,869,718, forward strand.
GTCCATCAGGAACAGACCATGGAAAGGAAATGACCAGCAAAGCCTTCTGGGAAACATAAAGCTCTTATAGTGCCAGTCATCAAAGAAGGCAGGTAGGGGATTTGCATAACGAATGTATGCAAATTCCCCAGCAAGAGAACAGACCAGAAACTTGCAATAGAAAGACAGGTCTTTGTTCCAGAGACCTGCAGCCCACAGACTAGAGGAATGGACAGACAGCTGTCTGCCTGTGCAGCCAGCTGAGCGGATCATCACAGCTGATATGGCAGTTGTAAAGCATTTGCATTATCTGGTGAAACTCTTGATGGAAATCATGCCAAAAATGAATGATGGGTCGAGTGATGGTGGCAAAACCTGTAGATATGGCAAACATACTGTACTGGTAGATGCTAATAAGCCTTTATAATCCATGCCAGACAGAACATTTTTTTCTGAGTCCATCCACGGCTTGCCTCTCAGGTTACGCAAGATTAGGCTCACCTGTTCTAAAACATTTTCTCTATAGTATGCTACAATAGAGGTAAGGCCAAAACTGTCCTATGGTTTTCAAAGTATATGACTGGCATCTCTGGGTTTCTTACTCATCCAAATACATTTATTGATGTAGTCCTGAATGTTACTTAAATAGGACCTATTTAGAGGTATGGGCAGTTACCTGAGTATGTAAAGGAGTTGAGGAAGGATGAACATTTTAAAAACTCAACTTAGAGCCAGTGCTGGGCCGAAATTACGCATGAGCGTAATTACGCATCGTAATTCAATGTAAATTTACGCGTAAGCGCTACGCGTAAATTACGGTCTTACGCGTAATTATTTACGCGTAAGCAGTAGAGTGGTATCGTAATTACACTGTCTACCGTAATTGCTAGGTATGCGTAATTTTGCGAACACTTACACGTAATTTTACGCGTAATTACTAACGTAAAAACTCCCCTTTTCTAAGAGTAGCCAATCAGTCAACATCCTAAGCAACCAATAGTATCTTCTCCCGCCCTTCAGTATAAGCGTACGTTTTGACGCATACGAATGATATGTACGCAATAACTGTCACATTGACGGCTATTGCGTACATATCGTCCGTATGCGTAAAAAAATACGCATTAATGGGTATTGCAGCACTACGCGTAACATCGTAGTGTAAGCGCCTACATTACAGTATCCTTACGCGTAACTGCGTAAGTTTACGCGTAATTACAGTGATGTACTGTAGATAATTTCCTACGCCGTAACCGTAATTGCGTAATGCGTAATAGCGTAAAATTACGCGTAATGATCCGTAAGCGTAGATTTTTCCATTACGACCAGCACTGCTTAGAGCACGTGTTAAACAAATTTGGCCCACAGCACCATAAAACTTGGCCCGCCAGTGCTTTTACAATTATTGATTTTGGCCAGGAGCCATGTTCCCGGCTCCGCCCCTGTTCTGCCCTCCCATCCTCGTACGAGTGATAGAGCGTGGCTAGGCTCTATCACTCCCTTGCTCCACCTCTCAGCGTCTAAGAAGGAAGGCTTCTCTTTCTTCTCGCCTCGGTCGCCGCTTCTTTACCTCATGGAGTCGGCGACCCGTCCTGCATGGAAGTGTGCTCCCCTGACCCTCTTTGCTACATGCCCGTCATGCTGCATGCAGCACAAGAATGAACTGTGACGCGAACACAGCAGAGCGGCTTCTCGGTAATGTCGCATGTACAGTAAGTTCCTGTATACGCACCTACTAGGTCAGAGCCGCTCTGCTGTCTTCGCGTCTCAGTTGATTCCTGCGCTGCTCAGGGGAGCAGACTTCTATGCAGGATGGGCCGCCGACTTTATGAGGTAAAGGAGTGGCAACTGGGGAAGGAGGGGGGCAGGCTGGTTATACTGGGGAAACCTATACTGGAGGCACCTACCTATCTAACCTATACTGGGGAAACCTACCTATCTAACCTATACTAGTAAAATCTACCTATCTAGCCTATACTGGGGAAACCTACCTATCTAGCCTATACAGGGAAAACCTACCTATCTAACCTATATTGGGGAAACCTATCTATCTAACCTATACTGGGGAAACCTACCTATCTAACCTATACTGGAGGCACCTACCTATCTAATCTATACTCGGTGCACCTACCTATCTAACCTATATTGGGGACATCTGTCTATCTTACTTATACTGCGGGCACCTACCTATCTAATCTATGCTGCGGGTATCTACCTACCTAACCTATGCTGTGGGCACCTACGTATCTGGCCCATACTTCGGGTACCTACCTATCTAACCTATACTGGAGGAACTTACCTACCTAACCTATACTGTGGGTACCTACCTATCTAGCCCATACATGGGTAACCTACCTATCTAACCTATACTGGAGGCACCTACCTATCTAACCTATACTGCGGGCACCTACCAATCTAACCTATACTGGGGGCACCTACCTATCTAACCTATACTGTGGGAAACTACCTATCTAACCTATACTACAGGAAACTACCTATCCAACCTATACTGTGGGTACCTACCTAGGTAACCTATACTGGGGCACCCACCTAGGTAACTTATACTGGGTGTACCTTTGCCTGTCTACCTATACTGGGGTCACCTACCTAGCTAACCTATACTGGGTGCACCTTTGCCTGTCTACCTATACTGGGGGCACCTATGCCTGGCTTCCTATACAGGGATCACCTATATCTGGTTACCTACCTTCCCATACCAAGTGTGGTTTGTTTGTTTTTTGTCCTACCGCAGCTATAGCATGCTGTGAAAATTGTTTGGTGCTGTGCGATCATTCCAAATGGAGGTGGGATAAATCTGACTGTTGGTCCTCGACCTGGTCTAAGTTTTTCACTTTGGCCCTCCGTCTATTTGAGTTTGACACACCTGACTTAGAGAGATAAGATGAATCATCACCTTAATGAAAAAGAACACAGAGACAAAAGGCACACAAATTGTGAAGTATTGATCATTCTGGATGTTGGCTATAAACTTTTGAATGCTCACAAAACTGGGCAATCAGCCAATGTGTCATATGGAGTAAACCCATCTCTACCAGACTCTGTCTCTGGGTTGTGGTCGCTATCTTGTAGAAGAATTAAGATGACCAGCATGATGATCCCAAGTTTGGGGTTCACCCTTCAGATTAAGAGTGTGTACAATGCAAAAGGGGAAAAGAGGCACCCAGTGTGGATAAAACTAGCTAAAACCAATAATAATAAAAACAGGAGGTGGCTTACCTCAAGGTGACACAATGGAAATTATGCAAAATACAATTTTATTAGACCATGGCAACACGTTTTGTGGGATCAGTTGCCTACTTCCTCAGGCCAATATTCAGCACCATCCCCAACTTCAGCCAAGCTTTGAAGTTTCCAAAGCTAAACTGAAGCAATTTCCTCTCTGGAATTGAGGTAGCAGGATTGGTCAAGTTTAACTTATGTTTTAATATCATCGACAAGTAGGCAGACTTTATATTGCATAGAAGAAAAAAGTATTCCAAAGATCAAGGAATTATTCCTAATTCTTTGAGCAAGAGGTTCAACAAGAAGAACAAAATTGATGGGTGGTAGACGGCATCCAAGGGAGGTGCCATTAGATATTTTAAACATTTTGAAGCTGTCCCCATTATTTGCTACTAAGGCTGAAGGACAGGAGTACAAGGAAAATATGACCTGTAAAAAAAAGCCCTAAAAAGGTATCTGACAGAAGTCCAGCCACTGCAGGTCTGACCTACCTGATCATTGTGAACAAGGGATAAGCTAATAAGCTAAACTGACCTAAAGCTGAACTAACCTAATATATATATATTATTTTATTATATTTTTTTTTCATACAGTTCAAGATCTGTGCTCAATATTAAGGTGGGTCTGTAGTTCCTGGGCTGCTTTTTGTGGTTCCTGAGGTTAGACGGGGCTGTGCCTTGCTTGTGTATCGTAATAATTAAAGCCCTAAGGAATAACTCAGGGAAGCCTTTACAAACTGTTTCATTAAAAGCATTGCCAATGCTTGTTGGATTTAAGTCATTTAGTTGCCTTTAGCATTTCAAAGTGTCTCAAAGGGCTTGTTAAGGGCTTGCAAGATGTCAGGTGGTATGAGAAGATGTATAGAGACAAGATAGGATTTATTTACAGAGCGGGATAGGTGGTGCATGTCAGGATAGTCTTTCAGATTGTACAAATTACTACAAAACATGCCATAGCGTCTGTAATTTCTTAAGGATGCAGGTGGGTTTGCCTCGTGTGCAGATGAAGAAATTTAACTGTTCTCTGGGAAAAGTACCTCCCATGAAAAAGCTAAGCTGTATTTTTTACTATTGTCCAAATAATGGGTAAGTCAGAGCCTGGAACATCTTTTAGCATGCTCCAGAAAAAAAAGCAAATACCTTGAATTAATGCCTTAAGGTACGACTATCACAAAACAATTGTAAAATGTAAAATGCATGTGTAAAAAATGTACATTTGTTCCAAAGTAAAAAGCACTATATTTTTTTTCCTATGTTGCTGTCACTTACAACAGATTATGAAAATCTGATAGATCTGACAGGTTTTTAGCCCATCTCCTCATAGGGGATTCTCAGGGTTTTCTTTACTTTTAAAAGTCCTTACTGAGAGATAGCTGCTCAGTCCAGGAACTGGACTAATTTTTAACCTGTCAGAAACAGCAAAATAGGAGAAAAGTAATTTATAGTGTATTTAAAGAGAATCTGTACTCTAAAATTCTTACAATAAAAAGCATACCATTCTATTAATTATGTTCTCCTGGGCCCCTCTGTGCTGTTTTTACCACTCTCTGCTGCAAACCTGGCTTGTAATTGCCAGTTTTAGTCAGTGTTTACAAACAAAAGACATGGCTGCTAAAAGCTTGTGATAGGCTCACATAAGCAGAGTGTGTGAGTCATACCTAGCGCGCAGGGGGCCTGGAGAGGGTGTGTATAGCTTCTATCTAATCCCAAGCAGCCCTGCACATTCCAGTCTGAGTGCCTGAGCCCAACAAACCCGTCAGAGGAGAGAAGATTAGATTATACAACAGAGATAATACAGCCACTGTGCAAGTAGGAAAGGCTGCAGTAAGCCAGACCACATTAGAACAGGCATGGGAACTTATAGGATAGAAGAAATAAGGATGACAATTTTGTTAAAAAAATTTGAAATTTTTTTTTTTCTAAAATATCAACACAAAGTTTTGAATTAAGGTGATACCATTTATTGGCTAAATTAGAGATGAATAAATAAATAAGCTTTCAGCTAGTACGCCTTCCCAAGTATAAAGGTGTATTGCCTGAAAGCTTACTATATATTTATTTCTAAATTAGCCAATAAATGGTGACATCCTGATTCAAAACTTCTTGCTTTTACTGATGGCTAACACGGTACAACACTGCTTCAAAACTATGAAGAGGTGGTCCATACCTAAATGCTTTTGTTTTTTGTATATGAAGGTAAACTTAAAACATAGACCTTGTGCACAGGCCTTATGTGGCTGACAGATTGAGAGCTTTGCTACATCCTGTGTATTAAGCTTAAAGGAGAGGTCCAATGTAAAAATAAAATCAAAATTCACTTACCTGGGGCTTCCTCCAGCCCCTGGCAGCCGTCCTGCGCCCTCGTCGCAGCTCCTCTCACTGCCGGTGTCCTCAGCTGAAGAAGACGACCTCGCCAGGTCGGCTTCCGGGTAGGCTTCATGTGCGCTCCACGGTGCGGGTCACGTGGTGTAGCCGACGTCATCAGGTCTCTACTGCGCAGTAGAGACCTGATCCTGAAAAAGTTAACTAACTATGCTGAAAAAGATTAGCATCATGGCCTCAGCCATTTGTAATTTGTAAAAAATGGTTAGTTATGTTACATTTAATGATTATAAAGTGCCCATTGGCGTAAGTATACATAGATAGGAGCTGATAATCAAGAGTATTCTTAAAGGGAAGGTTCAAGCAAAAAAAAAAAATGAGTTTTACTTACCTGGGGCTTCTACCAGCCCCATGTAGCCATCCTGTGCCCTTGTAGTCACTCACTGCTGCTCCAGTCCCCCCCGGGCAGCTTTCTGACCTCGGAGGTCAGGGCCACATTGCATACATTTTTACGCATTCCAGCTAGTGCAGGAACAAAAATTTACGCGTTGCACCACTAAAGCGTAAAAATGTATGTGTTAATGTTCCTGCACTAGCGGAAATGTGTAAAAATGTACGCAATTCGGCCCTGACCTCCGAGGTCAGAAAGCTCCCAGCGGGGGACTGGAGCAGCAGTGAGTGACTACAAGGGCACAGGATGGCTGCATGGGGCTGGTAGAAGCCCCAGGAAAGTGAAACTCATTTTTTTTTTTTTGCTTGGACCTTCCCTTTAATCTCTATAAAAGCTCTTCTCTTTTTATTTCTCCACAAGAGCTATGACATATGTGCTGGTACAGGGGGTGATATCATTTGAGAGCATGTGGAAAGGACAAAAAGCATATTGGCTATTGGGTGAATGCAAAAGATAACAGTTTATTATAAATAACTATAATAAACACATAGTATACAATTCAACATATCCTTAACAATAGAATAAAACCATCTGTTTTAAATGTGCACTATAACTTAAAGGCTACCAGCCAAAAGCAATTGCTAATAGGTTTTTGGAACCATTAAGGCTGCAGTCCTCTAGACCTATTGAGCAGTGTCCACCCTGTAAGACCTGTTTATGTCTCCTGAGACTAGCACACAATGGCCTCAATTCATTAAGCTTAACTCCTGTCTTTAATAACATTTCTAGCGTTATCACCATGGTGATGAGGCATGTAGTATTCAGGAAACATTTTACCTCAGGGAAACCTTAAGTTAACTCTCAATCCTTAAGATAACTCCAGAATTCTAAAGTTAAAGATAGGCTGCTAATTAACTGAGTGTGAAAATAACTACTTTTCTACTTTTATTCAGTTTGATCATTTAGATCGAAAAAAAAAATGGGAAAGTCAAGCGTTTTCATTGTATCGTGTATGGGCACCATAAGACTTACAGTTTTTCTTATGGATTCCAGTTACTTTACCTTGACCTGACAGAGATTTTGATGGAATCCAGTTACTTTGCCTTGACCTGACAGTGATGATGAATAAGATGCTGATATATGGTGACGAGGCAAAATTTTGTGTTTGCATAATTACACAAAATTTGCAATTACAACACAAAATTGTAATTCATAATTTTTGAAAAGTAGTAATTCAATTCATCAGAATTCATAATTTCCTGTCGTAATTTCGCATTAAATCGTAATTTTGTGTTTAATTTTGTCTTACTAGTAATTTTGTGTTACTCTGGTACTCTGGTACTTTGCTCAATGGTAGTCTATTAAGTGTCCCAGAGTTAAAATACATGAGCTACTGACTTTTTTATATCTCTCCTCTGCCCTCAGCAGTTGTATTCTGCCAGGAAAACCTTTATGACTGTAATTTGCTTATCAGTGAGGCTTACTATTTTTGCGACAAGATACCAACGAGACTGGAGCTACCACTTGCATGCCTGAAAATTAACTGTTTCAGGAAGCAAAATGAGAAAATCAAAACAGCCTGGCTATTAATGTTTTGCACTGTGTATCTCATCATGGCACATGTCACCTTGGGTACACTTTAAGAAATGTAAAATATGATGATGGAGACCCCAAATGGTTGAGCAACTGAAATGTATCCTATATCAAAAAGTAATAAGAACACATTTTACTTTCAAAAGTAAAGCAACTGGTCTCACTATTTCCCAAACCTTTAGAGCTCCTTTCCCATGTACTGGCATGAGGCTACTAAGGACAGGGCCGGCCTTAGGTTGCACAGCGTCCTGAGTGAAACCAGATTTTTGTGCCCTCCCCCCCTTCATCCTCTTTGCACGCGCGCGCACACACACAAACACGTCCATAGGCAATTTACCTTTTCTACTGAGATATCTCCTAGGCTCTAGGTTCTAAGCGTGTGGTATACGTACCCCAGGGGGTACTTCTGATGGTTCCAGGGGGTACTCGGGCTTGATATATTTAACCAAGAATAACAAATTTAGAGTTTTAAAAAATGATGAATCTTATTTAAACACCATATTAGTGTTTTAGCTAACTAAAAGCAACAGTAAATGCTCGGAAATTGTTTAGAACCAATTATCATGTACTACGATTAAATATATATTTGTCAAGGCGTATTTGTGATAATGTTTACAATGCTATACTCCCCCTTCCCCCCCGGCTAGTCCAGACAAGGTAGATGAATGCCCTTGCGCCCCCCTGGAAGCCGGCGCCCTGAGCGACTGCTCCAGTCACTCAAGTCAAAGGCCGGCCATGACTGAGGCGCACATCAACACTTGCTATGATACAAGAATGCATCTAAATCCCTCTAGCTGTGAGATGCATGGCTATAGGAATTCACATGCGTGGCACAATTCTTTTCTGTGTGCCATCTGTTTTTTTCCCCCTCTTGTGAATCGGATGGCAACAGTGGCGTACCTAGGGCATTTGACACCCGGTGCTAGGTATTGAAAGACACCCCCTTCACCCACGGTCCACCACCTGCGGCGCGCGAAGTGCGCCGCGGCGAAAAAAAATGGGCGTGGCTATGACCGGATGGGGCGGAGCTAATTTAAAAGTGCACCCAAGTTTTAGTCAACCTTTTTCCAGAAAATTCACATCATTGCGCAGCTTTTCTCCAGAAAATACACAAAATGTCAGAAGCTTTCAACATAAAATACACGTAATGCGAGAACATTTCACCAGACATTACACGTTATATGAGCAGATTTCACAAGAAAATACATTCAATCATGTCGGCAGATTTGACCAGAAAAAAATCATTCAATCTTGCGGTAGATTTGACCAGAACATACACAATGTCAGCACCAGATTTCACCACAAAATACACAATATCGGTAGTTAAACTGACCACAAAATACACAATGACGGTAGTTAAACTGACCACAAAATACACGACGGTAGTTAAACTGACCACAAAATACACAATGACGGTAGTTAAACTGACCACAAAATACACAATGACGGTAGTTAAACTGACCACAAAATACACAATGTCGGCAGTTAATCTGACCACAAAATACACAATGTCGGTAGCAGATCTGACCACAAAATACACAATATCGGTAGCAGATTTGAGTGTTGGCAAGCTGATAGCCTGGTGGGTAGGTGGTTAAGGGTGAGCAGCCTGATTGCCTAGTGGGTAGGTGGGCAGCCTGCTGGGTAGCAGTGGTGGGTAGGGGGGCAGCAGTGGTGGGTAGGTGGGCAGCCTGCTGAGTAGCCTGGTGGGTAGGTGGGCAGCAGTGGTGGGTAGGTGGGTAGCATGGTGGGTAGCCTGGTGGGTAGGGGGGCAGCAGTGGTGGGTAGGTGGGCAGCCTGCTGGGTAGCAGTGGTGGGTAGGTGGGCAGCCTGCTGGGTAGCAGTGGTGGGTAGGTGGGCAGCAGTGGTGGGTAGGTGGGCAGCCTACTGGGTAGCCTGGTGGGTAGGTGGGCAGCCTGCTGGGTAGCAGTGGTGGGTAGGTGGGCAGCAGTGGTGGGTAGGTGGGCAGCCTGCTGGGTAGCCTGGTGGGTAGGTGGGCAGCCTGCTGGGTAGCCTGGTGGGTAGGTGGGCAGCAGTGGTGGGTAGGTGGGCAGCAGTGGTGGGTAGGTGGGCAGCAGTGGTGGGTAGCCTGGTGGGTAGATGGGCAGCCTGCTGGGTAGCCTGGTGGGTAGGAGGGCAGCAGTGGTGGGTAGGTGGGCAGCAGTGGTGGGTAGCCTGCTAGCAGTGGTGGGCAGGTGGGCAGCAGCGGTGGGCAGGTGGGCAGCAGCGGTGGGTAGCCTGCTGGGTAGGTGGGCAGCAGTGGTGGGTAGGTGGGCAGCAGCGGTGGGTAGGTGGGCAGCAGTGGTGGGTAGGTGGGCAGCAGTGGTGGGTAGCCTGCTAGCAGTGGTGGGCAGGTGGGCAGCAGCGGTGGGCAGGTGGGCAGCAGCGGTGGGTAGCCTGCTGGGTAGCCTGGTGGGTAGGTGGGCAGCAGTGGTGGGTAGGTGGGCAGCAGCGGTGGGTAGGTGGGCAGCAGAGGTGGGTAGCCTGGTGGGTAGGTGGGCAGCAGTGGTGGGTAGGTGGGCAGCAGTGGTGGGTAGGTGGGCAGCAGTGGTGGGTAGCCTGCTAGCAGTGGTGGGCAGGTGGGCAGCAGCGGTGGGCAGGTGGGCAGCAGCGGTGGGTAGCCTGCTGGGTAGGTGGGCAGCAGTGGTGGGTAGGTGGGCAGCAGCGGTGGGTAGGTGGGCAGCAGTGGGGGGTAGGTGGGCAGCAGTGGTGGGTAGGTGGGCAGCAGCGGTGGGTAGGTGGGCAGCAGCGGTGGGTAGCCTGGTGGGTAGGTGGGCAGCAGTGGTGGGTAGGTGGTGGGCAGCAGCGGTGGGTAGGTGGGCAGCAGCGGTGGGTGGCCGGGCCGGTGCACCTGTAAAAGAAAAAAAAACCATTCACTTACCTGCAGATGAAACCTCTCTTCCGAATCCCAGGCAGCCTCCGCAGCTCCTCTTGAATGTCCCGCGCCGTCTCCTGCTGCGTCATCAGTGCAGGGCTACGGGAAGATGGCCACCGAAGCCCGCACTGGAGACAAAAATAGACGGCAAGATGGCGTCGGCGGCCATCTTGCCGTCTATTTTTGTCTCCAATGCGGGCTTCGGCGGCCATCTTCCCGTAGCCCTGCTCGGGTAAACTGAAGGCGGCTATCAGCCGCCCTGTCAGTGCCCGTTGCCGGCGCCCGTGGAGGGGAAGCGCCGAAGGAGGGGACCCAGGTGAGGGAGATGTGGGGGGGTATTTCCCCCCTCCCCGCCGACGCTGCCACCCCTCCTTCAGCGCTGCTTCCCCTCCTGTGTCATCAAGGCTTCTGGGGAGGCCTTGATGACACCCCCCCTGGAGCTGACACCCGGAGCGGAGCGCTCCTGGCCGCCCCATGGTAAGGACGCCACTGGATGGCAACCTATTGATTTCAATAGGCTCAGTTTCCCCATCCAAATTCACATGCTGGGAAATGCAGCAAATCACCCCTAGTAGAGATGAGCCCTGACAGATTGTTGTTAAAAAAATGATGCAACACAGTTGCAAACATGCCTGTATGCATATTGCTGGGATCACAGTTAAAATAAGCATTTAAAAGTATGGTTTATATGATTTCACACTGTTTTAGTTATATTTTGTACATTGGTATACTGTTTTCTGGAAATGGTGCTGTAATAAATCACAGGTGCCGTGGCTACCATCATGCAAGCATCAATGTGCTATGGGGAATTAGCAGTGCACTGGCAAAGGTTGCAGTTAAAAGAAACAGTGTAGCTACACTCTGATAAATTATCTCTTTCAGTATTTTACAAGCAGTTGCACACTGTGTAACTGCTTGCAATAAACCTAGTATTAAAGGGACACTTAAGTCAAAAAAAAAAAAATGAGTTTTACTCACCTGGGGCTTCCAATAGCCCCCTGCAGCTGTCCGGTGCCCTCGCCGTCTCCCTTCGATCCTCCTGGCCCCGCCGGCAGCCACTTCCTGTTTCGGTGACAGGAGCTGACAGGCTGGGGACGCGAGTGATTCTTTGCGTTCCCAGACACATTAGCACCCTCTATGCTGCTATATGGTATATGATATATGCTATAGCAGCATAGAGGGTGCTATTGTGGCCAGGAACGCGAAGAATCACTCGCGTCCCCAGCCTGTCAGCTCCTGTCACCGAAACAGGAAGTGGCTGGTGGCGGGGCCAGGAGGATCGAAGGGAGACGGCGAGGGCACCGGACAGCTGCAGGGTGCTATTGGAAGCCCTAGGTGAGTAAAACTCTTTTTTTTTTTTTACTTAAGTGTCCCTTTAAGGTTTTTAGGAATATTAAAATGATACAGCTGCCTTGGATTCTGCCTGCTGAAGAAGGGCCGAAGATGCAACGCACATTATTCTTCAAGAGATCACTATACACATATGCAGGTTTTCTGATGGTAAGGGTGGGAAACTGTGGTGTAAAAAAAACAAACACAATTGTGTATATATATATATATATATATATATATATATATATATATATATATATATATATATATATATATATATATATATATATATATATTATATATATATATTGGGGTGTAATAACACTGCATAGCAGCTATGTGGCAGGTGCTGCATATGTCCTAATTAAGATCATATTTAAATTCAGAGAGGTTCTCTGTAGTTTCAACACTTAGAGACTCCTAGAGCATTATCAAGCAAAACTGAACATGTAATGTTCTTCAGGCAATACACAATGCACTGCAATATACACAAGGTGTCTATTACTGATGATCCTTTTTGATTTGCTGGTGTTTGCACCTAAATTTCACATTATCATAAAGCTGAACCCATTCGCAGGTAACTGCAATTGTAAACATGGCAATTGTCGAAAAATATCACATTTTTGTGAAAATAACCATTTCAGTGATGAACATTCTTGTCATGGGAAAATCCAGTGTATTTTCACACAAAAAAATGTATCTTTTGGTGAAAATCACAGTGAACTTTTTGTGTGACTTTTGCCAGCCCATCTGTAATGTTTATGTACGAGTTCTAAAAAAAACAAAACCCTGCTTCTGAAATTTTCTTTTCCTGGGTCAGATTGCTGAATAAGCCCCCAAAATCATCTACAAGTCTATGTATGTTACATTATTTGTCGTACTGTTCCGATCCAGTTCTGTATCATGCCTGAAGAAGAAATTGAAAGTTTCAAAAGGATGCCACCTACATAAACAATTCTTGTTGTTATGTCTTCATGTTCTCTCCAGACCACATACAACTAGTAATGCAAGAGTGACCGTCGGTATATTACATAAGGCACTAAAATTGCCAGAAATGTTCATGTCACTTTCCTAACATGCTATTCGTTCACCTCTACTTTCAACCAGAATCATAATCAGAATTGTGTATTTCAACAAGCATGACTGGGTCATGCCCGGAATCGGGTTTGACACAATACATAGTTCAAGAAGAAGAAGACATAGATAGGTGCGCAAGCATGCAGTCTACAAGCAGAGAAACAGTTTACAAATGTGATTTACATTGTACATAACCTTTCCAGCGTGACACTGAAATGATTAAACAATTAGTCTTGTGGGCTGGTTGACCGATTGGCTGAGACACAGCCCGGGCAGATAGAGAATATGGGTTCATTGCTTCTTGAGGCCCCATTTCATACAGAAAGACTGGACTTAATAGTAGCAAAATCTCAGATACGAAAGTAAATTAAAATTCTAAATTAAATTATGCTGCAAGCTGCATACTCTTCATACAGCTCTGCTATTTATATTGGGCTTTGTTTAGCAGTTTAAAAGAATGGAGATTATCCTTTATCACTAAGAAAAATGCATTTCTACTTTTCATATGTGAATATTTTCCACACAATTACCACTAGCTTTATCTATTTAATGTTTATAGTTTACAGATTTTGGTGCTGCTGAATTTCTGTTGGGAACTTAAAGTAATTACAAAGATACATATTAAGTGCCTGCATTTTCTGATATTCATGCTGCTCCATACCTGTTCCATCTGATGGAAGAAAAATCAGACAAGCTTTGAATGTCATTAAATGTCAATGCAATTCAAATAGCACGGAGTAGGAGTATAGATTCCCTGCACTTATCATACGTAAATGTTGAATTTAAGACTCTATATTTTTAAAATAAGCTCTCCCTGGAATTCCAAATGTCTTTAAATGTTGATGAATAAGGCCATTTAAAATGTGCCTCAAAGCAATCTCCCATTGCTATTAATGCAATATGTTATGCGTTCTGTCAAAGGATGTCTAAATTATATTAAACATATGAATATGAAATACAAACAGAAGTATAGAAGAATGTATGTTAAACAAAGTAATGTAAAGTAACTACATACAAAGCAAGGGACTGCTTGCTACAGATGTACACATGTAGAAGGGCAATCAGATATAATGGCATGACGTTATTGGGGCTTCCAACATGCAGGCGCAAGACAAGGAAGAACATTTGTTTTATTTCTATAAAGGAGAAGTAGTTATATGGAGAGAATACAGGAGCTGGATTATTATGAATGACGAATGACCATGGTCGGAATTGAGCCATTCTCACTACACAATGTTTGCTGGTTACGACTAACTACCATGACTAACACTGGACCATACTTCAATTACAAAAACAAACTACACTATAAGTGCAGGTCTCATCTGGATAGGAATGCTAATATAAAATGTCTCACCTCTGGCAGGGAATTGAGCGCTAACTAGAAAATCTTTTCAGTTGTATAGCAGTAGTGAAGATAGAGAGAGGTTACGGGTGTAGGATTGCTCACTATCTAGAGAGCTAAAGGTGTGGAGTTGAATCTGAAGATGTGTAGCTGGATGGGGTAGTATGTAGACTTGGAGGTATGTTAGGTAAATAACTACATACAGTATAAACTTAGCAAAAGTAACACAATACTGAGTTAAAGAGAATCTGTACTGTCCGATTAGTACAATAAAAAAACATACCATTAACCAGGAAGTGATGTTTGTGTGTGTGTGTGTGTGTGTGTGTATATGTGTGTGTGTGTGTGTGTGTGCACATCACAGACAAGCTGAAACTGAGAGCAGAGACGCTGCCAACCTGGTTGCTGCCATTCACCGGGGAGAACTCACCCACATCCGTTGTCTGGTCTACGTCCTGAACCCGGTGGTGCATACATTTCTGAGCACCTACCAGGGGATGGAGCCACTTTTAAAAGCGGCTCGCAAAACGGTGAGTTATTTACGCCGCTCGGCCCTGGAAGCCTTGCAGCTGGAGCTGAACCTGCCATGGCACCGTCTGATCATAGATGTTCCAACACGGTGGAATTCCACCCTGGCCATGTTGGAACGTCTGGTTGAGCAGAGGCAGGCTGTCAACCATTACGTGGCCAAAGCCACCGCCGATACCACCGTGTACGGGACCGGCACCAGCCACCTCCCGGAGATCATACGCAGTGCTGATTGGAGAAAAATGCAGCTGGTGTGCTTGGTCCTGGCACCCTTCCTGGAGGCCACCAACATGGTCAGTTTGTGAGTGGGTGACCATGGTGTGCATGCTGCACAATGCCCTGGATGGTCTGATGGAAGTGGGAGAGAAAGACTTGATCCAGCAGGAGCAGCAGCCACCTGCACAGTCCACCTTTGTGCAGCAGGAGGAGGAGGAGGAGGAGGACTTGGAGTTGGAGGAGTTGGAGGTCCCTGACCTTGAGGATGAGTAGGCACAGCCGAGTGCAGCTGCAGTGGTGCAGGGGTGAAGAGAGCAGGAGCTGGTTGAAGAATCAGAGGAGGAGGACATGTGTATCACCCTGATGCTGGACCCACGGCTGAAGGGGAAGCTGCATCAGTTTCTGCCTACAGCAGGCGGAGACCCTGTGCGCAAAATGAGGGAGTTGCAGCGGTCCCTGGTTCGGCGCTTGGAGGAAGCCTTCCCCCATACTATCACAGTCCAGCCAGCACAGCAGCAAGTGCCTACGTCCATCAGCAGAAGGCGCACATCAAACCTGCTGTCTCTCACAAAGGCGCTGTATGCTACGCCGGTACAGCTGCTGAGTGAGGAGGTGCCTGCAGCAGCAGCATTTGGCTCTCAAAGCCAGAACCAGCGCCTGACCCGAATGGTGGCAGACTATATGGTGTCCTACAGCGGCCTTGAGAGCAACACCATTGTGGACCCCTTGGATTACTGGGTCAAGCACCTTGATATTTGGAGCGAGCTGGAAGTCCTTGCTTGCCCCCCTTCCAGCGTACTGTCCGAAAGGTGCTTCAGTGTGGCCGGTGGCGTGGTAACCGAGAAGCGATCTCGTCTCTCCACCCAGTCTGTGGACAGACTGACGTTTCTCAAAATAAATCAGGCTTGGATGGTCAGTGAATTCCTGGCCCCTGTTGTTGGCAAGAGGGGGAAATGAAACGGCTGGAAATCACACTATGCCTGCCTTACCATCCTTTACCACCACAACCTCCAGGCTACGCATACGCCTGGTTCAAAAAATTTTGACAGCCATGGTACCAACACACTAGGTGCCATGGTAAACACAATTGCTGTGTAATTTTTTTGGGAGGTGTCTGTGCTGTCCGAGTTGTGGGGAGGCCCCAAATGCGGCAGTACGACCGCTTCCTGGAACCTCTCCTAATTTTTTAACTGTGCCGTGGTACCAACAAACTAGGTGCTATGGTGAACTATCTATGCTGCCTGTCAAACGTTACACTTCTTCTCCTCCTCCTGTCTCCTGCTGCCTGTGCTGCTCCCACCGCCAGGGTGCATCGACCTACTCCTGCTGCTGCTGCTCCTGTCTGTGGTACCCACCAACACCAGGGTCAACACTAAACTATATCGTCTCCGTCTGCTGCCACCAGCTATTACGCCACTCCAATAGCTGCATCGACCTACTCAACCTGCTCCTGCTGCTCCTGTCTGTGGTACCCACCAACACCAGGGTCCACACTAAACTATATCGTCTGCTGCCACCAGCTATTATGCCACTCCAATAGCTGCATTGATCTACTCATCCTGCTCCTGCTGCTACTGTCTGTGGTACCCACCAACACCAGGGTCCACACTAAACTATATCGTCTGCTGCCACCAGCTATTACGCCACTCCAATAGCTTCATCGACCTACTCATCCTGCTGCTGCTGCTCCTGTCTGTGGTATCCACCAACACCAGGGTCCACACTAAACTATATTGTCTGCTGCCACCAGCTATTACGCCACTCCAATAGCTTCACCGACCTACTCATCCTGCTCCTGTCTGTGGTACCCACTAACACCAGGGTCCACACTAAACTATATCGTCTGCTGCCACCAGCTATTACACCACTCCAATAACTGCATCAACCTACTCATCCTGCTCCTGCTGCTCCTGTCTGTGGTGCCCACCAACACCAGGGTCCACAATAAACTATATTGTCTGCTGCCACCAGCTATTACGCCACTCCAATAGCTGCATTGACCTACTCATCCTGTTGCTGCTGCTCCTGTCTGTGGTACCTACCCACCAACATCAGGGTCCACACTAAACTATTTATTTTGCTGCCACCAGCTATTACGCCACTACAAATACAATAGCCTGCCACCAGCTATCACGCAACTACAATAGCTTTAATATTTTGGAGATGTCAGAGCTAAAAACTTTGATGTCCCACTTGTGCGGTTGGACTTTGGACACAATGTGGGCTGCACGGGGAGGGCGGAAAGCGCTGCGGAGGGGGGCTTTGAAGAGCCCCCCCGGAAAGTGCGGGTAGCCGGCGGCGATCAGACGCCCCCAGCAGGACATCCCCCTAGTGGGGAAAAAAGGGGGGAATTCTGATCGCCCTGGCTATTTCCTGATCGGTCCTGCGGGCTGGAGAGTCCACGCAGCGCCGATCAGAAGAAAATCCCGTGGTCCTTAAGTGGTTAAAGTCTGAAAACCACTGCACCTGCGTTGCCGTGTCCTTACTCCCGCTGATGGCACCAACAGTGTATAGCACAAGCCCAGTATGGTCTGTGCCTGCGCCGTGCGCTCCTGGTGACATCAGGGGAAGCGAGGACACGGCAACGCAGGTGCAGTGGTCTTCAGACTTTAAAGTCTGAAATTCCAGAAGTGAACTGGAGGCGGGGCCGGAGCATCGGTGAGTGGCTGCACGGCACAGGATGTCTGCGGGGGACCATTAGAAGCCCCGGGTAACTTCAACTCATTTTCCCCCGACCCCCCTACAGTATCCCTTTAAGTGGAACAGACAGACACACATGCCAGGACTTCCTAGTATTCCTTTTCTACCCTAGAGGGAGGATAGACACTGAGATATATTCACCAGGGATGCTCGAATAGTATTTTTTAAAATACAAATTGATCCGAATCCGGATACCCAGATATCCGGATCCGGTTCGGATATCCGGATCCGACCTTTTAGATGTCCACGTGAACGCGGATATCTGACCACATTATCCACGGATATCCGGCCACATTATCCGCGGATATCTGGCCACATCATCTTCGGATATCCGACCTATTCGGATATCCAGATAGAAAAACCAGAAGTGCCTTTTAAATAGCTTTAAAAAGGGTTTTTAGGGTAACTGATGCATGTAGCATCATGTTTTTTTTTAAAGGGAAACACTAATTTATTATTTGGTGGACATAAAACAAAAAAAACAAAAACAAAAAAAAAATGTAAATTAACATCAGGCGGTCGTGCAGCCCACATTGTGTCCAAAGTCCAACCGCACAAGTGGGACATCAAAGTTTTCAGCTCTGACATCTCCAAAATATTAAAGCTATTGTAGTTGCATGATAGCTGGTGGCAGGCTATTGTATTTGTAGTGGCGTAATAGCTGGTGGCAGCAAAATAAATAGTTTAGTGTGGACCCTGGTGTTGGTGGGTACCACAGACAGGAGCAGCAGCAGCAGGATGAGTAGGTCAATGCAGCTATTGGAGTGGCGTAATAGCTGGTGGCAGCAGACGATATAGTTTATTGTGGACCCTGGTGTTGGTGGGTACCACAGACAGGAGCGGCAGGAGCAGGATGAGTAGGTCGATGCAGTTATTGGAGTGGTGTAATAGCTGGTGGCAGCAGGCGATATAGTTTAGTGTGGACCCTGGTGTTGGTGGGTACCACAGACAGGAGCAGGATGAGTAGGTCGATGAAGCTATTGGAGTGGCGTAATAGCTGGTGGCAGCAGACAATATAGTTTAGTGTGGACCCTGGTGTTGGTGGATACCACAGACAGGAGCAGCAGCAGCAGGATGAGTAGGTCGATGAAGCTATTGGAGTGGCATAATAGCTGGTGTCCTGTCTCCCCACCTGCAATCTGTTGCAGCAAAACTAGCAAGGTGGGCCACTCTAATCTTTTGAATGTGATTCTACTGCCCAAGGTCCTTATTGCTACCTGGCAATCCCCTGTGTATCTTCCACCTGATACTCTCACTAAACTTTAACATATAGAGCAAAAATCATTTACATTGTGTATTTGTTAAAAAAATAAATGATCTACAAACATATTTATGTTCAGCAAAAGTAAATAAGTCCTTGGTATTATCATAAAATCTGAAAATGAAAGCAGAGTCTGATATATTTAGCCAATGGTATCAAAAACAGATGTGAGTGGAAGATCTGGTTTTAGTTAAAGAATGGGGCTTCAGCAACACATAAAACACATTTCATGGCCCAACGCCATGGAGGTAAAGCACTACTCCTGTGCTTATATACTGGTCTGCTAAGGGGAAAGGAAGGAAGAGATGTGTGTGTTTGGGGAACACAGGAGGCAGGCCCTGGTGGAGGGAGCAAGAAGTCCAAGGCATGCATCTGTGTCCTTCAAAATGTATGAGGTTCAACACAAATATTCATTTTTTTAATAATTATTTTTCAACTCATTTCAAAGCTAAAATATATTTTTCAGTCTCATTTGGGCAGATTTGTTAAAAGCATTATGAAAAGCTTTATTTTAATAATGTATGGAAGATACAATGATCATTATCCAAGATGGTATGAGTATACAACAGTTCACTAATGTAAATTATGTATCAAATATATCAAATGGACGTAACATTTTAATCTGTATGCGTAATGTGATGGTAATGATGTGTGAGTTTTATGAGAAGCAAGTAATAGAGATTTGAATTGGCAAAATGAACTGTATGCCATGCCCTAACATCATTCAAGGTTTTCCTATCAGTTTTGTGAACTCTAGGGCATGAAATAGAATGTGAATCAGGTCAGAGCTTAAAAGGAACCTAAACTGAGAGGGATATGGATGTTTCATTTTAAACAATACCAGTTGCCTGACTCTCCTGCTGCAGTAGTATCTGGATCTCACACCTGAAACATGCATGCAGCTTATTCAGTCTGACTGAGGGGCTGTGGCTAAAAGTATTAGAAACACAGGATTAGCAGGAGAGTCAGGCAACTGGTATTATTTTAATAGGAAAAATCCATATCCTTCCCAGTTTAGGTTCCCTTTAAGGCACACTGTCATGCCATAACAAGAAACTGCAACAGTGAGCAGCCATCAAATTAGATGAATGGTGATTTATTTCAATTAAAGCCGAAGGAATTCACCTTCCAGAGAATGTATGCCCCTATCACAAGGTTTAACAGCATTCACATCTTATAACTTTATTTTATTCCCAGTCTCCCCAGTGTATCCCCAGTTATGTTCAGTGTTTAAAGTTTTGTCACTTGAAACAATTATTAAAGTGGTATAAAACCCCACATTTTTTCTTTTCTCTATAAAATTATTTACAGCATATAATATGCTACCACCATATTTATTTTAGCAGAACTGCATTTAAACAGTTAAACACAGGACTTACTTTTTCAATAGAAAGCTCCCTGCAGCGAGATCCGAATCCACAGAGATGATAACATTATCTCGTGTTTACTTAATTGTAGCAAGAGAGTATTCTAAACTTTCTCTGGCAGTCCCCGAAAGCTCCTTCTAACTTGTGCAGATCAGCAGGCAGCTCAGAAAAACTCACTGGGTAAATTATATTTAATACATAAATACAGTAGCTTTGAATAAAATGCGATGGCAGCTTTCAGAGCATATAAACTGTACTTTAGGAAGTTGTCATTTCTAAATGAATAATAATACTTGTGCACAAAAGCAAATATGATGATTGTATGGGTTATAAAAAGTAAGAAAACACATTTTTATTGAATATTATGTCACAGTTTAATACTGCTTTAAGGATTTTTTAATGTGGCAGTTTTGGTAAAAGCTTGTATAGACATGGTGGTTGGTTCCTGGCCATGCAGCATGTATACTGTTCTATGAAAAGGGAATAATGCAGGCTACACAAGTGGCATCCTGGTGATAAAATTTGCATTGAAGTACCTAAGGGAAAGGGAGAGGTTGAGCAAGAGATATCATTACCTTGGACTTGGTGCAAATGCGTCACACCTCCCAAAACCTTAGATCCTCAGAATCTGATAACTTGATCAACCCCAGAGAGTCCAACACAAAACTTTCAGAGCCAGAGCCTTCTGTCATGCTGCCCTTAGCCTTTAGAAGGCCTTGTCACACACAAACAAGACTGCTCCTGCCCTGGATGCATTTAAATCAAAACTGAAAAGCCACTTATTTAGTTTGGCATTTGTGATCAAATAACCTTTTCTCCTGTAACTCACAAACCACAACTATGTACTGACGCAAGCCTGTGTGCTTTGAGTCCTATGGGAGAAATGCACTTTACAAATGTTTTGTTGTGGTGTTGCTAATATTTCCTGAGAGGAGACCAGCATAATTGAGGTACACTTCTGTACACATTTATGATTTACACCTAAGCACCTGGCTGGATTCACACTGTGCATGTTGCATAATGCATGCATTACGTGTGTGAACTGCAATGGACACTGCGTTATTTCAAAGCCTGCCTGCAGTGAGTTAAAAGGTGATTCATTACAACATGAAGATGTAAAAAGGTCTATAGTATTGCATGGGTAATTAGCTGACATGCAGAATTATTCTGCAATGCAACTGTGCAGTGTGAATGCACCCTTGAGGCAGGGAACACACTTGACTTTCAGTTTTCCGCGTGTGTTTTTCTGCATACTTTTTCTGCACACCAAGTGTGTTTCCATGCTGGAAAACGTGCGCGTTTTTTCACAGCAGCTGATGTAATTGATAGAGAAAACTGCCAAAATGTGCAGAGTCATCATGCAGAATGTCATTTTTTTTTCTGCGTGCGAACAACACAGTAAGTGTGCACTAGCCCATTGATTAACATGAGTTCTCAGTTTTTCTGTGCAGAAAGCGCGTACAAAACTGTCAAGTGTGTTCCCTGCCTAACTGCTTAATGTTGTAGGATGTAGATTCTAGATCCTAAGTAGTACTTTTGTAAGTTCTAGGATGCAGAATATACACCCACCCAGAATGCCACCCACTAACACATGCACATTAGAGTTGGGCCGAACCTCCGATTTTCGGTTCGCGAACCGGGTTCGCGAACTTTCGCGAAAGGTTCGGTTCGCGTTAAAGTTCGCGAACCGCAATAGACTTCAATGGGGATGCGAACTTTGAAAAAAAAAATTAATTATGCTGGCCACAAAAGTGATGGAAAAGATGTTTCAAGGGGTCTAACACCTGGAGGGGGGGATGGCGGAGTGGGATACATGCCAAAAGTCCCCGGGAAAAATCTGGATTTGACGCAAAGCAGCGTTTTAAGGGCAGAAATCACATTGAATGTTAAATGACAGGCCTAAAGTGCTTTCAAACATCTTGCATGTGTATACATCAATCAGGTAGTGTAATTAAGGTACTGCTTCACACTGACGCACCAAACTCATCGTGTAACGCACCGCAAACAGCTGTTTGTGTAGTGACGGCCGTGCTGGACTGGTGCGCACCATGGCGAGAGTGCAGGTTTTGGTGGCTTTACAGCCCATATGGTCAGTCACCTGGCTGATGTAGCTGAATGACAGAACAGTGACTGTCCAGCTGATCAAATTTGGTCTGACCACAATGAGGCAACGACCTTATTATCGTGGGTGTGCCCCCCGAGACACTCATCTAGGCGCCGGTCATTGCTCCATTGTGATACGCAAGCCCCTTCACCACGGCAAGGTAATGATCACGAAGGGGAATGGGCGCATGTTCATGCCTTTTCTTTTGTTGTTGCAGCTGCCCGCAGTGCAGCCAGAAAAATTAGGCAGTCATGTACACGCACCCGAAAAATTATTACAGCGGCCGCTGCTAGCAGCGGCCTAAAAAATTCAGCAATCCGCCTGGAGTCCCGGACCCTGTTGGTGGTGGCGGAGAAGGTAGTGAAGCGGCCTGCAGGCAGACATGCTGTGTGGAGGGACTGGGAGCGACTTAGTCTTCTTGGGGCAGGCCAGGCAGCCAGTCACACGGCGTGCAGGCAGAGATGCTGTATGTGCGGGGACTGACTTAGTCTTGGGGCGGGCAGCAGCCCTCCGGGATCCATGCCTCATTCATTTTTATAAAGGTGAGGTACTTAACACTTTTGTGACTTAGGCGACTTCTCTTCTCTGTGACAATGCCTCCAGCTGCGCTGAAGGTCCTTTCTGAGAGGACGCTTGCGGCAGGGCAGGAGAGAAGTTGGATGGCAAATTGGGACAGCTCTGGCCACAGGTCAAGCCTGCGCACCCAGTAGTTCAAGGGTTCCTCATCGCTGTTCACAGCAGTGTCTACATCCACACTTAAGGCCAGGTAGTCGGCTACCTGCCGTTCCAGGCGTTGGTGGAGGGTGGATCCGGAAGGGCTACGGCGAGGCGTTGGACTAAAGAACGTCCGCATGTCCGACATCACCATGAGATCGCTGGAGCGTCCTGTCTTTGACTGCGTGGACACGGGAGGAGGATTAGTGGCAGTGGTACCTTGCTGGCGTTGTGCCGTCACATCACCCTTAAAGGCATTGTAAAGCATAGTTGACAGCTGGTTCTGCATGTGCTGCATCCTTTCCACCTTCCGGTGAGTTGGTAACAGGTCCGCCACTTTGTGCCTGTACCGAGGGTCTAGTAGTGTGGCCACCCAGTACAGCTCATTCCCCTTGAGGTTTTTTATACGGGGGTCCCTCAACAGGCAGGACAGCATAAAAGACGACATCTGCACAAAGTCGGATCCAGTACCCTCCATCTCCTCTTGCTCTTCCTCAGTGACGTCAGGTAAGTCAACCTCCTCCCCCCAGCCGCGAACAATACCACGGGAAGGTTGCGCAGCACAAGCCCCCTGCGACGCCTGCTGCGGTTGTTCTCCTGCCGCTGTCCCCTCCTCCTCCTCCTCCTCCCCCAAAGAAACACCTTGCTCATCATCCTCTGAGTCTGACTCATCTTCTGCACATGACCTCTCTTCTTCCTCCTCCTCCCCCCTCTGTGCTGCCGCAGGTGTTGAGGAAACAGCTGGGTCTGATGAAAATTGGTCCCATGCCTGTTCCTGCCGTAACGGTTCCTGGTCACGCTCATTCGCAGCTTCATCCGCCACTCTACGCACAGCACGCTCCAAGAAGTACGCGTAGGGAATTAAGTCGCTGATGGTGCCCTCACTGCGGCTCACCAGGTTGGTCACCTCCTCAAACGGCCGCATGAGCCTGCATGCATTTTTCATCATTGTCCAGTTGTCGGGCCAGAACATCCCCATCTTCCCAGACTGTTTCGTTCTACTCCAGTTGTAGAGGTACTGGGTGACGGCTTTCTTCTGTTCTAGCAGGCGGGAGAACATGAGGAGGGTCGAGTTCCAGCGAGTGGGGCTATCGCAAATGAGGCGTCTCACCGGCATGTTGTTTTTACGCTGAATTTCTGCAAATCGTGCCATGGCTGTGTAAGAGCGCCTCAAATGCCCACAGAACTTCCTGGCCTGCTTCAGGACATCCGCTAAGCCAGGGTACTTTGCCACAAATCTTTGAACCACCAGATTCATGACATGTGCCATGCAGGGTATGTGTGTCAGCTTCCCCATATGCAAAGCGGCAAGCAGATTGCTGCCGTTGTCGCACACCACGTTGCCTATCTCCAGGTGGTGCGGGGTCAGCCACTCATCCACCTGTTTCTTAAGAGCAGCCAGGAGAGCTGCTCCAGTGTGACTCTCCGCTTTGAGACAAGCCATGTCTAAGATGGCGTGACACCGTCGTACCTGGCATGCAGCATAGGCCCTGCGGAGCTGGGGCTGTGTAGCTGGAGAGGAGAACTGCCACTCAGCCAAGGAGGAGGAGGAGGACAGCGAAGAGCATGTAGCAGGAGGAGAGGAGGTGGCAGGAGGCCTGCCTGCAAGCCGTGGAGGTGTCACAATTTGGTCCGCCGCTTTCTGCTTGCCATCGTTCACCACCAGGTTCACCCAATGGGCTGTGTAGGTAATGTAGCGGCCCTGCCCGTGCTTGGCAGACCAGGCATCCGTGGTCAGGTGTACCCTTGACCCAACGCTCTTCGCAAGAGATGACACCACTTGCCTCTCAACTTCACGGTGCAGTTGGGGTATGGCCTTTCTGGAAAAATAAGTGCGGCCTGGCATCTTCCACTGCGGTGTTCCGATGGCCACAAATTTACGGAAGGCCTCAGAGTCCACCAGCCGGTATGGTAACAGCTGGCGAGCTAACAGTTCCGCCACGCCAGCTGTCAGACGCCGGGCAAGGGGGTGACTGGCCAAAAGTGGCTTCTTCCGCTCAAACATTTCCTTCACGGACACCTGACTGCTGCTGTGGGCAGAGGAGCAGGAACCGCTCAAGGGCAGAGGCGGAGTGGAGGAGGGTGCCTGTGAAGGTGCAAGGGAGAGAGCGGCATAAGCAGATGATGCACCTGAAGGAGGAAGAGGAGAAGGAGGGTGACTTTGCTTTTGTGTGCTGCTGCTGCTTTTGCTCAGGTGGCCATCCCATTGCTGTTTGTGCCTTTTCTGCAGG
This sequence comes from Hyperolius riggenbachi, assembly GCF_040937935.1. NCBI lineage: Eukaryota > Metazoa > Chordata > Amphibia > Anura > Hyperoliidae > Hyperolius > Hyperolius riggenbachi. The sequence continues at coordinate 158,894,989 of NC_090651.1, forward strand.
TGCCTTCGTAAGGCACTTGTCCCTACGTGAGTGTTGGCCTTTCCACGGCTCAATTTTTGTTGGCAGAGCGAACAGATGGCTTTGGTCCGATCTGAGGCACACACATTAAAAAATTTCCACACCGCTGAGCCACCCTGGGATGTGGGCACCTCAGCAGCTGATGCTGAAGGGCAAGTTGGCTGGCTGTACATAGGTGGCGAATCTGGCGATACATGGTGCCGGACTCTGCCACCAGCTGTTTCTGACGAAGAGCTGCCCCAGCTTCTTTCAGCAACTTCTATCCTCCTACTACTCTCTGACTCCCCCTCTGAACTGTCCCCCTCTTCATCTCCTCTATTGGGAACATACAGAGGATCCCTATCATCGTCATCATCGTAATCATCCTGCCCAGCTTCGCTTGCCTCAGAAAAATCCAAATGTGTAGGTCCTTCATCCTCCTTACACGTTACATCCATAGTGTTGTCGCGTAACGCAGACATATGAGCTGGTGAAAATTCATCTGGCTGTAACAATGGCTGTGCATCAGTGATTTCACCACCACTAAATAATTCTTGCGAAGTGTCAAATGCAGCGGAAGTGGTGCTAGTAGTAGCGCTGGTGGCTGAGCAAGATGAGGTGTTCTGTGTCGCTAAATACTCAACCACGTCCTGACAATCTTGGGAGGTGATGGGACGTGCCTTCTTCCGAGCACTGTACTGTGGGCCAGGTCCACACGAAATTACATTTACACGACCTCGCGCAGACCTGCCGGGTGGCCTTCCTCTGCCTCTGCCACTACCTCTTCCTCTTCCTCTACCTGTTTTGTCCATATCGGGTATGCACGGAGTGGTATATCACACTGCGTGCACTCACGTAGGTAGGTGGGTTCACTTAACTGCACAGGTATGCGCACTGATGCGGTGGGTTCACTGAACAGTACAGGTATACAGTGGCGGGTTCACTGAACACAACAGGTATGCAGTGGCGTGTTCACTAAACAGGTATATAGTGGCAGGTCCACTGAACAGAACAGGTATACAGTGGCAGGTCCACTGAACAGAACAGGTATACAGTGGCGGGTCCACTGAACAGAACAGGTATACAGTGGCGGGTTCACAGAACAGGTATGCAGTGGCAGGTTCACTGAACACAACAGGTATGCAGTGGCGTGTTCACTAAACAGGTATACAGTGGCAGGTCCACTGAACAGAACAGGTATACAGTGGCGGGTTCACAGAACAGGTATACAGTGGCGGGTCCACTGAACAGAACAGGTATACAGTGGCGGGTTCACAGAACAGGTATGCAGTGGCAGGTTCACTGAACACAACAGGTATGCAGTGGCGTGTTCACTAAACAGGTATACAGTGGCAGGTCCACTGAACAGAACAGGTATACAGTGGCGGGTTCACAGAACAGGTATACAGTGGCGGGTCCACTGAACAGAACAGGTATACAGTGGCGGGTTCACAGAACAGGTATACAGTGGCGGGTCCACTGAACAGAACAGGTATACAGTGGCGGGTTCACAGAACAGGTATACAGTGGCGGGTCCACTGAACAGAACAGGTATACAGTGGCGGGTTCACAGAACAGGTATACAGTGGCAGGATCACTGAACAGGTATGCAGTGGCAGGATCACAGTACAGGTATGCAGTGGGCTGAGGGCTCACTGAACAGAACAGGTATGCTGTGGCAGGATCACTGAACAGCTATGCAGTGGCAGGATCACAGTACAGGTATGCAGTGGGCTGAGGGCTCACTGAACAGAACAGGTATGCTGTGGCAGGATCACTGAACAGGTATGCAGTGGCAGGATCACAGTACAGGTATGCAGTGGGCTGAGGGCTCACTGAACAGAACAGGTATGCTGTGGCAGGATCACTGAACAGGTATGCAGTGGCAGGATCACAGTACAGGTATGCAGTGGGCTGGGGGCTCACTGAACAGAACAGGTATGCTGTGGCAGGATCACTGAACAGCTATGCAGTGGCAGGATCACAGTACAGGTATGCAGTGGGCTGAGGGCTCACTGAACAGAACAGGTATGCTGTGGCAGGATCACTGAACAGGTATGCAGTGGCAGGATCACAGTACAGGTATGCAGTGGGCTGAGGGCTCACTGAACAGAACAGGTATGCTGTGGCAGGATCACTGAACAGGTATGCAGTGGCAGGATCACAGTACAGGTATGCAGTGGGCTGGGGGCTCACTGAACAGAACAGGTATGCTGTGGCAGGATCACTGAACAGCTATGCAGTGGCAGGATCACAGTACAGGTATGCAGTGGGCTGAGGGCTCACTGAACAGAACAGGTATGCTGTGGCAGGATCACTGAACAGCTATGCAGTGGCAGGATCACAGTACAGGTATGCAGTGGGCTGAGGGCTCACTGAACAGAACAGGTATGCTGTGGCAGGATCACTGAACAGCTATGCAGTGGCAGGATCACAGTACAGGTATGCAGTGGGCTGAGGGCTCACTGAACAGAACAGGTATGCTGTGGCAGGATCACTGAACAGGTATGCAGTGGCAGGATCACAGTACAGGTATGCAGTGGGCTGAGGGCTCACTGAACAGAACAGGTATGCTGTGGCAGGATCACTGAACAGCTATGCAGTGGCAGGATCACAGTACAGGTATGCAGTGGGCTGAGGGCTCACTGAACAGAACAGGTATGCTGTGGCAGGATCACTGAACAGGTATGCAGTGGCAGGATCACAGTACAGGTATGCAGTGGGCTGAGGGCTCACTGAACAGAACAGGTATGCTGTGGCAGGATCACTGAACAGGTATGCAGTGGCAGGATCACAGTACAGGTATGCAGTGGGCTGGGGGCTCACTGAACAGAACAGGTATGCTGTGGCAGGATCACTGAACAGCTATGCAGTGGCAGGATCACAGTACAGGTATGCAGTGGGCTGAGGGCTCACTGAACAGAACAGGTATGCTGTGGCAGGATCACTGAACAGGTATGCAGTGGCAGGATCACAGTACAGGTATGCAGTGGGCTGAGGGCTCACTGAACAGAACAGGTATGCTGTGGCAGGATCACTGAACAGCTATGCAGTGGCAGGATCACAGTACAGGTATGCAGTGGGCTGAGGGCTCACTGAACAGAACAGGTATGCTGTGGCAGGATCACTGAACAGCTATGCAGTGGCAGGATCACAGTACAGGTATGCAGTGGGCTGAGGGCTCACTGAACAGAACAGGTATGCAGCCAGGAAGAAGTTAAGCCTAACTAATCTTTCCCTGAGAGACAGTCTGCAGCAGCTCGCCCTACTCTGACTAATGCAGGCACACGAGTGGCCGTAATGGCCGCCGCTGCCTGCCTTATATAAGGGGGGGTGGGGCTCCAGGGGCTAGTGTAGCCTAATTGGCTACACTGGGCCTGCTGACTGTGATGTAGAGGGTCAAAGTTGACCCTCAGGTGCATTATGGGGCGAACCGAACTTCTTCCGCAAAAGGTTCGCGTGCGGTACCCGCACGCGAACCACCTAAGTTCGCGCGAACCCCGTTCGCCGGCGAACCGTTCGGCCCAACTCTAATGCACATGCACATGCATGGTCCTTTGCAATAATGAATGATAGCTGCTGTAGCTAATACCAATAATCATTCAATAAAGTTGGCAAAAAGAAAGTTTACAAAAAAAAGTGACAGGTCTCGATAAAATATAACACCCCCCCCCCGTTACGTTTTAACCCTTACATAGCCTAGTCTTTTAACCCCTTGTAATGCCTTGCAATACCTATACCTGTTTATACACTTTTTATGACTGCCGCCTGTACCGATCAAATGCGATTGCTAGGGTGACCGTCTGCCATTGCCTAGCAATGCATCTGTGCATCTTTACAGCACTGGGTCTCCCAAACTGTCGCCTTAGCATACACATCCAATTACTACAGACACACTGTAGCAGGGACGGATCTAGACCAAGTTGCGCCTGGGGCAAGGTCAGGTTTTGGCGCCTAAAGGTCAGGTTTTGGCGCCTAAACTGCCATTCACTTTGCCGCCTTTTTAAGAATTCAACAAACTGCACCTGGGGCAAGAGACCTGCCTGCCTGTCCCCCCCCCCCCAGATCCGTCCCTGCACTGTAGGGATGGGCTGGGGATGACAGGCCACCACATGCTCAGCTAGTATTAAAATATGTTATGTGTGGTATACTTAAGGCTACCATTTAACGGTCAAAAAAAAAATAAAAAAAAAATATATATATATATATATATATATATATATATTTTTGGGCTTTATTACTATGTGACTTGTTATGTGAAAATTAGGAAGGGTGAAATATGAAAAAAAAATGTTAATTTTCTGCATTTACACTTACTTTTTTCCCATCATATGATTATAAAATAAAATAGTTTTTGGAAAACAATATAACCCAGAGATTGCATAGATTGTGCTGAAAAAAAAGTATATATCTCACTAAGAAGATGGTATTAATAATTAAAGTGTTAATGCTGTAACAAAAGTGGCACACCAAAAGGGTCAAAAATGTCAGGAACCTTATCGAGTAAAAACCTTGGAACACAGACCAGTTAAAAAGATCAAGAAACGTTGTTTTGGCTAAGGAAAATCTAAAGTCTGTCAATAGCTGTAGCCTGGCCTAAAGACTTGAGAGTACACAACAACATGCTTCTTGGAATGCTATAAAGATCAACAGCCCACTCCTTGCTAACACCCAAATATAAGAAAAATACCTTCCCCAGCCATCAGTAAATTACCAGCAAGTGTTAAGACAATGCACAATTCACAGTAATAAAAAAAAAAATCTGCAAAAGAAATATGGATTTTCATAGCACAATTAACATTCCACACACTGGATAAGTGGTTAACATTCTCTTCTTGCGGTGCTAAGGTCCCAGATCCTAGATTTTAACCAGGACACAATCTGCAGAGTTTGTGTTTTCTCACTGTCTTTGTATAGCTTTCCTCCAGGCACTCTTATTTCCTCTCACACCTCAAAAACAGACTGGTACACTACGAGGATTCTCCCCAAAACTGAGATTATGGTAGGGAACTAGATTGTGAGCTTTTCTGAAAAACAGGCCATGACATAAACTTGTTGTCAATAATTCAAATAGTCCTGCACAATCCAGGGTAGCACAATAATGTGTTTTTATAACCTTAGTTCAAATCCCATGCATATCCTAATACAAAAAAAAATGGGTAATAGGACTGCAACTGTGTTGGAATGAGGCTGCTGTCAATGCAGTGGACTGGCCTGCTGCAAAACAATATCCCTGGCAACCATGAGATAATAAAACAATTTTTAGGTTAATGGTATTCATTTTGTAGGTGAGTAGGGAGGAAGTTCGCCATTTGCTTTGTGAACCAAACTGTGAAAAATCGACCCATGACTACAGGTGAGACATGCTTTATTGATTGTAGCTACTGTCTTACAGATAATAAACGGGCCAGAGAGTTTGTTGAAAGATTCAGTAAGGACCAGAATTTAAAAAAAGTAATGTGACCCTCAGGGGCTTTGTTGCAGGCCTAGAAGATCCAGACACCTGCACCCCTGGGAGGCAATGGAGAGGAAGTCGATGTGGTCATGACAGACCACAATGTATGTGAACCTAACACCACCCCTCACATCACTTGCTTTCTTGCTAGGCTTCAGGATTTTTCCAGAAAAGCACTGAGTAACTCCCTCACTCCATCAGGCTCGCCCCCACCTTCAACTCTTTTAAGCAGACCTTAAAGACCCCCATCTGTTCACCATTGCTTATCCACCATCTTCACTGCTCAAACACCTTCCCTTTTACATACTCTTCCCCCCCCCCCCAAGTGTCTCTCTCCCCAACCCCTTCGATTGTAAGCCTATTTGGCAAAGACCCTCTTCCCCATGTGCTCTTCTCTGCCATCATTCGGATTCAGTAACACATCTGCTATATATATATATATATATATATATATATATATATATATATATATATATATATATATATATATATATCCCTACCTTGCAATCTGTGCACCATTGTTTATTGATATAGTACTATTTTGTGTACCATTGTTTAACACTGTGGTGTCCCCGTGAAACACTGGTAAATGTTGTAATGTATCCCCTATGAAGTGTACAGTGCTGTGTAATATATTAGTGCACTGTACATAAAGTTTAGTAATAATAATAATAATAATAATAATAATAATAATAATTACAAGAGTGTGATTAAAAACCATGTACACCCCCCCCCCCCCAGAAGGCTCCGACTACTGTGCAAACAGTCATGTGAGACACAATAAAATAGTGTGTGTACTGTTTTCCACAACAAGCACCTCTAGAACCATAGATCATAAATATGAAGACTTTTCTATCAAACAAAAATGAGGCTGGGTGTCCCATCAAACAACATAAAGTGAGAGCATGTTGCCTCCAAACAATTTAATTAAATGTATTGGCTCCCCAAATAACATAATTAATCAGTATCCTCAAAATATAATTACATAGAGAGGCAGAGAGTCCCTTCGAACAACATTATTAGACTATGCCCTTAACCCCCAAACAACATGTTTAGGCAGAGTGTTCCCCAAATAACATAACTATGCTAAGTACTACCCCACAATCATCATAATTATGCAGCATGCTCTGCTAAAGCATAATCACACAGCAACTAACCTACAAAATAACATAATTAGGCACAGTATCCTTGAGACAACACAATTAGGTAATGTTCCATAAATAACCTATTTAGGCAGAGTGCCTCAATAGACATATGCAGTATCACTCCTCCCTACACCCCCACCCAACATAATTATTTTTCTCCCAAGTCCTCGGTACCTGTAATTTAAAAAAATATATATTTTCCTTCACCTTCGAGCTCACTGACACCCTTCAGCCTCTTGCACGCAGGACTATTTTTTTAGGTGATGTGACACTGCCATATCCTTCTACCTTACATGAGCCTGTCAGTTGCTGCACAGTGGAGGACTGTTGAGCTGCCTTCTGCTCACATGAAGTAGCACTATTTTGCCTCGCAGAAGGATCAGGACATTATGTTAAGCATGTAGGGCATGGTGACACTAGATGAAAATAAAACATACACACTCTGCAGGCAATGCTTACAAGTGAAAATGAAAAAAATGAAAGTTTAAAAAATGCTTTACCAAAGCTTTCTCTCAGCTTTTATGACATGTGGATAAAATTACTTTTCTATTTCTGCTTTTGATTCATTAAAAACTTTTTTTCTAAGTTATACTGTGCATACACTCATTCTAAGAAAATGTTTAAGGTCGTGTTCCCCGAAAACTAAATGAGAGAGATAATATTCTTTGTGCATGGCCACACACTGTTGGATTAGTGCTCAAGCCTAAAGTTGTATTTTTTCCAAATTAAGGATAAGAGCGTGAATTGTAACAGACTATTCAATACCATGCTTTAAAGCAAACTTAAACTGAAAGTAAACTGATGTGATAAATAACTATACCTGTTTTCCTACTCCTCAATATGATGCTTTTAGAATCCTACAATTTTAAAATGAAGGTTTCATGTTTTTATTGCTTTAGCTTAATGACAATCTTTTAGGGTTCCAGAGCAACAGTCTAGGAACTATTGGCCTTTTATATCAATTTTATATTTCTATTTCATGTTCTCTGCCAGGTAAGAGTTTTATGGCGAGGCATTAGTTATCACTGAGAGTTAAGCTAAATGTTCTGACTATGTGTGACTAGAGATAAACTGTTATTTGCATACCTGAATCATTAACTCTTGCAGTGAGAAAAAGGAACACAGCCTAGTTCTCTATAGGAATGGCACAGCACATATGCATTTATCTCATAATTTCACATGTCAGTTCAGGCACCCCTTAAGAATAACAAAATACTCTGAAATAGAGAAGTTTTCAAAAAGCTCATCATTTTAGGGGTGAAGTCTCTGTCTTTGTTATGACTGTGCTGTATCTCTTCTGAATTGGTAGTTTAGCTTTTTTTTAGTATATAGTAATTATGGTCAAGGTCCTGCAGCTGACTAATCAATATCATGCTTGAAGAAAGTGCTACTATTGTTTTTTCCATCTCCGAATTTTAGAAAAAGACATTCCAGATAATAATTGCTTACAACGAAAAGATTTACTAATCTACGATCTTTGGATCAGTGTAGTTTTCTCAGAACAATTTATATATATATATTTTATTTCCAAATGGAGAAAGAAGGCATAGATTGTAATAAAATAATGTTTTTATTCTTTAACAGGAATTACATACCCTTTAACTATTGCAGCTCATTTCCATTTGCCATTTAAATGAGTGAAATTAAGCTATACTCAGTATATAAATTAGAAGTCTAGGCATAGAGTTCAAACAAAATGAGTAGTAAAAAAAGCTTTATATTTGTCTGGTACCCAGTCTTGCAGTTCATTTATGGGAACCAAACATTGGTGCATCCTCACTGGAAATAATCAGGGTGCCATTTTGGTAATTGCAGCCACCTTAAAGGTAACCTGAGACGCCAATAAAGAAAGATTTGATACTTACCCTGGGCTTCCTCCAGCCCCATAAGCTCCGCTGATTCCCTTGCCGTCCTCCCTAGTGCCTCTGTTCTCCTGCTATCAGTCCCGATAACTGTCTCAGCCACTCAATTCGGGCTCTTCTGTGCATGCACAAAAGACACCGACTGACACAACTGAGCAAGATTACAGGGACCATTAGGTAGAGAATGGAGGCACTCTGGTGGACAGCGAGTGACTCAGCAGTGCTTATGGGACAGGAGGAAGCCCCAGGTAAGTATCAAATATTTCATAATTGACGTCTCATGTACAATTTAATTAATTAGCCAGCTACCCAGTCATCAGTGTGGTGCAAAAAAGCTGCAGGGCAGACAGCCTTAAAGGGTAACTGAATTGACAAATGACATAATGAGGTAAACATGTGTATGTACAGTGCCAAACCTGCAGAGAACTAGGTTATGCTAATTTTTTTTTATTTTCTCAATGGAAGTGTTAAGAACTCAGGTGTACAAATGACACTTTCCCTTCAGTTGGACTTGAGTTGGACTTTGGCTTAACTCTAACTAATAACTAATTACAGGTTATAAACTCTTGCATGGCAGAGAAAACATTCTAAGTGAACGGAATATATATAAAGATCAATAGTTTAAGTGGGAGATTGTCAAAACATCTTAAACTGTCATCATTTGGCAGGGACAACAAAAAAAAAATCTTGTTTTTAGTTATTATACACAAAATAAGACTGCAGGATTCTAAAAAGGGCTGCAGTTACAATTGTTTTTCTTATCCGTTTATTTTCAGTTTAGGTTTGCTTTAAAAAATGTATATGATCTTTTCAAGAGTGACAATGGTGTTATAGAGAAGAAAGATGCTGATCAAAGGAGAGGGGTCTGGGGTCCAAAGTGAATACAGTGAAACTTTGGATTGAGAGTAATTTGGTTTAAGAGCGCTTTGTAATACAAGCAAAACATTTTGTGAAATTTTGACTTGATATGCAGGCAACGTCTTGATATACAAGCTAAAAAAAAAGTATACATGTGTCACGTCATCACAACTGAGCCGATAGTTCTTCTCCCTTTGGCGCTGCATGATTATACTTAATTGTATTCATCTGAATGTAGAGACTGTAGAAAGTCATAGTTATATGAAATACTCAATAGTAACTGTCATTAAATAAGGTTCTTGTTAAAGCCACGCAAAAAAAAAAAGGGCTGGGTTGATCCAACAGATGGCAATGATTCTGTTAGTTATAGTGAAAGTCTTGTGTATGTTTTTACTTTATACTATTTTACTATAACTGTTTTTGGATTGTGGAATAATTGAACCGGGTGTCCATTAATCCTTATGGGGAAATTTGCTTTGATATAAGAGTGCTTTGGATTACAAGCATGTTTTTGGAATGAATATTTAGTTCCAAAATTATTTGTTCCATCTCTTGGCAAAATTTGAAATGCATCTTATACAGTGGAACCTTGCTTTGCAAGCATAATGCTTGCAAACCAAGGTTCCACTGTATAAGGGTTTCTTACACAAGATGCATTTCAAATTTTGCCAAGAGATGGATTGAATTAAAAGACACAAGTTACTTACGGTAATGTCTTTTCCTGGAGTCGGAAGGACATCAACCCAGATGAGAGATGACTCCCTCCACATACTGCTGGACAGGAAAAGGTTAAAAGATACAGCCACAATGGAGCATATATAAGGCCCCTGAACTCACCAATCCTCAGTAATAACCAAGATAACCACAAATGATGCTTAAACAATTGAATGATATTTCATATGAATAACAACATACAAAAAAACCTGGTCGGGTAGTTTGGGTGCTGTCCTTCCGACTCCCGGAAAAGACGTTACCGTAAGTAACTTGTGTCTTTCCCAGGGTCGTCTCCAGGACAGCAACTCAGATGAGATACAGAGATTTACAGTATCAGGGTGGGTCAACAGCATGTAGAACCCTTCTACCAAATGACAAATCTAAATTTGCAGACACATCCAACCTGTAATGCTTAATAAAAGTACTTTTGCTTGACCAAGTAGCAGCCCTACAAATTTGGTCTATGGACACTCTTGCTTTCTCTGCCCAAGAGGTGGAAACAGACCGGGTAGAGTGGGCTTTGACCATGCCATACCTTTAATCTGATATGACATCAAAATACACTGTCTTATCCACCTAGAGATGGAAGCTTTAGTGGCTTGATTACCCCTGTTAGGACCTGAAAACAGTACATACAGAGCTTTAGACTTTCTCCATGGTTTTGTAACTTCTAGATAACGTAGGACACAACGTCTCACATCTAGACAATGTAAAAGTCTTTCCTTTTCATTTGCTGGATTATCACAGAAGGAAGGCAAATACATGTCCTGTGCCCGATGAAACTGGGAACAAACCTTGGGCATAAAAGCTGGATCTAATCGCAAGGTAATTCTATCCTCAGAAACAACAAGGTATGGTTCAATGGACAAGATTTGGATCTCCCCTACCCTTCTGGGAGAGGAGATGGCCAACAAGAAGGTAGTCTTAAGGGTTAACAGTTTCTCAGAAATCTCTTCAAAGGGTTCAAAGGGGGGTTCCAATAAGTTTGAAACACTAAATTAATATCCCAAGGAGGTACAAGAGTTTTAACTAGAGGATTTATCCTGTGGATAGCTTGGAAGAACCTAATGAAATACTCATCTTCAGCCAACCTCCTTTGAAGAAAAACACTAAGACCCGAGGTCTGTACTTTCAATGTACTTGAACTCAGATCTTTTTTAGGACCAGCTTGCAGAAATTCCAGCACAGAGTAAGATTTCTCTATCCATATTATTATCCAGGCACCAGGAATAATAAACTTTCCAGACCTTAGCATATATCTTTCTGGTCACTAACTTCCTTCTTTGAAGGAGAGTGTTGGATAAGTCATTAGAGAAGCCCTTACCTCTCAGGAGTTCCCACAGTTTCCATACAGATAGGTGTAGCATTTTTACCTGTGGATGAACAACTGGACCTTGTGTTAACAGATCCTGGCGGAACGGTAGAATAAATGGTTCTGCTGCAGCAAGCTTCATCAGAAGAGAGAACCACAGTCTCTTTGGCCAGAAGAGAACCACCATGATCGCCCCGGCTTTGTTCTGATGAATCTTTTTTTGAGTGCCCTGGAAATGAGACTGAAAGGTGGAAATACATACAGAAGGGGATAATCCCATTTCAGAGAAAATGCATCCACCGCCCAAGGTTTCTCTAAAGGAAACAGGGAGCAAAACATTTGACACTTCCTGTTTTGCTTGCTCACAAACAAGTCTATTGTTGGCTGTCCCCATCTGCAAACTAACTCCTGAAAAATTTCCTGATCCAGGGACCATTCGTCTTGACTCAATTGAGACCTGCTGAGAAAGTCCGCCAAGTGAAAGTTCCTTTCAAGTGGACTGCCCTTAATGAACCCAGATCCCTCTCGGCCCACAGAAGAATATTCTCTGCCTGCATCGAGAAAAACCTGCTCCTTGTCCCCCTTGATGATTAAGTGAGCTACCACCGTATTGTTGTCTGACCCTACTACAACATGCTGACCCTAAATTTCTGACTGGAAATGTAACAGAGCTCTCCTTACTGCCTCTAATTCTCTGAGATCGGAGTGTTTCTTTCCCATGACTCTGCTCCAGGAACCCTGTATCGGGGAGTTGTCCATGTGAGCCCCCCAAACCCACATGCTGGCAAGGTATCTGTAGTAAGACTTCTGTGTTGGAAAGTCCCAAAGCCTGCCTTCCAGAAGATGCGGCCATTCTGCCCACCGAAGAACAGAAGTCTTTACATAATAAGGGATCAAGACTTTTCTGTCTAATCTCAATAATCTTTTGTTCCAAACCTGAAGAATTAAGTGCTGGAGAAGTTGTGAATGCAGTTGGTGAGTTCAGGGGCCTTATATATGCTCCACTGTGGCTGTATCTTTTAACCTTTTCCTGTTCAGCAGTATGTGGAGGGAGTCATCTCTCACCTGGGTTGCTGTCCTGGAGACAGCCCTGGGAAATAAGGGATTACATTTGTAGATTAACAACCTTTTCATGCTTTATTAGTCAATTCTGAAAGAAATAAGCCACAACTGCAAAAATCCAGACTTTTCTTCTACATTTACGATCTTGACACTATCCAATGCAGAGAAGGGGAAACAATGTGCGGCATTCACAAGGTAGAAGTATGTAAAAAGACTACCATACATTAGGCGATTTTGTAGGCCGATCAACCTTGTGATTTGATCATTGTATCAAATCAGAGAAAAATTCATGGCACAACATATTCACTTGATTGTTTTGGATGATTTCGGGCCAAAGTTGTTCTGTCCATGCATCAATTCTGGTTGATCTGCCCATACATTGATTGATATATGAGCACCTTAAAGAGGAACTCCAGTGAAATAATGTAATAAAGAAGTGCTTAATTTTTACAATAATTATGTATAAATGATTTAGTCAGTGTTTGCCCATTGTAAAATATTTCCTCTCCCTGATTTACATTCTGACATTTATAACATGGTGAAATTTTTACTGCTGGCAGGTGATGTCAGTGAAAAGAGATGCTGCTTGCTTTTTGCGAGTTGGAAACAGCTGTAAGCAGTTATTTACCACAATGCAGTGAGGTTCCCAGACAGGAAACTGTCAGGACCTTCGCCCTGACACCACACTGTGGGAGGGGTTTCCCCACATACGAGGGAAGACCATTGTCCATGATGTCATATCTGTCATCAGGAATTTTAAGACTGAAACTTATGATGTTTTTGAAAGGTATGGAAAATGTCTAGCAAATCAGAAGCATCCTCTATATTTTTTTCTGTGTATGTTTTCAATTTTTAAACTCTTAAGAGGGAAAAAGAGTTGGCCCCTATGGAAAAAAGGCATGTGGAACTTAGGGTGCCGGAAGTTTTACTGATGTTCTTCTATCATCGATAGCAGAATATCAGTAATTTTTGCCAATATTCTACCAGCCCCAATACTAGAATATCAGTAATTTTACCAATATTCTACTATATCCCATAGTCCCTGAAAGTAAAATATCAGTAAGTATTTAGATATTCTACCATCCTTAATAACAGAATATTGGTACTTATACTGATATTTTACTAGCTTGAAGCTTCATGAGCCCTGCCCTATCTATTCCTTACACTAACCATCCCCCACTTACTGCCAACACTAATCCTGCTAAAAGCCCAGAGTTCAGCTAAAATGTAGTCAAACTTTGGAGCAATACTGCAATATAGCAACTGGCATTCTCATGCTGCCTATCATGCATAAGTCCACCACTATGTAGTGGAACTCTGCCACTGCAATTTATTGCGGGTGCCTCTAGAACATGCTAATTTATTAGGGTGCCTCTGGCGGCAATACTTCTGGCTGTGGCTGGTATCTATTTAATTTAACATAGGCACCTAGCACCCACATTAACAGTTTTGGGTGTCCCCTAACCATGTTCCTAAGAGGTTTCCCTAGCATTGTTGTCAAGTTTGTATGTATTTATCCTGTAATGGGATTTCATACATATGTTGATATTTCCCAAATTCATCACTTCCTTACAAAAGAGGGTACTAAAATGATTGTGTGTATTCTAATTAAACCCCATCTCAACTGGTGCAACATCCTATTTTGCAGCCTACCAAAACATAGCTTGGTACCTCTCCAGTTTCTACTAAACTCTGCTCTCCAGCTTATCCTATAACTGTGTGTAGATGCATTTAAAAACAAGGCATAAACATAAAATAATGTGTTAAAATTCTTGAAATGTACAGGAATAATTTAGAGAGAGACTTTTGAAAAAAAATATTGAATTTTATTTTAACCTTCATTATGCTCCAAGTGCTGACTAATGCCGCTGACACAGGTCCTCTGGTTATTTCTATTTTATATGCAATCTTCTTGATGGTTTTCAAAAGTAGTTATTCTGCTGCCAGTTTTCAAGCCAAAAAATATGAATAGAAGTATAATTCGTACAACAAGCACTATAATTTCTTCATCACTGTAAAATATTTAATTCACCTTCCTTGCATCACCTTTTTAAAATTCCTTTGTGACATTTTCTCCTGCTGGATGTTTCCAGTCAACAAGATTGGGGGAAAAACTTATAAAAGCATTTTATCTGAATAAAAATAACAGTCTGAAATTCAGACAGAAAACTAGCATGCATCTTTATTAATTTTAACCTTAGTGAACCCAAACTGTAGCTAACTGTCAACGTATAAATCCCCAGGGAGTTAAGAAAAACATTACAAAATGTATTAGCTAAAGCATTGACTCATTAGGCAAGAAAATGTTTAAATGTCTTCTAAAACAGCTCCATAATTTGTGGCATAATTTTGCTTAAAGTTGACCTATGCCTAGCCACATAACAGTATGTTAAGCAAATCAGCCCTCAAAATTAGCATTAATAAAGAGAGTGACACCTGAAATACCTCCTGTTCTTCCTGAATTCTAAGGATCCTAGTCACAGTACTGACTGCATAACTAATGCCTTGACATCAGAACAGGAAGTTTCCCTAGCAAGAAGAATAAGCAAGAACAGAAAACTGACAAAAGGCTTGATCCTTACCTAGTGTACTTAAAAAACATGTTCTTATTCTTAATAGTGTCACAACTGAGAAAAAATGTAATTTATTTCCTGTTCTTAGAGCTTCTATCACAGGCGAAAGTGAGCATAATCTTTTTGAACTGCTGAGGACAGGCACATTTCTCGTAATGGGTAGGATGAAGGCGCCCAATGGGTTTTCTATTTTAGTATGTTAAAATACAAATAAAAAATATATATAAAAAGAGAGCTAATTGCTTACCTCTCCAGAAGATATAGACACCAGTTTAACTGGGAAAAAAGTTTTTATTCAAAAAGCAATATGACAACGCGTTTCACGGGTCATGGCTGGCTTCCTCAGGTCAATACAAAATGCATTGATCGCATAGATGATTGAGTGTAGGCACCTCTAATTTTATCTTCATTGCCAGTACTACTGCGAGAATTAATTATATAAATAAATGATGCTCACTTGATGCAATCGGCTGAGTCGGCTTCCTGTGTGGGATGGCTTTTTTGGCCACAGTTTTAATATGCTGCAGCTCCCGTGCTGTTGGAGGTGATCATTCACACAAGCAGACAGTGGTTAAATTAGTATATTGCCATACTGGATAGTGAAGCCATATTGCTTTGTATTGTTGTTCAATATGTGCTATATTTGGTTTATGTATACAACTTTTTGAGAGAATCAACAAAGGCACTAAAAGAGGTGCCGAACAATTGCAGCTTGGTTGGTGTTAGCGAGGTTGTTAGCCCTCTATGCTGATTATCAGTTCCCTATCAGGTCCACGGAAAGTGCCACCCAATGGCAATGGTGTGGATGTGAACAGCTGATGTTATATGTTATGTAAATTATCAGTTCCCCATCAGATCTGCTTATTTACATGTCATTTCTGATTGGCTGTCACCTTGAATATATAGCTGCATGTTGTTATTTTTTTTTTATTTTTTTAGAGCTGGGTGCTTTGAAAAAGGGTGACAGTCTGAAACAGTGGACTGCAGGTACCATTCAGCTCTACTGATATTTTAACTTTTTGTAAATCTGTTGATCAATAAACTATGACTAACTGAGATCTATGGCTAACTGAGGTGGTGCAGTTTTCAAAACCTTCTAAAATAAATGCTGCTAAATACTTTTTTTTCACAGGTGCCACATGACCACCAAAGACTACGGTCATAGAGGGGACTACATTGGTCAACAATTAAGCTATGTTTAACTATTTGACATTCCTGGACGTGAAACTCACGTCCAGGAAGCCATGTGCGCTCCTGCGCGTCCACGCGGCCGATCGCGCGCGTGCACGCGCGCTCCCGGCCGGCGGTTTGTTAGCCAGTGAATCAGTGAATCGGGCAACGGTGCCCGATCACTGATTCCTCTCCCCCGCAGAAAAAGCGACAGCTTCTCTCGGAAGCTACGCTTTTTCTGCTTCCTATGTCGCTCTAAGCGTACGTGGTACGCTTAGAGTGACGTCACTGTAAACAACTCATGGCTGCCATCTTGTGGCCAAAAAGTAAACTACATCTAAATGTTAAATAAAAATAAAAATACACATATATTTACAAAAAAAATACAATTTCAATCCCACCCTCCCAAAAATACCCACATAAAATGTTGAATTAAAAAAAAAAAAAAACATTACAATTAAAAAAAAAAAACACACAAATATTTACCTAAGGGTCTAAACTTTTTAAATATCAATGTAAAGATGAAATATTTCTTTTTTTTTTTTATTATAAGCTTGTAAATAGTGATGAATGCAAAACGGAAAAAATGCACTTTTATTTCCAAATAAAATATTGTCGCCATACATTGTGATAGGGACATAATTTAAATGGTGTAATAAACGGGACAAATGGGCATATACAATACGTGGGTTTTAATTATGGAGGCATGTATTATTTTAAAACTATAATTGCCGAAAAGTGAGAAATAATGATTTGTTTCCGTTTTCTTCTTATTCTTCCTTTTAAAATGCATTTACAGTAAAGTGGCTCTTAGTAAAATGTACCCCCCAAAGAAAGCCTAATTGGTGGCGGAAAAAACAAGATATAGATCAGTTCATTGTGATAAGTAGTAATAAAGTTATAGGCTAATGAATGGGAGGTGAACATTGTTTGGATGCATGAAGCGAAAAACGACTGAATGCGAACTGGTTAAGAAAGAAGCTTATGGGGATAATAGTTGTACAGGAATGAGAAGGTATTATTTACGACATTCTCCTAAAATCTTTCAGACTGTTTTTTAAGTGTTAGAGTTTTTATACTTAGATGTGGGTTCAGTTGCATTTCTGATAATTGTATCTGCTAAAGTACTGTAAAAATACTGGTATGAGACTTGCATTATTGTTACTAATTATTCATAGTTGTCCAAGGAAAACAAAAAGCAAACAGGGGTTTTCACAGGAAAAACTATAACTTTTACTTGAATATTTATACGATCAGTATTCATGTACTTAAAACAATCAAATAATCTCATACTTTGTTTCTACCAATTGTAAACTGGCCTGTCTTTTCATACTAAGCAATAGCTTGTTAGTCTGTACTGTATAATCAGTGTGTCCTGGAGATCTGATATTTTCAAAGACTGTTTGTGTTAACTGTTCCAAGATGTTTTTGGAGCACAAAACCTTAACAACACCTATCATTATTTTTCTTTATTTAATGTAACACTATACATTTTTCAGTTCTCATTATAATATTGCAATGTTTCCTGATACTGGTGTGATACAAACTCCTATTCCTTCACAGGTCATGGTATACCCAGATAAAATAAAACTTTGGATATGCGATTGGGTATGTTTTTTGGCCCTTGCGTGAGACTGGCTATAGTGGAAAATGGGTCGGCGCATGTGCCATGTGTCAGTGTGAGACCAATGAGTAGTCAGGTCTGCTGCTGCTCTCTTCATGCTGCTAAAAAATGTAAGAGAAGTCTTAGAAGCGCTTGCTTGCCCTGCACCCACTGTTACAGCCTGTCTCTGTATACCTGCACAAGTAATTTGACATGTCATAGTTACTGTACAGTATTGTAATCAGTTGTGTATGGATGGTGGCGATTACTGCGGGGCTCATGGTACAGTGATTACCCTGTTTACTGCGTTGGGAATTCTGTAACTTTCATTAAATCTATTGTGCAAATTGACATTTTTGTTTACCTTTAAGTTGACAGGATGCATGTTAATGCCTCGTTTACATCATATGCGCTTCCGTGCGCATTTGGAAGCGTGTATGATGTGCTGAAATGCAGGAACGTGCCCTTCTACCGTTCACATCTACTGCGCTGCGCTGCGCAGCAGTACGATGCGCTAGGAAGCGCTTGCGTACTGCTGCCTGCATTTTGCCCGCAAGTGCAGAGCTGATCCCATCATGGTCAATGGATGGGATCAGCAGCGCAGCGGGCAGCAGCGCAGATGGCGTGCGATCATACGCGTTGCGTTCCGATCGCACGGCCATCTGCGCTGAAGAGATGTGAACGAGGTCTAAGACTCGCCTGCAGAGGTATCAGAGCCACTCATATTACCAAAGCGAGTGGGTTCTCTTGATTAGCTGTCTGTCTTAGAAATAATCTATCTATCTATCTATCTATCTATCTATCTATCTATCTATCTATCTATCTATCTATAGCGCCCACACACTCATGAATACTGCGACTTAGGCACTTTGTATTGAGCCGAAGAAGCAGGATAACACCAGTAAAATGTGTTGTCTTATGTGCATCAATAAATATTTTATCTACCTCATGTTGTTTGTTCCTTGAAGGAGGTAAGAGATACAATTACTCCTATGTATGATTCATAATTGTACTACAAGTATTTTAGAGCACCTACAACAGTTCTTTAGTAATAGCCTAGCCCTTCGGGGTATAGTATTGGAAACCTCATGTTTTTAATAATACAAGGAGAGTACAGCAGACCTGGGACCAAACAGGAACAGTTGTTTTCCCCCAAGCTCTAATGGTGGTTGCAAGCCTGCAACCCACCCTTGTCAGTATAATATACTACATTCTTTCATCAACCTTTTTTGTTCCAAACGATATTTCTCTATTGGGCTCCACGTATCTCCCATTACAGAGTCTTAGAGGTTAATCTTAACCACCTAGAGTCACTACAGAGTTACTGGTTAGCTGTCGGTTTTAGAGAAGCTGAATTATTTGCCAAATAGTGGTGCTTTAGAATTTTTCCCTGATCCCACCGCTAGAGGTGTTGGCACCAATGGAAGACTAGGAGGGGAAGGTTCTGTACTCCTAATTGGTTGCAAATGTGGAGATACTCTGTTTCTCCTGTAACACTGGCAGAAGCCCTCCAAGACAAGTTGCTCAGGTCACTAGATTCTTAATCACGCGGTAGTAGAATAGGCCATGAAACAAGACCAGGGAGGTTGCTAGGACCCTAAGAGATCCGGGGCACTTTTGGGCACTTCAGTCAGAGAATGGGTGTGGTCATGCACCAGAATGTGGGTGTGGTCATGAGTCGAGCTAAATTTACATGAACTTTACAATGGTCTATTTAGGCCTGCCCAGCAAAATGTTGGCTGAAGCCCCCTCTCCATCAAAACTAAAATAACCCAAAATGTAGCATGTAATATAAATAGGAAGTGTCATTTAAACATAACTTGGCAGGATTACCTGGCTTCTGTGCTGGCTGGTCTGGATTTCTGCTGGGCAGGCTGTCCTGTTGCCAGGTTATCTGGCAGTTCCAACATAGCATTCTCTGACCTTCTAGTGGACCCCCTCCCATGTTACCACTGGACTTTCATTGAGGATCTACAACTCCCAGCATGACCCCATAAAGGCATCACAGCACCCAGCATAGCACCACAGCATCCAGTATGCCCACATAGAGGAACCACAGTGTAACGATAGGTGTCAGCAACCAGAGAGAGAATCTGATTCTTGGCGATCTGCAGTATTCCCAAGAATACAGATATACCTGATTATTGGGGATCTGCAGAATCGCCAATAATCAAATATGTCTAACCTCTAGGCACCTGAGTGTGTAAGTGTTTTGGTGCAACAGTAACATTTGGACCACCGGGGTAGCAGGTGGTCCAATAAGTAGAGAAGACTCTACTGCAGTCAAGGACACCTGGAGAGGGAGTCCCTGACTGATAAGGAGCAGTGTCCCCTCTGTAGAGCAGGGGACCCCTGCGGAAAGGCTGGACACCCTGCGGGGGGGGTGACAGCCAGAAGGTCAGACAGGCCGGGTCGGCAACAGAGTATCAGATATGCAAAATACCAAATCAGAGATCAGAAGAATAGTCAGGAACGCTACAGGTCATAACAGATATCAGAACAAGGCCTAGTCTGAGGTATGAGGTCCGTGATCTCAACACCCTGGAACTATGCTAGAAAATAACACAGATGATATACAGTATTCCTAGTCTGGGGTGTGAGGGCCGTGATCTCAACACCCTGGAACTATGCGAGAGAATAACACAGATGATATACAGTATTCCTAGTCTGGGGTGTGAGGGCCGTGATCTCAACACCCTGGAACTATGCTAGAGAATAACACAGATGATATACAGTAACTGGCTAAGTGTGGATTCCCAGGTCCTCCTGGTTCCACCACACTGAAGGATCTGACTAAGGTTTGAGTGCTAACACATAGGCATTCGCAATGCCAGACAACCAGCAACTGAACAGCAGGAGATATATATAGTAAAGCACTCCACAGCGCCGCCCAGCTCCCATCAACCAATCACTGACTGAGCAGGGATCAGCTGATCTTCCTCCTATTGGTATAAAGAGCTTGTCTTGCAGCGCGCGCGTGCGTAGCTCTCCATCTGTGTGCACTACTAGGTCCAGACAGCCCAGACACATGTTGCTGCGGGGAAACCGCTGCACTGGATGCGGAATCCGCCGCCTTACCGTCAGAACACGCGGAGGCCCCCACGCCATTCCTCCCATGTGCACCACCAGTTCCAGACAACCCAGACGCATGCTGACGCGGACAAACCGCCGCATCAGACGCGGAATCAGCCGCCTTACTGTCAGAACATGCGGCGGCTTTTCAGCTATTCATCACAGTACCCTCTACCCCCCCCCCCCCTGAGGAGTGGACTCCGGACACTTTCCACCAGGCTTTCCAGGATGTAAATCATGGAACTCTTTCTTCAAATCCTCCGCATGCATGCGGCAATCTGGCACCCAAGATCTCTTACTGGGAGAATCTCCTCCCAGAACCAATCAAAGCATAGTAAATATGAATGATCACTGTTGTGACCAATCACAGTGAGCATTCTGTGTGATGCAGCCCCACCTACTGTCCCAAGTATGAATTGCCAATCAGATTGCCTCTTATAAGATTGATTGCTGCTGCAGCCAATGGCAGTAATCATTCTTAAAAAAGTAACAAAAATATTTACAAAGTATCTTCAAGTGCTCAGTTACCTCAGAAGCCTGTCATTCTGTCTTCTGAGGTGACTGAGGTGACAGGAGAGCTGCTGCAGTGTATTTGCAAAGATTTAGGTATTCTTTTTATAAATACCAGCTTCCATACCCTATACCAATTAACCCCATAACTCCCAGAGTCAGTCATCTTTTCCTCCACAATTTTTTAAATTGACGTAGAGCATAGCTCTACGTCCCCCCCCCCCCCCCCAAAAAAAAAAAAAAAAAAACACTTTTTGTACCTTCCTACCTACCACTAAAAATGGCGAAGAGGCACTATACAGTAGAGGAGGCACTGGTCATTCTCCAAACCAGCAGTACTAGTGAAGAGGAAAGTGGAGAGGAATCGGGCACTGACTGGCTCCCTGACAATGAGTCGCTAACAGGCAGTGACTCCAGTTCTGAATACGCAGGGCCACCGGCTAAGAAAGTTGTGAGAGGGGTGCAGTCTGCGATCGCTGTTCCTGCCATCAGCAGCGACTCTGGGGATGAAGGGCCATCAAATCTAATAGAAAGGAGGACAGCAGGCAGTTTGGCTGGAACCAGTGGCGATAATGAAGATGGTCCAGGGGCAGTAAGGCAGACCACACAGCCAAGGGTACCTGAGGGAGATGATGTGCCACGTGACAATACTCACCTACTCTGGTTTCCGGCAAACATGGAAGAACCCAGTATTCCCCCATTCACTGCAGCAAGTGGGATATTAGTGGACACCTCAGATATGACGCCACTAGACTATTTTCAACTGTTTTTAACAGAATCCTTCTTGCAAGATATTGTTGACCAGACTAATATTTATGCTGAACAATTTTCAGCTGCCAACCCCACTGCTTACTACACATTTAAATGGAAACCAACAACAGTACCCGAGCTTAAAGTTTTCCTCGGACTCACTTTCAATATGGGCCTAACACACAAGCCACAACTAAGGCTGTACTGGTGTAAAGACTCGATTCACTCTATGCCCATCTATCAGGCAACAATGACCCGAGGTCGTTATGAACAGCTGATGAGGTTTCTGCATTTCAATAATAATGCAAACGCCGTTAAGCGCAGTGACCCATCCTTTGATCGTCTTTTCAAACTAAGACCTCTTCTGAACCACCTCAACCAAAAATTTCCTGAAGTTTATATGCCCGGCCGAGAAATTGTAGTGGATGAGTCCCTTGTGCCCTTCACGGCAGGCTCGCCATGGAGCAGTATATTCCCAGTAAGCGGGCCAGGTACGGGGTTAAACTGTACAAATTATGTAAAAGTGGCACTGGATACACTTATTCCTTTCGGGTATATGAGGGAAAAGATAGCTCGTTGGAGCCTGCTGGGTGCCCGCCAGACATGGGTACTAGCGGAAAAATAGTTGTGGACCTGGTTAATCCCCTTTAACATAAAGGGTACCACCTGTATGTGGACAATTTTTACAGTGGTGTTCCACTTTTTAAGTTTCTTTATACAGCACAGACTATGGCCTGTGGCACTGTGAGGCTAAATCGAAAAGGTCTGCCATCACAGGTCCTAAACAAAAAATTAAAAAGGGGGGAATCCTGCAGTCTCCGAAGCAATGAGCTTCTCTCTTTAAAATACAAGGACAAAAGGGATGTCCTGATGCTATCGACCATCCACACGGAGGCTACCATGACATGTCAAAGTCGAAGACAGCAAATCCAAAATCCAGTGGCCATCGCAGAATACAGTCAATACATGGGTGCTGTTGACTTTTCAGACCAAATGATGGCACCATATTTGATCCTAAGAAAGACCAGGGCCTGGTACAAAAAAGTAGGAATTTACCTCCTGCAAATGGCCATGTATAATTCCTATGTTATCTTCAAAAAATCAGGCCATGGGGACTCCTATCTCAAGTTCCAAGAACAAATAATAACTTCACTGATTTTCGAATCTGGATATAAAGCCAAAACCACAGACCAAGATTGTGAGGACGTTGCACGACTTCGTGACAAGCATTTTCCTGCGCCAATCCCCCCTACTCCATCCAAACCGTATCCTCAAAGAAGATGTAAAATTTGTAGCAAACATCACATGAGAAGAGATTCCAGATATTATTGTCCACAATGTGCATCCAAACCTGCCCTGTGCCTTAAAGACTGCTTTGAAGTGTACCACACACTCCATAAGTATTAGATTATTTCATTTTTCATCTTTCAAATGAACTGTGCAAACTTGATACTTTTGACAATCTGGCTCCTGACCCCTGGCCTGGCTGACAACGATTCTCTGGCTCCTGACCCCTGGCCTGGCTGACAACGATTCTCTGGCTCCTGACTCCTGGCCTGGCTGACAACGATTCTCTGGCTCCTGACCCCTGGCCTGGCTGACAACTATTCTCTGGCTCCTGACCCCTGGCCTGGTTGACAACGATACTCTGGCTCCTGACCCCTGGCCTGGCTGACTAAGACTCTCCGGCTTTTGATTTGTGGACTGGCTGACGAAGATTCTCTGGCTTTTGACCCCTGGCCTGGCTGACGAAGATTCTCTGGCTTTTGACCCCTGGCCTGGCTGACAAAGATTCTCTGGCTTTTGACCCCTGGCCTGGCTGACATAGATTCTCTGGCTTTTGACCCCTGGCCTGGCCGACGATGATTCTCTGGCTTTTGACCCCTGGCCTGGCTGACGAAGGTTCTCTGGCTTTTGACCCCTGGCCTGGCTGACGATGATTCTCTGGCTTTTGACCCCTGGCCTGGCCGACGATGATTCTCTGGCTTTTGACCCCTGATATGGCTGCTGAACACCCTCCGACCCCTGGCATGGCTGCCAAACATCAGCTGACCTCTGTAATGGCTGCTAACCAACCTCTAGCTTCCAGGATTCTACAGTTTCTACAATGGTGAGTACCACTGTGTTTGTGTTTTTGTTTAGAGACTTTGCTGTACTCGCATGTAGTATGAGAGCTTGCTTGTACAATCTGTCAATTAGCCATTGGTGCTAATTGAGGTTTACAGTCTGCTGTGTACCAAAAAAACGATCAGATTATG